>NC_136072.1:1069850954-1071050954 GCF_964261635.1 Lissotriton helveticus | reverse complement strand
AGTCCTATGCAAAGTCGTGGGCATTGTCGCAGTCAGACTGTTGGCACTGATTCTGTCGGGGACGGTCAAACATGTTCGGTCTGCCAGGTCTGTCATTGTTGGTGTCGTTTGAGTGCCCTCGTCCCTGTCCTCTATTTCTCGGCCCGCCCGCTACGTCTCTCGTGGCTTTATTTCTGAGTGCTTCTTGCAGCGCTGGACATTGAGATTTCCAATGGCCAAATCCTTTGCAAAACGCACACTGGTTCTCATCGAGGTCTGTTCGTGGAGCGCCGGGTGCGGGTGTGCGGTCTCTAGGGGGTGGATTTCTAAGAGCATTCAACTGGTAGTTCCCTCTATACTGTTCCCTTCCTATAGTCACCCCTTGCAACTGAGCAATCATTACCCTCTCTTTCAAGTCCTTTTTCTTTTTCTCAGTCGCTTGATCGTTCTCGTTCTTTTGTCTCTCATAGTATTGAGCCATCTGAAGGATAGCTGCGGGCTTGGAGGCCGCCCAACTACTCTCGCTAGTCTGTAGTTTCTGCGAGACTTCTGGTGTCAGGCCTTTCACATAGTTCTGGACAAACAAGTGATGTCCGGTTGCAGTGGTCATGTCCTGGCCGCTGTAATCGGAGAACACCGTTTCAAACCGGGAGAAGTATTCTGATACGTCTTCCTGGGGTTTCTGGCGACAGGCCGTTACTACCGACCAGTCCACCTTCCTTTCTGGGACTAAGGTTTTTAATTTCTGCACGATCTTATCTGGTAGGTCTAGAATGGCCTTCATAGGTTTCTGTCCCGGCTCTCGCTGTTTGTCTACATCACCGAGTTGTATCCAGGTATGTCCGAACAGCTCAAGGTGGTCGACTTTCCGGATTTGCTTCCACACATCAGCTGGCAGACATAACCCGAAAAACAAATCGATATCCGCTAGGGTCATAATCGTTGAACCCAAAGCGGTGGCTAATTCTGTATAGAAGGCTGTGGGGTTCTTTCGCAGATCAGGCAAGGACTTTCGGAAAGTCAGGATGTCTTGCCGATCCCATGGTTGGTAAACCCAGTTGTAAACTACCCTCCCTCTCGCATCTTGGTGGTTAATATCGTCGTGTGTTCCCTGTCCTCGTGGGGGGACCCAATAGGGAGCGGCCTCCTTTATGGGCATCATAGTGTCAATTTTTTCTACTCTGGCTTCAGTCGCTGCAGGAGTCGTGGTGTTAGTCTCTGGTTTCAGTTCCGTGAGGTGGCGGAAAACTTCAAGCGTACGCGTGAAAAGGTTCGCCACATCACACTCGCCTCCATCTCCGACATCAATTTTCCTATACAGAGTCGTTAGGTTTTCAGGGCCTTTTCCTTGGTATCGGTCCTCGTAGGCATTAAGGGTGTGGTAACAAAGGCGTACGACAAAGTGTCGTCTGTGGCTATTGGCATATGTATTGTACATATCCGTTATATAATCCTCACTTTCCTTTCGCACCACCAGTGTCTTTACAATCTTATCAATCCCAGCTCGTTCGTCCTTACTTAATCTATTCGATCTCGCGGGGTCTTTCCTCCCCGCTTCGGGATCACCTGAAGTTGCTGCTTGTGCTGCGCTGAGTGCAAGGGGTTCGGTCGGCGCAGAGGCCGTGAGGACCGAGGCTCCGGCACTACTCTCGCCTGTCGTTGGGGGTTGCGGGTGCTGTGCTAAGGGTTGGGAAGGGGCATATGGAGGTGGCATGTAGATGATGGGGGGACCTAGTAGTAAATCATCGTTCGTTCGCTGTTTCGAAGGTAGCTCGGGGTAAAGTGGAGAGGGTGTCCTGACGGGACACTGGCCCGATGATTCGGAATCTTGTTTTAGCTTGGTTTCCTCTCTTTCTTTTATTTCTTCCTTCAATTTGTTAGCGGCTAGGTGAGCTGCTTTGCGTAATTCCTTTTCTAACCTGACCTCATTTCTCTTTTTCCGCTGTTCTGTTTCTTTGCGCCACATGCCGAAGCTATCGAGCATAGTGGGTGTTGTCTTATTGTTATAAAGGGCTGTTCCCAGTGCGTTTATTTTATCGTTATCAAAGGATCCTATCAGTGGCCACTGATTTTCTCGATCCTTTCTCGTGTATTTATGCCACAGCTTACTACAAGCCACGGCGACTAGTCCATATTTTGTAAACATGTCCTTATTAGGGGTGCCCTCCAGTGGAGCCGGATGGTTCACCTCTAATAAGCGATCCGTGCTGAACCAACTACCAACGAACGGGGCGAAGACAGGCATGACGGGTTACAAAGGGGACAAAAGTCTGCACTACCTATCCTTCACTATCCGCAAAGACTAAACAGAGTATTGCGACCCTGTGCTTATTTGTGAATAGAGAATAACCCAAAGAGAACCAATTCCGAACGATCAATGTTCGGATAAACAATCAATCAAATGAGGGATAAAAATAGGCACGACGGGTTACAATGGGGGCAAAAGCCTGCGTTACCTATCCTTCACTATCTGCAAAGACTAAACAGAGTATTGCGACTCTGTGCTTGTTTGCAAATAGAGAATGATCCAAAGAGAACCAATTCCAAAACAGTAAATGCTTGGATAACAATCAATCAAATGGAGAGGGAAGCAGGCACGACGGGTTACAATGGGGGCAAAGGCCTGCGTTACCTACCCTTCACTATCTGCAAAGAGAGAATACTCCTATTCTTCCCTGTTTGCAGACAGAGAATCTCTCAGAAACAATCAAATGAGTAATACTAGTATTTTCAAACAATCAAACAATCAATTCGCAATTCGTCGTGTTACACGACCTTACCCGGACCGCATGGACGGTTTCTCGTCTTCCGCTTCCAGCGCCCGATCGTCCTCTATTCTCCGTAATTGCCGTGGCACTCCTGATGGTTCCCAGTCAGGACCGTAGATCACTTGAGAGAGGTCCGCTCAGAACCGGTGAAGTTCGGATGATCGGCTGCCAGACGAGGGTCTATCGGGCAGGAGCTCTTCCCGATCGTTGCAGTTGTTCACACTGTCGTCGGGACCTCTCCCACTGGATCCACGTGTCGCTGATGGGCCCCATGTTTGGGACGCCAATTGTAGAAAGGTAGGGCCGAATTCGACCAAGAACCCTTCAGTATTTGCCCGGCGTTAGCCGCCTCTCATACCATTCAATATTACCAAACAAAGAGGCAGGCGCTGGAGACAGAAGGCAGGAAACAGGAGTTTATTCCGACGGAGCAGAACACGTCAAATCAGACAACAGGGTATCTTCTCGAGGTGCTCTAACCGCATCTCTGAGGCCTGGCCTCTTATACACAAGTTTATGGCTTTATTACATTTATGACATCAGTGGTATTGCTTTGAAGTACGAAAAAGGCATCTCTGGAATCCCCGGTTCAGGCCCGTTCTCACACATATCTACAGTAGGGGTCCCCACCCAAATCTCAGCATGATGGCTATCGCGCAGCTGGACATTCCGCTGGGAACAGGAATGCGGGCGATCGGTCGGATCTAAGGGTGTGGAGGCATTGATTAATCCCCGCTCCTTTGATGTGAGGCGAGGTCTTACTGGAGGGGGCAATAAACCGTATCTGTTGGGCTAGGTGATGGCCTGGGATCAGGCCGGACAATCGGGCAGGGAGGAAGAGGTTATCAAAAGGGCCTGTTCTATGAATGAGATGAAAGAGTGAGGGGGTTCAGCACGGGATGTGGCCCGGGGACAGGGTCGCGCTGGAGGTGCGTTTATGGCCCAGGCAGGAGAGACCGGGGGCTGTCGGGGCGCGGGGGGGTGCTTGCGAGGCCGGGGAGTGAGAGGGAGAGAGAGACGCGCAGGCTATTGGCAGTGGGCAGAGAGACCATGGCAATCAAAATGGCTGCTGCTTACGCGCACGTATGGATTTGAAAAGGACAAGATGGCGCGGATAATGTTTACGCCACAATCCAGATTTTAACAAACCCAGCCCAAACCTAAAGCCACGCAAGAATTTTGTAACACCCTAAATGAATATTTTCAAGATAAAATTATGCTTATTAAGTCCAGCATTCCAGTCACCTTTCCTACTCCCTATGATGCCACATTGATCTCCAATAATTCTTTCCTTGATTCCTTTCCTTTGCTGGATGCCCCGTCCCTGCTTGCCCTGACAGCTAGGGTCAAGTCAGGCTCCCCTCATGACTGCCGTCCACCCCAGATCTTAGAAAAGGTGATAACTGCTCTTCCCCTGCCCATACTGAGCCTTCTCAATAGCTCCTTAGTATCGGGTGTGGTGGCAAGTTCTTTCAAAGAGGCTGTGGTAGTACCATTACAGAAGAAGCCAGGCTGTAACCCTGCTATACTTTCGAAATATAGGCCTATCTCTCTGTTGCCTTATTTGGCAAAAGTCCTGGAAGCCCATGTTACCACTCATCTTTCTAACTTCATTGAACAGTCGGATTTTTTAGACACTGTCCAAGCGGGATTTCGCCCAGCCCATTCGACCGAAGCAGTTATTACAGCAGTCCTAGATTCTGTACGCCACAATGCAGATCTAGGCATTCCCCAAGCTCTGGTTCTGCTTGATCTGTCGGCCGCGTTTGACACGGTCGACCATGACATCCTTCTCGACCGTGTCAAACTAGCCGGCATACGCGGCCCCGCCCACGACTGGGTTAGGTCCTTCCTTAGTTCTCGTTCCCAATCTGTAGGTCTTCACCCTTTCTCTTCATCTAAATTGTACACCACCTGCGGAGTTCCGCAGGGTTCTTCCTTATCACCGATTCTGTTTAACATTTATATGTTTCCCCTGTTGAATTTATTAAAATCCTTTAAAGTAACCACTTTCAACTATGCAGATGATCTGCAACTCACCTTCACCATCGACGACTCCCCGGAATCTGTCCTTCAATTTCAATACACCTTGCTCTTTATAGGTCAATGGATGGACAGTAACCATCTCAAGTTGAATCCTGGAAAAACAGAATTGGTTCTGTTCGGCAAAAGTAAGCTTTTTTGGGGACCTCATTATTGGCCTTCTAAACTTGGCCCCAATCCATCTAAATCTGTGAAAAGCTTGGGGGTTCTGATTGATGATGATCTCTCACTGAGACCTCAAGTTAATGCTGTAGTGTCTTCATGCTTTTTTCAGCTTCGCAGAATAAAGAAGATCTGCCGATTGTTTACCCAATCTGCCTTGACCCAGGTCGTTATGGCTCTGGTGCTGTCGCACTTAGATTATTCTAATGCCATTTACCTTGGCCTTCCGGTTGCCCTCAGTAAGCGTCTGCAGCTGGCTCAGAACCAAGCCGCCAGACTTATCTATCGCCTCCCTCACTGGCAATCCGCAAGACCGCTGCTCAAGCAATTGCATTGGCTTCCTGTTGTACAGCGCACTCTCTTCAAAACTGCCTGCATGACGTTCAAAGCCCTCAATGTTCGTAGCCCCAAGTTTATTCAGGATCTTCTGCCTAAATACATCCCCTCACGTAATCTTCGGTCTGCCTCTCAAACCCTCCTGATCATTCCTCGTTTCAAATTCCAACATAAAGGAGGACGTAGATTTGCCACACTTGCTACCAAGCTATGGAACACCCTTACCCCGGAGATTCGCTCCGCTACCACTCTTCTCCAGTTCAGGCAGCAACTTAAGACATGGCTCTTTGTGCAGACGCTGGCGTAACCCCCCTCTTTCCCTCATGGGTTTAGTCTTTAGCACTGTTGGTTAGCGCCATGAAACCCTCGGGTGTACGTGCGCTGTACAAATTTTGGATAAGATAAGATAAGATAAGATAAGATAAGATAAGATAAGATAAGATAAGATAAGATAAGATAAGATAAGATAAGATGTTGGCTAGTAATATAGCCGAGACCTGCTTAAAGTCTTTTAGTAATTTCATACCTAGAGTTAAAGCAGGTTCTGGACCGTATTCATTTTGAATCTGTCTTAGTACAGAACACCATGTGTTTTTGTGTATATGGAAGCAAAGACTGTGCCCCAAGTGTCACAGTCCTCCACATGTGGTGCGATCCCCATTGGAAGGCAGATAGTCAGAATTCTGTGTTCCTCATTAGGAGTAGTATCAGGAAATACTGCCTCTATTTGAGTAATTTTCTGAGCTAACCAGAATGGAATCTGTTCCCGTTTTGCGGGAATTTTGTCTTGCGGGAATTTTGCCAATTGCTGATTGTATATTCTGTGGTGTGATTTTATTTGTGTTCCCCTGGTGAGGGGTGGTCTTTGGAATTATTATTGCTGGTTGGACAGTTGAAGTCCGCATGACATATTGGACCAATTGTCTGTGTATTTTAATTAACAGTTTTAGTTGAGCTAAGAGCTCTCGGTCTGACATCTTTTCAATGTCGGGATGTGGTCTGTAGCTGGCTAGAACCGGCCACGTGGCTCCTGGTCTACCTAGTGGACCGAGCCTGGTGATGTGATTTTGATGTTTAAGGGCGCCATTAAACCAGATCATGTGCTCTTGGTAAGTTAGTGGGATTTCAACGTCCTCGAAAGGAGCGTATTCCTCTGGAGGTTCCTCTATTTTGTAATAGTGGAATTCGTGTGTCACAGCGTGTGCTGCTGGAAAATGTATCCATGAATAGAATACCTCTGTCTGCCGATATTCATGTGCCTCTACCACGAATATGACTGTACCACCTTGTGATGATACTCCATTTTCTATAAGTTTTTTCGTTACAGTTTTTCTTACATTTACCGGAATGATTATAGCATTCGGGTAATTTTCTTGGAGACTTGTGTCATCCGCTAGGAGTTGAGCTGCTAATTTAGCTTCCTCTCTTTCATCTTCACTTTCCGTCATTTTTACTAACAGAAAGTTTTTTTTGTTGCATATCAAGTTTCAAGGGAAACAAAGATTAGGTGCACAATATTTTGGAACACTGTATCCTTCAACGTTGACTAAACCAAAAACGAATACATAGGAATCTCTTCCTACTAAGTTCCGGCGGATATTAACCTTTTACCCACTCCAGACGTCTTTTGGAGTATTTACGGGAAAAAGGGTCTGTGTGAAAAAGCACGACTGAGTTACTCTAGCGTCTTGCGTTAGATTATCGCCTTACCAAACGTTGGGCGCCATGTAGTGTAGTTCCTATTTTCCCTATAGGCTCTGCGCATTGGAATAATATGAACAGCAGTTTAGACGTAGGACTGAGGTCATCTAGGTCTCTACTAACTATATTAGACTTAATTAGGTTTGCCAGCTAGCTCAGAGGTCACTAGAAACTTTCTCGAGTAAACAAGGAGGTGTTTAACTTCCCTGAATAGACAAGAAGGGATTAGCTTCTGACAACCGCAAAACATGACAACTTTGCTCCCTCAGAATAAAGAGTATATCTCTAGAGTCGTGTGAAAACAATAGACAACTATTTTACTCAGCCAATCGTGCATACTTAGTTTCACCAGAGTGCAGAGAAATAGAGAGACGGGCGTTTTCAATAAAAGGTGTTATTTATTGAGCAGTCTTCTTTCTCATGCAAGAGAAATGAATTGCCACAATTGCAATACTTATCATAAAGTAAAGTGCGTACAGTAAAAGGAGTATTATGAAATAATACTGTAAAAGCATTGATATGGTTTCTTAGCCATATGATACTTTAAAACGGATAAAATATATACATACATAAAAACATTGACTAACGTACTCAACTGGTGCTTCTAATATACGCCTACCCCGGTGTACCTGACCTAAGCCTAATACGTGGGAAGGAGTAAGTAAGTTGCAGTTTAAGTTAAGTTGGTTTGTTTGCCAAGAATCTGAATCCAGAATTCTCTTAAGGGTTTAGTCAGCTCCGTACCTTTGTTATAGAATGAAGGAGGTCTTGTATCTCGTGTCTCAGGATTCGATCTCCCAGCAACCCGCAAGGGCGACTGGAAACACCGGAGCTGGATTTCTCGGCAAGAGAAAAGACAGCGTCTCTCTCAGTGCGTCATTGGAGGGTCGGCTTCCTTCGGCTCTCGCATCAGCTGGGTGTCGGGCAAGTAGATAGCCGCTCTGCTCCAAACCACCACGGTGTGCTTGCTTAAGGCAACGTTGGTATATTTATACCTGAAAGGTGCCGTGTTTGACGTAAGGTTGGACATAAGACATCACCAAGAACTAACAGTTCTTTCTGGACTCCAGGAGTTCTTGTGCAAATCAAAACAAAAGCAGGGGGGAATTCCCGGGCTGCTGGAGGCTTGGTTTGTTTAAAGAACACGTTGTGCTTTCTAGAAGTCTATGGGAGTAGCCTTGCCGTATTTGGACTGCATGGGCTATGCCTGAATATGGGTATGTTTTGCTATAACCGCATAAGGGCATGAATCGGAGATATCTAATTAGGGTCCTAGATAGATTCACAACATCGCGAGAAACACTGGCATTTGTAACAGTCTGCCACAAGGTGGCGCTGTCTGGAGATGACCACAACAACAGGTAATTATTAATTTAATGTACATTAAAAAATACTACTACCTGCCGCCCATGCCATTCTTACAGCTTTGGGGGCCTCAAATAATCAGAATTGTCACACTTGTAGTAGTGTGATGGTCAGTAGTTGTGTTGTTACTATCATTGGCAGCATAGCAGGGGCAATGGGTGGAGCAAGCTGCAGTGCTCTCAGGACGAGAGCCCTGGCACTTGTTTTTTTTTAATTAAGCACTACTTCAGAGGTACCGCCCTTGAAAGGGCTGGTGTTCCGGTGTCAGGGCTGCCTAGCCTGTTCGTAGCAACAACAACCTTTTCCTGTTGTTACACGGGACTCCTTTTCCTATACCTTTTTCACTTCAGCTTCATCATGCTTTACGTAGCTGGAGAAGTTTAAAAGATATGCAAAAATTGCAAGACAATTATGCACATCTCTAGCTAAAATCCAGTGAATCGTCATAAAGAAGCACCTTATCAAAATGTTTATGGCACCTTTTTGTCACCCAGAAACCGAATTCGTAGAACTATTTCCCATTAAGGCCATTTTTTGCAGTTGTACTCTATGGTGGGTGACTTTGTATTTACTGTTTTGTATTCATTTGAAAGGTTTAAGGGATGGGGAAATGCTCAATCTTTTTTGAGGGTTGGTAAATCTTCAAAGAGTGTGGGGCTGGTGAAACATGAAGGTGTGGAATGGAGGGGGGCGTCTCTACGGCTGCAATGGAGACGGACGTGTTCGGGTAGAGCTCTGCAGGAGGCTCCGCTACACACCCGATATCTCCGTAAGCAGTCGCTTCTGGGGACAATAATCGAGCGGAGTAAATACCTGATGTTGTCCTGATGCAGCGGTGACAATTTGGCCCTGCCCGAGTTTTGCTGTAACACTCCCGACTGGTGAGGCTGCCTGCGGCGTAGCCCCGGAGCGGACGTCCACAGCTACGCAAGCCCGAGGCCTGACCCCACCCACAGGGCCGCTACTAATGGCGCAGTGGAAAGAAGTGGATTATCGATGGCTAGAATCATGCCTACTGCCTTGATGCTCATCGAGCGGTAGTGTGCTGACGCTGAGACCCCCACTGTGCGACCCGCCCACCATTCTGTGTCCGAGACGTAGCCGGCAGTCATCCGCCGCGCCACGAGAGGAGGAGCTGACTGTGGCGATGGCGTCCAGACTTCCGTCATGACTGCTACCCTGGATGCGGAGGTAAACTGAGCGACCCTCGGCCTCCGGTGCACCGCTGCAGGTGCCCGCTCTTATGCCATGCTGATCCTGGCAGCTGGGGGAGGCGAAGAAGATGTCAAGGCTCCAACAGTGTTTACCCGCCTGACCCCAGATCCTGAAATCGCCTGGCTTTGTCCTTAATGGCTACAGTGCTCGAGTGGGTGTGGTGCGGGTGGACCCTACTTGATCCGGTCGGGCTGCCGCCGCTAATTCGAGGGAAGCAGATCGGATGCACCCCCCCTCATCCACTGACAGGCTGAAGACGTGGATTGCCTGGGAAATTACTACCGCCGCCACCATCAGAGACGGATCGTGGTGATTGCACCCCTGCTGCTGCACCTAGAGCTGCAACCAGCCCTCCCTGCTGTCTTTACATTCCTCTGGACGCTGGGGAAGTACTGTAACGGTGGCCCCTGTGCATAGAAGGCCTGATTGAGGAGGATGTGGAACCTACAGCATACTAGACACTCATGGTGGCGGGCGCTGGGAAGATGCCGTGAGGTGACGCCACCTGGGCCACTGCAGCCGCCTAGCTGCTTGCGTGGTTGCCCAGAGGCAGGGGGCCTCATTTTCTAAGGGGCTGCCCGCTGCGCGCCACTGCCCTGCACCAGCGCCATGAGCGCCATCAGCCAGAGTTTAATTAGCGGCATTGATGGGTGAGATACCATGCTGAGATCCGGCTGCCCTCGCCCCGGATGAGACATCCTCCCTTTATCTATTGGGGAGCAGTGCTTCCCTGTCTCGGTGGCCCACCAGCTCTGTTGTGTCTGCTGCGGGGGAGGAAGCGGTGAATTCTATGCCACCCCACTAGAGGCTGCCGTGCAACTGACACAGGCTTGCCGCTATCTGGCTGGGCTGCGCCTGGCGCGTCCTGTGAGCTCTGACCGGGATAGAGGATGTCTGCGAGTGGATGCCCCACCAGTTCAGGCCTGACCTGCTCATCTGCTGCGGAGTGCGCTGATACACCCTCAATAGCTGAGGCCTGCGTGGCTGAGTGCAGTGGTCGGCGATTGGGCCATGGGGACGATACTGAATAGTGGTGGGCGAGGCCCCGCTGCTTCAGCCGAGAGCTGTTGGCTGCCTACTAGCTGCGGCTTATCGGTGCTGAGTTTCAGAGAGGCGCTCGAGTCCTGGTGGTGCTGCACTGTGATTCCCCCGGCCGTAAAGGAGGCATAAGCGAACAGATTCTACACCCGATGTCGCGTGGACCAGAATGGGTGGAGTGCAGGCCATACCGCCACTGTCCAAGCCCAAATCGGATAAAATGGCAAAGCAGGGGTCAGTGGATCAGACCGCGAGTAAGTTGGATGTAGTACTTGCTGCAATGGAGCTTTTGGAGGAAACCAGGAACCAAACCCGCACTTCCCTGGAATCTAAAATAGACAAGGTGGCTATTGACCTTACTCACCTGCATCTGGATCATCGGAAATTGGCGGACCGTACCACTGCGCTGGAAGCTACGTTGGATGATGTCAAACCGCAGGTGACACAGACAGATAAGCATGTACAAGACCTGCTGAATCGCATGGAGTTCCTGGAGGACAGGGCCGAGGAGGCCGAGGGAAAGGCTTGATGCAACAACATCTGCATAGTAGGTGTACCGGAAAAATGGGAAGGGAAAGAGCCTGCCCTGCACATGGAGACTTGGCTCAGAGATCTACTACCGGAGGGATCCCTCTTGGCACACTTCAACATTGAACGTGCTCATTGGGTCCCGACAAGACCTTCCCCTATGAGATCGAATCTGCGACCCCTGCTCCTTCGGATCCTTAACTGCAGAGACCAAGATTCCATAGTGCAGGAAACCAAGAAGCTTCAAGATGTCCACATTGACAACCACAGAGTAATGTTCTTCCCGGACTATACCATTGAAGAACAGCGTCAAAGACTCTCATTCATGGAGGTAGAGAAGCGCCTTCGTCAAAATGACCTGAAATACTCTCTGCTGTTCCCTGCGCGACTGCGTGTGGTTTCTGGTGACAAAACACACTTTTTTAACACCTCGGAGGAGGCGTAAGACTGGTTGGACACCTTCACCAGTGTGGGACCCCGAGACAGGGCTGCAACTGAGGCACCACTGAAACTGTGGGGCTCATTCCGCCGCCGGCAGAGAGAACGCAGGGCTACACGACTGGGGATGCCACCTTCTCCACCTGTGGGTCCACACTCGGAGCTGATCCTCAGCGGACAACGGGACACTCTACATGCAATAGCAGAAATAAGCGGCTCACAGAGGACGCATCTAACTCCAGCCAACGGGACCTGACTAGTGACGATGAACAAATATATGGCTTGCAGAACTCACAAGACTCAAATGACCAGCCGGATGGCACTCCACAGACGGCAGACCTGATCTCCTGAACATTGCAAGCTCCTGTAATGGTATGGACTACAACTTAAGGTATTGAGATGCATGTACAGGGGTATGTTGTTGCTGGCCGCATAGACATTTGGAATATACATTGTTAGGAACCCACATTGTGAACCCATTGCCAGAATTGTCACTGTACTTTATGTAGAAGGTGGTGGGACTCAAAAGTATATCTCGTTGTTGCTTTATGGACACTTACACGCATTACCCACTGGAAATGTACCCCTAAGTTGACGCATGTAATTTTCTCTTTCTATAATATGTTCTGCCTGTGAATGGGAAGCCTCTGAGACGATCGACGCATAGATTATAAACTAAAGTAGAGCAGTTTGAAGTACACCCCCGTATAGTTTTGACTGTTATCTCCAATTGGTGGTTTGGACAATTGTTAGTTGCATTTTCGCCCTTTTGGTATTATTTATGTTAATATATTCCTTTAAATTTTTTGATGGGACGTCATTTGTTGGGAATGGATTCCTACAATGTTATGTGCTACTTGTCACTATGCTAGGTAAAATGTGCAACGCAAAGTCATATTCACTGTATGTGCTTGATGGGCTGCCGCAGACATTCGTTAACCTAACATAAGGTCTATGTCTTCATTTAAGATTGGCACATGAAATGTGAAGGGCATGCACTGGCCATCATGTAGGTATCAGAGCTATTCATACCTCAAGCGGCATAATATACAAATTGCCCTGTTGCAAGAGACCCACGTGGGCAAGTCAGAGATACAGCACCTACACCGCCGTTGGCGTGGCCAATTATTTGCCACAGGGTATTCAGCCTTTGCGCAAGGTGCATTAATATGGGTGAGGGCAGGTGTTCCGTCACAATAACGCAAACACTGGTAGATGCAGAGGGAAGATATGTAATAGTTAGGGGTGCACTAGATGGCCGACAAATAGTGCTTGCATCGTTATATGCTCCTAATACGGAACAGGCTGCATTCCTAGACAAGGTATCACACATTCTAGCGCCTTGGCACGACATCCCCATGTTGCTCGTGGATGATTACAATTAGGCCTGGGCGTAGTTTGCGTAGCAGCACTACATGCAGCTTCACATGGTCTGCGTAGCGTAGCTGATGACACTGTGTACTTGTCTGCACTGTGAAAAAATTGCAAAAAATTGCAAATGGCATCCTGCACAGTGCGAGTTGTGAAAAAATAAGTATCTCTATCTTTATATGCTAAAGTACGTATAGTACTTTCACAAAAGTGAAACTGAAAATTAGCAAGCAGTGAGAGAGGTGATGATTTTGGTATCTTCCCTAACCTAGGGGGAGTACCAAACAGATGCCTTGAAAACAAAAAAGCAAATCTTATTGAACGATTTGGTGGTGGTCACATCCTCCTAGGACCGCCCCAAGCACAGTTATTGGCAAAAAACCATTCCCAACCAAAGGCCCTGCAAAGCATTATGGAATGAGATTAGCAGTGGGCAGTGAATATTATATAGTATCCAATATCAAAATAATTCTAAAAAGAGCTGCAGTTAAACTGGTGGTTACTAGATGTCACTCATCAGTCAAATGCAAATGTTTGATGAAAGGGTTTCAATGGTTTTGCATTTGACTCGTGAGGGACATCTAGTTACGACTAGTGGAACTGCAGCTTGATGTAAGAATAATTTCAATGCTTTGCATTTGACTTGTGAGGGACATCTAGTAACGACTAGATAAACTGCGGCTCTTTGTAGCATTATTTTAATATTGGATACTATAATATTCACTGTCCACTGCTAATCTCGTCCTATAATGCTTTGCAGGGCCTTTGGTTGGGATTGTTTTTTGCCAATAACTGCGCTTGGGGTGCTCCTAAGAGGATGGGATCACCACTGAAGTTCAACAAAATGTGCTTTTTGTTTATGCTCTTTGTGTTCAAGGCATCTGCTTGGTCCTTCCTCTAGGTTAGGGGGGACCCCAAAATCATCAGCTCTCTCATTGCCTAAAGTTTTTATTGTAAAAGGTCACTTTTGTGAATTGTTTATATGCTTTTAAGTATGAAAAATTGCTTTTTCAAAGCATCTGAGGATGTTGTTGATTTAGCTGCTACGCTAACTATACTACGTGCAAAATTAGTACATGCCTGGAGACATCGACATCCCCATGATAGGATATATTCTTATTATTCAGGAGCTCTTGATCTGCATGTGCGTTTAGACCATTACATGCTCTTGAATGTACTGATCCCGCATGTATCGGCGACCTCTTATTTGGGCCGGACGCATTCTGACCACAACCCGCATGTCTTAGAACTGGCATGGGAGCACCCCCGTCCGCCGATCCCAATGTGGCAGCTACAGCCAGACTTACTCTTAGATGCACCCTTCAGTGACTTACTAGCTGCTACTATCCACCAGTACTTCGAGGGTAATGCAGGCACGGCCACAACACTTTTGGTGGAGTGGGATGCGTTCAAGGTTGTGATCAGGGGGGAATACCTTGGTGCACAAGCAGGCATACAGCGACAATTGGAGGCTGACCTCACGTCTTGAAACTGACTCATTTCGCAGGGAGGGGGAAGCGCTGGAGGGAAATGCTGGACCTCTGGAACGCTTTCAGGAAGAACACTCCAGTCTGCTAGAGCGGCTTCGTAATTTAAACTACGCAGCACACTCAGCGTGCACCCATCATATGGGAGATAAATCCGGCAGATTGATGTCATGGTTGATACGGCAAGACATGGCTACCCCACCCGTGACAGCAATACAGAATACACAGGGAGTCATGGTACACACTCAAAATTATATCCACTGTGCATTTGTGACACATTACTCCACAATATACAAATCCTGTTTGAGAGCCACAGTTGCAGACGTACAGAGTTTTCTATCCACAATAACATTGCCGAAGCTCACAGACAGTCAACAGGAAGATGTAGGTGCTTCTCTATCACCGGAAGACATAAGAGATAGTATCTTCTCTCTATCAAATGGTAAGACGCCGGGTCATGATGGATTGCTGGCTGAATTCTATTCTATAAGGCATACTCAGATGTGCTAGTGCCAGAGTTAATACGAGTATATGCGGCAACGCTAGAACATTCAACTTTTATCCACACACAAAACGAGGCAGCATTGGTCTCCCTTTTGAAACCGGGCAGGGACTCCAATCTCCTGGGCTTTTTTTGCCCACTGGCGCTGTTGAATGCAGACTATAAAATCCTAGCCTCGGCCTTGGCCAAACGAATTGCTCCGTTTGTGCCAAATCTGGTACATGCAGACCAGAACGGATTTGTGCCCACCAGAAGCACCTCCCTAAACATTCAAAGACTATTAGAGTTCAAAAATATGCTACGGAAGTCTGGCTCAGATCTGGCTATCTAGTATTAGACCTGGAGAAGGCCTTTGACTGCTAGAGTGGCCTTACCTTGCAGCAGTCCTATGCAAATACGAGTTGGGAGACGATTATTTGCAGTTGGTGCAATTGTTGTATTAGCATCCCACAGTCCGGGCTCGTACGGGCAAGCTTATGTCAGACGAAATCAGGGTAAGGCGAGGGACTAGACAAGGATGCCCTCTGTCCCAGTTACTCATTTCCCTCACCATGGAGCCATTGGCAGCGCTCCTCCAAGAAGGTGGCACAGATTGGGGCATCCCATTGAGTGATGGGCTGCACACGGTGTCCTTATATGTTGACGACCTGCTGTTGTACATGCAAAAACTTCACGCTGTGCCGCCGGAGATATCAGAACTGCTTTGTAGATTTGAGGCAGTATCGGGCCTCAGGGTAAACTGGGCGAAGTCGGGTGCTTACTCCTTTCGCGAGGACGTAGCTGCAGGTGAAATAATAATAGATGGAACCGCACTTGACTGGTATCCAACAACGTTCAGGTACCTAGGCATGTATGTCTACAGGTCCCCAGCGGACATATTCGCAGGTATTCTGGTCTGTGCCATCTCCTCAATATGGTCACAAGTGCAATTTTGGAAGACCTTGCTGCTTAATGTGACGAGCCGTGTCACCTTGACCAAAATGATAGTACTACCCAGGTTACTGTACTATTTTGTGAACCTTCCGATATATGTCCCAGTGAGGCTCTTTAGAGAATTAGAGGAATTAGTTTGGGTCTGATTTGGAATGTGGGGCGGCCTAGGGTAGTATTGCAGAAATTATATGCACCCTCGGAATAGTGGTGGCTTAGCAGTTCCACACCTGGAAATTTATTACCTAGCGGCGCAACTACAGTAGGTTGCGCGATGGCTTAGTGGCAGGAACCTGGCAGATACGTCAACCAACATGACAACTTGGACACAAGCCTGGATCTGCGGACTGTTTCACCCGCTAGCGAAACTCCCTCGCCCGTCCCAAATTCATGATGAACTTGCACATAGGTGTTATAAGAGGAGCTTTTACCTCACAAAGGACGTGATCCCGTATGCCCTGGCACTGCCGCTTCTCGGGATGCCCAGAGGCAGGGACCTTATAACGGACGTAGCACTGACATCCTGGGTGGAGGCGGGGTTGGAGACACTAGAGGACCTATATGCAAACGGTGTATTACTACCAGTTGAGACATTATCGGATGATAGTGGATTGCCGGTGGGTCATTTCATCCTACGTGCAGCCATTATGCGGACATGCACACTAGCATGGGGTGATTTAACTAACGAACTGCCAACACATCAGCTGCTGCAATATCTGCATCTAATGGGGGAGGGGGTCACATGTGATACATTGGCTGGTGCAGGCCTTGCTGGCCCATGTACTGAAGCCACTGCAAAAACTCCGCACATGGACTGAGGCTAGAGACCGCCCCTGGACTGATAAAGAATGGGAACGCATTGTGGCTGGTGCCACACACATACCATGTAATGCGCGATTCAAACTTATACAAATTTACATATTGCACAGAGCATATCTTTCACCGGACAAAGTATATATTTTAATATCAACTCTTCCGAATGCCCAAGGTGCCGCCTCCTAGGTCCTGATCTATTACACATGCTATGGTCTTGCCCCCTTTTTATGTACTACTGGCGTACAATATCGGAAACTTTCACCAGCTGCACTAACACCGAGGTACCTATTATGTGGGAGATCTGTATACTGGGTTTGTACAAGAGAACTAAGGCTAACCGGGTGAGCTCTAGGTTCTGGGACCTAGGCTTCATAACAGTGAAGCGCCTCATAACTAAGAGGTGGAAACACAGGGACCCACCGGAGGCACCGCATTGGGTCAAATCCCTTGAAGTCTGGGCACGAGCGGAAAGCGCCATAGGGAAGAAACAGCAGGGCTGCGCAAGTATCCCATCGCGCAGACTTGGGATGGTATGCTTAGAACACTCACACATTCCAACGCCGCACATCAGCGGCCCCCTCCGCAACGGGCAGGACCAGATACTTAAACAGCCACTCGGAGGTAGACGATACGTTGTCTTTCTATGTTAATCTAACTGTTGCTGCTGGACTAGGCGAGGCCCCCATATTCTTCAGTGACATTATACGGACATAGCACCTATTAAACGTCATTTTCCCAAAAAGAAAAGAAACACAAAAATAGCATGTTACTTCATAGGTGGCGGAAGAGGTAGCCCACACCTTATACCAGCACGATAACCTAGCTACGATTACGTTCAACTGACACACTGAACACTTGCTACATACACGTCCGGTCATTTGATGTCCCCCTTTTTGTTTGAATTTAGTATGTGTTGTTGTTAGATGCAATTGCCTTGTTATAAAAATGTATATCTAAACAAACAGGCTCGACATCTGCATTTCAACCGCTTTACTTGCTTATGAGACGCTGCCTGCCTCTATTAAAGGGCTGAGGCTAGTTATGTATAGCCTTGATATGCATATATTGTTGTTTTCACGTATTACTATGCACAACTATTAAAAGACGCACTATGTACCGCTACTCCGGCCCTCCATTGGAGATGACAGACTGTGTGGGCTGTAGGAGCCCAAGGGGGCCAAGAAACGCACTTGTAATGTTATGCCACAACTGAAAACGACACGGAAATAATGAGACGGTAGTATCCTGATTTATATGTACAGTGCTGTCGAGTAAATGTTATTATAACTGAAGAGAAATGTATGTGGATGACTATATACCATTGTTAGACCTGGCACCATTGGCGTGGGTCTCCCTTCCATTTTTGCTGTTGCCTCATGTATTTTTGCTGGTGTTAGATGCTTTGGGCACTGTGCCACTGCTGTCCAGTGACACAGTGCAAGTGCTTGTAAATTGATGTATTAATCAGTGCTTCCATGTTTGGCTATTTGATTTACTTGTTAGACCCTAGTCTAGTGCACTGAGTGTGCCCAGGGCATGTAAATCCAAATGATGCTGGTGGGCTTGCAGCACTGGTTGTGCCACCCACAGAAGCAGCCTTGTAAAATATTTCTAAGGTCTGCCATTGCAGAGCCTGAGTGCAGTCTGCTACTGTCATGCTGACTGGGCAAGTGCACCCACTTGCCAGTCCCTAAACCTTCCCTTTTCTTCATATTAGTCACACCTATGGTAGGCCCAAGTGCAGGGTGCATTGTAAGTATAAGGTAGGACAAGCCCTGGTGTGTGTGGCATGTCCTAATACTGAATTACAGCCATTTTCGTTTTTTCATTATTGCAAGGCTACCTGTTCTCCATAGGTCAGAATGGGATGTTAGATTATTACATGTTTATAATCCTAACTGTCTCAGAGGACATGGTAGAAATTCGAGTGTAGTATGCCTGAACTCAGAATGATAAAATACATTTTTAGGGAAGTTGGTTTTAACATTCTGTGTTTGCAAATACCACTTTTAGAAAGTAGGTATTTGCTTGTCTAACCTTTCAAGCCTGCCTCTGCTAGGTTGCTTATTCCTTTGTCTGGTGTTGTGAGTGACAGGGCTGGGGGATTCCAAGAGACAGGATGAGTCAGCCCAGTGGTGAATAGAGAGATCTGCATCTAGATGGGAGGGCAGTGCTTAATTTGTAAAATATTAAGTGCAGGTGCTCCAATTTTTCCCCGGAGGCCACACCCACTTCCCTGGCTCCGCCCACCTCTTCCAGAGGCTCCACCTACTTCCTTTATTCGTTCCATCCACATCTACAAGCCTATTCTCATCATAGCCACTCCTCACTTCCGCAAGAAGCTGAAGACCTGGCTCTTCACATAAGCACCACGGGGACCTTACACCAACATACCTGCCCAAGTGCCTGGATACTAAGCATGGGCGGATCTAGCGGATCTCGCGTACGCGAATTTGCGGATTTACGGATTTGCAATCCGCAAAATCCGCGAACTCTCGCGGATTAGCGGATTTTTCCGTTTTTTTTGTTGGCGAGCGTTCGCGAGGATTTGTGGACCATTTTGCAATTGCGAACTTACTTTTCGGCTCGCAACGGCCGCGACTATGTTGTTTCTACATCTGGTTTATCATCACAGGTTCACAGCACCCTCTGTTTCACCACTGCCACCCTCTGGTACACCCATGCCACCCTCTGGTACATCCTGACTGCCACCCATTAGGTTTGTTTATCACTGTAGATTATGGGGGTGAAAAAAAGCAAGCACACCGCCCTGCTTCAACTGCCATGAATTAATTTGGGGTTGATTAATGTGTCACTTATTTTTAAACTTCCAGTCTGGCTGGCACCTGCTTCCTTCCTTATCTGTAATTTGCTTTCTGTTGCAGTGAAAGCAAGCACACCTGCCCTTCTTCAACTGCCATGAATTAATTAGGGGGGGATTAATGTGTCAGTAATTTTGAAACTTCCAGTCTGGCTGGCACCTGCTTCCTTCCTTATCTGTAATTTGCTTTCTGTTGCAGTGCAATTTTTTTTCACAGGACCTTTATGGTCTACTTGTAGCTATTCTATGAGCCTGCTGTTTGGGTCATAGCAGGGTCATGGAATAGTTGCAAATAGGCAACTGAACTCTGGAGGAGCCCCTCAGGAAGCACTAGAGTGACGGGTTACTAATGTTAAGTTTGAACTTTTGCACCTGCTGATTGCTTTCAGTTTAGCAAAAATCGTTTTTCTGCAATTTCGTGTGATTTGCGGGGCGCGAATCCGTGCGAGATCGATTTCGGAAGCCGCGAATGCGAGCGAATACACTTTATTTTTTTGCGGCGTGTATGTTCGCGTGATTTTTTTCGTGTTCGCAAGGCGCTTGTAGCTATACGTTTGCGAAGTTACCCTAGCGGTCGTACACGGGCGCAGCCATCTTGTTTGCGTGACGTAATTCCGTTTCCGGCCGCTATGTGTAATCTCGCAAAGTGTGCTGCTCGCTAGTACAATTTCGCACGTGCTCGCGAGGAAAATCTCGCGCGAACTTACCCACGCGGTCGTGAATGGGCGCGGCCATCTTGTTTCTCATTCATTGCTATGGTTCTGGGCATGCTTTCTGTATCCTCTCTGAATCTCTGCCATCCTTTGCTTTTTTTGAAGTTTATTTGATCTATTTTACTTATTATCTATCCCTCTATTTTTCTAGCTCTATATTTTTGTGTTTTCTGCTACTTTTTGTTAATTTTAAACTACTTTTTTAAACTCTTTTATTTTCTTCTTCCCTATTCTATTTCTTCTTTATTATTTAACTCATTTCTGCCCAGACCATGGTAAAGGGAGCCGGGAAGCACCCTGAGAAGGGGAAGGGTCCCGCACCCCGTGCCCGGCTCCCGTGCGGGCGTTTGAGGGGGGAGCAAGTGATGCCACGGGAGATCTTTAGCGCGGAGGAGGAGGCCGCACTCATCTTCCACGTCTAGCGCCGCCTCCCCAAGACGATCCTGGAAGGCGGCAAGATCGCAACCGGCTATGGCATCCGGGAGCGCCGGAAGCAGTGGGAGAAGGTGTGCCGGGCCATGTTTAAGCTCTCTGGGGTCCGGCGCACCTATAACCAGGCCACCCACCGCTGGACGGATGTCATGGACCGGGAACGGGACTTGCTGGACGCGCTCGGCGTAGAGGTCCCCGGGCTTGGTGAGTAGTAGTAGCCATTTCTAGCTATTTCATCACTAATCTGTTTTATCCGGCTCTGTTATTTGCAAATGTTTGTTCTTTACCAAGAGCAATAATGCTGCCGATTACATTAGGTAAATTATATTTCAAAATCTTCTATGCATTTCAGGTGCACTGCTCTCCTTCTCAGTAGCCTTGCTTGCTACTATGCCTATTTGTTTTGTATTTTGTGTTCATTTCATTGGCCTGAGAAATTATGTATGTGTAGTGTAAAGAACTGCATAATGCTAGACACTAAGGGGCAGATTTATGTTGCCCTTGCGCCTCCTTGCGCCGCAATTGCGTCACGTAATGTGACGCAACGGCGGCGCAAACAATGCGCCCTATTTACAACGTGACGCATCTAGGAGATGCGTCACGTTGGTAACCCCTGCGCCATAAGGAGGCGTTCCTGCGCAGGGGGGGGGCGTTACTGCGCAGGAACGCCTCCTAAAAGTGGCTGAGTGAAATCTATGAGATTTCACTCAGTCACTTTCTACGTCAATTCCCTACGCCTGCTTGAAGCAGGCGTAAGGGTGACGCAGCATGCATAGAATAGGTGGCTCCTGTGCATTACAGGAGTCATGTCGCACTTGCGACATGACTCCTGCAATGCGCCGCACGTACGCCGAGAGATGCGTCACGCATCCTCACTGCCTTGCACCATGGTGCGCCGCATCATAAATGCGGCGCACCATGGGTGGCGGAGCAGTGGCGCACTGTGGCGCATGTTAACTGGTGCATCCCTGGGGATGCGCCAGTTAACATAAATCTGCCCCATAGGGTCATATTTTCAATTACCGGCGCATCCCTGCAAAGTAGCAGGGATGCGGCAGTAATTGTGCGCCATGCCACCACCACCCATTGCCCCAAAACGTCACAGAAGCCTTACGCATCTGTGGCGTAAAGGCGGCGCATTGCTGGAGTTGCGTGCCAACGATGGCGCAGCTCCAGCAATGCTCTGGGGTGCCCTATCTCCCCAATGCTGCATCAAGCCGTACGTCGGCTTCAAGCAGGCGCAGGGTTTGAGTCACGCATCATTGTCCTAAAAGTGACTGATTGACATCTTGTACATTTCCCTCACCCACTTCTAGGATTCGTTCCTGCGCAGGAACGCCCTCCCTTGCGCCGGAACGCCCCCTGATGGTGCAGGGCTTTACAACGTGATGCATCTCCCATATGCATTTTTTTAAAATATATACGTCGCACCATGGCGACTCTTTTGTTCTGCCGCTGCGTCACAAAAGTCACGCAACAATGGAGGAAAATGAGCCGCAAGGGACTTCTAAATCAGCCCCAACAGACTGAAGTCCAGTCCTTCCTTTAGACACATGGCTATAAGAAGAAATAGTGGTGGTGGTCGGTGGATTGATAGTTTGAGTATTCACTGATCTGCAAGCAGGATGGACTTTGTCTGTCACTTTGCGTGCTGCGGACTGCTGCCTGCCAGGCCTAGGCAAACCTTTTTAGTAGTCTGTTTATTGAGTTACATAGGAACTTTGAAAGTCAACGGTCCGCAAATCAGGCAATACGAATAACGTAGTATACCACATGAGATAGGTCAATATATCCCGTGGAATAGTTGTCTATCTGTTTGCTATTTCTCAAAAATATTTTGTTATAGTTCTTTTGAAATGTTTGATTTGGTTGACAAATCTCATCCATGTTTTCTGGTCTTTCTTTCTTTCATGTTGTACATCAGCTCCCCCCAAGGGCAAGAGGACACAGGAGGAGGAGGAGGGGTGCTGTTCAGGAGGATGCAGGCCAGGATCGGGCAGGCGAGGGCTCCTTTGCTGGCCCCAGTAAGTTTTAATTTTAATAAAGAGTACCTATTTTTTCCTAGCGTTCCTCATTCGATTTTTTCTAAATCGTCTTTGATCTTCTTGTAGACTGGATCTAAATTCTTATCCTGCCTCGACTATGACTCCCTGTGGTATTACTAGATTATTCTTATTAGTCTGTGTGTGTAGCTAACTAAGATTGCACATTTGGCAATTCTATTGGACTCCCCTTCTAGTCAGCAATACCTCTATGCACTGAGTGCAGTCCTCTGGGATTGTCCATAATGTTTTTTCAAGTCTTCTAAATGTTTATGCTTTGACAATTGCCAACAATAAAAAGGTGAATGACCACCAAGAAAGAATAAGATACTACTTTACTTTTGTTTTGGATAGGAGGACAATCCATTCTACTACTGTTGCAGGGACAAATCTGCACAAACCGAACTATGAACACTAAATAGTGCATTGTTTATCAATTATAATAGGCGCAGGTAGACTTTCTTTCCACATACCTCAGTGATATCAGACTTTGAAGAACCCCCAATCTCCTTACTGACTAGATAGTGTGGCAGAGTCATTTAGCTCCCTAAGTCACCGATGATTGATCCCCAATGATCATTAGATTATCCTACGCAGGGCAAGAGTACGGAGTCACAGTCAAGAAGTGTCAGAGGCACTCATGCTTGCAAAAATTCCAAAACCTTTAGCTCATCCACTCTAGTCTGGAGGACCAAAAACCACAGAGTCTATTTAAGTTTAAAAGCTTTATTAAAACTAAACACATTTATTAAAATCAACTTTGTCATAAAAGTAACCGTTTAACTGAAAATGGAAAAGTGCTTAGTGCTAACGATTAATTGGACACATTTCTTGTGGTCGAGCTGAGCTCTCACCTGGTTTGAACTTGAGCTTGACCCTGATCGTGTTCTTAGAAGTCATGCTTCTGTTAGGAGAAAAAGTGTTGTGTGTTAAAAATAAAGACCAAGCATTCATCAGTTGTGCCAAAAAGTGCAGCAAGACAACAGCCTTCCCTGGAAAAAGGGACATTTTTACTGTAGAGTATACAGTTACAAATTATTACATTGTATTTCGTTTTTTTTAACTTTCTTTTTTCCTCCTAGACCAAATATTATACAGTAGTGAGTGGTGTATTCTAACATTCTAAAAATGTACTTTGTAGGTGGAATATCTGGTGGCGGGGCCAGTGCGGAGGTGGTGGATGAGGAGGACAACACTTCTGGGGAGGAGGCGGTGCGAGTGCCGGACGACACCAATGTGCCTGTGAGGGTTGACACGGTGGTGGCGGGCACAGGTAAGCTATATATTCGAAAAGCGAAAGAAGGGTGTAAGTAAGTGTGGAAGGACGAGAAATTTTATGATGGCTGGCAAAGAAGAATGATATGTGTTTGCTTGGCCCCCGAGGTCGCTGGGAAGGAAAGAATATGGTATGGTGCATGGCTGGGTCAATGATGAAGCAAGGATGGGTGGAAGGACAACAGCCTGGGTGGGTGAAACATAAACTGTATGTGTGCATATACTTTGAATGGATGGATGCCTGGAGCATGGTATTATCTGACTCTTAGATAGCACATGTGTATCTAGAGAGAGTAGATGGTCACTGGATGAACTAAGTGTTACCTTGAAGAGCATGTAACACCGCACCCGCACGTCCGTTCCAGTGTAGGGAAGGCAAGGAAAAGAAATTGTAAATTTGTCCAATACTACCATGAATAGTAGCAATAGTTTGTATTGCAACTGCAAGCACAGCATATATCCGGTTATTACGGTGGACACTCCGTACCTCTCTTAATAACTTTAGTTTAGTAGTAGTACGTCATTCATGTGTGGGTGTATCACTGTTCACTCAATAATAAGCAAAGCACCTAAAGTCATCCCATATGTCATCAAATACATCCCATGTGAAGTGATAGATAATCTAATTATTTAGCTTCTTTTTCCTTTTCTAGTACTCATTTGCACTGTAGGGTGAAAGGTAAATTAATTAAGCAGTAGCCCTTGTAACCGAGTATTCTCAGTGCCACCCGTAATAGAAAAGTAATAGCTTCACCACCTGCATGTACTGGACCGGTACAGTAAGGCAAGTCTGTCTCACTCATCATGGTGTGCGTCTGTTTTTCTCGGGTGCAAGTTCACTGCGCTGGCATTCTGCCGGCTTGCATAAGATAACGTACCAATTTTCCGAAACAAGAGAGAAGAAGAAGAATAAGACTGGTGTACTGTCATAGTCGACTGTAATGGAAGTCCATAGTGGTCGTAGAATTTGTTCATTAAACTACCACTAATGTTAGAGCAAGGATGCAGAAGTGGGAGGTTAGATAGATACTGTCCTCAATAGTTATGTACTGTGCTTTCAATTTGCTACTTGTACTGTGACACAACTTTCGGCTCAATCACTTTGTGTTATTAATGTTAAGGAGCATTGGTTACAGACTATGTCTTTCTTTCTTCATATAGTTGGTCCTTCCAAATCGACATCACGGAGGGAGCAGGCTCGAATGGCCCGGCAACGGAGGCTGGATGCCACTGTCGCGGAATATCGGCGGCTGGTGGCCCTGGAGGAGTCGGAGGACACGCAGTCGACCGGTGCAACCACAACATCCTCGACTGGGACAGCTGCATCCTCCTCCGTGACCCCACGGGCTGCCAGCCAGCGCAGTGCTCCAGCGGTACGGAGCCGGGCTAACAAAGCCAACCGCCACCGCCAAGCAGCAAAAAGACCAGCTGCCCCCTACAGGAGCTGCAAGGCACGCCAGCGCCGCCTAGGAGTGAGAATGTCCTACCTGGAGCAGGAGGTCCATAGGTACAAGAACTTGGTGGAGGGCCTCCGCTTCGAGCATGCCACCCTCCGCAAGGAGTATGATGCCCTGGCCGCAAAATTCACCAGCACCCTCCAGTAGTGGAGTGTCCCTTGCCCTTTTTTTAGAGACTTTTGGGGGGTGGGGTTTGGGAGTTGGGTGCTTTTTGGGACTTTTCAAAGACAATCGTTGGGGTTAGGGAGGGTCTTGAGGGAGATTATTTTGTTAGGGCTACATAAATATACTTTTTTAAACTTTATCTGACCATACCTGTTTTTTACTGCTTTTCAGTCTGGTGGGTGGGGGTGTAACAGTAAGTTTGTTTTCCTAAAGAGTCCTAGGACTTTAGTAGTACTACCGTCAATCTCTCGTCTAGTCCTAATACTCCATTATACTACCTGCCACCAAACGCTTATCTTACCTGTAATTTGTGTTAGAAATTAGGGCTAGGCCCAGGGCTGGCTCCACATGAAATGGGGATTAAGGTTGGCAATCCTGGGCGGATGAAATTTCCTCATTGCGGTGGTACTAGTGGTGTGACACAGTGGCAGTTGCATGCCTATGGAAAAAAAGAAAACGAAACCTGGTTTGTCCTTACTGTAGCATTACAACGGTTACGGTACGCTCGAGAATATAGCAGGTGACAGTACACTAGAACAGTGCCACAATGTAGCCTAACAAATGGTAAAGTATTGCAAGTATAACTAGTACTTGCGTTGAATTTATTTGACATTGGCTCCTACTACTACAAGAAATAGTACTGAAGCTGAGTAAGTCTAGAATATATCCTCGTATTCCTTCACCAGCCTGTTGCTATGACCTTATCCTCCCCAGCAAGTGTGTGGAATTATTGATGTCATTTAGTCAGACATCAAGCAAAACCACACAGCCCGGGGGAAGAGGGTTAGGGTTTGGAAAATGGATGGGAATGGGGGTTTCTTTTTGGGTAGGTTTTGTTGAGAGAAGAAAAAAAAAGCACAGCATGGACAAACAATAATTGAAGATAAAGAAATCTTTGGGTACAAACTAAAGCTAACCACATGCAGTCACACTCATAGAAGAAAACAATGGATACTGTATCTGTATTCTGTATGTTGTTGGAGTTGTCCTGTTGAATTTGGTAAGTAAGTTGCATGCAGCAAACAATTCCTCTTATTAGCGGCACTCCTCCATTCCAGCTGATGCTTCGTCCATCAATGTTGGTGACCACTGACAGAAGACACCTCCCTGTCCACTGCCTGCCTGGCGGATGTTGACTGAAACCCGGCCTGTAATAATTGAACGGAAAACAGGAAGTGCTATTACAATACCACTGATAAATAAATATAAGGTATGTACGCTGTGTGGTGCAAAAAGTCACACTTTGATTTCCCTAATAGACAGTACAATATTTTTGAAATTGCGTACTCTGTCTGAGTCACCTTTTTAAGGATAAATAAGTATGGCCAAAATATTATAGCGGATCTTTCCCCTCAAGGTAGGTGTACTGTAAACTGTGTTTTAGAACAAAATTTGACCTTCCCAGCAATGCTCCCACCAAGACCCTTACTAAAGCCAGTCGCAAATGTAGAAGACCCCCAATCAGATCTCAAAAAACGAGGCCTAGCAGAAAAATGGTGACAAAACGTACTTTAAAAGTAAAAGTAGGCCCAAATACACCCTTACCCACCGTGGATTGTATTCAAACCACTTGCAAGCAAGCAAAAGTATCCATAGCCAGCATCGCTCCAAGAGTGCTCTAAAACCCCAGAACTGAGTTGCAATAGAACACCCCAAAACACATGCAATCCTGCTGCTAGGGCTAACCCTAACGAACCCTAAGTTACAAAAAGTGCCAAAAGGTTTTGCCTTATGGATTTTGTCCAAAACACTTCTATCCGGTATTAGACCTTCCCAGGAATGCCCCAAGACCCGCCAACCCACCCACAAAAAAGCACGCGACAACACCCCCAAACAGCCAAAAAGCAAAATCTCATACTTACAATATCTCTCGGCCTTCGGTCCAAACGCGCTGTGCAGCTAGGTCATCATCATCATAGCTCCTGTTTTCCACCACGGATTTCCTGAAAAGGAAATGCAATCAAGATTAGACTGTCGCAGCAGTGCTTCGACAGAGACCCCGCAACCCACCCACAAACACCAGGAAGCCCCCCAAAACGCTACATTGAGCAAGATGTCAGAAGAAATAGCAAAAAAAAGGCTTTTCCTTATGGATTTTGTCCAAACCACTTCTATCCGGTATTAGACCTTCACAGGAATGCCCCAAGAGACCCGCCAACCCACCCGCAAAAAAGCACGCGACAACACCCCCAAACAGCCAAAAAGCAAAATCTCATACTTACAATATCTCTCGGCCTTCGGTCCAAACGCGCTGTGCAGCTAGGGCATCATCATCATAACTCCTGTTTTCCACCACGGATTTCCTGAAAAGGAAATGCAATCAAGATTAGACTGTCACAGCAGTGCTTCGACAGAGACCCCGCAACCCACCCACAAACCCCAGGAAGCCCCCCAAAACGCTACATTGAGCAAGATGTCAGAAGAAATAGCAAAAAAAAGGCTTTTCCTTATGGATTTTATCCAAAACACTTCTATCCGGTATTAGACCTTCCCAGGAATGCCCCAAGACCCGCCAACCCACCCGCAAAAAAGCACGCGACAACACCCCCCAAACAGCCAAAAAGCAAAATCTCATACTTACAATATCTCTCGGCCTTCGGTCCAAACGCGCTGTGCAGCTAGGTCATCATCATCATAACTCCTGTTTTCCACCACGGATTTCCTGAAAAGGAAATGCAATCAAGATTAGACTGTCGCAGCAGTGCTCCCAGACCCCAAAACTCACCCACAAACACCCGGAACCCCGCCAAAGAGCACCTCAAAGGCAAGCAAGTCTGCAAAAATGGCAAGAAATTTCCGCCTCATATTTGGTCCTAAACACTTTTATCCGTTATTAGAGCTTCACAGCAATGGGCCCAGAGCCGTCAACTCACCCGCAAAGAAGTAGAACACCCCCACAAGTGCTGAGTCTTTCTACATTGGGCATAATCCAGCCCTCTGCTTTGAGGGAAATAGGAGGAGGAGGATAGAGGAGCATGTTCTTCTGAACTTGTGAACCTGAGGAATGTAGACTGCGGCACCTTCAAATCAATAAGCAAACAAGTGAAGACAGTTCTGCTGATGGACTTGTTTTTGGGATTAGGTGATTAAAGTTTGAATTAAATTAACTGTGCAAAACAAAGAAAGACAGACACACAGGAATAAAAGTGAATAAGGATGAAAAAGAAAGTTATTGATTCATTGTCTCATTTTCAGGGCTCGGTGTCAGGGAATAAGAAGAAGATTTCGTCATCATACTCTGCGAATTCAGACAGGATGAGGTCAGTGTCACCGAACAGAGAACAAATCCCCTCATCTACGTTGCCGTCCTCCTCGTCTTCATGCAGCGTGCTTTCTCGTACTTTGTAATCTGGTGGTATGAGGTGCTGATTCATCTTGATCATTGTCAGCCGCTCCACATTTATGGGCGAGAGGCGGCTCCGTTTGGGAGTTACAATGCCACCAGCAGCACTGAAAACACGTTCAGAAGACACACTTGCGAGTGGGCAAGACAAATAGTTTATAGCCAGGTTGGAGAGCTGTGGCCACAATTGTTTTTTCCCATGCCAATACTGCAATGGCTCATCATTCAGAA
This sequence comes from Lissotriton helveticus, assembly GCF_964261635.1. NCBI lineage: Eukaryota > Metazoa > Chordata > Amphibia > Caudata > Salamandridae > Lissotriton > Lissotriton helveticus. The sequence goes on along the minus strand of NC_136072.1, from coordinate 1,071,021,796 downwards.
AGACCTCTGTTGAGTCATTCAGATAGTCCTGCACCATCGACTCAAGGTCCCCAACGGTTCCTCCACTTTGCTTACTTTTTGCTGTGCCTGTGACATTTTTTCGAGAACCATACCCAAGCAAAGTTAGCCAATCCTCTACAGCAGCCACTGTTACTGTTGTGTGTGGTGCAGATGATCCGGTTGCCGGTGTCTTTAACGGCTGAGAGGTCACTTGTGCCACAGCCACAGGTGCAGAAGTGGATCCTTTTGACTGGGGATGGCCTGCTGATGCTGATGCTGATGTACTGCCTTCTCCTTCAATATCCTGCCGTTCTTTTTCAAACCTCTTGGCTGACCAGGCTAGCCAACGTTTGTACTTTTTAACATCTTCATCAGCAAAAGGAAAGAATGCTTGGCCTGCCAGCGCCTTTTTGTAGCGTGGATCCAGAATAGTAGCACAAATGTAATGCTGTTCTGAGTTGATCTTTTTAAGACGTTCATCACCACGTAGGCGCTCTAATAATTTCTCCGACAAAAGAAAAGGGTCTTTGTTTTTTTCATCTTTTTCTAACACAGAAGACACCGCCTTCAGTTGGTGCTCCAGCATGCACAACAATGGGATAGCTTGTCCCAAATTACAGTCCTCCTGGCTGACTGCACGCGTGAAGAACTCAAAAGGACGAAGCATGTCTGTCAGGCTTTTAACTATGTCCCATTGCGCCGCACCCATCCGCAGGTCCTTCTGAGCTGTACCCTCTGTTAAGAAATAGTGATCGAGTACCGTATACTGCTCATACAGACGCTCAAGCATGTAGAAGGTTGAGTTCCAACGTGTTGCCACCTCCTGGATGAGTGCTTTCACTGGCATTCGACGTTCAAGTAGCAGCCTCCTCAGATGCTTCCGGGCCTTAAAAGAATGGCTGAAATGGTTGCACATTTTGCGGCAGGTGGCCATTACCTCGAACGCTGTACTGTCTCTATCACTCAAGAATTTTTGAACTACCAGGTTGATACAGTGCGCCAAACACGGCACTCTGAAATATGCACCCATCGCCATGGCCTTAACTACATTGGCGCCATTATCCGTGGAAACATAACCAATCTGGCGTTTTTTTGGGGACAGCCAGTGAAAGACCTTTTTGTTAAACTCGTCCAAAATGTTTTCTGCTGTGTGACTTTTCTCCAAGCCAAACATGGCTAGTGTTGCATGTTTCCGAGCAGCTTTAAAAACTTGGTCCGGGTCAACACCTGCGTTTAGCTTTGCTTTAACACCTGAAAAAGAGACCCAGTGTGCAGTGATGCACATGTAATCAGCGCCTGCGCCACTGGTCCACATGTCTGTTGTCAGATGTATAGTGTGAACAGCACTCTTCTGCAAAGCTGCCCCAATCGCCTCCAGCACATCTTCATGTAGTGCTGGAACCGCAACTCTGGCAAAATAGAACCGGCTAGGAACCTTCCATTTAGGGCAGAGCGTTGCCACTAATTCTAGAAAACCTACCGCTTCTACAAAAGAAAAAGGGAGAAGGTCCACAGCTAGCATTTTAGCCAGCTTAGTGTTATACAGACGCGTCAGTGGGTGGTTGCGTTCATATGGCGCGTCTGAAGAAAACATGGTTCTAATGTTGCCCTGGACCAAGCATTTACGGGATGATAATGACTTTGTTGACCCAATTATGCACGCTGGTGAACTTTTGCGCGTTGGTGTCTCACTCGCTCCAAGTGAAGTGTTTGACACGTCTTCTTCCTCCTCGTCATCATCAGATGCAACATCAACGTTTTCTTGACTTCCAATTCAGGCTTCCTTGATCGCATCTAGGTGCGCAAACCATTGGACAGTGTGCTGTCTCTCAAGATGACCTCTCTGGCCTCCGGTACCATAGTTGGTACCTGACTTACCACGACTAACTGCAAGCTTACAAAGGGTACAAATGGCGAACTTTTCCCTTTTTTGGCAAACAGTAAAGAAGTCCCAAACTGGGGACTTGAAGTGTCTGTGGGGCCTGGAGGAGGCGGCGATACTGGTGGTGGTGGTCATGCTGCTAATGCCAGATGAAGTGGAGGATCTGGATTGCCCAACTTTTGTACGTTGTGCACTTTCACCGCCACTAATTAAGGTCGAGGTGGATGGAGGTCCCTCCTTGTGAGAAAGAAATATGGAAGCGGTACGAGTTGGTGTACTTAACTCCAATGATTGTGGTGTTTCCACTGCCTCCTCGTCGACAACATCATCATCATCACGCTCAGCAGCTTTTCGGGCTAGGGTCAAAATGTCTGTTTGCTGCATGCCCGCTGGGGCTGTAGTGACCTTTATGATGACTGGGTCGTCGTTGTCAGAGTCTTCATCAGCAGCAGTATCCGCCACTTCTTGTTGAGCCTCATCATTACACTCCATAACTCTGAGACTTTGGACGAGCTTCCTTTTACGCTTAAATACCTTTGTCAGATCATGTGCCTCACTCTCAGACGGCAGTGGTGCTGGTTCCCAATTTTGATCCGTATCATCAGAAGGAGGTGTGCTTGAAGAAGATGTAGACACCACCCTTGATCTCTTCCTTGCTAGGGGTGTGGAAGACAATGAATGATCATCAGGAGTAGTGTCTTCCTCAAATGATACCTCGCCTTGATTGTCGATTTCCTGATGTGCCCCTACTTCGGGAGGAACAACTATTGTGGGCACTTGTGACCCTCCATGCACCTCTGCTTGCGCATCTCCTTGCGCTGCCTCTCCTTCCACATGTACTTGGGCTTGTACTTGCACATGTGGTTTTTGTTGCGGCTGTGGTTGTTCAACACTCGTCAGATGAGTTACAACAACCTGTGTTGATTGAGGGACATTGCTGCTACTTTCTTGCGATGAGCCAACATCACTGGTCGATGGTGATTGAACAACTTGACTAAGTGCCTCTGCAGCAGTGAAGGGCTTGGACTTAAGTTGGCGTGGTGGTGGTGGCACTGAGCCCAATGGAGCGGGGGTGCTGCTCCCAGCTTGGTCCCCAGCAGATCCCGCTGCTGCTGCAGGCATACTTTTTTTTTTTACTCCCAAAAAAAGGGGCGGCCGGCACACCAGTCTCCTTGGTAACTTGCTTCTTCTGCTCCTTACTGGCATCTTTCTTGCTAGAGGAGCTACGGGTAACTTTTTTTGGGGCCATCTTCTTCAGAGCAGGTCAGAACAGCAGGCAGCAGTTGCACGAGTTGCAGAGTTGTCTGTGTCCAGACGTGACGGCGCGTGACGTTATGCTGCACACACACACCGCTGCAGGACTTCTTCCTGGCACTGGTGGTTCTCTTGAGTCTTGTGCACCTAAAAGCAATGGAAGACAGAGGAACATCAGTTCAGTTATACACCCCAAAAAATCGAAAAACACAGAAAAATCAGCACAATCCCATGCCATCCATGATGTTTACATTCAAGACACCCCACAGAAAGACTAGGCCCATGCAACACTCACTACCCCTGGGCATAATGGATGAAAAGTAGGCAAAATAAGTGCAGGCCTCAGACACTGCCTCTCTTCAAAATGGCCCCTTGCACCCAAGCACATGTTGCCTGTACCAGCCAGCACTCAAGATGGCCACCACCACCACCCACATGGCCAGTCCACATCAACAGTACACCCCAAAAAAACAGAAAAACACCCACAAATCACCACAATCCAATGCCATCCAGGATGTTTACATTAAAGAGAGTGAGACCACACTACAGGCACACTCAGTCCATGCACCACTACCCCTGGGCAAAAGGCCACACCAGCAGCCCCCAAAAAACGACAAAAACCACCAAAAACAGCACAATCCCAGCCCATCCATGGCCTCAATGGTGTTTAAATTCAACAAAACAGTTGTATCATTCACCCATAACCAACCCTGGTCCTACTGGATACTGTGGCTACCCACAATATAATTTATTTAATGTTCTGAAAAAGTTCCAAAATTGTAGTTGCAGCAACTGTAATGCCCCAAACAAACTTACTTGTGAAAGTTGATTTCTAATCCAAAAGTGATCCAAAGAAAGTCAAAAAGGCCTCAAATCCAAATATCCAGCAGCACCCACAAAAAGTAATCCTTCCAGCTCCAGATCCAAATGAAAGTGACCAGGAGATGGACAAAGCACTGGGAGGAGCCTGCTGGACAGGAACAGGAAGTTGGAGACTGTGGGGCACTTCCTTCCCTCCCCCCCCCAAAAATGGACTCCTTGCAAAAAAAAAGGCCATGCAAATCCCAACCTGAGGAGTGATTCTGATAAAAATCATCATTTTCTGAAGGTTTATCCTGTTTGCTGGTGGATTTCTTGTGCAGAATTGCAAAATCTCTATTTCTATTTCGCGAGTGCGAGATTGTTCCTTTCAGCCGCAACTACGTGTTCGCAATTGCGAACTCTCGCGAGGTGTGCTGTGCAAGGTGGCAAGCCGCGATTACGTATTCGCCGGCGCCAAACTCCCGCGGGATCACGCAGCAAGATCCAAAATGGCGCAGCACTCGCAAAATATGATCGAGAAAACCAACTCGGCAAACGCTTAATGACGGAACGTGAACGCCGTGCACCATGCCGCGCGCCGCAACCAAGCAAAAAATCCGCCGCGAGCGGATTCACGGATTTTCGACAAATTCGCGAGAGTTCGCGGATTGCGCATTTGCCGAAAATCCGAAAAATCCGCGAGCGGAGCGGATTTTACGCCCATGCTTACTGGATACCCTCTCGGGTGATTAGTATTTCTACAAATCACTATAACTTAACATAACGTAACATATGGGAAGCCTATGACAAACACTTAAAAGTGAACTCAAATTGGAGAATGTGTGTAAATCTCAAAATGCAGCTTCCGAAAAGGTCATTAGAGGACTTGAGGCAGCTTTGGAAATTAAAGAGAATGTGCTTGTACTGTGCTATTTAAAATAATGGAAGGGGTGAGGGAAGGAATACTTTAAAGAAGGCAGCAACAAATGCAGGCAGGAAGGGGAGTACTTGAGTGAGGATCTATATGAGCAAAGTATGAAAGAAGGAGGAAATAAGTAAAGAATGTGAAAGGAAGAGATGAAGGAATAGAGGGAGAAAGGAAGGGAATGATGTGTGATGGATGAAAAGAAAGAAGATAGGAAAGGAGAAAGATAAGCATAACGATTGGTTGATGAGAAGAAAGGAAGAAATTAAAGAAGAGGTGAAAGAAAGAGCAGGAAAACAAAGTAAGGAAAGAATGGAGGAAGAAGGATTAAATGCACCCAGGGAGGAAGTATGGGGAATGAATGAGGGTGTAAGGTAGCAAGAATGGAATGAGGGTGTAAGGAAGCAAGATGCAAGAGGGGAAATGAGGCATGGTTGAAGGTGTTGAGGAAGAGAAAAAGGGAAAAGAAAAAGATGGTAAGAAGGAAAGAACGGAGGTCAGGGGAATGAATAGGAGTATGAAGTACTGGGTCAAGGAGGAACAGAGCGAATAATGACAGTGTAATATTGCATAGAAATTGAAAAACAAAAGATTGAAATACATTTGTGTCCTTAACATACCATGTTTGTTTGTAAAGCACATATTCACCAAAGGGGACCCTGACACTGAATTTAAAAGTTAACCAGCTCAATGGCACACATTTTATCGACCTCAGAAATATGAAAGACTGAGTTGCCGCATCAAGATGTACATTTATGACCCTGAAAACAAACACAGATTCCTGGAGTGCATATGAAGACATGCGCAAGAAGGAAATACATAAAAGGGAGAGTGAGAAAGGAAGAGAGGTCTGAAGGCAAAGATAGATACGGTAGACAAAGAATGTGAAGAGAAGAGAGGAAAGCAGAGATAGGGAGTGCAAGACTGGAGTGGAACATTATGGGAATGAAAAAAGGAAAGGAAAAAGGGAAGAAGAGCAAACAGCGGTAAGTGTGTGAAAAGAAATTGGAAGGGAACGATGAGAAGGTGAAAAATGTAAAGCAGTTAATGAGGGGAGGTGGGGATTAAGGTGAAACGTAGCTGTAGTGCAGAAAGTGAAAGAAAAATGGAGAGAAGGGAAGTAGTAAGGTGTGAAAGGGAGGAAGAAAAGCAGATACTGAGGAAGGGCAAGAAAAGAGTACATCACTGCTTTATTAAATTTAAAGTAATCAACTATGTAAAGTGAGGGGTGACAAGGCTGTATCATTCTGGGCCCGTCTCATCAATACACAGCTGTGCTGTCCAAGACACACAACAGCGATTTAGGACATCATATCACTGAGTGGCAAGCTTGGGGGCCTGCCATTTGTGCATGCACTGTGAAAGCCCATCCCATTGTTAATTCTAAAGCCTAGTTCTTTCACAGGGTATATGAACATGGTGCTCCCTCCCACCTCCTTGAGATTGGTAGATGCGCCGTCAAAAGAGATTTTCGGGTGCATGGAGCGCTAAAACAGCACTGCCAACACGTTCACTTACAAACTCGTTAATTCAACCACTGATATTGACTTGAGTATAGAAAAATACATCACAGATTAACTACCTCCATGTGAAGCTTGAAACAATGCCATATTTTTTAAATTACGCTTACTTTTCCAATTTTTCCACTGCCTGTATAGTGTATTCTAAACATTCTACATTTTAAAAAGTGTGCACCAACACCTTTTCACAACATGAATGACTCATTGATCCTCAAGAGGCAACAGAAATGGAAGAATGAAAAAGTCATGTAATACTCTTTCAATTTAGCTCCTAAATGATAATTCTTTTTTCATAACAGTTTACCCTTTCAATCCTATTATATGCCAATTACATACAGTGTAGTGTGTCAGGATGGCATTTTACCATAAGTAGATTTAATTAAGGAGACAGACAATGGTTTCCGTAGCATGCTATTGCTCGCGTTTGGACACTTTAACCAATAGACACGTATGTTTGGGTCAGTCAGTTTACAGCTGTTGTGTTCATTCATCTAGTAATTGAATTTAGGGGAAATTGAATGAAATGATACACTTGCAGAGGCAATGGTCACACAATGTTTACACGCCAAGAAGTCACATAAGCCAGTGTTAGCCTGATAGCAATCTAAACAGGTGTGCTAATGTGCTCTTTTATAGCCTAGCTATCTCCTGTCACTGCAAAAGGACAAAAGTATTCAACATTCCCCGGCATTGCAGACCTGTGGTTGCATTGCATCCTTAATGCATTAAAAAATAAATAAAGACGAAAAGTGAGCCCTTTGCTATATGCTTGTGCCAAACACAGCTTAAATCAACAAAACTGGAACTGGATTATACTCCTATGCCAGACGCACAGCGTAATTCATGAATGTTCACAAACATACCATAGGCTTGTTCATTTTTTAACAGTTTTATTAATTTTGATCCAGTGTAAGGTTATATGTTTTCCCATTTCTTCACGTGCCACAGCTATGCCTATCTAGGCCTTTCTCTAGGGCACGTAGAAATACATAGTTCATCCTTGGAAGTATTATCATGTTCTACCCCATGCATTTCGGGCTCCAATAGCCCATCTTCAGGGGTAACTATAATGTTAAAAAATTAACAGTCGTTTTTTGTTCAGACCAATATGCGTTGAAATTAGTTTAAAACGAATTACGCTATGTGTAAACTCCAACCATATTTTAGACAGCACCCTTTCATTGATCTACATTGTCCCCCCCAAGAACGTGTGCCCATAAAAACATATTTAAAAACTCTCCCAAAGCGTACCCTCCTATCTTCTACATCCGTGTTTACATGCACCCTGACTGAGTTCTTGGCCCGTGTTCACAATCAACTGATTAAAAATTGACTCTAGAGTAATAACAGACATAGCCACAACCAAAATGAACTACGTTTTCTTGTGTACATGCTTTTTCCATCTACCAGTGCATTAACTCCAACCGCTTTCCACATCTTCTGTGTGAAAGTGCTCAATTCGCATCTACCACATGATCCTCCCCTTTGTAGCTCATGCAACATGACCACACACTACTATTACCCTACTGATTAACCGAATGTTCCTACCTGCCCGTTCAGGTACATGTGCTCTCAAGAAAAATACATGACCCATAAAGCACTACATCCTACCCCTCTATGAACCTACCTACACCTACTAATTAACCCCTGGCTTCTAACAACACATTCCAGAACACATGTATTCAAAACTACCAGTCCCATTAAATCACATGGCCCACCCTTCCAACAACCAGCAAATAGTTACGATTTCCACATTTTTGGTTATACAACATAACATATTTTTTCAATTTAGATGCTCTACATAGCATTGATCATTTGTTGATGAAAAAATGTTTTATACATGCAATGATAATAAGTAATGACAGTCTGTTAGTCTATAACTGTAAATGTGAATTACCACTTGTGGACATGATGTTACCAAATCACCTTACAGGTGACATCATGTTTATTCTGCTTAAACTTTCCTGGGTGCAAACGATCGATCAGGCATTTATAATCACACCAGCCAAACATTCCAGTTTTGTTGATTTCATACATTTGTGTTACAGGGGCAGCGCACACATGCCCAGGCTGCATGCAAATATCAAATTAGTTTCAAGCAACTTAAAAGAAATTAATTAGAATTTTGTGCAATCGATCATCTTTGTTTGGATAAACATTGCCTGAAGGCATAGAAATAAGCTTTCTATGTAAGCCACCAAAAGAAATATTTTAGGCACCGACCAACACAAACTGACAGACTAATGAGGGCAGAGCAGCAAGTGTGAGCACTTCAAAATGCCGAATTAGAGACAGCTCGAAGTCAGTACTTATAAAAATTCACGCACTCTTTTTAAATTTCTGAAAGGCAGGGCAGCACAGTAAATCTACGAAGGATTTCTTTTCATAGCATGCTGCTAAATGTTAGCAAACCAAAACTATGAGACTCATGAAAAGCAGCCTCTGGCAACCTTCCTACAGATTTTACAAGGCAAAAATCTGAAGCCAGGCTCTCAGTCAGCATGGGAGACAGGAGATAAATAAAACGTGCCTCAATGCCGGATATTTAATTTCGGAGCTGCTCTTGTTGCTTTTATGAACTAAGTAAAATCTATTTAAGAAAGTTATACCTGTATTGACAGCGGGCTCGTAAATATTCACTTCTGCTGGACTTTGTGAAAAGTTTATTTGCAGTCCTGCACACTCCAGCCTAGCCTGCCTTGCCCTTGTCCCAGTTCAGCCAAAAGCCACCGCCCGCCCCAGCCAATCTTCAACGGTCCGGAAATAAACCAATTTTCAGTGGAAGGCAGGAGCGCCGTGACATCACTAACGTGATGACGACGCTCCTTCAATATGCCTGGACAAGGGTGGGACTGCCGAGGACATACCAGGCAGCAACAGAAGTCGGGTAGGAATTTATTTTTAATAATACCGACCCAGAAGAAAAATTGTATAGACCCGGCCCGGTAAAATAAGTGCCGGTGCTGAGCACCGGAAAGCACCGGCCCAAATTAAGCACTGTGGGAGGGAGGAGTTGCACCTGAACCTTGAATAGGGCTGTGCCTGCCATCCACAATGCTGGCTCCACCCCCTGGGGAGAGGCTGATGTCTCTGCCCTGCACACTGAAAGAAGAGAAGGAGTCCTGTAAACAAAGTGCTCCAGGACTGTACTTGCCTTCCACAATGCTGGCTCCACCTCCTGTGGGGCGTCTGATGTGCCTGCCCTGCACTGTGAAAGGAAAGGAGAAGTCTGGTAAACAGAGTGCTTCAGAACTGGTTTGGACTGGGCAAAGGCCCCTCTCCCACCAGAGAACAAAGGATTTTGGGGTATAAATATTGGGACCTGGATCCCATGAAATTAGATCACTTTTGGACTGCAAGAAGAAACCTTTACTGAGGAGAGGAACCTGAAGAAACTGAGGAGAGACTATTCCCAAGCTGAAGTGCTGCTTGGAGGATTGGCCTGCAGTGGTTGCCTTACTGCCAAAGGAAGGAGAAAGGAACTTTGTGTACTTTACTTTAAACTTGTGAAGGATCTTCAAGGGCTTGGAAAAGAGCTTGCCTCCTGCTGAAGTCTCAGGGACAACAGACTTCACCCCCAGCTCCCCAGAGTTCTTTTGGAAGTGCCTGCTGCTGTTTTGGGCCTTCTGAGGAACTGCATGTCGCAAGGAGCTGGAAGCGCGACTCATCGAGAAGAAGCTTGTGGCCGTGGCTGTGGCTCCCGTCGCAACTCCGAAGGAGGGTGTTGCTGCTGGAACTGTCGCACTGCACCGCATCGGAGAGAAGCGTGCCGCAACGAAGAGGAAGTGTGTCGCCGTCGCTGCTGCTGCCGTCGCAACTCCGAAGGAGGGTGTCACCGCTGTAGCTGTCGCATTGCACCGCATCGGGAGAAGAGTCTCGCAACGAGGTCGGAGCGTGTCACCGTCGCTGTGCCTGCCATCGCAACTCCAAGGGAGGGTGTCGCCGCTGGAACTGTTGCACTGCACCGCATCGAAGAGAAGTGACTCGCATCCCTGAGAAGCGCACCGCCGTCGGAGCTGCTGCCGTTGCATCATGGATGTCGCCACTGTAGTTGTCGCATCATGCGGAAGCTTCACGCATCGTGGGAGAAGAGTGTCGCAAGTGGATCTGCTGCCGTCGCATCGCGGAACAAGGGTGTTGTTGCTGCATTCCACGCATCGAACCGAGAACTTCTCGCATGCCCGGAGAAGCGTGCCAAATCTGTAAGATCTTCACGTCTTTATTTCTTTGTACATGAACTTTGCCGCATTTCCCTCGCTGCAACATTGCTGGTCGTGGAAGCGCAACGCAACCTAAGGTACATTGACACAAAGTGTTGCATCTTAAGAACTGAACTAAGCTAAATCTACCATCTTAAAGTAACAGTATTGTGTATTTTTGTTGTGGTCTTGTGGTAACTATATAAAAAGTATACTTATTTTTTATATAAAACCTTGTGTGGTGTCCATTTGTAGTGTTGTCACTGGATTACTGTATGTGGTCACACATGCTTTACACACTGCCTCTGAAATAAGCCTGTCTGCTCTTGCCAAGCTACCAAGAGGGTGAGCAGGGGTTATTTTAGGAGTGTAATCCCCTTATCCAGACTAGAGGCAAGGGTCCCTATTTGTCACAAGTATCTACCTGTGCCAACTAGAGACCCCAAATCTAACAACCATGGTATTGGGAAACATAAAAGATTTAGTAAAGATATTTTTTTTGTAATGAAGGTGTGGAATGGAGACCGGACCCCCCCTTCCCCCACGCCAAATCAAAACAGATGCATAATACATAACTCCATAAATGTTAATAACACAATATTAGACTATTGCAGAAGACTGCTGGATTTTACAACAAAGGAGGCTCATTTACTGTAGTCAGCACTTTACTCCTTCCCATCCCTTTTAAAAAGGGAATAGAATATCAGGGGCAGGCTAGCACATTACTAATAATTTAGAACGTAACAAAATTGCTTTAAGCGAATATGTTTTTAAATTTTTTAAATATCGTCACAGATCATTTTATTGTTAGCTGTCGCCATATAACAAAATTATAATGACATTGCACGTTTTTTACCCAAAATAAATATGTTTCGAACAGCAAAACTCTCATAGCTCAAAATAAGCTTATTTTCAATCCAGAAATGTTTAGATTCACCATGGTCTACAAGATATTCCCTTAGACATTCTCTGCACTGGTTTGGTGCTCCACATAGATATTACTAACCTACAAAATTATCGATTGTAAATCTAACGGACCACGTTGAGTAGATTATGATTACAGCGCTTCTGTGTCTTGTACACATTCATTTTCTCTCTTGCCAAATAGGTTTTGACATGGGAATCACATTAGGTATTACATGATGAAATTTGCACAGGGAAAATGTACAGATATATGATATTTCCACAGAAGAAGAAAAGATCTTAGTCAGATTTGATGTGGAATCACTGTAGACCAATATCAATCAAGAAGAGGCACTCCAGATACTCCACTTACACCTTGTTAACCACACACACCATCATCATCAACAGAATTATTGTTGCTCCAACCCATATCGTAGTCAAACAGAATGTCTTCCCTGTTTTCTGCAAATCAAAGGGACAGCACGGGCTGGTCATTTGCCCCACAGTTGACCGTGCTCCCATGGAACAATATGAAGAAAAGTGGATTTACAAGAACAATTGTTTTAATGAGAATTTCCCGGTGTATATGGATGACAATTTCTGTATTTGGAATGGGTCGGACGAAATACTCAACTAAAGTGGACCGTATAGGATATAATAACGCTGAATTCAAGACGAGGGAAGATTGAAAAGCACATTTGAAAGTGGGAGGTCAGCTTCAGGCTAAAGCTCAGCATTAGGACCACAGGGCTTAACCAAAGCCTGGGATTATATAATATGTTCTAAAAAGAAATCTAACATAGACTGAAAATATTTACAAGGATCATATGGCGATTTAAGTCACAGCATATAAAGTATGTGACGTCCAACACCACTAAGGCTTGACAATTTTTCTTAAATTATATATAATATTCCTCACATCAATAGGCTTCTCCACCTCTAGAACTAGGTGAACAATAAAGTTTTACAAGAATTCGGGGGCATATTATCAAGAAACGGCGTTAACATTATAGCCGCTTTAGGGGCAGAAAACTGCAGCTAAAGCGACGATAATGGGCTTGATAATACACCCTTGTGAATTCCCATAGAAGCCTATGTTCTGGTGTGAACATGGGCTTCTAAGGGAATTCTCTACGGCATATTATCAAGCCCATTATCGCCGATTTAGCGGCAGTTTGCTGCCGCTAAAGTGGCGATAATGTTAAAGCTGTGCTTGATAATATGCCCCTCAGTATCCATCTTTAAAAAACTCTTCCAATGGGAATGCATTCACTGTAATATCACAAGCCATTGTGACTACCAGAAATTGTGATTCAAAGTCAAAAGTCAAAGAATGTTGATTCAATGTTGCCAAAACAACCATGCCATGGATATTTCGACGTCCTCGCGGCTCACAGGCATCAACAACAGGAGCGATAATCCTAGATCTGTGCAGCACTCCATAGAAGATTTACAAGCAACCATCTTTCTCCAGTCGTACATCTGTCCATGACCATGAAAATGGCAGACCTTAAGCAGCATGCAACCATGACTACAGCTTGGGCTGCTGTAATTCTGAAAAATATGGGTAACTTTCTTCTCCACTATGGAAATTTGCATTAGCAACAGCTATCTATGTGTTTAAATCACAATTGTGTTTCTCCCATGAGAAGGCATTCCAGAGTGCCATATGAGCTTACAGTAGAACGGCAACTCTGAGAGGATCAGGATCTAAATGATATGGAACAGAAATCATTGTGGATTAAAAGAAAATATATAAATTATATTCTTGCTAACCTTGAAAAAATTACAGAACTCAAAATATGAAAAATACATTGTTTGACCATTCTTTATAAGACTTTGACAACCCCTTGAGGAAAAGTGTCCTTCTTGTCGGCATTTATTTTGTGTCAGGACTCCATTATTTTATTGCCATTTCGTATCAAACACCTCTGCACAACCCTCCTGGTCGTTTCTGCTGATGTCTGATGAAATTCTAACTGTCACGACTACCCTGCCCTTCCTGTTCCTTGTGGTTGAGCCAAATTCGAAAAAGGGAACAAAGAATTGGCCTCACCACCCTCGGACTGAACTCCTGCACACATCCACCCTGTTTCTCAAGACTTGGTCACGCCACCATCCCAGAACTTGTTTCTTTCACATATCCTGTTGTTCAAGATCTGTCTGTTCTCTCACGTACATATCCTGTTTTGCAAAGACCCGTTCGTAATCTTTTGTACCATCTGTTGCAGCCCCCGTCCTGCCTGAACAAAGAATGGTGTAACTGCATTTTGACTCGGGGGCGCCAGGCCCCCACCCAAACTGGTTTCTTAAGGTGGGAAATGTGTATATAAGGCCTGTAAGCTGCAGAGTGAAGCAGCAGCGTCCTCTGTCTTGTCTCCGACGAACTTGGGACTCTGTTCCATAGCCCGGGCTATTCGAATAAAACTGGGGGGAATATTACCAAGCAATAGCGATAATTATCGCTATTACTTGGTTAGAGACAAAATTTTACCGCTGAGCTGCGGCGATTTTTATCGCAGATAAACCTTGGTATTACCAAAGTTTATCGCAAATGCGATAAAAAACGGCCGCAATGCATGAATATCGCTGAAAAGTCAGCGATATTTATGCATTACCGAGCTAATGCTCTTAGCCATATTATCCACCTCCCATTGGATAACATGGCTAAGAACTGCTCAGGGCAGGTGTTAGCTTTTGGAGATATTCGCGCTTAGCGCGAATATCTCCAAAAGTTGGTAATAGGAGATAGCGATGTTAGCGACTGTTTCCAGTCGCTAACATCTTGGCACGCCCACTTTGCATGTCATTAGTGATAAATATCACTGACATGCAAAGTGGGGCCCAAGATGGTCGCTATCTCCTACTAGCTGTCGCTAACTGGTGTTAGCGACATCTAGGTAATAGGGAGATAATTTTATCTCCGCTTTCTTGGCTTTTAAAGCCAAAAAAGCGGAGATAAACCCCCTTGATAATATGCCCCTTGGTTCCTCCTGCAGACGAAGGCTCCTGTGTCTCCTGCATCTCCTTTTTCTATATAAGGAGGGTATGGGAAACCCAGTAAGTGGGTATAAACGGTTCTTCACCCTTCAGCAGTGTGATTAAGCTGGACACATCAATCGGTAATCCTTTCACACTATGTGGGCTGCACTTTCGAATAGCACACTGAGCACTGAAGAATTTCTTACCCTATTTTTATTTTTATCTTCATTTACATGTAGACAACATATGACACTAGAGTCCAATTCTTGAGGACTACAAGGGTTGAAAAGCATCCAAATTTACAGAGGAGAGACTTTGAGGCTAATTTTGAACTTGGCATACAGGTTACTCCATCACAAATGCAACGGAGTACCCTTTCAACCAAACCCTGAGTCTACACATCACAGTTAGAGTCAGGCAGATCACCAGCTTTTTGTTGACAGAGCTCCCGATGGGAATTACACTGCCTGCCCTATTTAGGATGGATGGTGTAATGTCCTTTTTCATGTCCATCACCACCAGGTAAAACCTAACGATGACAGACAATAGAAAACAATAATGACCCCTATACCATGGAAGAAAACTCCCAGGTACTGAGGGTTCCTTGTTTTTCTGATCAAGCTTGGGGGTTTGTTTCTGAAAAACAAAAAAAAGTTAAAAGTTTGGTGAATGGTTGTCAAAACTGATGGCGGCCATTGACCACATGTTTTGTCCCGTCAAAGGTCCCGCCTTGATAGAAGTTACTTTCAAGTTACAGATCTGACTGCTGGGCTGGCGGTCATCTCTAAATCTGATGGACGGAGTACTGTTGGAATGGCAGACATAATGTCTTCCACCATACAAACCTCAAACTTAAAATCAGACTAAAGCATTGATACTCAATTACTGGGCCATCCAAAAGTCTGTAGCAAAAAATACCTTGAGTTTTACTGCCAGAGCCATAAGCTCTTTTTCCATGAGATATAAGCCCTCCTTCTTTAAATGATGGGTCATAATAGCTCTCAATTATTATGGAGTGGTGTTACTGATGATCAATCAGATACTCATTTTAACTCACCAGAAGCTGCGGGATAAAATGTTTATACATATTATTTCAATTCACACATGTGGGGATTTCTATAGGGCACTGTTTCCGCACAACTCAGTCAAAGCAAATGTAATGCGTCTCTATGTTTATGATAAATGTAAAAGTCATAAGTATCATTAAGAACACAGACTAATAGGTTTAATGCACTAAAGTGCTTTGCAATGCATAATAAGCGTGAAGTAAATGGCATATGGGGTATCTATACATGTTTATGTAGTTTAGGCAGAGACAATTACAGGCACAGCCAGCCTCTGAGCACTGCCTCATCTCTCATGCTTCTTAGATTTGCTGTTCTGGGCTTCCTGTTAGATGCTGGCACAGGTGAAGTGTTTTTTCTTGTTTCTTTTACTGTAGACCTTGTAATTGTAGGTTGTTGCCACTATTCAGTTCAAATTCTGCAGTCATTTGTTGCTGATGTTAACATATAGTGGCCCACGCAATAGGTAGTAATTATTTACATCAGGCCCACATCAGAATTCAAGGTTACAGTTGACATTCAAGTACAGACCCAGGCATAGTCCTAGGGTACACCCTATGAGGCGCATGATGACTCTGGCTCATCCTGGAGTGAATTTCCCCAAATGATCACAGTGGAACACACTAGGCATTGCACACATCACACATTATCATCACTGGCCACACTCATGCAGGCATACTCAAAGGACAAAGGCAGACAAGCATTAAAGAAGGCTGATTTGTTTCTGTAAATTATTCTAGGTACAGACCAACATAATCTGGAATCTGAAAAAGGTCACTGGGCAAACGTCCCCTGTTGAAGACGGCCTTGGAAAAATTGTGGGAGGCAGCCCTAATGACCCCTTTAGCATCCTATTTCTTATTTTCAATATTCTAACAGGGGGTACAAAAAGCATTATTTTGAAGGCACAAATTAAACACTGAGTATAGTAACACTAAAGGAAACGTCAGGATTCAAAATTTTCATTACCACATTCTTCTAATTATGTTGTTGTTCAATAATAATGAATGTACCATTGTTGACTAAAAGAATCACATTCATCCCGTTAGAGTTATTATTGTTCCTTCTCTTTATAACTAGCCCAAAACTCTAGAGGGTAACTAGAACCACCACACCAAGGGCCTCATTTATGAGGCCTTGCGTCAGTTTTGTGCTTCCGATGCGTCACTTTTTGTGACGCATCGGCGGCGTAAAACATGCCTCCTGTTGCGCTCTATTTACAAAGTGACGCATCTAAGCAGATGCGTCACTTTGTAAACCCCTGCGCTACATTATACCTGCGTCAGGTGTAATGTATGCAGGGGGGGGGCGTTTCCCCGCAAAAAGCTTCGTAGAAGTGACGCAGTGAATTCTATGAGATTTCACTGCGTCACTTCTAGGACACTGTTGCGTCAAAATCTTGTGCCTGCCTCACAGCAGGCGTAAGAATGACGCAAGCCCTTTCACATGGGGCTTGCCCCATGTGAAAGGGAGCATTGCTGGAGTTGCGTCACTTTTGTGACACACTCCAGCAATGCGTCACTTTTGCGCTTACAGATACGTCAGAAATACTGACGTATCTGTAACTCCTTGCGACATGATGCGTCAAACATTAAATATGACGCATCAGGTATGTCGCAAGGAGTGCGCACTGAGAAGTGACGCATCGCTGCTTTCAGGCAGCGATACGTCATTTCTCATAAATGAGGCCCCAAGACTTTATCAGCTACGGGCTCTGACTCGCTCGTTGAAGTGTGTGCAGGGCGCCACTGGAGTTTTTGTAGGGTCAAGGTGCGGGTAAGTGGGCTGTCACTGCGTTATCGGCATACCTGTGCCCTCGTCGCCATTGTAGTGTCCCTGAAAACCGCTGTCAGCCACGTGCCAAGGCCGCAAGGCCTCCCCCAAAAATACCTGAGTTACAGGCTCGGCACAGTCAGGAAATAATCCTGTGTGGAGGTCAGTCCGCTGCCTTTATTGTCTCTGCTCACATCACTGGCAGGGTTCCTATGAGTGTGAAGAGGTGTGTAGTGTCGTGCACATGTGACAAAGTTCCCTGTGTCACATGTCAAAGATACTACACTCCTTCATAATCAATGTTGCATTCTGAAATACATCGATACGACTTCACTTGACTACTTGTTTTGACAGATGAAACCTGATTTGCATACATTCAGCTGGAGCTATTCACATGTCAATAGTCGGTTTACAGGAGGTGACACCGGACAAGTCCAAGTGAAAACACTCGGACAAACATGGATGTCGATTCTCCAATTGTAATTGTAACTGTAATTGCATTTATATAGCGCGTACTGCTCCTGACCTGGCGTCTAGGCGCTTCGGGTTAGTGGAAATGACATTAAACTGCATTTGACCATTGATTACATCACAAGGCACGTTGCCGAGGGCTTGGGGAGGTCAAAGAGGGTAAGTTATCGAAAGTAAAATAGAATTTCTAAAGTTGTGCTTGCTTTCTGTTCATGCTGCTCCTTTTATAAGCCCTGACACCAGGGAAAGCCAGGGCAATGCGAGGGGTCACTACAAGCCGATATCCTTGGCTACCCCGAATATATGTCTGTGTAGATGGAGTTCTGTAAGTGAGCTGAGCTCTGCGCACTGTGACTGCCAGCTGCTGTCTTTTCTCTGTTTCAGCCTTGACGCACACTGACTTCTCACACTGAGGTGTGAATGACGGGAGAGGCCCAGAACGATGGAGTGATCCGGTGCCCATAGGCCCCGGGGATGTTATGGACACCAGAAATGGCGGCACCGGCACAAGCCATGAAATCACATCCTGGCCCTGACAGCCCCTCGACGAGGACCCCGTAGGCACTCGATAATCCCTCTGACCCTCCGGTTCCCTCCTCTCACTATCCTTTCTTGAGGGAACGGGCCCTTCTGCGTCAGCAGACTAACCATTTGTTGGCAAGCCAGAAGAGTTAGACAAACATCGCATATGCCAGTCACTGCGTCACAGCAAAAGGGGAATTGTCCTGTTCCCGCTTTCCCGCCTATCAGACATCAGTGGGCACTGATGCAAAAAAGTTCCCGAAGCCGCAGTGTTTTCACGTTTCTTTTTAATTGTGTGTGCTCAGTGCGCAGCCATATAGGTACCGTATATGTGGCTTTCCTGAAACTCACCAGTGCTGTCAATCACTGGATGTTTGATAATAATCTGAGAGTTTGTGCTTCAAATGACTCTAGGCTGGGAAGCGCGCTTGCGCCATGACCCATGGCTCTCTCATGCCATGTACCACGCAACATTTGCTCTAGCTAGTGCGATGCCCCCCGGCTTGTCCATGCTCTCTAGCTAGCCATCTGTCCCGCTTGTGCCGTGACCTCTCGCTGATGGCATGTCGTGTAATCAGCACCCTGTTCCCTGGGTTGTGCCATGCTGTTAAACTCATGACATGTCTTCTTGCTTCCATCATGTTGTCATCTTGCAAACACAAGGAGATGATGAACGGAGCGCTGAAACCTTTCAGACACTCACCCCAGTCACGATCTGGGTTGAATCCATCATTGTTTAGCTCACTTCGCCACCCCAGTTCAGACCCAGCCATATGCAAATAAGTCTTGACCCTGCTCCTCATGGGAACAGTCTGAACTGAACTGCCAAGCCAGGTCTTCCCTGGATGGAAAACAAGCATTATGGGGCCAGTTTCGGGGAAACACCCCTCATCAGCAAGGCTAGCTTAAATCCAGTGGCAAAGTGAGCAAGGGGCCCATGTCTGGGCATCAGCCGCGGTGCGTCCATTGGGGCGTAGGGGCGTAGCCCCACTAAGCCTGGTGGACGCACCTGCGGCTGCAGAGAGAGCAGAGCACCTAAATAAAATGAAGTTCAGCGCAGCGCTTCAATCGGGGGTTTGTTCCGGGTCAGACCCGATGGAATAGGGAGTGCGCAGGGGGTGGGGCTGGGTTACAATATACATCAGTGTCTGCGAGTCGACCAAGTCGACTCTGCTGCGCATGAGGAATTTCAGGCGGAAACCAGCCCGCGCATGCACGTTAGCCGTCAAGTTGACTGAGACGACCGAAGGGGCCTGGGGGTGTGTCTTTAGCTGGGCCCCGTCGTTTGCGAAGGTGCCAGGGCGAGTAGTCTGTGTGCCCCCCTAGCCAATCCTGGCGCTTATGCAGCACCAGGATTGGCTGATCCACAGCGCCGAAGGACAGGCAATCCATTATTGGATGCCGCGCGTGGGTGGCTGGCACACTGGGCTCAGGCTCAGCACTTTATCAGTCATGGCCAATCACTGTGACTTCAGCATGTGAAGCCATTTAGTGATTGGCCATGATTCGGGGCCGTGCGCCGTGCGCGCCGTGACGTTTCCTACTAGTTGTGCTGTGTACTTAAGTTTCTGTAGGGGGCGGGGGCTCCCTCTCTGTCTCGTGCACGCAGGCCAGGCAGCAGACCGTCACTTGACTTCACTTGACTCTGACTGAGTTCGTCGTTGTTGACCGTCTGTCACTCGAGTTTTAGTAGTAAGTTAGTACTCTCACTGTCATCACAGTCTCAGAGATTTAGAGCCAAATTATTTTTAAAGGAAAACAATAAATGTGAGTTCGTGCAATGTAACTGGCGGTCATGTAAAGCGCTTCGATACTTTAGGGTAGAATAGTCGAATACGCGGTGTATAAAAGTGCAAAAACAGAGCAGCAGAGAGAAAAAAAAACTCGACCACCAGTAACATTACACAGGGGCACATTTATTTTTTAGGCACGGGGGCATTAATTAACTGATTTGCCCAGAATCACACAGGAAGTTGACTGAGCCGGCTCCGAGACACAAATCCGGTTCCGCCATTCCAAATTTGGCATCTGTGTGAGTGTGTGGCCTTAACGTAGACGTTACAAAACGCGGGGAGGCCGCTTTGAACATTCTTGACTGTCTGTAGCATGTAGCCAGGGCCTAGGCCCCTGGGCATGCCTGAGTGAGGCCTAGGCTTAGCCTAGGCCTCACTCAGGCAGGCCCTGGCTAAGCTTGCTGGCGGCTACACCACGCTCATCGCTCGCTTAGGCTCCATCATCAGCGAGTGACTGTGTGTGGGTCAGGGTGAGGTGCGGACGCGGGGGAGCGTCCTCCACTCCAGTGTGCTGACTAGTGACTACTGCAGGGCAGGCAGGTGTTTGTTGGTGCCGGTGGGTGAGCGGGGGAGGAACGGGACGGGACTGGTGTGCGGATGGACTCTGAGCAAGTGTGGGACTGAGTGGTGGACTGGGAAGGTAAGCGAAGCGAGGGGCTTCTGGATGCTGCTGGCGCTGCTGGTCGTTGGTGTGCGGGTGGGACTGACTCAGGCTTTAGACGCTCCGTAATTTGCTTTTCCACTTGGTTGTGGCAGTTTGTGTCCGGTTTGGCTTGCTGGATTGTTGACTGATGCTATAATACTTTATTTTGTATGCTCTGACGCTGCAATACTTTGTCTCACGCTCAGCCGCTGCAAGTTTATCTCCTGCTCTGATTCTGCAATACTTATCTCGCGTTGTGTTTTGCCGTGCTGTCTCTGCTGCTAGACTTTGTCTGCTGTGTTGCCTCGTGCTTTAAGACCTCCACATTTTCCTTGTCACCCGCTGCTAATCTCGCAGAGGAGAATTGAATTGGCGTCCCTTGCGCGTTGCAGCAATTTATCTTTCGTTTCGAGGGTTATTAGGGAGCAATTAGACACACCAATGGTTTTTGTGTCTCTGGTAAAAATGTGCCCGCTCATAGAAGCTGATTTGCAATTCATCTCATTTGTTCTCTTTCAGAGCCGCGGCTTGTTTTAAATCGGGAGAAATTAGGTTTCAGGTGAATGAGACTTCCAGCAGAAGTCGAGAGAGCTGGTGGGAACCCGTGCTTAATAAAAAAAAAAAAGTGCAGGAGCCCAAAGTTTTGAAGGCCACCGCTGCTGCCGACTGCTGAGGCTGGAGAACACTAGGGCAGTCTAGTTTTGATTTCACCTCCTGCCTCTTTCTTTCTCTTGATCTGAGTTTTGCAGGTTACTTTTCTATTACATCCCTGCAAGGTTGTACTTTGCTGTGTGTGGTGCATCTTGGATGAAGAACTTTCATGGATTTGCTTAATGAATGTTGAGTGGCCTTCTCACGTGTTGGCTAGCATGTTGTGTGTGGTTTTTTTTTTTTCAAAAAGTGAGTGCGTTTGTGTCTGCGTGTATAAGGGAAACAGTCAAGAGGCTACAACATTCCCTTGATATTTAATGCTGTTTAGGGAGGAAAAAGATGTCATCTGTGGATCTCAGGAGCTAAGTGTGAGAGTGTGATGTTGATATTCCACCACACTTTCGTTTAATCTCCACTGAATCCATTTTTAGAAAGACTCTCAAAACCTGGATCTATGCCCTACCTGAAACACAATGTATATCTTTAATCTAATATGTACCAGTTTCCTAGACCCCTGGCTTTACGTTCTCAGGTTTCTCTCGCTAAAAGCGCAAAGATGCTCCCTGGAGTGTAGCCCGCGCTATATAAGAAACACATTACATTTACATTTACATTTACATATTCCTAGTGTAGTCTGTTAGGTTTGCTGCTTTAAGGCGCTTCACCTTTTGATGTCTGTTGTTCGTGCTTCCGGTGTATCCTGTTGTACTCTCAACATTGAGTCCATGCTATTACGTCCGTATTCTTGAGAGTTCAGTTTTGTTTAGATTGTGAGAAGATGTGTTTGGTGGTATACCAATCAGATCTAAGCTGTGCTGCACCAATGCCAACGTTCTGCCCCTTAATGTGTGTGTGGGAAGGTTTATTCAGCAGCTTCACTTAATGTATTGCTCCGGGCTTTTAAATGACAAGTGTTAGGTGAGCAGGAGTCTTGTCTGCCTGTTTTAAAAAAAATTAGCTTAATCTTGTTAGAATTGTTTTTTTATTAATCTATGTAGCTCTTCAGAGCGGAGCACTGAGTACAGGTCTTTGACATGCTCTCCTCCAATTATGCTTAATGTGGAGCCTTGGACTGACGGACGTGCTGGAGGGCAGAGAACACAAGTTTTTTCTCTCTCTTTAAAGAGGTCATTGGTATTAGAAGCTGCATTAGGAAAGGGAGGTGAGCATGGTTACATTATCCCTAGACCGGTTGTAAACATGGAAGTGATTTTCGGGACATGTAAATAGTGACTACTGCAGGCAGGTGTTGGTGGGTGAGCGGGGGAGGAACGGGACGGGACTGGTGCGGCCGGGTAACGGTAAGGTGAGCTCGAGGCTTTGGGGATGGACTCTGAGCAAGTGGGACTGAGTGGTGGACTGGGAAGGTAAGCGAAGCGAGGGGCTTCTGGGCGCTGGCGCCGGTAGGAGTATCTTCCAGGCGCTGCTGGTCATTGGTGAGTGGGTGGGACTGGACTGATGCAAGTTAGAGGAGCGTGAGGCATTGCGGGTGAAGGCGTCATGTTCGCGCCTGTTAATGTGTTTTGAAACAGATCCCACTCGTCATCACCAAGTGGCAATGCAGCCTTTAAAAGTGATCCCCCTGCAACCTAACAATATCTAATACCTCGGAGCTCATCTATGAATACCACTAATCATTCATGTGAATTCATCCCCCCCCCCCACCAAATATCTCACCTAACTCCTAAGAATTTATCTACCACATAAAAGCTGGAGCAAATACATGGAATGGCTTCCTTGAGAGCACAAGATTAATCCCAAAAACCAACTATAACCCCTAAAAAATATACAGTGACCCTTTGTTACAGAGAGTATGCTGCCCGGATAAAGTGCTCCAATGCTTTCTAAGGCATGGTAATAGGCGCTATATACATGCTATTGCGACACAACCCAGTGATAGCCTTTTTGCTCCACTCTTCCACCCCAGCTATGTTCCCTCTGTAGGAGCTCTGTCCCAGGCCTCATGTCACCTCAGTGCCTCCTGCTGCCTGTTCTGCACCGCAGCACAAACACCTCTTTCTCTGTGCTCCTGGGGAAAGGGGTAGGTTAAACGCTGCTCTCAGGGTGTAGGTTTGAAGCAGAGAGAGCTTAAAAACATTGGCAAAGGCGATAGCTCTGGCTGAACTCTTATAAGGTCCCAAAGAGCAAGACCTATTGACTATGGCAATGCTTGTTGTTTATTGTGACATGCGGATATTAAGGTAGTGCTAATGAGGTGAAACCAATGAGCAAACAAAATGAAACAGATACTATCACAAACTATGCTGCATCACACAGCATAATTTGCCTCTTCTTGCAGCATAATTTAGTCAGCCCGCCACATACTCTATGTATCTAGTGGGTTTCAAAAATGAAATGAGCACAGCTTTCTGGCAGCCAAACATCCTTAGGGAGAATTTATTTTGACCCCCGGTTGGAGCAAATGATGTAAATAGGTCGGTGAGTGACTGCTTTTGTCAGAGAGATCCTTTTGTTACTTGCAGTTTCTAAGTTAAAATCCTAACTTACAACAGCGAGTTATTAACTGTCATCTAAGAGCTGGATGCAAAGTGCAAGGAAGAACATTGGAGCGTTATGTTTTTTCACGACAGTCTTTGTTTGATTACCCTACTGTTTCAAAAATAAATTGTTATCTTTTCATTTTCAGCACCTGACAACCTGAAACATTCAGCAAACAACAAGAGGACCCCAACCTCCTTTGCTGCTCTTTCACCCCGGCTACCACCCAGCAAACACCAGCGTTAAAGGTAAGCAAACTGATGTTATATTTTTTTACATGGGAGTTAGGGCTATGTATTGTCTTTCAGTGCCTCCAGCAACCACTATGGCACAGAGAGGCAGGAGCGAGTACGGCTCTATTTTTAGCAGTCATTTGAGATGTATTACGATAATGCACAAGATATATGTATTTATACTGAGATTTGATATTATTGCACTGCACCTTATACATTGTACTTTGATTATTGACAGGTTTCTTTAATATATATATTGGTAAGGCCAGCAACACACCATCATGAATACAGTACAAGAGCTGATTGCAAGGTCATTCCAGGCACGGCCACTTGAACAACAAGCATTGGCATAGCCAATAGGTCTCGCCTTTGGGACCTTATAAGTGTTTAGCCATGCAACCGGTAATGTTGTAGCAGTAAGGATATTGTGCTGCATAACTAAATACTTATAAGGTCCCAAAGGCGAGACCTATTGGCTATGCCAATGCTTGTTGGTTTTGAATGTCCGAACACCTCTCAGTTGGCAAAGAGGGGGGTGTGGGGGAGAGGAGTGAGGTCACGCGCTGGTATGAGGATGTTGCACGGGAGGTGGAATGCATTTATGAGGTGGGGTGGGCAGGCCTAGGCGTGGTTTGATATAAAGCAACACTACTCGAGAAGCAGTTTACAGCCTGTAGACGTTTTTGAGGTGCATGTATCGAGCCCATCTGCCTTCATGGCGCGTGAAGCACCGAGCAGACCAGTTCTGTGCCGAAAATGTGTCTGTAGGAAAAGGGCCTCTGAATATTCAGGTGACGTGAGATGAAGGTGGTAAGTCGCAGGGGGAGAACTAGAGGGATTAAGTGGCTGCCGGTGAAGAGGGCAGACATAGGAAAGGGAGAGGTAAAAGGGAGAATAGAATTTGTGGGAGTAGACCAAGCGGTTGGGGGAAATGTGAGAATGGAAACGGTGTGCTGGGACGTTGGGGGGCGGGGGGGGGGGCGATAGGTTTGCTGGGGTAGAGGTGAGCAGTGGTGCCAGAACAATTTTCAAAGTGGAGGTGCTAGCCATACGCATCATCTCAGTAGTGATAATCTTCATTTGGTTTATGACAAAACCATGAAAATACGATTAAATATAAAACAGAATACATTTACCATTTTAGACAGTATAAAATCATACTTTTTTAAAGTGGAGAATCCTGCTCGCATAAATAGCTTCCCATAATAATATCGATCTGTACAAGGGGTCATGTTGGATAGTGCACATTGTGTACATGATCAAACCAAGCACAGTATACAAAAACTCACAAGCTATGTGGAAGTCACCAGGGAATGTTACTTTAAAAAAAAAAAAGGCCTGCGACCTGCTGAGAGTCAGGGAGGGTGCGGCGCGTGAGTCAACAGCGGGTCAGCTTGTGCTCGCAGGAGGTGGCTGGAAGGCTCACGAGGATGCTGTGAGGACTGCATTTCACCGCAGTGTTTTCAACTTCCAACTCCTGGGAGAGAAAGTAAAGTCAGTGAAGGAGGGTGGCGATAGAAGTCCAGAAGGCAGACAACGGACTGCTAAATAACCATGAGGGGCGCATTTCGTCTGATGTGGTGAAAACAGGAGTGGTTTCGGCGAGACGGAATGGGATTAAAGATAACGGAAGAATTAGGTGAAGATAAGGGACGGGGTGGGATGGAAGTGGACAACAAGGAGAAACACGAGAGACGGCCTGCGGCCGTCAAAGTGAAAGTACGTGGGGAGGGGGAGGAGAAATGCGACACGGCGGGCAGAGGAGGGGGCGGAGCGGGGAGAGCGGCATGAGGGTGTGAAGCAGCCGGCGCCATTGAAGTGAAGCTAAGCTTCACTTCAAAGGTGTGGGAGGAGTGCTGCTGGTGATTGACTGGCGATTTGATGATGTGCACGCGCATTTTAGGTCAATGCGCTTGCGCATTGACCTAAAAGCGCACGGGCACAGCATCAAATCGCCAGTGGAATCGCCAGTTAGATAAACTCTCGATAAGCCCCTTTAGTCTCGCTCCGCTCAATGCGCATGCGCATTGACAGGTCGCGAGACCTAAAAACTACAGATAAAGCAATTAGGACCTCATCAGCCTGAAATAAACGTACAGCAAACTACCCAGGACAGAGGAAAAATGTCAACACGTACATTCTCAAATGCCTGGTACACAAAAGCTGATTGGCTTACAGGGTGCCCTATAAAAAATTCTCTGTTCTGCTTCCCCTGCTTGCTGTTTGGTGGTGACTTTTCTTGGACACGTCAAGGACTGGTTGACTTGAAGCATATTTCTGAAAAAATAAAGAGGCATGCGCTCACAAGAAATCATCTGGAAAACCTGACAAGACTGGGAATGTTGGGGGAAGACGCACCAATTGAGCAGCAGATAAATGATGCATATTGCAAATCCATTCAAAAACACAATGAAGCTGTTGATAAGAACAGACAAAATCTATCCAAGATCATTGATTGCATTCGTTTCTGTGGTGCTTTCGAACTGGCATTGCGAGGCCATGACGAATCAGAAACTTCCTCAAAACCTGGGATCTTCCGAGGCCTAGTGGATTTAATGTCAACCATAGACAAGGATTTGGAAACACATTTAGCACATGCTACAGTCTTTAAGGGCACCTCTAATACAATACAAAATGAACTCCTTGACTGTATGCTCGAAATTATAAGAAACCATATTGTGCAAGAGTTGCGAAACACAGACTTTGTGGCTATTCAGGCTGATGACACCACTGATGTAGCCACTAAAACACAGTCCGTGTTAGTGTTTCGGTACCTTGACAGTGACAGAAACGTTGTGGAGCGGTTATATGGTTTCACACATTTAAGAGACTCTAGTGCAGCAACCATCACTGAAGCTATACTGTGTCAACTTAATTTTTCCGGACCTGCCTCAAAAACAAAAACTTATCGCACAAAGCTATGATGGTGCGTCTGTAATGAGTGGAAGCCTTGGTGGAGTACAGAAACAAATTCGAGATGTGTACCCTAATGCTCATTTTGTGCACTGTTACGCCCACCAACTCAATCTTATTATGCAACAGGCGGTATCAAAGATCAGAGAGACACGAGTTTTCTTTCAGGATATCAGAGGCATAGCAGCATTCTTCACACGTTCCCCCAAAATAACAGAAGCCCTTCATGAGATTGTGGACAAAAGCGTACCAAAGGGATCCTCAACTCGTTGGAACTTTCACATTCGTACAGTCAACTTAATCTTTGAACATAGGGAGGGCCTTGAGAAATGTTTTGTCGCCATAGGATCCAGAGAAGACTTTGATCACACAAGTCAGAATGAAGCCCATGGCTTTATTAGAAGACTACAAGACAAAGAGTTTCAGTTCTTACTGTTTTAATTTCATGAAATAATGCGTGATGTTGATGCGTTATACGATCAGTTACAACGAAAAGACAACGAAAAGACATAGATACTGTCTCTGTGAAAGGCGCTACATCTACATTTGTACAAAAGATAAAGAAAGTGAGAGATGGGGTTGACGATTTAGAGAGCAAACTGCTGGAGCATTCTATTGTTGCAAACCGCAGGCAAAACATCACCTCTCTGGTTCGAATTGGAAAGGAGATATGTGACATTGTAATTGTGCAGGCACAAGAACGTTTTTCATTCACAAAACATTTGGTGAGTGCCACTTTATTGCAAAGTAAAGAGTTTGCCCAATATGAATAATCCTTCCCTGAGCGTGCTCTGAATCAGGCTGTGGAAGCTTATCCTATGCTCAAAAAAGAGCAGCTGAGAACTGAGTTAACTGTACTCTACGGAATGCCTGTGTACCGGAAGGCCACAAGCGCCTTGACTTTGCTGAGTTTAATTCATAAACTCCATATGGAAAACTCACTTACAGAGACAGTGACTTTACTAAAAATTGTGATTACGACTCCAATGACAACAGTAGAAGCTGAACGATGTTTTTCAGCCTTAAAGCGCATAAAGACATTCCTCAGGAACACCATGCTAGAGGAAAGACTTAATGCTTTGGCGATGCTCTCTGTAGAGAGCAAGCTAGTTCAAAAAATACCGTACTTCAACATGAAAGTAATTGATACGTTTGCTACACTGAAAGACAGACATGCTGATTTCATTTACAAAAAGTGAATGCTGCTACTTGTTTGATGATTAAAACAAATACTGATTGAGGTACTCAGAAATGCATTGTTATCTCTGTTTTTAAAAGTTTTGTAGTGTTTGTTCTATTTGGAGACTACACAGATTTTACTGATCAAATGGCATATTAAGTACATTTTGCTTCACCTTAACACTATCATCTGTCTGTGTGGAAAGACATGCGTGATAGTCGCATGCGTTCTAATGGTAAAGGTAAGGCATGGTTCCCAATGCTCTGTGAAGGCTGTTTCGCAACTGCTGTGCAACTTCTTCTACTCTTGGAGCTGAGATTTCCATGAAAGTCTTATAGTCTGAATTCAGCACCTGAACATAATAAGACGGAATGTATGAAGCTCTGTGGTTATACTGAATAAGCAGCTACCTATGTTATGCCATCTATTAATGTAATAACTGCACTTTCACAATTGCTTTATTAACCTTCCTGCTTTCTCAAATTTGCTTGAAAATGCACGATTTTTCTTCTTTTTTTTCAAAATTTTCTTGGGGGTAATCCCCCCAAACTCCCCTTTTGGGGTTCGGGCTCACTCGCTGCGCTCGCTCGCTACGGTGCTGTATGCAAATCACTTTCTGCCTCACCGCTTTCAAATGTCACCCAAAGCCCCTGCTGGGCATACCCTGCCAACTTAGCACGAACAAAGCAAACACAATGAGATGTTATCATCTTGCAGCATTTCAGGTACCTTGTTCCCCTTTCCATGAATCATCTCATGTACTCTAGCTGGTGACATCTCTTCTAGTTAGCACCTCGTCCCCTGGCTCGTGCCATGTCCTCGATCTCGCGAGATGCCTTCTAGCTTTAGCCCTGGCTCAAGCCATGTAATCTAGCTTATGACGTCCTCTAGATAGCTCCTATCACCTGGCTCATGCCACCACATCTAACTTGCGACATGTCTTCTAGCTTGCACCATGTCCTCTAGCTCATACCTCAACTTCTATTTTGCATCCTGTCCTCTGTTTTCAAGCAACCATAATGTCCTCTCAGTCACACCGTGTCAAGTAACTCGTGCCATTTCCTCTGACTCATATCATGTTCTTTGGTTCCCACCTTACCCTCTACCTCACCCCATGTCTTCTAACAGGTATTATGTACTCTGGCTCATGCCATGCACTCCAGTTTGGGCTTTGTCTTCCAGCTAACACTATGGCCTGTGGCTCATACCATGCCCTCTAGCTCACGCTATGTCTTCTAGCACACATCATGGCCTTTGGCTCATGCCATGCCATCTATCTCACTCCTCGTCTCCTGGCTTGTATCATGTTCTCTGGCTCGCGCCATGCCCTCTAGCTCACGCCTTGTCTTCTAGCTTGCATCATGTGCTCTGGCTGGCACCATGCCAACTGGCTTATGCCTCATCTTCTAGCTCAAATCATGTCACCTGGCTCACAATTTTTCTTCTATTCGTGCTGTGATTTCTAGCACACATCATGTTCTCTAGCTCGCACCTTCTCATCTAGCTTGCATCATGTGTTCTCGCTCGCGCCATGCCATCTAGGTCATGCCTCGTCTTCTAGCTCGAATAATGTCACTTGGCTCGTACTTTGCCTTCTAGCTCATGCTGTGTTTTCTAGGAACATGTTCCCTGGCTGCCTCAATACCCTCTAGCTCGCACCTTGCCTTCTAGCTTGCATCATGTGTTCTGGCTCACGCCATGCCATCTAGCTCATGTATCATATTCTAGCTCATATCATGTCACCTGACTTGCACTTTGTCTTCTAGCTCAAGCTGTGTTTTCTAGCACACATCATGTTCTGTGGCTCACGCCATACCCTCTAGCTCATGCCTTGTCTTCTAGCTTGCATCATGTGTTCTGGCTCAGGCCATGCCATCTAGCTCATGCCTTATCTTCTAGCTCACTAGCTCATATCATGTCTCCTGGCTTGCACTTTGTCTTCTAGCTCAAGATGTGTTTTCTAGCACACATCATGTTCTTTGGCTCACGCCATGCCCTCTAGCTCATGCCTTGTCTTCCAGCTTGCATCAAGTGCTCTGGCTCGTGCCATGCCATCTAGCTTACGGCCCGTCTTCTAGCTCGAATCATGTCACCTGGCTCGCACTTTGCCTTCTAGCTCATGCCGAGTTTTCTAGCACACATGTTCTCTGGCTTATGCCATGCCCTCTAGCTCACGTCTTGTCTTCCAGCTTGCATCATGTGTTCTGGCTCATGCCATGCCATCTAGATCCTGCCAAGTCTCCTAGCTCAAATCATGTCACCTGTCTCAAACTTTGCCTTCTAGCTCACGCCATGTTTTCTAGCAAACGTCATGTTCTCTGGCTCGCGCCATGCCAACTAGCTCGCATCTTGGCCTATAGCTTGCATCATATCCTTAGCCCTCTAGCTCGTGCCAGGATCTCTTGCTCATTTTGGAAGAATTATCCACAGTGTATGAGGGTTATCAATTCAAAGCACACCCAACTGCTTAAGTAAACACCAATCGTCTTGCCTCTTCAAAGTATCAAGGGACTAGCCGTCATCAAGTCCCACAAAGTCAAGCAGTGGCCCTTGTATCAGGTAAGAGCATCTGAGTGGAGAAAGCAAGCTGCTCGGAAGCTTTGAGCAATGCATGCACTATGAAAAGAACAAGTAAAGAACTTCTGGACCCAGCATCCCATTTAATGCACACCTAACCACCAGCAATGCACTGTTTGCCGGCCAGAGGGCACTTTACTCCTACTATCCCAGTGTTTGGCAGATTCTCACCAGGACCGATGCAGTTCTGCCATCATATTTACCAAGCTACTGGTCTTTAAATATTTGTAGCAACCAATAAGTTAAACTGTTATGTTTGCAATAATCTGTCAATGATGTGTCTTTTTTTCACCAGTCGTGTAGTGGGCACTGCAGCACCTTTAGTTATTCTGCCAATTTAAGCAGGGAAAGATTATTAACCAAACACTAAATCAAGCCCAAGCAAACCTGAGCAAATTTTACACCCTTTTTGCAGTGCTTCAGGGCGCAAACGTCGCTCAAAGGCATTAGAGCGCTTTCTAAGAAAACCAGCCTATGTTACACATTTATTCTTTCTTTTGGGCACAGGAAGATTAAGTGATTTGTCTAGAAACAAGGCGGCACCTGATACACATGTTCCAAAATGAACAGCTCTAGCCACTGGGTCACACCTCATCCCTATTCAAATGTCTCCCTGTTTAAGCTCCTGCCATTCAAGCTCACAGGAGCAAGTTACTCACTGAAACCAAACAGTTTGGAAGCTTAGAAAAGAGTAATGTATGTAGAACAAAGAGAGCGGCTCTGACTTGAATGGCAGTTTAGAAGTAGAAGTGTTCGAGTAACAAAATAAGCAGTTCAGGTAACATATATCAGCATTTGGGCGAGTAAAACACTACTCAGTCCCACATGGTATTAAATAAAAGCAACTTCTAGTACGTTTTGCTCCCATGAGAGCTCATTAGATAAGTATATATCAGTACAAGAAATACATTGCTGAAGAGCTTCTAGCTTTGATAAAGTCTGGAGTATCTCAGTATAGCAATAATTCCTTTGATATGTCATCGGTTTGAGTATAAAGATCCAAAAAAGACCTCTAAGAGTGGTTCCGCGGTGACCTGGAAGAGCGGTTCGAATCTCTCTTCCCAACCATGATAGATGCATTCTACGCAAGTAGCCCCAATAACCATACAGTGTTTCATCATTGTCCATCATCCAGCATGATCACACTCCTCAACAAAGTTGACTCTTTTGGGCTCCAAAAACTTAGAGACCCCTTTGGGTACCAATCCTAGCAATCTCGTTCTTTCAAAATCACCCAACTTGACCTGCAATTTGTGCTTTTGATTCTTAGCATACTCAACTGGGTACATCTCCTTTCTGGAAGATCTCCAACGTTTCCCGCAGAAATAGGAAGATTTTCCCACCCAGGATCTGCCTATTTTAGATGCAGGGTCCTTGCCTATCAAAAGAACAAATGGAGAAACATCCATATCAGCATGGAAGATGTGCAAATGGCCCACAACAATTTCCGCAACTACTGGAAACAATCCAATCTATTAGCCATAGATAACTAGAAGTTGTCCTTGATAACCCTCTTGCACCTCTCAACGACCCCATTACATTTTCAATGATACAACCAATTACTAATTAAATTCTCTTGAGACAAATCAAACCCCATTGGCCATGACAGTTTCATAGGGAATTGCTTCTCTAGCAAACACACTTCTAATAAAACTCTTTCACCATTGCATTGTTTGCACAAATTACAAACTTGCCGCTCTGCAAATGTGAGAAATAGACTACACCCACAGTGCTAAAACTGCTCACAAATGTTAGCACATTGATTGGCCCAAAGATGTCCAAAGCAAGTTCTGTCCAAGCTTTGTCTGGAATGGGTACCAAACCGACTGGACTGGGTACAGAGACTTGAGAAATATTGCTAACTGTGCATGATAAACACTGCCTCACATAATGTTCAACACACTTTTTGAAGACTTGGCGGTCACAAGATCTCTCTGATAATCGTCATCCTCACTCTTTTACCTAGGTGTCCCTTATGTGCCAGACCTACAGTCCTGTTCAGCATCATACTCAATACCATCAACAGTTCCGATCCCCTCAAAGATCCAACCACTACAGATAACCCAAAAGCAATGTAGCAATAAGTAGCAAAGTCCTCATCCATCAACCTAAAATCAGGTCAACCCTCACACATGAATTACAACACCGTGCCCAGCATGTGATCTCCCTCAAAGCTTCTTACAACTCTGACTTGGAAATGGATCTTACCACGGAACTAGCCAATGAACAAATCACCACTTTATCCTCCTCCTCGTCCACAGTCAGCTCTTGAGATTAACTCAAAGGCAGGTGGGACAAATAGTCAGGAGAGATATTTTTCACAGCAGAAATGTACTCCAGCTTATAATGAAATTCATGTGAACTGCATTGCCACTTTGCTATTGTGAGTATTGGCTTGATCGCTCCCTTAGTCATGAATAAGTCTATCATGGCTTATGATCAATCTGGATGGTAAACTCTGACTCCACAAAGAGCTTCTGAACAGGAGTGGGCGTACTGACATAATTCCCTCCAGCATAATTGCTCCTAATTACTGCAAACTTTCTCGTAAATTTGCTTAAGTATGTGAGGAGCTTAATCCTGCATTTAACACTATTTTCTTAGTGTAAAAATGCACTCTTGCATCCAAAATGGTCCAGATGATGTCTTTTGTGTTAAGAAAGTAGCATTGAAGGCTACAGGACACAAACAGCAGTAGCCTGCAGCCACTCGCTCTCTATTAGTTCATTATTGCTGTACTCTTGCAGTAGGAGTTTTTCCCCAAATTACTCTTTAATTACTCAAGCTGGTGTAATTACACAAATATTTTAATTATGCATCATAAGAGTAATATGGAATTACTGAGATTACTGATTTCTCCGGCGCAATTAAATTTTCACCTAGACCTTCTTCTGAAATTCTTGCATGTCCATCAGCAAGCTTATGCCTTCAGATCAATGACAGATAATGAGGGTTTGGCTGCCCGCAAACTTTGTGAAGAAAATATATACTACCACCTCATCCTTCCCATTTATCCTTAGAAGTAGCACAGCACCTATACTTCATTGGCTAGCATCTTTTACACCTACACAAAGATCATGTTAACAATTGATTTGAGAGGAATGGTGCACAATGTCTCACACATGACAACTTGGAACTCCTCTCTCCCGCTTTGTCCCACAAATACTCTCATTATTTTGTGGCAATTTGCACGTTATCAATTTTCTCAGTACCCGGACAACGTCGGGACGGGCTGCTAGTAATGAAATAAAAATGTATTTTGAACATTCTCAGAATGGATCTCATAGGTCTTTGTCAAGTTGGACTGAGCTTTTGTTAGGTGGACAAAGCAGCTGGACTTCTTGTTGCATATCCGGTCTTTATGACGATGGTGAGACAGGGTATCCAGTATGGTTGGGTTGGTAATAACCAGGTTTTAAGCATTCTTCTGAATACCATAGGGTTTTAAAAGTTATCAAATTGTAAACATTATTACAATCTTACTTGCTTACCTTTAGTGTTGTGTCACTTAAGTGATTTTCTGTGTGTGCTTTTTTAACAGCCCTGAAGAAGTCCTCGGATTGTGGGATGAAACGCGTTGGCTGTAGTCTCTGATGTCTGTTATGTGGAAAGAAATTAAGAAATAAAAAATAAATCACAGAAATAATATACAGGATGCCTTGTTGTCTCTTTTTGACTTCAAATGTTCAATACTAGCATTATGCCCTCTTGATTTAAAAAAAAAGTTTCCTCATTTATAGAGGTGGAAAGGAAGGGAGACGAGTGACTTGGGTTTTATAGAACTACTAGTCTATTCAACAGTGCTCCTCTCCCTTGCAACTTGATTTATTACAATGCCATTGGACTAACAATGCAAGATTTAAAAAATCCCAAGAGGCAAAAGAGCTTGATTTGACGATGCTTTGCGTGATGTTACCTCTTAGCATTTGTACCAAAGAAATTGTTAGTGCTGATTCCTTACATTGTCCTGTAAAGAGTTGTTAAAGCCATGCACTGTCATGTTACTTTCACTTCTCTCTTCTCCAGTGACAGTGCAGGGGCTGTTGTTAGTGACAGGGTAGCTTCAGAAGTGACCATAGTTGCTCTTGCTAGGCAGGACTGACCTCTGGAGGGCCCCCATTTCTTAGCTTGCATTAGGGTCCCTGGTAACCGTGCCACTGGGCATTTATCATCAATTGCATATTCACTACGTCAGGATAAACAAATACAGATTAATTTAAAAAGGTGAAATTAAAAAGAATACAAGGTGATTGCCGTCGGTAAAACAAGGAAAAGAGTAAATCATTGCTGATAAAAGATGAGCTCCTTGCTGAAGATTATTAACAATGACAGGTATTTATGAGGATATTTCAGCTTGATTCTGAACTGGAATATGTATACACAACTTGACAGTGTGCTTTATGGTGTGGAACATGCAAAATTGCATTACTTTATCTGCAACTTGCTTTAGCCAAGTTTGATTGACACTTCTTGTGAGCAATGTTAGCATGAGCAATCTCTGATGTTGAGCTGTCCTCACCTTTCGGTTCCTAAGGCAAGAGAATGAAGGCTAGCTTTGACAGACAAAATGTCTGCATATTGTTGTTAAAGAAACACAGATGATGGGCGAGATGCAGAACTAATAAAACATTCACCCTAGTCAAGAGATCTGGATTAAATCCATTGTTCTTTTGCTCATTATGCCATCCAGTTTAGACCTAGCCATATGCAAATCAGTCACGTCCGGCGCACTTAGGGCGAGAAAGTAAAAGACACACAGAAGTCACATTATTGTTGTGATTTGAATGGCATTTTGCTTGTTCCCATGAGCTTAGCCTATATACCTGCTTGTATTTTTTTTAAGACTCTATCACCGGACCATATTCAAAATATACAGGAATAGGTACATTCATTTGTGCTTTGCGTCATTCAGGAAGTTTGCACCATTCATCCCTGCTAGGGGAAATTCTGGCCTTTTGGCTCTGTGATGGGCAAACTTTTCATTTATTGTTTGTTAACAAACTCTTTGGGACTTTCATTGACATCTGAGAATAGTTCTTTACTAGTGGAAAATGGGAATGAACTCAAGTGCGTTGTTCTAAAATTAGGTGCCAGAATAGAATAGCCCCAAGAAAGCTATAATAAGGAGTAAGACAATACATTCATCTTATGTGGGATCAAATGTTTTCTCCTCTGTGTCTGAAACTTTTTGCAGTTGCTGATGGCGACATGTGGAACTGGTTTCTTGTGGATTTGACTCACTACTTCTGGGAATGACTGGGAAACATTGTATAACATACCGGCAAATCATTTCAACTTGGTTCTCACTATAGTCCGCAAAAAGATACTCTAAGGGCAATATTATGTAAAGACTTGAACACACGGATAACTAATTTGTAGCCAGTGCAAAACAATTCTCTTGAAACTGGATTTACAATATGCAGACCCCTGGAGAAAACAACAAAAAAGAAGCATAAATCATGTGAGTGGTAAAAAGGTGAGTTCCGGAGTGACTTCAAATATGTAAAAAGTACCAGGTGTTCACACCTGCTCATCCCAATGTAATGCAAACCTATTGCAAAATCTCAGTCATCCTGTAGAGTTTTAGTTTTGAAGAAACGTTAAAGTTTGATGCACACTAATCTGAGGTAGTGCAGGAGCATAGGTGGGTCTGAGCTATGAGGACTGGATGTGCCCAAGAACAAATGTCTGCCATACTTACTGGTAGTCTTGGCGAGAAAGATAAAGTCATTGATATTGGTGGAAAAAACATATAAGTATTTCCTATAGAAAAATGTTTTGAAGATAATTCTGTAAAATCCGAATGGTAGTTCCTGAAGAAGGGAAAAGTTAGTTACTGAAACACTTAGAGCATAGTGTAGCGATCGTACATAAGAGAATTATAACGTGAAGCGAGAAGTTGGTAAAAATGTACAATGAAATAAAAATGAAGAAATATCCTAGATGTAGTTGCTCTCTTTAAATGGAACACAGGTTCCATATTCTGATATGTGCTCTGTCAGTTTGGGTATAAGAAGTGCACCGTTTGAATATTTCTTTTTTGTAATATTTCTCCAAAGCACACTAATTGACTGTGTGCTAAAATTGTTTTCAAAACGTATCATGGAAAAAGAAACACGATTTTAAAGTTTTTGTATGGTGCTGAGGCTCCTAGTATATGGGGAAAATTATATACATTTCTTATGTTGTTAGTAGATTTGTATATGAAGGGTTTTACATCTGTACAGCCTTCCACAAAGAACCATTAACGCATTTCAATAAATGAAATCCTCTCATTGTTAAAACATCAATTTTACCATAATATGTAATCATGGATAATTGGGTGATGAGTGAGGTAAGTATTTATGAATATTGGTGCTCAGTATGATGCTTGTGCATGCTGATGGCTTCTCTTCCTTGGAAATATTCATAGTTGGCTTTAGTGCTAAATTTGAGCTGGTGGATTCCGGTGCCTGGCAGGGCACTTAATGCTCAACACTGGTACTTATGACAGTCTGCCACATGGTGGCGCTGTTTGTCTAATTGAGACATGAGCATAACGAGTGATTATTTATTCAAAATTCTTTAACAATAACTAATACCTGATGTTCAAGCTACTCTTATAGCTTTGTGGGCATGGTATAATCTGAACTATCACATTTGTAGGAGTGTGAAGGTTAGTAGTTGTGTTGGTGCTGTCATTGGCAGTGCTGGCAGGGGTAATGTGGGATGCAAGCTACAGTGGCCTCCTGACAAGAGTCCTGGCACTTATTTATTTTTACAAATTAAGCACTGGTGGGCTTCACTCATTGATTGACCTTCTTATTTCCCTTGTATGGCCTGATTACGAGTGTGCTGGAGCGGCATACATAATTTACTGGACCTGATAAAGTCAGAAAGTCCTGAGTTTTGTATTTACCAGCTGAGATCAGCTGTGATAAATTCAGTCTATTCTGAGTTATTACTTGGTAATGGGGAATAACATGTAGCTTTTGGTGTTTACTGCACAAAAATACATATGTCCTGGTCCATTCCATATCTTTTTTCCCTAATACATTCTGACAGATTGACCCTGCTGAAATCTGTCGGATATGTGGATTTTATCACATACAATAAATATCAGGTGCAAAAAAATTCACACAACTTGGTACCCAGATCCCTGTGAAAGAGGAATTTGTGCAAGGGTTGGAATTTAACTTGCCTATTGTAATCAGGCCTTTAGTCTCCTCAGGGGCGTAGCTTGGTCAATAAGACTGGAGGGGTGTGAGCTTCAGATTTTCCAACATTATAATGTTAAACTACATTATACCACAAGCATTGCGAATGAGAGGGACTTAAGGGCCAGTGAAAAGAGAGAGGCATGCAGATTGGTACAGATACTGAGAGAGAAATCACAATATTTTGTAAAATAACCAACATTTTTGTAGATGTTCAAAACCCTGAGCTAAAGAAGAAGTGTGTATGCATGTTTGTCTGTGTGTATGTAAAAAGTCCTGGTGAAATCCGACAAACACCTCTCTAAACCCGACTGAAAGCAACAGTACCCAACTATTTACCAGAAAATACATTGATTAGGGGGTAGGTAGGTACACAAACCACCATCCTGCATCAGGAACTCTACATCCCAATTCACACAAAAAAGGATATTGGAAAATTTGGATCAGAAAAAGTGCATATAGTGGTGGTTTTTAATCACTTATTGAGGGAGGTGTTTGGAAGTGGCTTTCCAGTAGTAGTAAAAAAACACCTACAAACTTGAAGATGTGTGGGTATGCATAAGTCACAAGTACTTTCCCCTGAAGACTATCACAAATTTGCCCCTGTGAAAAGAAGAAATTAGTGCTGTTTCAGCGTGGAAAAAAGAACTAGACCAGGACCGCACCACATTTAATGGGGAAAACGGGAAAAGGGGGGGTTACAGGGAAAATTATTTTTTCCATCGGAGAAATGTTATGAGTGGTCAGTTGTGCAAATGCACACCTGCCAGTGATTTACTCATATGTAATATCTGCCCAAGTCCTTATTTTAATTTGCAGTTTGGAGTATTCTGGAGCACTTTAGATATTATAAAGCTATAGGAATACCCTTGCAATTATTTGCAAATACTAATAAAGTAAAAAATATAGCAGGGATGTACGAAAAGTTTTTCTTGTGAACTTTCACAAAAACTACATACACTTCATGAAGGATGTATAATTGTATATTACCCCCAGGTCCCTCCTGTCCACGTCCCATTCCTAAACGTAGTGGAGATCACTATCTCCGCGCGAGAAAAAAAGAACAGGAGCATGCTGGGATACCTAACCCACTCCCTCCCGCTGGGAGTACATAAGCGGTACTAGCCCAACATGCAGCCTGTTTATTTTTTTCTGTCTTCCGATAGAATGGGACGTATTTGCTGACTTACCTGTGTGTTTCTTCCATGGATATCTAGTCAGGCTGCTGGGCTGTCCTCAACATCCTGTTCCGCGTCTCCTGGCCTGCCGGGCTTGCTGGGAGTCGCGTTGATGGGCGCCCCAGGCCCTTTGCGGCTGGGGCGCCGCTCCTCAGGATTTCTTCCGGGTTACAGTGCGTGTCTTCCTATGGCTTGGCTGGACTGGAACACGCGCAGATGAAGCTGCTTTGGGGGTCCAGGGGCTGCGCTGAGCAGTGCTCCTGGTCTCCCTGCCTAGCTTTTTGGAGTAATGCTGGCTCATTTCCTCCCTGACGCACCTGCTGTTTGTGATGTCAGTGCAGGGACGGGCCTTGATGGGGGCCGGTGTCAGGCCGGTTGTTGCAGTCCTCTTCCTCGCTGGGGGCTGGTGTCCTGGAGGGCGCCTGGGCTGGCTCTTGGGTGGCAGGGCTCTTGTGGTGCGCTCTTCCTGCCTCTGTGGTGACTACCACATAGCGGTTCCGCTTTTCTTCTCACTGAGTTGCCTCACAATCACAGGTTCCTCTGGCATTGTGGTTTGTGCTTTGCCTGGCTGGGTCTGGATGTGAGCGGTCCGGCTGCTTCGGTGGTCGTGGCTGTGGTCCTGCTCGGCTGCTTCAATGGTATTCTCACCATGTTTTCTGCTGGCACTCTCATTATTTCCTCATGGGTTATTTGGGTTGTTGTTGATGCTCTGGGACCCGGCGTCCTCGGGTCTCTCCATCTGCTGGTTGATTCCTGTTGGGGCCTTTCTGTGCTGGCTTGTGGCGCTCCCTGTCCCTGCGTGCTGGGTTGGGGCTTTGCGTGGTTTTCTACGCTGTGTATCTGCCCTGTTTCCCGGTGCTGCAGGGGGGGCTTCCACCACAGGTTGTGGGTTTGCGGGCCTCCTGTCATTCCACTTGCTCAGCGCTTGTTGCTGGATGGCGTCTGGGCGGTGGGATTGGGGGACTGTCTCTGTATGGTGGTGTTGGCCTGTCCCCCTGGTAAGTACCGCATAGCAGGTTTCTTTCTTCACTGTGCTGTGCTCTGCTGTTGTGCTGGCCTACGGCCTTGGCTCCCTGTTATCCATTGCTGGGGGTGTGCCGGGGCTGGCGGGTGTTGTGGGCTTCCGCCCGTACCCCTGTGCACGCGTCTGCTCCTGTGGGCTTTTCATTTTTGGGCAGGGTTCGGCCTGGTTCGTTCCTCTGGCCTCTGAGCGTCCAGCCTTCCTGCCCTGTGTGGTTCTGTTCTCCCTGGTCGGGCCTGGTTGGTGCCTGGTTGGATATCTGCCTTGGTTGCCTGTTGCCTGGCTTGTTCCGCCTCATGCCTGTCCACCCTGTTGGTTCCTGCAGGTTCTTGTGAGGTCGGGCCTAGTGCGTGCCTGTCTGGTTGCCTGCCTGGGATTCCTGGTGCTGGGCGCACCTTGCATCATTTCAGGGATGTTGGCTTGGCCCACGCTCGGGGTGCCTTGTTTCTTCCTGACCCCCTGGTCTGGCCGGTGCTCTGGGCTTCACTGTGTGGATTTTCCTGGTCTGTGGCCTAACCTCCCTGCTGGCGCCTGGTCATGCCCGGGGTAGCAGCTGGGCCCGCTGGTGCCCGTGCGACCGCTCCTCTCCTCCCCTCCCCTCCAGCGGCCTCCTGCCCAGGCTGGTGGGCTCCTTCCCCCTGCGTGGGGTACAAGTATGTTGTGGGTCGGGGAGGTGGGCATGCAGCCCCGCCAATTCCACTCCGTCTGCGTGTGCGGCAGGTCTGCTCTCTGGCTTGGCCCCTGCTTGGGTATGGCTGGGTCGCGTCCTGCGTTGGGGTCTTTGAGTCTTCAGCCTCCTAGTTTCTTGGGTTCCATTGTTTTTCCGGGGAGGGGGGGCTGTTCTACCCTCCCACCCTCCATCCTGGCAGGCCTTGGCCTTGGTTGGCTGTTCGCTCCGGGGCTGTGCTGGTGGGCTTTCTGGCTGGGGTTACTGCTTGCCTCTTGTCTGGTGCTGTGTTGTGTTGCACTAGGTTGGCTGATGGGGTTTGGTTTTCTGTTGTGGTTTTCTTCTCCCTCTGGTGTTTGTTTTTGTGGCTTGGTGCGCTTTGGGGTCCTTTGCCTCTCGCTGCAGCTCCCTTTGCCGCCCGTGGTGGCTGGGTGTTCTGGGTCTTCCTTGGCTTCTGCCAGGGTGGCACCTCCCTGTTTGTGGGTGCGGGCTGCCCTGTGCCCTTTTTTGCTGCTTTGTGGGTGCCGTTCCCGGTGTCCTCCTCTCCGTGCCTTCTCTTGGTCGTGGCTGGTGGAGCTGCCAGTTGTGGTCTGGTGTCGGCCTCCCCTGGTGTGCGGGCCGTGTTGCTGCTTCCCCGCTCCCCTTTTGTCGGCCTTGTGCTGGCGGTTGGTTTTGCCTGGGCCCTGGAGCTGTGGCATTCCCCTTGTGGGCCTGTCATTGGGCTTGTGCGTTTCCGGCTCCCGTGCGGCATGCTTTTGGCCTGTGGTGTCTCTGGCCGTTGCTCTTGCTGACTCTTCGGGGTTTGTTCTTCCCTTTTGTGGGTCTGCTCCTGCGCCCCCGGTGGGTTGTGCGCCTTTGGTTTCTCAAGGCTCCTCTCCTTTGGTTTGGTGGTGCCTGGGGCGTTCCGGGGTGCTGTTGGGGCCTCAGCTCTGCCTCTGTTGGGTTGGCCCTTGCGGTCCCTATGTTTGGCCTCCCTTTGCGGGGTCCCTGCCGGGGTCCCTGCCTAGGTCCCTGCCTGAGTCCTTCCCTGGCCCCTCGTTCTCTGGTGCTTTTGGGCCTCTTGTTGGTCCTCTTGCTGGGCGGTGGTTCTGGCTCTGGTGGTCTGGGTGCTGGGTTTGTCCTGTGTCCTTTCCCGTGCCACTCCTTTGCATCTGGCTGGTGCACTGGGGCCTTTGTGTTGGTTGCCGGTTGTGGCTTGTCGGTCTCCCTATCTGTCTTCCTGCTGCTTTAGCTCTCTTGGTGTCGTGGCGGTGGCTGACTTTGGTGCTTTTCCCAGTGCCCCTTCTTGGTTGGGGGTTTTTGGGGTTGGGTCGGTTGGCCCTTTGCCTCTCCTTCTGGGTTCTGCTGGCACCGGGGGGCGGGGACTGGGGGAGCCTCCTGACTGGCTGGCCTGTCGGTTGTCAGGATGGCTTCTTGGGTCTTTCGGGCCACCTGCGTTGTTGGGCTGTTGGCCTCCTTGTTGGTCCTTCCTGTTTTGCCCTTCTAGAGGTTCGCCTTGGGTGGTTCATTGGTGTTCCCCCTGGCCTGTGGGTCGGCTCTTGGTTGGTGGTGGTTCCTCCTTCCCGGTTCTGGGGTTTGTTTCCCCGGTTCCGTGTTCAGCCCTTGGTTATTCTCTCTTGGCTGTGCCCTGGTCATGTGTGGAGTCTGCTTCGGGTGGCGCTTGTTGCTCTCCCTGGCCTTGTTTGGATGGGATCCTGGCTTTGTGTCCCTGAGTCTCCTGCTTTTGGGGGTTTGCCTCGGGCCTGGCTGCTGGCGGGTTCCTGTGCCCCGGGTTTCTTCTCCTGGTGTGGCGGCCTTGGCTGCGGCCGTCCAGTGTCTCTGCTAGGGTTGGCAGCTTATCTTTCCTGCCTTTTGGCCTGGGCGTTCTGTGGGATTTCTATGCTCTGATTACCTGTTGCCGCTGTTGTCGGCTGTTGGTTGGAGGGGCCTTGCTTGGGTTCCTTGGTCCCTTTCTTCCTGGTTGTTGCTCTGGGTAGGTTCCTGTTTTCTTGTCCGGTTCCTCCCTCTTCTGTCTTTGCGGCTCTGCTAGTGGCTACCCCTGGTGTGTTGGGGTTGGTCCGATGGTTGGTCATGTCGTTCATTGTTTTCTTGCTTTGGCGTACCTCTTCGGTCTTGTCTTCCTTCCCGTCACCTTTTGGTATGGTCATTTGTGGGTTGGTCCGGCTGTGGGTCACTTTCTTCCCTGCTCTGGGGGTTCGCTCTCTGACTTGCCCCTGCTGTGTTCCTTCCGGGGCCTTTGACCATGTCTCCCTGTGCGACCAGCTCTCGTACGCACTTGGGTGTTGGGCTGGGTTTGCCTGTTTTGTCCCTGTTACACTGCTGCTTGGTGGTGCCTGGGGCTGTTGGCTTCTCCCTTGGTGGTTTTTCTCCCTGGTTGTTTGGCCTTCATGGCTGTGTTGCTCTGTTGGGGCGCTTCCGCTTCTCCGGGGCTTCCTTCCCCTAGTGGTCGGGGGGGTCTTTCTTTCTGCACCTC
The DNA here is from genome assembly GCF_964261635.1 of Lissotriton helveticus. Lineage (NCBI taxonomy): Eukaryota > Metazoa > Chordata > Amphibia > Caudata > Salamandridae > Lissotriton > Lissotriton helveticus. The sequence continues at coordinate 1,070,978,476 of NC_136072.1, read as the reverse complement.
TGGGTGTTCCCTTTGGGCTTGACTCTTGGTGCAGGGCTTCCTTCGGGCTTTCCTGGGGGTCTTGTGCTCGTTAGCGGTCCTTTCTTGGTCGTCCTCCACTTGTTTTGGGGTCTTGGCTCTGTCGACTTGGTTGGGGGCGTGGCTGGTTGTGTGCTCCTGCTGGCGTTCTCTTGTGGGCTCCCTTCTGCTTTGGTTGGGTGCCGTTTTGTTTCTCGGTCTGGTGCCCCTGGCGTTGGTGGGTGTCCGGAAGTTGTTGTTTGCTTTGGTATTCTCCACTGTGTTTAGGAATTGGTCGAGGACAGGAGGGACCTGGGGGTAATGTCCTATTACTTTCCGGTAATCTTCATTACTCCTGGTCTTGTTGTCCTTGTCCCATTCCTAACGCCCCTCCCTCCCTCACAGGCATTCGGCCTTCCGGTTGTTGGCTTGTTATTTTCAGGCTGCATGCTCGGCTGATACCGCTTATGTACTCCCAGCGGGAGGTAGTGGGTTAGGTATCCCACCATGATCCTGTTCGTTTTTTCTGTCGCGGAGATAGTGATATCCACTATGTTTAGGAATGGGACCAGGACAACGCGACCAGGAGTAATGAAGATTACCGATAAGTAACAGGACAATAGTTAGGCTTCTGTATGAAAATTGGTACTTTTGTGCTCTTTTTTTAAGCGTGTCGTCACCAAGGAAAAACTAAGCATTAATGCACTCACGTGCAAACTGTGTGTAAAGTACCAACTCAACATGGTTTCTGAAGCACTCAAGAGAAAAACATAAGTAAGGTATGTACTCGCATACAAAATGATTGCAATTTACTGGATCCTACTAGCATGCACGAGAAAATACTTTGCAGGTCCCTAGGCATAGGGAATGCAGGATATTCTGTGGACTGAGAGTAGGCTACACTCGAGTAACACTAATGTCTTCTGCAGACGTAGAAGGGATGCTATGGGAGTACATTTCTGATAATGTTAAATCTGCGGATTGAGAATTGGCCAGTGTTGTTTGTGTAATACCTGTATTCACTGAAGCACACATAAAACTGAACAATAAATGAATTCCTGATAAATGTTACTATTACAGAGCTGGAGGAATTTCAGGGGATGGAAACAAGTACAACCACGCAACAAGTAACAAATAACAGAATGAATTTCAGAATGCTGACATGTGGGAAGGATGAATTGCACAAATCATTGAGTGTAAACAGTTTCATGAATACCACAACTCGCCTTGATGAGCATTGTAAATACACAATTAAAACAATCTGTGCTCTGGGTCCTCTGATTAGTGTCAGCTGCCGCTAAACTACTAGAGTTTGCAGTCAGTGTGTGATTTAAAAACAAGAGATGGAATCATTTTCAAACAATAAAGGTAAGGAACTTTTTGTTAACAGACAGTCTGTCTTTTATTTCTGCGCTGCGGAATAATTTTAAGCATGATGTACTGGAAAACATCTTAAATATCAATCGCAATAGTTTTTAACGGCCTGGCTCAGCAAGCGGAGAATACATATATTATACCATGATTTATTTGAGTTTTAGGAGTGAGTCGTTGTTGCAGGATGGCTATTTATATGACCACAACCTGTTGGTGGACGAATTTATAACCTCACTTGCAAAGCCATCTGAAGTGCACAATTTTATCACTTTGCGAAGTACCTCGCATAACTTCGCCACAAACCACTCTTTTGCAGCAAAATTCTTCATATAAAAGGAACTTTCTCCGGGTGTCTTTCTTCCAAAACACATATTTGGCAAATTCTTTTCCCAGCTGTTTCTACCACTTAACTCGTTCCTGAGGTTCTCAAAGTTTGCCAAGAGTAGATAAATATTCTAATTATGGCCATCCATACCTGATACCCATGATTTCATAATACCATGGGATCACAAGTAACCCTGGGCGAAGCACTACGCTACGCTCGCGTAGTTTGCAAAGTTTGCGCAACTTCGCACTTCGCGAGCTGCACGTAGCACAGTGCGAACACGCGTAGCGCAGCGTAGCGTAGTGCAGCGGTCATTTTGTGCTTGTTCGCGGTCCTCAACATCATGTTCGCAACCGCGAGCAAGCAGAATGACATCCCGGCGAGACTCTCAACGCAGGGAGGTCATGTTTCTCATTGCGAGTGGTCGTGCATGCTCGCGACCGCTCGCGATGAGAAACTACCAGTTCGCGTTGAGAAAGATGCCGCTCGAGTAAAAATCGACTCAAGCGGCAGAAAACTACAGCTCGCAATGTGCAAGATGCCGTTTTCAATAATTGCACACTGCCGGATGCTTGTTTGCACTGTGCAATCATTGAAAATGCATCTTGCACAGTGCGAACATGCTACTATGCAGCTCGTGTAGTGCTACGTGAAGTCCGGTAGTGCGAAGTGCACTTCGCGTAGCTTCGCGTAGCGCTACTTCGCCAACTACGCTCAGGGTTAATCACAAGTTGATCGCTCAGGAGCCGGTATGAAATGAGGAATAAAATTCAGGAATCGGTGTTTCCACATATATTTCTCCATCTTATTTGTCATTTGATTTTTTTACCGGGCATTTCTCCTGGTTTGTATAGGTGATAATTCCGGGGATGAAAACTCAAGATCCAGTGTGTTCTTGTAGTTTCACCACCTTACATGTAACCCCGGTGCAGCTCTTAACTATTGTTACCGGATTACCAGGTCTTTCCTAAAGAGGACACAGGAGCAGGCTGAGTTTCACAACTTCGCCCACAATGGGACAATTGGAGAAGAGGATATAGCTTCAGGGGGAAAAAGCAAGAGATTCTGGAGAGCAATTCTGATCTGTAGGAGTAGAGGAATTGTTGAGTCTTCAGTGCTTTCCTAAACATGAAAAGTTTGGGTTCAAGGTAGAGTGGCAGGGGTGCTTAATTTGTACCAGTGGTTGCCAGTGAAGCTCACTCCATTCATTTTTTAGGACTGACACTTATTTTTCTGAATCAGAAATTTACCGAGCACAATAGAGGGAAAAAATACCAAAAACACAAAGCAGAAAGACGGAGGAAGAGAAATAAGAAAAAAACATCATAAGCAGGGCCGGACTGGCTGTAGCGGGCACCAGGCATTTCCCCGGTGAGCCACCTGGGTGGGGGGCAGTTTAGGGTACACTGGGGAGCCGTTTTTGTTACAGGGCCGCTTTTGTAGTATAGCTGCAATATCGGCCTCTGTAACAAAATCGTCCGAAACCGACCTTGGCAAACAGCTCGGCCGCACCCCCAACACCCCGGGGGGCCAGCCGAGCACTTTGCCAGAGCCAGTTTTGGTTCCCAGTCTAGCCATTGTCATAAAGGGAGAAAGCAGGAACCAACGAGAGTGAGACAAAGGGGCAGGGAGTGCATCAACATTTAATTACACCGGCCGCAGGCATCTTTGCAGAGCTTTGGGCACCAGCACTCTTTTACAAACTAAGCACTAAATGAACGAGAGTCCAAAGAGGCAAACTTTGAAAGTGTAGGGCTGTCTCTCAAATGGCTTATTCTTAGGCTTCCATGTTTTCAGTTTCTAGTTTGGTAAATTCTGGTGGGGAGTTTTCAGTGTTTTCAAGTGATTTCAATACCTTAAAAAACAGTTGTTATCAGTGCTTACACATTTTCGCGCCACTAAAAACACCAATAAAAAGTGTTTTTCTGGTGTTTATGGAACATTTTGCTTTTATTATTGCTTGTTTTCTGCATCGATAGAACATGGTATATAGACAGTGTATGTATAGGGTATATGAGATCCAAATAGATTTTTGGAAATTAAACTTATTGTAGTACACCATACAATACTTTTTCAGTGAGTCTTTGGTCATGTGTGCTCGCTCTTTCCTTCCCCTGTAAACTTATGTGAAAAGGTCCTCTCAACATTGGCACTTGAGACGGACAATGCCAAAACAGCCAGTACACAATTTGTTAACTCTGGCCACTGACATAGCTTTCCATGCCAATACTGGTGCACTTGAAGATTGTGATTCTCAGGGCAGGTTCTGCAACATTTGCATTGAGCTAGGCACTTATAACCTCAGAGTTATTGAAGCAGTCAAAAATTAAGCAGCTCTTTTGAAACTACAGAGGAAATTTCCCTTTACTGAAGGGATCTAGAACTTGTACAGAGTACCACAGTGAGATTTTGTTTACTTAAAATGCCATTGGTGCTGAAGGGACATTTCTATGCATCATTGCAAGCCATTTCTCATACATTGTAAAATAAACGTTCCTGAATTGCTCTACAATGTTGCTTTGCTTACCAAGTGGCAAGCACTCTAACATGGAACATGTTGCAGTGCCAAAGTCACTAAAGGTGTTGCTCAGCCTACTCTCAAGGAGATGTTTCACATCTACACCAATTATGCTGAACACTTGGCAGACAAGGGTTTTTTCTGACTTTAGATTTTTTTTTATTATGTTCACTACAGCAGTTATGTTTGACTGTAAAAATCTAGTAATACAGTAGTGTGTACATTTTTCACATCACTATCAATATGAGACCAAAGATGCTCACATTTCTTGCCTTTGGCATCATCACTCAGCAAAAATTCTGTAAACGGTTTCCACATGGATAATATAGCATTCCTAGGCCCTTGGACTGAGAACATCAGCTAAGGGACACAGGGCCAGATGTAGGTGGCCCAATACCGGTCGGTAACGGCCGAAAATCGGTAATTTCGGCCGTTACCGACCGGTATTGGTCATTTGGGATGTAGGGGACAGAAAATCGTCCGATTCGGTAAATTTACCGAATCGGTAAAGTTACCGACTCTGTAAAGTTTCAGAATCGGTAAATTTACCGAATCGGTAAAGTTACCGACTCGGTAAAGTTTCCGAATCGGTAAATTTACCGAATCGGTAAATATACCGAATCGGTAAAGTTACCGAATTGGTAAAATACCGAATTGGAAAATAAGAAGTGGTAAAATTGTATATTGAGATGTAGGTAAGCCCTTAAATACAGAATTTGCTTGAAAATCGGTATTTAAGAGTCGGTATTTACCATGGATTGAACTCAGGTGGTAACCACGTGCAACCTATAAAAAAGTACCCAAAATGCAATTTTGTTTTCACAGTGGCGGCATTCTATGTCATTGCGAGACGGCTACGGCTACGGGAGGAAGGAGAGAGGGAATGGCAGAGACAGGAGCAGGTCTACAGACAGAGGATCACCTTGTTCATGCTCACAGAGGCAAAGATACTCCAGAGGTATAGGTTGGACCTCATCAGGGACCTACAACCACTGTTGGAGCACACTATCCCAAAAGCACACGCTATTCCACCCCACGTGCAGGTGCTGTGCAGCCTACACCTGCTTGCGTCTGGGAGCTACCAGAGTGTGGTTGCTGCAGTAGGTGGTGTGACCCAGAGCAGCCTGTCACGCTTTCTCCACAAATTCCTTGATGCCATGTTACAGAGGATGGACCATTATATAACTTTTCCTACAACCCATGCAGAACTGCTCCAAACAAAAACTGACTTTTATCTGATGGCGCATTTCCCCAATGTCATTGGCTGCATTGATGGCACCCACATTCCCATTTGTCCCCCTGCTGGCACCGAATACATATATAGGAATAGAAAGTCCACCCACACCATCAATGTGCAGGTGACCTGCAATGCCAAGTGCGCCATCACTGACCTTGTGGCAAAGTTTCCTGGGAGTACCCACGACTCCTTCATATTTCATAACAGCGGTATCTATGCACGGCTGACAGCAGGTGAATTTGGTGAAGGATACCTCCTAGGTAAGACACAGTGTGCGACCCCATTTACACCTATTGCAGTAAGAAGTACAGGTATGCATGTGAGTAATATATTCCCATTTCCTTTTAGGAGACAGTGCATATGCCCTCCACTCCTTTCTACTCACCCCCTTCCTCAACCCCTCAACACCCAGCCAAAGGAGATATAACAGGGCCCACAAGAGCACAAGAAATATTGTGGAGCGTACCTTTGGTATTTGGAAGAGCAGGTTCAGGTGCCTGCACAAGAGTGGAGGTGCACGGCAGTATACCCCCATCACCTGCTGTAAAATCATTGCTGCCTGCGCTATGTTGCACAACCTTGCTGTGAAGAAGGGCACTGAGGTGGAGTTGTCAGACTTTGAGGATCATGATGACGAGATTGCTGTGCCTGAAACACAACCTGCTGGAGTGGCAACACCAAGTGATGGCAGATACAGACGTGAGGAGATTACACGCAACTATTTCTGAGTAAGTAATGAGACACAGACAGGTTGTGTATGGGACCAACGTATTTTAATGGTGCCACAATGTTCAAGCACTTAAGTGCAACAGAATAAACATTATACACGTGGGGACTGTCTGTCCCGGGTTACTTCACCCATGACCGGTAATGTCACTTGCGCCTGCGCTTCCCTGAGCCACTAGGATGTTGTTCGCTTTGTTCAGCGTGCTCTGCAGCCTCAGCTTGGCGCCTGGTACTCCTCCGTGTCTCCACGATAGCGCTTGCTATGCTGTTCCGGCTACTGGTGTCATCAGCCTTTGCCACGTCCAGGGCAGGATTCTGTGCTGTCTGCGAAATCAGCATTGCCTCTAGTGCAGTCGTTATTCTGGCCATGCCCCTGGTGACCTCAGCTGTATTCTGGGTCAAAGCCGCCTGCATATTTACGCCCCTCCTGCATAGCAGGGATGTGGCGGTGGCCAAACGATTGATGGCCGCATTGTGGGCACGGGCATCCCTGCGCCTTGTGTGTGACAGACTATCAAGTTTGGAGCATAGCTGCATAATTGAGTTGCTCATCTGCTGCATCCCTGCTGCCATGTCCGTATTTGTTTTTGCAATCTCTTTATTTGCCTCCACAATGTCTCTCATTCCCTTCCCCATGTCTCCTATTTGCACATTCAGGGTGCAGAGTTGGCGTTGGCAGGCTTGTATGGGTTTGCCCTGCATCCTTTGAATGCGCACCATGCGCCCCTCCAGCCCATGGAACACAGTGCCCTCACCACGTCCACCTGCACTGCTGGGTCTGCGTTGGCTTCTGTGAGCAGTGACTGTCTTGGACTGCAGTGCTGCTGAACACACATCTACTGTGACTTGAGCCTCCCCCTCACCCTCTGCTGCCTCCATTAATGGTAGTGAGGCCACGACACGCCTCCTGGCTGGTGGGGTTGCAGGAGTGGACTGGAGCAGTGATGGTGAAGTTTCTGGTGAGAATACCAAGGGAGGGGATTGGGCAAGCTGTGGGGAGTGCAGCAACTCTGGGGTCTGTACGGTGTCATCTTCATGGGAGATGCCAGTCGTGTCACCTTCCTCCTGCGAGGCTTGCACTTAGCTTGGACCTGCTTCCTCACTCTCCTCCCTCGCTGGTGCAGTCCCTTCTGTGTCAGTGGGTCCACTGCCTGTTTTGGCCCCTAGGTCTAAATAAGCGTATGTCAACTGAGTGCTACTGTGTCACAGTCACTACAATAAATGCTTTACACATTTCACTTTCATTTATCTGCATTCATTTCACTAACTTGCTGAAGTGTGCCCTGTTACACATGGTCTGTCATTTGCTGACTACATTTCCCATAATGCATTGCTCCTGGATAGTGATAGCAGTACTGGACTGGGGTTTGCTTGTCCACAAAGGGTAAAGGGAAGCAGGTTGGTATGGGGTGTAATGCAGCGCATGCGTCTTATCTTTTTTTGTTGCAGCTCTGGCTGAGCTGTCCACATCACCCAGTCCGCAGACGCTGTCTGCCTCAATGGTTGAGGCCACCATCTCCTCCAGGTCAGTCAGGGGGGTGCTGGGTTCCTGCCTCCACCGGTTAGGCCTGCCTGCTTTTGGATTTCAGCCATCTTTTTTTTGGTGAGGCTCCTGAGGTCATAGAATCTTTTCTTGAGATCCTCTGTATTCCTGGTAGTGACTCCCACAGCATTCACTTTTTCTAATATTGCCTGCCAGAGTTTTCTTTTGGCAGACTCGGAACAGTGAGGGAGTGCCTGCCAAAAAGTTTGTTGTGCACTCTCACTAACTCCTCCACAAGTACCTGCAGCTCCATTCTGGTGAACTTTATTTTCCTCTTTCTTTCTGCCTTCTGGCTTTCACTGATGCTTGCCTTTTTTCAGTTGGTAAAGTTTCAAAAAGAACTCTCCCTGCTGCTCTGTGAGTCTGCTCAGCTCTGACTGCCTCTCCAGAACCTTCTAATTAGTTGCAGCTGCCTGGGTAGCCACTTCCTGGTAGGGAGGGGGAGGGTGGTAGCACCTGATTGGCTGTTTTCTTAGGTTTCACTTTTGCTTGCTTTCCGATTCAGAATTTACCGAATCGGTATTTACCGATTCGGTATTTAATGATTCGGTATTTCCCATTCATTCCTATGGGCCTTTTGGCCCATAGGAATGAATGAGAAATACCGATTCGGTAAATACCGATTCGGTAAATACCGATTCAGGAAATTCCGAAAGTCCGATACCGATTTTTACCGATTCAGTAAAAAATACGGATTTTTCACTACATCTCATTTACCGGTTCTTCAATACCGAATCGGTAAAATTCGGTATTTAAGAATCGGTAAATGACATTTACTTACATCTGGCCCACAGTTGGGATGACTCTTTCTTTGATGCCAAACAAAGCACTAAATTATCAATATTTGCGTTTTAGTTTCTGTGCATAAGAAGACAGTGCACCAGAATGGACTAAAAAGTCAATAGCATCCCTCATTAACTCTGAAGATTGTAAAGATGGTTTCAGCATACCATCTAACAAGTGGCAAGGATATCCTACAGAGAATTCCTTCAACTCGGGTGTCAGTTCTGACAGGTGATCACACAACTTTTTCATATACATAGCTGAATCACTGCAAATACAAACAATATCACTCCAATCTTTGTTGAGCTTGGAAAGAACCTTTTTTGCAGAGCATTCCAAGTGATACTCAGTTCCATATTTTCCAAAAGTCTGGTGTCTTGCTTTCACCACCATCCCAGATGCTTGGTGATAGCGCTCTTTATACATAAACTTGGTCACTATAACTTGCATTGAACGTTTAAAGCCTGAGGTGTTGGCAATTCACCTACTATTAATACTGACCCACTAGAAACTGTGGGCTGATGTATTAAGGGTTTTTACCCATTCTCTGTGGATACATGTGATGACACTTATTAGGAAAGAGTCTCATGAAACCAGCCATTTTACTTATCAGTGAAAGAATGAAACACAGCCAAAATATCAAATATGATTTTGATATTTTCTGATTCTCTACAGTATATAAAATAATTAAACAAGACTTAAAACATGCTTCTAAACCCTGCATCTTTAGACCAAAGACCACAACACTGAAAAAAGAAAAAAGAAACAATATTTTAGTGGCATCCCTAAACAAAAACACTCCAGCAGAATCTCTCTTTTTCTGTTCTTTGAATGGCATTTCGTTTGTGGTTGTGCAGGTGTTTTTTCAGTGTTTATATGTTTTCACTGGTGAGGGCTATTTCTCTTTCAGTGGGGTTTTATCAGTTATTATAGGTTTAAACCTAATTCCCCACAGCCTACTTATACTTCAGTTGCCCAAAGGCTAGCTGTTTTTACCTGGCTTTCGAAAGGCTACCATTTGGTGTCTGGTCGATTACTATGATCAAACACACACAATGTGATGAGAGGATGCTTGCAAAAGTCTCATCACTGGAAGTCATTCTAACCCTTCGTTCTTTTGCCCACGATGCCACCTAAATTTGGACCCTGCCATATGTAAGGCAGTCTTGACCCTGCACTGATGGGAACAGTCCAGCCCGAACTGCCAGGCCAGGTCCTCCCTGAACCGGAACACAAGACACCAGTAGCGGCTTCTGGTGGGAGTGCTACCGGACGGTGATGTGGGGTGGGGAAGGGGCTGGGTGGGGGGTAGTAAACACCAGAATACGGATAAATGCAGGTAAGAAGACAATTAAATCAATAAAACAAATGTTGTTGCCCGCGCTGCAAATTCACAATAGCGCATTGTGGTTCCCGAGTCCATATGCATAAGGTTCACATGGATGAGAAATTGAATGAGGACTTGAGAAGCTGCAGAGATGTCCTTATGAGATATCTGAAAATGGAGAGCAGGACTACGTATTATGGTATGTACATAGTGTAATGATTGCAAATGTTTCATGACGCTAATGTCAAGCATGAGACATAGTCTGATCACTGTTTACCAAGCAAAAATGTGTTTTTTAACAGTTTTCTGTACTGTAATGAATTCAGTTTTTTGCATAGTGCTACATCTGTAAAAGAATAAGTACTTGGTCCCAAAGTTTTGCTCAGAAGCCCGCGACCAGCACTGTTAAATGTCGGCACGCCGAATACCATGGCTACCTCTTTAAATCACCCTAAGGCACTCCCTGTCCCTTTATCTCACTCTTGCAGATTCCTGCTTTCTCCACAGTTTTCACATCTTTCCGTTCCTCATTCTTTCCCTCGTGTATGCTTTTCTTTCTCTTGCTCTGGGTCGAAGTCTAACAAGGAGGAATACGTGCTAGACCCCACAAATAAGCAGCTGTGGGACACACCTGTAACCACATCCCAAATTAAACACTGTCAGTGAGTAAACAGTAAGGAAGTATGCTCCATAGCTTAGATGCTGTACAGAAAAAGCTCTGTCACACATCTTAACAGGTCTGGTTCTAGGAATATACACTAGGAATTGGAGGTCAGAGTGAAAAGAATGGGCTATTTGGTGCCAATGGGAATTTTCTAATAACAACTTTGAACTCTGCAGATAGAGGGCTTAGGTACAACAGCTGCCACCTTAAGGAATATTCTGTGCCTAACTGGAAGCTAGTGACGTTTACGCAGTACTGGGGTTCTATAGAGCGCCCCTCGACTTCTTGGTGCATTTTGGTCTAGGTGCAGTTGATCAATAAGGTTGACTGGTGAGACGAGATAGATGGCATTACTATTGTCAAGCATAGACTAGAAAAGTGTGTTCATTAATGGCATATCAAGGATGCACTCCAAGACATGAAATAAAGTTCTTAATGATTTCAATTGTCAGTAACACATTTTGGTGGCATGGATCACTTGATCTTAAGTGAGTGTTCTGAGTTATTTTGAATTCCTAATATTTCACACTGCATTAGAAGGGGGTGGGTACAATCTCATCTCTTGTGTCCAGTCAATCAAGAAAATATCTTGAAAATCATTGGCACTTAGCAGAATCTTAATTTTAGATTGTTTCAGTTTCAGAATTTTTTTGCCATCTACCATAGAGTGTAGCAGAGGCATTTCTTTCAACAGATCATGAGGAGTAGTTCATATCAAGAGCTTTTTTTAGCCTGAAAATAAATTGTGCATCATCTGTGAATATGTAAAATGCCACTCCCAAGTGATGGAGGGCAACTGCCAAATGACATAGATAGATCTTGGAGAGAAGGGGCAATAAAATTGATCCTTGCGGTACAGCATAATTAAATATAATAGAGGTATGGTGTTATGAGATTAAGTACTTGAAAATCTCTGCAGTATATCTTGGGAGATGTGGCCTTCCAACAGGTAAAAAAGACGTGGTTAAAGCGTGTAGCTGGCAAGTGCCTCTGAAGATCCAAGCCAACAGAAGGTAGGTTCTCTACAATTGGGTAAACGTTTCTTGTCATTGGTACCAAAGAAGGTATGCATGTGATCAGGTACACATATAAAGGTTGCCACCCATTCCCGTCTCTTAGAGAGATCCACCTTCCTGTCAGGTCAACAGGTCTGTGGCCTATGATCCACAAAGGTTTAGTGAGCTGGTCATCTACAGAAGACGGGTAAATACGTCTGCATGCCTGGACGCCACAAGAGGGCCTGCAGGTCATGACCAAGTGTGCAACTCTGGTGTGTCCTCCAGTGGCACCAAGGGTAGACAGAGAAAGGGGAGGAAGGGGTTGAATGCGAGACTCTTAACAGTGAAGGTCAACTGCCTAAGAGTGCTAACAACCATTGAGAAACTCATGGCCTGACAGTGCCTCTGTCAATGGGAGGAAGAACTTCTCCATCATCATTCCCTGCTTCTTGCTTACTTCCAAGATAATTACAATCATCGTTTTCTTGAGTGCCCTTGTGCATGGGTGCACACATTCAGGAATTACATCCTGTCAATTTCCTTCCCCATGAGCTAATGACCCTTGTGTGCTTCTATGTATACCTGTTGGGTGTATCCTATTGTTGTGTAGGAATCTAGGACCCTAGTGTAATTTTCCCGATTCATGCCCATATATAGGTATAAATTACCCGATCCTTATATAGGCATAGAAATCATTACCATATTTAGACTGAGCCTATGCATCCCAAATACGGCATGGCTACTTCCACTAAGTTCCGAGAATCAACAACGATTTCTTAGAAAAACCCGCCTTCAGCAGCTAGGGACTTCCCCTTGCCTAAATACTAATTTATCTAGGAAATCATGGCATTTTCAAAGTACTGAGTCTTTGATGACATTATTATGTCCAATCATACGTCAAACTCGGCACCTTCAAGGTTTAGAAATGCCTACATTTGCCCAGACAAACACACGGTGGTTTGAAGCAGTTCGACTATATACTTGCCCGACGCGCCCTGCAGCAGCAAGTGCCGAAGGAAGCCGACCCTCCAGCTGACGCACTGAGAGACACTGTCTTTTCGCCTGCCGAGAAATCCAGCTCCAGTGTTTCCAGCCTACCCTTGCGGGTTGCTGGGAAATCGAGTCCTGAGTAAGGGTGGGCGGCCAGCTACGCTCCGTGCACGGAGTGCACGAAGTGCCGTCTCCTACGCATTTTGCGTAGCGGGCGTAGCCAGGCGGCACTACGCGCGCTTCGCAGACGGTGCGTAGCCGGCCACCACCCGCCTCCCTCCCGCCCTCCCTAAATACATAAATAAAAGTATAAAAAGCTTTTAAAAACACTTACCTTGTCTGCCGCGTCCCCGGGGCTCCCTCTCGCCGTCCCGCGATTCGCGCCGCCATTTCGGATCCTAATGCGCATGCGCGGGCGGCCGCGCATGCGCATTTCTCATGAGGAATGCGCATGCGCGGCCGCCCGCGCATGCGCATTAGGATACGAATCGGTGGCGGCGCGAATCGCGGGACGGCGAGAGGGAGCCCCGGGGACGCGGCAGACAAGGTAAGTGTTTTTAAAAGCTTTTTATACTTTTATATATGTATTTAGGGAGGGCGGGAGGGAGGCGGGCGGCGCGGAGTGGGGCTACGCGGAGTGTGCGGGTGGGCTTAGTTGTGTGCCCACTTCGCGTAGCTCCGCGGAGCCCCACTCCGCACACTACGCCCAGGGTTAGTCCTGAGAGAGAGATACAAGATCTCCTTCATTCTAAAACCAAGGTACGGAGCTGATTAGACCCTTAGAGAATTCTTGGAATAGATTCTTGGCAAAGAATACTAAAACTTAAGCTACACCTCACTTACTTCTTCCCTTGTACTAGACTTAGGTTAGGTACACCGGGGAAGGTGTATTTTAGAAGCACCAGTTGAGTACTTTTAGTCATTATTTATCACTGTATGTATTTTAAGTATTTTATGGCTTAGAAACCATATCATGCTTTTACAGTATTATTTTATAATACTCTTCGTGCTGTACGCATTGTACTTTATTACCGGTATTACGATTGTAGCAGTACATTTCTTATGCTTGAGAAAGAAGACTGTTCAATAAATACTTTTTATTGAAAACGCCCGTCTCTCTATTTTCTCAGCACCTCTGGTGAAACGAAGCATGCACGATTGACTGAGTAAAATAGCTATCTATTGTTTCCGCGACTCTAGAGATTGATTTCTTATTCTTGGGAAACAAAGTTGTCATGTGTATGCGGTTGTCAGAAACTAATCCCTTCCTGTGAATTCGAGAACGTTGTAGTGACCTCTGAGCTAGCTGGCACTCACAATTAAGTTTAATATATTTGGTAGAGACCTAGTCGACCTCAGTCCTACGTCTAAACTACAGGATATATTATTCCAATGCGCAGAGCTGATTGGAAATATAGGAACTACACTACATGACGCCCAACGTTTGGTAAGGCGATAATTTAACGCTAGATATTAGAGTAACTCAGTCGTGCTTTTCACACAGACCTCTTTTTCCCGTAAAATACTCCAAAAGACGTCTGGAGTGGGTAAAAAGGATATAATATCCGCCATAACTGAGTAGGACAAAAATCCTATGTATTCGTTTTTGGTTTGTTCAACGTTGAAGGATACAGTGTTCCAAAATATTATGCACCTAATCTTTGTTTCCTTGAAACTTGCTGTGCAAACTTTCGGTCAACATAAATGACGGAGAGTGACGACGAAAGGGAAAGAGCTGCAGCAGCAGCTCAAGCAGCTTTAGATGACAGAAATCTCCTACAGAATGACCCGAATGTTTTAATCATCCCAACAAATGTAAGAAAAACAATAACTTACAGACTCATAAACAATTGAGTATCATCGAGAGGTGGTAAAATAATCTTTGTTATAGAGGCACATGAATATCGGCAGACAGAAGTATTCTGTTCACGGATTCAGTTTCCTCCAGCAGATGCAGGAACACACGACTTTCACTACTACCAAGTAGAAGAACCTCCAACGGAATACGTTCCTTACGAGGACGTTGAAATTCCATTAACTTACCAAGAGCATCAGCTCTAGTTTAAAGGCGCCCTACAACATCAAAATCACATAACCAGGCTCGGTCCACTAGGAAGACCAGGAGCAACATGGCCAGTACTAGCCAGCTATACACCACATCCTGACATTGAAAAGATGACATGTCCAGAACTGTTAGTACAGCTAAAACAATTAATTAAAATACATAGACAATTGGTTCAATATGTCATGCGGACCTTAACAGTCTAACCTACTGTGAGGATTCCACAGCACACCCCTCACCAGGGGAACACAAACAAAATCACATCACAGACTATACAATCAGTCATAGGTAAATTAACAGCAAAAAGGGAACAAATTCTGTTCTGGTTAGCTCAAAAAATTACTCAAATTGAGGCAGTATTCCCTGATAGTACACCTCATGAGAAACACAGAATTCTGACAATCTGTTTACCAATGGGGATAGCACCACATGTGGAGGACTGTGACACTTGGGTCACAGTCTTTGCTTCAATCTACACAAAAACACATGGGGCCTCATTTATGAAAAGTGACGCATCGCTGCGTGGAAACAGCGATGCGTCACTTTTCACTGCGCCCTCCTTCCGACACCAATGATGCGTCATATTTACAGTATGACGCATCATGGTGCAAGGAGTTACAGATACGTCAGTATTTCTGACGTATCGGTATGGCGCAAAAGTGACGCATTGCTGGAGTGTGTCACAAAAGTGACGCAACTCCAGCAATGTGTCCTTTCACATAGGGCAAGCCCCATGTGAAAGGGCCTGCGTCAGTCTTACGCCTGCTGTGAGGCAGGCGTAAGAAATTGACGGATTTGTGTCCTAGAAGTGGCGCAGTGAAATCTTATAGATTTCAATGCGTCACTTCTATGACCCTTTCTTGCGTCAGAACGCCCCCCCCTGCATACATTATACCTGGCGTAGGTATAATGTGGCGCAGGGGTTTACAAAGTGACGCATCTACCTAGATGCGTCACTTTGTAAATATGGTGCAACAAGGCACATTTTTTACGCTGCTGGTGCGTCACAAAAAGTGACGCACCGGCGGCGTAAAAGTGACGCACGGCCTCATAAATGAGGCCCATGGTGTTCCGTCCATGGCGGTAATACAAGACGTCTTAAGACAGATTCAAAATGAATACGGACCAGAACCTGCCTTAAATCTTGGTATGAAATTACTAAAAGGTTTCAAACAGGTCTCGGCTATATTATTAGCCAACATTAAAGGAGAAGCAGCATCAGTGGCAATCCACCAGAAGCTAAAAGAAACAGACATTACTGAGCAACCGTATGAACTTTCCAGAATTATTGAAAAATCCTATGAAGACCTAGGTAGAGATAGTTTGGGTGGGAAACCATTAAAACCACAACTAACAGAAAATCCTGAAAACGTTTTTATTATAAATAATCTCACTACTCCTAAAAAGAAGTGGGAAAACACTAAACAAACACTTCCTAAAGAGAAGCATTCCCAGTCCAGAGGAAGATCTCCCCAACGGGAAGGTAGGTCTCCCCAACGGGAGCCCTCTGAAAAGAGGTACAACCTCAGAAATAGGGATAATTTAAGAAAACCTGATAGATATCAAGATACTGATACACATTCCTCTTGTACCTTCAGAACAAAGAGAAGAACGCTTTTTGCTTCTTAGATTTTAGTTTCCTAGGTGAGTCTGAATCCCCTTTTTATTTTGTTTCTGCCCTTCTTTTCAGTTGTGTTATGGCACAGGTGTGTATTGAAAAGCGCCGGGACACTCTTCGAGTAGCCGCGCGCTATATAAAACAAAATATAACATAACATAACAGAACAAGTCCAAAGACGAACAGCACGTTCCAAAAAATAAGAAAACTCAATTCACCAAGAAGAAGGTAGCAAGTCTAAAGATCAGACATGCCGAGGATCTTGAGGACACAACTCAAGAACGGGGAATGGGCCCAGACAATGCTAGACAGCGCAGCAGAAGTAACCATAGTTCTCAAGATCCTGAAGGATCATCTGGAGACAGTGGACTTGAATGAATGCATTCAAGTTGAAACTGCCGACACCAGGGTTAGTATACCCCACAAGTTATATGAAGTAACACTCCGGATGGAGGGGGACATAACTAGGAAAATAAAAGCTCTCTTTTGGGATAAGCTTTCCAAGGGTTATGACATTCTTCTAGCTGAACAAGACTGGCCAACTGAATTTGTCAGGGAGTGCCCACATGGTGAAGAGATAATTATGCCAGCCTTCTCAAATCACATTCCAATTCATAAAAAATACACATATGCCAGGAAATGGGCAGTAGCTCAGGCTCCAGCATTATATAAAAATCACGTAGGATGGGATGAGGATTCTCCTCAACATAAAATCCAGTTAAAAAATCAACCAATAATGCAAAGGCAATATCCTGTAAAACAGGAAGCTAAAAAACAAGTCAGGGAGATTTTAAATCAACTTGAATACCAACGGGTGATTGAAACATGCACCTCATGAATGAACAATCCTTTGTTTCCTGTTTCCAAACCAGACAATACATATCGTCTAGTTTTGGACTACAGGCACTTAAACTCTTGTTGCAAAACTTTTGAGTACAAAACGCACATAGTGCAGCACTGATGAATAACATTGTGCGTAAAAAATATAAAACCACTTTAGATATTTCAAATGTGTTTTTCTGTCAAAACATTGCACCTGAAAGCAGGCACTTGACCGCTTTCTCAATCATGGGGACACAGCGACAATTTTGCCGTCTTCCCCATGGATTCAAGAATAGTCCGGGGTTATTTTCAGCCAGAGTAACAGAGTTACTACAAATGTACGATGATGAGGCATTATCCTATGTCAATGACATCTATCTTACAGATGATGATTTGGACGTGCACTTGAAAAGAGTGAACACCAAAATACTTGGGTTTGCTTCTGAAGGGTATAAATTCAATTTCAAGAAATCACGAATTGCCCACCTCAAGTCCTATTCTTGGGCTATGAGTTATCAAGTGAAGGCAAAAGCCTGGCACCTAACTTTCTAGAGAAATGTGCGCTGCTCCAACCTCCGAAAATGCTAAAAAACTTACAATCAATTCTGGGTTTCCTGAATTTTGGAAGAACTTATGTTCTAAATTACGCAGAAGGGGTTAAACCTCTCTGCGAAATAATCAAACCTGATTTCAAACCAACAAATTGGACTCATAACCATACAGAACTTTTGCGTTCAGTACAAACAGACATGTTAGCAAAAACACTACATGTTAGCAAAAACACAGTTACAAACACGCAACAACGTGCGTAATCTAGTGATCTGAATCATCCCAGTGAGATGTGGATTCACATACCTGACCTTTAATGAAGGTGAAAAGGTACCAATAGCATACAAATCACACGTGTACACACAAGCGGAAATAAAATTCACTTCTACAGAAAAAGTTCTGACAGCCGTTCAAACTGCAGTATCAAAAAAGAGAGCTCTCACTCAGGGTAAACGTATAATGATCGTTACACCTGCACCTGCCTTAGAGGCAGTGACAAAAGCAAGCATTCCCAATGCTAAGGCTTTACATCCGAGATGGATACAGTGGGTTAATTCTCTTGCTGCAACAGACATTGAATACGTATTTCACCACTACTTGAAGACACAAGACTTCCTACAATACGACCACAAATGTCCTCTGCCGACCGAAATTCTGCCTCTAGAGCATTACGGATGTATAATCTATACAGACGGATGAGCACAGCCCACAATTGGGGGTAAACAAGCCTATAGTGCTGCATGCACGATTGTTAAAGATCGCTGGCGCGAAGGTAAATTTAGACCTATGGTCACTAAAACTCAATCACTCGGAGACTGTACAGCTCAGCGAGCAGAACTACTGGCTTTCAAGATAATGCTTGAAAATACCGATCGCGAATTCCCCATACTCATAGTGTGCGATTCATACTTCTGCGTTGAATCTTACAACGAGTACTTGCAGAACTGGGTTCGAAACGGTTTAAAAAATGCAAAAGGTGGCACAATTAAGCATAAAGAACTACTATTACAGAAAGAACTACAAAAGGCTCACGTGATACATACACTGAGTCATCAGCGTGATGGCGTTCACGTTGCAGGGAATTCATTGGCTGATGAAGCCGCAAAGGCAGCTGTGCAAACAGCTTCCGTAGTTACAATCGCTCGCTCGAAAAAAGTAATAGACGGTGAAACGTTACTAGCAGTAAAAGCCTCAATGCAAGGCAGCTATGCAGCGTTACCTCTAAACTATCCACTCACGTATACATACATGATTGATGCAAACTCCGTTCCGTCTGCTCGAATCCCTGGAGTGGGGGACAGAGTAATTACAAACAGGAACAGGAGAGCTGCAAAAAGCACATATGGGAGAGGGTCTGAGACATCGAGGGATCTTAGAATCTCTAACAGAATTAGAAGAGATGTACTGGTGGCAGGGAATGAGCGTCAAAGTTTACAAATTCGGAATTAACTGTGACACCTGTTACAAAGATCATAGCTTCAAAAACCACCAGGGACCTGACTACAGTATAGCCAGCTCAGTTCAGACACCATTGTTAGACAGCATTAGACTATCTACACGCAGACGTCACCATGGACAGATGCGGTCCCACAACTACTAGGACAAGATTTATTTGGATATGGCCCCAGCGCTCGGCTGATGCCAGAACTGTTATAAAGGATCTGCAAGTCTTTATCGGCACAGACACAATCGGCACGCTACACTCTGACCAGGGTCCTGCGTTTAGCTCTTGAGCTTACAAAGAGGTCATGGCTAGCTTGTTCTTTGCATTGCGGTATTCTAGTCCCTTCCATCCTGAGGGTAATGCGGTAGTGGAAAGAAAAAAACGTGACATAAAGCAACCCATAACAGCTAAGGTATTAGGTTCGGGTGATGGGTGGGTCAAACATCTAATAAGTGTCCTACGTAGTTTTAATATTCTGTCAAGAAATTCTCTGGGTGGAATCACTCCATATGAATTACTGTTTGGTACTAGAATGATAATCGAAGACCTTGATTGTCAAACTTCAGTGGTGGAACAAAAACCCTTTGATGTCAAAGATCGTTTGGTTGTTTTACAGGACTTAAATGAAACAAGAAGAAGTCTGAGTAACACAATACAGAAGCAAACAACTACTGAAGAAAAACCACCTGTCCCAGCAAGACCTGTCTGGATTCCAAAGATTGGGGATCTAGTCAGGGAAAAGATCGCGGTAAAGAAAGAATTTGGGCCTTCTTACAGAAAAGCAGCACCAGTCTTAGCTATCCACGTAACAAGATCAGTGTTGCTACCGCCCCTTGCTGGTGAAAGGGAGAACAGAGTTGTGTCCATCGACCTGGTCAAACCACCTCATGTAGCCGATAATAAGTAGTAGGCCCAGTGGACTCCCAAGAAGTAGCAGACGACCAAATCTTGCTACAATCCAAGAGGTTCAACCTTTGATAAACCTGCAGTAAGACAAGAATGACTATGCAACAAAGCCATGGAACTTGTGCCTATGGATACCCAAATAACAGTTTGTCAAGAAAAACCTGTCTACAATGATATAGCATCTGACTATACCAATATGGCAAAAGAAGAAACAGCTCCAGCGATTTCAAGTAATCCGAATGCAATTCCAACAACTGACAGAACTACCTCTGGCTATTTCATCAACTTTGATACCAGTGAACCTGAAAATACGCCAGTAAATAAAACATTAGAAGAAAAAATAACTTAACTCTTTCATCAACTTGAAAAAACATATCTGGTTTCACCATGGGTTGAATTTTGGATTGTGTTGGGTTTACTTTCCTCCTGTTCTGGCTCATACTGGTGTTAAGTTTGGGAAGGATGATAGATGGAAAATACAGTACAATGGACACAGCAAGTAAGAAAATCAACTTGGTCCTGAAACCTCACAAATCATCTCATCGTGAAAGAAGAGACCTATCATCAGTAAACATCACAGCCGTTCCTATACCTGGTGGTATAGCATGGGACAGAACTGATTATGACATTTATGGCCTGGTGGAACTGCTGACGATTCCACACCAGTTTAAGGTTTCTTTAAGTGACTTTGTCGCACCCAGCACATTTTCTGATGATTGGGACTTTGAAACTGTTAACAATTTACAGAACATGAATACCTAGAAGGTTCATCAGATTATGAACAAATGTATTGTTTTAATCATTATGGTCACCATTATTTGCATAAATCTGCAAACCCTAGAAATGTTTTTACTAATAATCAAAGGGAACAATGTCCAACGCCACCAAGGGGTAGCTCAAACACATTTTATGAAAAATTTCCGTACTTCTCAGGGTTTAATGTTACAAATCCAGAAACGTGTTATTTTAAAAATATAAATAAGACAGGAATGAAAACAATGCTGACCAATACTAAACAAATTTATTCTGCAAACTTTTATGCTCAGCTGTCTCCATTAGAGTTTGACTTTTGGAAAGACAACATTGAGACAAAAACTGTCTGGGGCACAAAAGATTGGCAGGTGCAAGGTTTAGAAGCCTTATTCAGAGCCTGCATCATCCCAGAACAAATAATGTTTTTAAATGACACTGTTCAACAAACGTCTTGTCTTGGCCTGGCTAAGATAAAAGATTTAAACAAACCGTCTATACCTAAGCCCACATCTGACAGTAATAACACTACAGAAGAGGAGGTAGACGTACACTATATTTTTAAACAAACAGAACTAATCCTCATTGGAAAAAATGGTTAATCTGGCCCTCAGACACGAATAACTGTTAAGATAGATTCCTGAACAAAACACAGGGGTTCACAGTAAATAGGCCAGATCCAAGATATTCCCTGAGACAACATCCAGGGATAGTAACTACTTATAGTGTAGGAAAGCTATGCCTTGAGTGGCTACTCAATCTACACTTCCAGAAATCAAACAACACTTATCTTTACTTAAAGAAGGCAATGATTTGTGAGATTTCTTAATGGGGCCTCGCAAACCACATCAAAAACGTTTCATATACGCCGGTATATACGCTGCTTACAATGAAGCATGGAAAATAACGCAAATGGAAACTGCAGAAAGAATACGAGAAATTGATTGTTACAAAATCTCTGTTCAGGCTACATGCCACGGCGTCTAATCAACACCACGTCATTATTTACTGTGTTTAACCTTATAGATAAACAAATCTCTTTGGCACAAAGAGGAGCAGACTATACGGTGCTGAGCATTGAGAAACTGGAAAGATTACCATTGACAGTTTCTGAGAAGCCTGTCATTGAATGGATAATACATGGCACCATCACATTCCAATTTCAGTTTTGTCTACAGCATAAACCAGCGGGCCTGCATGGAAGGTTGGGTAAAGAATACATTAAGTCGACCTGGAATTTACCCTACACACACAAATGTTGGAATGGAGGAAAGGAGGTATTTCTTAGTGGTAAAAATTGTAAGAACTCACTAAGTGGTACACTTTTGTGCCAAGGTATTAATTTACACGGAGCCTGCAAAGGTTCTGCAAATAACCTCTCTTGCCACCTGCACGGTTCACCCTTCACAGTGATAGAGCCAATTTTCAGGCAGCTATGCAATGGCAGCTACGTTATGCTCAATGACCACAGCTGGTGTGGCATGTTGCCAGGAAAAGCGTATCTAGTTAGTGTGTCATCCAGGGTCACTTGTTGTATGCAAGTATTATATCCAAAAAGTAAGACAGACAGGGAGACGGCGTTATGGCCTTCACTGAATATCTCTTCTATACGAATTGATACTTTAAGCAGAATAAACGTCATTCTTTTACAAAAAAATGTGCCACTGACCTCGTCCAGAGAAACGTATGATCTGCAAGTTGCAAGGACTTCTGCAGAGATACATGCATTATTATCAGCAAACTGCCCAGTACATTTTGCAGAAATGCTAAGTCAAATCTTAAATATGTCTGATACCAGTGGCATCGCACACGTATTTAAGACGCTTTTTCCGGGACTGTTAGCAACATTTGAAGCAGTCCTCGGATTTTCGTGCACTCTGTGTTCGGCGGCCTGCCTCTCATCTTGGGACTCGTAGCAGGAATTCTGTTTTTATTCCTTCTGCTCCGATATGGCAAGTCCAGTGACCAGCGATACCCAGAATACCATCAAAGAAGCCCTCCTTGCCATGAGTTATCATGAGAGAATTACACTGATTCTTGGCTTGGCTCGTTTAAGGGATCTGAACACAACTTAGTTTCTTTCGTTCAGACCAATCTGGCAAGATTGCATCTTACCTGTTCTGTGATGCCTGCTTTGTGGAGAAGAATACGTGTTGGACGTTTGTCTTACACTCCCATCAGTCCTGCCATCGGATGTTGACGCTTTGCTAGGTCCGGTAACAACTCATGCATCGTGTTGCACCCAACGGCTGCCCATTCTGATGACGGCATTCATTGAGGTCTCACCGGCAAGTCTAACTGAGGGTGAGATACGTGATACTACAGGCACACAGGTACCACCTACTGCGGACATTGCTAATGCATCAAACGCTGACGGCGATGATCCTCATCTATGCACATTTGACCTGCTAACTGAAGTGGTTCCACTTTCGCCTACTATGGTAGATGGTTTCTTTGCCAGCCTAGACGATCTGATGTTTTCTCCTGACACCGAGAATAACTTTTGACTAATTCACACAGCGTTCCCTGAACTCTGAAACTCTGCCTTTGTTTTTTCAAAACAAACCGTCTAACAAATTTGAACTTTTTCCAAAATAGAACTTGTTGGCACAGAGTAGAACTATTCTTAGAGAACAAGATTTCTTTTGAAAACTTCCTAATGACAATATTTGGCCTTGTCCTAGAGAACGAAACAGTTTAAATATTATGCTATGGGATAGTCTCAATTCTTTTTTTCTGTACCTTAAAGAGACATTTCATGAATGTAATTTCGTCTTTCATAAATGTTAGAATGTATGCTCTCATACTATGCTTCATATCGGTTGAGACCTATTTATTCATACAGTTTATACTCATTTCATGTGAACAAAACTTCAAAATGCAATTTGTATTTTGGGTGGGATTGTAAACACTTGCATTAGATATGTTCAGTGCTTATACATTTAGTTTTATTGAACTTAATATCGTGGAGTGGGTGTTATGTTGGAATCTAGGACCCTAGTGTAATTTTCCCGATTCATGCCCATATATAGGTATAAATTACCTGATCCTTATATAGGCATAGAAATCATTACCATATTTAAACTGAGCCTATGCAGCCCAAATACGGCATGGCTACTTCCACTGAGTTCCGAGAATCAACAACGATTTCTTAGGAAAACCCGCCTTCAGCAGCTAGGGACTTCCCCTTGCCTGAATACTAATTTATCTAGGAAATCATGGAGTTTTCAAAGAACTGAGTCTTTGATGATGTTATTATGTCCAATCATACGTCAAACTCGGCACCTTCAAGGTATAAATATGCCTACATTTGCCCAGACAAACACACGGTGGTTTGGAGCAGTTCGACTATCTACTTGCCCGACGCGCCCTGTAGCAGCAAGTGCCGAAGGAAGCCGACCCTCCAGTTGACGCACAGAGAGACGCTGTCTTTTCTCCTGCTGAGAAATCCAGCTCCAGGGTTTCCAGCCTACCCTTGCGGGTTTCTGGGAAATCGAGTCCTGAGAGAGAGATACAAGACCTCCCTCATTCTAAAACCAAGGTACGGAGCTGATTAGACCCTTAGAGAATTCTTGGAATAGATTCTTGGCAAAGAATACTAAAACTTAAGCTACACCTCACTTACTTCTTTCCTTGTACTAGACTTAGGTTAGGTACACTGGGGAAGGCGTATTTTAGAAGCACCAGTTGAGTACTTTTAGTCATTATTTATCACTGTATGTATTTTATGTATTTTAAGTATTTTATGGCTTAGAAACCATATCATGCTTTTACAGTATTATTTTATAATACTCTTCGTGCTGTACGCATTGTACTTTATAACCAGTATTACGATTATAGCAGTACATTTCTTATACTTGAGAAAGAAGACTGTTCAATAAATACTTTTTATTGAAAACGTCCGTCTCTCTATTTTCTCAGTACATCTGGTGAAACGAAGCATGCACGATTGACTGAGTAAAAGAGCTATCTATTGTTTCCGCGACTCTAGAGATTGATTTCTTATTCTTGGGAAACAAAGTTGTCATGTGTATGCGGTTGTCAGAAACTAATCCCTTCTTGTGAATTCGAGAAAGTTTCTAGTGACCTCTGAGCTAGCTGGCACTCACAATTAAGTTTAATATATTCGGTAGAGACCTAGTCGACCTCAGTCCTACGTCTAAACTACAGGATATATTATTCCAATGCGCAGACCCTATTGGGAATATAGGAACTACACTACACTATTTATTCTGGCCTCTAGGAAAACAGGCACATAAAATCCTCCTCTCCTACCCCCCTGTTTTTAATCATACCAACCAGAGGCCAGAATAAATATTATATACCCACTAGCCAGGTAGATCTCAGATATACTTCAGCACAGGACCCCCCCACTACCATTTTTAACATCCTCTGCATTATAAATGTATCTTCTGTTTTTTTTTCTTTTTTTTCCGTAAGATCTTTATTGACCGTTAGTAGCAATACACAGCAGTGAGCCTACAACCCTGAGGCTGGCTGCGACAAAATGAAACAATCAAGGCTTGAAAAAATACTCAGCCCTTCAGCCGACAACCATGGGTCTGGCGGCGTAACTTCGGATGAGTCTCGATTGTATTGGCATTGTTCAATTAATATCAATTGACATCTTACTTTTGCTTTATAACAACCATAACAAAACTGAAAGACTCAATAGCGTAGACATTCGTCGAATTACGTCTGTGGCACTGTCAGTTCCGACACAGGTATCGATAATGTGCATACCCAAAGGTTACAAAGGTTACTCGGCACAGGCCCATTGAATACCCTATCCCTCGGCCCTTTAGCGCTTCTAATCAGTTACAACTGTGCTAACACCTCTTATGTCAATCTGGTTAAGACACTCAGTCCTCCTCCCCCTCGTCGCCCGAGCTATCACTATCCCCTTCCATCAATGGGGCACACAAATCTCCTCGGTAACGGTTCCACGGCAACCATACTTTATTCCATTTTCGAGGGTTCGCCCTTATTTTGTACACCGCTCTTTCCGTCACCGTATCCATGTTCCTACACCATTACGCTAAGGTAGGCGAGTCCACCGCCCCCCACTTCTGCGCTATGTCTCTTTTCGCAACCATAATACCCACAATGGCCCAAAGCTGACCCTTGCGCGTAAGATCATTAGGTTCCCACACATTCACTAAGCATGCACGGGGTTTCGGTGTAAGGGATGCCTCTAGCGTTTGGGAGATGGTGCGCATCACTTGCCTCCAGTAATCAATTATAACCGGGCATTCCCAGATTGTATGTAGAAAAGTGCCTTTCTCCCCACACCCTCGGAGACAGTATGGGTGGTCCGCCCTTTGGAGTTTGTGTAGTGTGGTCCTCGTGTAATAAATCCGGTGCAGTATCTTAAGCTGCACCAGCCTGAACCTGGCCGAGATGCCCGCTTCCTTCGGGGACGCCAGTGCCGCGTTCCAGTCCGTCTCGTCCATGTCTCCCAGCTCGCCCACCCATCTCTCTCGTAGCTTGCCCATAGGGTCCAGTAGGTTATTTATTAGCTTACGATATGTAAGGGAAGTGGCGCTGGACTGCATGAATTCGGTAAGTAAGCGATCCTCCAATGGTGAGGCTTCGGGGACCTCGGTGCCCTCCTGTATGGCTGTCAATAGTGCATGTCTAATTTGGACATATCTATAAGTTTCGTTGGGGCCTAAGTCGTATTGCTGTTGGAGTTGGGAGAAGGGAACCACCCCCCCGCCCATCCACATGTCTCCCACCGTGGAAATGCCGATGTTCTCCCACTGTGTGAACCCTTTGCTGTGCCGCTGATGACCCAGCGCCTTAGTGCCCCATAGAGGGGTGAGTTTCGTGATGACACCATCCCACTTAAGTTTCGCCGGCGCTCTATACCACAGCGCCACTGTGTGTTTTGTTGGTCCCAGCAGTTTTGCTGCACGCCCCTTGTTGTAAAGCATCGCCAGTAAACTATGTGTGCCCAGCTGTGTTCTGTCTGCCTGGTAAGCCAGATCGTCCTGGGGGACGTGCAGCCAATGATTAATAACTTTAAGTTGTGCTGCCCAGTAGTATAACTGGATGTTTGGCAAGGCTATCCCTCCCTCGTACCAGCTCCTGTTTAGCTTCACGTGGGCTATTCGTGCCGGGCGGTCTCCCCACAGCAGACCAGTTATCATAGCTGTTATTTGTTGGAAATAGCGCGGTGGCACTAGGTAGGGGGTATTTTCCAGTACATACAGGAAGCGCGGCAACGCCATCATTTTGAATAACGCTGCTCTCCCTAGTAGCGTCAGGGGCAGGGCCTTCCAGTGAAGCACATCGCTCCGTAGGCGAACAAGGGGCGGTTTCAGATTTTGCTCATAGAAGTCGGTTGCGTTCCTCGCGACATGAATTCCTAGATATTTGAAGGCAGTGTCTGCTATCTCCAGCGGCCAGCTAGGGGGGAGGGTCGGTGCTGGGCCCTTAAGTACACAGATCACTGATTTTGTCCAATTAATCGTGTAGCCGGACACTTTCCCGTGAATGTCACATAGCGCCAGAAGTTCTGGAATCCCCTCCTTCGGATCTATCAAATAGACCAGCATATCATCGGCGTAGAGGGAGACTCTGTCCTCCCAGCCCTCCCCCCAGCAGATTCCCTTCAGTAACAGAGTAGTCCTGATTAAGGTGGCTAGTGGTTCCAGGACCAGCGCAAATAGTAAGGGCGACAGCAGACAACCCTGTCTCGTCCCTCTAGCCAGCGGTATCGTGCGGGAGATATGACCGTTCGCTGACACATGCGCCAACGGACTCGCATAAAGGAGTTTTATCCAAGATATGAATTTGGGACCAAACCCCTGTGAGTAAGCACTGAAAATAGATATTGCCATTCAACCATATCAAATGCCATTCTGGCATCCAGGGATAATAGTGCCGCCGGTACATGTAGTTGCGGTGCGCGCGCCACCGCTCGGTGGACTCGTCGAAGGTTTAAAGCAGTGCTCCTGTGTGGCATAAAGCCTGATTGATCTGGGTGAATCAAGTGCGAGAGGTGAGGCATTAACCTCGTAGCCAGAAGTTTCGCCAGTATCTTGGCTTCCGTGTTGAGGAGCGATATTGGGCGGTATGACGTGCATTCTGTCGGTGGTTTGCCCGGTTTTGGGATGGCTATTATTGTCGCTGTGCGCTGGTCCAACGGGAGAACTGTTGTTTCTAAACTTTCGACATACATGGCCAGCAAGGGCGCACTCAGTACCTCCGACATTGACTTGTACCATTCAATTGGGATCCCGTTGGGGCCCACAGCCTTGCCGGTTTGTATAGCATTGATGGCAAGCTGTATCTCCTCCGATGTTAAATCGGCTTCTAGCTCAGCCACCGCTTCCTGTGATAGAGTGTGTGTCGATACGTTGTGGAGGGCGGCCTGCGCTGTTCCCATCGACACCTCCACTTCTGGGGTATATACTGTTTGAAAGTGGTCCGCCAATTCGTCAACTATATCTGCCGGGCTTGTGAGGAGAGTTCCGTCGGCAGCGCGCAGTTGTAAGATACTCTTACCACCTCCCTTCTTCTTGTCCAACCAGGCCAGTAGTTTACCTGCCTTGTCCCCCACGTCGTATATTTTATGTGCGGTTGCCGCTATGTTGTCCACGGTCCAGCGCTTCAGGTGGTCATCATGCTGCTGTTGACATAGCTGCAGTGCATGAAGCGTGTCTGACGTCGGGTTCGCCATGTGGTCTGCGTTTGCCATTTGTAGAGCTAATTCTAGTCCACTAATTCCCTTCTCTGGGTACGCTTATGACCCGCTATGGATGAAATGGCTTGCCCTCTCAAGACAGTTTTGTATGCCTCCCACAGGACCAAGGGGGACTCTACCGACGCTGTGTTTTCAGTGAAATAATACCGGGTCGCTTTTTTCAGGTCTTTCCGTATTGACGGAACCTTTAGGTATCCCGGGTAGATCGGATATACTCGTTTACGAGTCTTTTCTGGACAGGACAGGGTCAATGTAATGGGGGAATGGTCAGAAATACCCCTGGGTCTAATATTTACATCGTTAATAGTGAGAAGGCCCTCGCCCAAGGTGAGGAAGTAGTCTATTCGGGACAAACTACCATGTGATGCAGAGTAGTAGGTGTATTGTTGCGCAGTGGGGTGCATTTGTTGCCATATGTCCATGAGCCCCTGTGCCTCCAGAAAGTCGTGAAACCGCGAGGGTCCAGGTGTCTGTGTCCATGTCGGGAACCTATCTTGCGTGTCATGTGCCACTGCATTGAAATCCCCCCCAAGGATTAGGTCGCCCTCTGGTAGTTCTAGGAGGAAGTTCGCCGGCAGAGCAACTGCATGGAGTGCTGGTGGAATGTATACTGAGACTATGGTCAAAGGTCTGCCCTCCCACTGCCCATGCACTGCCGCAAAGCGGCCTTGATCGTCCGTTTTAGTGTTTTTGAGTATAAATGGGGACGACTTTCGCAACAATACGCCCGTTCCGCGTGACCCTGAAGTGAACTCTGAGTGTACCACCATGTGATAGCCTCTTCTATCTAAAGCCTGACATGTTGCGCCGGTAAGGTGCGTCTCCTGCAGGAGAACCAGCGCTGGACCTAGTCTCTTTATGCTCTGCATAACCAATCCCCTCTTAATTTTGTCACCCAGGCCCCTCACATTCCACGACATTATCTTCAGAGGTGCTACCTGTTTGTCCTGTGTACCTTCATCTAAGGTGTTCTCTTGTGTGACGTGTGTCATACCTAATCAGAATGTGAGTACCTGAGTGCGTTCTGGATAATACCACATCACCAGCGTGTCACCGCCGTCGAGTCCTGCTGTCACACATTGAGTCAACAATACACTAAACAGTTCCCCTGCATGTAGAAATAACAAAATAAAAACTTCCCCTCCCTGCAACTCCCCCCTCCCTGCCTCCCTGCTATACGGACATTGAACCGCCCGCCCCCCCAACTTAGCAGAGTGCTTAACCCATCCCTCACACAAGATACTTGCTTGTCGGGGTGAAGGACCCCCAGAGTCGGCGGCTCCTCCTACCCTCTTCGGAGGCCCCAAGCCCAGTGTCCAGTGGCAGTCCGCTGTGCAGGTACCATGTCTATCGGTTAGCACATAGGTACAGGGTGATTATCGTCCTGCTCCGGTGTCATCGGTGAGATCGTCCCTCGTCAGTGAGCGCTCCTCTACTTCGGGCCCTGACTGTTGTGATCCTGAGTTTCTTTCAGATCGCTGACCATGCTGTCTTCTATTCAAGCGGCAGGGCTGATTGGCCGGTCTCCATCCCTCCAGCCAGTCCTGGATATCTTCTTTTTAAGTACTCCTGTGTAGTCCATAGAGCGCAGCACTCCCGCTCCGTAGTGGAACTGGATGAGCCCGATGATGAAGCATGCCACCAAGGGGTAGCCCTGGTGGGTGAGGGTTTCATAGGAAAACTCTGTTTTCTCCAGTGGAGGGTTAGAGTCCTTAACATAGCTGAGTTACTTTTTTTGTAATGTAATACTTGTTTTAGAGGATGAACCTAGCATATCCTCTCGCCCCCCTTTTTTGATACATAAATGTAAATACATCAAAGAACACACACTGATTCTGAATTACAAGCTGCCTGTTATGCTGCTTCTACAGTCTAACAAAAGCACTAGTTGAGCACCATCATAAAATGGACTACTGACGGACCAATGTAGCAATTCAGGAAATACCTTGACCTTAATAGGCAGCCCATCCCATGAAGGCCAGCAGCTGAAGTGGACTGGCCCAAAGCGCCATCTCTCAATACTACTTCTTACATGTTTTGTTTGTAAGAACTGGTAACAAGAGGTCTCCCAGACAGATAAAGCTATCTGCAGGAAGACCTAAAAATTGATTTTAGCCTACAGACTGAAGAGGTAGTATGGTATCCATCACCAAAATGGCCTTTTAAGCTAAAAACTAAAACACCGGCTCAGAATACAAAAAGTCCCAGAAAATCACACACAATAGATGCCAGTTCAAGAAAAGGATACTTACTGGGTTTGCTATGCAAATATTTTATTGTCATCAAACGGTAATGTCCCTTCGTAAGATGACAGATTGATCCTGCGTGGCAAAGCATATCATTTACCACTGTGCCGTAAAGAAATGCACAACCCACTCCAAAGCATATCATTTACCACTGTGCCGTAAAGAAATGCACAACCCACTCAAATGGTCACCCAGTATGTGCTGGACTGCGGTCCATCTCCTCTTTGACTCACCCAAAGGACTAACTGGGTAACGAAAAGAAATCGCTGTAGGATAATGGTGGTGGATATCCAGAGACCAAAATGAAAATGTAAGGGTCCTCTTCACAAGTTCTCCAACAATGATGTTCTATTAAACTCACAGTCAAAAAAAACAAGACACAATTTGAGAATGAATAGATCACTTAAATGAATGTAAAATAAAAGTTATTGAGAATGTTTATATTATTAAACAGAAAGAGATTCAATAAAAATGTAATCAAAAGACCTACACAGTAGTACCCAACGAACGCCTTTGATAAGTATACACTTTAAATAAAGGTAAAGGTTTAGGGAACAGCAAATAAGGAGGCTGTTTAGAAAGCCTCTTTGGTTTTTGTTTGAAAAGCATGTTTTGAGTGTGAGAAGCCCTACAGTCGAGTACTCTTTTCCATACTCTTAAATACTCTTTTAAATCTGCCCATATACCTCCAACGCCCTATTGTTCAAAGTGCAAAGAGGGTACAGTCCTTTCTGTTTGTACTAATTGTGTATTCCTATTCCCTGAATTTTTCCATGTTAGATGTTTGGGGAAAATTTACAAAGTAAAGGAGTACTGCTTTACATACCTTGCTTTACATACCCCAATATGCCTTTGTGAATCAGTCCCACATGTTCTCTTGTTTAAGAATTGGATGAAAGAGAAATGCAGATAGTACAAGCCTCCTGTCTTCACATACAGTCAGTTTCAGGGAGGAAAATATTCAGAGAGTTTACAACAGGCTTCAGGCCATCTGTAGTACTTTTACCCTCTTGTGGAGGAATTTGTGCGGCACATTGTCAGCAGGGTCAGGAGTTGCCAACAGCTTCTGCTGCAGGGTACATTTTTGATTCAAGAATGCAAAGAAATATCAGTCTGCTTCTTCACGTGTGGGATCAAGGAAGGCTAAGTAAACGTAACATTTCCAGGTATTTTAAAAAAAGAACATTTATGGGAAACTGTTTAAATGCAGGCTTGTAATTTGAGTTTCCATAAATTTTGAGTCAGGTGTTGAAAGAAAGCAAAATGTGAAAAACATAGGTGAAGTGGTTGTTCACTGCACAGTCATTAGAGTTTTGAGAACTGAGTGGATTTAGACATCAGTTGATCTGTGTCACTTTTTTCAGTTTATGGGTAGGCTGGAGAGGCTCAGATGCCACAAAATCAATCCATGACAATCTGGGGCAGATCACCCTAACATGTCAGATGACTGTAAGTAATTATGCTGTGCATGAGTGCTTTTAGTACCATATTATAAAGTACACCGAGATTACCAGTGCTGACTGTCACTAGCAGACGTTGCTCACTCATACCATATAGATGAGTAATTTAAACCACTGGAAAAAAATTCCCCCAAAAGTCGTCATTACACCACTTTGTGTCATTATGCACAAACTGAGGTAAGAAGTAACGGCGAATGCCACAATTTGCATAAAACTTTACTGAAAATGCACAGGAACAACAGAATGCGAGCAGCTGTTGTTCAAAGTGCTCGTGTTTAAATGTATCCGTGTGCAAAAAAAGATGCCAGAATGCATTGCGCACTAAAATATAGTGCAAACTGACAAATTTGCATTTTGCATAATTACTTGTAATTTCCCATATTATTACCATAATTTCACGCAATTATAAGAATTTCATACACCTCTGGTATTTTTTAGCGAGCCTACAACTATTTTAATGGCACATCATTAACTAGTCATTGTTCAGCATGTTTTATTTGTACGCCAAAGTGAGATTGTGTTTTTTTTACAAAATAATGACTAAAAATAGCGATACAACGTTGTTTGTTGAGTTCGGAAGTACTCGAGTAAACCTGTCATTTTTGCAACACAGCCTACTGTTGCAGGATTTGTATTTAAATATGTTTTTAAAACGCTCCCCTTACTTGTAAAGTTCTGAAAATAATCTACAAAGTTTGCAGAGAGAATTGTCCCCATCTCTGCGACATATCTCACTACCTGAGTCATCCAATACAATTTTATCTTATATTTTCCCTCCTGCCATCTGCATATTCCTTGCTCTCTTCGTTAAGTGACCTAGCGGGACCGTGAGTGCAACTCCAAGGACATTCTAAGGTCGTCCAAGGACTTCCACTTTGGGCTCTGCTTCCAAAGCCTGAGTTTCATCGCCTCTTCCTCAGTGCTCTTATGACGTTATCACACGAAAATAACTGGAAAAGAAGAAAATATACCTTCAGGGAGCATGGTGGGGTTATTCTGCATCTCGACACTCTTAAAATTGCAAATTTCCTGTAACTGTCGCAAAATTTTCATTTTAATATATTTCACTGAGATTTAAATAATGTGCAAGTTTAAAGCTTCAAAAATCTTTTCCCCGACTGAATAAAACATAGCTGGCCCACTAGGAGGTGTTTAAACTCGAAGAAACTTCCTTCGCCATCATTCCAACGTCCACCATCAACGCGCATCCCTGTCAGGTGAAAGAGGAGTGCTTGAGAATGGTCATGTACTTTGGGAACCACATGGTCTGATTTGGCTTGTCTGGTGCAAGGTGTGCATCAGAGCTTCTTTAAGCATGGAATCTATAATTCTTCTGTACCTTCTTAAAAAAAAACTTCTACAATCTGATAAAACTAACAACAATTTAGGGTGATGTATAGCAGAAACCAGTGTGTTAACAAGCATTTCAAAAAGAAGTTATGGTTTGTGTGACAGTTTGGAAAATTACGTTTCCTTCACCAGACTGTCCAAAATACTACTTTGAGGAAGAATATTTTAATGGAGGACTGACAGTGCAACATGGACCCGAGCTCCTCAGTTATGGAAGTTGTCAAGTTTTAATCTGAAAATAGATCATGCTTGCCGTTCTTGGTTGGAGGGGCACAGCAAATTATTTAAGTCTCCCTAAAGTGTCTAGAAAAGTTGTTACTTTTACCACAATTTTACTCTTTGATATTATTGGCGGGATAGTTTCACTTAGAGCTATCAGGCACCACATGGGCATCATCACTTTTAGAACGGTGGTACATTGTAATCCCCCAAAAGGTGGTGGTATGGTAACATCCCTACATAGGTGAAATTTCAATTGGAGGAGTCACCATCAGAGGAAACCCTGAGGCCAATAGACAGCCATGACAATGGTTATTATGCTGGTGAGGAAACCTCTAATGGAAAATACACTTTGGAAGGACATAATGTCACCACTTCGGTTACCATGGGGTTGATTCCGATCCGGTAAAAAAAGCGTCCGTACGAATCGTATCCGGAGCCCTTTCCGTACGACTCGTACACACGCCGTACGACCCGACGAGTACGATCCGGACCGGGACATCAGGACGCGATCCGTACGGTCCACGTCAGGTAAGGGCGATTCGTACGGAAAAGTGCACAATCACATACACATCGTACGGTGCGTACCCCCCACAATCGCAGGGGTATGCCCCGTACACCCAGTGTACATGGGGCACGGTGCGTACCCCCCATGATCGCAGGGGTATGCCCCGTACACCCAGTGTACATGGGGTACAGTGCGTACCCCTGCGATCATGGGGGGTACGCACCGTACCTGGGGGGCGGGGGGGCATTCCATTCCTGTTTCGGCGCGAACTCTGCTTTTACGGCTGTTTTCGGCTCCCGTAAAAAAGGGTCGTACGGTGCATACCCGACTCGTATCGTACTTGCTGGGTCGTATAAACCAGCCGCGAGCCGTACAGATGTCGAGTACAGCGGGTTTCCGACAGAGACTCGTACGGGGATTCGAGTCGTACGGTCTCTGTACGATTCGTACGGAGTCCGGCTCCTGGTACGAATCGCACTTCATCGCACGTACGCAGGACGTTGCAGGGTACGATTGGTACGGGAAGAACGCTCCGAACGGCTATTCGGAGCGGTTTTTCCCGAATCGGAATCGACCCCCATGTGTTATCATCTTTAGATTGCATTTCAAGTAAAATATCAAGCATATTATAGATTTTATCTTAGTGTCTCCTCTCAGTTACATGGAAATCCCACCAATTATATCATTGTAGCTCTAAATGTTCAATGACGAGTTAACGTGGTTGATCTCTAAACATGGTGAACAATGTCTGTGAAAACTAAATGTATGGAGCTGTAGGTGTCTTTTGTCGACGGATAGTAGGGTTGAATGATTACTTGGAATAAAACCTAAAGAAAGGATTTATAAGATGCTCATCATCTCCATCTGGGGACCATATCTTTTCTATTCTAAAGTCTGATAGATCTTATAGGTCTCATAACCATTATAAGGAATTGAATAACATCAG
Source organism: Lissotriton helveticus (assembly GCF_964261635.1). NCBI lineage: Eukaryota > Metazoa > Chordata > Amphibia > Caudata > Salamandridae > Lissotriton > Lissotriton helveticus. The sequence continues at coordinate 1,070,943,403 of NC_136072.1, read as the reverse complement.
TATTAGGAACTATTACCATTTGCCATTAGTCTTGGTATTGTTGGATCCAGTTAAATTACCCAAAGCTCAACTTAAGAGGAACCTATAATCTGGTGCACATCAAGGAAGGCTATGAGTGGAAGACGGCATCCACACAAGATATCGCCATTGTGAGTGCTTGGTCATGGTGTTTGGCCTTCAGAATGAGTCAGCGGCATTCAATTACTTTGTGAATGATACATTTCAGGATATTTTACACACCTTTGTAGTAATATATTTAAAAAACATTTCGATTTTCTCCAGCTCCCTATCAGAGCACTGAAAACATGTCGGGGAGGTTTTATAATTGCTAAAAATAACTCATTACATGCCAAATTGAAGAAATGCAACTTTGAAACCTAGTCCATCTCCTTTTTTGGGAAACATAATATCAGCATCTGGAGTACAGATGGATCTGGGAAAAGTGAAAGATGTTACTGAATGACTCAACTACACACAAAGTAAAACACATGCAGAAATATTTGGGTTTTGCAGATTTTTTACAGACAATCTATAAAAGACTTTTCAATCATTGTCCTTCAGATAATACAGTTGACTAGGAAGGAAGTACATTTTGTGTGGGGGCGAGAATAAGAAGAGGTGTTTCGATTTCTAAAAGAAGCTTTTACATCTACTTCCATTCTCAGACATCTGGATTTATCATTTCACCAGACAATTCATCATTGAAACTGATGCTTCAGCATTTCCAACTCCATTACTAGCAACTATCGCCCTATCGCTAGGCTCCTTTTTCCTGCTAAAATAGTAGAGAAAATAATGAACAACCAACTTACTCAGTTTATTCAGGATAATGAGTTACTTGATACCAGCCAATTTGGATTCCGCGCAGGGTACAGTACCGAGACAGCCCTTATCAAGCCATCGAGGAGGTCAGAGCAGTGATGGATAAGGGTGGCGCCGCTGTTCTGATACTCCTCGATCTATCAGCAGGCTTTGATACTGTGCACCATGGTTCCTTGCTTATGCTTCTTGACCACATGGGGATCAAGGACCAGGCCCTTGCTTTACTATCATCTTTTCTCATGAACAGGAAACAGACAGTGGCCCTTGACCATTATTATGCTACTCCCTATGTATTGCCGTGTGGGGTTCCCCAGGGCTCGTCGCTCAGTCCCTCATTGTTCAATGCTTATGTCTCTGACCTTGCTATATTAATACAGCAGTTCGGTTATAATTTGACATCTTATGCCGACGATACACAGATTGTTGTCGCAGCATATAAAAATACGCTGTCTCCGGCACTGCAGTTTCAGCATTGTATGAGTGAAATTAGTCTCTGGATGGGAAGACATTGTTTAAAACTTAACTCGGATAAAACCGAAGTGGTAATCTTCGGTAATCTCCAACCTAACTGGGATAGACTGTGGTGGCCAACCGAATTAGGACAGACCCCTGAAACAGTAAAAAAGGCCAAAAACCTTGGAGTGCTAATAGATAACAAACTCAACTATGCACAACAAACTAATGCTAGAGTCTCAGCCTCTTTTTACTTATTGAAGAAACTTAAGAAGGTCCTGCCATACATTCCAGATGATCTTAGGAAAACAATTGTGACTACCTTGGTGTTGCCCAAATTAGACTACTGTAACAGCTTATATATTGGTTTACAGGAGCAACGCCTAAGGAAACTTCAGATGGTGTAGAATGCTGCGGCAAGGCTTTTACTGATTATACCTAGGCATCAATCTGTTAAAGAAGAAATCCGGAAGCTACATTGGCTGTCTGTGGCGCAACGCGTCAAATATTAAGATACTCTGTCTCTCCTATAAAACTCTGAACAGGACAGGTACCTTTGAAACAGCTCTTTTTGTGGTATCACCCAGGCAGACAACTAAGGTCCGCAAATGCCAAACTTATGTCAATCCCTAGAATTCGAACTGTGTGTTGGGGAGGTCGGAGCACCACTTATTGTGGTGCTAAATTATGGAATACTCTTCCCGCTGACATAAGAGATGCTAATTCTCTCCTCTCCTTTAGGAAAAAGCTAAAAACTTGGCTGTTTTCATGATAATTTCCCCCTTATTTATGTCCAAAGGTCTTACTCTAGTTCAGCGCCAAGTAACCGGAAGGTATTCATGCGCTTTAAAAGTCTTTTTAACATTAACATTAACATCCTTTCCCTGAGACACCATGTCACAGAAGAATTGCATTTCGTATCCTACTGCTCACAAACTTTAGTACCTACAGGGAGAAATTACACGATCTGTGATTGTGACCTCTTGGGTATCAAGTAAGTTTGCACCTAATGGGGGCACTATCTAGAGGAAACTGTATCCAAAATGATTGCCTGGACGTATAATAAGAACCTCGGATATTTTAAATATATGAAATAATTAAATGACGGGCTTGCACAAACAAAGTTATTTTTCTCGCAATTTTCTTATAAAATCCCAAACTGACCACCCAAAAAAGTCATAAGGTATGCAACTGCTAATATTGTATCCCTGCATGTGAACGGAAAAAATTATCACATGCCTAATCCTTTAATATTGACAATTTAATCTGAGCACAAGAAAAGACAAAGGAACAACAAACTAGAGTGACTAAAGAGACGTGTTTCCAAGAGGAACCTCAACAAAGAAAGATTGGGAAGTATTTCTAGTACATAAGCAAAGACTTACAAGAAGATCTACAACCGCAATTTCGCTTCTTCTGTCATGATACGACTGTTAATGGCCACTCAGACCTTCAAAAAAGCAAAATAACTAGTAGAATGCGTGTGTTGGTGGCCACATATGTAGAAAATGACTGAACATTATATCCAGAAATGTACTGAAATTTAGCTGGTTTGCAACAGTTTATCCCAATTCTCAGTCAAACTTGGCCCCATATTTCCTTGGATGTGTTAGTCAACTTGCCTCCATCACAAGGTTTGATCAGCATTCCGTAGAGGTGGACTCTTTCACCACAATGGCTCACTTCCTCCTTTTAGAAAAACTGGCATCAGCTCCACAGAAATCCTCTTAAAAGAGAATGTTAGGTTGTAAGATTGCCAGAAGTCATAGGGGAGCCCAATTAATTTCTAAGTTTGGGAAAGACCTGCTAAACAAGTTAGGTATAAATTTCAAATTTAAATTTCAAATTGACCAGTCATCACTCCAGACGGATGGTCAGACTGAAAGAGTAAATCAGACATTGGAACAATACCAGCATTGTTTTTGATGAACTGCACTAATTTCTAAGGAAAATGTCTAGCACTTGCTTTGTCTGCCTATAATGACTCTATACACACCCCCATATACTATGCCTCTATTTTCTCTATGTTTGGTATTCACCCATCTCACTTTAGTCAACTCCAATTACCTCTGTTCAATGTTTGTTACAAAAGTCTCAGGAGGCCCACAAGACAGCAGCCGTATGGTTAATCATGGCAAAAGTGGATCAAAAAAGATTTGCAGATCAACATAAATGATATGATCCCAAGTATAAGAAGGGGAATATGGTGTGGTTCTCCTATAAATACTGAATGATCGCAAATAGCCATCCGAAATTAACACCTCATTTTTGGATCTGTTCAAAGTGTTAACGATGGTGGGGGCAACAGCACTTAGGTCACGGCTCCCTCAAGATTAGCATATGCACCCAGTTTCATGTGTCCCAGGTTAAACACAACCTAATCCCTGGGGCAGAAACCTCCTCCAGTGATAATGATTGAGGGAGAACTGAGTTTGAGACACATTCTTAGATTCCTGAATCAGGAAAGAACAATTGCATTATTTCACTGGATGGAAGAAATGTGATGTTTCAGAAAATTATGGGAACAAACATCATTCATACAATCACTCATACATGACCATGAACTGGTGAAAAAGTTCTCTTAAAGCTTTTTGGACCAACCTTCCAGATATTCTCGGTGGGGCCAGTTTTGAGGGGAGGGTACTGCAAGGATACACTGTCACTCATTAAAGAATCCTAGACGTCTGATAACAATTGTAGGAAGCACTTTACAAACAAAGCACCATAGTTGTCACTCATATCAGCAGCCGGACAGCTATGCAGATAGAAAATGGGCCTGTAAAAGCTCGGTCACAGGTAGCTGGAAAGGTTCGGGAGCTATAAGATGCAAAGTATCAGAACGCGGTTGGGATCAGGACAAAGCTAACTAAAAGGGAGTGCTTGATGTCTACAGGGGCAAGAGAATTCAGAATTTGGGGATAAAGCACACACAAGAGAATACACGAAGTAGAGCAGGACAGAAGTGGAGGGCTGGAGCAGGTTGGAATGGACTGTGATCAGGAAACTAGAAATGTATTAGGGTAGCCTGCAAAAGACAAATTAAGAAGGCAATGCAAATACAAACAACAGAAAGTTACATTAAAAAAAACCAACAAACTATCATAAATTATATTCTGTATGCTCCTTGGAAAGAGATCGCTCTGTACGGTAAGCTCCTACAATGCGTTTAGAGAAGTTAATCTCAGAGAGTCTTGAAAGACACCCAGCACCTCTTATGGAAGGAGAGTGCTGGGCGACCCTCCGTTCAAGAGGCTCCAGCCTCAGAATCTCAGTGGTACCCTTCATAGCAATAATCAGGTTTTAACACAGACAGAGGGAGGGAGGCAAGGGAATAGAAATACAAAATACAAAATACAGAACTGGGATCAGTGAAAAGTAGGACTGGAATCAAACTGCATGAACAGAACTGGACTAGAAGTGAACTGAACACATAGAACTGTGAACAGTGGAATCAATCAATCAATCAATCAATAATTAGCTTTATTCGACCATTTTGCTTACAGTCATAAAAGAATATATCACATTCAATAAATATTAAAGTAAAAGTTCATACTTAAAATTGACAAGTTAAAAAAGAAAAAGAAAATATCAAAGACACATAGCATTAAAAAGATTTAGATCATTATAAAATCCAAAAACATTTCAAATCCCACTACATCACCTAAGAAGAAACCTCCCAGGGGTCGAAAGACCTACTTTTCCTCTGCCACAGGACCTTTCTCAAAAATGTGGATACCCTCCAGGCCACATGTTCATTCTCAGTAGAATCAAAATTGGGCAATCTGCACACTAACTAGAGCAGGATGGAAGTATGCATTCAGAGCTGGGAATACCAGAACTCAAGGCAAGGAGGGTGTGCTCAACAATGACTGGTTAGAAACCGTGCTGGCAGAACGGGAGCAATAGAAAACACAGGGACAAAGAGGCAGAAATAAAAAGGAACACAAACAGAGAAGACTAACTATCCAAAACAGAAAAAAGGGAACAAATAATAAGGGAAACCAAAGCATGAAGAATCAAAGAGCAACCATGGAAGCAGAGTGGCAGGACAACATAGGCTCAGCATTAAGGACTGCTGGAAACCACTTCACACTCAGCTCACAGGGTAGAATTAACTAGTACTCAGGGGAGGAGCACAGCTGCACGGAGAAAGTGAGGTGGGAGTAATCATCCAAGTGCTAAAAATCAATACTACAGATGCAGGGAAGGCTGCTCTGCGACTTGGAAAGAGCAAGACCAGGAACACGTGGAGCCACAAAAAATGGAAACAGGAGAACCTGGAGTGGAGTGCATATTGGAGTTGTGAAAGAGAAAGGTACAGAAAGCATGAATGAAAGAGTCAGAAGAACGGTATGATCCAGGAACAAAGATATAGAGCAAAGCTCCACAACAAGGATTTGGAGCTAGGAACGCAAGTTGTTGAAGAGTTTTCTCTTCTGCTGTAAAATCCTGGCCTGGGCAACACTTTAATTATGCCAGAGTAATCAGAGTAATTTAGGTGATTTTGAGTTGCTCTTTTGATGCAAAATCACAGAAAATTAAGCAATTACTCCAGTTCGTGTAATTCTGAGTAATTTGGCACAAAAATCCTACTGTAGGATCACAGGGACAACAAAGTTAGGAAGTGCATGTCCATGTTCTGTTACATTTAGCACAATTGTTTGAGCGCAAAATGCATCCACGGTCCATTTTGGGCACAAGAATGCATTTTCTGCTTAGAAAAAAACTCGAAATGATGGAGCAAGTTCCTTGCATAATTCTGAGTAATATCCTATAATGTTGCTGTAATTTTGTTTAATTACGTTACAGCAAAATATGTAAATTATGCCCACACCAAATCCGGACCTCACAAGTTCCTCATAAGTGCCTTCTAGTGGCCAGGTGTAAGAATCCTGACACAGAGTTATCGAACAACTTGCCTAGCTAAGTTTGTGTGTTGCAAGGTTCCTGTTCACACTAAACTTTGCTGCCTCATGTTTTTTTGTTTTCCTCTCATTTATCTCATGTTAATTGTTGGCGATTTGTACTTGTTTTCCCTTTTCCCCTTTTTATATTGCAGTGTTCAGTCTTACTACTTCCGCGTCTGAGAGTTGTGTCCAAATTAACTGGGGGTTCATTATGACCTTCCTTTTAGAAGAAACTGGTAAGACCTGAAACAATTGTCACTAACATGTTATTGTGCACACCCCGAATCCTAACAAAGGGGAACTAGAGTTTTCAAGGTGAAATTTCGATTCCATTTACAGAGCATAGATAGTAAAATGGCTATTAGCCTAAAACGGCTAAGATTCTTGCACCAACCGTGCCTCACATGTTAGACATTCTTGGCAAATCTAATTTGCAAGTAGACACTGTGTCATTTGGCTCGAAAAACATTTTCTTTAATGTATGTACAGTGATACTAGTTTAGACACTTTCTGGATTTCCAGAATACAGACCGTAGCAAAACCACCATAGAAATACTTGGAGACATCAAAAATAAAGGCAGCTGTGGACTGTGCTGGAGGAGAGTGAGAACTGTGATCCCAGCTGGGAGACAGACTGCGGCTTGTCAGCAGGATGAGATGAGGATGGGAATAGCTGGAGACAGGGCTTTGAAAGATGGCTGCCAGATAAAGTTCCTGTCTGTCTCTGTGTCAGTTTCCTGATGTCTGCTGCCATAATCTAAGATGGCCCTGGTCCATCAGGCAGGTCTGGAGAGAGAACGCTGGAGCATGTAATACCATCTCAATAACAAACATTGGCAAAGCCATTAAATCTGATCATGCCAAGGCAGAGATTATTTGACTTTTTTTGTGTGCAAATGTATGCACTTTGCATTCAAAGTTTAATAGTAATACCAATTGAAAACACGCAGTCTATAGGTTGCATACATATGATTGCAAAAAAATAAGAAATACATTAAAAATAAGCAAAAAAATGACCCATTGCAAAAAATGAATTAAAAAATTGAAATGAAAGTAGAAATTTTGCCTTCACCATCATTGTCACTGTGGTGGACTACGTTTAAGGGAGATATGTAAAACGCTGTCACTCAAAGTGAAGAGACCCGGGGGCGGAAGTGAGGTCACCTACTGCCTCACCCTGTGTACTTTGTGGGGTGGAAGCAAAGTGTAAATGACACCTGAACAGACCCATGGGTGAAGAGGGGCTCCCGGAAGCAGACAACCTGCATTGTAAGTGCAAGAGAAAAAATACAATATATAAAAACAGTGTTTTTTCTTTTACCAGACACCTAAGAGAACCTGAGAAATCAGAAAGTAACAACAACCCTGTCCTCCTTTGGGTCAACAGTCCTGCTCAGCAAAGCATTTTACCATGAATAGGCTGTGCCTACGCCTGGAAATTTAGGAGTAAGTCAAGAGTAACACGTACAGTAAAATCTTTGTGACAAAGGGTCATCATGGTTGTTTAGTAAGGCAAGAACTTAAACTAAGTAACGAAGGGGCATATTATCAAGGGATTTATCTCCACTTTTTTGGCTTTAAAAGCCAAGAAAGCGGAGATAAAATTATCTCCCTATTATCTAGCTGTCGCTAACACCAGTTAGCGACAGCTAGTAGGAGATAGCGACCATCTTGGGCCCCGCTTTGCATGTCAGAGAAATTTATCACTAATGACATGCAAAGTGGGCGTGCCAAGATGTTAGCGACTGGAAACAGTCGCTAACATCGCTATCTCCTATTACCAACTTTTGGAGATATTCGCGCTAAGCGCAAATATCTCCAAAAGCTAACACCTGCCCTGAGCAGTTCTTAGCCATGTTATCCAATGGGAGGTGGATAACATGGCTAAGAGCATTCGCTCGGTAATGCATGAATATCGCTGACTTTACAGCGATATTCATGCATTTCGGCCAATTTTTATTGTTTCAGAGATAAACCTTGCTAATAGCAAGGTTTATCTGCGATAAAAATCGTCGCAGCTCAGCGATAAATTTTTATCGCTAACCAAGCAATAGCGATAATCGCTAATGCTTGGTAATATGCCCGAAGTGAGGGAGTAATAAACAAATAAGAAGCCTGACAGTCAAAACTGAGTTGCAAACCGCAGTTTTCATTAAAAGTTTAATAAATTGGCAATTCACTGAGAAAATGTCCACTTCATGCTGAGGAGAGGCTGCAGCAAGTCAGCTCAAACTCCTGCCTGACATGGGGCACATTTTGTTTCTCCCCTAACAAAGATACAAAATGGTGTCCAACCACATGAAAGCCTTTGAATCTTCTGAACACTCTTGTACACACCCGTTCTGCCACACCATCCGTTCACTTGTGGTGGATTCGGTTCAAGGTAGAATGATGGATGACAAGGAATAGTGAGTCTGATTTAATTTAAAATCTGTTCATTTCTGGTGGCTGCACGAATTCTGCATTACCATTGACAGAATTGCCTCCTTGATACTATAACAAGGTGACGCAAAATTTTGCCAGCATAATTGCAGCTGAAAGATAATTTACCAGATCTTCCAGGACTTTTGAGCTCAGAGCTCTTCTTCCCTAAATGTTTTCGCTCAGAAATGGGACCAATTTGTAATGTCTATTAAATTTAAATAAGGGCTTGAAGGTAATTATGAATATTCCTCGTTATAATCCGATGGGCTGTTTATTTCCAATGTGTTTGTGACTACAGTATTAATAATCACAATAAAAGATAAATATTTTGAGAAGTGTTGATTTCTGCTTTCAAAGGTTATCTAATCGAGAACTGGTGTTGATATAGCTGGATATATGAATGACATATCAACTATTTTGATATTTCCAAAGATCCCCCCCCCCAAAAGTTCAAGTTGAATATGCTGCACACATAAGTTGCGACCGGTCTTAACCTTTTTACTTCTGTGGACCCGACTGTATTACTACTGAAAGTTGTGGACCCCCACCTAAACAGTTCCTGCAATTTGAACCTCAAAATAATACACAAAATACAGAAATAAGTATATATACAAACAAATATTAAAGTTATGAAATACAGGTAACATCTGGCACAAGGCGTATCGGTTCCCATGGATGATGTACTGATGAGCCACACACAGGTTAAACTGTACAAGAAAAAGTATTCAAAAGTCAAACAACCAAGAGTGCAATGAATGCTACAAAGGGAACTAACAAAGAGACAGAGGGAACCGAGAGGAACAAAAAACAAACAGTGCATGGCTTAGGTGGGAGGGAGTCTAAATATGTACTCTACCCCTCTTGTCCAGGAAATAACCTAAACACTAGTGTATACGCATTTATTTCGAGAATGTAAACGATTGAGTGATCCTGCCTGTCTTGTAAGCTATCGCTCTGTTATCCAGTGCTTCCAACCTCTGCATACCTGTTGCCAAACCTGATTCCTCAGACTAGTAAAATTAGATAATTATTAAGTGGCTAGGATGACCATTCAGGCTGCACACCAGAGATGATTACTGACTCCTCTTGCTTTCAAGATTGAGAAGTATTTCCTGAAGAAGGTTAAGGCGTGAAGGATATTGAGGTGTCAACCAATCACCACCATGAGGACAGCTTATATTGAATTGTGTTCTTTTCTAGCAAGGAATGGAACTATAACTGAATGTCTTTGAAATATGATGGAAATTTCCCAAGAAATCAAAGAAAGACATATAAGAATCAAAGACAGAGATCAAAAGATACTGAGAAATGTTGTATCTTTATTACAAATAATGTAGGATATTAGACACAGTGAGGAGACTTTGTGTCGCCTTCAATCTTGTGAACCACGCATCAGTCATTTTAATGTCCCAATTGTACTCATCTTCTAGACTTTGTGGAAGATATAGGCTCTCGAAGCAGGTAGCCTTGGTGTTGGCAACAAGCAGGAGTATTCAAAAAATCTTGGAGTGTAAGATCTCTGCACCTGGTGGGCATCAGCCTTCTTGAAACAGTCAAGCACAGATAAAAGGGCAGTCCCTGTGTAAAATGTTCTTCTCTTTTAATAACAGCAACTGCTGACCTACACCTCACTCCTACCCTATACCAAATTGCATTGCTCTGGATGAACTAATCAGCAGCTCTTTGGTAACAAACTCTTTGAGGTTCTATGAGTAGCCCTTTCTCTAACCACCCTCACTTCAGAGCAGGGATCTTCACCCCCTAGTCACATGAATGCAGTTAACCCCTCCATTGTCTAGGGAAACTGCATCTACTTTGCACTACATGCCATGCTAAATCAAGAGCCACCAAAATGCATCCTATTGTCCCAGCACTCAGATGTTTACCACACACAGGTTTACTACTACACACTTGCAACACATCCACCACATATGCATGCAGTCAACATGCACATGGAATGTCAGTGCAAGGGTCTGGGAGTCAAGCAGACTATTTTTCCAGTGTTGACACTCAGTGCCTTTTTCATGGCATTGAAAACACTTCTGTCGCATATGTGCCACCACCAGCACCCTTTGTTGATTGCAATAACCCTTAGACCCCATTTTTTAGCCATTAACCATTTTTGATGACTTCAGGCTTCAGCATTTCTCAAACTCTTTCTGCCATGGGAAACATCCTTCACCACACATCCGTTACTCCGTATGCCATTACCCCACATTTTTTACTCTGCAAAATCTTTTACAACACAGGGCTTTACATCGCAAACTATTGCAACCTTAATTGTGTCATTCCCACTGATCCTTGTCCGTGTGGTTCTTCAATAACTCACCTCTGCTTACCCTACCAGTTCCTGGTTCTGATGGTCCTCCTGCTCATGCTAGGCTTAGAACTTCTTGGTCTTGGCCTTCCAAGTTCTGATTCATCTGGTCATCTTTTCCAGATATTCCTATCCTTGGACCTCTCGGTCCTGGTTCTCCTGGTTCACATGCACCTGGTTTTGGTCCTTCACACCCTCCTTACCCTCACTTTGGGCCCTCTGTCATCCAGGTCCTGAACCCTGTTTATCTTATCCCCCTGGTTTTTCTTGTCTCAATCTTTCTGCTCCTCGTCCTCCTGCCCCATGTTGTCCTATCTTTTTAGATCCTGTACTCTTTTTGTCAGGTCCTCTTAGATCCGGTCTTCTGGGGCTGGACACACTGGCCTTGGTTTGCCTAGTCATTCTAGTCCCCTGGGGACCCCTGCAACCATTCTAGTCCTACCAGACCTCCTGGTCTTTTGGTTTGCCTGTTCCACCAAGTTCGTTAGTTCTTGTCTATCTGACTCTGGTACCCTCTATCATGGCACTCCTAACAGAAGTTCTCATGCATCTGGTTTTACTTGTCCTTGTCCCGGTGGCCCTGGTCTTCCTAGTTCCTATGCTGAATGAATGAATGAATGAATGAATGAATGTATTCATGATCAATTACTTAAAATCTTTACATAAATCGACAAGCACAGTATTTCCTGAGTATAAAAATAAGGATATTAAAAACCATATCGAGATAACAATTCTTAAATGGAATGCCATCACAAATGAGCAACGTGCTATTAACACTTCTTGATGTACGACAAGGTCCAGATTTGTCTTTATGAAAGATTAAAATGCTCAAAGTGTGTAAAAAAAGACAAAGAAGTGCAGAGTGATATTAGCACATCTTGAGTAACGGAGAAGTCCACATTGTCTTTACATGTGTTCTTTGGAGCATGAGAGACACACCTGTTTTTCCATGCTTTAGGCTGTGACTAACTCCTGTGCCCTTCATTTTTAGATCCTTCAGGTGGGCCGTTGGTTTGGCCGCTTCAGGGAACCAAACGCCTATGTAGTTGTATCTTGCTATTGTTGTTATTTGTAGCTCCCTGAGCTGCCAATGTGCTTGCTTCTTGCGAAGATATTTTCCAAAGATGACAATTTTTGTCTTGCCCTGGTTCACATGAACTTTATTGGCCTGTGAAGTGCATCAAGGGCTCTCTGTGGACCAGCTTTGGCGTGATCCATGATCACTATATCGTCTGCATACTGCAGGATTGGGAGGCGTAACCTTTCCAGCCTGAGTGTATCTAGGTTGGCTCCTTCTATTATTTTCCCCAGCTCGGCAGAGTGAAAGATGAAAAGGAGGGCGGCCAACATTCAGCCCTGGTTGAGTCCATTGTTGGTTGAGACTTTTGTGGTGCTGTGGTGAGGCCTGTTTTTATCTGGACCCAAGTACCCCGGTATAGAGATATTATAGCTTTGAGGAGTGGGAAGGGACCCCCCTATGCTATTTATTTTTCCTACAGCTTGCCCAGAACCACTATGTCGAAAGCTGCGCTGTAATCGACGAAATGTCAGAACAATGGTGGTTGTTTGCTCTGTCTTGCTTGGTGCGACAGATAAGCTAGTGTTCTAACATTGTCGATTGTGGACATTGCCGGCCTGAAACCAGATTGCAAGTATGGAAGGATGCTGTTTGCTGTCACCCAGGCTTCCAGATGTTCTAACCGGAAATGTAGAACAACAAATGGGGGAAACCTCTATTAGGACCTATCCATCTTTACATAGTAGCAATAAAGTCTATTCACAATATCATATGGGATGCATCAAGGTACATAGAGTCATTCACTTAGACATAGTGTTTGTTATTTTCCATTTATTCATTTTTATATCAAAGATATTTTTTCATTTTTTTGATAGATATATAGTCATGATTGTGATACATTGACATGCTAACATTTATACAATTATATAAAATACAGATCTAAGACCTTGTTCAACTGAAACCCCTGAACAATCTATATGCAAAAAGAAGAATACTTTCACTCGTGCCTGCATTCATACAAACTCACACTCTCATATCTAGTGTGCTGACAAAACTCATACAACATACACAGCGAAACAATAGTGTCCTGTATTAGACTCCTCACAGTGAAAAACAACTCTTGATTAGCATTTTCAGTATTCTTTTATGTTTGTTTACAAGGGTTGGTGATATTTTGTCATCCTCTCCTCTCCTTTCTGACTTCAAGGTTTAGTTCTATTTTAAATGAGGGTCTACGGTGCGTACAGGCTACGTACGTTTCGGTGGTATCATTTCTTTAGTACACCTTCTTCAGGGCCAACATGAAACTGGACAAAGAACATATACATACATTCAATAAAAACCAGGGGGTTCTCTTAATCTGAAATAAGAACATATGTACCAACATTAGTTGCTGAGCATCCTAATTGACAGAACATTTCTTATCCATGTAACACTTGTTCTGTGCTATAGACTATTGCATGATGTGACCATTTAGACAGTTGGAAAGCAGTGTGTGCTGGACTCTTAATACACTATTTCCCAAAGGCGAAAGGAAATATAGAGAGAGTATTAAGGATATAGGGAGGTGTGAATCCAAAAAAGGATAGAAAGTCTAAAATACAGAGAAAAGATTCTCTGTGTTTTCATGCTGAGATGGCATAGCATGCAAAGGGCTCAGGTATCTTTACATATTAAAGTTTAGCACAGGTATAGTCTACCTTTAGCGTATCTGTTCCAATCATGGAGATATCAGAGGGTAAGACTCATATATTCTGAAACTCTGTGCAGATGTTACCGCTATAATAAGGATGCAAAAACAAAACTTAATGATAAGCTGTCCTGTTTTTAACATAGAGAATATGTACTGCTAAAAAGACTGTGTTTTACCCAAGTTATTTTGGTCCACGGCGTGTATCTGTGTTCCGAATTTACCGGATATGTACAAAGGTCTTTGCTTTGCTAAGGGCAATTAGCCAGTAGTTTGCCGGATTTGAACGGTCTCCCCTTTGTGAATAGGGAAGAGAATGGGCCCTCTCCATGAATTTGGAATTGTGGCAGTAGTAAAGGCGTGGTTGTAGAGCAGAGTGAGTATCACAGCCCAAAAGACTTCTGCAGCTTTAAAGACTGAAGCAGGGAGGCCATTAGACCATGCCCCATCTCTCCTCACTTTTCATATTATGGCGATGATAGAGGCCTCTGTAAGAGGGGCAGGGGTGGCTCTAGGCTCATGGCCGCCCTGGGCAGGGAGTGTAGGTAGGGGGCCCCGGAAGAGGGGGTCTGGGTGGGGCGGAGCCCCCCGGAGCTCAGGAGGGGTGTGGGGGGTCAGGGTGTTAGGAAGTGGAACAGAGCCGGAGGCCGCCAAATCCCTGCCAGGGGCCGCCACGCAAATATGTATCCGTCCTCAGAGGATTATTATATTAAGGATATATATTGGCATGTAGGCCCCTGGAGTTTGGTGGCCCTGTGCAGGTGCACAGCTTGCACATGCCTAAGGCCGCCCCTGAGAGGGGCGAATGACTCGCTTAGCAGTCTGGTGCTAGAGTATCTAGATGGACATTATTTAGTTCGCTTAATCGTCAGTGTCTACGAGCTTGGCATAAGTGATCCACTCCCTTTCTGTCACGTTGTTGTCCTTGGTCTGGGCAAAGTTACAGAAGCTGTTTATGTACGTCCAGAAGCGAGAATCATTTTTTTCTTGCAGAGTGGTAAATATCTTTAACCATTCTTCCTTGATTGGTTGGGTGTTTTGTAGCCAAACTGAGAGGCAAAAAAGATTCAGCATTCAATTAAACAATTTAGTACTCACATGGCCCATTTGGCCACACAATAAGGACCGAAAAGCAGTGACTAAAGGTAAGTGGGTTTATTACACATTAATAATCAATTCAGTGAATAGGCAGAATAAGAATGTATTATGAACATGAAGCATTACAAGGGCAGATCTAAGGAAGGTTTAGGGGCTTCTGGTCTACCTAAGGAACGGTAAACGGAAAGCTGTAAAGATATTGTGTAGACATTGTTGCCAAATTTTGCACTTGGCAATCCTTGGGATCTTGGATAATATACTAATTAATTTTCATTTTAACTATTTTATTAACCATCGTATCGACCTGGTAAGGAGTTAGACCAATTTGTATCAGATTACTCTTTGAGTTACAGGGCTAGGAGAGGCCATCTTTTGGATGGGTGATTTTAACATCTCTATCTGTCCCCTTAGAGGCGACCGGGTATGTGGGGTCACAGACAGGCTAAACGTAACACAATTTTTGCACACCTCGAATGGGGCTGCTCTGAACCACAGCGTAAGGAAGTTTAACCTACTCTTTAACTTTGACTTTTTAAAAAAAAGCAATTTTGCCAAGCCAACATTTATTGGAAAAGGCAAGGGCTCAACAATTGATTTTATCTTGCTCTCTCCTCACATTGTTAAGTTGATACAGGATTCCACTATTTCCAACCTTTCACTATACGTGAGCACAACCTTGATGTGATAGTTTTACCATGCCCCCTCCTAAACCACAAAAGCACAGTTGTCCCCTTGCTCCTCAGTTCTTCAAAAGTAAGGGTATCCGCCTTAGATGGAAAAAAGAAAACCACAGTAATTTTTTTGAAATTTTAATTTCCCCAACAAATGATGGTATTATGACATGTTTATCCAAGGAGGCTAAACATGTGGATGTTGTGGAAACTTTGATGCTGTTTGTAAACATGCTTCTAGCTGGTTGCTCTTTCAACTGAAGCCAAAGGAACCCTGCCCTTTTAAATGGTTTCATTCTAGTTGCACTGCAGCTTTAAAACAGCTAAAAGAGGCTCTAAAAGCATCCTCACGTATTATGGCACAAGTTAGGTTGCTCAGGTCCTCATATCAATCTATCATAGAAACTAGCAAACAGGAGGTTATTAAATATGCCTTGGAGGGTCTACCACCCTTAGAGATTGTAGGGCTTTCTGGGAAGCCATTAACAGGTCTTACTACTCAGACATTAAGCAGCCAATAATAGAATGTCACATCTCCGCTAATGAGCGGTCTGGTCACTTTTCAAAAATCTTTAGTGAAGATCTGTCTCGCCAATCTTCAGTGCAGTCTCCATTACCATCCACCACTGAAGCCCTTGCCCTAAGCAGTGCCATAGAAGTTAGTGAGGTTACCAGTGCAATCCTAAAATCATCAGCAGGAAAGGCGCCTGGGTCTGATGAGGTTCCCATCAATGTTTATAGGCAGAATCCCTCCTTTTGGGTGTGTCTGTTAACAAATATTTTTCATACCGGGGTAAGAGGGTTAGATGTTCAACTCTTGGAAGGATTCTACTAAAGTCCCTATTGTCAAAAAAGGCAATAGAAATCAGCCTTCTTGCTACAGAGCCATTTCCCTCCTGGACTCTTCCGTTAAGATTCTAGGGTGGGTAATTTTTCAGTTACCGGACGATTGGGCTGCCGATCACAAATTCTTCTCTGAGGCTCAATACAGCTTCTGCCCGGAGTTGGTACAGTTGAGCAAACTGTACCCTCTCTGTATTTTAGCCCCTTCATATTTCTTTTTTTATAAATGCTTTTGAGATGTAACTGGTGGCTAGATTAAAAGATCTTCCAAGAACCTGGAACCGCGTTGCTCATGTCCTACTTTACGCCGCCGATGCAGTTCTAATTGCCTGAATAGCTAACAGTCTTGAGTTGCAACTCAATATTTTTAAAGATTTTATCGGGTAGCTTAATTAAAAAAGAAATCACCAGAAATCCCACATAATGATATGTGGACTCCAAAAACACAGCTCACGTCCTCATAATGTAGCAGAAATCCCTATTGCAAAAGTAATTGTTTTAACCTCCTTGGGGTCCTGTTGCTGGATGATATGAGTTGGGATGAATTTTGATTCAAAGAGCCTGTAAACTTGAAGGGGCTATAGATGCAATTTTCAGGTTCTCCTGGGTAAATGCGTCTCTCAGGGGGATGTATGGTGCCATGGTTTGGGGTTACATTCCCACTGCAAGACTATCTAAAATAATTTTCTGTGTAGATTGCAAGCAACGCCCAGGAGTACAGCTAGTCTTATCACTCAATTGGAATTAGGCCTCCCCTGCTGGAGGGCATAATCCAGGATGTCCCGCTTTTGTTGTGGCTTAAGATTTTGTTCTCGTAATTAATTTACCAAAATGGTCATTGAAGACTGTCTAAGACAAGATCATACAGCCTCTGTTCCATGGTAATCTTACGTCAAAAATAAACTTTCGGACCTCGTCTGCCAAATCGTTTTCACCTTCCAAATTAAATTACCTGTAGCATGAAAAATATGGTGAAAACCCTTTTTTACACAACAGAAATCAAACTAGATTTTCCAAATGTCAATCCATGACCACAGTTCCCCCTGTTTAGATCTAAAAGCTGCAGAAGGAATGGAACCTTATCTTCTGTAGGTTATGAATCCTAAACTTAGATTCTACTTGACCCGCTTTAGATTAAGCACTTTGCACTTTTTGGTAGCTCACCCTCAGCAGGGCACCTGGTTCCATACTTTACCACCGTGCCCTTTTGACTGCATTTCTAAATAAACAGTTGCACACTTTATGATTTTTTGTGGTCTATACACCAGGCCGAGGGCCTATTTTGTATGCCCTCCTGTTGCTCTCTTTTGGTTCTAGCTCTTGTGTTACTTGCATCGCCTTCAACTGTTAGAATCTGAACTTTGCTGCTTATCTGCTTTATGCTTTGTCCGTCAAGCTCTTAACAATAGAAAGTCTTTGAATTAAAGTGATGTCAGATGTTCACGATACTTATTTTAATCTTATACTTGAATCTAGGTTCACCAATGGCTCATTATTGAACTTTTTCTCTTAACTGTGCTAAAGTTGAGTTCTATAGAATGTGAAACTATGGCTGCAAGATTGTATTAGTATTTTTCTTACAAACTGTACCTATGCAATGTATCTTTTGATGGCTATTTGCCAAATAAAAGCTTTGGACTGACTGGCATTACAACAAATATGTTAATGCACCAATATGCATTCTGACTTGACATTAGAAGGCCAATAAATAATGCCGTCAGAATAATCCAGATACAGGAGAATATGACTCGGTGTTCCTTTGAGAAACTCTGGGGTATATTATCAAGGGGTTTATCTCCGCTTTTTTGGCTTTAAAAGCCAAGAAAGCGGAGATAAAATTATCTCCCTATTACCAAGCTGTCGCTAACACCAGTTAGTGACAGCTAATAGGAGATAGCGACCATCTTGGGCCCCGCTTTGCATGTCAGTGATATTTATCACTAATGACATGCAAAGTGGGCGTGCCAAGATGTTAGCGACTGGAAACAGTCGCTAACATCGCTATCTCCTATTACCAACTTTTGGAGATATTCGCGCTAAGCGCGAATATCTCCAAAAGCTAACACCTGCCCTGAGCAGTTCTTCACCATGTTATCCAATGGGAGGTGGATAACATGGCTAAGAGCATTTGCTCGATAATGCATGAATATCGCTGACTTTTCAGCGATATTCATGCATTGCGGCCGTTTTTTATCGCATTTGCGATAAACCTTGCTAATAGCAAGGTTTATCTGCGATAAAAATCGCCGATGTGCGGCGATAATTTTTGTCTCTAAACAAGTTAGAGACAAAAATTATCGCTAGTTGTTGGTAATATACCCCTCTGTTCCTCCTTCCTAATCATGAATAGTTTTTAAAGTAGTTTAAACTAAGTCTTGAATCTATCCCTGAAAGTGTCCTCAGAAAAAGCTGAGGTGGGAGTTTAGAAATGCAGGAAGGTATCAGCATAGTGAGGATATCAGTAGAAATCTTCTAGAGGGAACAAGTGCTTAGCGTTTAGCCCTACACTCACAAGAATAGGGCACACAGAAAGGTCTGTACTTCTCAAAGTCCAAAGGAATGTGCTCTAAACTCTAACAGTGCATGCATTAATTAAAACACACTCATGCTCCATCATTCCCCCAAACCTCATGCCACATCTCCGGGGACCAAAGGGGTTGAACTTCACATTGTGCAATGGCAACATCTCCAGATATTCTCACCCCACAACACCTGGACACTCACGAGAACCTTGAGTATCCCACCGTCCTGATACGCGATGAATAGGAAGCTTCTTAAGCTCATTCGCTCTCCACATCTCTGCCATGATTTTCTCTCTCAGGCTTCCCCATCACTAATACACAATACTCCTTTCTCTGGCTAACAAAGCCTTGAAACTGCAGAGAAGAGAACATGCAAAGCAACAACATACATTTCAAAATCAAGGCCTACTCACGTTAACTTTAACCGAACATTTGAAAAGTGCACTTAAAATACATGATTAAATGGACACTTAAAACTTAAAAATAAATGCAACAAGAATACACGCATTCATGATTACATATGTAATGCAATGCACTTTGAAAAGGTGGAATGCAACTTGAAACATAAGTTTAAATATAGGTGACAACTAAATGTCTTCATGGTTAAGCTAAATATTAATATGCACACGTTTATAAATCTCTCGTATCTACAGTCAATACACCTCAGAATTACATTTAAATGTTTCACTTCATCTTAAGAAAGATGAGGCACACAGAGGGGCAGATTTATGTTAACTGGCGCATCCCCAGGGATGCGCCAGTTAATGTGCGCCACAGTGCGCCACAGCTCCGCCACCCATGGTGCGCCGCATTTACAATGCGGCGCACCATGGGGCAAAAACGGCACAGATGCGTGACGCATCTGTGCCGTAAAGGCGGCGCATTGCTGGAGTTGCGTCGCAAGCGCAACGCAGCTCCAGCAAGGCTCGGGGGTGCCCTATCTGACCAATGATGCATCAAGACCTACGCCTGCTTCAAGCAGGCGCAGGCTTTTGACGCAGCATTGGCCTGAAAGTGACTGAGTGAAATCTTATAGATTTCACTCAGCCACTTTTGCGAGGCGCACCTGCCCCGGAACGCCCACCCTGCGCCGGAACGCCCACAAGCGGCGCAGGGCTTTACAACGTGACGCATCTGCCTAGATGCGTCACGTTGTAAATCGTTCGTAGGGATGCACCACGTTTACGCCGCCTTGCGTGACGCAACAGCGGCGTAAACGTGGCGCAAGGGCCTCATAAATCTGCCCCAGAGTATATAGTGCTAAGTGCATGTAAATATTGCGCTTCTGTGATGTTTATGGGTGGAGCCTAAATTGTGCTGCTCCATACCATTCCTCCACTTTCCTTCCTTAGGTCCTCTCCACAATGAATTTAGTTGGGTGCAGCCTCCAAGCCTGTCACTTAGATTGTACTTATTTATTTATTTTGGCTTCCAAAACACTTTTACTAAGACATCACTGGAATTGATAGAAATGAGGGTCCAGTAGCGACAGGTCTAAGGCCACTTAAAACTCTGCTTAGGAACGTAAACAAAAGAATTACAATTCCTAAGATACATTAGGCAAGTGACTAAAATGTTGTGAGGCTGAAACGGCCACTCTTGGCATGGGACCAATAAACATCTATGTCTGAAACCCACACTGCTGAATGAAAAGTGTGAAAAGGTGCGTTTATTCAGGGGGTTAGCTGAATGAAAAAACACTTCCCTCATGATTCACCCAGATGCTCTACTTAGGTGTCTCCTGCTTTCACTTCCCCTGTTCCACAGAAGCCCCATTACTGTGTCTTACCCAATTAACTCCTACATGTGCCAAAAGCACTGTGTCTCCTATAACCACTTGTTTTATGTAAGTGACACTTCCTCTGTGGCCAGAAGACCCTCTGTGTCTCTGCACTATGTTTGCTGCTGCTTTGTTACCAGGTCTGAAATACTAAGCAAGCAAAATCCCCCTTAAAAAGATAAAGATGTCCAAAACGACCACAAGGCCTTCCATAAGAATGAGGATTACGAAAAATAAAAAAAACAATGTATTATCATGAGTGAAGGCACATTTATTTAGCATGCATTAAAATCATACTCATTCTTAGCAGACAGACAAATATAACATATCTGTGTGCTATATCCTGAATCACATGACACAGAAACAGAAGTTTGATTACTACATTTCTTACTTTTATGTTATATTAAGATAAATGTATTATTCAAAATTGATGTTACTGTTTTTATTTGTAAACAAATTATTTTAATTCATGCCCTTACGTGTTTACACACTTTTGTACATTTATATATCCTTTTCTGCACCCGTATTACAATATGGCTACCATCCTGCTATTGCTAGGACAGCTTTTTTTCCGCTTAGCCAGCTAATTAAAGATCTCCTTCACACTATTTAGCCAGACACCCAACAAAAAGTACATGATCTCTACTGGTTAGCTTGTGGCCGGATAAACTGTGAAATTTCAGATATTTAGCCAGCTGCTGGCTGAATGGCAGAGATAATGTGATATTTAGCTGCCCGCTAGGTATATAGCAGAGGTTAACTACTACTTGGACGAAGGACGGATAAATAGCCACTTCCATATAAAAAGCAAATTGATATAATATGAAATGAGGCAACTTGACTACACTGTTTTTTAAAAAGTTTTTCAATTAAGACATTGGGTGTATCTTCTCTTCATTTGTGAAGTAGTGGACGGAGAAGCAACATTAATGGGATCCACTGGTACAAATTCTGACACAATATAGTTACTGACTTCTGTAAAAGTATTGCCCGGGTGAATCTTTATCTTAATTAATAGTTTGCCAGAAAAGATATATTTGTTTGTTGACTGCAAAAGCATTTCCATCAGAAAGGCTGCGCATGAGCAAATCTTTGGTACATAGGATTCTTAAAAATTCTTAGTAGTAACAACAATCAACAGCAACCTAAGTGTGAACTTGAACTGTGGACCCGATTTGCCACGTTGTCATAGCAAAGATAACAGCAACATTCAATACATTTTGACAATAGTTTATAACATTTATAATCACTTTGCAGCCTTTGTACACTCCAGCAAACCAAAGGGCAAGCCCTGCCACAACCCTCACCCTAACCTGACTCAAACGTGACCCTTCCTGGGCCCCTTCTTCCCCACAAGGTCCCATAGCGATTCCAAACTTTGCAGCTGGGCAAGCCCCCAAAGGCTTGAGCCAAGTTCGAGTCATATGCCTGTCTCTAGCTCAGCTTGAGGACCTCTTAGAACCTTGAACCAAAATGAGCCTAACCTTCATGTGGCTTCTGCCACCCACTCTTATCTCAGTTATCAAACCTCCTCCCCTTCATCTAGTGGATGAAATGCACAATGTGAAGCCAGAAACCCTGGGATTAATCCAGACTCAACCCACTGACCAAACTGTGTGATCCTAGGCATTTACTTTGTTTCACTGTGCCTCTTTTTCTTGTATTATCCAATTTGACAGCACCTTATCATACACTAGTTTAGGATGAGCACTGTACAAACAACTTTTTTCTTTAATACTTTAATACACTTTAATGTTCCTCCAACTGTAACAGCAACAAGGGTTGCCACCTTTCCCATTAAAAAATGACGGACATTTGTTCACTTTTAACCCCTTCCATGCGGGGCTAATTCCCCTGCGGTGCGAGGGGGGGGGCGTGGCGGCACGGTGCTTGTGATGAGCCCACATCGTCATGCTGCACAGTGGAGCTGTGCTCATGACGGCTCGTCATGACTCCGACCACTCCAATAGAACCCCCGCACAGGCGGGTAATTAGCCCCGCGTTGGCCGGCCGTGGCAGTTATGACGAGCTCAGCTCGTCATGAGCACAACTCCACTGTACCTCATGACGAGCTGAGCTCGTCATAAGCATGGAAGGTGTTAAGTTATCCCAAAGGCACAAGCGCTAACATCACTGTTCCCCAGGAGCTCGGAGACATGAACGCCAGTTCAATAGAGGTGGTGCAGGTCGGAATACACATGCCACAGCGCATGTAAATGTAAGTTATGCAGCGGGGGATGGGCCAGAAGAGAGTTCCACTTTGACTTTTTTTACTCGTGTTATAACCTTGCACGTGTTGTATCTCCTCTTTTTTTATGTTTGAAAGCTTTATTGAAGTAAATAATCAATCCAACAAGGTAACATCAGCATAAATAAATGAGGAAGAGGAAATATGAGGAGAGAATAAAATAAAGCTGATGGTACAAATGAGGAAAAAAGCATTTTAAGTGTTTTTAAGAGGGGGGGAGAGGGGGGGGGAAGGGGGGGAGGGGGAATAAGAAAACCTAGTAATAAGTCATAAATGGAAAATTGCAGTAATTATAAACAACAAGCATGAGAAAGTACAGTAAAAGCACCAATAACGATAAATATACGGTCTAAAAGCAGTACATAAAATATTATGAAGCATAAAACGGCATAAGTGAAAGAGTAAGTAATGTGATTATATACAGGAGCATACATATTCAAGGGGGTTTAAAATTGGCAGAGGAAAATGTAGAGGGTTTCGTCTTGGCAGATTGGTCCAAATGGAGAGTTAGAGGTAACCAGTATAAATCAACATTACGAGAGGGTTTGCACAAGGCTGCGAAGGCTACGTCGAGCCTATGGGAATGACAGAGTAAGTTCCACCAACAGACTATGGAAAGTTTGTGTAGAGATTTCCAATTAGAAGAAATGTGTTGGAGGGCAAGGGCAAGCATGAGGTCAAAGAGACCTCTCGAGTGTGGTGGGAGATCAAGGGAATCTGACAGACTGCCTAGAAACACCAAGGAGGCTGAGAAAGGGAGAGAGAAGTGAAAGATATGAGAAATACGGGTCCACACCTGTGTCCAAAAGAGGCGAACTGAAGGACAGAGAAAGAAAAGGTGAAAGGAATCCGCATTGGTAGCATTGCAGGTCCAGCAATTAGCACTAGAAGAGGAGATAAAACGAGATAGGGAAAGTGGAGAAAAATAGAGTCTATGATAGAAGAAAAAGAGAGATTGAGTAAGAGAGGCATTGCGGGAGGTTTTTAGAGATTTAGCCCAGATTTTATCCCAAAGACAAATCGGCCATATGGAATCGAGATCTTTTTCCCAAGAGAGTTCCAGTTTCGATTTGGGGCGATCAGGGTCAGAAGCAGAGAAAAACCGGTAGATAAGGGAGGCCTTAGGAACAGTGGAAAGAAGTGTAAGTAAAAAAGAAGATGATGGGGGTGAGACGTCTGATTCAAGAGAGTAGTACCGTTCAAGAACAGTTTCCATAAGAATGAAGTACTTCTTTGCAAAGGAGGAAGGACAGTGGAAGGAGGACTGAAATTGAGGAAAGGAGCGAGGGGATAAACCATCAAAAAGATGATGGACCCAGATAATACCCCTCGATCTCCAGGTAGGCCAGGCAATAGGTCTGTTCCGTATAAGAATAAGTGAATTATACCAGATGGGCAATAACAGAAAGGACTCACGAGAAATAGGTATATTTACAACAAGGGGTGGTGAGGGACAGAGTCTCTGAATTAAGCAGAATACTCTCACCCAGTCAAAAGATCAGGGCTAGATCCAACACCGTTTTTTAGCTCATTGCACCATCCCAGTTTCAGAACCTGGCTGTATGCAAATTAGTCTGTTCCTGTCCCAGTGCATGATGGGAACAGGGCAAACCAAACTACAAAAGCCAATTCTTACACTGGAAAGGAAACAAGCTTCCGGGGACCGGTTTCTGGCATTACAGCCGTCTTCGGCCCGGCTTGCTTGAATCCTGATGGTGCAATGAGCAAGGGACTCATGTCTGAGTATACCCTTCCACGCTTAGGGTGGACAAAAATATTTACAACAAGGGGTGGTGAGGGACAGAGTCTCTGAATTAAGCAGAATACTCTCACCCAGTCAAAAGATCAGGGCTAGATCCAACACCGTTTTTTAGCTCATTGCACCATCCCAGTTTCAGAACCTGGCTGTATGCAAATTAGTCTGTTCCTGTCCCAGTGCATGATGGGAACAGGGCAAACCAAACTACAAAAGCCAATTCTTACACTGGGAAGGAAACAAGCTTCCGGGGACCGGTTTCTGGCATTACAGCCGTCTTCGGCCCGGCTTGCTTGAATCCTGATGGTGCAATGAGCAAGGGACTCATGTCTGAGTATACCCTTCCACGCTTAGGGTGGACAAAAATATTTACAACAAGGGGTGGTGAGGGACAGAGTCTCTGAATTAAGCAGAATACTCTCACCCAGTCAAAAGATCAGGGCTAGATCCAACACCGTTTTTTAGCTCATTGCACCATCCCAGTTTCAGAACCTGGCTGTATGCAAATTAGTCTGTTCCTGTCCCAGTGCATGATGGGAACAGGGCAAACCAAACTACAAAAGCCAATTCTTACACTGGGAAGGAAACAAGCTTCCGGGGACCGGTTTCTGGCATTACAGCCGTCTTCGGCCCGGCTTGCTTGAATCCTGATGGTGCAATGAGCAAGGGACTCATGTCTGAGTATACCCTTCCACGCTTAGGGTGGACAAAAATATTTACAGCAAGGGGTGGTGAGGGACAGAGTCTCTGAATTAAGCAGAATACTCTCACCCAGTCAAAAGATCAGGGCTAGATCCAACACCGTTTTTTAGCTCATTGCACCATCCCAGTTTCAGAACCTGGCTGTATGCAAATTAGTCTGTTCCTGTCCCAGTGCATGATGGGAACAGGGCAAACCAAACTACAAAAGCCAATTCTTACACTGGGAAGAAAACAAGCTTCCGGGGACCGGTTTCTGGCATTACAGCCGTCTTCGGCCCGGCTTGCTTGAATCCTGATGGTGCAATGAGCAAGGGACTCATGTCTGAGTATACCCTTCCACGCTTAGGGTGGACAAAAATATTTACAACAAGGGGTGGTGAGGGACAGAGTCTCTGAATTAAGCAGAATACTCTCACCCAGTCAAAAGATCAGGGCTAGATCCAACACCGTTTTTTAGCTCATTGCACCATCCCAGTTTCAGAACCTGGCTGTATGCAAATTAGTCTGTTCCTGTCCCAGTGCATGATGGGAACAGGGCAAACCAAACTACAAAAGCCAATTCTTACACTGGGAAGGAAACAAGCTTCCGGGGACCGGTTTCTGGCATTACAGCCGTCTTCGGCCCGGCTTGCTTGAATCCTGATGGTGCAATGAGCAAGGGACTCATGTCTGAGTATACCCTTCCACGCTTAGGGTGGACAAAAATATTTACAACAAGGGGTGGTGAGGGACAGAGTCTCTGAATTAAGCAGAATACTCTCACCCAGTCAAAAGATCAGGGCTAGATCCAACACCGTTTTTTAGCTCATTGCACCATCCCAGTTTCAGAACCTGGCTGTATGCAAATTAGTCTGTTCCTGTCCCAGTGCATGATGGGAACAGGGCAAACCAAACTACAAAAGCCAATTCTTACACTGGGAAGGAAACAAGCTTCCGGGGACCGGTTTCTGGCATTACAGCCGTCTTCGGCCCGGCTTGCTTGAATCCTGATGGTGCAATGAGCAAGGGACTCATGTCTGAGTATACCCTTCCACGCTTAGGGTGGACAAAAATATTTACAACAAGGGGTGGTGAGGGACAGAGTCTCTGAATTAAGCAGAATACTCTCACCCAGTCAAAAGATCAGGGCTAGATCCAACACCGTTTTTTAGCTCATTGCACCATCCCAGTTTCAGAACCTGGCTGTATGCAAATTAGTCTGTTCCTGTCCCAGTGCATGATGGGAACAGGGCAAACCAAACTACAAAAGCCAATTCTTACACTGGGAAGGAAACAAGCTTCCGGGGACCGGTTTCTGGCATTACAGCCGTCTTCGGCCCGGCTTGCTTGAATCCTGATGGTGCAATGAGCAAGGGACTCATGTCTGAGTATACCCTTCCACGCTTAGGGTGGACAAAAATATTTACAACAAGGGGTGGTGAGGGACAGAGTCTCTGAATTAAGCAGAATACTCTCACCCAGTCAAAAGATCAGGGCTAGATCCAACACCGTTTTTTAGCTCATTGCACCATCCCAGTTTCAGAACCTGGCTGTATGCAAATTAGTCTGTTCCTGTCCCAGTGCATGATGGGAACAGGGCAAACCAAACTACAAAAGCCAATTCTTACACTGGGAAGGAAACAAGCTTCCGGGGACCGGTTTCTGGCATTACAGCCGTCTTCGGCCCGGCTTGCTTGAATCCTGATGGTGCAATGAGCAAGGGACTCATGTCTGAGTATACCCTTCCACGCTTAGGGTGGACAAAAATATTTACAACAAGGGGTGGTGAGGGACAGAGTCTCTGAAATAAGCAGAATACTCTCACCCAGTCAAAAGATCAGGGCTAGATCCAACACCGTTTTTTAGCTCATTGCACCATCCCAGTTTCAGAACCTGGCTGTATGCAAATTAGTCTGTTCCTGTCCCAGTGCATGATGGGAACAGGGCAAACCAAACTACAAAAGCCAATTCTTACACTGGGAAGGAAACAAGCTTCCGGGGACCGGTTTCTGGCATTACAGCCGTCTTCGGCCCGGCTTGCTTGAATCCTGATGGTGCAATGAGCAAGGGACTCATGTCTGAGTATACCCTTCCACGCTTAGGGTGGACAAAAATATTTACAACAAGGGGTGGTGAGGGACAGAGTCTCTGAATTAAGCAGAATACTCTCACCCAGTCAAAAGATCAGGGCTAGATCCAACACCGTTTTTTAGCTCATTGCACCATCCCAGTTTCAGAACCTGGCTGTATGCAAATTAGTCTGTTCCTGTCCCAGTGCATGATGGGAACAGGGCAAACCAAACTACAAAAGCCAATTCTTACACTGGGAAGGAAACAAGCTTCCGGGGACCGGTTTCTGGCATTACAGCCGTCTTCGGCCCGGCTTGCTTGAATCCTGATGGTGCAATGAGCAAGGGACTCATGTCTGAGTATACCCTTCCACGCTTAGGGTGGACAAAAATATTTACAACAAGGGGTGGTGAGGGACAGAGTCTCTGAATTAAGCAGAATACTCTCACCCAGTCAAAAGATCAGGGCTAGATCCAACACCGTTTTTTAGCTCATTGCACCATCCCAGTTTCAGAACCTGGCTGTATGCAAATTAGTCTGTTCCTGTCCCAGTGCATGATGGGAACAGGGCAAACCAAACTACAAAAGCCAATTCTTACACTGGGAAGGAAACAAGCTTCCGGGGACCGGTTTCTGGCATTACAGCCGTCTTCGGCCCGGCTTGCTTGAATCCTGATGGTGCAATGAGCAAGGGACTCATGTCTGAGTATACCCTTCCACGCTTAGGGTGGACAAAAATATTTACAACAAGGGGTGGTGAGGGACAGAGTCTCTGAATTAAGCAGAATACTCTCACCCAGTCAAAAGATCAGGGCTAGATCCAACACCGTTTTTTAGCTCATTGCACCATCCCAGTTTCAGAACCTGGCTGTATGCAAATTAGTCTGTTCCTGTCCCAGTGCATGATGGGAACAGGGCAAACCAAACTACAAAAGCCAATTCTTACACTGGGAAGGAAACAAGCTTCCGGGGACCGGTTTCTGGCATTACAGCCGTCTTCGGCCCGGCTTGCTTGAATCCTGATGGTGCAATGAGCAAGGGACTCATGTCTGAGTATACCCTTCCACGCTTAGGGTGGACAAAAATATTTACAACAAGGGGTGGTGAGGGACAGAGTCTCTGAATTAAGCAGAATACTCTCACCCAGTCAAAAGATCAGGGCTAGATCCAACACCGTTTTTTAGCTCATTGCACCATCCCAGTTTCAGAACCTGGCTGTATGCAAATTAGTCTGTTCCTGTCCCAGTGCATGATGGGAACAGGGCAAACCAAACTACAAAAGCCAATTCTTACACTGGGAAGGAAACAAGCTTCCGGGGACCGGTTTCTGGCATTACAGCCGTCTTCGGCCCGGCTTGCTTGAATCCTGATGGTGCAATGAGCAAGGGACTCATGTCTGAGTATACCCTTCCACGCTTAGGGTGGACAAAAATATTTACAACAAGGGGTGGTGAGGGACAGAGTCTCTGAAATAAGCAGAATACTCTCACCCAGTCAAAAGATCAGGGCTAGATCCAACACCGTTTTTTAGCTCATTGCACCATCCCAGTTTCAGAACCTGGCTGTATGCAAATTAGTCTGTTCCTGTCCCAGTGCATGATGGGAACAGGGCAAACCAAACTACAAAAGCCAATTCTTACACTGGGAAGGAAACAAGCTTCCGGGGACCGGTTTCTGGCATTACAGCCGTCTTCGGCCCGGCTTGCTTGAATCCTGATGGTGCAATGAGCAAGGGACTCATGTCTGAGTATACCCTTCCACGCTTAGGGTGGACAAAAATATTTACAACAAGGGGTGGTGAGGGACAGAGTCTCTGAATTAAGCAGAATACTCTCACCCAGTCAAAAGATCAGGGCTAGATCCAACACCGTTTTTTAGCTCATTGCACCATCCCAGTTTCAGAACCTGGCTGTATGCAAATTAGTCTGTTCCTGTCCCAGTGCATGATGGGAACAGGGCAAACCAAACTACAAAAGCCAATTCTTACACTGGGAAGGAAACAAGCTTCCGGGGACCGGTTTCTGGCATTACAGCCGTCTTCGGCCCGGCTTGCTTGAATCCTGATGGTGCAATGAGCAAGGGACTCATGTCTGAGTATACCCTTCCACGCTTAGGGTGGACAAAAATATTTACAACAAGGGGTGGTGAGGGACAGAGTCTCTGAATTAAGCAGAATACTCTCACCCAGTCAAAAGATCAGGGCTAGATCCAACACCGTTTTTTAGCTCATTGCACCATCCCAGTTTCAGAACGAGAAATAGGAGCAGATGAAGTCAAGGGTCGCAAAAGAGATGAAGTATGTCGAAATAAAGGGGAGACAAGACACGGAGCTTTAGCGGTGAATTGGAGAACTTCCTTAAATGAGTGTGGGAGTAACAGATCACTTTCAACAGAAAGCTAAAGTGGCGACAAAGAGGAGATGTCCTGTGACAACCAACGAGAAGCTTGACGCAGGGAAAAGGATTTGTGGTAAAGACAGAAATCCGGAAAATTAGTACCACCATTTACTTTGGGTTTACGAAGGGATGAGATTGAGATGCGTGCTTTTTTCTGTTTCCAGAGGAATTTGGACAAGACAGTGTCAATTCGACGAAAGTAAAGAGTCGGAATATGGATCGGGAGCATGGAAAGTAAATAAATTAAGATTGGGGCAATCATCATTTTAATGGAGTCAAGACGCCCCCACCATGAGAGGAAAAGGGGATTCCAGGAGGAGAGTAGGACATCTATCCTAGAAATAACGGCGTTCATGTTGAGTTGAACAGAAGATGAGATAGAGTTGGAAAAAAGTACACCTAGATATTTAATTTTCTTACTCTGCCAAGTAAAGCCAGTGGAAGAAAAGAAGTGTGGAAGGCAGAATTTAGTGAGGGGGAGAATCTCCGTCTTATCCGAGTTCATTTTATAACCGGAGACCAAAGAAAAATTCTCAAATTCAACCAATAAGGAAGGGACTGAGGTAGTAGGGTCAGAAATAAAAAGAAGAATGTCATCAGCATATGCAGATAATTTAAGGTGATTGGGTCCGTATGGAAAGCCAGAGATGGAAGGATTATTACGGATAGAGGTCAAAAAGGGTTCAAGAGCTAGGATGAACAAGAGGGGGGAAAGAGGACAACCCTGGCAGACACCGCGTTTAAGTGTAAAGGATGAGGAGAGTTTACCATTGACTAAAACAGAGGCTTTGGGCATGGAATAGATTAAGGAAACATAGGAAATGAATTTCGGGCCAAAACCATGCCACTTCAGGGAAGCCATCAGAAAGGACCAATCAACTCGGTCGAAAGCTTTTTCAGCGTCCACTGAGATGGCCGCAAGAGGGATGGATAAGGAAGGGGCTTTACTAAGGACATTAAGGAATAGTCTAGAGTTGTCCGAAGTGAGGCGACCTTTGACAAAGCCACATTGCTCTTTCCCTATGAGGTGTGGCAGAAGGGGATCAAGGCGAAGAGCGAGAAGTTTAGCAAACAGTTTATAATCCACGTTGACTAAAGATATTGGCCGATAGTTTTTGCAAAATTTGGGATCACGGCCTTCTTTAGGGATGAGGCAAATAGTAGCATCTTGGAATGATCCTTGAGCCAGGCCGTCGGAACAAAAGGACTGAAAAAGGAGAAGAAGATGAGGTAAAAGAATGTCGGAAAAATGTAGATAAAATTCAACCGGGAAGCCATTGGGACCGGGGGTCTTGCCTTTGGTGAGAGACGTTAACGCAGTGGACAATTCAGAAAGGCTAATGTCAGAGTCTAGAGTCGAGAAATTGAGCTGGGAAGTATCAGGTGTAGGCAGACGATCAAAATATGACTGAAGAAGATCTGGGGTAGGGGGATTTTCAGGTGTATATAAAGATTCATAGAAAGAGTGAAACTGCTCCAAAATGTCCTTATCTGTATGTAGGAAGGTATTGGAAGGGGAATAAATAGCATCAATAATAGTCCGCTCCTTCCGTGATTTGAGGTAGTTAGCAAGCAGTTTACCGGACTTGTTGCGACCCCCGTAGTACCGAGCACTACTGCGTAGAAGATAAGAAGAGGCTGAATCCGTGGTGAGCTTATTAAAGGCAATTTTAGATCTAAGAAGTTCAGGAGACATCTGATTTGGAGAGGAGGTATAAAATTGGTGTTCAAGTGACTTGATATGTGTTAGGGCGACCTTGCGTTTTTGAAGAAACGCTTTCTTTTTCTTGGAAACAAAGTCAATAATGAAACCTCGGGCCATGGCTTTAAATGAATCCCAGAGGATGTGTAGAGGGGTGGTAGGGGTGGAGTTAAGTTGGAAAATTTCTGAGGTGAAAGAGCGAAATGAGGAAGAGAAAAGGGGATCAGTGAGAAGAGAGGAGTTAAAACGCCAGCGAGAGGATTTAGGAGCAGGGGGGAGAAGATCAAAAACAGTAAGAATAGGGGCATGATCAGAAATGACAATAGGTTCAATAGAAGAGGAAAGAAGATTTTGAGATAAGGAGGAAGAAAGGAAAATGTAATCCAAGCGGGAGAAGGAAGAATGTGGGGGAGAGAAAAAGGAAAAATCTAAAGTGTCAGGGTGTGTGATCCTCCAGGAGT
This sequence comes from Lissotriton helveticus, assembly GCF_964261635.1. Taxonomy (NCBI): domain Eukaryota; kingdom Metazoa; phylum Chordata; class Amphibia; order Caudata; family Salamandridae; genus Lissotriton; species Lissotriton helveticus. Next base: position 1,070,911,544 of record NC_136072.1, on the reverse strand, counting down.
CTATGAGATGGACCTGAGAGATAGTGTCAAGAAACTGCTTGTGAGGTTTATGAGGAATGAAACGAACAGAAGATTTACGGTCTAAAAAGGGGTCTACAATCTGGTTACAGTCTCCACCTAATAGAAAGGTATCATCCTTGTATTGGATACATTTTTTGCTGTGATCAAGGGCCAAAAAGAAGAGTCAGGGCATGTAGGACCATAAACATTCAGTATAGTAATCGGGATAGCATTGACAAGTAGTTTAACCAAAATCCAACGACCCTCTTCATCCCTCTCTTCAAGGAGTAGTTTACATTTGAGACGTTTGTGAACTAGAATAGCAACCCCATTTTTTTTATGAGAGGCAGGTGAAAAGAAAACATCGCCCACCCAAAGTCTTTTGAGTTTCAAAGACTCAACGTCAGAGAGGTGGGTTTCTTGGATAAGAGCAATGTCAGGATTATAAGAGGAGAGGTGGGAAAGTACTCTCTGCCGCTTAATAGGATGATTAAATCCTTTCACATTCCATGAAATAACGTTAAACATGAGAACGCATAAAACTATTCAGAAATAACAGGTGCCAAAATATACTGTACATGCAATAAGGTGAAGTAGAGACAATAAAAGCCATTATAACTAGGAAATGGAAAAATGGATAAACATACTGTATAAGCAATAAGTCAAACTGCAAGAGAGTGAAAAATATGTAAACCATTGAAAAGGTAGAAGGAAGAGTAGGAGGAAAAGGAAAAAGAGAGGGGAGAAGGCAAGGGGAAAGGAAAGAAGGTCAGCAAAGGATGGTGAAGAAGGAAAAGAGAGAAGGCATAGAAGACAGTACAAATCCAAAAGGATGACTGTAATAAACATACCTGAAGGGGGTAAATACACAAGGGGGAAGGCGGGGAGGTGGTGATGCGTTACAAGACGGGGGACCAGGAACAGGAGCGGAACCACACCGAGACCTCACAAAAAGGGAACAAAGGACGGAACAAGATGGTGAAGGGAACATCCGAGACAGATCTGCATAGGGAAAAAGAAAATAATTAATAACATACGGAACATGTGACACAAGATATATAACCAGAAAATAGAAGGAAGAGTTATGTAGAGCATAGTCAAGGAGACTCAAGAAAAAGAAGATATTCAAGAGGAGAAAAATGAAAAGATCAAGAGAAAAAAGCCGAGAAGAGTACATAGAACCAGAGAAAAAGAGAGCTAGAGAGCAAGACATGAATACAACAGAAACATTTCAGCCACTGTTTGAAGGAGAGGAAGAAGCTTCCATCCCTTCCTCATTCTGCAGAAGAAGAAAGTTACGTAGTTCACCAGGATCCTGAAATGTCCAAGTCTTATTCCGATGAGTGACTCTGAAGGTACAAGGATGAAATAAGCCATAACGTGCTCCAAGAGATCGCAAAGAGGGACGCATTGCTAGAAATTCTTTGCGTCTGGAGGCAGTAGCATTAGAGACATCTTGAGATAAGTAAATTCGCTGACCTTGAAAAGTCAATAGTTTTTTGCCTCTTGCTGCTGAAAGGATCGAAAGAAGGTCAGTGAACTTCAAAAACAGGATAATAACCCCACGAGGTTTGGTAGATGAAGATTGTCTGGCGCCAAGTCTATGCGCTCTTTGAATACTGATGGACGTAGAGGTGGGCATGTCCAAAAGTTTCGGAAGGAAGGAGGTGAAGAAAGAGACTGGATTGTCACCCTCAAGATTTTCTGGCAGATTGTAAATACGAAGGTTATTTCTTCTGTTGCGATTTTCCAAATCCTCCGTATGTTTCTGCAGAGAGAGGACAGTCTTTTCTAACGTTACAATGCGTTGCGTGTTGGACTGAACCTCAGGTGTAAGTAGTTCTACAGAAGAAAGGCGAGCATCCATGGACTCCCATTTATCTTTCAGAAGCTGCATATCCTTGCTCGTCTCTTCGATAAAAGGACGTATTGCACGAAGTTCCTCCAAAATTTGATCAATAGGAGATGAGGAAGAGGGGTCTTCCGGCGTGGGAGAATTTTGTTTAAGACGTTTGCCAGCTGGAGCCGGTGGAGAGGTTCTACTGGAAGCTGAGTGACCGTAGGGGGCACGCTGAGAGGAAGAAGTCGACATTCTTGCAGACTGAGACAATGTAGACGCAGCAGTTGAAGAAATCACCGGAGTACTCACCGAGGGGTCAAAGAGAAACTTAGGTTTACGTAATGTCACCATAGGGAGTTCCTCCTTCAGACAACAATTGAGTTCAAGGCGCGTAGAAGTTGAGAGAAAGGCGACAGTAGTGATTCAGGAGGTCACCGTAGTATAAGGTAAGCCAGTCACTATAGACACATAAGATGTTCCAAAAACATATCCCTGTGGGTATCGCTGACAAGAGTGAAGTAGTATCTTTGAAGACTTCAGCCGAATATGACAGGGTTGCGCCAAAACATAACTGTCAAGTCCAAAGCATATATTTGGCCTGAGAAATTAGCATAGAAATAATAGGAGGGATATTTGAGCCAAAGGCGCCAAAATAAAATCAGGTAAATGACATGAAATCATGTGCCTGAGGAAGCGCAAGTAAATTGCAGTGGAAAGCGCCAGCGAGCTGAATGGTGTGGATGCTGATAATTTTGAAGAAAAAGGGCGCAAAATATGCCATAGAAGAAAAAAGCTGTGAGGCAGAAAGTCAGCAAACAGTTATTAAAACAGCCGCAGTACACCGCCAGTAATGAACGCTGAAGTGGCAAAGCGTCTGAGGTAAGCAGGTCTCACAGTGGAAGCCTCATAACGTAAAGTTTGAAGAGACGCGCCTCAGAAGAGGATAAGCGTAGCATAAATCATCTTAAATGCTCACCCCAAAAGTCATTACTGCCAAGCGACACATGGTGGTCGAGGACGTGCCGGTTTATTGAGGAGGCGGAGGTCCGGTGTGACGAAGGACGCCTAAAATGGCGGCTGTGTGAGGAGCGGCAGCAACATCGTGTAAAACCGATGAAAAACGGCAGTTCAAAAGCCGCTCTGGCGCTCCGCGTGTTCTCCGGAGGTTCCGACCGGAGAATCCAGGAGTCAGAAGCGAAGGCAATCCCCTTCACATCGAGGAAGCTTCAAGGAGGCTGTTCGGTGCGGCGGAGCTCCGTAACTAGCTGGCCATCTTGCGCGGCAGTCAAGCCACGCCCCCTCGTGTTGTATCTCCTCTAAAGCCTTGTATGCACATAGAGCCATATTTAGCAACATTTCATGCAATGCAGCAAGCCACTTTGCTGCACTGCCTGAGAAGGTGAGGGCAGGAATGTGCCGTACTTAACATTATACAGTACAATCCTGCTTTCTGCCTGTGCTGGCGCACAAACTGCTGCCTAGGGCCAAAACAGGCACCCTAGCACCATGGTGCAAAGGTGCAGTGTTACAGGCTGGATTGATTTTGTGCAAAAAAGTGGAATTATTTGCAGAATGTAGCATGTAGAAAGCTGAAAAAATGAGCAAAAATTGAGATATTACTCCTGTAGAGGCAAATCAGTTAGACACATTCCCAGGGCTACCAGTATTGGCAAATCTGGTAATGCTTCAGAATCCATAGGTAGACACGTGGAACACCCACGCTCGACCCATGGGTCACCTCTCAGGGGCAGTCTTACGTTACATCTGATTTACCAAGCCACTCAGGGTCATGGAAGGTGGCCTTGCGTGGCTTGGTAAATCTCATGCAGCTTTTGTGTCACTCCTGCTCGCCCTTGTGTGACACAAGCGCGAGGCAACATGTTGATAAATATGCCACGTAACGTCTAACCAGCGAACTACACCCACCGATCGAATGTCACCACACTCACATTTTGCCACCGTGTCACACATGATATCGGCTCCCTTCACACGGTCACACGGCGAGGAGCCAATATCACACGGTGGTAGGGAAAACAAGTGGATTTTCAGCTTGTTTACATGGGCTTTTAACAGACAATGTCTATTAAGGGGCATGAAAACACCCCAGGACATCGGCACCAGCCCAGCAATATTTTTTACTTGGGAGGAGGTGCTTTGGGGTGGGGCTGATTGAAAGGCGCCTTGTAAGTACTTCTCAGCACAAGGGCCTGCCCTCCTCTAGGGCTTCCTCAAACTGTGATTTTTAGGTCTCGGCCTGATCCATTGCATGCGCTGATCTGCCCGAGACATTTAGTAGCTGCTTTGAAAAGTGCTACTTTCCCGGAGTCCAGCTTACTATCACACGCACAAGCGCACGCGTGACGTGCACAGCTGCCATTGTGCACAGCTGCCATTTGGCTTCTTTTATTGCGCTTGTGAAGTCCCTCCCTTACCACGCACGCCTCGCTTCAATGCCCGCGTCACTCTGCTGGCCTTCATGTCCGTCCTTCTTTCTCTCACACTCGGCGCCGGCACTTTGCCCTTTCACCTCCCCCACCACAGAGCGCGTCTTGTACAGCTGGTGCGGGTTTTGATTTTGGTGGGGACCACTCACTTTTCAACCCCAAGGGTATGTGTTGCAAGTTGTTGGGCACTTGGGGGCTGGAGTCCTAATCCCAGGGACCGCTAATAAATAAATTCCCTACTCGCAGCAGTCCACTGTCCACATGCGAGAGCCAGCCTACCTTGGGGAGAGGGGATTATGGGACAAGCAGTTCTGCTGGCTGGTGTCAGCAGCACGTGGTCTGCTCTCAATATTCCTATGCTAGGCCACGCGTTTTGTAAATTTAGAGCGTGCCTTTAGCGGAGATCGGTGCATTGAGCACCCAACAGTGACTAATGCTCCCCCCCTGTGCTTCAACTGGATGTCCTGCATTGCGGCCTTCAAATGGGTTTAAAGGCCACCCAGTCAGTCAGTGCATGCTTTAAAACCATTTGTTGTGCATTTGAATTAGAGGAGTCGTTTATTTCACTCGCCTGCCTCCTGCTTTGCTTGTGCTGACCGACCTAGCAGACCGTCTGAATGTCGGGCTGTAGTCAGCTTCAATTTCTGACAGGGCCAGTCTCGGAACCAAAGCGGCCCTGGCAAATTGTCAGTCCAAACCCCGTATGGAACGGACCGAGCGACAGAGCAAGCAAGCAAGATCACTATAAGGGGTACTGTGGCGTCTTCCTCCTCCCAAGAAAATTTGAAAAATAACGGCAAAGATAGGCTATTTTACAATAACTTTCACTGCATGCAAATTAAGAATGTCAGACGTATCAGTCTGCATAAGTAATTACACTAATAGCGATCTAAATATATTTTACTATTCGATTTTTTTAAATTTCATTTCTTTTGTAGAGCTACTCATCTCAGTTTAAGGTGTCCACACACGCATGTTGCATAGAGGTAAGAGTCACACAGGTGTGGAAATCAATGAACAGGAAATGAAACATAAGGCAATGAGGTTTACAAGCTGTAGGCTCACATTTCATCCAAACTGGCAGGGGTTATATGTTGTGAGTGCTTGTTTATCTTCTTTGCCTGTTTAAACCATGTCTTATGGATTTCTTAATGGAAATATCTTTAATTTTCATGGAATACATTAAAAGTAATATTGTTTCCATACCTGTTCTAACATCTAAGTATGCCTGCCCGGTCGGACCCCCGCTGTTCTTTTCATATTATATGCACTTTTCTAATGGAACATTTTTTTTGCAAGTCATTGATTGTCATGCTCAGGCGGAAGCATTTTCTCTTTTTCTTTATTCGTGACGTGCTATCAATAAATTATGCATTAAAAAAGGGGAACAGGGCACCAGTTTGCCAGTATTTGTTTGCTGCTTTGGAGCTGGTAATGTTTTTTCAAAGTGTACTGTTACTTAATTTATCAATGTTAGATAGGCTGGTTCCGCACTCCGCCGCTTACACGTGGGAGGCGGTTCTTCTACATACAGCAGCTATCGCCCAAGTCGCTAACTCTGACCCTAAATCGAGTTCATGATTCGTTGAATGAGAACCGGGGAACCCGACGAGAAGTGACTTCATCAATAGAAATGCTGCACTTTGTCATGCCCTTCGCATCCATCATTGTAGCGCTTAGAGCACTGATTGTGCGTTAATCATTCTATTGTGAGGGGCATGTGATTCCGGCTGTTGTGCTCTCAGGCCTCCTGAATGGACCGTTAAAACTCTCCCTCAATTTAGAGGGCCTGACCCTCAGGCCCTTGCCGTCTGCTGAGATCATCCTGCCCCTATCTGGGCAAAACAAATGGGATGATGGCGAGGTGCCTAGATGCCTTTTGAATGAGCGCTTCCCAGCCGCTTTGAGGACAATGCTTTTGCTACATGCAGTATGGATGGCTAGGCCTAGGCGTGCGGCCTAGCAGCTCGATAAAATGGCAAGACGGCTAGAAGCTTGTTCTGAAGTGGCGCCTAGCAGCTTTAATATGCTGGAGACTGCAGAAAGTCACTTGGCAAGCGGTGGGTCCCAGCAACGTTGAAGATACTCGAGGTGGCTAAAAGCCGTGATTCTGGCTGGGGTATCTCACCTGAATCGCTTCAATAGAACGATGGTGCATTGCGAAAAACCATCATTTTAAAATTGGGTTGGTATTTTGTGTTCAGTTCACAAAAATTCAGCACAAGCATTGGCATAGCCAATAGGTCTCGCCTTTGGGACCTTATACGTGTTTAGCCATGCAACAGTTGATGTGTTGCACCAAGGATATTGTGCTGGATAACTAAACACTTATAGGGTCCCAAACGCGACACCTATTGGCTAGTTGCCATGTCTGTGAAAGGCCGGGCACACGGCTCTGTCAACATGATGGACCCATCTGTCACATGTATTTTTTTTTATTTTCAAACAGAAAGTCCTGCAAATGGGATTTCTTTTTGAAAATAAAAAGCAACCATTGCCATGGGAGTTCTCTCGCATGTCGATGGGAGCATTGAGCAGTATTCACTGTCTCTAACCACCAGGGTTTTGTGTGGCAGATATGGGCAGTGAATCCTGACCTGTAAGTCCACCTTTCTAAATTAGCAGCCACGGCCGGTGGTAGGTGTAACTGCAGGGCGGTGACATAGGGAGGTGGAGGGGCAGGGTGGGGGTTATAATGTATGGATTATGGACTTTAACAGGTAAGTAAACATATAAATAAATAAAACGAATTTTGTTGCGCGCACTGCATCGCATTTGGTGATGCAGTGCACACAACGAAATTCGTTGTATTAATTTATATGTTTACTTACCTGTTAAAGTCCGTAATCCATACATTACAACCCCCCACTCTTCCCCTCCCCCTCCCTACGTCACCGCCCTGCAGTTACACCTACCACCGGCCGTGGCTGTAAATTAGATGGGCAGACAAATAGGTCAACTTTCGTCTGACCTAACTTCGTCTGTACATTGGAGGGGTGTAACCATGGCAGAGACGGAGTAATCTCCACCGTGGTTACACCAATGGTGCGCCTGCTTCCAAATCTGGTGAGGGGACCATTATCTTGGCGGTAAGGATACTCCTTCACCATGCAACTGAGCAACCTAATGGCCAAAATATAAATCAGGGCCATTGTTTGCAAAGCCAGGTTGAAATTTCCCAACTACACCTGACTTTGCAGCATTGAATATACATTAAATATATAGTTAAAATAAGAAGACATTTATAAACAGTCTAGGCACCATTAGAAGCACCAAAGACATATGTCCCCAATGATAATTTTCAGGGAAAAATAGTAAAGATTTGAACACAGCCTTATGCAGACAACATTCACATGCACATTGACTATTTGCCCAGCAGGCAATTTTTATAAGATTGACACGGATGCATTTCAGACTAACATCCTGAGAAGAAAAGCTCTCCGCCAAAACAGTTAATGTTTCTTCAGCCAAAGACATCAAGTCTAGGCAGAAGCTAAATATTTTGGGTGAGGGTGTGCCAGCTTGGCACAACATGTGGTTAGTGTCAAGATGTGGCCGTGGGCATCAGCTTGGGTGTTTCATGCAAAAAATATCTAATCACATTTGTAATCTCCTTGCAAAATTCAGTGAATGGGAAGTGTTGACAGGTAAGATTTCCTGAGTGTGATATTATATTTCACTAGAATAGAATTTAACAAATACAAGAGTCTGACAGCACATGCTTGTTTTAAAAAATATATATATGTAGCGCGAAGTTAAAGTACCGCTTTACATGAGCACCAGATACATTATGCACCTTCTGAAGTCGAGCAGTCAAGTTTTGGTCAAGAAAAAGCGAGTTTGCATGATCTCTATGGAAAAGAGCAAACGCTTGGACAACGGTTTAGGTCAAGTGAATGAGAAGAAAGGATAACATTTTCCTGAACAGCTGTGTGAAGTAGAAACAAGTTGGAGAAACCTGAGAACTTTACAGGCAAAACACTGATCTCGTGCTCAACAATGTGCGCAAGAAGCCTTAAGGTAATCCAGATCAGGGATTCAGTCCCTGTTTACATTTCACGTTTTACCTCATCTTGCATTCCCTTAGAGTATTTGCCTTTTCCTGATGTTGTGTTTTTATAGTTTTTTTTTGAAGTAACATATGGCCCGTTTAGTGCCTAATCTCAACTCAGTCACCTTCAGGTATTTTCCCTGAGTTCAGGTTGTGAGTGTCATATGGGGCACTACTGATAACTCTGTTGTTCTTACAGTGTCTGTCACTATGTCATAAATTATGCTCATCCAATCCCTGGTCTCTGTGCAAAAAGCACAGAGCGATGGTCACATGTGCTAGCTGTAATTACCATTTTATGTGAAAGAGGGTGAAGGACATATGTCCAGCTGTTGAAAATTTGACAGCACCAAAGGAAAAGAGAAAGCTTCGTTTACAGGAGGGAGAGACAGTGATATGGAGAGACAGACAGGATGGGGTGAGGTGGAGGTGACGCAGGGAAGTAGATGGAGAAGAGCAGAGTGAAAAGGCAGTGATAAAAACGAAGGGAGTTGGCGTATGAGGTATGTAGACTGATGATTTCAGAAAGATGTATGAAGAAAAAGGGCGCATGTACAAAGTAAGAGATTGCAACTCAAAGTTGGCTGAAGGGGAGATAGGGAGTGATTGAGACACTAAAAAGTCAGACCTTAATAATGTAATTATTTTAATTTGCAGTTTCATATTTTCGGAAATAAAATTTTTTCAGTTCTGCATATTCAGAGCAATGTCATTATTCTTGTGGATTTATACTGCTCAAGTGGTTTGCTGTGTCAAGCACAGGATTTCCCTTGAGCTTAATGGGGCTTGCACACAACAACACTCCCATTTTCTACATGTTCAAGTTTAAAGTTGACATCTTTTTAGACAATGACTTTTGCTCACAGATACATTTCTTCATAGGCACATTACAATATGATTGTACATTTTGTCCAAGAACCAAGTACACTGTGCAAGCTGCCCCTGCATGTTGGTGTCTCTTTGAAGATAGCTCTGAATTGGTAGAATCAACAATGGCAGTAGGATCTGAACTCAGACACAGTGTGAATGGGTCCAGTTTTCATTACATAAACTTTCCAGAGCCTTTGTCCAGCAGAGGAGCATTTCTATGGATTGTCATGGTCGCCCCGTGCCCGATTTCTAGCCCATCTGAATTTCAACATTATCCTAAGAGAGACGGCGGCCTGTTCTACACCAGACTGGCTTCCTGATGAAACACGCACACAGGTAAATGGGGGTTAGAACACTCCAAGGTATCTGGCAGAACCACATTTACCCTATGCTCTCTAAGGATAGGTAGTCCTAGTTAGTTGTACAATTATATGTATTCATATAACCAATGTAACAATTATAATGGTTGGATTATGTATCTTTTTCACCACCCTTGTAATGCTGGTTACAATGCTCTGTTTCCTTCTACTAATCATTGCAGTGCAAGTTTTTACACAAGAATACAACTGCTTCAATAAATGTTTGAAGTGCCAAGTTGTGTATTTCTTGTGTGTCCCTTTGGGCATGTCTGAGATAAAAACGAAAGAGTAGATCTGTTTCCACAATTTCCTTGAGGAAATTAGGGTTGTCGTGTTCTGAGGTTGCAGACACCATTTGGTACCCTGTGAGGTTTAAGAGTCCAGATGGTGCACTGTGAGCAAGCCAGGATTCAGGCCAACATAGGCTGATGGTATGAGTGGAATCAGTCCTCATAGTTTTACCGTTTATGTTGTCCAAATGCACAGTCTTACTGCATTAGTAGGAACCGTACGACAGATGTGTACGACAAATGTTTTAAGCCACATTTTCATTTACATAGGCCTTGCATCTTGGAAAGGATTCCTAGTTACGCTTATTTGGCCAAGACCCTTTAAGCAACTCCAACTCACATTCCATTTTCATTCCACTTAAAGTCCTTTCAGAAACTATATGCATATAGAACTTATTAGTTGGGAGGACAGAAGCATGAGGCAGCTGATATGCCTCTGTTAGCCTTTCTCTTTACTGTGATAATGTAGAGTAACCATCTTTTCAAACTCAAAACTGGGATAGACATAGACATAGAGGTAGGACTATAATGGTAAGATCTACTAATTTAGAACAACAGCACTGTCATAGAACATCTTAAATAAGCATTTTCTGCAAAGGTCTGTGGAAGATACGCCATAAAAGTAAGTACATAAGTACATTTTATTCTCCATGTTAGAGAAAATACCTAGCTGTACTATGCTAAAGTAACACATGCGGAAAAAATCCTCTTTGTACAAGAGTGAGGGAGTGCAGCAGTGGTTTTTAAGGCGATCATTGATTTCCCATCACAGGTAATATCGCAAGAGAAGAATAAGGTTTGTGAATAAGTGAGTAATTTTCATGGCATTGCACATGTTCACCAGGCCCCTTCTTTGAAAGTTCTATCTAATATTCCAAAAAACATTTGTGATGCCAGAGCAGACATATAAAAAAATGGACTGACAGTCAAATCCAGGACATCTAAAGGAAAGGCAGTTGCTCTCGAGTCTTCAATGTTATTTGACCCTGTCACCAGGTAGGTCGCCCCCCTAGCCACCGTGTGGTCCTCCCCGTGCTGTGCTGTGCTGCTACGCTCTGACCGCCATTTCTGCGTGCTGTACTGGTAACTTTGTCTGGTGTGATTCTTTCGTTTTTTTCCCCTTTGCCTTTTTGTAACCCTGTGCTGTTTACTCCTTGTTTACCCCTTGTTCCCCTTTAGCCTTTGTAACTGTGCCTGTTTATTGTTCGGTACCCTCGTTCCCCCTTGCCTTCTGTGCCCTCCCGCTTCCCGCCTCACCCTCTGCTTCCCGACGCTGCTCCCTGCGGCCCCACCCCCCCCACCGTTCCCATTCGCCACCCCGCTCCCGCCTCCCAGCTGCTCTTCCCTCCCTCAGCCCCTCATATGGAGGCCGCACGGTGGTAAAGGGAGCGACCCTTGACCCTGTCACCAGGTAGGTCGCCCCCCTAGCCACCGCGTGGTCCTCCCCGTGCTGTGCTGTGCTGCTACGCTCTGACCGCCATTTCTGCGTGCTGTACTGGTAACTTTGTCTGGTGTGATTCTTTCGTTTTTTTCCCCTTTGCCTTTTTGTAACCCTGTGCTGTTTACTCCTTGTTTACCCCTCGTTCCCCTTTAGCCCTTGTATCTGTGCCTGTTTATTTTTCAGTACCCTCGTTCCCCCTTGCCTTCTGTGCCCTCCTGCTTCCCGCCTCGCCCTCTGCTTCCCGCCGCTGCTCCCTGCGGCCCCGCCCCGCCGTTCCCATTCGCCACCCCGCTCCCGCCTCCCAGCTGTTCCTCCCTCCCTCAGCCCCTCATATGGAGGCCGCACGGTGGTAAAGAGAGCGACCCTTGACCCTGTCACCAGGTAGGTCACCCCCCTAGCCACCGCGTGGTCCTCCCCGTGCTGTGCTGTGCTGCTACGCTCTGACCGCAATTTCTGCGTGGTGTACTGGTAACTTTGTCTGGTGTGAATCTTTCGTTTTTTTCCCCTTTGCCTTTTTGTAACCCTGTGCTGTTTACTCCTTGTTTACCCCTCGTTCCCCTTTAGCCCTTGTAACTGTGCCTGTTTATTGTTCGGTACCCTCGTTCCCCCTTGCCTTCTGTGCCCTCCCGCTTCTCGCCTCGCCCTCTGCTTCCCGCCGCTGCTCCCTGCGGCCCGCCTCCCCCGCCGTTCCCATTCGCCACCCCGCTCCCGCCTCCCAGCTGCTGCTCCCTCCCTCAGCCCCTCATATGGAGGCCGCACGGTGGGAAAGGGAGCGACCCTTGACCCTATTACCAGGTAGGTCGCCCCCCTAGCCACCGCGTGGTCCTCCACGTGCTGTGCTGCGCTGCTACGCTCTGACCGCCATTTCTGCGTGCTGTACTGGTAACTTTGTCAGATGTGATTCTTTCGTTTTTTTCCCCTTTGCCTTTTTGTAACCCTGTGCTGTTTACTCCTTGTTTACCCCTCGTTCCCCTTTAGCCCTTGTAACTGTGCCTGTTTATTTTTGGTACCCTCGTTCCCCCTTGCCTTCTGTGCCCTCCCGCTTCCCGCCTCGCCCTCTGCTTCCCGACGCTGCTCCCTGCGGCCCGCCCCCCCCGTCGTTCCCATTCGCCACCCCGCTCCCGCCTCCCAGCTGCTCCTCCCTCCCTCAGCCCCTCAAATGTAGGCCGCACAGCGGACGCACGCAGCGGACGCACGCAGCGGACGCACGCAGCGGGTGCACCGATTGTGCGCCGAAGGCGCGCCAAAGGCAAGCCAGTCTGCGCCCGTCCACGGCTGGACCGCACCCAGCGCCAGGACCCCTGGCCCCTGCCGATTCCAGCCAACACGACGAACTTACAACGCCGCCACCCTCAACGCACTCAAACCCGACCGGAACCCCACCTGCTACCGAGCCACCCCGAAACGCACCCATGTACCCTTCACCTGCCAAGCCTGCAAGTTCACCTGCCTCCGGATCTGCACCGCACCCGGAAGGCCAGGCACCAGCAACAACCACCTCAAGTGCATCCTGCTCAACACCCGCCCCGTCCACAGACACGCCGTCGAACTCTGGAACCTCCTCGACACGACATCACCGGACGTCGCCTTCCTCACGGAAACCTGGATGAACGCCTCCTCAGCGCCCAACATCGCCATAGCCATATCCCGGACGGATACAAGATCACCCGGAGGGATCGCGTCAACCAGACCGGAGGAGGCATCGCCATCGTCCACAGGAACACCATCCGCATCACAACCAACTCCGACGACACACTCACCGCCGCCGAGCACCTCCACTTCCAGATACACACCGATCCCAAGACCACCCTCAGAGGCACCCTCATCTACAGACCCCTGGGACCACGCACACAATTCAGCGAAGCCATCGCAGACTTCATCAGCCCGCACGCCCTCACCTCCTCTGACTACATCCTCCTAGGGGACCTCAACTTCCACCTGGAGAACAACAATGACAGCAACACCGCCGCCCTGCTGGAAAACCTCGCCAACCTCGGACTCAAGCAACTGGTGAACACCCCCAACCAGTATGCCGGCCACACGCTCGACCCCATCTTCTCCTCCAGCAAGCACATCTCCTTCAGCCACTCCACCGGACTTCATTGGACGGATTACAGCTGCGTACACTTCAGCTTCAGAAGAACCACGACCCACCACCACCCACAACAAGCCCCACGCAGGAGCTGGAGCAAGATCACCGCCGAACAGCTCACCACCTCCCTCAGCCAGAACCCTCCCGCCAGCACAATGGACCCCAACGAGACAGCACGCATCTTTACTCAGTGGCTCACCAACTGCGCCGACGACCTCGCACCACTGAAGAACCCTCCCAGCAGACCCAGCAGCAAGAAAGCCTCGAGGTTCACCCACAAACTCAAAACATCCAAGAAAAACTGCCGCACCCTTGAAAAAGCCTGGCGCCACGACCAGACTACAGAATACATGACTGCCCTCAAGAACGCCACCCGCACACACCACCAGCTGATCCGCACCACCAAAAAGACAACATTCAAAGAATGACTGGACAACAACACTCCCAACAGCAAGGAACTCTTCGGCATCATCAAAGAGCTCTCCAACCCCAGTGCCGGAAACAATGACATCACTCCCTCGCAAGACCTCTGCGACTCACTCGCCGCCTTCTTCCACTGCAAGATCGCCGACATACACAACAGCTTCGGTGCACCATCCACGCACCCCACCACCGAACCAATGCCCCCCACCACCACCCTATGCGCCTGGACCCCAGTCAGCACCGAAGACACCACCCGCACGATGAACACCATCCACTCCGGATCCCCAACCGACCCCTGCCCCCACCACGTCTTCAACAAGGCCGACTCCATCATCGCACCCCAACTCTGGGACATCATCAACATCTCCTTCAACACCGCCACCTTCCCGGAGAGCTGGAAGCATGCCGAGCTCAGCGCCCTCCTGAAGAAACATACAGCGGACCCCACCGACCTCAAGAACTTCCGCCCATCTCGCTCCTCCCTTTTCCTGCCAAAGTCATCAAGAAGACCGTCAACAAACAGCTCGCCGCCTTCCTCGAGACGAACGGATCCCTCGACCCCTCACAGTCCCGTTTCAGAGCGAACCACAGCACTGAGACCGCCCTCATCGCAGCCACCGACGACATCAGATCCCTGATCCACAACGGGGAAACAGCCACCCTCATCCTCCTGGACCTCTCTGCAGCGTTCGACACTGTCTGCCACCGCACCCTAATACAGCGCCTCAGCAACATCGGAATCCAAGAGAAGGCACTGGAGTGGATCATCTCATTCCTCGCCGGAAGAACCCAGAGAGTCCGCCTCCCCCGTTCAGATCCGAGGACACCGAAGTCATCTGCGGCGTACCATAAGGATCCTCACTCAGACCCACCCTCTTCAACGTCTACATGAGCCCCCTCGCAGCCATCGCATGCCAACACAACCTTAACATCATCGCCGACGACACCCAGCTCATCCTCTCCCTCACCAACGACCCCGCCACCGCCAGAGCCAGCCTACACGAAGGAATGAATGACGTCGCTGAGTGGATGAAGAACAGCCGCCTGAAACTGAACTCAGACAAAACGGAAGTCCTCATCCTGGGATCATCCCCCTCCGCCTGGGACGACTCCTGGTGGCCCCCTGCCATAGGCACCAACCCCAAACCAACAGACCACGCACGAAACCTGGACTTCATCCTGGACTCCTCCCTCTCGATGACCAGACAAGTCAACGCCGTCTCATCATCCTGCTTCAACACCTTGCACATGCTCCGTAAGATCTTCCGATTGATCCCCACCGAAACCAGGAAGATGGTCACGCAGGCACTTGTCACCAGCCGACTGGACTACGGGAACACCCTCTACGCAGGAACCACTGCCAAACTACAGAAAGGACTCCAGCGCATACAGAACGCCTCCGCATGACTCATCCTGGACATCCCCCGCCGCAGCCACATCTCCATCCACCTTAGAGACCTGCACTGGCTCCCCGTCAGCAAGAGGATCACGTTCAGACTCCTGACTCACGCACACAAGGCTCTCCACGACCTGGACCCCAAGTACCTCAACGACCGCCTCACTTTCTACAAGCCCGCCCGCCAGCTGCGATCGACCAGCCTTGCCCTTGCCACAGTACCACGCATTCTCAGAGCCACCGCCGGAGGAAGATCCTTCTCCTACCTGGCGGCCAAGACATGGAACACCCTCCCCATCCACCTACGGCTGACCCACGACCATCTCTCCTTCAGGAAGCAACTCAAGACCTGGCTTTTCGAGCAGTAACAGACCCCTCCCCCCCAGCACCTGGAGACCCTCAGGGTAAGTAGCGCGCTATATAAATTGTTTGATTTGAATTCATTTGGTGGTCCGTGCTTTCTGTTCCTGGTATCCGAGTATATGTTTTCATGTCGGGACAGGAGAAAAAAATTGCCAAATAACGGATTAAGAGCTATCCACCCTTTTTGTTTTTTTACTCCCTCTGCTGAGTGAAACTGGTTGTCAACAGGTAGGTAAACTCCCTTGTGTTCCTGATACCCTTGAATTTTAGGCCCACAAAACAGGGCCCAATTAGCAATGGGATCCCAACAAAGGGTGACATTAGGATGACGGGCGGACTTTGTCCGCCCGCCACCCTATCGGACAACGGGACTGCCCGCCATAGGTGGCAATCCGCCCGACATCCTAATGGGCCCCAAAGTTTCTGATTGGCTGACAGCATGCAATCAGGAGGGTCCTAACACAGAGACTATCCTGATTGGTTGGAAGAGTAGCCAGTGGGAATAATGTACTTTCAAGAATCTGACTTGGTCCATTCGACTAAAGAGAAAATGGTCATGTCTTTGCCCATTTCCTCGCCTCGTGGAAGCCCTGGTCTGGTGAAAGAGAAGCATTGTGTCAACTTACTTACCGTTATAGAAGAATATTGACTTGTCGCAAAACGGCACAGCACCGCGAAAGTGCCCATGCAACCCTTAGTGAATAACCCCTGTAGTCATAGTTTGCCATCTGAAAAATGGAATAAATATATTGCTGAATTTTTACTGTGCCCAAAGACAGCAATGATAGAGCGGAATTATTTTGCTGTAATTCTAGCTGTAGTGCATAACTTTAGCATGGAGTACATCCTGTTAGCACCATTATTGATGACCAGATAACAAAAATTGTGTTAAAGAAATTTTCTATGTATGTTGAACCAGTGGAAATATTTACGTGGTAAAGCCCATGAATTAGGCATATTTTACTAAAAAAGCATTTTTTTTCAAGGAACCCACAACACAGCCCATGTTTGAGAGTAATCCATGCTTTTGTGACTCTATGATATGTCTAGATAATATTAAAGACAATTAGAACATTGGAATGTTGCAGTGGCATAGGAGCGTCGCCCCACTGCTTTCCCTCCATCCCGCATTCGCGAACCCTCCTCCTTCCCCCCCGCGCGACTCACCCATGCCTGTCCCCCCAAACCTCCCCGCGAGCCATGCTGGCCGCCACTGGAATGTTGGGAGCCAATAGAGCAGCAGAGGGCCAATAATAGCTGGGAAAGGCCAGTTCCAAAACGTCAATGCTTGTCTCTCTGTTTCTACCTTTTTCATTTAGAGCATTCTTCCCTGATGATGGAATATTCTGAGGAGCTAGTCTAGTCATTAAAGTGCCTCTCACTGGTTAAAGGCTTCTCCTACCTTTTGGAACAGAACGCCTTTGCCCGCTGGCAGGGCAGGCAATTATCATATATTAAATAATGGCTGGGTGTCTTGTATTTTTCAGACAAGGCTGGTGATGGGTCTCTAGCACTGCAGTCTATACAGCACAGGGCCATGTGACTGACATCACAGATGCTATCAAAATAATTTCTCCACTAGACTGTTAACATTTTTCAGACTGTTTTCCTTTTGTTTAAATAAATCCCAGCTATTTCCCAGTTTCAATCCTTCCAGACCTTACCAGGGTTTCCAGTTTTTACAGAAGGGATCACTAAAGCCCCGTGAAGTTGACTTTGGCAACAAAGATAGACCCCCACATCTGCTTTTTAGGGCTTCTCATTTGATTCATAAGTAACATTGTTTCCTTTGCTACTGAAAATTTATCACACAAAGGAGGCTCTTGACAGGAGACCCTGCTCATTTGAGTATGAAATATTGGCTAGTGCAGTAGGTCATCAGAAAATAGTTAATTTTAAAATATTTATTTATTTGTTTATTTAATGCGGCGCTCCTGCACACCCATTTTGCATTTTAACATTGCGGCGGGTGCTTCCGACTGCAGCACCCGCCACGATGTTCAAAATGCATGTTGTGCATTTCATTGCACTTCATGGCAGGCACCACATGGTGCCTGCCACTTGGTGCAGTGAAATGTAGGGGAGTACCATGGGTACCCCTCAGAGCACCCACACCTCCCGCCAACACAAGGGGGGCCCACAACGGGTCCCCAAAACCAATCCCCACCAGCCTTTCCATGGCGGTTTATCCTAATTCGGCAGACTGTGCCTGCTAGGCACCGCCATCATTTCAGCCTATCTGGACCGTCCGCCAGGCAATCGTAACGATTGCCTGTGTGGATTCCATCGTGGACGGTCTTTGCGTCTGCCACAGTAGAACTCAGGATCCCCCCCGCCATCGTAATGTGATGGGGGAAAATCGCGGTCTAATAGTGGAAGGCCTGCCACCGCACGGCTGGTGGTGGCGGTCCTTCTGCCATCGTAATGACCCCCTAAGTTAGGTTCTGCTCCCAGGCTTGGATGCAGGGCATTCCACAACCTGTGGTGTTGAACTACCTCTGTCTCTAATCTACCAGCCTCTGACTCTGGCAGGAAGACAGCTTGGTGGCATGGATGTGGGCAAGCAGAGAGGGTAAGAGGAGGGGCGGAAAGGAGGTTTCTTTGTGCTGATGCCTGCTTCCATCCTGAAGAGGTGAAGCAAGGGAAGGTACATCTCAGACTGAACCTTCTCTTACAGCACCTTCGTTCTGCCGCCTACCACTTGAAGCATAAGACACCTGAGAGAGAGAGATAATAATAAGAAGTGATATATCTCTTAGTACCTGATTTAGATCTTGGTAGAATTACCATCATCCTGCCGTGGCAGCAGTTTGAAGTACTCCGTCGAGCTGCCGGTATGCCGCCCGCTGTATTTAAGATGTGACACCAACATACTGCAGTCCGCCGCGTCAGCTGTCTAACAGTACTCCATCACCTTCAGGCCAACGGGTTTGCACCGACCGATGTAGATGTTCCCATTGTGCTGGTGGTGTCCTGGCAAAGGAGTCGTGATGGAGAGACAGGTAAGTACTACTCATCATCTCACTACACATATATGTTGTGAATCTGTTAATATGTATATGTAGGTAATGCGTAATGCCCTTTTTTAATGCATATAACATTGCACACAAACAACATACACACACTGTTGAATGTACACCCACAGATTCCAGTGACAACGAGGTGGCTTAGCTTCGTGCTCAAGTAATAGCAGCACAAGGTGGACCTCGACAATGAGGTTTAAGATGGAAACGGATGTGGGGACCCAAAAAAGGCATGTTTTCCTCTCTTTTCCGTTGAATCTGTTAACTTGAGTTTCGAGGGGTTCCCGCCACAGTTGCCTTCATGAAAAGGTACATCGTTATCGACGCAGCGGTCTTCTTGGCAGGACACCCTCCAACACCGCTCACCTCTGTAGCCTGCACTGGCTCCCAATCAAGAAGAGATGTAATTTCAAGCTGCTCATGCACGCTGGCAAAGCCTTCCACGACACAGGACCAAAATACCTGAACAACCGCCTGACCTTCCACCAGCCCACCAGATACCTTCAGTCTTCCTCCCTGGCCCTCGCCACCAGCCCTCACATCAATTGTACTCGAGCCGGAGGATGCTCCTTCCCCCACCTCACTGCCAAAGCCTGGAACAACCTCCCCGTCCACTTCCCCTGCCGATTTAAGGAAGGGTTTCAAAACCTGACTGTTTGGCTGAGTCAGTGGGACTCAGGCGGTCTTTCGTCCATAAACCCCGACAACATAGAAATACGGCGAGCGGAACGCCAAGTAGGTGGGTGGAGAAACCATTAAAAATGCGGCAGTGGGAACAAATCTGCCAAGATCTAAATCAGGCCCTTAGTCTGTTGTGAGTTCCAGTAACGAGTCAGAATATCGAGTTGGAAATATCGACTGCAAGAATATCATGGTCAAGAATATTGAGTTTAAGGTAAGAAATATCGTTTTCAAAAATATCGAACTCATTAATATTGTATGCAAAAATATAGTTGTTAAAAATATCGTTTTTTAAGTTAGTGGTATGTATTGTAGTATGTATTTTACATGTATGTGCTCTATTGTTTGTGTAAGTATTGCATTTGTTTTTTAATATATGTGTTACATTTGTAGAAGTTATTAATTTAATTTTAATTAAATGTAGCTTTTTAGTTCCGTAGTCGGTTGTGGGTTTATAGGGGAATAGGGTGGCAAGTAATTAATTATAATACATTGAATATTAATTTTTATTTAATGGTATTTATTTAATTTTGATTTTATAGAGCTGTGTGAATTAATTTATTATTAATTAATTATTAATAGGCTGTTAATTTTTATTGATTAATTAATAGGTAGATATGTTAATTGTATCATTTTTTTAGGAACAGGTTGTGGGTTTATAGGGGAATAGGGTGGGAAGTAATTTAATTATAATTACATTATTAATATTTAGTATTAAATAATATGTATTTATTTAATATTCTATATTGTTAATTGTGGGAATTGATGTATTATTATTAATTATTTATGAATTAGTTGTTAATTAATTGGTAATAATGTTAATTGCGGTTCTTTTAGGAGCGGGTTGTGGGTTGATAGGAGAGCAGGGTGGGAAGTAATTTAATTGTAATACATGTATTAATATTTTTAATATAATATGTATTTAACTTTATTTTATAATGTTAATTGAGTGAATTAATTTATTAATAATTATTTATATTTTGTATGGTAATTGTTAATTAATTAATTAATTATTAATTAATTATGTTAATTGTGTAAATTTTTAAGAAATTGGTAGTGGCATTTATAGGGGAATATAGTGGGAGGTAATTTATTTACAATTAATTGATTATTTGTTAATTAATGCTAATTAATTAAAATTGTACTATGGCAATTGTGTAATTATTTTGTTGTGTGAGTTGTGGGATTCATAGTGATAAATGGTGGAAGGATTTTTTTTAATTAATTAATCATTTGTTGTTAATTGGTATTAATTTATTAATGTAAAATTAGTTATGGAAATTGTGTATATATTTTTAGGTGTGTATTTTGGGGGTCGATTCCGATTCGGGAAAAAAACCGTCTGTACGATTTGCATCCGGAGCCCTCTCCATACGAATCGTACCTGTCCGTCTTAGTCGCGTAGTACGATCCGTATTCCATGAATCCGTCCGAATCGTCGCGATCCGTACGTATTGCAAGGCTGAAACCGTGAACCGTCCGACTCGTACACATGCCGTACGACTCGTACACATGCCGTACGACCCGACGAGTACGATCCGGACCGGAGTATGAGGGCGCGATTCATAGGGTCCATGTCAGGTAAGGGCGAGTCGTACGGAAAAGCACACAAACACATACACTCCGTACACCCCATGATCGCAGGGGTACGGTGCACACCCCTGCGATCATGGCGGTACGCACCGTACCCCATGTACGATGGGTGTACGCACCGTACCCCATGTACGATGGGTGTACCCATCGTACATGGGGTACGGTGCGTACACCCATCATACATGTGGTACGGTGCGTACACCCAGTGTACATGGGGTACGGTGCGTACACCCATCGTACATGGGGTACCGTACATACACCCATCGTACATGGGGTACGGTGCGTACACCCCATGATCGCAGGGGTATGTACTGTACCCCTGCGATCATGGGGGTTACGCACCGTACCCGGGGGGGCCGTTCCGTACCTGTTTCGGCGCAAACTCTGCTTTTACGGCTGTTTTACACTCCTGTACAAAAAGGGTCTTACGGTGCGCACCCGAAGCGTATCCTACTTGCTGGGTCATAAAAACCAGCCGCGAACCGTACAGATGTCGTGTACAGCGGGTTCGGAGGGAGAATCGTACAGAGATTAGAGTTGTACGGTCTCTGTACGACTCGTATGGAGTACGGCTCCTGGTACGAATCGTACTTCGTCGTACGTAAGCGGGACGTGGCAAGGTACGATTCGTACGGGAAAAACGCTCCGAACGGCTATTCGGAGTGGTTTTTCCCGAATCGGAATTGGCCCCTTGGTGTTTATTGGAGTAGAAACGGAAAAGTAATGTAGTTTAAATTAATTAATCATTACTTGAGTATTAATATTCATTTATTAATTGATAAATATTGTTGGTAATGTTTATTTTTATTTTGTTTGGGGATTTTGGTTCTATAGCTGTAACGTGTGGTTAGTAAATTAACTTTTACCTTTTTAAATTTGTTTTTTAATTATTAATATTTGTTTAATTGATAATTAATTGTGTTAATTATGGAGGTACACTTTTTTTATTTAGATGTGTGTTGTAAATTGTGTGTTATAGGGTAGGAAAAAAGATATTACATTTATGTAACAAATATTTTATTTTATTAAAATTAATTTCAATTACAAAATATTTATGTGTTTGTTAATCTTTTATTAAATTAAAAAAAGTCATCTTTTTTTTAAATGTTAGATTTTTACTACATTATAATATGTTTCTATGCTTTGTATATGTTTTGTTTTTAGTTTCTTTATGATATTTTGTTGGTAGTTGATATTTTGTTTGTTTTTAAATTTCAATTTTATTTAATGGGAATAGTAATTTTTACCCCTCTGCTATCCAACACTTTCCCTACAGCTGCATTCGCTGGAGTGGGAATAGTCATTTTTACCCCTACGCTACCCAGCACTTTCCCTACTATTGCACTCGCTGGAGTGGGAATAGTACATTTTTCCCCTCTGGTATCAAACACTTTCCCTAGTGTTGCACTTGCTGGACTGGGAAAGGTAATTTTTTCCCCTCCGCTATCCAACAATTTCCCTACTGTTACAGTCATTGGAGTTGGAATAGAAAATTATTCCCCTCCACTATCCAACACTTTCCCTACTGTTGCAATCATTGGAGTGGGAATAGTAAATGATTCCCCTCCGCTTTCCAACACTTTCCCTACTGTTGCACTCAATGTAGTGTAAAATGTAGGTTTAAAAATATTCAATATTTTAATATTTTAATTTGTAATATAATTTTGTGTTAAATAATTTTTATGTTACAGGTGTATGTATGTATATATTTAATATAGTTCTAACACTTTATAATTAATTAAAAATTTTATTTATTAATTATTTTAAGGAAATATATATATATTCCATTTTATATATGTTTGTTTAATTTATTTTTAAATAAAATGTTATACTTATAATTGTTAAAATGTACAAATAAATCTAAAGAAATAGCACTGAGGGGTCTATTAGGATAGCGGTCAGTCTTCCACCCGCAATCGCAACCTAGAAAACCGCCGGTCCCATCAGCATGGCGGTGACAAACGTGGCTGTGTGGTTTTCCGCCTGCCACTTTTCTGCCGGTAGCAGTCCGCATGCTTGCCTGGTGGGCAGAGATGGACTGCTAAAATGGGGCCGGTGCAGGGCCAGGTTTTAGTGGCGGTGGAATCGCCATGAAAAGGCATGCGCAGAATGTCTCCGGGGGCCCATTGCGGGCCCCCAATGTATTTGGGGGGGTGTGGGTGCACATGTCCCTGAATAGGCACGGTTCAGGACAAACGTGCTACCTCTGCAGCTCGCTCGGTTTAAAAACAAAAAAAATAATTTTTGAACAGGTTTAGAAGTGAGTGCTTCTCTGATTCACTTTGCACATGTCCCTGTACCAGGTGGCAGGCACTGTGCAGTGCCTGCCACGCAGTGCAAGGATATGCAGGACATGCTTTTTTGGACATTGTGGCGGTGCTGCTGGCAGCAGCAACCGCCACAATGTTAAATGCCAAAATCCGACCACCGCGGTCGGATTTCAACTGCGGAGCATACTAATAGGACCGGCTGTTATGCCGCGGTCCTAGCGGGCGGTGTTTTCCCTCTACCATGGCAGTCAGAGTGATTTTCCAACCGCCATCCTAATGACCCCCTAAATGCAGAATTACTCTTCTCACATCATTATGCGTAATCCAACAGAATTCTCAAGTAATTCTGTATGAAAACGCTACGCTGAATTACGCGAGTGACACCCACCCCTAATTAAAATACATGTAGTATGGTTGCATTAACATTATTTCTTTTTAATTTCCCCAGATGGACCCATATCACCCTTCACCTCAGGAAGCTCTACTGGTTGCCAGTTGCAAAAAGAGATGTCAGTTCAAGCTGCTCGCCCACGCTTTCAAGGCGCTACACAGCGAAGGAATAGCATACCTCAACAGTCGAGTAAATTTCCACCAGCCTACCAGGAAACTCTGCTCTTAATCCCTCTCCCTAGCAGCAACCCGATGCATCTGCAGAAGAACAGTGGAGGCAGCTCCTTCTCCCACCTGGCCTGGAACAACCTCCCCCTGCACCTAAGAGCCTCACCGTCGCCCCAGCAATTCAGGAAGGACCTCAAGACCTGGATGTTCAACCTATAGGAGAACACACAGCATGCTCTCCCAGCACCTTGAGACCGTCAAGGGTGATGCAGCCGCGCTATACAAATCCTGATTGATAGTTTTTCCTGTCATGGCATTTTACAACAGTTTCGAAATCAAGAAGATTTCAAACCTCTTAAACTATATGCATTCCCTTCCATAGTTCACTTATCCCCATCACTCTCAATTAATTTAGAAACAATGGAGTCCAGAATCTGAAATCTGCTTGGGTTGGACCATATAGGTTAAAAATTGTTTTACTGAATTTTGAAAATTTTGCAGTCCACCTTAAACCATCTTCCCTCTAAACCCTGTAATGATGTATGACTAAGAATAACCATATTGTTTTCCTACTCAATGCTTGAAAAGCAAAACTACTCCTAAACCATTTTCTTTTAAGTTTCAGGGCCTCAATATCAGATGTCACTCTTGTAATAATAAATTATCAATATTAAGAAAGAAGAAACTACATGTGGTTAAGCATACAATTTTAAAATAGCATGTTAATTACATGTAAAGTTATAAACTGGGGCACTGGAATTATGTGGCAGGGAGGACCAAATTATGCTGCAAGGTTAACTAAATTTGCTGCACATATTTTTGCAGTTTTACTGCATTATTTATAACATTTTGTACATGTTCAAACTGTCTGGGCAAGGTTTTCACCTCATTAATGTCAGTAAAACTCCTACCTACAGCAATCAGGAATGACAGATATGTCAGGAATCCTGATGTGATCTGTCAGCGCAAAAGCCACACATTACTGGAGTTGTGGTGCAAGCATGATGCAAAACCAGCAATGCTTGATGCAGGCCTATACATATAGCACTGTGTCACCCTTATGCCTGCTATGAGGCAGGCATAAGATTTTGATGCAGTGGCGTCCTAGAAGTGGCGCAGTAAAATCTTACAGATTTCACTGCGCCACTCCTAAGAGATTTTGTTGCGTGGGAACGCCCACCCTGCATACATTATACCTATTGCAGGTATAATGTAGAGCAGGGCTTTACAAGGTGACACATCTGCCTAGATGTGTTACCTTGTACATACGGTGCAGTGGCACCATATTTATGCCAGTAGTACGTCAAGAAAATGACGCACCTGCGGCGTAAAACTGTCACCAGGGGCTCATAAATAAGCCCCCAATGTTTTTGTTAAAATCTGAAAATTATGCAGGAGATGATGGATTATGTGGCAAGTGTAGCAAATCTACAAGTAGGGAGAAATGCTGTATCTCAGAAATTGCATAATTACTGTGGCCCTGTGTAATGGCAATATATAAAGTGAAATAGGCAGGCATATATAGTGGAGTGAACAACAAGGAAAGCAAAGATTTTAAGAAAAAGAGGCAGTGCACACCAACACCATTTACTTTGGCTGAGAAGCACAACCAACACAATCTAAATACACTTGTCGTGGTGAGACCAAAACAAAATGGATGGCACACAACCCTTCCAGACATCTCCAACGACATATCACGACAATAGCTGAATACAGAAGCCAAGCTTGAAATACAAATGAAATAAGAAAACAAATCAGTATATATCTAACAAACTGTGACATAGTACGTAAACAGGACTCATTTAATATAGGAAATGTAAGGCGTAATTTACATACATTTCAACAATGAACAACACCTGATGTTGCCGCAGATTGCATAAAGTCCCTTTCTTCACCTCTGCGCTTTGTGGTAAATTCTAGTAATTCAGGAGGATCATCATATGTGGTGGTCTTAAATTTACATTTACCGTGAATAAACAAGGAAGAACACGGCCATATTGAGTATTTATAGATTTTGATGTAGGCTTTGTGTCTAAATATTTCTTCCTTCTGGCTGCTTAAGCAACATCCTACCTAAAGAATAACTTATTACGAGATCAACATATAACCTGTTATCTACTTTTAGAAGCCATTTCTACTTTCATTAAGTCTTCACATCCCAAGTACAGAAGAATCCCACACACCACTGGGTTTGGATTAAGTTGGAAAGGATGCAAGCTATGACTTATAGGATGCGCTTTTTGGATATTTAAGTCAGCGGAGTTTGAGCGTTTGGAATAAACATTTAAAAGAAGGCAACAGAGTAATTTCTCTCCAAGACCTCTGGTTCTCAGACTATTAATATGGTTTTGTTTTCCAAATCACCAGGATGTTTTTAAGAGGATATACCTCTGCATCTTACCACCTTACCTTCAATATAGTGCCCTTAACATAAATTACTCTGTATTTAATTACTAAGATACTACATACCATGGTAGACTATTTACCATCAATGTTATGAACTCCAGGCTTTTTTCCTTAACAAGAACCTCTGTAGATTAGATAAAAAAGAGCTTAACAGGTTATGGCATTCAGTTATAAGCCCACACACAGTTAGAAGTGCAATTTCTGAAGACTTAAGGCATCATTAGGATGGCGGGCAGACTTTGTCCGCCCGCCATCCTCAGGGTGAAAGGGACTTCCGACCATAAGGGCGGGGGTCTCGTGGGGGCAATTAGGATGCGCCCGCCACAGTGGCGGGCACATCCCGTATTTTTAACATTGCGGCGGGCACCGCAATGCTAAAAATACATGTTGTGCTTTTCAAAGCACAACGTGACAAGCACCGCGTGGTGCCTGCCACTTTGTTCTTTGAAAGGCAGGGGGTTACCATAGGTACCCCCCATGTGCACCACCACCCCTCCGGAGTCCATGGAGGCCCGCAACGGGCCCCCCAAGCAGACTTTGCATGCCTTTCCGTGGCGGCAATGCCGCCACGGAAAGTCATCACAATGGCACATTGTAATATGGCTGGCAGTGTCTGAAAGACACCGCCACCATATTGAACCCTTTTCCGCCCAGTCGACATGTCGACCGGGCGGAAAAGCGGTGGATGGTCTTTCCGTCCGACGCAGAGCCCCCAAGCCATAATAATATGGAGGGGTCTCTTCTACAGGGATGGCGGGCGGATTGCCCCCGCCAGGCCGGCGGTGAATACCGCCGGCCCGGCGGGGGCAATCCACCCCCCATCCTAATGGGGGCCTTACATGAAGTTGAAGTTGAAGTTGAAGGGTTTTGTAAAGCGCTCTACTACCAAGCGGTTTCTTGGCGCTGCAGTGAGACAGTCCTGAGGGAAAACAAGAGGGAAACTACAATGGGTAAGCTAAGGAAAAGAGATGAGTCTTAAGAGTTTTACGGAAATCCTGTAGGTGGGAATGGATCTGATAGCAAAGGGAAGGGCATTCCAAAAAAGGGGGGTGAGAGTAGAAAACCTTGTACTGCCAAGTTTTTTCCTTCGATAGCGGGGAACGCTAAGGAGGAATTGGGTAGCGGAGCGGAGGCTTCTGCCAGGGACATAGGCACTGATCTTTGATCTAATAAACACTGGGGTAGTGCCCGCCAGGGACATAAAGATCAGGCATCCCATCTTGAATAAGGAACGTTCCAGGATGGGGAGCCAGTGAAGAGTCATTAACAGGGGAGTAATGCGATAGGATTTGGGAAGCCTATAGATAAGGCGAGCTGCCTAGTTTTGGATTAACTGTAGGCGACGGCGCTCATAAGCAGGAATACCTACGTATAGGCCGTTGCCATAATCCAGGCGGGTTAGAATCATTGCCAAAACAATAAGTTTAAGGGCTTCAGCAGAAAAATATCGGGAAATTTTGCGAATGATTCTAAGGAACAAGAAGCAAGAAGAAACCACCGAGCTGATCTGGGGGCGCATAGAAAGATCTTGACTAATTTTAATGCCCAGGGTTTTCACAGATGCGGAGGGTTGGGGAGAGGAACCAAAGGCTGGGGGCCAGAAGGCGGAAGACCAGGGGTTAGATGAGCCACCGACAAGGACCAACTCCGTCTTGTCGGGATTCAGTTTTAACTGATTGAGGTTCATCCAGTCGAAGATGAAAGTCAGTGTGGAGCGAACCTTAAGGATAGAATCAGGAGAGGAAGAAAGGTTGAAAATAAGCTGAAGGTCATCGGCGTAATTAAACACCGTGACCTCCATTACCTGCAGAGCAGCAATAAGGGGGTAGATATAAAGATTGAAAAGGAGAGGAGAAAGAGATGAGCCTTGGGGAACCCCGCAAGAGACTGGACAGGTGGGGGCTGAGAAGCCCTCCAGCTGATCGGCCTGGGTGCGGTCCACTAAGAAGGAGGTGAGCCAGGCCAAAGCCGATACCCAGACGCCGGCGCCCACGACACGGTCGAGAAGAATGGAGTGGTCGACCGTGTCGAAGGCGGCAGACAAATCGAGGAGGACCAGGGCCTGAGGGGAATTGATGTCAGCACTCCTCCTAAGCTCATCCATCTAGATATTTTCCATGCCGGCGGCTCCACAGTGCTACGGGGACAACTGAGAGGCGAGTAGGTACTCGGAGCACGAAGTTCAGCGAAACTAATAGGTTTCCTTCTGAACAAGCCTTCCCTCTGCCTCCTGGAGCAATCGAGACCCACATCTGGAGTTTCTCTTTTTTCCTCGCCTATTTAGGTTTTTGAGGGTGCCTGCTGCAGATTTTTGCAGTACGGTCTATAGGAATCTAGGATTGGGTACACGTTAGTGTGTGTATTCCACCCATTTTCCTCACTGGTCCTGACGAAAACCTGGGATTACCACTTACAGGTTGAAACATGTAGACCCTTTTTATATAACAATCACATAGATACTCTTGGTCATTATAACCTATCAGAATCCACACACTGTTTTTAATATTGTCCAGTAGCTTCTGATTAATGTTTTTTCTACAAGTCATACCAGGACAATTTTTAACACCCCTTTTTTGCACCTCACACAAAAAATCAGCTCCACTGTAGTCAGGTGTCGCAGCACACCCGGATGGCACTCAGCCATCTGGGTGGACCCCAATTATGAAGCATGTCACCAACCAGGTTGGTGAGTGAGGGGTTTTCAACAATAAGGACTAATAACTAGTACCTGAATCAATGTTTTTCGCACCTCGAGTGGAAGGATCTGGAATACTCTCCGCAAAAGACTCATCGTATGGAAACAGGTGCGGATGGTAGCTCTTACTTGATTTTTCATAGTGAGAGACTGATCCAACCGAATACCTATATTTTTAAACACCGTTTTGGGAATCGTAGCTGGGGTCAAGTTTGAAAGCCGCCATTCCACAGACCAGTTGTACAACAAAAGATCCTTGAGGATTTATTCACAACTATTTCTCAGTTATAGTATCGTCAAATTAATGATCGAATAATGAAATGCACAAGGTAAACTGATATTTGAATACTTTAGTCAAAAAATAATGAATATTTTTTTCTTTTCAAATCCACAATATATATCATTGATTTGTACATACACATTGATATCTATACAATTCATCCATGGCAACCAAAAAAATGATCACAGTTTAGGCTATAAGTGCAGATTCAGTATTATGCTTAGATCTAAAACCGTAGTGAGAAGGGTCCAGGCAGCCTCGGGACTCTATATGTTCCATGAGTATGTTCTTGATATGTCCTTCTAAGAGCTTACTCATTAGTGGGAGAAGAGAGATTGGTCGATAATTCAATAGATCGGCTGTAGGAAGGAGTGCCTTTTTGCAAATTGGAAGTATCTGTGCTGTTTTCCATACACATGGAAGATGTCCTTCGTTCAGAGATAAGTTTAATGTTCTGCAGATGGATGGGGCTAATTGCGAAGCTAGCAGGACAAAAATCTTTGCTGGTAGAATATCAAGAGGTGACCCGGATTCAGCCACTTTTAGCATTTCCGTCGTGGTATATACCTCGAAAGGTATAAAGTTTTCCAAAAGAGAAACATTCCCGGTAGAATATGAAGTGAGAGTAGGTGTGTCTTGTGGAGTATCTGTGGCATCAAGGAATTTATCATATATTTTGTTAATGTTTTCTTCAAGATGATCGACCATGTTATCACATAATACTTGAAAAGGGGGATAGTGTTGGCACAAGCAATGGGATTGGTAAAGGATTTAAGGACTTTATAAAGTTCTTTGGTGGAGTTACCTGCCTGGCTCAATTGAACGGCGATGTGAGCTTTCCGGGCTTTTTTTTGTATTCTTGTGATAAAGTAAAAGTGTAATTCTGAAGGATTCCTTCTTGTCCAATTTATGAGACTGTCACTAATGTTTCTCTAGTTTTTTGCACCTTGCCTTCTCCTTTACACAGTTTGGATAAATACTAGGCTGCGTGTTGCCTCTGCGTGCAGGTGCGGCTCCTCGCAGTGCAAGAAGCAAAAACATAAAATGGTAATAACTCTCAGTTATTACCATTTTATGTTTGGTTGCGGGTGAGCGGGTGGGCGGAGCTGCTCTGCGAGCAGGGCAGGGGAGGAGTGGTGTGCCTGCCCACTCCTGAGTGCACAATGACTGTTTGGTCTGCCCCTGGGGCCGCCCAAACCAGTCATGCACACTCTGCCCTTCTCCATACAGGCTGCAATGCAGCTTGCATGGAGGAAATTGCCTCCCCATAATCCCCTGGCTGGATGGCAGCCTGACAAATCACAACACTGCTTGCAGCACTGTGATTTGCTTAGGGGAAGGGGCCTGGCTGCCTGCTTCTGCTTCCTGTTCACGAGCAGAGAAGATGCGGGACACAGCTGGTGGAAATTTAAGTTTAATTTTTTTTAAATTATTATTAATTTAACCCCCCCAAGCAACCCCATGAGCCATCCCAGCCACGACTGTGTGTGTGTCTTTGTATTGTTGTTTTAGATTGGGAAGGATATCTATGGCTGCTTTTATAATGCCGTGCAAGTCATCTTATTTAGAATTGATATCTCCCAACTCTCCAATAGTAGGGGCCTTAAATTCCTTCATGGAGGTATCTTGGGTAATTTTATGCCATTGTCCCCTAACACTGTGAGTGGACTTATTCGGGGTAGGGGCTTCTTGAATATCAAGGATCTGAAAATTAATCAGTGAGTGATCAGACCATACAACCGTACGGGGAGCTTCGGTATGTATGCGGGGAGAGTTAGTCAAAATGACTTCCAATGTGTGGCCCGCTGAATAGGTGGGGCCAGTATTAGTCTTTTCCAATCCTAGAGAGGCCAAATCTGCGAGGAAATGAGTGGCTTTTATATTGGAACTTTTTTCACAATGAATGTTAAAATCGCCTAAAAAAATAAAATGTTTGGATGAGATAACATAAATAGCTATTCGTTCCATTAATTTGGAGGTGATACACAGGGCACCTTTTCAACAGTCCTGGGGCATGGGCTGGATTTTAAAGATACAAATCTCTATCTTTTCTTCCGAGGTCTTCTCAATTATAGATATTTTCAAGGACTCGTTATAGATAATAGCAATGCCTCCTTCTAATCTGACCTCCCTGGCCATTGGCCGACGGCAGCACTACCTCCCCAGTGCTGCCGTCGGCCAATGGCCGATGTGGCCCCGCCTGTTTTGCGGAAGTGCCGCACTTCCACAAAATCGCGTGCGCAATAAATCGGTTAATATGTGGTAGTTCTCAGTGAGAGCCAGGGCAATGGAAGGGGTGGAGGTGGGTTTCAGCCAAGTCTCAATGACAAATCCGAGATCAGGGGATTCCTCAGTAATCATGCCCCATATGTCAAAGGCATGCCTAGGCAAGGATCTCACGTTACTTAAGAAGCATTTCCAGCCATAGGTAGAATTGAGTGAGTGGGAAGTGAAGGCTTACGTAAAACTGACTTCTGATCCGCTTGGCCTATAGTAAACTGTGATTCAGCCTCCTGATCTAAGGTATGGCTCTGAAAATGGCAATGTATACATGAAAACGGACCATCAAAGGTGGGGAGGGATTTAGCTGTGTCACATGCAATGTGTGTGTTTTGCTCATTATCAGTAGTCTAATCTCTCTAAGTGCTTCAGCCGAGTAAAAACATCTCGATGTTGTAGTAGTGACTGAGGTATAAAAAAATGCAGGGGTCCTGGCTCCTGGCGATGGCTGGGCGCAGATGGGCTTACCTTAGGCACGCCTTGAGGCCTTTGTTTTACACATTTGAGCATTCTGTCCCTCTAGGGACTGAAAGTTCTAATAAATAGCCTTAGAGCCCTTAAAGGCCTGCTCCGTCAAAGGCCCAAGCCGAAAGCAGGCATTTAGGGGCCGGTAGAGCCCGCAACGACAGGCTCTAAGGCTATAGTGAGGCAAGTATCTTCTAAGAAGGCACCCACAGGCAGGTGAGGCTGCGGTAAAGAGATATAATACTGTGCTCTAAAGCATTCAAGGAAATAGCAAAGTTGGCATTCCCTCAGCCCCCTAGGTTGCACACCAACAAAAATCAATTTTTTAAAGTCAGCCATCGTCTTGAACGGTCCTGCTGTGAACCAGTATCAACAAAATATATCAAAAGGTGACCAGTTTCATTCGCTCTTACATAACACCCTGCATTGTTGTAGTTTTTAAGCACAAAGAAGCACTCTGATCTCTGTATTAATAGCATTATGGGCTGTTGTGGTCTATATTTGTAGACGAGCAAGTCACATCTGGCACTCTGCGGTATGAATGCTTTAAGGAATCTCTCATAAGTAAGACACATCTGGCTATTATAGTGATCATGTAAACAACTTCCATTCTACAATCTGAGTGTGGATGCTCATGGCGTACATTAAATTAAAACCTCTATAATTAGAAGGAATTCATGCTCATTACTGGTAACTTCAAACAACTACAGGTACGTGATTGGTTCTTCCTGCTGAATCTTTATTGGCATCGACCCTCAACGGGTTAGCAGTCAGGGGCGGCCTTAGGCATGTGCAAGCTGTGCACCGGGCCACCACACCAATATATATCCTTAGTATAATAATCCTCTGAAGATGGATACATATTTGCTTGGTGGCCCCTGGCAGGGATTTGGCGTCCTCCGGCTCTGTTCCACTTCCAAACACCCTGACCCCCCCCCCCCTCATCACTGGCCTCAGAGCTCCGCCCCGCCGGACCCCCTCTTCCGGGGCCCCATACCTACGCTCCCTGCCCAGGGCCGCCATGAGACTAGAGCCGCCGCTGTAGCAATGCAGTCTGTGTGGGCTTTTATATAGACACCAACCTCAATTTCAGGACCAACAGAGTGTAAAAGGCAAACACTGCTTTTACCATTGGCTTTGCTCCCGAAGCAACACTGGGGCATATTTTCAAGGACGGGCGATACATTATCGCTGCTTTTATCGGCAGGAAACTGCTGGTAAAACTGCGATAATGGGCTTGATAATATGCTCTATAGAATTCCTATCGAAGCCCATGTTAGATTTCTTCACATCTAACATGGGCTTTGATAGGAATTCTATAGAGCATATTATCATGCGCATTATCGCCGTTTTATCGGCAGTTTCCTGCCGATAACAGCGGCGATAATGTATCACCCGTCCTTGATAATATGCCCCTCTGTGTCTTAGCCAGCGCTGGGAAGTTTATGGGTAGCCATGCGCTTTAGAAATCCACATAGCATGGCATAGATCACCATATTAAAGCTTTTTGTGCCATTGCTTATCTCAGAAATGCCATCTAGAATATGGCCTTTATCCACCTCAATTGAGGCAATACTCTGCTGGACAGCCTCATTTTTTTCTACCTGGCTCCCCTGAAGAGAGTCCGCCTTGCAGCAGCCTACCTCGTCATAGGCATTCACAGGGATGACAGTGCAACAAGATCACTGCTGGATCCTACAGCCAACTCGAATGAGATTCAAGACTTGCTGCACCATCTACAAGGTGGTCACCTATGGCTTGTCCCTGTATCCACCAAGCACATTTAAGACCTCTTGTGGAGCACCAACATTGTGCAACAACAGCATTGCCAGACTGGAAATCATGACATGCATAATGAAGAGGGTGGGATGCTGTGCATTCTGCCACTGTGCCCCAAGGATCTGGGATGCCTTCCTAGTCTTGATACTCTAAATCATATGCATCCCACAAGGAGGGCTCAGTGCTTCAAGCAAGACATTATCAAGGTTTAATCACACAGTTACTCCACAACACCTAAAGAATTCCCACTCGAGCCCCTTTCCCTCCCACCATCAGCTCTCACATTATCCCAGCACTCATCACTGCTATTGTAATGTCTGCCCTCAGTGCTCTTCCCCCTTATCCATGGCCGGACTGGCCGCACTGGGCATCGGCCATTTCCCTGGAAGCTCGAAGGGTGGGGCTGGTTTGGATTGGTGGGAGCCGGTTCTGGGGGCCGGTTTTTCAGCAGTGCTGCAATATCGGCTGCCAGTAACAAAAGCAGCAAGCAAACATTTCCAGCCTGTCGGACCAGGCAGTACTTTCCTAGGGGCTGGTCAGAGAAAATTGCCAGGGCTGCTTTGGGTTCCCAGTCTGCCCGTATCGCCTTCCTCTGCACTACCCACTGTGTACTTCCATTTATTTACAGTGCTCTTTTGCTTTTTAGGTCTAGTCTACAGGCAACGTTATCAGTCTGGCAAGAACTAGTGCCATGTCTATCACTGGAGGGTAACTGTTCCTAATAAAAATGCTTGCCCATTTGGCCGCCTAAAGTGTAGGGGAAAGGATACCTGACTCCTTTATGGGTTAATGGTTGGATATGAAGAGAAGAGGGGGGAATTCCTCCTAATTAGAGAAGTGCCTTCACACACCCATAAGAGTGTCATGCTTCAGCATTGGACGTTGCTCCTCGTGGGGGTGGTGCTGCTGTCCCCCACGGGCCCCGCGAGAGGGCTTTTTGGCGTAGTTCTTTTCAGAGGAACGCTGCAGTGGTGAGTGTGGGTGTGTGGGGAATAGTGTGAGTGAGTTCAGAGTTGGGAGTATTTTCCTCTGCTAATCTCAGTGCAAGTGGTGATAATAAACAGGTTGTTAAGTGGTGAAAATGGTAATTTCAGGTTGTTTCACGCCTATTGTGTTACCTAAAGGATCCAAAGGTGATGCTTCAGGACCGTTCAAATATTAAAAAGAGAGAAATAGTGATAGAGGGATTCAAGGCGGCGACACTCAATACACCCTGTAGTTATACCCAAATTTGAGTGTATGGTCAAGGCGGCTCTGCACCTATATGAAATCGACCACCTTACTATCAGTATCCAACCTGAGAAAAGGAGAAATAAGCACAATGTCTAGGTCTCAATAAGTGTTTTTAATACAGTAACGATAGGTCTAAACGCTGCAAATGCGAAGATAAGACATGCCTGAACAAACATGGCATACACGCCCGAATCCGGCTTTAAGGTGACAGATACACTACTCATTGTGCACATACGTAACATAATAGCAGTGAGTAGATCAAACACATCAGAGCACACGAGGTGTGGACATGCCTGAAAAAGCATGGCTTACAAGCCGTGATCCGGCTGTGAAGTAATAAATACACTGCTCATCTGAGCGCAATCGTGACATAAAGACAGTGAGTCAGTGAAACAAACGAAAACACACAACACAGAAATATATATGCCCTACCCCAAAACATTGTTCAGAGAAGCCTCAACAGCGGGGGACGCGGCTTGAGAGGTTACCTAAAGGAATGTATGTCGATACTTCGCATTGCCATTATTTTGCACAATTTTAGTGCGATGTTTTTACTTCGCATAAACCATTACTTCCCAAGTTTTAACTGTGCATGCATTTATAACGCAAATGGTTGTTGAAATTAGCAATGTATGTGTACATAAGCGGCGTTCATTTGTGTTCACTGTACCCCTTGTTGTAAGCAGAACAAATAATTACGAAACACTGACTGTGTTATCCCGCCAGCATAAGACCCATGCACACATGTACACGACAGCTATTTTAGGCACCATGGCCTCTCTGACCGTTTGCTAAACCCCCGACACCCCTCCCCTCCCGCATGACTCTGTCTCTGAGAATCACACCCCGCGCCTGACCAACACCTCCTTTCCTTCCATGAATACCCCTCTTCTGATAAACCCTTTTTCTCTACGCTCGATTTTCCACACTGATCCTTCCTTTCATGAATATCTCTCCTTTGATGACCTCTTCCTCTGAACCTAATTGTCTACATGGACCGCTGGTCATCCCTTAGCCTGAGGATACAGTTTATTGCCCACTACTGTATGCACTCGCCTCTCTTGAAAGGGGCTACTATTGATCATGACCTCCCCACCCTCTGAGATTCGATCAGGCGCACACATTCCAAAGGAATCAGCAGAACACTCGGCTGCGTGACAGCCCCCTCCTATTGTATGGAGGATCAGGGCCCCTACTGTAGCCACGTGTTGGAATATCTTCATACTTCACAATGTCTTGATTGTAATGAAGAATGTCTGTGTGCCCTAAACCTGTGTATAAAAGACGAAGCCTCAGAGAACTTGAGAGAGCACCTCCTGAAGACACTATGCGAGTGTCCGAAATGACAGGCTCTCCTCATGAGAAATAAAACTCTATTCTTGTATTCCTGCTTCCAGCGCCCGTCTCTTTATTTGGTAATCGTTCAAGATGGGAACTAAGAGGCGTCCTGCGCCAGCAGCCTGGGCATCAGGTGTGTTATGGGCTGACTTTTCCTCAATTGGCGCCCTAACGCGGGGTCCATCAGCGACATAAGGTCCGGTAAGAGAGGTCCAGACGATGGGGTGAACATCTAAACGATTGGAGTATACCTGCCTTGAGAGGGCCCTCGTCCGGCTGCCGATTGAATGAACTTCACCGATTCTGAACGGACCTCTCTCAAGTGACCTACTTTCCTGACTGGAATCCCACAAGAATGCTGCGATAAAAACATGGAGAAATGAGGCGCTGGAGGAGGGAAGACGAAGAATTGCCCACATGATCCGGTCCGGGTAAGGTTAAGTAGGACGTCTTTACGTCTGATTGGTAGGATGGCTTTATCCACCTGATTGATTGATTGATTGTTGATATTGGAAACGGTATTTAGATACTGGTATTGTTCATTGATTGGTTCATTTAGCCTCGGTTGCTACTTGAAGTATTGGTTCTCTTGGAGACATTCTCTGTTTGCAAACAGCGACGAATAGGAACGTTCCTCTCTCTTTGCAAATAGTGAAGGATAGGTAATGCGGACTTTTGTCCCCCGTTGTATTCCGTCATGCCTATTTTTCTCCCCACTGATTGATTGGTTGCTCTGTTGCTCTTTGAGACATTCGCTGTCTGCAAACGGCTAAGAATAGGAATATTCTGTCTCCCTTTGCAGATAGTGAAGGGTAGGTAATGCAGACTTTTGTCCCCATTGTAATCCGTCATGCCTATCTTTTCTCCCCATTGATTGTTTGTTATCGATTTTTATCGATTATTGCTCTTTGAGATATTCCCTGTCTACAAACGGGGAAGAATAGGAATATTCTGCCTCCCTTTGCAGATAGTGAAGGATAGGTAATGCAGACTTTTGTCCCCATTGTAATCCGTCATGCCTGTTTTTTCTCCCCACTGATTGATTGATTGTCTGGACATTTATTGTTCAAGGAATAGTTCTTTTGAGGCATTCTCTGTTTGCAAATAACGTGGAATAGAAATGTTCTGTCTAGTTTTTGCAAATAAGGAAGGGTAGGTAATGCGGACCTTTGTCCCCCGTTGTAATCTGTCATGCCTATCTACTCCCCACTGATTGGTAAACCAGTTCCACCCGGACCATTTATTGGAGGTAGGTCATCTGGCTCGACCAGGACGGTACCCCTAATACAAAAGGACAAATATAAAAATACGGATTAACCGCTGTATCGTGCTAGCAAATAAAAGAAAAAAAATATATATATAAAAATCGTTAGGGAAAAGAAAAGGAATGGAGTGAAATCAGTAGGCCGCTGATGAGATTTCTTTTCAACCTCGCTGAAATGGAAACATAGGGAACAACCCCTCAGGAAATATGAAACTGGTGAGGAAAGCCGAACTAAACGCTATGACTTCGAGATAGCTTGGCTTCACCACCCACCCCGCCCAATTAACGACAAACCTTAGGCGAATAATAGAAAATATACAAACACTATAGCGAAGTAACAGGTGAAAACGTTTTATTTTTAACAAACAAAAAGAACATTTAAGCAACTATTTACATGACAAACGGCTGCAACGGCAAACGAAACCCACAATGCCTTTCGCCGTCTGCCTGACGCCGTTCCAGTCCTTTCTTCCCCAAAGTAGCAATGTTGGGCTACTTTGGGCTGCTTTCTAGTAGTTTTTGGGCGTTTTAAAGTCTACAAAAACCGTCAGGGGCGGTGGGGTGGAAGGACCACTACGCGAATAGCCCGAAGGCGGCGCCACACGCCAAGGCCTGTCCCCCCCGGATGAACCAAGGGACCCGTTCCTGGGGCCAGGGCGAAGAGCGTCTGGCCACCATCAACCGGAGGCCCGGCCCGAAACGTACTAGGCGCCACTTCTTCAATAATGGCTGCGACAACACTGGGGGGGGAATGTCTTGCACATGCCTCCGACCCCCCCCTCGTCCTCATCGCCTGGTCCGGCCATAACAAATGTCCAGCGAGACGCCGTGGGGTGCACCGGGAGGGAGAGGCGGCGCGAACGAGCCTCTCCCAC
This sequence comes from Lissotriton helveticus, assembly GCF_964261635.1. NCBI lineage: Eukaryota > Metazoa > Chordata > Amphibia > Caudata > Salamandridae > Lissotriton > Lissotriton helveticus. The sequence continues at coordinate 1,070,873,235 of NC_136072.1, read as the reverse complement.
CTCCCCAGGTGAAGGCTCTCCGGCTGCACCCCCAACGCTCCTCGCACCCGGCAAAGGGTTCGTCCACTCTTACGGTGCAGCGACGCTCCACGCACCCGGCAAAGGGTTCCTCCACTGTGGCGATGCTGCGACACCTCGCCCGGCAGGTTGGAGCCCGTCTGCTCATTTGACCCCGCGATTGCCGGTAGCTGCCGAACTCTCAAAATGGCGGTCGACCTTGCAAGAGCAGGCCCAGCATGAAGGAATGGCCCGGTCGCTTGTTGATTCCACCATCATAAAAGTTCTCCTCGACCTTGAAGATTCTAGAGGAGCCGCGGGAGTCCCCGACTCCCGCAGATACCCCCGATGGGGAATGACTGCCATGATTGCCCACGGAACGATGGAAATGTAGCCGCAGGACGTCGGCGCTCCCATGCTGACGCCAGCCTCGATTTGAATGACTAAAATCCTGCAGACTACAGTTCGGAACAGTTCCGGTGAAAAACCCAGTATGACCCGGTAGGGAAAATTGTTGCCTCCCTCCCCCTTTTGACTGATGGTTCATACTGCCGATCCCTTTCTGTTGCCCTTTAACGGAACTTTTTGGACTGCCGAAAGAGGTTCTGGGCCAACCACGAGTTGGTGGAGGTCTTGACTATGCCTGGATCTGCCTGGCCGCACCCAAAATGGCGCTGGTACAAATGAAACTTTCAACTCCTTGTTGTACCCCGATTGCTCAACTTTGGTGTCATGAAAAATGCATACAGTTTTAAAAAAAACAATGAATTGATATGGGATGGGTACTGATTATGTGTTTGGACAATGAATTGAAGTGAGATGGGTGCTGATTGAACATTCGGACAATGAATTGTTGATAAGTTTGGCGCATCATGATTATTGAAAGTTCGAATTTCAACACTTATGATACTCGCTCACACTGAAATTTCGATATGATTTTATTGCACTTGTCGCACTTTCATTATGAAATCAACGATCACCGACTCCATTAGGGTTTCCACTAATAAGTATCCCCACATGTACAGTTCTGGCCGGCCCACAGGGTTGTAGGCCCGTATTTGTGCACCGACATTCTTATTAAAGATTTTTGGGAAAAAACGTACGTAGTTGTCACGTGTAAATTGGTACGTTTCGAATAAATGACCACTGTTCCCGATATAACTGAATTACAGGTGAAATGGCTCAGCTCGAGTAAATTAAGGGTTAAAAAGTATAATACGCAGAAATACTGCAAATATGAATGGTCTAGGTTTTTGTTGTATGTACTTTGCACATTTTTGTGCGGCCTAAAGCAACCGCTAAAAGACCCTGGAATCCAGTCTATACTTTATATGCTACCTGTATCAGGAAAATTGTGCTAAAAAAGCCCCTAAGTCGCCCATAAGGAGTGCCACCTGGCCTCCCTACATACGGTCCGTAATACCACACTTGGGTGACCTCTGCTATCCACCGGCTTCCGATAATCATCTCTCCCACCCTAAAAGGTTCATCTGGGCTTAAATGCCGAGTTGGCAAGAACTGCGTTCCGTGGAGATAGACCGAGTATGTAGTAAGTAAAAGCCTTTTCGGGTTTATGCGCGACTGATGTGTTTTTAAATGCTGCCCCCGCCCCCCCTTCTTTTTCCCTCTTTCTGCAGGTCACTTTGGAACATCGATTAAAAATACGAAAAGGAAAAAGGTGATCTAACGGACGAAGAGACGGGAAAAAGGCGTTCGATTATGGTGCCTACGCACCCCGAATAATACAACCAAAAATAATGTGCACTCATGATTAAGCACTCTACACTTAACTAAATAGGGAAAGGTTTAAAGAATATTCTGAGGTGAGGTTTAAACTCTAGGAACCCTCCGTTTGGAGGACTAGGAATGTTGTCAGTGTTTAGAAATTACTACATCCTTTCCACACCCTCATGAACCGGAAACTCAGAGCTGCCCTATTGTTCCCCCAACTGACACCCACTATTGCCTCAGCCTGGAAACACATTAGCCCGACCAGGTTAGTTCTTGACTGGTTGCCAAAGGCGTAAGTGTGTACAACCACAAAGACCAGTAAAGGCAGCCGACAATGAAAGGAAAGAAAAGGGTAAAAAGAGCGTAGGATGCTAAGGATGCGCAGCATACAGGAAGAGATCATTATGGCCAATAACGGTTCTATGTTTTGTCTTGGATTTGTGTACATAATACATGTACTGTCTTCCCCGTCTGAGTTTGTGTATACGTGATGCATGGATCTACGTCATCCCTCTGCCTGTGTTTCCGTAGTACTTAATCCCTGTTGTTCTGTGTTGTGCGTGCGCTGAATGGTCCATTATTATACACGTCTCTCTCTCTCTCTCTCTCTCTCTCTCTCTCTCTTTCTCTCTCCATGTCATACGTGTACCGAATGGATCATTTAGAGTGCGGTCTCTCTCTCTCTCTCTCTCTCTCTCTCTCTCTCTCTCTCTCACTCTCTAAAGCTCCCCCTGTTCCCTCTCTCTTTGTATGGTAACGTTGTGCCCCCCCGGCACCACACCTAATTGGGTCTCCTCGAACACAAAGGTGTTTGGAAAAATTGACAGGAACTAAAACGATTGTGACTTGCCATATTACTACCTCTCCTTTCTGCAAAACGATAGAACCCGAGTTGGTAATGAAGAAAAGGACAGGTAAGACGACGGATGTCCCCTAATCTGACCTTTTATAGGGGGACTATAACGTCAATGGCCTTCTGTTTTCCAGTTCGCTAGAAATGCAATTCCCAATGCACCGATCACTTCACCCCTCTGCACTTAAGTGCGGATGTCCAGAGTACCCCACTTCTCCCGATTGACCCCAGCTCCCTCTCCAAAGCGTCCCCGTTTCCCCCGATTAACCCCAGCTTCATGTCAGCTACCCTCGCTGCGTAATTGATGACCTTGATTAACGGCCACTCCCCAAGAAAAGCATGTTTTACATCTGCCCCCTCCCCCTTCTTCATGACGATAACGCCCCTGCTTACAAGAGTTAGCCGACCCCGAAGGGAAATGTAAGATTGTTGATACTTGGGTTAAAGGGAAGGGCGAGTCTCTACATAAGGACTTGATTTTGAGTTTCGATATAATACACTGTGTATAAAGGTCCAATTTCTCTCCACATACGTCACGAATGAACGCCAAACAGGTTTTTTTTTAATTCAATGGTAATGCCCTCCTACATACTCCATAAATAATGACTTCTGGCTGTGACCGATGAACTTACCCCCCCACCTACATAGGATTGGGGACGGAATTGAGATGTATAAATGTCTTCTCCTGCCAGTTTTTCTAAAACTTGTTTTTACCCATTCAAAGATACAATCACCGGAGGAGAGGAGCTGGACGTGACGCACAGCCTGGCCACAGATCATGAAGCACGTGTGACCGCGACCAAAGGTGGAGCCACCGAGCAACGAGACGCGGGACGAGGCACCACTCTCAAACTCGGCAGATTAAGGAATAAAGGGCCGCCTTGAAGCCCTCGATTTGCTGCCCCACTCGTGCCTGAAGTCCCCGTCCTTTTTAAGCCCGACCGATGGGCCTGCCTGCTCGATTATCCTTTGCTCCTTTTGGTCCCTTGATGTGCTCAAAGATCTGATCCCACTCCGCCCTCTCTTCCCTTGACTATTCAACAACATCACCCTTTTCGCATAAACTTTTGACTATGGAATGAGGTTTTTGCCGCGGAAAAAGAAAGACACACAGGTGCCCAGCATGAGGCACCCCTAAGAAAATGAGTTAAGAAACAGGACTGTGATCTAACAGCAGAGGACTGATCGCACCCTGCAACGTGTAAGGATGAATCCGAGCTGGACCTATAGCTCCACCGCCGGTGCTCAACAAGCGCCAACAAAAGAAGACGGACTCCGTTAAAAAGACATTGAGACGAAAACCCCCTTCCTGAACTTTCTACTCACCCCCTTGACCAAAAATTGCTTGTATCAACTTGAACTCCTCCCTCAGCCATTTTGTATTGCTTTCTAAAAAGTTTCATCGGTCACCCATGTATCTCGTTTTCCAAAGCACTGATAAGACCCGAAGGTATCAGAGTACTCTTACTGTATGTTGATGTCACCAGAGAGAAAGTCTGAACTTGATTCTATAATGTTTCGGAACCACTTTTCTTGGTTGACTCCGACTAAATATTATGCCGATCTCTAGACTTGTATGAAGAACCCAACAACAAATGTAAATTAACAATGTATTGCATTCTGCCTATCGCATCGGCTATATAGAAATTGAACTTGCTTATGTAAAAAAAGCGGCGACTGTTGAAATTAGCAATGTATGTGTACATAAGCGGCGTTCATTTGTGTTCACTGTACCCCTCGTTGTAAGCAGAACAAATAATTACGAAACACTGACTGTGTTATCCCGCCAGCATAAGACCCATGCACACATGTACACGACAGCTATTTTAGGCACCATGGCCTCTCTGACCGTTTGCTAAACCCCCAACACCCCTCCCCTCCCGCATGACTCTGTCTCTGAGAATCACACCCCGCGCCTGACCAACACCTCCTTTCCTTCCATGAATACCCCTCTTCTGATAAACCCTTTTTCTCTATGCTCGATTTTCCACACTGATCCTTCCTTTCATGAATATCTCTCCTTTGATGACCTCTTCCTCTGAACCTAATTGTCTACATGGACCGCTGGTCATCCCTTAGCCTGAGGATACAGTTTATTGCCCACTACTGTATGCACTCACCTCTCTTGAAAGGGGCTACTATTGATCATGACCTCCCCACCCTCTGAGATTCGATCAGGCGCACACATTCCAAAGGAATCAGCAGAACACTCGGCTGCGTGACAGCCCCCTCCTATTGTATGGAGGATCAGGGCCCCTACTGTAGCCACGTGTTGGAATATCTTCATACTTCACAATATCTTGATTGTAATGAAGAATGTCTGTGTGCCCTAAACCTGTGTATAAAAGATGAAGCCTCAGAGAACTTGAGAGAGCACCTCCTGAAGACACTATGCGAGTGTCCGAAATGACAGGCTCTCCTCATGAGAAATAAAACTCTATTCTTGTATTCCTGCTTCCAGCGCCCGTCTCTTTATTTGGTAATCGTTCAAGATGGGAACTAAGAGGCGTCCTGCGCCAGCAGCCTGGGTATCAGGTGTGTTATGGGCTGACTTTTCCTCATGGTTATAAATGTACTTTAAATGCTTTTTTTCGCATTCTATTACTATGCATAGCACTACTATGTTTTTTTCCTGTAATGGTTTATGCAAATCGCACTAAAATCTCACCCTCACACACTACACTACCCCACACTACTCAAACACCACTACACAACCCTAAATCCTAATACATTACCCCCTACATGACCTTCCCCCTTCCCCCTGCCTGGACCCTACACTCTAACACTGCACTTCACGACCCCCCGACACTAACCTAAACCCTAAAACACTACCCTACACTACACCAACACCACACTCCTACCCTAAACCCTAATTCACCATAAAATCTCAACACTACCCAAACCCTCACACACTACACTACCCTACACTACTCAAACACCACTACACTACCCTAAACCCTAATGCACTAGCCCCTACACAACCTTCCCCTTTCCCCCTGCCAGTACCCTACACTCTAACACTACACTTCACGACCCTCTATACTACCCTAAACCCTGAAACACTACCCTACACTACACAAACACCACACCACTACCCTAAACCCTAATTCACCATAAAATCTCAACTCTACACAAACCCTCACACACTACACTACCCTACACTACTAGAACACCACTACACTACCCTAAACCCTAAAACACTACCCCTAGACAACCTTCTCTCTTCCCCCTGCCTGGATCCTACACTCTAACACTACACTTCACAACCCCAGCACTACCCAAAACCCTGAAACACTACCCTACACTACACAAACACCACACCCCTACCCTAAACCCTAAAACACTACCCCCTCCACATTCCTCCCCCGACCCCTAGTCCTGTCCATACTCCCCAACACTACCCTAATGTCAAATACACTACTTTACACTACTCAAACACAACCCTACAACCTAAAAGACTGCACCCGGCATGCCCCAAAAAATGACACTTACCTCTCTCTCCTCCATGGTTCCTCTCTTCACCGGCTTCCAGCTACGTCAGATCTGCACGTCGTTGTTTGGAAACGGAAGCGCCTTCCAAACAATGATGTGGATAGCGCAATCCATTACAATGCATGTGTTGTAATAACGCTTGCGATGTAACAACTTGCGTACTAATGGTACGCGTTGTAACATCGCAAGTGTAGTAACGCTTACGAAGAAATGGTATGCGCACTTGCAGCCGCGAAGTATGGGTTGATTACCTACCTAGAGATGGCATATTGGGAATGAAATGCTAGCCGCAAATGCTCCTAAAAACGGAGTAGAAACTCACATGGTGCCGACAACAGATGAAAAATACTCACATTGACCTCATCGAACGACAGAACTGGTACCTAGCCTCAGCCACATGCTCACCGGTTTGAAGGCGGTTGGCGGCACTCGTTTTGAATACATGCGACCCGCCCCCTCATTATCTCCTCACTACGGAGTGATGTGGGGGCAAAAAGCGGTGCTTGTATTTCGTGAGTGATATTTACGGGTGCCATGTTGGAAGTAGGGCGGGAAGGGAAGAGAACTATATGTGTATGGTGCATGTCACTCAGGGGATGTACATTTTTCACAAGAGGATTATTTGAGCGCCATGTTGAAGTAGGATGGGAGGGGGAGAGAACCACATGTGTGTGGTGCAGGCACTTATTCAGAGGCCGTGTTGGGAATGGGGAGACAAAGAAACATCATGCCGGGGCCAAAGGGTTAGGTGTGGGTACTGCCTTAGTCAAAATGCATTGGGCAGAACAAGGTAAATAGCCTGTGCTAGGGTGGAAGGGGCCATAGTATTACACTGCTCTGGGTGTCAGAAGCTGGAAAGGACTTGTTTAGACAATACATCACCGTGGGTCATACTATGAATGACCCGAATTGGTGGCTTTGTTGCGTAAGTGGTATAAGTGGGGACAGCCCTCATAAAGAGAAAGGGGAAAGGTCTTGGGTGGGAGACGGGTGGCAAAAATAATGATGAGTTGGAGGATAGTCCATTGTAAGCTGTCAAAAATCAATCTTGAGTGGGAGATAATGGGCCTCTTTTCCGCTAGCTCCCAGTCCCCCTTTCTCTTGTGTTTTTAAGAACTAGTGCCATCACACAACTCACACTACCTACATATTATATACACAAACTGGACGGGGCTTTGGAACATCCTCTTTCAGCCATTGGCTATTCTGTAGTTGCCTTTAACCATTGCCTGGGAGGACCGTCTATCAGTGTTGGTTTCATCCAGTAGCATTTCACAGATGAAAATACCATAAAAGAAGCTCTACACGCTTCCCCTCCCTAGCAAGTTTGTTGGTCTCCATCCTTTTTTTTTTTTGTTGAGGACCTAGCAGCTGCAAAGTGCTGCTGAGTGTCTTGCATCAATTTTTTACTGGCAAAGTAAAAATAAACATGCAATGGCAAAGCCAAAAGTTCGGCATGTACCTTTTAAATGTGAGACCTATTAGCTTTGCCAATGATTTTTAGCTTTATTTGCAATATGAAAGTCACATACTTTAATGCATGGCAATGACTGAGATGAGCAGTACCTGCTAACATTTCATATCTAGGTGTCTAGTTCAAGGGCCCAATTTAGAGTTTGGTTGACAGAGTAAGGGCAGTCAGAGTAGTAGAGCACTTTACATCCGCCACCCTGCTTTTATTCTGCCTGCCAAATTTAGAGTTCACCGCCGGCCCTGCGGAAAACACTGTGACAGTCGTTCATACAAAGCCATTTGAAAGTTTGGTGTGCGTTCATCATTGGTGACAGACACTTACACCAAACTTTAAAAAAAGATTATTTAAAAAAAAAAACCTCAAAGAGGGAGACACTGCCCAAAATCCGAGTTTGTTTTGCAAAAGAGAAAAGTAATGGCCTCAACACCAGGGGGGGTTTCTCCCATGGGGTGGGGCTAATTTTTTCATTTGTGCTGTTGCTCATTGCGAAGATATTCCTGGCGGTGCCGTACAGTATAAGAAAGCCATCCAACCACCCACTCTAAACAGGGAGGATGGTTGGGTGGCTTACATCCGACGGCCTGTGCTCCCTTGAGTTGTCAGAGGAAGGTTTACGTCAACAGAGTGTATTCTACTCCATCTGCGTAAATCTGGTTATGTGTCTGTCTCAAAATAGGGTGGGAGGACCAAGGGGCATATTACCAACAACTAGCGATAATTATCGCTAGGTTGGCTTAGCGGCAATAATTTTATCGCCGTGTAGCGACGATTTTTATAGCTTAGGAGCCTTGATATTATCAAGGTTTATCTCCTAAGCGATAAAAATCGGCCGAAATGCATGAATATCGCTGAAAAGTCAGCGATATTCATGCATTACCGAGCAAATTCTCTTAGCCATGTTATCCACCTCCAATTGGATAACATGGCTAAGAACTGCTCAGGGCAGGTGTTAGCTTTTGGAGATATTCGCGCTTAGCGCGAATATCTCCAAAAGTTGGTAATAGGAGATAGCGATGTTAGCGACTGTTTCCAGTCTCTAACATCTTGGCACGCCCACTTTGCATGTCATTAGTGATAAATTTCTCTGATATGGAGATAATTTTATCTCCGCTTTCTTGGCTTTTAAAGCCAAAAAAGCGGAGATAAATCCCTTGATAATATGCCCCTTCGAGTCTGCACTTCATCACTGTTGCGATGGAGTACCCTGTCCGACAAACTCTAAATCTGGCCCAAAGTGTGGCCATGAGTAACTATAGAAATAATAATTCAGTTTGGAAGAAGGGGGTGGTGGTGAAAGAACTGATGTAGTAAAAGAGTCAGTTTAGAGTCAGGCAAACTATCATGTTTCCGCTTGAAATCTTTGACTGACATCCCAACTTACATTGGGCTGTTGGTCAGACCTTCTACCCCTTTTAGGGGGTGATGTTCCAATGTATTTGTTTTTCCTGTTTGGGAACACAATGGAAAGCCTTGCAGTTCTGAACAGGAAAACAACTAAAAAACACCCCAATTTGCTGGGAGAAAATTGCCTGCGACGTTTATTTTTGTTTTTCATAATCAAACTCCCAGTTTGGGAGTTTGTTTTTGAGAAATAAAAAACTTGGCTGGGCGGGCAAATAGTGCTTAACATCCACAGAGAATAAGTTCAGTGCACCTTTGAAGGCGAGGAATCTCTGCCAGTTAGATGGAGAGCTCTAAATATGGTAGGTTTTTGTTTTCAAAGAACTATTTAAGTCCCTATAGCCGCTGTAATAATGGAGTCTAGCATCTTGTAGAGATTTTGAAGCATTCTATTAGCCTACACAGGATAAAAACAATAGACTATTGGGAGTACAGGATTGTAAATACAATTCTGGTTCATTTGCTGTTTGGGGCTCCTTTTGTTTGCTGTTTCGAATCAGTGTTGAACTTTTAGGGGCTTATTTACAAGCCCCTTGCACCACCGGTTTGTTACTTTTTGTGACGCACCGCTGGCGCACCCTCCTGCCCCATATTTACAAGGACACAGAAAGCCACCCTGCATGGCTTTTCTTGTCCTTGTAAATGTGGCCCCTTCTTACGCAACACTTTGCGTGAAAGGGGCGTGACATGGGTGTTGCTGTGAGTGATCCCATGCAACACCCATATATTCTGCAGCATTTCCAGATCTACGAGGGGGGGCGTAGCAAGCAGAAACGTTTACATTTCTCCTACTCTTCTCCTCTTTCTAGGGGTGCGGCATTCTGCAGCAAACATAGGAAGAGAAAATCACCTCTTTTTATTGTTTTTGTTATTGTTTTTGTGCAGGAAGGTAACCCGCTCAAGGAAGATTTTGAGGGCCGCAGGACCGGTGCTACTTTAAGGTCATTTCAAGCAGCTGCAATGCAGTGCCACCACAAATGGCCCCTAGAGAGCACCAAATAGCAACAAAATGACCTCAAAATAGCCTTCCTACTAAAGATAAGGGAGTGACTGAATGCCAAAATGTGATTCTGTCTGGGTCTCTGAAAACGCCTGCAGCAGAGCTGGAGGGGGAGCAGGATAGTGTAGGTGTTGGAGTGCTGTACATAAGCATGCCATTGACACAATTGTGGAAGAGGTGTGGCGCCGCGGCCAGGGCGACTGACGCTGGAATCTGGGGACCACGGTTCGATCCCCGGCTCCGGCGGCAGGTCAGCCCAGCACCATGTGACTCTGGGCAATAGCTCGCTTAATCTTCCCGACGGCCCCCCAGCGCCTAGAGACCCTTACGGGTGATTGTGCGCTTTACAAATGTGGACAATTGTTATTAAAGCTCAGAGATGTGAATGCCGAATAGATAGTTTTTGTGAATAGAATTTACAAAAATCTAGACTTTTTAAAAGGATTCCCTTATTATAGGAGTGGTTAACCTAGAATATATTTTTTCTAGTCTAGCTTATACACAGCACTGTTCAGTGTACAGTCCTCATGTTAGAGAGGGGCGACCCTTGACTAGTCAACAACAACTTGGACCGTAGATGAAAAATACAGGATCCTCTTTGATGTTTTTATTCTTTTCATATCCTTGCATTTGGGGCCTTTCTTAAGTTGGCACACAAAGCAACTGCCCGGGTGACTTAACTAGATAGTTCATCTCCGCCATCTGATGTAATAAAAATGTTCCCTGTAAAATACTTTCTTTTATATATTCATACTTCCAATTTTATCTAGAGCAGCATCAACTCTTTACTCAAGGATATTAGTCTACCATCTTCATCACTGACCCCTCTTCAGAGAGAGTTTTCACTTTCCAAATGTGTCCCAGAGTGTTTGATCCAATGTGGACCCCACTACCTCTTTCTAGATGTTTAACTACAGAACGGGTGGGCAATGGCATTCGAAACACGTGGTCAATCGATGGTTCTGGTCTTTCATTTCGTGAACCTGCTATTGTGGAACATATAGCACCAAAAAAGACATCCTTAGCCATCGCTTTGTTTGGCCATTTCAATGACCGGTCCCCTCTTCAGGACAGGAAGTAAGTAAGTAAGTAAATGTTTATTGTTTAGTCAATTAAAACAGTAACAATACCAGACTTATATATACAAAAACTAAAATTAAAAGAGAATAAACAATATGTCCATTTTATCTCTGTAAAACACTCATAAAATGTCATTATTAAAATTCAGTTCCCAAGTGCTTGTCCATTTTTCTCTGCCGGAAGACTAACCCTTTTTAGCAAAGCTTTCAAAGACTTTAAGGAATTTGATCAATTTACCATTCAGATATGGGTCTGATGGATTTAGACACGCAATTATTGCAGCTCTACAGGACCTGATGCCTCTCACGTTGAAACTGTGTTTGAGCAGGGTGGCTCGATCATTGTAAAGTTTATTACAAGTACAGATTACATGAATAAAGTCTTCTTCTAAAGTCAGAGCCGGCATGATTTAGGACCTGTATACAGCCAGGTTGGCTGATCCGCTATGGATGGTAGTTTTCCAAAACGTAATGCCATTAATTGCTTTTTCACGTAAATTGAAAATGTCAGAGTCAAGTATGAAGCCGGTGCAAGTCACTTGTAATTGTTTATTACCATCCAAGCATGCGACCTTAACCTGAAGATATTTTTATCAATATTTACTGAGTGGATTTTAGCTGCTTTGTTTATTGCTTGTTTGAAGGACTGATATGGCAGATATTTATTCAATAAATCAGTTGTGCAAGTTATTGAGAGAGATTTACATAAATATTGACAGTAGGGAGAGTTTCTATCCTCATCTACTTCGACCCATAGGGCTTCATTATTGGAGATATAGTTGCATTCTGTTACAGCCAATACCAGATTTTTACTGTAGAATACATTCTCCCTATGACTTCATTGGTTAAGCCGAATTCAAGAAGGACCTGTGCCGGTGAGGCCGACCGTTGTAGCTTAAATACTTTTTTATAGATAGAAGCTGTTAGTTGGTTTAAAATCTCTGAATCTTCACCATGAAAAGTAGCACTGGCATATGTTATCGTGGGGAGGATTTTCGCCGTCATCACTCTTCAGGACAGGAATCCAAGTGTGTTATTCAGGGCTATCTCCTGGGTTCATATATGCAAGCCACTGGATACAGCCACCCATAAGGCCATATAAAGCACAGCCATAGTCCATGGACCAGTTGTGCACCATAACATCAGAAGAGAAGGAATTATTCCATTATCTATGAATTAATGCTCCAAAGACAAAACAGCATTTTGCCAGGAAGTTTGAAAATGCTTGCACCCAGAAAATATTGATTTAATTGCCTCAGTCCAGAATGTTGAATTAATATCACACCGCATTAAAGATGATCTGGTAAAGCCCCTGATAGGTAATATTGAATACACCCCTGAATATACCCCTAGTAGCAACCCGAGGAACTCGGGACCCAGCATACCATCAGGTGACACCCTAAACATCATGACATGGAATGTAGCGGGGATTAAAAATAGGGCTCATGATGAGGGATGGCTGAAAACACTAGAGGGACATGCGTTGGTTCTAATTCAAGAAACTTGGTGTACTGAGCCTATTTTTGTAAATGGGTATCAAACTGTCTGTACAAATGCCAGCCCATCCAGGATGGGACAAGCAAAGGGTGGCTTAGCCGCACTGATTGCAGTTACATCGCCATTGATTTGAAAGAAAACGTTAATATCATCAGAATACTAACAGCTTTTGTATTTTTATTCCGTAGGGAAGCAAGTTAATATTGTCATAAATTTTTATAATAACATTTTTGATAAATCAAAGAGCAAGGTCATTAACCGACTAGAAGATGACTTGGATCACTTTCTGAAAGGAGTTGGAGAAGATTATGTTTTAGTATGGGCAGGTGATTTTAATTGTGCCAAATGTGTTTTTGAAACTGGAGAACCCTGTGGATATAGTGATAGTTTCGGTGAGAAGATTTCCCATTTTTGACATAATCTATATGGAGAAACCATCAATAATGCTGTTCATAAATATGACCTTGTAACTTTAAATCCCACTAGAGAAGATGGGGAAATAAATATACAAACTTTCGTAGGAGCAAGGTCCTCTTCAAATATAGATCATATTATCGCATCAGCTAATTGCAGCGAACTGGTGGTAAAAGTGCGGGTTAATACTAGCCTTCTAAGTGACCACCATCCCCTAACAGTGTAATTGAGACTAAGGGGCCGATTAGGATTGCGGACGGACCTGCGTCCGTCCACGACCCCGGAGGTGGAGGGGACGTCCGCAGGGGCTGCGGCGTTCCCTCCAGTGCAATTAGGATGCGACTGCCACCCTGGCGGTCACATCCTCAATATTTAACATTGCAGCGGGTGCTGCTTGAAGCAGCACCCGCCGCAAGGTTAAATATGCATGCTTCGGATTTGCATGCACAAAGCGGCAGGCACCGCGCGGTGCATGCCGCTTCGTGCATGCAAATGCAGGTAGGTACCATAGGTACCCCCCATGTGCACCCCCCACCCCTCCTTCACCCCTGGGGGCCCGCAACGGGCCCCCAAAGAAAACACCATATGCCTTTCCACAGCGGAGAAGCCGCCGCGGAAAGGCATTTATTCTTTAATATCCTAATATGTCTGGCGGTGTCTGTTAGACACCGCCAGCCATAATAGAGTTTTTCTGCCACGGTCGTAAGGCGACCGCGGCGGAAAAGCGGCGGACAGTCTTCCTGACCCCCCAGCCATCCTAATCTGGCGGGGGTCTTGGAAGGCTCCGCAGCGGTTTTTCCGCATCCTCCGGGCCAGCAGTGGCTTCCGCCGGCCCGGAGGATGCGGGAAAACCGCAATCATAATAGGCCCCTAAATCTGAATAAAAAAGAATTAGGAAAGAGCGTTGATAACGATATTACCATACAGGGGACAAATGGAGTTTCAATAAAATGGTCGGGCCTGAACCCAAAGTCATTCACGGAAAATCTTAAAGGTAAAAAAAACAAGCATTTACAATGCAATGGTTTTGCCTTTGTTAAAGTTAGAGCTATTGGCATTGCTCTTGACATTATTTTGATTTAGTTTTTTTTTTTAACATAAATAAATGGCATTGTCATTTACAATGCCACTAGCTTTATCTCTCGCAAATTACACACACAAACACCAAAAAGAGCCCCCACACACACCCACACGGAGCCCCCACACACTGCGAGCCCCCCCCACACACTGCGAGCCCCCCCGCAGGCAACAGAGGCACGAAAACAGGGTCACAAGCAGGCAACAGAGGCACGAAAACAGGGTCACAAGCAGGCAACAGAGGCACGAAAACAGGGTCACAAGCAAGCAACAGAGGCACGAAAACAGGGTCCCAAGCAGGCAACAGAGTCACAAGCAGGCAACAAAGTCACGAAAACAGGGTCACAAGCAGGCAACAGAGGCACGAAAACAGGGTCACAAGCAGGCAACAGAGGCACGTAAAGAGGGCCACAAGCAGGCAACAGAGGCACGAAAACAGGGTCCCAAGCAGGCAACAGAGTCACAAGCAGGCAACAGAGGTACGAAAACAGGGTCACAAGCAGGCAACAGAGGCACGAAAACAGGGTCACAAGAGGCAACAGTCACAAGCAGGCAACAGAGGCATGAAAACAGGTTCACAAGCAGGCAACAGAGGCACGTAAAGAGGGCCACAAGCAGGCAACAGAGGCACGTAAACAGGGTCACAAGCAGGCAACAGAGGCACGTAAACAGGATCACAAGCAGGCAACAGAGGCACGAAAACAGGATCACAAGCAGGCAACAGAGGCACGAAAACAGGGTCACAAGCAGGCAACAGGCGGATCACTCCTGACAAACCAACTCTCCCCTTTTTTTCCCGAACTATCCACCACTTCTTGTTCTACGCTATTTCAGGCCCCTCATTCCCACGGTCTCTGAACCCCACACTTTTTCCAGTGTTGAGTTGAACATTTCTTCCTCCCATGTACTGCAGAGAGAGATAGCGACACAGGGAGGGGGAGCAGATTAGGGGAGATAGTGACACAAGGAGGGAGAGTAGCACAGGGGGAGATAATGGCACAGGGAGGGAGAGTAGTGCAGCAGGAGATAGCGACACAGGGAGGAATAGCAGCACAGGAGGAGATAGTGACACAGGGAGGGAGAGCAGCGCAAGGGGAGATAGCGACAGGGAGGGAGAGTAGCACAGGGGGAGATAGTAGACGTGGCCTGGTGATGGCAGACATACCACTTCAGACTCCAGCAGCCAGGTGCCAACCAGTGCCTCAACGCCACACCCTGCGAATCACTTACTGCCTCACTGGTAAGTGATTCAATAATCTAAACATTACAAACCCTCATTTGTAAATTAAAAATGTATTCAGTTGCAGCAAGTCACATAGTCCTAATTTGAACGAAATGTAGTCAGCTAATCTATCTTGTTTAAGAAACATAATTCAAATACAAAAAAATGACCAACTTGCTTATCGTGATATGACAAGGGATTTTTTGAGAAGTAACATGCTAACAAATTATAATAGCAGATCAGATATATTTCGAAAACACACACCTAGAGCTATTTATGTCAATTCCTTATTCCAAGCACTTGCACTTTTTCAGGTTAGTACGAACAGCACTACTGTTAAACTCGTGTGCTTCCCAACATGTAGTATTCTGTAACGTATGTGGCAAAATATAATTTATTTACGTGCACCATGCATAAATCATGCAGCCTTTTGGACCAAGTAATAAACGTGCAAAGAAAGATATTGCAATGGCATTTGTATGTTTTATTTTAGTGAATGTCAAGTGTGTACGCTTGTGATATGAAGCGATACAACTGAGGCTGCCGTTTGTAAACGGTAAAAGATTTCACCTGCATGACGAAATCCCACACTCCCCCTCCTGGACGTGAAATCAGAGCCAGTCCAGCGGAAATAAAGGTCTGCTCGTGCCACGCCCCCTCGGGAAGAGATTACTACTGTTTGCCGATCTTATCTAAGTCATTCTTCAAATTGTCAGTGTTCCAGGGCCGGTTCCTGTTTTTTTGTGTTCTATGTTGCAAGCTTTAGCTGTCAGGCGAGTGTTGCAATTTCACAGAGAATAGGCTAGGCGTCACTATAGTAAATAGCGTCCTTAGTTACCAAACTTTTTCCCCGTGAAATCACTGCAGGAATATTAAACTCTGCAGTGGAAAGTCAACAGGCTATTAACATGGCCCAGATAACATGCGTAGCGTTAAAGCACCTGTTAACGACACATTTGAAAACGCAGAAAGAAAACGGCGAGTGCATTTATATAAAAGCATTGCTAAATGTCTGTACTATTAAACTGGCAGGCGTCCGTCTTACACTGCCCAGATTACTAAAATGATTTTTCAAAGAGATGAAAGTGTATGCTAGGCTCTGTGTGGAGATATGTTCATAATTTGCGTGGTATCTTTAGCAAATTTGATATAACTTAATATAATGTTAAAAGTGCTGCGGTTGCTGCAGATGATCAGTTGCCTATTAGTCCAAGTCGGCGACTTCCAGAATTCCAATTTATGCATACAAATTGAAAAGTCTTTGCACTCAAGCGCACGCCCGCCATTCAAAAAGCAATCACACATACATCACAACATATTGTTAGCAATAGATGGAGAGGTTGGATGCAAAAAAGAACAGATTGGATTTATCGATTGAGTTAATTAAAATGAATGTCAGGGTTACATGTGGGCACCGCTGCCGGGTGGTTCAGACGCGGGGCATGCTCCCCGGGGCATGCGCGTGCGTCACCGCACTCCCCTCACCAACGGGCGTCTCCAGTCAGACTTACGTGGTAGTCTTGGTACCAGTCGTCCAGTTTCTCCTGCATGTACTTGCACAGCGCCCCGTTCTTCAACCGCCGGAGGGAGTCGGCCATGGCTGGTTGGAGTTTCCTTCTTGTCTTTTGGGGGGGCTCCCAGCTTTCCTGGTGAGGGTCGAGTCGGGCGGCGGTTGCCTCCTCCTTCACCTCACCCTGGGTTCCGCGCCTCAGGCAGAGCAGAGAAGACACCCTCCCCGGCGCGGCCCTGGCCCTTTATATACCGCCCCAACAACTCGGCTGGCCGGATCCGGCGATTGCCAGGGACGCCGAGGCTGTGCCGAAAGCCTGTGGCTCTTTAGTTGTAGCAACGCTCGCCTCCCTCTGCCCTCACCCCCCTCGAGTATTCTGTCATCCCCGCCCCTTAGCACACCAAGGACTGGGCCGAGGGGCGGCGGGCGCACGCCGGACGCGCCGGTGAGCCAACAATGGGCAGTACTCGTTCACGGACAGCAAGTGGGTAACGGCAGCGACGCCCGCTCTCCACTGGAGAGCCTCTCGGTGTGTGGGAGCGAAGAATCAAGGCGGCCGCCTCTCACGGGGCACAGTATTCACTGAATTGACTTAATGCCTCTGCGCCCTCTTTTAGTCTTCGGTGCTTCAGCCAGAAAGGCGTGGAAAGGACCACCGACAGTAACGGTTTATTGCCCTCTGTAAAGACTATCACACTTGTGCCCATTCCCATTAGCGCTGGGTCGGTTAGCGCCATTTCACACACGGACAGGCACGGAGAGCGGGAAGACATAAGGCAAGAAACAAGAAAAACAAGTCAGGTCCCGGGCCGCGCTGTGATTGGCTGACGTCACGGGGGTGTCCCGGCCGGCAGCCAATCACAGCGCGGCCCGGGAATGACGTCACGGGGGTGTCCCGGGCCGGCAGCCAATGGCAGCGCGGCCCGGGACAAAGGGGCGGGGCTTAAAAAAAGCACCAGAAACGCCCCCGAATCGCGTTTTCGAGAGAAAACGCGATTGACAGCCTCTGCCTCCCAATGGCTAGCCTCCATTTATGGAGCTAGCCAATGATAGGCAGAGGCGGGTCATCACCCCAGATAGGAATCAAGAGGTTTTGCTAGCGCATGCGTACTTCGTACGCATGGCTAAGGCAAAACCTAAAAAGAACTGGATATTTGTCTAGATAACACTTCCACGAATACGGCAATCATTACAGCTTTTTGTAATATAACAACTGAAATTGCCGATGATTTAACAACTAAAAGGCAAAAGAAGACAAGTGATCCTAATCCCAGATGGTTTAACCATGAATGCTCAACATTGAATGGGGATCTGAAATTGGCCCTTAAACAAAAGCCAAGAGATAGTGCAAGGATTAGTCTGTTAGGGAGAACTTATAAAAATACCCCGAAAGAAAGGAAACAGGAGATCCGTGAGGGTGCCTGTGAAAAATTAAAACAGGCTGCAGAACTGAAAGATTCGGTTCTCTTTTGGAAAACAATTATTCACTCTTTTTTTAATGAGAATTCAGGAGTAAACATTGATATTGTGGTACCTCTGGAAGACTGGATATCACATTTTGAGGGTATTTTTAACCCAGATGCTATTTAACCCAGTAAGAGTAACAAAGGAGATTTTATATCGGTGGAACCCATCCAATCATTACCCATAACGCTAGAAGAAATTGAAATAGCCCTGCGAAAAGTGCGAATGGAAAAGCCGCAGGTTCGGACGGGGTACCCATCAAAGTTTTTAAGCATAAAACTGACTTCTGGATACCAATTTTATTGAATGTTTTCAATGCCATCCTTGGGGTCATTTTACCTGCAACTTGGGTTGAAAGTATCATCGTACCTATTTTAAAAAAGGGGATAGAGGGATGGCAAACTGCTACCGGCCAATATCTCTTCTTGATTCCATGTCCAAATTAATGGGTCGAATTATGCTGGGAAGACTCGAAAACTGGGCCAGTGAGGAAAAAATTCTAACTGATGCCCAGTATGGCTTCAGAAGAGGTATTGGGACGGTAGAACGATGCCTAAACTTAGAATTATTAATAGGGACATATATCCTAGTGAAGGAAGGAGCGCTCCACCTCTGTTTTGTTAACCTTACTAGCGCCTTCGACCTAGTCAATCATGCTAAACTATGGGAAATGCTGAAAGCGCTAGGAGCCCACATTGACGTAATAATATATCTATTCCAGATCTATACCTTTTTAACATCTAGGGTACGGTTTGGAAAAATGGGGGAATGCACATGTGATTTTAGGGTCACGTGTGGCATTAGATAGGGTTGTGTTTTAGCGCCCCTCCTCTTCTCCCTCTATATAAATATTGTTGACCCCTTTTTACAAAATTTAATTATGGATGCCCCAAAAATTAGGACACGCCCGACGCCAGTATTATTATATGCTAACGATGCTGTCCTAATATCCAGGACAGCAAATGGCCTACAAAGCATAATAGCGAATTTTGCAGTGTTCATGACTGACAAAGACCTTAAAATAAATGTAAAGAAAACATTTGTCACGACATGTGGGAGAAACAGGCCCAAGAACAAACAACATCATGTAGGTGGGGCTGTCATCAACAGAGTCTCAACTTTTTCTTATTTGGGTATGCTTTTTAATAGGAGTGGTACTTGGAATACCCACATTGAAATATGTAACATGACATTTTTAAGGGTTACAGAGAGTATTTTAAGATTTTCAGCCAAAATAGGTAATATACCCATCCGAGAACTCCTGACTTTGTATCAGAGTAAGTGTATTACAGGAGTTTCCTATGGTGCTGCAATTTGGGGGAGAGCCAATATGGCCCTTCTACAAATCTTAGAAAAAAAGTTTTAAAAAAGATTGTTGGCAGTCCTTAGTACAACAGCAAATTACATAGTACACAAAGAAATTTCTGTCCCGTACATAAGTGACTCTATAAAAATGGCTGGTCTCACTTTCTGGCATGGAATTTGGGCTAAAGATGAAACTAAATTTACAAAATAATTAATTATGGATTGTTTAGCCCTTGATCATATTACTAAAATACCCTGGCTGGAGTACATTTTGAATCTCCAAAACTATTGTGAAGTTGAAACTGATAGGAAGAACCCTATACTTATACAGGAATTCAGTCAAAAAGATCTAAAGATAAAAATGTTAAATGCCACGGATAACGAAAGAGAAAGGAATGCCAGCCATAAACACAGTATTGTTTCTTATTGTGAACGTCCACTTATGAGGGGCATAGAGTTATATCTAATACTGGTGAGAAACGTAAAACAGAGATTTTATTTAACTAGAATAAGGATGGGCACAATACATTATTTAGCTGCATTTCCTAGAACGGAAAAATGGTATTATAAATGACCAAATTGCCCATGTGATGGAAAATCCAAACTATCCATGTTGCATTTTATTATTTTTTGTAGTTTTTATAAAGATGTCCGGAAATCAGTTTTAAAACCCCTTTTCTTTTCAAATAGGCTTTTCTACTATAAGAATGCTTTTAATTTTATATGCAGTCTGGAAAATCTGAAAATTATAAATGCTGTTATCCTTTTTGTACAACTTGCAATTAGGAAAAGAAAAGATTATTCACATCTGGATGCATTGTCATATGAAAACTAGTTTAACCATATTTCTTTGCTCTGATTCAGGAGGTGGCATTTGCACATTATGTTTCTTAAATGCATTTAAGAGTTGGCATTTTCACTTTATGTATTTTAAATGCACTTTTATGCATACATATTTTATATCTTATATATGTATGTTTTCCAAATGATAAGTTTGAAGTGTATAACTGACTTTCAAATAATGCCATTTTGCACTCTGCACTTTAGACTTTTTTACCCTCTTATGTACTAGTATCTGTCGAATTTCATACATTTTATTTGATAATTTTTAAACTGTTAAAACCGCATACTTCTAATGATATAATGTAGGAATGTATTTTGATTAGTAACGGGAGACCTGAGACATGTTTAAAGAGCTACACAAATGGGTGTTACAATCAGTGCTGCAGGCCCACAGTAGCGCTTCATTTACAGGCCCTGGATACACCTAATACCATTTAGAAACTTACAAGTAAATTAAATATGGCAATTGGATATGAGCCAATTCCACCATGTTTTAAAGAGCGCGCACAAGCACTTCAGCAATGGTTAGCAGTGCTAAAATGAGCACAATCCTAAAGCCAGCAAAAACAAAGTTGGCAAAATATGAGGGTTAAAGGCAAAAAGTTAAGGGGAAGACAACGGCATAGATGCCAGGTCTAACACTGACCTACACTCAGAAACTGTCACAGACACACAAGACTAAAGTTCACACAATTTAATATTTTGCACCAAACATACATATCCTTGGGAAGTAACAGACAACTACGGAGGCCCTTACCAAGATGTGGGTCTTTGACTGCAACTTTATTCCATATGGGCTGGGTCTATCTGGTGGTACACTCTTACTCTGAGCAGCTTCCCCCAACCAATGCCTAAGAAAGCAGGAAATAGATTGTTAGACCTTGCCCTGGTCTTAGCTCCAAAAATGCTTGCTAGACCCTGGAAAGGGAGGATGGGTTTCACATATGCTAGATGGGGGCCGAAGTTGGGCAATGCGGGAGGACGGAAGAGGAAGCACATCTCCGTAAGGAAGCCTGTGGGATAAGCAGATGCCCTTTCACTGACATGTGGAGGGAAGAAAGCCTTTTCGAATACTCCAAGCAGTCTGAGACAAGGGCTACAGAGCAGAAATTATAACAGGGGTAGAGGACCCTGGGGACAGCTGGGCCCAGCCCACAAAGGATGGTGGAGTTATGGAAGACTTCCCTTGACACCTGGGCACCATAAGGAAATGAGGTACACCTCTAAATGGCCCCTAGAGTTGGTAACCCTAAAGATGTTGTTGTAGTTGACTGACCACATGCTTGTTGTAAAAGGTATAAAGTTTGTAATAATAACTAGAACGTCCCTCATATACTGTCCTGTACTGTACTGACTACATGTAATACAAACATGCATCCTGCCTACCAAGTGTTCATTGCACATCGAAAAATAAAACTAAAAAAAATAGTTTTTTTTTTAAATATTCACATTTACACAACACATAATAATACACTTATGTATATTTAGGTAAACAGACCTGATTACTATGTCCCGACATTTTTTGCTGACTGGCATAGGTAAAATATCCACAGAAAATGGTGTATCTTATTAAATAAACAGTTTATAAAATGTACATTTTCTTTGGAAACTTTGCTTAGTCTTTCAAAGGCTCACCTACTAAATTCAAAAAGTGGAATAAATTAAATGATATGTTTGTGCATATATGTATATATATGTGTTTGTACACATAAATATAAATAAATATATATATTTGTTTTTTAAAAGCAACATTTATTTAAATATATCTCAGTATTTGAAGAGTAGAATGAACAGAAATAGCTCAAATTGACAGTCAGTTGGGGGACCAGTTTTTGTCAATTTTTTGGATGCGTTTTGGAAATTTCAGAACGGTAAAATATCAGCTGTCAAGAAAACGAATGAAAAGCTCTATTGCAGGAAGCAAACTTTAATCGCACACGCTTGAAGTAAAGCCTGGTATTTTCGAACTGGGGCCATTTAGCATGTCAACTGGATGCCAAGCATATGACAGAATGCCACAAGGAATAGACAGGATTGCAAATGTGAACTAAATAAGAGATCTAGTTTAAAGAAAAGGAAAAAAGAAAAGAAAAAGACAAAGATGGGCAGGAGTGTGTACCCCACTAATTATTTATTATGAACGTGTTTGTGACGAAAGTGGTAGGTAAACATTTACCCTGATAGAACGTAAATAGAATAGCTAGGTCTATGTTCAGTTTGAACTCATAGTGCAGCCCAAGTGATCTATGAGTGGCGGAAGTAGCATCACAAACCACATGGTGTCACACACCATTCGACATTACAGGAAGTGAAATCAATGGCTTTAACCCCTATTGACATCATAGTCAGCAACATAGCTGAGCTCTAACCCCAATGCCCGCCAGTAAGTGATAACTTTGAAGTGGCAAATGCCATCATAAGCCATAGTAAAGCTTTCACTTGCTCTTTAGTTCCTTTATTTACTCATGTGATGCCCTCATACACACAATTACCACAATCATAAATGTGTTCTGCTATCGTATTCCACATGTTTAATGAGGAGAGAGGAGTACGTCTGCTGGCTTGGCCCAAGAATGGAACCAACCACTTGCTGCTCTGTCTTCCAGTTCCGGCTCCATCCTTCTCCAGTGGCTCTCAAACCAGATGAGAGGAAGGACAGCAGGTGTGACAGGAACAGGAGCTTCACAGGTCAGTAGTAATTCAATTCTAATTCTTTGGCCTTCCACCCGGTGTGGGTGGCTGAGCTTAAGAAGACGTCTTCACAAGTAGGTTTCAGATAACTCTTATGGACGGTCTCTTACTACTACTGTGCATCTTTTACTGATGTGCCATGGCAGCAGGAAGAAGATTTCCTACCTCAGGCCCCTGTAATTGGAAACAGACTATGGTCAGTTAAAGGAAAACTACCAAACACAAAGTGAGAAATTTGCCTCCATTACCAAATGTCTTCTTCATCCCTGTGTTCATCGCCTTAGCAATATCTTTCAATTTTATGGACTTTAGCCATGCTTTAACCATTATACGGTGTAAAAAATGAGTACACATGTTATAGAGTAATGGCCTTAAAACAACTGTACTAAATAACCCAATGATAATCTAGAGCATTACGTTTTACAGGAAAGTGGGTCTAATGCCGCAGTAGCTACACAAATCATTACCGAGTACTACTCTGGTGTTCTAAAATATCCAGATTGATTGGTGAATCGCTGACGTTAAGAGAAACTAAGGATGACGGGACTGCAGGAGGAATAAGAACAAAGCTGCCCAAGCTAAAAGACCCAAATAGACCGAAAGGACGCAATCCACTTCCGGTATTAAAATAGAGGTATACATTATATAATTACCTTTCTCCTGGTGATTTCTGCTTTTCAGACAAGACAGATAGGGACTTAAAATAAAAGCCAATAGTAAATAATTGAAAAAAAAAATTCTATGGGGTTTTATTTTAAGTCATTGCCTCCATTATTTTCTATGGGAGTGTGTTGCAATACCAGTGAGTGGCTATGTGTAGTGCTGGAGTTATTTGAAAGGTGTTAGTTACTACAAAAGTGTAAGTTACTACAAAAGTGTAGTTTGTGAATACCATCATCTTTATTTTGGCATATCAGCCATAAAAGAACAGTTTAAAATATCAAATTGCAATAAAACTTTGTGATAATACAGTTAGGCACATATCAAAATCATCACTTGAAACAATTAATTGAATAATGATCTATATCAGTGATAAAAGATATAAATAAGAGTAGTTTAAAAAGTACAAAAAATTTTACCATTCACGACAAAATCACTGCGCAAATGTGAGCAGCTGACTTTATAAAAAAGAGGAAACATCTCTAACACATTACCTAATAAACAATCTTATTAAGTAATTGCTAACTCTGCTATCTTGGGACAAAATGTATACCAGATTCGTCATATACAATATAAAAATCTTGAGACAGCAACGACTTGTATCAGGTTGAAAAATCTTAAAAGCTTCCCAATGCCACTTAGTTCCCACCAGATTGTGTCATATAGGAATCAACCCTTGCTGACGTGTATGCTTGTCAAAAGTAAAAGGTATGTACCACTGTCTCTGCAGAGCTTCCACAGCACGGGCAAGTCAACTGAGAGTTTCTTATATGACCAGTCTAACCAGTAATAAATGTATGTACTAGCAGGGTCCCTAACCAAAACTGTATATGCAGCTTCCTTGCTTCAGCAGGCTGAATTTCATCAAGGTACTCCTCTGCTTTATAACCATCTTTCGATTGTAGGAAAGCATCAGTCAGGGTACCCAGGGAAGTCCTGGATAACAGGGTACTTGGTTTGTGCTGCAAATAGTTTCTCTTGAGGAAAATTTATTTTGGGTGGATTCAGAAACCTCCCATGGGTTCTCCCAAAGACTGTCATTCCCCATAGCCCTCAAGGTTCCTCCCACATACTGTAGCCAGGGTAGATTTATTGACGCAAGTCGATTAAGTATTTTCTCCAACCCTAGACGATAGGAATCCAACTCAAGGGTGGCTCAGATCAGTCTTCAGTGTAGGGCCGGTCTAATACCAATCCCACACGGAGATTTACCTGAGCCCCATATCCAGCCTAAGAGGAAGCAGACAGGTACTGACTGAGAGACCCAACAATTGTTGTAGAAATCGATTTTCTACAAACTCAAGGGGAGAGATGTGGCGCCGAGGCCAGGGTGACTCACGCTGCAATCTGGGGATCACGGTTCGATCCCCAGTGCCAGCCCCTGCTCTGGTGCGAAAATGGACAAAGGATATGGGTGTAGCCACCTTTCTGTCCTGACCCTCCCATAGGTGGGTCCCCAAAGTTTGTTCCGTGGGTATAAAGTAGGAACCCCTGGCTACAGGACTTTAGATTTACCTGGACGAAACTCTGCCTCAGAAACCAAGTACTTTGATGATCTACACTGCACTAGATGACTGAAGAATCTCCACCAAAGACGCATCTGACCGCTTTGCAACTCCGAAGCTCCTGAGGACTCCAAAGACTTTTGCAACACAGGAGGTGGGTTTCCAAGCATCCCCGAGGTTGACTAGTGTGCTCAGCAAACCTGAGACCCATATCCTTCGTGGGGACCGTAAGACTTGAACCCCTGGGCACCGTGTCCATTTGCAGAAGCATCTGCTTTCCGGCAACCCCTGAAGCTGTGCTTTGGGCTACTTGTAGTCCAGACCCTGAGCAGTGTTTCCACTGAGGATTACCGGCCTACACTCCACGAGTGTTCCGTGGACTGGTATTTTGTGATTCCTCTCAAGGTCCCTTTGCGATCCCTGGTCCGTTGGCCTGTGGGTCCCTATGAAGGCAACATTAACTTTCAGTGGGCTTACCTGGTTGCTCCAGACATGTCCTGAATCTCCATTGCTTGGGGAGTCCCCAGAATCTTGCTGGTCCTCACTGAAGCATCTTTTCTCTGATCATATGGGTTGCAGTTGCCAAGTCTTGTTGGTGTTCAATCCGGTCACTGACACCCCCCCCCAACATCCCCCCCAGCACTCGCCATCCTTTGTGGGACAGCTCACCTGTGGACTTTGGTTGTCATCGACATCCCTTGGTCCCCGTGGCTGCAGAGTCAAGCTTCACCTCTTCTCACCTGAAGGATCCGACATCGGTGGGCATTCATCTAACGAGCCCCTGGTCACTGGCAAGTGACCCAGACTCTGTCCCCTCTGCTTTTAGGTTCTTCTCAGCTCCGATCCAGGCCTCTTCACGGCAGCAGCACTTTGCAGCATTTCGCCATTGAAAATGATGAAGATTCCCGACACCATTTGAAACCTATGCACCCGGCTTCCCTGGATTAGGTAACATATGAGTACTCCAGTGCTCACATGGGGCTAGCCTTGGAGCTCCAAAAAATTCAAAACAGGTTCCTAAAATACATTCTTGCCCTCCCTCAAAGCGCCCCAATTTACGGTTGCCATATTGAGTTAGGCATTGATTATTTATCGGATACCATCAGCTACCAGCCGATTGTCCTATGGCACCGCAGTTGGACTAAACAGCAATGTCATCTTACTCGCTCATTAACTACCGATTGCTTATCCTTGGCTCACTGGAAAAAGATTCCATGGTTACTGTATGTTTTCAACTTTTTGAAAGACCTAAATTGTTTAGTATTTTTCACAGACCCCCTATCACTTTCTGACATCTCCAGGAAGGCCCTGAAAAACCTGTGTGTAGTCCATCTTAGAGATCTGCGTTTATGCACAGAAGTAGGCAAACGAACAAATACTCACCTACTGATGGTACAAACCTCTCCTGGTATTCAGTTGTATTTGTCTTTCTTTTTGTCTAACTATGAAAAGTTTGTTTCAACTAGGTTTCGTTTTGATTCCTTCTTCCGTCTTGTTTCTTTTCCTGGGGTTTCAAACTGGTCTCATGATCTTATTAAATGTCCCTGTGACGGAACCGCATACCAGTCAACTTTGCATGTAACACTGTTTTGTAATTACTATGTGATTCCCCGTAAACGCTGGATTATCCCTCTCCTCCGACAAATGGGCTTGAGAAGATGTAGACCTGCGCTCCTGGCGTTACAGTCCCTAGAAACCCAATTTGCTGCTAAAAGCATAGCTTGTTTTTTAAAAGCGTGTTTAAAAATTCGCTCACACACAGTATAGTTCCTCACTAGAGATATTCCTCAATTTTTGTTAGCAGGCATCAATTGTCTTCTTAACCTGAAATGTTATCAATTTATTTGAATGAAATTTGTACGTGATAACCTTCTTGAAATTTGATGCGTTTTTATTATGTACTTTTTATGATTGTAAAAATTTCAATCGAAATAAAGATTTTTGAATTGAATTGAATTGAGTACTCCAGTGCTCACATGGGGGCTAGCCTTGGAACCTTCTTAGGTGGAAAGGGTTTGCTCATGTCCTCTCCTAAGTGTCCTTAAACTTTAAAATTCCAACCACGACTTTCACATAGGATTGTACAGAGCTCGGGGCTGTGCTGTCTCACTGCACGCGTCCCCTTGGGTCCTCTGTATCACTACCTTGGGTGGTTCCTTGGGGTCCCAGCGATTCTACGTGCTCTAGGCACTGTGCCTAGTCAAGTCGTGGTTGTTATACCACTTTCTTAATACATGGTTTGGTCTCCCCCTGGGGCCCACTGTGTATTGTTCTATTTACTGTCCTTCTAGTACTGTAATATTGTGTGCCTTGTTCTCTAATCTCATGAGAGGTCAGTACAGAGTGATTAGTAATAAAAACATATATTTTATATATACCTTGTGTGGTTCTCCTTTCATTTAGTCATTCAGGAGGTTATAGACTGGTGAAACAAGCTGCTTTACATTCCTTCAAGACTTGGGGGTCCATTAGGATGACGGGCGGACTTTGTCCGCCCGTCATCCTACCGGTGAATGGGACCACCCGCCATAAGGGCGGGGGTCCCGTTGTACATATTAAGATGCGCCCGCCACAGTGGCGGGCGCTTCCCGCATTTTTAACATTGCGGCGGGCGGTGCTGAAAGCACCGCCCGCCGCAATGCTAAAAATGCACGTTGTGCATTTCAATGCACAACATGACAGGCACCGCGAGGTGCCTGTTATGTTGTGCATTGAAATGCAGGGGGGTACCATAGGTACCCCCCATGTGCACCCCCCACCCCCACGGAGTCCCTGGGGGCCCGCAACGGCCCCTGCAGGGGGACTCCGCCTGCCTTTCCGTGGCGGCATTGCCGCCACGGAAAGGCGTGCCAGAATGCGCATTGTAATATGGCTGGCGGTGTCTAACAGACACCGCCACCATATTAAACATATTCCGCCCCGGCCGCAAGGCCACCGGGGCGGAAAACAGGCGGGCGGTGATTTTCACCGCTGCGGTCCCCCGCCATCCTAATATGGCGGGGGGGGGAATTTGGCAATGGATGTCGGGCGGATTGCCTCCGCCAGGCCGGCGGTGGCTACCGCCAGCCTGGCGGAGGCAATCCGCCCGACATCATAATGGACCCCTTAGCCTGAAGGCTGATCTCCATAGCTACCATAGGATAGCTTTCAATAAAGGTTGTCTTTAACCAAATCATCAATAAGGATTGTTTGGACTGGTACAAGGTGCCCACTATAACTAGTGGACAGTATATACCAGGCCAACTTCTCACAGAGGGGAAAACAAGGAAGAGAAAGGGCCCCTGTCCTAGGCGCACTCACGGACTGTTAAGAGTCAGGTACTTCCTATGTGATTTCTGTATGTAAAGAAAAGAGTATACGTGTTAGTGTATGTATATGGTTTTGATATAGTATTGTGCACTCCTTTTATAAAATGTAGTCACATTTAATGAGTAACTACCTGTTACATTCCCCTCTTCCACTGAGGATATAATGATGGTAGATGCAGGATCAGATTATCATCTAGTTAGGTAAGAGAAGACAATAAGGTGTTATGTAATCAGAGTAGAGTCCATATATAGTAAAAGGAAATTATCATATGAACTGACCTATGATGTTGAAAAAACAGAGAGTCAATAAAAAGCCCAAAACAGATATTCGAACAAAAGGGAACCAAAAAATAATATATTCCCAACAGGAACAATTCCTAGAAAATGAAATCAGGAATATACATAAAAATGTACACGGCTACTAGATAGGGATTTATTCCTTAATTTCAGGAATAAACTAACCCTTTGTTTGCTTTTCTTTATAGAACTTTATCAGACATGTTCATATGAAAATGAGATCTCCTTGCACCGTGGACAATCAATTCAGATAAGGAAAGGCACCATATATATCTTGCCCAGAGCGTCTTACCTCCTTTGAAGATAATGTTGATTCTTTAGAGGTTGTTTGTTTGTTTTCTTCTCTTTGCAGGTTTCAGGAACATAAACTATCATCCTCCCAAGAGACATGAGAACCAAAACCAGATTGACGATAAACGAGGAGCCACAATCAGCAACCCGGCGAGGAACTTCAGACCACTAGAAGCAACATGTAGATGAAGGGCAGGGTGGAAGACACGTGCATCAACTAGAATGCGAATCGTTCTTCCTCCCTTGCCGGACCGGTTTTATTCAGGGATCGCAGAGGAATCCTGGCAGTGGTGCTGGGGATCAGATCAAAGGCCAAAATAAATCTATAAACACCACATATAAACAGCCTCCTTCAAGGACCACATTTTTCCAATATAGCATCTGAAGCCTGAATGCCTGATCAATAGCCGAGGTGCCCTCACGAAAACCTGCTTGTAGGGGGGTGAGTATGTCATTAACCTCCATCCAGTCTTGTAGTCTAGCTAAGATTATTCTTCAGAACAGCTTTTGTGAACTGTCAATGAGGCTAATGGGCATATAGTTAGCAGGTGAGAGAGGGGAGCCTTTTTTATAGATTACTATAATCTCTGCTCCTGCCCAAGATTGTGTGGTGCGGGTCCCAGCCATAATGACATTAAAGTAAATGTGAAATATGCTACAGAACTGGGAGGGAATTCAAAATAGATGCATTTAAAAAAAAAGACTTACCCGGATGCGGCCGACCGCCGCCTTTCCTCCATCGTCGCAATCCTCTTCCTGTTTCTGTGGAAGCAGGAAACACCAAGGATCCCCTGAGCCAATCACAACGCTGCAATGCAGCATTGTGATTGGTCTGAGTGCCATGGTCCGGCACTCTTACAGGGAAAGGGACCCTGGGCATGTTCTCCACTAGACTATAATGCAGCCTGGGTGGAGAACATACAAAGTGCGCATGACATTTTGGCCTGCCCGAAACAGTCAGTCAAAATGTCTTGCGCACTAAGAAGTGTCTACCACTCCTCCCCCAGTCTCTAAACAGCCCAGCCTGCCCCAAACAACTGAGCCAGTACGTTTAAATAAAATGCTAATAACGTTCTGTTATTCTTATTTTATTTTTCCATTTTTAATTGCTCATTCAGTGAGCAGTGGGGCGACGCTCCCACCGCCTTAGCGGAGTAGCCACCTCTGGAAATATGGGGCCCATACATCAATCTCAGAAAGAAACAAATCACCTGGGATCTTATCAATCCCTTGCCAGGGCCCGACTGGCCATACCGGGCATCGGGTGTTTCCCCGGGATGCTGGAAGGGTGGGGGCCAGTTTTGTAGAGGTGGGGCTGGTTTTGCCGCTCTATCGGGCCCCAGTAACAAACGCAGTAAGCAAGCGCTTCCAGCCTCCTGGAGCCTGGAAGTGCTACCCCAGGGCTGGTCCGAGAAAATTGAAAGGGCTGCTTTGGATTCCGAGTCCAACCCTTTTGTTGCAGGGATTCTGCCCAAGAACAGAACTATGCGTAGGATTATGGGATCTTAGTGCATAGGGGCTAAGTCATCCTACCACCTTAGTACCCATAAGCCCAGGACCGACTAGCTATAGTATCTCACTTGCCCTCCAACTCACTCACAGAGAAACAAGTGATTAGACACCCCAGAACACAACACTCCCGAATCTATCAAGACTCGCGGTTGCAAGACACACCCTTTCGCTCACACTCTTGTACCTGCCACAATAAGATCTGACAGAGACACAAACCAGTTTAAAATATTTATTTTAACTAATGTGCTCTAACATGCAGTATACTTACCACAAGAAGCAGCAAAATGCATAATACAAATATAGTCAGCATAGCAGCTAGTCCATAACTCATGAAGGGAGTTGTCACCATGAAAAGCCAATAGAGCTTAACCTCCCTTCCCTTGCTAAGAAGCAGTATTATTATATATTAGAAGATCTCTAGGTTTTGTCTGCAGACCACATACCTGAGACTATAGATGGTAGTTCTACATCATAGGTGCTGTCGCGCTCTTCTCCCTGGAAAGGTCCCTCTCTAAGTGGGTGTTCCCTTTTCATTATCCCCATAATACTAAACTACGATTTCCAAATAACAGATGCATTGGTATGTTTTGTTTAGGTGCTAGGGTCTGACCAGAACAGAATAACAAGGGGCATTGTTTATCGACCTCGCTCAAAATGTCCAGATTAAATCCCAGGAACTGGCAGATAAAGCTCACAGCAAGCAGTTCTCGTGACAGCAAGCAGTTCTCGTGTGAAAAGTACGAACAATGTCTTTGAAAAAATAAAGCCATGTAGTAACGTGCGCAAAGCCGCGTACTGTCTGCAGAGCTCATCCTAACTTAGAGAAGACGAAAATGTCCTCATGGGCCATGAGACACTGTCCCAGGCACTTTGTTAGGTACTCCCCTTTTGATTGCTGCACATACTTTCTGGATCATGATAGACGGATACATACTCAAAAGTGTAAACTTACTCAAAAGTGTAGTATGTGAATCAAGCCCTTAGAGTACAACATGTGGACAGAAAACCTTTGAAATGTTTACTTTGGGTACTAAGGAGACAAGGGGCATGGTGAGAAGAAAAGACATTAATATCTGCAACTCATAATAAATACCATAGAACCCGAACTTTGGAACTCTTTACCCTCAAGCCTTCACTCTTTGCTATTTCTTTGTTCCTTCCTCTTAAAACTCCAAACGTCCCTCTAAACAAATACTTCACTGTTTGGAACCAATGTCGCCCCATTTGCTGGCCATTCTGCAATTCTCCAAACCTCCATCCAGTTCTTTAGTTTTTTCTCTCTTTTTACTTTTAGGACATACCCCCTGGTATACTCTCAACTCTTTGTTACTCATAAAGCGCTTTATTATGATCGAGGCGCTGAATGAAACAAATAAATAAAGGCCCTGGACTCTGTGATGATGATCACCTCCTCAAATCTAAATAACATTTTTACACTTCAGGGATTTCTTTAAAGTTGTTTCAGAAAATATAACATTTCTAGTAGAAACATGGTTAAATGTCCAGCACTTACAGAGTTCACAAAGGTTTGCCAGAGCTGCAGCTGTCTCAGTTTCCCATGCATACTTGATGACTAATGCATGAGTATATACGCAGGTGTATATCTACTTGAGTGACTATTCCTGATCAAGCTCAAATACATATGCGAACATATTTTTATATCTTTCCCCAGCGTCAGCACAGTTCCTTGTGAAAAAAATCCCTTGTCCTACACCAGCATCCTCTTTGAGGGTTTCCCACTTCCAGAGCTAAATTTGTTCAATAATAACAATAATGAGGTTAGGGGTTCCAAGTATTTCTTAAACTCCCTCTGTACCGAACACCAAGACTGCCTCTTCTTGAATCCATCTCATGCCTCTTTCTTCCACCACCCTACACTGCCTGTCTCTTTAGCTCACTCTTGCAGGTTCTTTGTCACCCCTGCTTTCTATATGTGTCACTATTTTCATATTTATTTCATCCTCTTCCTCCCTCATTGCCTTTCTCTTTTTGTCTATAGGCCAGCATTTGATGATGATGAAAAACAAGACCTCTTCCCCTAAAATGAGTGCGGCTACTGGCCACCTGCAGTCGGTAGCACACATTAAGCACTGCCTTGTACCCACCCTGAACATATAATCGATCCAGTCCAGCACAGGAGTAAATCCCCAAAATGAGCCTGATTATGATGTTGGGCAGATGTAACCGATGCGGAAGCAGGACCACCTGACTAGGAGTCGGAGGTTCCACTGGACGCATTATGATGCGACCCCCTTCGTGGCGGTCGCATTGTGTATCTTTTGTAGTGCAGCGTATACACATCTGAAATATCCCTGCACTATGGGGCAGGCACCATGCGGAGCCTGCCACATGGTGCAGGGAGATGTCGGGGGCACCATAGGTGCCATCAGGGCCTGTATCAGAGGGCCAAGGGAGAAGGAGGGATCCGCTGGGGGCCCCCAAAGTCCCTTTCTGACAGCCTTTTTATAGCGGGTTAACCGCCATGAAACATCCGGCGGAAAGGCACATTGAAATCCCGACGGCGGTGCCTGAGCAGTCTCTCCGCTCGCCCTACATTCACCCGCCATCATAATGTGCCGGGCGGTCCTGCAGGGTCGCATAGCAGTGGGACTGCCATCGACGACCTGACAGTGACGGTCCCACCGCTATCGTAATGAGGCCCTGTGTCCAGGGTAAGAATGTGCCCTGCAAAAGTATGTCACAAACTCACAGGTTTGTGGATATTCCCAACTTCCTGCCTCTTTGAGCAGATTTGTGAATCAGGGCATTTAAACATTGTTGGCAAAGGGCCTTGGGAATCAGCCCCAAAGCGTTTTTTCCTAAAATCTCAGGATTTTGTAAAGTGGAGCAGGTGGAATTTAAAAACTAGTTTAACAGAGCCAAAGTCTGCAATGCAGTGCTCAGACCACCGTTCCTCGGCGTGCAAGAGCTTTAAACATTACCAACAAATGTCAATTAATATACTAGGGTCTATGTTATTTTGGTAATAAACAACACAGGGTTGAATGTGACCCACAAGGTGTTTCTGGAACTGGGGTACACTCTGTGCTCCAGCAGAGCACAGAATCAAGAGGCCTATTCAGTCCAGAAGCATGCTGCTGTCTAGGGGGGCAGCCAGCAGAGAGCGGCAGGGGCCGGGCAGTGGCCATCACACTCCAGGAAGGGAGAGAAAGCGCATGCACCTTCTGAAAACCAGCACATCCTGTTTTGTTAAAAGGGATACAGACATAACGAGAAGGCAGGCAGTGAAAGAGTACTTTGAGCTTTGTTAGGAAATTATCCAAGCAGATTTTGCATTATTTTTAGCGCCTTGATACCTGCGGGTTAAGAGAGCTTTAGAAATCCCTTTTTATTTCAATTCATTTCATAGCTACATTTAGAGTAGGGAGGAAATAAAGATCCCACCACAAAAAAAGATTCTCCACCCACAATTTTGGTGATCTTACCACCATGTTTAGAGCTCCCTACATAGTTGATAATCCACGGCAAGACACTTCTCCAGCTCCGGCGTCAAGTCCGCCAAGGACCAGTGGTAACACCACCATAGACGACTGCAGATCAATCACCACGTCTAGAGAGTCGGATCCACCATTTCCTAGTGCACCGCACAATTTTAGCTGAATTACAGCGGCTTTGGCACATTACGGGTGGGGAACCCGAGACACATCCATTGTTAAATGCAATCAATGTGACGGGTTCTGACTGCCACCTTATCACATGGTTCAAGCGTGCTACGGCATCCACCTCTCGGGACTTGATGCAGGCGAAACTGCACTTGGAGCGGGGCAATGGTTGCGAGATTACTCCTAAAGAATGGGATAGGGTGCATATCTATACCCGCAAACATTCCCGCAATGCAAAGTTCCAAAACATCCAGCACAATATCTTACACAAGAGCCTATTTTACCCCCACACGACTGCACCAAATATATGGGAGCGAGTTTGTGTGCCCCAGATGTTGCCACGGAAATGCAGGTATGGCACATATGTTCTGGAATTTCCCCAAAACACAGCTTTTATGGTGGCGGTCCTAGATGCCAGGGCAGGGGAACATCGTTTACAACGCGGTGTTTACACCGCACTACCTTAACAACGCTGCCATTACAACGCAAGTCGTTACTACGACTTGCACTGGATGGCTGGTTGGTTAAGGAATATTGTAATTTTACATTCCAACACCTTCCCTACTGTTACGTGGACTGGTGTTGGAATATAAAATTATAATATTCCACAATCCGAGTCCTCCAACGCAAGTCGTTGTAATGACTTGCGTTGTAATGGCAGCGTTGTCAAGTACCGCGAACTAAAAGATCGCGTTGTACTGACATACATCCCCAGGGCGGGGGATCACGGGCAGAGTAGATCTCTGCACCATGGAGGCCGAATCACTGGGGATCTATCGACGTAAGAAACGGAGAGGTGCGACAGTCCGTTTCAGAGACTTAGCCCTAATTATAATTAAACTTGCAATTGCCATGAAATAGAAGAATGCCTGCTTCCCAGGCATGCCATATTGGCATGCGGTAATGTTGGAAGTGGAGTAGAGCGGAGTCCACAGTGCTGCGCAGGGAGGAGGCAAGGGGCCTCCGAAGAATTCTCAATGTGCGGAGCTGGACGCTCTTGTGTGTGAGTTTATAGGTCCTATCTGAGGGGATCGAGGAGTAGAAGTCTGGAAGTGAGGTGTGAATCTGCCCCTGACACTATGACTGAAATCCTCGCCCTTCACCTTAGCTCATTTCTCATTCTGTGTGGAAATCAAGTGGTGCCTGACTACTGTATACACGCCTGCTGTGGATGATAACAGAGCTATGGAATTAGATATCAGCCCTGTGCCATGCTTATACCCCCCTACATAGGAGACCTAGGGCCCGATTCTGAAAAGTATTCTGAGACAAAATCCTAACTTTATGACTTTCGGTAAATAAATAAATAAATAGTAGTCACAGAAGGCATTTAGGAGTACTAAAGTTAGGATTTTGTCTCAGTTAATCTTAAATTTTGGTCTTAAGTTAAATTCAAGACAAACTTAAGTTTAACAGAGACAAAATCCTAACTTTACAACTAGTGAAACACTAAGGACAATCTCAACATTGGGAAAATTCCACCATTGAACGCTGGCATCAGTGGGGTTACAGCCAAAGATTTCAGCCATCTGCCCACTCCAAAATGGCTCCTCCTGTGGCTGAGACAGTCACTGTGGTAGAGATGTTCCCACCACAGTGGGACACACCTCTAAATCCGATGGATTTTTTGCTACCGTTGATGCAGAAGAGAAACCCACCATAATGGCTGCCAAAAAAAGTACAAACTCTGAAGGGTGAAGGAAAGGAAGTGAGTACATTTTGCTCCAGCACATATTAGATACATAAATTTGGCCCAAGGCAAAGATGGAACGATAAGTTTGGGAATCTATTGCTAAAAGTATAAGACATTTTGAGGCAAATTTACAAGGCACTTGCGCCACGTTTACGCCGCCGTTGCGTCACGCAACGGCGGCGTAAACGTGGTGCATCCCTGCGACCCATTTACAACGTGACGCATCTAGGTAGATGTGTCACGTTGTAAAGCCCTGCGCCACATGTGGGCGTTCCGGCGCAAGGTGGGCGTTCCGGGGCAGGTGCGCCTCGCAAAAGTGCCTGCGTGAAATCTACAAGATTTCACGCATGCACGTGTGCAACACTGCTACATCAATTCCTTACGCCTGCGTGAAGCAGGCGTAAGGACTGATGCAGCACGTTAAGTATAGGGCACACCCGAGCATTGCTGGAGTCGCATCGCGCTTGTGAGGCAACTCCAGCGATGCGCCACCCTTACGTCACGAGATGCGTCACGCATCTGCCTACCCTTGCGCAACGGCGCGCCGCATTGTAAATGCGGCACATCCGCCGTGGCGCAAGGGTAGTTTTGCGTGACGCATTTGTTCTGGCGTATCCCTGCTGATTTGCAGAGATGCACCAGAACTCATAAATATGCCCCTTCATATTTATGAATCATTTTAAATGCATATTAGTTTTTGTTTTTTTAAAGTAGCCTGATTAATGAAAATGTCTTATTAGGAAATTATTGGGAAACCGCCTTTATAAAGTAGCAATTGCCATGCAGTGCCTTTATCACACAGCTTTTACCACACATGCATTGTTTGGGTCTTTTTCAATGGATTTAGGGGTGGGTAGGGGTATAAGGTGGTAAGGGTATTTATTAGGGTTCAGGAGTAGGTAAGGGAATTGGATAGTAATGTTGTTTTTTAGGGTTTAGGGGTGGGAAAGGATACAGGGTGGGAAAGGTGTTGTATGGGGAGGTTAAGGGAATTGGGTGGTAAGGGTGATTTTAGGGTCTGGTGGTAGCTAAGGGAATTGTGTGGTAAGGGTGTTTCTTATGGTTTAGGGGTAGTTAAAGGTATTGGGTTATAAGGATGTTTTTAGGGTTGAGGGTGGATAAGGTTATTGGGTGCTGAGGGTAGTTTAAGGGTTTTAGGGGTGAGTAAGGGTATTGGGTGATAAGGGTGTTTTGGGGTTATGGGGTGGGTATGGGTAAAGGGTGGTAAGGGTATTTTACGGTTTAGGGGTGGGTATAGGTACAGGGTGGTGATGGTATTTTAGGATTTTGGTGTGGGTAGGTCACAAGGGTAATTGTTAAGGGGGGTTTGGGAGGTTCCCCCCATACAAATAAAAACTGTTTTATTTTTAAAAAATGAGCAGAGTCCATTCCGGCATGAACTGATCAATGTATATTTCTTGTATGGTAGTCGTGGGAGTCAAATCCCGAACAGTCGGTGTGGCCAGCCTTCCTTCGCAGCCTCAACTCACTCAACTGTCGGAGTCTGGTTCTGGATTGTTGGATGCACAAAGAATGCGGCACTTGAAATACACAGACCACAACACACGCTGCAGTGACTTCCTGAGAAGTGCCCTGGCACTTCCTATTTTTACAAATTAATCACTTCCAGAGAAGACATTTCTACCTAGTTATCTAGTGGAACACAGGGCTTCAATGGTGAGGCAAGCTGGTAAAGAGTTAGCAGGGGGCTTTCTTGCTCCCACCGGAGGCCGTATTACAGTAAGTGCCCTGGGGGGCAATGGGCGTTTGCACCCGTTTTGCGTTTCCCTGGGCACTTTGGTATTACAGAAGGAGGCACAGATGCTTGTGCATACCCTTCAGTAATACTGATAGCACTGGTGCACTTAAAGTGCCTGCGCTACTGCCACGGGGCGTTCCCTCATTTGCATAGGGGCGGGCCCTATGCAAATGAGGGAATTCCTTTACCTCTGCACCCACACCATATTACAGACGCTGACGCAGAGGCAAAGAAGCTCTCAGGGGGCACACTTGGAATGGGTCCAAGACAGAAATCATGCTATTGGGGGGCAAGGAGGGCATAAAGGGCCCTCCTTGCCCCCCAACATCTGGCCCACCTGTCTGGGAGAACCCCCTGCCCCAAAAAATGAGATCAAAAGTCTGGGTGTCTGGATGGAACAAGACCTCTCATTCAAGACCCAGGCCAAAAAAATGGCGGGAGCATGTTTTGGCATCCTCCGATCAGCACGGAAGGTTCTGCCACTTCTCCCATACTCCTCTAAGAAACTGCTTATCCAAGGTCTTATCCTTTCCAGATTGGATTATAGCAACGCCATCTTCCTTGGGGCACGAGAAACCACCCTTAACAAACTCCAGCATATTCAGAATGCGGCAGCACGACTCCTCACGGGCACCCCAGTCAGATCCTCAGCCAAACGACACTCAAATTACTGCATTGGCTCCCAATACGTGAAAGGGTAAAATTCAAATCCCTATGTATCACCCACAAACTGCTGCAGGGCAATGGGCCCCCCATACTGAAGAAATTAGTCCTACCCTACAAAGCCAACAGACCACTTCGCTCAGATGGCGAGCACCTGGTCATGGTGCCTAGAGTCAAAAAGGCACGCAGAGGAGGCAGGCGTTTCTCGGTTAACACAGCTAAACTGTGGAACTCCCTCCCCCTGAAACTACGGGCTGAACCCTGCCACCTGCGCTTTCGGAAACGTTTAAAAACCCACCTGTTCCCCTAATTCTTCTGTACTTATTTCTTGGCTTTTACCGTTTCGATCTCTCTGTTTTGGTTTAGCGCTGGGATGCTTCCGGGTAACTATTCGCTCTATAAATCGACATTCATTCATTCATTCATTCACTCACGGTTCGGCACCTTCTAGATGGCGCACCTTGAGTGCCCCTCCTGAGAGCAGCCCTCTAGAGGGGGAAAAGGGTGTCATATGGACCCCCCCAGATATCCCCTTGCAGGTGGGTGCAGTCACTGGCTACATCCGCCTGCCAGGGGGATCTCTAATCCCTTTCAAAAGTGCAGGTGGATTGCAGCCTGCGTGTGTGGAAGCAAGATGGCGGTGTAAAGACGCCACGGAGAGAACGCTCCTGCAGGAACCCCTGACCCTCGACTATACTGACGGCTGACGGCTGAGAAATGCTGTGGCAACTATCGCAACTACAACCCGATGCCGATGCTTATTGCTGAGAGACATACTTGCGGAGAAGGTGTGGAGAGGAAATAAAGTGCTCCAAAAGCTTACTAAGGTGCTACTATCTAAATTTACAACCTACGAGATACAGCTAACAACGCAACACGCTTACACGCTAACACGCTGCAGCTGGAGCTGTGAGGCGCTGTGAGACACGGTGCGGTGCGGGTTTCTGTGCCCCTGCTGAACGCACAAGGGCGGAATGCACTAGGAGTATCGGAGGCTGCGGAGGCTGCGGAGGCTGCGGTGTATGGCGAACTCGGGGCTTTCGAAGCTCGGAGGCTCCGCGGCTCGGAGAAGCGGGGTCTTAGGAGATCAGGAAGAAGGTGCTTGTGGTGGTGGCGGTGGCGCGAGTTGGTCAAGAGCCGGGAGACAGGAGCACAGGAGCCGGATGCTGAGAGCCGGGAGCCGGGAGCCAGGAACCGGGAACTGAAAGCTGAGAGCTGGACACATTAGGTGATACAAAGGCAATACCAATACCAAGATATAAAAACTACATTGTTGCACTGCACTGTCACTGTGGTTCCTGATATTTAAAAGCGGAGTCGAGAGTCAGTTTGAGCCCGAGGTTTGGACAAGGCGTGGAAGAGGTGGAAAGGAGAAAATTCTGCGACCAGAAGGACGTGAGAGGGCGGCAGTCGGCAGTCACTGTGAACTAGGCTACTGGCTGTTTGTATGGTGTGTACACGGACAGTACACGGGTTAACAGCCAGTAGTTGACAGTGTTCGATCTTTTTGTTTTTGCTCTCTGGTTCCAGTCATTCTCTATTGTCAGGAGAAAGGAGAGAAAGAGGAATAATAGTGCTCATGGCGCCCAAGCTTACCAAGACCCGAGTAGTGAAAGGTACCCCTCTGAAAGAAGGAGTGGACGAGGCGAATACACCATCGCTCAAACCAATTTCGCCAGCGGTAGTTGCAAGGGTTCCGCGCCTGACGGAGAAACAAACGGGTAAGCAACTAACCATTCAACCTCCTTCAATTACTCCAAATACTCCAAATACTCCTTTAAAAGGTAACACTACAGCAGTAATTACTAAAAAGAAAGACACAAAAAGATAAAGACGAAGGTGTAGTAGCGTCTGTCGAAATGTCTGTAGATAAAACTATTGAAATCAATAACACTAGCAATCCTGGAATTGATAATTTGGCTTTAATCAATCCGACTAATACTGGCAATTTAACCAAAAACAACAAAGATATCCCAGATTCGGGGGATAAGAATGCTGTGTATAAAGTGAACAAGCTGGTGCTTAATGAGAATATTGTCTTACAACCTCCTCAAGTCTCACCTGCCTCACCTGCCCCACCGGCCTCACCAGTCTTAGATCCGACCGTAGATGATGAGAGAGTTGATGAGAGAGCTGACAATCATTGTGATAAACACTGCGATGGTATGGATAGAAATGAAGATACTGAGACTGAGATACTTTTAGAGGCTAACTTTGATGATGAGGAATATGAGGAATTAGTGGAAGGAGGGGACACTGAAGGTGTAGAAGATGCAGACAAAGATATAGAATACAACTCTGCGCAATTAAAGACTAGCAAATCCTCTGCCCTCAAAAAAAGAGGGAAGCAAAAAACAAAGTCAAAAAAGGGGGGAGAAATATGAACCCTGCCGCTTTATTAACTACATTAATACCAACTATCGGCAGAGGGAAACTGATTATGGATCAGAGCCCGCTGAGTAAGTGGGTCCAAATCAAAAAAAGAGGGCTTAAAAATCTGTCACTGGATGTACCAGAAAACAATCCTATTGCAGGGGAAAGCCTTAAAACCAACTCAAAAAATCTGCAAGTTGCTTTACCCGAGAGCTCTGACTTACTAGGATTAGACTTGGATAGTTTGCCTACCACAGTTACTTCTCCTGCTTCTCCTACTCCTGGGAATATACTATCTATTGGGAACCTAAGTGACGGTACTACCGGATGTATCACATTGAGTCAAAATGATAAACCTCTCGTATCTACACCCCCCCCATAGTAAGGTAATGATACCATCCAATAATTCCATTTCACCTCCACCGACCTCTGCTAATGCTTCATCTTTGGATCTAATCTTGAAAACATTAATGGCCCATCGTCAAGAGGTACAAGAACAGTTTTCAAAACTAAGGGAAGATAACAGTAAAATGCACAGCTGCCTTCAGGAAGTCACCAGCAAATTGAGTGGAGTAACAAAGGAAATTGAGGAACTACAGCAAAGAGTAGTCGATGTGGAGGAAACCCTAGCCACTACCACGGTCGCATCAGATCGACATAATGAAGAAATAAAGACTCTCCAGAACAAAGTGGAGGACTTGGAAAATAGGCAGAGTCGCCAAAATCTGAGACTCTTTGGAATACCTGAAGGATCGGAGGGACCAGACGCAAGGGCATACATTGTAAAAACACTACAGAGGGCATTCCCGGATCTGTCTGACTGGGACTGGGATTCCCAGCTTCAGCGGGTACACAGACTCCCTATCATTCCTAGATCTCAAGAGAGTAAATATCCGCGGCCTTTCTTAATCTACTTCGGCAACTATCTGCTGCGCCAAGCTGTTTCTATTAAAGCAAGACCAAGCACCCCAGTGACAATCGACAATGTAACTTTTTTTGTAAAATCAGACCTCAGTAAGGTTACTATGGATAAAAGATGGGGGCTACGCAAACTGATCGATCC
Source organism: Lissotriton helveticus (assembly GCF_964261635.1). Classification (NCBI taxonomy): domain Eukaryota; kingdom Metazoa; phylum Chordata; class Amphibia; order Caudata; family Salamandridae; genus Lissotriton; species Lissotriton helveticus. The sequence continues at coordinate 1,070,831,438 of NC_136072.1, read as the reverse complement.
CTTTAAGTCTCGTGGAGCAATGGTTTATTTTCAAGAACCTGCCCGCCTCCAAGTTATAAAGTCCGGACACACTCATTTTTTTCATGATGTTAAAGAGGCGGAGCACTTTCTTTCAAAAATGGATTCTAAAACTTAACTAAGAAAATAATGGGAAAGAAGGGGCAGGGAGAAAAAATAAGATTCACAAGACCAATTTATCATGGATGCTACAGTTATTAAGAATTGACTAAGATACTTTTTAGTTCTCATTTATGCTTTTTCTCTTGATTGGGTCATGGGGGCTTTCTCTTGTTGTATGAGAATAATACAGAGGGATGGGGTTCCTGGGGAATTCTCTCTCTGACTGGCTGCCCTTCCAGTGGCGGCAGAAGATAGAGGGAGGCTTCCGGGTAGGTACAGGGGGGAGGGATCTATGGGGCCTCGAGGAGGGCTCAGGGGTAGAGCTGAGGGGTGGGAATGAGAAGGGACCTGTAGGTAGTTATAGGATGGGGGGATGGGGCAGTGCGCTGTTTGGCAAGGGTGGGAAAAGGGGGGAAAATCTTTATTGCAAGAAAAAAATATGGATAGAAGCAGATATCAAGGATTTCTTATCTTTTTTTTTAGCAATATACTATGCAGAGGAGTCTGAAAAAAATAACCATAGGATATGTCGTTCCTTAGATGTTTGGTGTGGAATGTTGCTGGACTCAATAGTAAATGTAAGAGGAGATTGGTGCAAGAAGAAATGAATATGTATAAACCACATATGGCATTTATTTCTGAAACTCATATTGGGTTTCAACATCGCAAGCTTCTATCACAAATGGGCTTCGATCTCGTTGTTTGCTCAACGTTAGGGGCATCAATTCGAGGGGTAGCTATTCTGAAACAGAAATATTTAAGAATGAATATTATTAAAACTACTGTTGATGCAATGTGGAGGTGGGCAAGTGCAATTTGATGAAAAAAGTTGTGTATTTTGTGTCGTTTATGGCCCCAATATAGATGAACCTAAGTTGTATGAACAATTGAATATGGAGCTACTTGGGTGGGAAGGAGAATTGTTGATAATGGGGGACTTCAACTGTGTTATGAACTATAAGATGGACTCTACAAGTAAAGGTAACAGAATCAGGATGGGTAAAGTCAAGTCAGCCATAAGATAACTGGGTAGGATTCATAATTTGAAAGACGTATGGCGTACTAAACATCCTACTATAGCCGGTTTTACATACTACTCGGCGCCACATAGAGCCTGTTCTAGAATTGACATGGTATGGGTAACAGATAATATCTTGGAGAACTGTAATATAGAAATTTGCCCTAAAGTCACATCTGACCATAATCCGATACTGTTTGAATTCAAAACTTTGGACAGAAAACAAGCGCCCCGACAGTTTACGTTTCCTAGATATTTATTTACGGACTCAGAATTATTCTTGGTATCAAAGCTCATATAAAAGAATTCATAACTTTGAATATTAACTCAACAACTGTTAATTTTGTATGGGACGCTTGTAAATGCAGTATTAGAGGCTATGTACAACAATATATATAAAGGGACAATGCTGAAAAACGTGGTGTAGAAAAGCTGACTACATCCAATATCTTATTAGCTGAACAACAATTGTCTGATGCTATAATACAGGGTAAAACTAATATTGAAGAGCTAGGATTAGGATTAGTATCTCTGCGGGCGGCACTAAAAAAAACCCTCAGAGAAAAATACAGTTCAAAAATACATAAATACAAGATGGCACAATATGAAGGGGGTGATAGAATTGGCAAAGTTTTGGCCTACAAGGTAGCCGATAAAAAAGCTAAAACTATTATAAAAGTAATAAAAGGGTCAGATTCTAAAGAATATAGAAAATCGGAGCAGATTCTAGATCAATTTGCTAAATATTATTGCCACCTATACACTCCAGAAAATTCAACTAATCCCGATGAAATTCGACAATATATAGAGAAACATTTATCCGTAAGATTAGATGTGGAAGCAATCAAACAACTTGGCTCTAAGATTACAACTAATGAAATTGAGATAGCTATACATGCACTGCCTTCTGGTAAGGCTGCGGGAGAAGATTGTTTGCCTATAGAGATCTACAAGATCTGTGAAAAGGAACTACTCCCGCTTTTTCAGTTGGTGATAGACTCTATGGGGCAAACAGGAAGAGCTCCAATATTATGGCGTACTGCAAAAATAGTTTTCTTTTTGAAAAAGAACAAACCGCCAGAGGAACGGGGGTCATATAGGCCGATCTCATTAATTAATACGGACGCGAAAGTATTCGCCAAAGTTTTGGCAAACCGCCTTGCTCCTATTATGCCAGATTTGGTTAACTGCCAGCAGCATGGGTTTGTGGTCAGGAGAGACACCACTACCCATATTAATACTGCTGTGACTGCCTTTGATATTGCCGCAACTACTCTCACCCCACTCGGAATGGTTATGTTAGATGCGGAGAAAGCATTCGACCGAGTGGGGTGGGAGTATCTGTGGGCAACATTGAGTACATTTGGCATACAGGGGCAATATCTCGGATGGGTCCGATCTCTGTATGAATCACCGACGGCAATAGTTAGCTATGCAGGAGCCAACTCGGCTAACTTTTCTATCAAAAGGGGGACAAGGCAGCGGTGTCCTCTATTACCCCTGCTTTTTGCTTTAGCTCTGGAGCCATTTCTGAACGCATTAATGGCTCAAGATAATATAATTCCAGTAGAGCATGGAGGCAAGAGCTTGAAAATCACAGCTTTTGCTGATGATATAGCTGTCTTTACCACCGATTTAGTACTGGCTGTCCCTGAGATAATTGAGGAAGCAAGCAAATTTGGGGACCTATTGGGGTACAAGTTAAATGTCAGTAAAACTCAAGTAATTGCTAACTATAAACATATGCAACCAATACTGGGGCTTTGTCCAAATGCTAATTATTTAGGAGTCAAGCTTACTGCAGATATAGAGAAAATTATAGCACTGAATTATGACCCTTTATTTAATGAAATAACAGCCACTCTAAAATTTTGGCATAAAATACCACTTAGTCTGGTAGGACGAATACATTTAATAAAAATGAAGATTGTACCCAAGATATTGTACTTATTTAGGTCTATTCCTTTGCAACTGAACAATCTATACATTAAGAAAATAGAAGCCATACGTAGTAGCTACATTTGGGGCTATAAAAAACCTCGTAGATCTATTGCGATACTGAAACTCTCAATAGAAAAGGGAGGATTAAATTTCCCGGATTTTAAAATGTATTTTTTTGCAACTTTTGTCCAACGCATACGTAGTCTTCTGTCAAAAGATAATTCCCTATTCTTTCACCAATTCATGCTAGGATCGGATAGCAATCAATTTTTGTTTCGTGTATATGAACCCAATTACTACAAGAGGGTCACGTTTAAGACCGCAAGAGATATTAAAAGAATTTGAGAACAAATTATGATCATTGATAAGATTGCATTTTTTAATGCTGAGCTACATATTTGGGGGAACCCAGGGATGCCAAGCATATTTTCTGATGGCGCTTGCATGCAATGGAAAGGGCATGGCATAAATACTTTAGGTGATCTATATGGGTCGGATGGTCTCTTGAGCTTCAGTACATTAAAAATTCTTTATAAAATTAGTGATGTTATGTACTTTAAATATATACAGATTCAAGACTTTTTGGTTAATAAAATGAAAATCGAAAGAATAGAACATTCGGATACTCTAAAATGTATTTATGCTACGTAAACTAAATCACTTATTAGCAAAAGCTATGCTTGTTTAAATAGTGGCTGGGCAGGAGATTGCGCAAAAATGGCGGAGAAATGGACCAACAGACTAGGAATAAATATCAACTCCAACCAGATTGCAGGGTCGCTCAGACAAATAAATCGAGTGGTCCAATCCTCAAATTTAAGGCTACAATTTTATAGGACGGTCACTCAAATTTATTATACGCCTCAAAGAATTCCAAGCTGGACCTCTGGAAATGCTTCTAATGAGCGTACTAAATGTCCAAAATGCAACATGGAAGCTGCTGGTATAGAACATATGCTCTATCAGTGCCCTGAACTTACATCATTTTGGAAAGGAATAATAACGGTTCTTAATAGTAGGCAAATAACACTTCCAACTCTCTCTGCACATTTGATATTGTTAGATATACAAGATACTAATAGTAATTATAAAGATTTGATTTCTATTGTTTTTGCCTGCGCCAGGTTGGTCATAGCGCGGACTTGGATTTCAAAAGAACCTCCTAGTGTCATGGAATGGTGGAATCTTATTCACCTAATACATACAATGGAGCTCTCATTTGCTAAGTGTAGGGGTCCTAAGGCATTGAAAGGGAGGGAAAAAATATGGGGAAAGTTTATTTGATATATATGTATTCGCTTAGAGAGTCCTGCACATCGGCATCTCAGTCATGATTTAGATATTGGTGAATATCTGTATTGTAACCCTCTGCTTGTATTTAATGGTTAATTTATGCCCAGATACTTATGAAATGATATATGTATAAAAAGAAATGATTTTTCTTTGTTTTTTCTCTTTCTTGCAATAAATAAAATAAAAAAAAATGTATAAAGTGGATTGCAGCCTGCACTGTGAAAACACGTGTTTTCACATGTATGCGCTTTCCGGGGCAGCGCGAGTTTGCGGCTGCCCTGGGGGCAGCACATTCATGGTAATAAGGCGCATTTTCATTGTTTGTGCCAGGTGCACCATTTTAAAGGTGCGCCTGGCGCAAATAATGAAAATGCGCCTACACCATAATATGGCCCTAGGACAGAGTGATTTGGTCATGCCCTTCAACCCCCAACGTTGTTGCAGACAGACGGAAATCCTGTCCTCCTAGCATTGCTTTCACACCGAGGGAGCCAATTAAAAAAGTAAGGCTGTGAATGAGGGCGATAATGGAAAATCTGCTGATTTTCAGTAGTTGTAATGCCAACGCTGGCAGCTATACTGAAATATATTAGCGGTAATTCCACAAGTGGTAATTCAGCCAGTGGCATTCCTGATGATGACAGATTAACCACAACACTGGAAATCGTCAGAATGCACATTATCATGAACTCCTAAATCAGGCATAGCGCCTACCTTTAGTGTTAGGTAGTCGTAGTGAGAGCCTGTTTGCCCATACATTTAATTTCTATTTATCTGTAGCATTCAGTTTTCCATAAACATTTTATAATTTTCCAATAGTGTCATCGGGGTCAAAGGTCGCATGATGTCACTTTCTGTGGGTCAAAGGGCATGTGATAGCACTTATGTTAGCGGTGAAATTCTGCTGAAATATCACTTGATGCTACAGAAGCTAAATATTGACTTCTTTTGCTTTAGAAACCGAACCCAGCGCAGTGTATTTTGGCGACGTTAGCTGGCTCCCAGGATAACTGCTCCAGTGGGAGACTTTTCTTAGCAGGAGGAAGGAAAACATGTATTAGCGAAGGATGAGGTCCAGCCCTTCCTCCAGTGATGGATGTCAGGAGAGGTCTTTGTCCTTGATGTGCAGCATCAGGACCGCCATCCGTCTTCCCTCATTATTGGTCTGGAGAGCCAGGAACTGTAAACGATTTTGCGGCTGAACATTCTGTGAATCACAAAGCTATTAAGGTCCCTCGAAAATGTTTTTAGTCCAATATTAGACGCCAATTATAAATGCATTCTGCAATATTTGAGAGTTATTTTCCAACTGAGATATTAGCAGTCCTGCATCTAACCCGGAATTCCACTTCCACATGCCACTCATTTCAGTTTGCCCATACCATATTACAACAGCACAAGAGCATGCTAGTCTACAATGCGACTAAATTACTGAATTAGTTGGCATTTGTTGAGTCTAAGTTAAAATAGTTCACCTAAACCTAGATGCATCAGAAAGGGTAAAGACAAGTACAGTATGTACTTTGCCCAGGATCACACAACCGGTGAAAGGGACAAGTCAGAATTAGACCTCATGTTTCATGGTTTCAATGTTCACAGTTTAGCATCTTCCTGTGGAGATGACCAATGGTCGGTCTAAAATACTAGCCAAACCATTACGTTAGACCGCTTATAATCATGTGTCAAATCACTAATAGTATCTCCAATGGTTTAATAACCAAAGCTCTCAGGAACAGTGGGCGGCCATATTGTCTGCAAGGATTGCTCTGAGCATAATATGATTCTTGCAATATAGGTTCATGTATGCACCTTTATAATACGTGAAAACTTGAAATCTCGGTATAAAAGCTGGTCTCTAATATTCCTTAATAAGGATGAGTTCTGATGTCTCTTGTCTCCTGTTATAAATACATGATGTAGCTTCTCAACAGTAATAAGTTATTACAGTTAGGTTGTGCCATCATAATGCCTACTGCCAGAGCCACCTGACAAAACGAAACACAGAAAATGACGTTTCATTATAGCTGCAATTTAAACAATGAAAAGTGGAACTGGATTTTCGCTCTTCTGATTTGTTTTTCTCAAATGAATAGCAATTAGTCGAAGGATATATTTATGGCAAAAAGTTTAAATTTTGCATGCTATATGTCAATTCAGGAAATGCAGAATCTCTCTGGCTGTTTGTACCTAGTCTGAGCAACAACATGTATTACAGTAGCATACATTACACTAGGCCCGATATCTTTTTTGCATCAAATTACTGATTTTATTTGGTGTGTTTATTTCATACTACAACTTCTGCTTTTATCCATTATGTCTGCAGTCACTATTCCTTTTATATGAAAGAGCAAGACACCAAGGATTTAAGCAGCTTGTGTGAAGGATGATTGTGTGGCCGTTTATTATAAGGCATAAAATACCCTCTGCATGCATAAAACAAGCATTAGAAATGCAATCGGGCTCGGATTTATTTGAGTTTGAGCTAATGGCATTGTAAATGCCAATGTATTGTTGCTATGTGTTATGGAGTGTGTTCATGTGGTGTGTACTGCCAGTGATCTCCTTGTGAGTGTGAGAATATTGCACCGTTACTGCCTGTGATGTCCTTCTTGTGAGTGTGAGAAGCTTGCACCTCTGCTGCCTGTGGTCTCCTTGTGAGTGTAAGAAGCTTGCACTGCTGCTGCCTGTGATGTCGTTCTTGTGAGTGGGAGAAGATTGCACCTCTGCTGCCTGTGGTCTCCTTTTGAGTGTAAGAAGCTTGCACAGCTGCTGCCTGTGATGTCCTACTCACTACTCTACTCTACTCACTACTCTACTCACTACTCTGCACTCACTACTCACTACTCTACTCACTACTCTACTCACTACTCTGCACTCACTACTCTGCACTCACTACTCACTACTCTACTCACTACTCTACTCACTACTCTGCACTCACTACTCACTACTCTACTCACTACTCTGCACTCACTACTCACTACTCTACTCACTACTCTACTCACTACTCTACTCACTACTCTGCACTCACTACTCTGCACTCACTACTCACTACTCTACTCACTACTCTACTCACTACTCTGCACTCACTACTCACTACTCACTACTCACTACTCACTACTCACTACTCTACTCACTACTCGACTCACTACTCACTACTCTACTCACTACTCACTACTCTACTCACTACTCTACTCACTACTCTACTCACTACTCTACTCAATACTCTGCACTCACTACTCACTACTCTACTTACTACTCTACTCACTACTCTTCACTTACTACTCTGCACTCACTACTCACTACTCTACTAACTACTCTACTCACTACTCTACACTCACTACTCACTACTCACTACTCACTACTCTACTCACTACTCTACTCACTACTCTACTCACTACTCTACTCACTACTCACTACTCTACTCACTACTCTACTCACTACTCTACTCACTACTCTACTCACTACTCACTACTCTACTCACTACTCTACTCACTACTCACTACTCTACTCACTACTCTACTCACTACTCACTACTCTGCACTCACTACTCTACTCACTACTCACTACTCTCCACTCACTACTCTACTCACTACTCTACTTTCTACTCACTACTCTACTCACTACTCACTACTCTACTCACTACTCTGCACTCACTACTTTACTCACTACTCTACTCACTACTCTACTCACTACTCACTACTTTACTCACTACTCACTACTTTACTCACTACTCACTACTCTACTCACTACTCACTACTCACTACTCTACTCACTACTCTACTCACTACTCACTACTCACTACTCACTACTTTCTACTCACTACTCTACTCACTACTCACTACTCTACTCACTACTTTCCACTCACTACTCTACTCACTACTCACCACTCTACTCACTACTCTACTCACTACTCTGCACTCACTACTTTCTACTCACTACTTTCTACTCACTACTCACTACTCTACTCACTACTTTCTACTCACTACTCTACTCACTACTCTGCACTCACTACTTTACTCACTACTCTACTCACTACTCTACTCACTACTCTACTCACTACTCTACTCACTACACTACTCACTACTCACTACTCACTACTCTACTCACTACTCACTACTCACTACTCACTACTCACTAATCACTATTCACTACTCACTACTTACTACTCACTACTCTACTCACTACTCACTACTCTACTCACTACTTTCTACTCACTACTCTACTCACTACTCACCACTCTACTCACTACTCACTACTCTACTCACTACTCTGCACTCACTACTTTCTACTCACTACTCACTACTCTGCACTCACTACTTTACTCACTACTCACTACTCACTACTCACTACTTTCTACTCACTACTCTACTCACTACTCACTACTCTACTCACTACTTTCTACTCACTACTCTACTCACTACTCACCACTCTACTCACTACTCACTACTCTACTCACTACTCTGCACTCACTACTCACTACTCACTACTCACTACTCACTACTCACTACTCTACTCACTACTCGACTCACTACTCACTACTCTACTCACTACTCACTACTCTACTCACTACTCTACTCACTACTCTACTCACTACTCTACTCAATACTCTGCACTCACTACTCACTACTCTACTTACTACTCTACTCACTACTCTTCACTTACTACTCTGCACTCACTACTCACTACTCTACTAACTACTCTACTCACTACTCTACACTCACTACTCACTACTCACTACTCACTACTCTACTCACTACTCTACTCACTACTCTACTCACTACTCTACTCACTACTCACTACTCTACTCACTACTCTACTCACTACTCTACTCACTACTCTACTCACTACTCACTACTCTACTCACTACTCTACTCACTACTCACTACTCTACTCACTACTCTACTCACTACTCACTACTCTGCACTCACTACTCTACTCACTACTCACTACTCTCCACTCACTACTCTACTTTCTACTCACTACTCTACTCACTACTCACTACTCTACTCACTACTCTGCACTCACTACTTTACTCACTACTCTACTCACTACTCTACTCACTACTCACTACTTTACTCACTACTCACTACTTTACTCACTACTCACTACTCTACTCACTACTCACTACTCACTACTCTACTCACTACTCTACTCACTACTCACTACTCACTACTCACTACTTTCTACTCACTACTCTACTCACTACTCACTACTCTACTCACTACTTTCCACTCACTACTCTACTCACTACTCACCACTCTACTCACTACTCTACTCACTACTCTGCACTCACTACTTTCTACTCACTACTTTCTACTCACTACTCACTACTCTACTCACTACTTTCTACTCACTACTCTACTCACTACTCTGCACTCACTACTTTACTCACTACTCTACTCACTACTCTACTCACTACTCTACTCACTACTCTACTCACTACACTACTCACTACTCACTACTCACTACTCTACTCACTACTCACTACTCACTACTCACTACTCACTAATCACTATTCACTACTCACTACTTACTACTCACTACTCTACTCACTACTCACTACTCTACTCACTACTTTCTACTCACTACTCTACTCACTACTCACCACTCTACTCACTACTCACTACTCTACTCACTACTCTGCACTCACTACTTTCTACTCACTACTCACTACTCTGCACTCACTACTTTACTCACTACTCACTACTCACTACTCACTACTTTCTACTCACTACTCTACTCACTACTCACTACTCTACTCACTACTTTCTACTCACTACTCTACTCACTACTCACCACTCTACTCACTACTCACTACTCTACTCACTACTCTGCACTCACTACTTTCTACTCACTACTCACTACTCTGCACTCACTACTTTACTCACTACTCACTACTCTACTCACTACTCACTACTCACTACTCTACTCACTACTCTACTCACTACTCTACTCACTACTCTACTCACTACTCACTACTCACTACTCACTACTCACTACTTTCTACTCACTACTCTACTCACTACTCACTACTCTACTCACTACTTTCTACTCACTACTCTACTCACTACTCACCACTCTACTCACTACTCACTACTCTACTCACTACTCACTACTCACTACTCACTACTCATTACTCACTACTCACTACTCACTACTCACTACTTTCTACTCACTACTCTACTCACTACTCACTACTCTACTCACTACTTTCTACTCACTACTCACCACTCTACTCACTACTCTACTCACTACTCTGCACTCACTACTTTCTACTCACTACTCACTACTCTGCACTCACTACTTTACTCACTACTCACTACTCTACTCACTACTCACTACTCACTACTCACTACTCTACTCACTACTCTACTCACTACTCTACTCACTACTCTACTCTCTACACTACTCACTACTCACTACTCACTACTCACTACTTTCTACTCACTACTCTACTCACTACTCACCACTCTACTCACTACTCACTACTCTACTCACTACTCTGCACTCACTACTTTCTACTCACTACTCTACTCACTACTCTACTTTCTACTCACTACTCTACTCACTACTTTCTACTCACTACTCTACTCACTACTCACTACTCTACTCACTACTCACTACTCTACTCACTACTCTACTCACCTCACTACTCTACTCACTACTCTACTCACTACTCTACTCACTACTCACTACTCTGCACTCACTACTCTACTCACTACTCTACTCACTACTCTACTCACTACTCACTTCTCTACTCACTACTCTACTCACTACTCTACTCACTACTCTACTCACTACTCACTACTCTACTCACTACTCACTACTCTACTCACTACTCTACTCACTACTCTGCCCTCACTACTCTGCCCTCACTACTCTGCCCTCACTACTCTGCCCTCACTACTCTGCCCTCATTACTCTGCCCTCACTACTCTGCCCTCACTACTCTGCCCTCCCTACTCTGCACTCCCTACTCTGCACTCCCTACTCTGCCCTCACTACTCTGCCCTCACTACTCTGCCCTCCCTACTCTGCCCTCCCTACTCTGCCCTCCCTACTCTGCACTCCCTACTCTGCACTCCCTACTCTGCCCTCACTACTCTGCCCTCACTACTCTGCCCTCACTACTCTGCCCTCACTACTCTGCACTCTGCCCTCACTACTCTGCACTCTGCCCTCCCTGCTCTGCACTCCCTACTCTGCCCTCACTACTCTGCACTCACTACTCTGCCCTCACTACTCTGCCCTCACTACTCTGCCCTCACTACTCTGCCCTCACTACTCTGCCCTCACTACTCTACACTTTGCCCTCACTACTCTGCACTCACTACTCTGCCCTCACTACTGTGTGTGTGTGTGTGTGTGAAATATGTACGTAAAAATCAACTCAAGGTGATGGCAAATAAAACACGCCGCAATCTACATAGGTGCTTTTGTTTATTGCAAAAATCTCTGTTAAACTCTAACATATTGAAGGGAGGAGAAAACAGCTACGGAAATCACTCCTCGCAGAGAAGAGGCAAATGTTCGTGCAACAACAGAAATATCTTTTCAGAAATCTTGAAAGACTGCGCACTTTTATTTTAGAAGACACGCGCATTGGCGAGGCAAGGGTGCTTGTATGCGAGGTATCTTAAAAAATACTGTGCCTCCCCTTGAAGCTACAGGAAACTTCTTTCCATTATCTCCGCCGTGAACGCGGCACTCTGACAGCTCCTAATTAAAATGAATGGACTGCCGTGCGCGAAAGGTAAATGTTAAACGCGCGCATGATACATGCAATGCAATGGTGAACGCGCTCGCACCATCTGGATTGCATTACACGGGCACTCTGACAGTTAAGATTAATAAGTCTGCCTTGCGCGAAACCGCCGAGAATATGCCATGCAACTGAAATCAATGACGGACGAAAAGTAAATATAGCCTATCACGTCAAGGCTACTAAATAGACACCACAGCGGAGACGAATCACTAGGCAAATGCCATAAAAAACGCGGCGCGCACTAAGGAATGTGCCGGAATGTGCCAGCCAGGACCCCTTTCAGAATTCTTTTTTTTTCGAGTACATAAGAGCTCGGAAGCTCCGCCTCCACTTCGTGGTGACGTAGGCCCGAGCCCTAAAAAGGACACTGCAAGCACCCCAGGGTTCTGTGAAGTTTTCCATTAGCCTCTTTCCTCGATATGGTCACAGAACTCATCAGTGACTTGCAATATTCTTACAAATGTCAGAAGGTTCTTTATCTGATGAATACGGGACAGCTGTACCTCATCGCCACAAAATTCGAAAACGAAGAACAGCACGACTGATGACCTCAGGCAGGTGAATTATCAAAAAGTGGAAAAAACATTTTGATGAAAAACTATTGAATAATGAATATACTAGGCCTGAGATGGAATACCAAGTGTAGTACATTTCTACAAGTACCCAAATTTCCAAATTAAATAAAAACAATCAGGATAGATGAGCTAAGGGATAAGCAGTAACTGGGTCATAGTAGTCTTTTTAATTATTTATTTAATTATCCAGGAGTGCTATGTGCTACACATGAGTAACCTCAAAGTTCTAACAGGTACAAACAATAGTTTGATCGTTACAAGGGAACATTACAATGCCCTTGGGAATGGTCATTAGCCATGTCCAATATTCTTCAGTTTAACACTTATCCCCAAACAATTTCAGTTTGTAGGAGTTTTATGAGCTTCCGGCTCTTGGGTACAGTTTTTGAGTTTAGGTCCTCATGTTCTCGTAGATCGGTGTCATGCTGGAATGATGCCAACCAGATAAGTAGGCTCCAAAAATTAAATATATTTGTTAAGTGCAGCCACAAATAATCCACGCTACACTGGCCAGGACGCAATCCTTCAACCGCCTCTTCAGGAATGCCTGTTCCCAACATTCTGGCATCTGTGTCATCATGGAATGTTGACAAAGGCATGCCTGTTACATGGGCAAGCCATTGCATTTTCTTCCTATTTTTAACATTAGCAAAACACCCAAAATATATTGATACAATGAACAATTGACAATAAAACACCCAACATACATTGAAATATTTAACAATTGACAAAAAATATTAACCAACCCTATACAAAACAATCCCTCTAAAAATCTAAACACCCCAAAAAACAAATAAACTAAAAGATCCTTTATGTTCACTTTTATTCTAACTCACATACATGGCAGAGGTATATTATGGGATGATCTACAAGGACATATTCAATGAAATATGACGCCATTATTATCTCAACTTTCACAGGAGATAAAGTAGGTCCACAATGCAAGAGGGACTACAAGGAGCATAACCAAAAAAAGGCGATGAACATTACTCCAGCGAGGTACTGCACAATTGCCCCATAGGTAGCAGATTTCCCATGGGTGATCCAGCTTGAACACTACCTGCATCAACCTTCACCGCTCTTTCCACATTCCACCAGTGATCACCCTGAATGTTAACAGCTTTTCCACACAACTTTTTAACACTGAGAGAATCACTAACACGTGCACCCCTTTTCCCACCCTGTTTTTTTTTTAAACCTGCACAAAATTTCCTACCACATATACCTTTGTTTACAATGTCTCCTGTTTTTATAGCTCACACTGTCTTGCCTGGGTATCATCTAGTCTTCCTCAGACTGTGACATCCAGTTCCTTTTGGACAACCAGAACATCCCAAAGGAACCCGTAAAAAAGGGTACTCTAAGGACAGGATGAGAAAACATCAAAAAGAAAAGGTAAGTAAAATTTTAAAAAGAAGGTTACGGAAAGGGCAGAGGGTCGGGGAGTAGGTCGGACAAGTATGTAAAAGATGGCAAGTGGAGTCAGTATCTCTTAAAAACTCTGAACACAAAAAAAGAATTGCAGTAGAGTAAATCTAAAGGAAATAAAGAGGAAGAGGGGTAACAAAAAATCACCCTTACTTTAAAGCAACAAAAAAAAATAGGGAAACAAAAGAAGGAGAGCTTGGGTCTGGGATCAAAGGCTCTCCCTGCGACAAAAAAAAACAGTGCTTAATTTGAACCAGTGGTTTCCGGTGTTCGGCACCAGGACTTAATTGTCAATACCGGTGATTGGGACAGTCTGCCACAAGGTGGCACTGTCTAGCTAATTTAGATATGAGCCCAACAACAGTTAATTATTAATTCATTATACATTAAAAATGACTATTTCTGCCACTCAAGCCATTCTTATAGATTTGGGGGCCTGGAATAAACCAAATTGTCACATTTGTAGGAATGGGTTGGTTAGTAGTTGTTTTGTTATTATTATTGGCAGCATGGCAGGGGCAATGTGTGATGCAAGCTGCAGTGGCCTCCTGAAGAGACCCCTGGCACTTATTTAATTTTTTACAAATTAAGCACTGAAAAAACGCAATAAGCCAGCAGGCTGCACACAAGTTGGAGAAACAAAATTGTAAAAAGAACCGTTTTTAACAGATTGCGTTTATCAGTTTTCGGACTTTACTGGATTAACAAAGAATACGAGATACTGATAGAAATATATGGCAGCGGCTGAATTCCTGGAGAACAGAAGAAATATATTTATGCAAACTTTTCAGTAGGTGGAAAATCCAAGTAAATCATGTCGAAATATGCATTTGGACGCGTACCTTTTTAAATATTTTCTTTCACAAGGAGCACATTTTTCTCCATAAAGAAATTCCTTGCATTAGGCCTCATGAAATATGGCGCTGTTTCCTTGGGTTTGTACCCTGTAAATGATCTTATTCCTGTCTTTCACAGAAGACGTTTTACATGCACTTCAAGGGTGCCACACCACCTGTAAAATGTAGACATGTGTCTGTTCACTGCATTTTACATGACCAAGCTTGCCTCCTATAGTTTACCCCGATCACTCTTTTTTTTTAGTTTATAAATGCTTTAATAAATTGAATGTAGAACAAAAAGCATTTACAAAATGTAAGAAGAAAAATACTTAAGTCAATACAAGCAGATATCGAAAAATAAAGTATAATGAGATAATAATACATCCATCTTATAAAAATAGGAAAGAAAGTGAAAGAATGGAAAAACATTTGGAATTAACATAGCTTATGATATTAAACAAGAAAACTAAAAAACTTGAATTGAAATATGTAACCATAATCCTAAACAAATGCATTTTAGTATTTGTTTAAAAGCGAAAAGAGGAGAAGAAAGACAGTCAAATAGGGGGGAACAGAAAGAGAGAAAGAAAAGAGAGGAGGGAGAAGGAGAGAAAAGAGTGAATTGTTAAAATGCTATATAAATATATTTATGTAGCAAACAGATTAACAACATTATGCAATAGTAATCACATTTAGTAATCTTCTAGTCTCTATGGGGGCTCGTAATTAATAGCCCCAGATCACCCTAGATCACTCTTAACCATAAATTAACAATAATTTACAGTGATGGAAAAATGCCATACTTGTCGATTGTTTGCCATCATATTGTATACAATTGTAAACATCCTGATTCATAAAAGCATGATATGCAGTGTATTACAGTGATTCAATCTTACAAGTCTTCCTTAACGTCACAACAAAGTTTGCGAATTTGCCCAGTATACGTACTTTAAGAAATTTCACTTTAGTCACCCATATAAACACAGTTATGATATGCTGAAATAAGTATGATTTATTCAGCCAGTTTCTGGACAAACAATCTCTCTCTGCCATTGCTCATTCAACTGTCAACTGCTTGACACACTACTTCCATAGTTTACATAAGAGATGACATATATTGGTACACCTGTATGATCCACACCAGAATTTCTGGATAACCAGTATATCAATCAGTGCCATTTGTATTCATTGTATGTACATTTATCCCATATGGGCATTATGAAAGTCTGATATGGATCCTGTCTTCGTGGATTAATACTGGTACCCCTTGTGTACATTAAGGGGCCGATTCGGGGAAAAAAAGCGTCTGTCCGAATCGTATCCGGTGCCCTCTCCGTACGAATCATACACGTCCATCCGAATCGTGTAGTACGATCCGTATCTTGTCAATCCGTCTGAATCATCGCGAACCGTACGAATTGCAAGGCTGAAACCGTACGACACGGACCCACACAGTGAACCGTACAATTCGTAAACACGCCGTACAACCCGACGAGTATGATCCAGACCGGTGTATGAGGACGCGATTCGTACGGTCCACGTCAGGTAAGGGCGATTCGTATGGACAACCACACAATCACATACACACCGTACAGTGCGTACACCCCATGATCGCAGGGGTACGGTGCGTACCCCTGCGATCATGGGGTGTACGCACTGTACCCCATGATCGTAGGGTGTACTCACCGTACACCCTGCGATCATGGAGTACGGTGCGTACACCCAATGATCGTGGGGTACGGTGCATACACCCCATGATCGCAGGGGTACGCACCGTACCCCTGTAGACATGGGGTGTACGCACCATACCCAGGGGGGCAGTTCCGTACCTGTTTCGAGGCGTACTCTGCATCTCCGGACGTTTTGGGCTCCCGTAAAAAAAGCGATGTACGGTGCGTACCTGACACGAATCGTACTTGCTGGGTCGGGAAAACCTGCTTCGAACCGTACAGATGTCGTGTACAGCGGGTTCTGAGGGAGAATCGTGCGGGGAATAGAGTTGTATGGTCTTTGTACGATTCCTACGGAGTCCTGCTCCTGGTAGGAATCGTACTTCATCGTATGTACGGGGGAGGTTGCAGGTTACGATTCGTATGGGAAAACGCTCCGTACAGCTATTCAGAGCGCATTTTCCCGAATCGGAATCGACCCCTAAATGTATCTCTAAATCGGGAGCAACCAGCAGGCACCTTGTGTATGGACATCCGAGTGGTCTGGCAAGCTACTTGTCAGTTGTATTAGTTGGGACTGGGTTCACAAGCTACTTAATAGGAAAATTGAGTCGTGTTTCCCGGATACACACATTTAATATGTACAAACCACGTTTTCTGTATCCGTTCCAGGGGTTTCATGCAAGAACATTCTCAACAGGGCTTGGAATTTTCAATTTTGACCTTTTTATTGCTTGTGGGCAGAACTTCCAGCAGCTTGGAAGGGTGTACATGAAGTTCTTTTTGCATTTGTCACCCCGAGTGGGACGGGTATGCCTAGGGAGGACCTGGCCTGGCAGTTCGGGCTGGACTGTTCCCATTGGGCGCAGGGTCAAGACTGATTTGCTTATGGCTGGGTCCAAACTGGATTGGCACGGTGAGCAAAAAAACGATGGGGTGAATGTATGACATTGTTCTTTATTCTGTCCATCAATTGTTCTTTTTGCATTTTCACATGAAGTAAAACATGCTTCTGGCTTGTGCAGTAACTACATGCTTGGTATCCCTCACACAAGGCAGCACACCTGCACTGAGACGCCAATTAACTGGTGTGGAATAGCTGCACCTCTATGGTTTACCACTGTAAATATTCTACTGAAATTGCAGATTCTTGCTAAATCTTATGTCTAAATGTGTGAAAATGTGTTTCACTAATCCTTTCTACTAAACATGTTACTGTCTGCTTCACTTTCCTCTGCATGCCGATGTTTTCCCCTTCATGTGTAATTCAGAGATGAAACCTTTATACCTGGCAAGTTATTTCTGCAGCAACCAGGGCCGGACTGGCCATTCTGGCAACTTCCCTGTGGGCTCAATGGCCCAGGGGTTACTTTTGGACCTGAATGGGCTTTTACGACTCAGCCATGCCTCGAGGCGCTGTCCTACAGAGTGGGGCTGGTTTGAACATTTGTGACATATCTGATTTTAAGTTTCAATCCAGCTCCGGCAACAACCCAACCCTTCCAGCTCTTAGGAACTAAACACCGGCCTTGGGCGAGGGATCTACAGCATGGCCTACAGGCCATCTGACCACTTTCTTGGGAGGACCTTTAAACGCTCTGCTGCTGGTGCAATTTTGAGAAAGTCTCTCTCATTTCTGGCACCAAATACACTGATTGTTTTTTCTAGGCTGGTTCCTAATCCGCACATAAATCTTGCGAAAGTTTCCCTTTTTATGGCTCCCTGGCCATATTAAGGAAATGTCTGCTTCATCAGTCTAGCGGGTCTTACAGCATAAATCTAGCAACCCTTGCCGCATAAATCTTCAGCTGTCAAGCAAGAGCGCTTGGTTTACAGTGGCTCTCACACATGTGCAGACAGTAGTCGAAAACCTGATCTGCTTGAACATAACGAGCAGTCTGGATTCATTTTATTTTTACTTGTTATTTTACATATATGCGATGACTTTTATTAGTATAACAGTTATAGCGTATTCGAGGTTACTTCATCAAATGTTTTTGGAACATTTCCATAATATGATATTTAAAAAATAAGATATATAAACTTTGCAATAAATAACTATGAGACAAACCATTTCTATAGTTACAGTTAATCATATGCTAAATAGGAGTTAGAGATGTTAGTTGCGACAACATTTTAGAGTGTTTTTTTTACATTTTTTAGAGTTTTCCATATTTTTTCCTCTTTTACTTGAGTCTTTTCGGTTTAATGTGAAAATAATTGGATTTTTCCCTGGCATTAAACTTCAATTTAGCTGTCACAGTAATATGACTTTTCTTATCATTGGCGCATCCTCATCTCCATCCTCTCCTTCTGGTCTCTACCATTTCATCCTTTAATTCCCTTGCTCTTGGTAACTCATGATATCGCTTCCTCCTAATACTGATTAAATAGTTTTTATTCAATGAAGTGTGGGAGATGATAGACACTGTAGAAAGACTTTGCAGCTGTGTAGTCTTTATTGTCTTGCATGAAAAAAGATAAGCAAGGTAGGTGGACTTCACAATAGTATTTTCCTCAGTGTTTTCAGTAGGATTTATTTGGACTATTTTTAAGGTACTTTGAAGACTCTGGGCCTAATTCACAAAGAAAATGCATAAAGCTACACCCCTACATATAGTCCTAAGCACGGATGTATGTTTACGACTATTGACAATCCACAAACCTTCTCGGTCCAGGAGTACTCTGGGGAACGCCATGTTACTTTTTTAAACTTTTATATTTCCCGAATATGAACTATATGAACAGTACAATTTTGTATTAGAGAGAGACAGAGTCACTGTGTAATTACACATTTATTTCTTTTTCTTATTCCCCTATAGGCAAAACATGCAGTGATCGAAAAAGGGTGGATTTCATTAGTGATTAATGATTAATGAGCACAACACATAGGTAGGTATTCCAGGTCCATGCATCTAGTTAGTTTATTTGCATTGTAGTCCTATTTAAGACTGAAAGGCCCAGAATGTACATGAAAAATACCCTGACTGTATAAGGCACTGTAGTGTTTACTGTATTTGCCCTTCATTGTATTTGGTTTTATCAGTGCATATTTATTCTACATGTTGAACATTCTTTTGTGGAACTGTGACTCTATTGGTCATTGTGGGGGTTCTAGAATGTCAGGCAGTTGTCAGTGGCCTTCAGTTCTCTGAGCCTGCCGGTGGTTGGTGCAGTCGTGGGTTCAGCATATACAATAAAACAACTTTCTTAACATCTTTTCATGCCTCCTGCCCCTGTTTTAAAACTCTGTGGATGATCTTCGCCATCCGTAGCTTGGCGCTACAAGCACTTGAGACTGATTCTAGGAATGTCCAACCACTGCCACCTTATTTACTGTTTGCCCTCTGTGGACCGCTCAATTCATCAGGAGGTTCATGTTTGTCTCCCTGGACTAAATAACAATGCCCCCTGTGTTTGTCCTATGTTTTTATCTATTGAAGTGCACCAGGTCTCTTTCGTTTAACTATCTGCGTCTACAAATTAAAATTAACATGATTTTTGAATTAAATTCACACCAAATGGTATAGTAAAGTTGTATTTGGATTTATAAAGCGCAATCAGCCAAAGGCATCTAAGCGCTAGCACTGGTTAAAAAAACTGCCAAGATGAGAACACTAGGACACAATTACGGTTGAAAGAAGAACTAGGGGCATATTAGCAAGCTGAAGTATCACCGCTTTTTCGGCGAATTGTGCCGAGAAAGCAGAGATACTTCCAGCGCCCTATTAACAAGGGCATGCTAACGCCTGCCTCAAGCCCACTTTGCATGTCAGCGAGAAACATCGCTAATGACATGCAAAGTGGGCGTTCCCACATCCAACCACATGTAAAATGTGGTTGGAGGTGGGAACACTCTATTACCAAGGCAGGCGTTGGGAGAAGAAGACCTGCGATAAACTCGTTTATCGCAGGTCTCCCAACGCCTGCTCTGACCAGGTGTTAAGGCATTGATAACATTGGGGTGTGGATCATAACGCTGCATCCACCCCCCCATATTATCAAGGCACACATTAGCGCGTGAAAACAAAGTTTTTTTTCATGCGCTAATGTTCCATATCGCCGACTATCGCCGGATTTAATTTCGCCTATGTGTTGCGCATTGATAATTACGCACTAACACGGCAAAAAAATCCGGCGATAGCCGACGATATGGAAATGTGCGATGTGCGTTATATTATGCACATCTAGATAATATGCCCCCAGCATTTTAGCTGCTTACGGAACACTGCATAAGAATTCGGACTCGCAATATGGAGAGGCAGTGTGTTCCATAATTTGGCCGCTGCCACAGAAAAAGCGCAACCACCTCTTTAAACCTTTCGAACCTGGGAATCATCACCTTCCTCATAGATGCTGATCTAAGCTGTATTTTTGGACTATACTAGTAAAAAGCGGTTCTTAGGGACATCGGTCCCTGGTGATGAAGAGCCATATAGACCATGCAGAGTGCTTTAAAAGTCACCCACTTCCTACTTTCTGAGCTTTTATTCTTCGGATCCACAGTCGCCTCAGTTTGACCAACGGCATTACCTTGGTTCATTTGGCCAGTTTGAGTATCATCTATGGACCCATCGGCCACAGGACTAAACACTTCACAATTTTGGGAGATGCTGCAGGGGCTTTCTCCGTTAATCTCCCCGGTAATCTCCTCGGTAATGTGCTGTCCGTCCCCCACAATGCCACAGCACCTCGTAGCAGGTATTTCTATAGCCCCTTCGTGCTCATGACGAGCTGAGCTCGTCATGAGGCACGGTGCTCGTGTGCTCATGACGAGCTGATCTCGTCATGAACACACCCATTTCTATTATGATCCAGCACAGCAAAAGAATATCCCAAGCAGCCAAGGATGTTATTATCATCATTTTGAATGGCCAATGACTCCCCCAATTCTCTCAGGTCCACACTTGCCCCCTGATCCAGCCTTAGAGGCAACTCGCCCCCAGCTTCAGGTTCCTCTTCTACACTCTCAGCAGAGTCCGGCGATAACTTACTCTCAGCAGAATCAGTCTCTGTTTCTTTAGCAGTCGCGCTACAAAGTAGCAATACAAATACAATAGCATCCGCTGTTTGAATGCGGAGCTCACCCTCTGAAATCAGCTCAGCCACCTTACCTGCTTCTAGGAGCCGTAATGCAGGTCTGCCCGTTCTTGTTGGAGAAACTTTAGCTCCGCTCTTCGAGCTGTCCTCTCCCTGCAGGGGGCATGTATTCAGGTAGTATGCAGTTTTCGCCGCGTTCTTCGGCGGCACCATACCACATCTTAGCGCTGTTTTTTGTGTGGAAAGACCTGGCCAGTAGACTCCCGATTCAAAGGAGCAGCGGGAGCTAACCGACCAGCAGACCCTCCTCGATGTCTGCCAGTGCCGCCAGAGACTGCAGCCGCATCCAAGCATCTGCCCTGGTCCCTGGTGATGAAGAGCCATATAGACCATGCAGAGTACTTTGAAAGTCACCCACTTCCTAACAAGAAGCCAGTGAAGTCAGCGCAAGCCCTCCTTAACTGAGAGATGTTTAGGAACATCCAATACCAACCGGGCTGCCGCATTTGCGATGACCTGTAATTTGTTGAGAGAGGACATGTTTGAGTTTAAATATAAGCATTGCCGTAGTCAAGGTGAGATGTAATGGGTGCTATAACCACTGCAACTCCTAATTCAACAGGTAAGGATGAAAATATCTTCTTTAGCATCTTAATAATAAAGAAACAGAAACTCACTGTACTGTTGACCTGAGAGTTGAAGGGGAGGATGTTATTAAAAATAACCCCAAGATTTTTTGCGGCGACCACTGGGGTGGATAAGAGGCTGCATATCTCCGGCCACGGGAGCTCAGACCATACTGAGTTTTGCACCCCCAAGACCAAGATTTCAGTCTTTTCTAAGTTAAGTTTTAGCCAGCCCTGTAGTCCCCACAGCTGACTATTTTGTTCCTATTCACCAAAAAGGATCCTAGAAGATCCAAAGCGGTATCCCTCAGCTCTACTTGTGGCACTCTTTTCACCAAATGGGATGGAGATACTGTGTCAAAGGCCGCAGACAGTTCCAGCATTACCAGGATAGCCGTCTCCCTGATCCACCTGGCATCGAATGGAATCTGCTGCTGTGACCAATGCCGATTCCGTACTGTGGCCGCTGAGGAAGCTATTCTGTGATGGATCCAGAAGATCATAGGCAGTTATAACCTTGGCTAATTCTTGATTGATTTACTTTTCAAACATTTTAGCCGAGGCAGGCAGGAGAGAAATTAGGCAAAGGTTTTTTAAGTCTCCAGGGTCTCCATTTGGTTTCATCTTGAGAGGGGTAACTATTGCCTCTTTCCAGCACTGGGGGAACACTCCTGAGTCGAGAACCTGATTATAGACCTTTTCCCAAAAAAATGGAATTTGGTTTGGCACAAGCTGTAGAACGCTGGGAGGATATGGGTTATCTGAAAAGCCTGATGTTATGTGAGATAAAATATATTTTAGTTTCAGCGCAGAGATGGGGGAAACGCAGACATACAGCCTGATTCATGAAGCTAAATTGCACTTGCAAAGGGCAAGATTCTCAGAATCTTGCCTTTTGCGAGTGCAATTTTGGCATTTGGGATTCACAATCCCAAATGCAAAAATCGCTAATGAAGAATTATCTAATATGCGAGGATTAGCATTTAAGGAATCTCTATTAGAGATTCCTTAAATGCTATTCATGACACTTTCAAAAATTGCGATTTTGCAAAATTGGGCCGCTATTTACCGAGAGGTCAGACCTCTCGGTAAATAGCAAAAACTTAGAAAAATGCTTTTAAAAGCTTTTTTCTAAGTTGCATGTTGCACACACACATGTCCTTTGGACATGTGTGTGCACAACACCTGTTCAAATGTGCATTTTAGGGGTGCTACAGGGTGTCCTTTGGACACCCCTGGCACCCTTAAAATCGCTATCTTATTTGCGAGTAGTAAATTGCTACTCGCAAATAAGGGATACTCCCCATTCATTCCTATGGGCCTTTTGGCCCATAGGAATGCATGGGGAGTTATTCCTTTTTTTGCGAGTAGCAATTTTCTACTCGCAAATAGAGAACATGTAGGAATCGCTATTTATTTAGCAATTCCCACATGAATACCGTTTTGCGTGTCCTCAATAGCGAGTCGCTATGATTCGCTATTAGGGCCACGCAAAACGGCCCGTACATGAATCAGGCTGTAAGTCACGTTAAGGGCCTGATTAGTAGAGCCCTCTTCCATCAAATTGAGAGACAGCCTATCCTCATTGCTACTAAAGAACATTCAGATCTTGAAAATGTTGCAGGTCCATGCTTGAGTCACTCACACAGTCCAGGTTTTGACGTTGCATTGTGATACTTATGACCACGTTTACTCTATTATGTATCCAATCAATTCAATTCAAAAGTCTTCATTCGAATTTCAGAAATTCATAAAAGCAGTCACATTTTTACAGAAGTGTTCCATGAAATCCTCTTTATGTATTCAGGACTACAACTACCAGAATGCAAAGGAAACATCTGGCCTGGGTGGACTCCTCATGCATGCACCTGTGAAATGTGAGAGCTTTGGACTATGTAGCAGCCATTCGTATACTCAACGCTGCGTGTACACTCAGCATCACGTATTCCCCAACTTTACTTAACAATTAGAGCTTATTTCTAGCAGAAATAGAAATGTGCTGCACGAACATACAAATACTTTTAAGCCCGCCTGTTATGTGTTCTCCAATCAAGCAGCATTTGTTAATATTTTTATTAAAGTCTTGGGTAATGAGATATACTGTTCTTATAAGAGTGCCTTCCTACACTGAAATTTGTGAACTCTCATCCACCTGCAAAGCGTATTTTGGTAGTCATTTATTGAGAACATACTTCGATCTCATGAATTTTAAATATGTTGACAGAATGTTAATTTATATTCACCTGATTGAAAATGAGCTACTGAATATGGGAGTCAGAAAATTATGGTGAATAAATGCAATGAAAGGTGAATAAATAGAGCAGAAAATGAACAGGATGACTAAAAGTAATTAAACGGACGAGTGGAGTAAGTTGAATTTGATAGTGAGTGAATCGAGGAATGGTTGAATGCAAATGAGTAAGAGAGGTTGAGAGAACAGCTGAGAGAGTGAATGAAAATGAATGAATTATTTAATTAGTGCCAATCTATGTGAATGAAACTAACAGCCTGATTCATCAAGCCGAAATCGGCTCGCAAAGGGCCAGATTCTGAGAATCTGGCCCTTTGCGAGCGCTATTTTTGCATTTGGGATTCATCATCCCAAATGCAAAAATCGGTAATAGCGATTTCGCATATTTTGCGAGGAATTACATTTAAGGAATCTCTATTTGAGATTCCTTAAATGCAATTCATCATCCATTTAAAAATTGCGAATTCGCAATTTCGGCCCTCTATTTACCGCGAGGTCAAACCTCGTGGTAAATAGCGAAAACTTAGAAAAATGCTTTTAAAAGCATTTTTCTAAGTTGCATGTTGCACACACACATGTCCTTTGGACATGTGTGTGCGCAACACTTGTTTCAATTTGCATTTAAGGGGTGCTACAGGGTGTCCTTTGAACACCCCTGGCACCCTTTAAATCGCTATCTTATTTGCGATTAGCTAATTGCTAATCGCAAATAAGGAATACTCCCCATTCATTACTATGGGCCTTTTGGCCCATAGGAATGAATGGGGAGTTATTCCTTATTTGCGATTAGCAATTTGCTAATCGCAAATAAGGAATGTGTAGGAATCGCATTTCTTTATGCAATTCCTACATGAATCCCGTTTTGCAAGTCCTTAATAGCGATTCGTTATGAATTGCTATTAGGTGCTCGCAAAACGGGAGATTGATGAATCAGGCTGTAAGTCACCAACTGGGTAATTAAATGGGAGAAAGAATGAATGGGACATTAATGGAAGGGGAGAGAGTGGGTGATGGAATGGAAGCAGTGGCGGCTCCTCCGCTAAGGTGGAGGAGTGCTGCCTCACTTCTTTGAAGCAGTGAAAGAAAGGAAAAATAAAATGATTGTAACTTAATATTATTATCATTTTATTTTGTCCTGCTGCGGCAGCTTTGTGTGATGGGACAGGGCTGCTCTGCTTGCAGGACAGCGGAGGAGTGGTAGCCCCTCCTAAGTGTGCAAGGACTGTTTGGCTAGCACTCTCGGGCCGGCCAAACAGTCATGTGCACTTAGCATGTTCTCCATGCAGGGTGCAATTTAAAGCCTGCCTGGAGAACATACCCAGGGCCCCAGTCCCTGGCTCAGCACCAAACAATGGCGCTCAGACCAATCACAACGCTGCATTGCAGCATTGGTCAACGGAGCCTGGCTGCTTCCTGTTCCATTCCTGATGTGAGGCGAGATGACGGAGAGATGCGGTGGTAAGGTAAGTTTGTTTTCTTTTTTTAAATATCCTCTTTGCAATCCCCGTGTAGTTCCTGTGACCAGGAGGCTGCTTTCTCCTCATCTGCTGCTCTCATCGGCCTCTGACCCTTTATAAACAAGAGGCATGTGAACTCGCATTGAAGGCAGCACCGCCCCACACACACCAGCGGTATGCGACGTCTTCCCGGCATTTCCCCGCCATGATTGACAGCTCAATCAAGGGACCTCGGCGCCATTCGGTGCAGTGACAAATTTTCAGACACATGGTCACTGGAGACAACTCTTCTGTCCCTTTACGCAGCTGTAGTGTAGGAAAAACACTATACATTTACCCAACGAGGTAGCACTTACTGATTAGCCAGTAGAAAGTACTCCAGCTGAGTGGAGGAATTGCACAAAACGGTGGCATCTTCTTGGATAAATTTGCAGGGCAGGATTCATTCTGGCTGGCACGATGCTCGTCTGCCCCTGAAAGTGCCCCGCAATGATTATGATGGGCGCAGCAAATTCTCTGTGAGCACACAAAATTTTGCGTGCTCGCTGAGATTTCTTGCCGTTTCGCAGAATTTTGCGAAAGTCAACTTCGCAAATTCCGCCCATACCTAGTCCACACCCTGGTACAAGTACCACAAGCCAAGCTCAGACATGGTCTGCCACACAAGCTTTAGGGAGAGACTTATGATAGAGAATTGATCCTGGTGAAGAGTTGGTGCACAGCAATGCTAGTTGGTTGTGGCTTCTCAAAGGAATAGTGTCATCAGCTCCGCTTGGCACTGACTTGAATGCATGACCACAATCACAAAGCAGCACCCCTGTGGCAAGGGATCACCTGACACACGTGGGAGCCTAGCACCGGCTGAACATAAGAGCTGCTAAACAAGGGAGAATCATTCATTAACCTCTGTGTTAACAATCAAATGAACTGTCAGGAGCACTCTAGAACCTCCAAGACATTCTCTTTGAGTACCTTTTATTCCTTGTTATCTGAGTTCACAAGACTCTTGCCTCAGGCTACACAACCATCTTAGCACAGCTTTTCTTTGGGTCCTACTTAGTCTTACTTCAGGCGTGGTTAAGACAGTGCGGGGTCTAGATGCTGGGGTGGACAGGCCCAAGAACAGGAAGGATCGGGAGAGGACGCAGTGAGGTAAGTGGGGCTGGAGTCAGGTTTTGAAGGGTTGGGGGTAGTTTTTAATAGTTGTGGTACGGGGTAATTTTTGGGATTAAGGGGGTCATGGTAGTTTTTAGGGCTTAAGTGGGTTCAGGTAGTTTTTAGGGCTCAATCAATAAATAAAACTTGTAAAGCGCACTACTTACCCGTGAGGGTCTCAAGGCGCTTAGGTGGGAGGGTGGTGCTGCTACTGCTCGAAGAGCAA
Source organism: Lissotriton helveticus (assembly GCF_964261635.1). Taxonomy (NCBI): domain Eukaryota; kingdom Metazoa; phylum Chordata; class Amphibia; order Caudata; family Salamandridae; genus Lissotriton; species Lissotriton helveticus. The sequence continues at coordinate 1,070,804,034 of NC_136072.1, read as the reverse complement.
GGTCTTGAGGAGCCATCTGAAGGTGAGCAGGTCTTGGGTCTGCCTCAGATGGATGGGGAGGGTGTTCCAGGTCCTGGCGGTGAGGAAGGAAGGAGAAAGATCTGCCACCGGAGGTTGTTCATTGGATGCGTGGGACGGCGACAAGGGCGAGGCTGGTGGAGCGGGTCTGGCGGGCGGGGGTGTAGAAGTTGAGTCTGTTGTTGAGGTAAGCTGGTCCGGTGTTGTGGAGTGCTTTGTGTGCGTGGGTGAGGAGCTTGAAGGTGAACCTCTTGTTGACGGGGAGCCAGTGCAGGTCTCTTAGGTGGGAGGTGATGTGGCTGCGGCCGGGGACGTTGAGCATCAGTCGGGCAGAGGCGTTTTGGATGCGTTGTAGTCGTCGCAGGTGTTTGGCCACGATTTCTGCTTAGAATGCATTGCCGTAGACCAGCCTGCTGCTGATGAGGGCTTGGGTCACCGTTCTTCTGGTTTCGGTCAGGATCCACTTGTAGATCCTGCGAAGCATGTGGAGAGTGTTGTAGCAAGATGAGGAGATGGCGTTCACCTGCTTTGACATGGAGAGGTAGGAGTTGAGGATGAATCCTAGGTTGCGTGCGTGGTCCGTGGGTGTCGGAGCTGTTCCCAGTGTGGTTGGCCACCAGGAGTTGTCAAATGCAGGGGGTGGGGCCGAGGATGAGGACTTCCGCTTTGTCCAAGTTCAGCTTCAGGCGGCTTTTCCTCATCCACTCGGCGACGGCCTTCATTCCCTCGTGGAGGTTGGTTTTGGCGGTGTGTGGGTCCTTGGTGAGGGAGAGGATGAGCTGGGTGTCATCCGCATATGAGATGATGTTCGGGTCATGTTGGCGGGCAACTTGTGCGAGGGGGGCCATGTAGACGTTGAACAGGGTCGGGCTGAGGGATGAGCCCTGGGGTACGCCGCAGATGATGTCAGTGGCTTCGGAGCGGAAGGGTGGGAGGCGGACTCGTTGGGTTCTGCCGGAGAGGAAGGACGTGGTTCAGTCCAGGGCCTTCTTCTGGATTCCGGCTTCTTGGAGGCGTGTTCTTAGTGTGCGGTGGCAGACCGTGGTGAAGGCGGCTGACAGGTCCATGAGGATGAGGGCTGAAGTTTCGCTGCTGTCTAGTTGGCACCTGATGACGTCTGTGGCGGTGATGAGGGCTATTTCGGTGCTGTGGTTTTGTCTGAATCCGGACTGGGAAGGGTCTAGGATGTTGTTGTCCTCGAGGTGGGGGGGTCAGCTGTATGTTGGCGATTTTCTCGATGACCTTTGCCGGGAAGGGGAGCAGGGAGATGGGCCGGAAGTTCTTGAGGTCTTTGGGATCCGCCATGGACTTTTTGAGGAGGGCGTTGATTTCGGCGTGCTTCCAGCTTTCCGGGAATGTCTCTGTGTCGAAGGAGATGTTGATGACCTTCCCTAGATGGGGTGCGATGGTTGCGTCTGCTTTGTTGAAAACGTTGTGTGGGCAGGGGTCTGACGGAGATCCTGAGTGGATGGAGTTCATAACCTTGCGTGTCTTGTCGTCATTAAAGTGGGACCAGGAGGTCAGCTGGTTGGTGCAGGTGGCGTTCGGGGTGGGGTCTGTCGCGGTCGGGGTGGATGAGGTGTTGAGGCTGTCGTGGATGTCGGCGATCTTGCGATGGAAGAAGGTGGCCAGTGAGTCGCACAGATCTTGCGAGGGCGGGATGTCGTTGGTGTTGGCGCTGGGGTTGGAGAGTTCCTTTACTATGTTGAAGAGCTCATTGTTGTCGTGTGCGTTGTTATCTAGGCGGGCTTTGAAGGAAGATCTCTTGGCTGCTCTGATGAGGTGATGATGTCTGCGGATGGTGTCCTTGTGGGCTGTGTGGTTGTCTGGTGTGCGGTTGTGGAGCCATTTCTTCTCCAGCTTCCGGCATGTGAGTTTGGAGTTTTTCGGTGAGCCAGGCGGCTTTTTTGCTGGATTAGTTGATGGGGGGTTTCTTGAGCAGGGCAAGGGTGTTGGCGCAGTTGTCGATCCACTGTCTGAAATTTCGGGCAGCGGCGTCTGTGTCAGTGGGGTCGGCTGGCGGGTTCTGAGCGAGGGTGGAGGTCAGCAGGGTAGTAATTAGGGCTTAGGGGGCTCACGGTAGAGCTTAGGGCTTGGGGGGTCAGGGCAGTGTTTAAGTCAGGGGGCTCGGGTAGTTTTTTGGACTCAGGAGGGTCAAAGTAGTGATTAGGGCTCAGATGGGGTTGGGGTAGTGGTTAAGGCTCAGGGGGTCGGGGTATTGTTTAAGTCTCGTGGGTCTGGATAGTGTTTAAGCTCAAGGGGGTTGGGTAGGAAATAGGTCTCAAGAGGTGTGGTTAAGGTAGTGTGTAGGGCTTGTAGGGCTTGGGGTACTGTTTAGGTCTCAGGCACGGCATTTTTATGGCTCCGGGCAGGGGGTTGGGGTGTGATCTTTACCACACATCCCTTTACCAGTTTTTTCTTTACCACCAAATTGCGTGGCAAAGGCATGTGTGGCAAAGACTTGCATGGTAAAGTAATGCATTGTTTAGACTAATTTGTCGTTGGGGCAGCGTAGTAGAGGCACGCGTTGTTTAGCCACGCCTGCCTCTGTCATACAATCAGAGGCGTCATGTGGCCTAGTGTCACTTGCAGCTGTGTTTCTTTCGTTCAAGACACCAAATTCATTTTTGGTGGAAGAGTATGATACTATATTGAAGAGGAATGTTGTGGGAAAAAATTGCAGGCAAGTATTTACTCATTAGAAATAATGCCTAATTTAAATTTGTTTCAGTTAGCATGACTAGGCTCAGCTTCCACTGACAGCTTTTCATATTTGTAGGACTAAATACATGTGTCTTTTATGTGAAGAGTCTCTTTCTCTCTCCGCTTGCTTATGTGGGTTTTCATTTCAGGAAACTCATTGAAAAAAGAAGACTCAATTGTGGTGTCTGTAACGTAATCTTTGTGCTTTCTCGAGGAAGCAATGCTCAGGATCTTTCTTTATTTTGTAACTTCTCAAAGTGTCCTGCAGATGTTCAGTGTATGTTATTTAATAGCGAAACAAACCATTGTATTACTGTGTTAAATACAATGGTAAAATGGCAATTTGTTTACTCCATTTCAGTATTTTACTGGCCCCAGTGTGGGAGACAATTGCTATGAATTTCACGATAACGCCTAGTACAAGAATACCTTATAACGCCCATCACACTCCCTTTAGTGCTCGTCCTAAAATATCCAGTACATGGTCCTGTCACACTCAATATGATTATTTTGTGGTAACATGATTGTCCATTCAGCCATTTGTAAACTGTTGATCTATTCTCTTGACTAGTAAAACTGATAACATTGGTAGGGGCCCTCCAAAAATGTCCTAGGGAAATATAGGGCACAAATGTTTGCGTATTTATATGTAAGCTTATTCACATATTAATTGAACACATGCAAAACCCTCTGCTACTACATATCTCTAGGAAGTTGTAAAAAAAAAAGCATAAAGCATCACAAAAATTTACAATAAAAGAAAGAGATATAAAATCACACCATTCACTTAATGAGTCTAAAACCTATACAAATTTCAATATTCCAACCAAGCAACTTGCCAGCATTTAAATTGTGAGAATCAATACACGCCAGTAAAAACAGTAAAAAAAAAAATGTCATTATAAATCGATAGCCTCTTGTGAAAACTGAGCCTGTTTGCATGCTGTTCAGGGGCAGGAAATTCCACCATTTAGACCCTATATCAGAGAAGTGCCTGTCTGCTCAGCCACGATCCTTATCGCAGGATGAAATTCATATTTTAGATTCTAAGAACAGTATATTTATTTTGGAGGTATATCTGGAATATTCCAGAACATACATCGCCCCAAGCTTGAGAAGCCTACCTTGAAGATAATCCCGCTCTTCACAGAGAACCAGGAAAGAGACTCTTACAAATCCTACAGCAGCTGTCTGTTTTGAAATTCAAAACATAGTTTACAAGCAGAACTTGCATTTGAACTGCTGGTAGTGTCCATTGAGGAAATAAAGACTACATCCCCACCTCATTTAGAATGAAGGGAACTGCTTGTTTTCCAATCGTAGAGACTCAACTTGCTCCGTCGCAATTGGATACCATTTGCTGCAGGTCAATCCGCAGAGGATCACAAGCTAAAGCTTAGCTGTCAAGTTTTAAGATTTCCTATGTGTGACATTCTCATGTTTTCAGCGTGCTTATGTGTGACATTTCATGCATAATGTGTGACGCTGAGTGACACTTACCAGAGCACAGGGGAAGAACAGAATGACGGGGACAGACAGAATCAGGACAGAGAGCGAAGAGATAGCAGAGATCAAAGTTATAGGGACGATGGTCATAAAGGAGACAAGCATTGGCATAGCCAAAAGGTCTCGCCTTTGGGACCTTGTAAGTGGACTACTGTTAACAAGTAGGCAGTAGCGCATGTATAAGCTATACCTGCTCTGTCTCTTCACTACAGGTCGAACGTTCTTCATGGATGACATTTGGCATCTGCCGACAGTGTACCCCAGAAAAAACAACTGAAGAAGAGGGGAGCACACGGATTGATATTGAAACAACTTCTGTAACATAAGTGCAATGCATGACTAGTTTTATTGACCTATTCGCTCATTTAATTTGATTTAACTGGGAGTCGAGCAGCAGACTGCACTGGCTTACAAAAGTGCAGCCCAGGACTGGGGCCTAGTGCTCCTCGTGACCCCGTGCTCTCTGGTAGCCCTACTCTTTAATATAGTGTAAACACACTAGAAGGCGGAGTCTGATCAAAGAGAGGAAAGCCAAGGTGGAAACTACACAGAGGACCAGTGGAGAGGTCACTGCAAGCACGTTCAACTAGTGTCCTTATTTCAAATTAAATCATTTCACAAAACCGCTGCCTGCTGTTAATGTTTTAATTTCTCCTGGAGTTGAAAATTGAAATGTATTTACAGCATCCTTAACTGAAACTTTTTAGGAACAATATTCAAACTGTATTTAGTCCCTTAACAGGAAATGTCATAGAGAACAGGACTTGCAGTGTGTAGATACATTACAGTGCCTATGCCATCTCTTTGGATAGGCAAAAAGACACATTTTTAGACCGGCCCTTTGATCTCTAAGAGATGTGTACAGTGCACTTCCTGTCCATTCTCAAGTCATTTCCCGTTTCAGAAGGTTGAAGTCATTTCAAGATACAGAAGTCAGACTATGTAAGAGAATACTTAAAACAATTTGAAATTAACGAAGATGGAGACACATTTTACTGGTAAATCTGGCAGAATTTAAAACGTCAGTACCAGTGCTCTAAAAACACGTTTCCAAGAACAGAAGCATGGGTGCGGCGCCTACCTGCACAGTCCTCTTGGCACTAGCAGGTAGGGCATCAATTTCCAAGATTAGGGGTGTGAAGGACAGACCGTAGGGACAGATCTGTACAATTTGGGAGCAAGCCCTGGGCCAGGAAATGCTACTAGGACTGTGCAGCATGGAGAGTGCCCGAAGAACATCAGCTGCCAAGGGCAGTTATGTAGAATACTACAACAATGTGCAGCTTACAAAACCAAACCATATGAATGTCTCCTCAGGAAGTTCTGTGCCTTGCTACGACAGGAAAAAAACTAAATTGGTATCATAAGTCCTCCTTGAAAAAGATTTACCCTGATGAAGACCTTCGTACTAAGAAGTGCCACCCAGAAGGTCGAAACGCGTTGGTTATAAACTTTTGTGACGTTCGCTCAAGAACCGAGTACATGTTTGGTCCTGAATTTGGACAAAATAGAGCCTTATGTATACGGCCCTATACTCATGTTCGAGATATTGGTGCGACCTCCCATTGGCGTAAAATACTAGTGTGCCTTGAGGACATAAATGAAAGTAATTCCTGTACTTTGTTCATTAAGAAACGAGTAAGACTATTCTTTGCCTGGTGAAATGTACAGTTTTTGTTGTTTTGTAACATTAATATGCTTTATGTTTGTAAATTTTACATGTGTTTGTTTATTCTAAATCTTGTTCATATATAAAAAAATATGTTTTTTGAATAACAATTCACACCAAAAACAAGGCAAGAAGTCAATTGTCTAGTTTGTCCTGTGAAGGGCGTATGTGTTTTGGGAAAAGCTACATAAAAAGGCATCATATATTGAATTATAATCCAGGGATAAATAAAAAATCCGATTGGAGAAAAAGAAAGTTTGGATCTATGGTGTCAAAGGTATTTTGTTTTTGCCCATACTTTAGGATTCCCAACTCTGTTACTCCTCAATCGAATGATTCCCCTGTTTTTTACCCATATCTTATAGATATGGCGCATTCCTTCCCTTTTCTTTTGCCGTAGGTAAGCGGAGCAGGAAGGCCTGCTGCGCTTCCCTAAGGCAAAACCTCATAAATGAGGCCGTCTGTCTGGTGCCAGTCACACATGCCAAAATGTCGGATTGTGATCATTTCAGAGGCCAGTGTGTTTCAACGAAAGCACTGACAGGAACAGTCAGACAGCGCAGTGTGTACTCAGTCACATCTGCTGGGAGTGCCCTTGCTGTTAATGTAGCTCCTTGATGAGTGCATTTTGCTCACAGTGGTCAGGGCAGCGCTATAATTGTGTGACTAATGCATTTTGGTGCGGTGATGCGGACACCACACTAAAATGCATCAGTATTATATCTTATGCCTGGTACTTGGCAGGGTTGCAAAAGGGAAAAATAAACATGAAGAATCAACAGTCCACAATCGGTGTTCAGTAGTCACTATAGTGTCCCATGAAGATTCTTCCTCCTTTTTAGGTTTCGCCTGCTGACAGCACATGCTAGCAACTAGGCTCCCTGAGCCTGTGGAGCGTGAGGAAGCTGTCCATGGGCAGCTGGGGATTACATATAAGGAAGAGCAAGGACCATCTAAGTCTTTTATTGCACAGAAAAGCATATATGCTATGGGGCACTTTAAGGGGTTTGACAGATTGAGAGAGTTCTTTAAGGGAAAGAGCCTGGGCGTTGAAAATGTCCTCTTCTCCTAGGAGGCTGATTCATTTGCAGTAAATGACAACTTGGTTGCACCAGAACCTGAACTTTTCAAAAGTCCCTCCTCAGACGAGTAGGCCAGAATAGGCGACAAAGGATCATTGAAGGAGGAACCGAGGTGTAGAAGACCCCAGTGTCCTGGTCCTCCACTATCTGGAGGGGCTGAGAAAGATCCGGCCCAGTTGGATATGTTTAAATCAGACCAGTTCTAACATCTATGGTGCTTGGATTGGACCCCAACCATTAACATGCCAAGCTATGTGGCTTACAAGATAAGACAACTGCAAATAACCTGGTGAGGGCAAGACTAAGGGCAGAGTACCCTTGTCTGTCCTTAGAGGATAAGGTAACATCTACCCAAGGCATAGATGCCAAAATGTCAGTTCCTGAAAGATCCCAAGAAAGGGATTGACTGATCACAGAAGCCTTCCAGGATAAGTTTGTGGATGTGGTTGGACCAATTATTAAGATCCTGGAATTGGCAGAAGAATCCAAAGGCAGGAGTTCCCATGTCAGCAGGCATTGTTTCACGTTGGGCGCAGAGAGCTATCTGCATGACTGAAAACACCAACTGTGCCTTGTTGATCGAAAGGAGATGCTCGCTCCGAAATAGGGTCAGGCACACAGGGTGCGGCGATCATTCATTAAAGGAGTTGGGGAAATATGTAGCTACCTTTTCAGTGTTGGAAAAGGAACAAACTTCCATAAATAACTATAGGAAATGTTTTCCACAAGGACAGAAGAGGCAGGGGATACCTTATCGGCCGTCCATTCAACCAAGGTACCATGAGAGGACAAAGTACAAGGAATAACAGTTGAAAAGACCAGAGACAATCCAGAACTTCTTTTGTGCAAAAGGTGGCACCAGAGGCGGAAAAGACCAAGGTTTAAGAGGCAGAAATTACGCACTAGGAAGATATTCTGGTATGGACAATCTCTTCTAAGATCTTGGATAGAATAAGACTTTTTGTGGGCCAGTGGGTAAAGATCACAGGGGACCAGAGAGTCCTTGAGAGATGGTGAAATATTTTTACAGAGTTGTTTGCATCTTCAGTGCAGGTGATGAAACCCAAATGTTCAGACTTTCAGATCTGGATTTTTCCAGATAGACTGGGAATTGGCAGTGATGAAAAGGGAAGGAGCCATATGCAGGTAGGTACTCAACTCTTTGGTGGAGAAAAAGGATAATGGCTTTAGACCTGTTATTAATTTGAGAGATTTCAACAAGTGGCCGGCCTATTGTCATTTTCAGATGTACGGTATCCATCTTGTGAGTCCTTTTCCAGGATGATGGATAGTGCAATTGGACCTAAAAGATACCTATCTAATGGTACCTATTTTGCTCCTCATAGGAGGCTCTTATTGCTCAGTTGGAGAGACCAACTCTATGGTTTTAGGCCCTTCCCTTTGGTCTATCCTCTGCCCAGTGGTGCCTTACCAAACTTCTATGGAAAGTGGTGGGAACATTTGAGAATTTAGGGATCAAATTACTTAATATCTGAACGATATTCTACTGATTAATCAATGTTCTTAATGACAAAACTACTGCTTTACATCAGAACCTATGAATTCTGGTATATTGGGAGAAGTCAGAACTGTTCCAGATACAGTCTTTACTTTTTCTAGTGTTTGAGTTGCTAAGCATCCATGCAAAGAAGATGATGGGAATCATGAAGTACCTAAGGAAAGTTCTTAGAAAGAGCAGGATATCCCTATGTTATTTTGCCAATATATCCAGACTGCTTTCAGCATCCATCCTGACCATTTTCCCTGGGCCTGATCATTGAAAGAGGTTGAAGACCCCTTGTCTTAGGAAAGAAATTAAGTATTTAGAGCAGATGGTTCTTTCGCAAGAGGCCAGGTCAGAAATTTGGTGGTGGCTGGCTCACGAGAAGGCCTAGAACAGAAGGGCAATCTTTGGTTCAGCCCGAATACAGTTATAGAATTAAACACCAGACTCTAGGGCTGGGGCTGGGGCTGGAGAGCCAGATGTGGAGATATTTCCATGAGAGGTAGGTGGGTTGAGGCAAAGCCTCCTGTCCCTATCAACTGCCTGGAACTCCTGCCAGGATCCTTGCAATCAGGGCCTTGGTGAATGACCAAGAATATTTAAGTGTTGTTCTGAACATAGTGGACAACCTGTTGGTGGTCAGGTGTGTCAACCACTTAGGAGGAACGAGATGCAAGCACCTAACAGAGTTTGCAAAGGATTGTTGGAACTTCTGCCCAGAGAGACAGATTTCGGTAACAGCGGAATACCTCCCAAGGCGTCAGGATGTGACAGCGGACTGGAATTCCAGATATATATGAGATTCGAACCACTCGATGCTGGAGTGTGGAGTGCTTCTGAAAGCATAGGGACACTTACAAGACAGATTTATTTGCGTCCAGATTGATCATCCAACTGGAGAAATATAACAGCTAGAGCCCAGATCCGGGGCAAGTGCAATGGACGCGTTCCTGCAGGAATGGAGAGTAACTCAAATATATGTGTTCCCTCATTTTGACATGATAGCCAGGGTCTCTGCTCAAACAAAATGGGAGGCTGTGGATCTGATTTTGGTGACTCCAATCTGGAGGTCGTAGGCTGAGATCCTGACAATGCTATACCCATTGTGGGATTTCCCAGACACTCTATCTTGATTTCCACATATTCTGACAGACTGCCAAGGCAATCCTCATCATCTGTTGCTGGAGGACTCTGAATCTTATGGCATTGAAGATTACAAGTGATGCTGAACAATCCTAGCGTTTTCAGACTTCACTACAGGATTCATCCAACAAGGTGAGCAGAGAATGGAAACAAGAGGTACAGTTATACTTGGAGAGGATGGCCACGTTGATGTGGGGCGATACACTTGGATCTAATGGGGCGGAACTTGTTCACATCCCGAAATTCTTGTCATCTCAAGTGGTATTCTTTATTTTAAAACTTTCATTTTTACTGATGTATCAAACTTCTAAGAGAGCTATTGTATACATTTAGATAGTATTTTATTTGTTAGATGTAACCCCGGGCGTAGTGTGCATAGCGGGGCTACTTGGAGAGCCACGGAGTTGAGAACAAACTCCGCTCCGCCACCCGCCTCCAGCCCCCCATTAACAATTAATTATAAATGACGTAAAAATAAAGAAAAAAACACTTACCTGGACTGCGCCGTCACCCCAGGCGGCCCTCTTCCTCGCCGTCTCTGCAAAAACTGTGCATTTGCACACGGCCGTGCATGTGTATTTCTCACAAGAAAAGCCCAAGCGCGGGCGCTGACACAGTTTTCGCAGAGACGTCGAGGAAGAGGAGGAGGGTAGCCCGGGGACGCCGCAGTCCAGGTAAGTGGTTTTTCTTTACTTTTATGTAATTTATAATTGTTAATAGAGAGTGGTGGCGGGGGCTGGCCAACTTCGCTCCGACGCAGAGTGTGTGGAGATTTGCCTTCTCTATGGAACGCGGAGGGGGCAAATCTCCGCACATTCTGCGGATGGAGCGGAGTCTCCACCCGGGCTTAGTTAGATGCTGAATGTGAGCGATTGCTCTAATAACGGTGAAGACTTTCCTTGAATGATGTTACATTTTATATTACTTGCAAATGTTAAGGTGACAACATTCAGGACTTTCAATATTAACCCTTGATGTGGAGTGAATCCAGGCTGTGGGTCTGACAAGGAGCAGACCTTGGCCCAGATTTGCTAAGATTCATGCAGTGCAGCTGTGCTATGCATGAAAATCTGTAGCGCTGTTTCAGTGAACAACAAAATATTACATAGAGTCAGATTTACTTAGAGTCGTGTACTAATTATGTCATAAGCCGTGCTGAAAAATTGCTTTTTGAGCAGGATTCTTAGACCCACATTATCAAACTTTCACACAATGCAGCACAGCACCTAAAGTAGCTGAACTGTGATGCAGGGCAGGGATAGAGGAAGAAAGTGCCATATCAGAGATATTCCTGCTCTTTCACTAGTGCTGGCGCACAATTAGGCTGCCAAGCAGCACACATACACCTTTGTGCAACATTGTCAAGGTGTCGGCATGAGTCTACCATGGGAAATATCCTTTACAACGCAACTTTTACCACGCAGTGCCTTTACGACGCAACTATTACAACGCATGTCATTACAACGCATAGCGCTGGGGGGCACTCTAGGATAGGGAATAGATTTAATTTACTATACAACACCTTCCCTACTATCCACGGGGACTGGAGTTGGAATAGTAAATTAAACTATTCATTATCCAGCACCCCTAAGCACTATGCGTTGTAAAGGCATGCGTTGTAAAAACTGCGTTGTAAAGGCATGCGTGGTAAAAGCATGCGTTGTAATGTCATACATCCGTCTACCATAGGTTTTGTACTGGAAGGGTGCACTTTCAGTACAAAATACTATGCTTACACTGACTTGAAAGCTTTTCCCACGTATGAGGTGTGCTGTACAGTGCAGCACACATGCAAAGTGGAAAAAGTTAGGAGAAATAAAACCATGTCTCCTTTTTAAGGCTTTCTCTCAAGTGGTGTTATTTTGTGGCAAAACCCATTCTACTGTTGTTAGTAGATAGGGTTTTGCGTAAAAAACCATGGGAGGTTGCATGGGAACACCCATGTACCATGTATGGAACTCCCCCTTCATGCAAAGTAATACAAAGCAGCACATTTTTTTTTTTGTATTATATAGCGCGAACAGGACCCGAAGGTATCAGCACGCTTTACATGAGCATCAGTTAAGGAATTTTAAGATATTTGCAAATCCCAAATACTTTTGTGACACACCCCCAGAGCAAAACATTTTATTAATCTGGGCTTGAGTGCTGTGCTACAGCGCAAATGTGTGCCAGTAGTGTCTTGTATGGGATTTGTTCTCGAGGTACACAATTCAACGCAAGAAGTACTGCCCAAGGAAAAGTTCCATATATTGTGTCATTTTGCAGAAATTACTCATAGGACTATCATGTGAAAAGGGGGGGCCCTCGGCCCCCCCGCACGCATGGCGGCGCGGCGACCGTCTCACCTCCTCTCCCGGGTCCTTCGACGGTGGGGGCGTGCCCTGGGGGCGCGGCCCACCGCCGATTGGCCGGCGCCCCTCCTGACCCGGATTCAATGGACTGGTTCCGGGTCGGGGGGGGGCGGGCGTTAGGAGGGGCCACCCGGCCCCTCGGGAATAAGAGGTAGGGAGCGCCCAGGAGACCCCCTTGTCCCTGGACGCTCCCTCGCTGAACGTTGTGCCCCGCGTTCGGGGCTTCTTTGTTTTATTGAATTTTTCCCTTTTTGTTTTGCAGGTGGGAAGCGGATCTGGAGATTTGCGGCGCGGAGCACCGAGGACTTGAGGCGACAGCGTGAATTTTTTCGTTTTGTCTTCCAGAAGGGCGTTGCACGGAGGCCAGCAGCGTCGAGCAAGAGCCAGCCGCGTCGCGAGATTGACGGGGCCAGCCGACGGGGAGATCTGCGTCTCCAAGGGACGCGAGGCGGCAGCAGAGGCGGCGGGAACAGAGGCACTTTGCCCAGGCTTGGTTTTATTTCTAAAGCGGCGCGCACGGCGACCGCATAAGGTATTTGTGGCACGGGCAGGGACAAGCTGTGGACCGGCTATAAGAAGTAGAGCGCGGGTCCGGTTTACCGTCCACAAGAAGTAGAGCGCGGGTCCGGTTTACCGTCCATCGGGGGGAGGAGCGGGGGCCGAGAAGGCTGCATCCGCGAGTGCTCGTAGAGCAATTTTGGTGTGTTTTCTTCCATTGGCAAGCGAAGCAGGGTCGACCAGGGCAGCACCTGGATGGGAGACCCCATTTAAAGTGTAATCGGTAATAGGAAGAGAAAGAATTGCAATTGTTTAACAAAAGTGAATGCATTTTTATAAAACGGGCTGCAGAATTCTTTACAATTATAAGAGAAAGTGAATTGATGTTTATAGATCTTTGGATGCTGCATTGATTTGTACTATTGGAAACTGCTAATGAATGTGTAGTTGCAAGTAGGTAGGGAATTCACTGTTGGCTATAATTCTGTCCCGGAGGGAATTTGTATTTGTCTATCTCTGAATTAAACGGATTTAGGAGTGCACATCCCAACAGGGTGGTAGGGGGGGAGTGCAAGCCTCCATTGTTTTAAAACAAAGGTTTTTTCCCTACAATCTGCCCCCCTCTTTGTTAATACAAGGTGGTAATACGTATCTTTATTTCAGACATTTAACGGCACTACTGGTGCAATCCACTCACAGAGAAGGACGTAAGGACGGTAAACGCGCGGCCTGGTGTGATTCGTGATCGCAGACCGATATCGCCAGCGGACACGCAGGACTAGTCGGTAAGAGGGGTACGGGGGGCTAGCATTCATAGCTCCTGGTGGCCGCCGGGTGGGTCTACATTAGGTTTACTCACCCCTTACATAAGCGGACAAGCCGCTAGTGTTGCGGTCGCCGTTGCATGGTGCTGAAAGCCCCCTGGTGACCCTCCATCTGAAAGGTACACACAGTTGACCTGTTGGGAACTAAGTAGGCAGCGGGTGTTGTTTGGGGTAAGCGTCATGCCAGGTCCAAGGGGTGGAAAAAGGGGGTCCAACATGGAGGCTATGATGCGGGCTATGATGCGGGAGATGAGCGACATTAAGCAACAGCTAGGACAAATTAAGGAGCGGGAAGCTCGGTTGGAGGACAGAGAGGGCGAGGCACCGGGCCCGTCCGGGAGACCGATCCGCAAGAGGGTGGCACCAGTGCCAAGAGGGGAATTTGTCACCCCGCAAGGGAAACCTAGGTCCAAAAGACCCAAGGAGGCGGTCCCCACCCCAGGCCCAGTGGATCCGTTACCAGCCGCACCGCCCGCGGTGGTCCCACCCCCGCATGTGCCTACACCCATTGCCCCTGTGGTGCCGGTGCCGGCAGGTCAACCAGTAGACGCTGGGTCTGCTCCCGCACCGGTACCCACAATCCCGGGTACAGGCTGGCCTCACCCGGCGCCCGCCCTGCCACCTGTGCCAGGACCATCGGGCATAACCCCAGTGGTACCTGTTGTCCCGGGGGGTGATGTAAATTCAATGCCACCCGAATTCGTATCTCAGTTAACGGCCATGATGCCATGGCTCCAAAAAGGGGGAGCCTTCCCGAATTCTGCAGACCATGCGGCAGAGGCGGCAAGGTTTGTAGAAAAAATCAGATCGGCACCGATCGCCGACAGTGTTGCATTGCCAATTTCTTCTCCCCTTGCAGGTACAAGTGTTCCCCAGCTGGACGGAGTTAAAGGGCAGCCGCCCACGGTGCCCGCACTTGGTAAGGAAGTGGCATTGCCGCTCTTGGGGGACGGTGTGATACCTTTCAGGAGCGAAAATCTAGCTCAGCATGTGTCATTAGCTGTGAAGGAAATGATTTGGGCTGATAAATACGTGTACATTTATTCTTTATTGTTGGATAATAGGGAAATGGAGCAGGCAAAAGCACTGAAAGAGTGGATGCTCCCAAGTGAATGGAGGGCGCAGTGTACTAGATTCAGGGTTGAGGAGAATCTCAATAATTGGATGCAAGCATGGGCCGTTTTCACTGCAATTAAGGCTGAGCGTCCTCCAGATCTGCAGGCTGCATTGGCTTGCTACTCGAGCAGGATTGTGGGGTGGAGTCAACAGTATTCTGGGGAAGCATGGAAGGGTTATGATGTCAATTTTAGGAAGGCATTGGAATTCAATAGATCATTGCCATGGGACTCGGTAGATTCCATGGCTTGGCACAAGCAGTTCTCTGACACTGCACCTCCCCCTCAGTTCGGTGCGGTCAAGGTGTTCACTAGACCGCAGCAGCCCTTTCGGCCCCCCCAAACGAGTGAAATACCTGGGAAATTTAGGGCAGGTGGGCCAGAGAAGAAAGGGGTGTGCTGGGATTTTAATAGGCGCACCTGCACAAGGGCCGCGTGTAAGTTTAGGCATGCATGTTCCTCCTGTGGGCACCCCTCTCATCCAGAAACTGCCTGTAGGTCCAAGCAAGGTAACACAGGACAGAGGGGTAGGGGAAAGCCACTATAAGTCAGACAGATTACGCCCCCCCACTCCAGTGGATGTGGTGGCAATGATTCCATTGTTGAACAGATACCCTGACCACAAAGCGGCCACCCTACTCCAGGAAGGTTTTTCTAAAGGTTTTAGGATCCCGGCCGGGGGATACACAGGCAGTGCGCACTGTAGAAATCAATTATCAGTCAAACACAATCCGGCTGTTGTGGCCGCCAAAATTGACAAGGAGCTTTCCTTAGGCAGGATAACTGGCCCTTTTTCTGCAGTGCCAGTACCCAATTTTGTGTGTTCCCCACTGGGAGTTGTCCCCAAGAAAGAGAAGGGGCAATTCAGATTGATTCATAACCTGTCAGCGCCAAAGGGGGCGTCACTGAATGATGCCATTGACGAAGGTATCTGTAGTGTTAAGTACGCCTCTTTTGATCAGGCTGTTACCTTATTGCAGGCCACTGGACCCGGGGCGCTGATGGCGAAATCAGACATAGAATCCGCCTTCCGCCTCCTCCCAGTCCACCCGGCGGACCAGCATCTTTTAGGTTTCACCTTTAGGGATAGGTTCTACATGGACAAATGCATGCCTATGGGTTGTTCTATTTCTTGCGCCTACTTTGAGATGTTTAGTTCATTTCTTGAATGGGCCATGAGACAAGTGACGGGCCATCAAAGGGTCATGCATTACTTAGATGATTTCCTCTTCCTCGGTACAGCGGGTTCTCAGGAGTGCGCACTGGCATTGCAGGAATTTTGCGTGCTCATGCGGGCTTTTGGGGTCCCGCTTGCGCCTGGGAAGACGGTGGGCCCGACCACCTGCTTGGAATTTCTGGGCATCGAGATTGACTCAATGGAGAGATGTTTTAGACTACCTAGGGACAAGGTGTGCAAATTCAAGACATCGCTACAGTTATGCCTCCGGAAGGAGAAGGTCACTTTGCAGCAATTACAGGAAGTGGTAGGGCAACTGAATTTCGCACTAAGAATCATCCCAATGGCTCGCCCCTTTTCTCGCTCCATCGCGCACGCGATGAAGGGGCTGAGGGAAAAGCACCACCGCACGCGCCTATCGTCTGAAATTCGCCAGGATATGCTTATTTGGATGGCATTCCTGGAGGATTTTAACGGTAGGGTGGTCTGGCCCGACCCGCTCACGACATCAGCGGAGTTGGGACTATGGACTGATGCGGCCGGTAGTGTGGGCTTTGGTGCCATCCTAGGGAATAGGTGGGTCGCTCAACAATGGCCAGAAGAATGGAACACATGGGGTTTGCTTAGCAACATTGGCTTCCTGGAACTTTTTCCAATATGGGTGGCACTGATGGTTTGGCCCGAACACCTATGTAACCAATCAGTGGTGTTTTGGTCAGATAACATGACAGTGGTGGAATGTATCAATCAGCAGGGGGCGCGGTGTCCTTTCATACTTCGTCTGATCAAGGAAATTGTTCTGCGGTGCCTTAAACTGAATGCTAATTTTAGAGCCAAACATGTCCCTGGTGTTTTAAACAATGCTGCTGACTCCCTTTCTCGCTTCAAAATGCAGGTTTTCAGGGAACATCTCCCCACAGCAGACCCCTCGCCAGCACACTTCCCAGCAGTACTTTGGCAG
This sequence comes from Lissotriton helveticus, assembly GCF_964261635.1. Classification (NCBI taxonomy): domain Eukaryota; kingdom Metazoa; phylum Chordata; class Amphibia; order Caudata; family Salamandridae; genus Lissotriton; species Lissotriton helveticus. The sequence continues at coordinate 1,070,787,480 of NC_136072.1, read as the reverse complement.
ATTGGTGCCCCAGATTACATGAAAAAAACACTTACCTGGACTGCGCCGTCACCCCAGGCGGCCCTCTTCCTCGCCGTCTCTGCAAAAACTGTGCATTTGCACACGGCCGTGCATGTGTATTTCTCACAAGAAAAGCCCAAGCGCGGGCGCTGACACAGTTTTCGCAGAGACGTCGAGGAAGAGGAGGAGGGTAGCCCGGGGACGCCGCAGTCCAGGTAAGTGGTTTTTCTTTACTTTTATGTAATTTATAATTGTTAATAGAGAGTGGTGGCGGGGGCTGGCCAACTTCGCTCCGACGCAGAGTGTGTGGAGATTTGCCTTCTCTATGGAACGCGGAGGGGGCAAATCTCCGCACATTCTGCGGATGGAGCGGAGTCTCCACCCGGGCTTAGTTAGATGCTGAATGTGAGCGATTGCTCTAATAACGGTGAAGACTTTCCTTGAATGATGTTACATTTTATATTACTTGCAAATGTTAAGGTGACAACATTCAGGACTTTCAATATTAACCCTTGATGTGGAGTGAATCCAGGCTGTGGGTCTGACAAGGAGCAGACCTTGGCCCAGATTTGCTAAGATTCATGCAGTGCAGCTGTGCTATGCATGAAAATCTGTAGCGCTGTTTCAGTGAACAACAAAATATTACATAGAGTCAGATTTACTTAGAGTCGTGTACTAATTATGTCATAAGCCGTGCTGAAAAATTGCTTTTTGAGCAGGATTCTTAGACCCACATTATCAAACTTTCACACAATGCAGCACAGCACCTAAAGTAGCTGAACTGTGATGCAGGGCAGGGATAGAGGAAGAAAGTGCCATATCAGAGATATTCCTGCTCTTTCACTAGTGCTGGCGCACAATTAGGCTGCCAAGCAGCACACATACACCTTTGTGCAACATTGTCAAGGTGTCGGCATGAGTCTACCATGGGAAATATCCTTTACAACGCAACTTTTACCACGCAGTGCCTTTACGACGCAACTATTACAACGCATGTCATTACAACGCATAGCGCTGGGGGGCACTCTAGGATAGGGAATAGATTTAATTTACTATACAACACCTTCCCTACTATCCACGGGGACTGGAGTTGGAATAGTAAATTAAACTATTCATTATCCAGCACCCCTAAGCACTATGCGTTGTAAAGGCATGCGTTGTAAAAACTGCGTTGTAAAGGCATGCGTGGTAAAAGCATGCGTTGTAATGTCATACATCCGTCTACCATAGGTTTTGTACTGGAAGGGTGCACTTTCAGTACAAAATACTATGCTTACACTGACTTGAAAGCTTTTCCCACGTATGAGGTGTGCTGTACAGTGCAGCACACATGCAAAGTGGAAAAAGTTAGGAGAAATAAAACCATGTCTCCTTTTTAAGGCTTTCTCTCAAGTGGTGTTATTTTGTGGCAAAACCCATTCTACTGTTGTTAGTAGATAGGGTTTTGCGTAAAAAACCATGGGAGGTTGCATGGGAACACCCATGTACCATGTATGGAACTCCCCCTTCATGCAAAGTAATACAAAGCAGCACATTTTTTTTTTTGTATTATATAGCGCGAACAGGACCCGAAGGTATCAGCACGCTTTACATGAGCATCAGTTAAGGAATTTTAAGATATTTGCAAATCCCAAATACTTTTGTGACACACCCCCAGAGCAAAACATTTTATTAATCTGGGCTTGAGTGCTGTGCTACAGCGCAAATGTGTGCCAGTAGTGTCTTGTATGGGATTTGTTCTCGAGGTACACAATTCAACGCAAGAAGTACTGCCCAAGGAAAGGTTCCATATATTGTGTCATTTTGCAGAAATTACTCATAGGACTATCATGTGAAAAGGGGGGGCCCTCGGCCCCCCCGCACGCATGGCGGCGCGGCGACCGTCTCACCTCCTCTCCCGGGTCCTTCGACGGTGGGGGCGTGCCCTGGGGGCGCGGCCCACCGCCGATTGGCCGGCGCCCCTCCTGACCCGGATTCAATGGACTGGTTCCGGGTCGGGGGGGGCGGGCGTTAGGAGGGGCCACCCGGCCCCTCGGGAATAAGAGGTAGGGAGCGCCCAGGAGACCCCCTTGTCCCTGGACGCTCCCTCGCTGAACGTTGTGCCCCGCGTTCGGGGCTTCTTTGTTTTATTGAATTTTTCCCTTTTTGTTTTGCAGGTGGGAAGCGGATCTGGAGATTTGCGGCGCGGAGCACCGAGGACTTGAGGCGACAGCGTGAATTTTTTCGTTTTGTCTTCCAGAAGGGCGTTGCACGGAGGCCAGCAGCGTCGAGCAAGAGCCAGCCGCGTCGTGAGATTGACGGCCCAGCCGCGTGGGGCCAGCCGACGGGGAGATCTGCGTCTCCAAGGGACGCGAGGCGGCAGCAGAGGCGGCGGGAACAGAGGCACTTTGCCCAGGCTTGGTTTTATTTCTAAAGCGGCGCGCACGGCGACCGCATAAGGTATTTGTGGCACGGGCAGGGACAAGCTGTGGACCGGCTATAAGAAGTAGAGCGCGGGTCCGGTTTACCGTCCACAAGAAGTAGAGCGCGGGTCCGGTTTACCGTCCATCGGGGGGAGGAGCGGGGGCCGAGAAGGCTGCATCCGCGAGTGCTCGTAGAGCAATTTTGGTGTGTTTTCTTCCATTGGCAAGCGAAGCAGGGTCGACCAGGGCAGCACCTGGATGGGAGACCCCATTTAAAGTGTAATCGGTAATAGGAAGAGAAAGAATTGCAATTGTTTAACAAAAGTGAATGCATTTTTATAAAACGGGCTGCAGAATTCTTTACAATTATAAGAGAAAGTGAATTGATGTTTATAGATCTTTGGATGCTGCATTGATTTGTACTATTGGAAACTGCTAATGAATGTGTAGTTGCAAGTAGGTAGGGAATTCACTGTTGGCTATAATTCTGTCCCGGAGGGAATTTGTATTTGTCTATCTCTGAATTAAACGGATTTAGGAGTGCACATCCCAACAGGGTGGTAGGGGGGGAGTGCAAGCCTCCATTGTTTTAAAACAAAGGTTTTTTCCCTACAATCTGCCCCCCTCTTTGTTAATACAAGGTGGTAATACGTATCTTTATTTCAGACATTTAACGGCACTACTGGTGCAATCCACTCACAGAGAAGGACGTAAGGACGGTAAACGCGCGGCCTGGTGTGATTCGTGATCGCAGACCGATATCGCCAGCGGACACGCAGGACTAGTCGGTAAGAGGGGTACGGGGGGCTAGCATTCATAGCTCCTGGTGGCCGCCGGGTGGGTCTACATTAGGTTTACTCACCCCTTACATAAGCGGACAAGCCGCTAGTGTTGCGGTCGCCGTTGCATGGTGCTGAAAGCCCCCTGGTGACCCTCCATCTGAAAGGTACACACAGTTGACCTGTTGGGAACTAAGTAGGCAGCGGGTGTTGTTTGGGGTAAGCGTCATGCCAGGTCCAAGGGGTGGAAAAAGGGGGTCCAACATGGAGGCTATGATGCGGGCTATGATGCGGGAGATGAGCGACATTAAGCAACAGCTAGGACAAATTAAGGAGCGGGAAGCTCGGTTGGAGGACAGAGAGGGCGAGGCACCGGGCCCGTCCGGGAGACCGATCCGCAAGAGGGTGGCACCAGTGCCAAGAGGGGAATTTGTCACCCCGCAAGGGAAACCTAGGTCCAAAAGACCCAAGGAGGCGGTCCCCACCCCAGGCCCAGTGGATCCGTTACCAGCCGCACCGCCCGCGGTGGTCCCACCCCCGCATGTGCCTACACCCATTGCCCCTGTGGTGCCGGTGCCGGCAGGTCAACCAGTAGACGCTGGGTCTGCTCCCGCACCGGTACCCACAATCCCGGGTACAGGCTGGCCTCACCCGGCGCCCGCCCTGCCACCTGTGCCAGGACCATCGGGCATAACCCCAGTGGTACCTGTTGTCCCGGGGGGTGATGTAAATTCAATGCCACCCGAATTCGTATCTCAGTTAACGGCCATGATGCCATGGCTCCAAAAAGGGGGAGCCTTCCCGAATTCTGCAGACCATGCGGCAGAGGCGGCAAGGTTTGTAGAAAAAATCAGATCGGCACCGATCGCCGACAGTGTTGCATTGCCAATTTCTTCTCCCCTTGCAGGTACAAGTGTTCCCCAGCTGGACGGAGTTAAAGGGCAGCCGCCCACGGTGCCCGCACTTGGTAAGGAAGTGGCATTGCCGCTCTTGGGGGACGGTGTGATACCTTCCAGGAGCGAAAATCTAGCTCAGCATGTGTCATTAGCTGTGAAGGAAATGATTTGGGCTGATAAATACGTGTACATTTATTCTTTATTGTTGGATAATAGGGAAATGGAGCAGGCAAAAGCACTGAAAGAGTGGATGCTCCCAAGTGAATGGAGGGCGCAGTGTACTAGATTCAGGGTTGAGGAGAATCTCAATAATTGGATGCAAGCATGGGCCGTTTTCACTGCAATTAAGGCTGAGCGTCCTCCAGATCTGCAGGCTGCATTGGCTTGCTACTCGAGCAGGATTGTGGGGTGGAGTCAACAGTATTCTGGGGAAGCATGGAAGGGTTATGATGTCAATTTTAGGAAGGCATTGGAATTCAATAGATCATTGCCATGGGACTCGGTAGATTCCATGGCTTGGCACAAGCAGTTCTCTGACACTGCACCTCCCCCTCAGTTCGGTGCGGTCAAGGTGTTCACTAGACCGCAGCAGCCCTTTCGGCCCCCCCAAACGAGTGAAATACCTGGGAAATTTAGGGCAGGTGGGCCAGAGAAGAAAGGGGTGTGCTGGGATTTTAATAGGCGCACCTGCACAAGGGCCGCGTGTAAGTTTAGGCATGCATGTTCCTCCTGTGGGCACCCCTCTCATCCAGAAACTGCCTGTAGGTCCAAGCAAGGTAACACAGGACAGAGGGGTAGGGGAAAGCCACTATAAGTCAGACAGATTACGCCCCCCCACTCCAGTGGATGTGGTGGCAATGATTCCATTGTTGAACAGATACCCTGACCACAAAGCGGCCACCCTACTCCAGGAAGGTTTTTCTAAAGGTTTTAGGATCCCGGCCGGGGGATACACAGGCAGTGCGCACTGTAGAAATCAATTATCAGTCAAACACAATCCGGCTGTTGTGGCCGCCAAAATTGACAAGGAGCTTTCCTTAGGCAGGATAACTGGCCCTTTTTCTGCAGTGCCAGTACCCAATTTTGTGTGTTCCCCACTGGGAGTTGTCCCCAAGAAAGAGAAGGGGCAATTCAGATTGATTCATAACCTGTCAGCGCCAAAGGGGGCGTCACTGAATGATGCCATTGACGAAGGTATCTGTAGTGTTAAGTACGCCTCTTTTGATCAGGCTGTTACCTTATTGCAGGCCACTGGACCCGGGGCGCTGATGGCGAAATCAGACATAGAATCCGCCTTCCGCCTCCTCCCAGTCCACCCGGCGGACCAGCATCTTTTAGGTTTCACCTTTAGGGATAGGTTCTACATGGACAAATGCATGCCTATGGGTTGTTCTATTTCTTGCGCCTACTTTGAGATGTTTAGTTCATTTCTTGAATGGGCCATGAGACAAGTGACGGGCCATCAAAGGGTCATGCATTACTTAGATGATTTCCTCTTCCTCGGTACAGCGGGTTCTCAGGAGTGCGCACTGGCATTGCAGGAATTTTGCGTGCTCATGCGGGCTTTTGGGGTCCCGCTTGCGCCTGGGAAGACGGTGGGCCCGACCACCTGCTTGGAATTTCTGGGCATCGAGATTGACTCAATGGAGAGATGTTTTAGACTACCTAGGGACAAGGTGTGCAAATTCAAGACATCGCTACAGTTATGCCTCCGGAAGGAGAAGGTCACTTTGCAGCAATTACAGGAAGTGGTAGGGCAACTGAATTTCGCACTAAGAATCATCCCAATGGCTCGCCCCTTTTCTCGCTCCATCGCGCACGCGATGAAGGGGCTGAGGGAAAAGCACCACCGCACGCGCCTATCGTCTGAAATTCGCCAGGATATGCTTATTTGGATGGCATTCCTGGAGGATTTTAACGGTAGGGTGGTCTGGCCCGACCCGCTCACGACATCAGCGGAGTTGGGACTATGGACTGATGCGGCCGGTAGTGTGGGCTTTGGTGCCATCCTAGGGAATAGGTGGGTCGCTCAACAATGGCCAGAAGAATGGAACACATGGGGTTTGCTTAGCAACATTGGCTTCCTGGAACTTTTTCCAATATGGGTGGCACTGATGGTTTGGCCCGAACACCTATGTAACCAATCAGTGGTGTTTTGGTCAGATAACATGACAGTGGTGGAATGTATCAATCAGCAGGGGGCGCGGTGTCCTTTCATACTTCGTCTGATCAAGGAAATTGTTCTGCGGTGCCTTAAACTGAATGCTAATTTTAGAGCCAAACATGTCCCTGGTGTTTTAAACAATGCTGCTGACTCCCTTTCTCGCTTCAAAATGCAGGTTTTCAGGGAACATCTCCCCACAGCAGACCCCTCGCCAGCACACTTCCCAGCAGTACTTTGGCAGATTGGTGCCCCAGATTACATGAAAAAAACACTTACCTGGACTGCGCCGTCACCCCAGGCGGCCCTCTTCCTCGCCGTCTCTGCAAAAACTGTGCATTTGCACACGGCCGTGCATGTGTATTTCTCACAAGAAAAGCCCAAGCGCGGGCGCTGACACAGTTTTCGCAGAGACGTCGAGGAAGAGGAGGAGGGTAGCCCGGGGACGCCGCAGTCCAGGTAAGTGGTTTTTCTTTACTTTTATGTAATTTATAATTGTTAATAGAGAGTGGTGGCGGGGGCTGGCCAACTTCGCTCCGACGCAGAGTGTGTGGAGATTTGCCTTCTCTATGGAACGCGGAGGGGGCAAATCTCCGCACATTCTGCGGATGGAGCGGAGTCTCCACCCGGGCTTAGTTAGATGCTGAATGTGAGCGATTGCTCTAATAACGGTGAAGACTTTCCTTGAATGATGTTACATTTTATATTACTTGCAAATGTTAAGGTGACAACATTCAGGACTTTCAATATTAACCCTTGATGTGGAGTGAATCCAGGCTGTGGGTCTGACAAGGAGCAGACCTTGGCCCAGATTTGCTAAGATTCATGCAGTGCAGCTGTGCTATGCATGAAAATCTGTAGCGCTGTTTCAGTGAACAACAAAATATTACATAGAGTCAGATTTACTTAGAGTCGTGTACTAATTATGTCATAAGCCGTGCTGAAAAATTGCTTTTTGAGCAGGATTCTTAGACCCACATTATCAAACTTTCACACAATGCAGCACAGCACCTAAAGTAGCTGAACTGTGATGCAGGGCAGGGATAGAGGAAGAAAGTGCCATATCAGAGATATTCCTGCTCTTTCACTAGTGCTGGCGCACAATTAGGCTGCCAAGCAGCACACATACACCTTTGTGCAACATTGTCAAGGTGTCGGCATGAGTCTACCATGGGAAATATCCTTTACAACGCAACTTTTACCACGCAGTGCCTTTACGACGCAACTATTACAACGCATGTCATTACAACGCATAGCGCTGGGGGGCACTCTAGGATAGGGAATAGATTTAATTTACTATACAACACCTTCCCTACTATCCACGGGGACTGGAGTTGGAATAGTAAATTAAACTATTCATTATCCAGCACCCCTAAGCACTATGCGTTGTAAAGGCATGCGTTGTAAAAACTGTGTTGTAAAGGCATGCGTGGTAAAAGCATGCGTTGTAATGTCATACATCCGTCTACCATAGGTTTTGTACTGGAAGGGTGCACTTTCAGTACAAAATACTATGCTTACACTGACTTGAAAGCTTTTCCCACGTATGAGGTGTGCTGTACAGTGCAGCACACATGCAAAGTGGAAAAAGTTAGGAGAAATAAAACCATGTCTCCTTTTTAAGGCTTTCTCTCAAGTGGTGTTATTTTGTGGCAAAACCCATTCTACTGTTGTTAGTAGATAGGGTTTTGCGTAAAAAACCATGGGAGGTTGCATGGGAACACCCATGTACCATGTATGGAACTCCCCCTTCATGCAAAGTAATACAAAGCAGCACATTTTTTTTTTTGTATTATATAGCGCGAACAGGACCCGAAGGTATCAGCACGCTTTACATGAGCATCAGTTAAGGAATTTTAAGATATTTGCAAATCCCAAATACTTTTGTGACACACCCCCAGAGCAAAACATTTTATTAATCTGGGCTTGAGTGCTGTGCTACAGCGCAAATGTGTGCCAGTAGTGTCTTGTATGGGATTTGTTCTCGAGGTACACAATTCAACGCAAGAAGTACTGCCCAAGGAAAAGTTCCATATATTGTGTCATTTTGCAGAAATTACTCATAGGACTATCATGTGATGGTTTGGTTGTTCCTTGTTTGCACCCAGTGTCGCTTGGATTTAGAATTTCACGTTAAGCCAATGCATGCTATTTTAGTATGCCTGGCTTTGAGTGAAAATCTAGGGGTGTTTGCTCTTTTGTCGTCTTGTCAGGCCCCCTTTTTTAGGCTTAAGGAAGGCTGGCGTTACACAGTGTACAGCAATTTAGGCGCTGCGCTTATGTCAACCTGTGGCACACATGTTTTCCCACATGAAAGTTGATTGACGGTGTTGTTTGTATAACATGGCACTGCCATATGTTGTGTGGGCACCCATCCAAACATGTAGTAAATATGGGTCCAGGTTGGTTCTTAGTTTGGTACAAGTGGCAAACAGAGACTTGGAGCTAAAGTGAAGTTTAGGAATGTTTCTTTTCAGAAACTGCATTGATATGTTCTTTGTCCCGTGCTCTGTATTTCTGGCCCTTTGATAGATCTGTGTGTTTTTAAAACAAAAAAACTAATTTCCACGGTACAATTCTCTTTTGGGATGAGATTGTCCTCTAGTAACACAGTAGAGGGCTGATCCTTGTGATCACGTTCTGCCCATGAGTGTTGAAAACAGCAGTCAATGCATAGCTCACCCCCTTCAAGTGGTGTATTCCAAGGAATCAGCTGGGTGCCTAATTTACAGGTTTTTTTTAATCAGATCTCTAAAGCTCTGTATCCCTCCTAAAAATCCGGATATTCCTTCTTCAAATGAATACAAAGTTCAACTGAAACTATACGAAAGACATTAATTTACAGAGATAAATACTTGGGTTCACCAGATATCTCAGGAAAGAGGGTGGTGTTAAAAATGCTTGTAACGAAAATTTAGCTAAGTCCATTGGCAACATTAAGCTGCACCTCTCAGGAAGAGAATGGGAAAAGGCTGAACAAAGGTGGAACTTCCAGCTTATGAATTTGGTGGCTGAAAATAAAATAGATGCAGGAAGGCTGTTCTACAATTTTAGGGCTGGCTAATAGAGCGATAGAATTATCATCACTTAGCGGCCAAAAACGGCCACTAAACCGGCGATAATTGCCTATCGCCACCCTTGGTAATATGCCCCTAAGTGAGCTATTGCCCAGAGTCACATGGTGCTGGGCTGAGCTGCCGCCGGGGATCAAACCATGAGCCCTGTGCACTGAAGACAGCTGCCATGACCGCTGCACCACACCTCCCCACAGGTGTGGTGTAAAAGGTGTAAAAAATTCTCTATATATGAGCTGCATAAGCTACAACCTCTGTAATACAATACAAGCAGTGTAAGAAGGCAGAAGGGTGCTCAAATGTGCCATTGGCATGAGGTGAGAGAGAGAAACTACTCTACCTAGTATACTGGGTGCATACATCTACGGTTCCAGGATCTTACACAACCTCCCTCTATCCATCAGGACCACCCCAAACGCTGCCCCTATTTAGGAAATAGTTGAAAACCCGCCTCTTTAAAGACCACTATATCAAAATACAGTATCAGTTACTTTTCTCCAAGAATACAGTTTCCTTTCCCATCACTCAACTGTATGCTTGCCTTTCACCCTGTAAAGCGCTCTACTGCCTTTTGGATAGGTTTGCGCTATACAATTATCTCATGCATACATACAGAAATACATACAAACACACTCCTCTGGGGAGAGACAAGCCCACTCTATGTATATTTTATAGTATTGGTAACGAAAGGGCTTGTAATCAGCTGCACTGTCATGCCTGACCTTAACCCGTTGAGTGTGTTTGTCAGCCAACGGCCGTCGCGAGCACTACCTCAGTAGTGCTGCGCATGTCCGATGTCCGGCGCGGCTCCGCCCGCGCAGTAGAACGCCCGCACTGCGGCGTATTTTACGCTGCAGTTAACAGGTTAAACATGAAGGTAGATCCCTTGGAGTCCAGGGACTCAAGCTGTGGAACTCTCTGAACCCAGGCCTCAAGGATGGAACCAGACTTCCACCAATGCATGAAAGGCCTGAAACACATTACTGTTCTAACCATCTTTCATTAAATCCCACCCCCGAGGCGAGGGACTTCAGAACATCTAACCAGGCCCCTCCCATCACTGACTGTACTCTAACATCCCCATTTCAGTATTTCACCTAGCACTCCCAACTAACCCCAAGGAGACGCATTGTGTTGTATCAAAATTAAAAGTAAATACATTATGTTCCTTGAGAATCCATAGACAAACCTGGTGTCATCGATGGCTATCACAAGGGCTAATTTAGGGCCCAATTTAATATTTGGTGGATGGGGTAATCTCTGCTGGCCTGGCAGATGAATTAGCGTAGGCCATTCTGAGACTTCTCTGCCTGCCAAATTTAGAAATTGCCACGAAGCCGGAGGTCATTTCTAAAGCATTGGCAGGAACCACGTCACAGCGGTTCCTAACATTGCAGTTTTAAAGCTTGGCCCACGGCTCTTTCAACATGATGGAGCGGCCCGCCAAACTTATTTGTTTAGATCTTCAAAAAGAAAATCCTGAAGCTGAATTTTCTTTTTGAAAATCAAAAATAATGCCCTTCCCGCCATAAGAGTTATCTCCCATGGTAAGGGGGATGCTAGAGCTTTTTCACTGCCTCTTACCACCAGGTGAGCAGACATAAAACTCAGCCTCCGACAGCCGTTGCTCCATTAGGCCATCGGAGGGGTGTAACCATGACGGAGTAGTCTCCATGGTTAAACCTATGGTAAGCGCACATCTAAATTCGGAGAGCGGAACATCATCTTGGCTGTAAGGATACTCCCTCGCTATTGCAACAGAGTATCCTTTACCACCAAGATTTAAATAAGCCCTTTAATCATTAGTTCTGTAAATTATACCTGGATGTACAAAATATCCTACTATCTCCGCTTGAGAAATTTGAGTTGTATCTCTGCATTAAGAATAACCAAACGCTCAAAAGGGCCCAGAGAGGGCAATTTAGAAGTGCACAAGATTGCATAAAGTGAGATCCATTGCCAACATTGATGGGACATTTAACTGGATAGGGATGACTTTCTGATAATAGATTAATTCAAGACATACATTCAAAAGGCAGATGAACGTCCAGCAGACCAGCACATAAAGTTGTTCATCGTTTTCTCTTTCCATAGATCAGTCTGCAGACACTTTGAGAGTTCGCGGCCATGCCACCAAGCATCTCATGGGTGCCAAATTCTTCAAAGCCATCCAAACAAATCCTAGTCCAACACAAATATGTCGGCTCGAGAACCTGAAATTTCATGGCGGAGGATCATCTTTACTTTGGTTGGCGTCCGCTGCGTCTTTGCGCGGGCTAAATGTGTAAGATATCTCAGAGGCATAATTGAGAGCATTGTGCCAACAAGATGCAAACAAAGCTCCAATACGTTTCACAGAGCCTGTACTGTTGCCCTTTCTGTGTGGCTTTTTAACAGGATCTTAAATATCAATGCATGTGTCTGCGGTTATGCATACGGTATTTAATCCACCAACCACAGCACGGTATAGGGTTGCGTCTGTCGAGAGATATTCTTTCAAAAAGTTTACTTTCTCTCTGGGGTCAACAGAATGAGGGGGCTGTCACTTAAAACCAGCTCATAAATAGCAAAGAGTACTTCCTGTCTTTGAAATTTAATTTTAAAAGATCTTATCGTAGAGGACCTAATACTGGAGTCATTTTTATATAGTTCATTACCAAATACAGTTTTCCACTTGGTGTACCAAGTAAAAGTCTACAATTACAACAGGAAACTACGTAAATCCCTTACAGTCTCCAAAGGGATGGGGGTCTGTTTCCAGCGGCTCCATTGCATGGTGTCAATGTTGATCCTACAAAGGCCGCATCCCTGGTCCCTGACACATTTTTAACATACATACTCACTAAGTCCAATTGTCCTGAAAATTTGGCCTACGTGGACCAGGGTTGGACACGCTGATGTACAGCACAGATGAAAAGTATTCAATCTGTATCTTTATTCATCTTATAGTGTGAACTACACCAACTGTGGTGTCAGAGTGGCAGTGAGTTTGGAATGGTTGTACGGCATTACAACGCGGGCTTTTACCCCGCATGCCATTACAACGCAGTTTTTACAACGCAAGTCATTACAACGACTTGCGTTAGGGGGCGCTGGATAGTGGAATAGTTTAATTTTCTATTACAACTCCAGCCCACGTTAACGGTAGGGAAGGTGTTGGATAGAAAATTAAACTATTCCCTATCCTACAGCGCCCTCCAGCGCAAGTCGTTGTAACGACTTGCGTTGTAATAATAGCAGTGCGGGGTAATGCCCGCGTTGTTATGGATGTTTCCCGTTTGGAACATCTGGCAATACACCTTATATATTTAACACACACCATACTGTATCCCATGTGTTTTATTGCACAACGTTAATAGTGTATTCAATACACTGACCTAACACTACCATGCAAGGAACGTAAATGTGGACAGAAAGAATGTATAATAATACGCTTACCAAGATGATGGTGGTAGGCTATGTAGTGTCATCCAATCATATTTAAACATTATGTTTTAAGATCAGCAGAGGGGGCTGAGGCTGCAGGATTCAAAGTGGTGCAAAGTACAAAGAAGTTTACAGCTGAGAAACGTTTCTATCTATAATAACTATTAATACGACAATAGGTAACATGTATGTGAAGCTGATTGCATTTAATACATTTATTTCAACATTCGCTAATGTAGGGCTTGATTTCAAAATGCTTGCAGCTATCTTTTAAGAATGTGATATATTACTGTCTGACTCTGCAAAGGATTCATGAGTAAGCAATCTTCTAAATACTGCTTTTGAGATGTAATGTCACTTTTCCAGTTACAGAATGATGGGTTTGTCCTACAGGTGTACCTTTCCAATAGAAGAAAATATAATCAGACATATTTTAAAACTGATCCCACTTTGAATGTGCACTGTACAGTACTCATGCAAATGTAAAAAAGTTTGAGAAAAGAAAACTTCTCCAACTTTGTGCCTGCCCCGAGGGGGAGTAGATAGGAGTTTGTGTCACAAACCTTGGGTGGTTGCCTGGGAACGCCCTGGTGCCACCCTTGAAATGCATCCTTGATGCAAAGTAGCCCGAGATGCCCATTCATGTTACTTGAGGACTAAGTTATCCTAAATCAACACTTTGCGCTGGTGTGTGCCACTCTTGGTGACTTTCACCTGTGTAAAGTTTTCATAAATTTGGCCCATGGTATTTATCGTGCATTGTTTTCTCTTAAATATGTTACTGTAACCTGGTTAATGAAAACATGGGGATATGCAATGAACATGGATTAGTGGCAACTGGCAGGAACGGCAGTGCTTTGGGGTAGGAAAATGAACCCCTAAAACTCTCTATAGAACTTCACTATGCTGCCTCTTCCATGTGTCTAGTACTGCATGGAGTAAGGGGCAAAGATGAAAGACAGCCATTATTGGGAACCATGCCCAGCCTCCCCTTCACTGGACGGGAGATGAGTTTGCAGTGTACCAACACTCATGCACCACTGACAGCTGTGCAGACCCAGCTCACTTGCAATTGTAATAACTGCTCATTGATGCATATTATGCATTTTGTGTTATTCTAATCACTAGGTTTTTATTACAGGAAGTTCGGATGCCATAATTGCTATTGCATTTTAGACCTGTGATGAAGGCCATCTTTCTACCATTTCATTGATTTGCCTGTCTGGTGTTTACATGCAGCAGGTGCCTGTAGTGTTTGGACCATAACATGGCACTCTTTTCGTCTACTAACTGCAAGTACTCCTCTGTTTCTCTGGGTTGAAGTTGTTCTTCTTCAGGACTATTCAGGCAGCTGTAAGATCTATTTCTCTATCCTGGGGAGGGAAGCTGCATTGGACCCCTTCACTTGAAGGATGAGGGACTTATGGGCCGTGTTGACTACGAATGTGTGAGCACACAAATACAAATGGAAATGTCTACAGCCCCAGTGTATGGCAATAGCCTCCCTCTCAATCTGCGAGTATCCTTGCTCTGTGGGGGTAAGTGCTTTATTGGAGTACGCTACCAGTGCCCATTCTCCACATCCTTGTCTCTGGGAATGCTGGCATCCACAGACAGCTAGAATCTCTTGCAGGGTCTAAATAGGCTAGTATGGTTTCTACTGATCGAGCAACTTTTGTGTTCTGGAATGCTGCTTCCTGGTTTTCACTCCGCGTCCAGCTCATTGAAGTCTGTTCTCGAAGGTGGGCAGTGAGATCAGTAAGGTTCCTCATGAAAAACCTGTTGCGGTTCACCCTGCCTAGAAAACTCATCACCGCGGTAATCGACGGAGAAGCCGGGGCTACTTTGATGTCCCTGACTTTAGAGGATCTAGCAGGCTTCTCCAACGAGTAGCTCGTGGGGTACTGGTAGCTCTCCTGCACCTGTAAGTAGCTCACCTGTGTGAAGCGCAGCCTACTAAGTTTGCATTTTTGGTTTGGTTAAATGCAAATATGTCTACGAAAAACCCAATGCGTTTGTTCAAGGCTAAAATGTTTGTATTTTCAGAAATTATAAGCTAATATGTGGAAAAAAAGTGTTGTTTCCAAAATATTTTTCAAACTGTTATTTGTATAATAAATAATGTGTCACTGGAAGAATTCCTACCAATATTATTACCTTGGTGCCTGGGGCATTGCAGTAGTCTAGGCTGTTCTGCACTACCTATGCAGAAACATTGAAGTTGAAGTTTAAAATATTTATAAAGCGCTCTGTGGCCAAGCGGCTTCCTGGCGCTAGGAGATTGAGTCAGTACCAACAGAGCAAGAGACCTGGGAGCGATTAAGATGGGAAAGCAGAGGAGAACAGGTGTGTTTTAAGGGCCTTGCGGAAATGCAGGTAAGTAGGGATGGACCTGATGGTCAGAGGGAGACTGTTCCAGAAGCGGGGGGCAAGGATGGAAAATCTAGTGCCGCCTACTCTGAATTTACGAAAACGGGGAACAGTTAAAAGTGCTTGGCTAGCGGAGCGGAGATTACAGGAGGGGAGGTAGTGAGTGATCATAGAGTTGATAAAGATGGGGGCCGTGCGAGCACGAGCCATGAATACAATGCAACCCATCTTGAAGAGGGCCCTTTGCAAGATGGGAAGCCAATGGAGGGATCTCAGTAAGGGGGTAATATGACAGAATTTGGGAAGCCTATAAATAAGGCGGGCAGCCTGGTTCTGGACGGACTGGAGGCGCCGCAGCTCGTAGGCGGGGATGCCCACATAGAGGCAGTTCTGTAGTCCACCCGTGAAAGAACCATGGCCAAAACAATCATTTTCAGGGCATCCAAAGAAAAAAAACGAGAGATCTTTCTGATGATCCTGAGGGATAAAAAACAAGATGAGACGACGGAGCTGACCTGGGGGCGAGGGGAGAGGTCCTGACTGATTTTAATTCCCAGGGTTCTAACTGAGGCAGAATGAACCGGGGGTGGGCCAAAGGTGGTAGGCCAAAAGGCAGAGGTCCAAGGGCTCGAAGAGCCGCCAGTCAGGACCAACTCCATCTTGTCCAGATTAAGCTTTAAATGGTTGTGATTCATCCAGCCAGCGATGAAGTTCAGTGTGGTATGGAGTTTAAGGGCCGGGTCAGAGTCATGAGAAAGATCAAAAACCAACTGAAGGTCATCAGCGTAATTGTATACGGAGACCTCCATGTTTAACAGAGAAACAATAAGTGGGTAAATGTAGAGGTTAAAAAGAAGAGGGGAAAGGGAGGAACCTTGGGGAACCCCACAGGGCACCGGGTGAGGGGGGGCAGAGAAACTGGAGAGGCGAACAGCCTGTGTCCGACCTTGGAGAAAAGAGGCGATCCAAGAGAAGGCAGAGCCCCGGATGCCCGCTGCCATGACACGGTCGAGAAGGATGGAATGGTCGACCGTGTCAAAATCAGCGGACAGATCAAGAGCACCAAGGCTTGGGGGAGTTGGAGTCAGCCTTACTCTTCAGTTCGTCCAAAACAGCGAGGACCACAGACTCAGTCGAGTGGACTGGGCGAAAACCAGCTTGGTGGGAAACCAGGAGGTGGTTGTCCTCGATGTAGGTCGAGAGACAGGAGGTGATGTGGCTCTCCATGATCTTGGCCAAATAAGGGAGTAAAGAAATAGGTCTGAAATTGGTAGCAAGGGTGGGATCAGAACCAGGTTTCTTCAGGGTGGGGATCACTGTGGCAAACTTAAAGGAAGCTGGGACTGTGCCCTCGGAAATGGAGGAATTGAGTAGGGAAAGGGGGGGGATCAGGACAGCCGGAGAACAGCTCCCTTAAAATCCGGGCCGTTCCATAGTCAGTGGGAGAACCTGACTTAATTTTCTTAAGCAGAGTAAGGAATGACTCCTTAGAGATGGGAGGAAAGTGGTTAAGAGAGGAAACTAAAGAAGGGAGGGGAGCAGGGGGGGGAGAAGAAGACGGGGGAATATTCCTTTTGATGGTTGCAATCTTCGATAAGAAAAAATCATTCAAAGAGAGGCAGAGGGCATGGGATGGGACTGGGTGAGGGTCGGTCTATCAGATGCGGCCAAGGAGTGAACGATAGAGAAAATCTCCTTAGATTTATTTGCCGCTGACAGAATCTTGCCAGAAAAGTAGTCTAATTTGGCTGAAAGAATAGCTCGCTTATAGTTGTTAAGGAGCGATTTGTAACGATCTCTCAGGGAGGGGTAGTAATTGCGCCTCCATTGGCGTTCTGACTGCCTGAGAGCTAATTTCAAAGCTTTGAGGTCGTCAGTAAACCACTTGTTGGCATCGTGGGGGCGGCAGGCCTTAGTCCTCCTATAAGGAGCCGCAGAGTCGCATGAAGTAGACAGCCAGCCATCAATGGCGACGACTTGAAGATCAAGAGAGAGATCAGATAAGTCGGGAGAGAGGGCCGCCAGCAACGAACAGAGAGCATTAAAATCCACCCGATTCCAGTTCCGTGCCGAGATGTTTTTAGGTAGGGGCAGCTTGTCGGTGGCCCCCAGGTCAATGGTGAAAGAGATGAGCAAGTGGTCCGACCAGCCGCACGGAAGAGTAGTGGTGGAAGAGATCACTCGACTGGCCGACCATAACTGGTCGAGAGTATGACCATGTGAATGGGTAGGAGAGTGGATGTGAGAAGTGAAGTTGAGACCACGCATGGTGTCAGTGAAGTCTTTGGAAGCCCTGTCTTCCCTGGGGTCGTCAGGCCAATAGTCAAGGTCGCCCAGTAACAGGACCGAGGAGTTGTTGATCACGAGAGTGGCCAACAGCTCCTGTAGGGCAGGCACAAAGTGGGGCATGGCCTGGGGAGGACGGTATATCAGAACTACGGTGAGGGGAACCGCAAGATTTGTTGACCGAGCCACTAAAAAATCTACATTGGGTCTGGGTGGGTGGGGAAGCAGTTGAAATTAAAAGTGAGATTGAATAATCATGGCCACACCCCCCCCCCACCCAGTTCTCCAATCGGGCGGTCAGCCCGGAGGGCATAATAGGAGGCAGGGAGTGCAGCTAAGACGTCAGGCGAGGAATCTGCGGAAAACCATGTTTCCGTGAGGAACAGTAAACCAGGGGCCTCTGTGTCTGTATAAAGCTCCAGTTGATGCCTGCCCGCCGAGCGGGTGTTGAGAAGAAAGGCCGAGGCACTGGTAGGCGGGAAGGGGGGATGAGAAAGGGGAGAGGCAGGAGGTACAGCCGACCGGGGCATGGATGGAGGAACCACAGGGAGGAGAGAGAATGGAGCAGAAATTCTGAGACCAGTGATGTGTCTAAGCACCGAGGGGCTAAGGGGCACATTCCCTTGACAAGCAGAGAGCGGTGAAGAGGTGTAAGATAAAAAAGGGGCAGGGTGTATGGCCCCGGATCCCGACCGGTCACGGACGGGCGCAGACGGGCTTGCCTTCGGCGTGCCGCCGGCGCGTCCACTCCGCGGCCGGGAAGGTGATGTCATTATATGCTGGCCAAGAGGGGGGAGTGGCTGAGAGACTACACCGGCAACCCCAAAGTACTCGCAAGATGGCGACCGACCTGGCCCGTCCCCACCACAGCAAACTAGTGGGCTGGAAGGGGAGACGATCGGCGAGGCAGGGCAGTAACAGTGAGGGTGCAAGCAAAAATAAGAAGGTAAGTTTAGACAAGTACCCAGAAATAATAAAAACGCTTTAAAGTGCGTGCGTGTCGGTGCTCCCGGCTTAAAATGCCTCAGGAGATCTGTAGGCAATCGTAATCATGCGAGCAGATAGGTGTTACAGTTTAAAAAGGTCGAGTTACACACAAAACAGATAAAAAACAATTTCGCAATTTACAGATGCTAGTAACGGACCTCCCGGCTTTAATCGCCTCAGGAGATCTGTAGGTAGTAATCAATCATGCGAGCGACGCAAGCAGCGCGCCAGAAGTACTCGCCAGGAGGGGGGAGTGGCCGAGAGACTACACCGGCAACCCCAAAGTACTCGCAAGATGGCGACCGACCTGGCCCGTCCCCACCACAGCAAACTAGTGGACTGGAAGGGGAGACGATCGGCGAGGCAGGGCAGTAACAGTGAGGGTGCAGGCAAAAATAAGCAGGTAAGTTTAGACAAGTACCCAGAAATAATAAAAACGCTTTAAAGTGCGTGAGTGTCGATGCTCCAGGCTTAAAATGAGATCTGCAGGCGATCGTAATCATGCGAGCAGATAGGCGTTACAGTTTAAAAAGGTCGAGTTACACACAAAACACAGATAAAAAACAATTTCACAATTTACAGATGCTAGTAACGGAGCTCCCGGCTTTAATCGCCTCAGGAGATCTGTAGGTAGTAATCAATTCCATTCCACATTCCAAATGTATACCATCTTTTTGACAATACTCCTGGCAGCCTTTGCTGGTGATCACTGTCGGTAATCTCACATATGGTGGTCATTAATGTAATCTTGTCAATTATGATCACATATAATATTTTTAGTAGCTCAGGATGAATTTCATGGAACAGTAACTTAACTAGTCAAAATATATGTTAGCTCTTGCCAAAGCCATTGCCTCAATCCCTGATTCCTGGAAGGGGGCTACGGTCATTCCGGTTTACAAAAAGGGTGACCAGAGTTGCTTGGCAAACTACAGACCTATCAGCTTGATAGATTGCATCCAGAAAAACTTCAGCAGAATGCTGCTGAACAAACTATTTTTATGGAAACCAAGCACAGTCCAACGGTAGACCCAAGTAGCCGCACCTCCCTGCTTAGTTCCTTTGTTAGTATTAGAGTGAAGATTGAGAAAGGTGTGCACATACGACTTCTGCACCTGCCGTTGTTGGGTGCAGACCGAAAAGCAAATAAGATACTGGATAATTGTGGAGAGTTGCACCACCAGGTAGCCTTTCCTGATAACAGAAGACCGACTTCCTCAGGGCAGATTTCTCAAATGAGTGGTGCAACACCGGATGCGGACGTATTTCATGGAATCGTGGGTGAGCATGGAAATAATAGGTGATGCGTCCTGTCTCAGCGTGGCGCATGAACCTTGAGTGAAGTAAATCAGCGTCTAGGACCTGGATCCAGGTCATAACGAGCATAATTCATTTAAAGAGAGGATAGTATTGGGTGGCATGCCTCTTGAGAAGGTCGACTCATTGAACTATCTGAGAGTATGATTGTCCTCGAGCATGTAATGGAAGCAACACTTAGACACAATGGGGCATATTCTCAAGCAGTTAACGCCGCGTTAGCGTCACTTTTCTGCCGCTAATGCGGCAATATTTTTATTGCCCTATTCTCAAGCTGTCGCTAACAGCCATTAGCAACAGCTTTCTGGTGTTAGCGGGCGCTATTAACATCACCAATGATGTTAGCAACAACTAAGGCTAATCATATGCAATGTAGACGTTCTCGTATTAAAACACACGCTAACCCCACTTTGCGATATTCTCAATGATCGGCCAGACTGGCGATACGATCAAAAAACAGCCGCTAAGGCCCGTTAGCTGCTGGAACTTAAGACCAGAAAAAAGCTGGTCTTAAAAATGAGGATAACACTTGGGGCCACATCTCAGCAGGCTTTGGTGCTGGACAGCGCTGCAAGCAATGTAGCAGCGCTGCCCTGCGACAAAACTACAGTGCAGGAATTGAAAACATCAAGAAGATAGTGCGCATTCCTGGGCCCCAGTCATGAAAAGTGTTGCAGTGCGGCGACAAGACAGCGTTGCAACACTTCTCAAAACGCCCTTCTTGCGACAGCATGGATGCGCTGTATTCACTGGACAGCGCTCCATGATGCAAATAATGACAGATACGTCAGGAATCCTGACGTATCTGTTGCGCTAAAGTCACACATTGCTGCAGTTGTGTCACAACCATGACGCAACTCCATCAATGCATGGGCCCACCCAATCCCTGTGTCACTGCGTCACCCTCAATTCTGCCATCAGGCAGACAGTCGTACTGGCACAGTGCCGTTCATGCGGGGCTGACCAAATGTCAGCATTGTTGAAGATCCATCGTTGGCGGTTGCACGCTGCGGTGTCGTAGTTTGGGAGCATTGGTGGAGTGTTGGTGCAGAGAGAGTTGACGAGATGTTCTTCGGTGGCCTTGATCCAGCTGCAAGGGGGTGCAATGATAGCGGTTGGGTGGGTAAGATAAAGACGTGAGGTTACCAATGATGGTCGGTCCAGGAGAGTCCGCGTTGTGGCTGCAGTAGACGTTCCTGCTGGCGGAGGTGACATGCTCGAATGTGCTTCTGTAGGTGATGGCAAGGACTCCTCGGTTTGCTCCTTGCGGGTGGAACTACAACCGTCAGTGATGGCGATGTCGGGTCTGCAGCAGAGGTGGCGTCCACGGTTGACGGTGAGGAGGGTGCTGGTGTCATAGCGGTGGAGTGTCCAAGAAGGATGCTCCTTGGTGCTGAGCGCGGTCCAGGGGCAAACGGACGCAATTGGCGTAGCCTATGAGTTGCCTTTGGCACGGGAGACAACCATTACAATGCAGGCAGTATATTGTTAACAACGCAACTCCGACAACGCAGGTGCCTTTACATCGCATTTGATGACAACACATTGTGAGGTCAGTAATGAGGTAACATAAAATGTTCGGGTGGGTATGGGCTCTGGATGTAAAAAATGGAAAATAGAGTATGTTTTGGGGTAAAATATGAAAAATGGGTGTGTTTGGGGGTGAAATATGAAAAATTGGGTGTGTTTTGAGGTAAAATATAGAAATTGGGGTGTGCATTTGGGTCAAATTTGATTTTTGGGTGTGTTCTGGGGGATCAAAAAAGAATTAGAGGGTTCACGGTTGGGTTTCAGGTGCAAAGGTTAGTTTTGGGTTGCACTCACTGAAGTGGGAATAGTGATATTAATGTCTCTGCTATGCAACACCTACTCTACTTTTGCAATGTGACCAGTATTAGCATGCATTGGAATGGAATGCAATGTTATGGCATGCGTCGCAACTACGTATGTGCCTTGGTACACGAGTGGCACACCCGCTGTGCATGGGCGCAGAGCAGCCGCCATTGAGAAGTGATGGGGGGGCGGGACAGCTGTGAGGTGGTAAACTCTGGAAAAACACTGGATGAGGCGTGGACGCGGGGAAGTGTGTGAGCAGGTGTTGTAAATATTGTAAATATTTTAATAAGGGATGTCTTACCTCGAAGCCGGGTCCCGTGTCTTTGTTGCTCCTGCTCTCCTGCGTCTGCTTCCAGGAACAGGAAGTAGGCAGCCAGGCACCCTCTCCTGAGCCAATCACATTGCTGCGATGCAGCAGTGGGATTGGTAATTGGCAACGAGACAAGGCATGCAGCCAGGGGCTGGAGGGGTTGGCATGTTCTCCATGCAGGCTGTAATGCAGCCTGCATTACGAACAGGGAATTGCTCATGACTGCTTTGGGTGGCCTGAGTGGGCCGACCAAACAGTCAATGAGCACTTGAGTAGACATGCGAATCTGCCCATGCCATGCCCCACACTTGGAGCAGTCCTACCCACCCTCCCACCCACAAAGAAACATACCACGGTTACATCAGTAAGTCATCATCATGTGCTGATTGTTCCTCTTCTGCACTGCTTGAAAGCAGTAGGGTGACGCTCTTCCACCATCGCGGATGAGCCGCCACAGGGGGTGCGTCATCTACGTGTGCTAGGCCTGGGCTACTCGACTCCCAGCCGTCCTGGGCTACGCATCGTACCTTCTCCTTACCTGGACATTGACACCGTCGCGCAATCCACTGCACTCTCTCCAAATCTGTGACTCAGCCAGCAGGCGCCTCAGCCAGGTGGGATTTCACAAGCCTGGGTACAGCAGTCACCGCCAAGTCCACTGGTGAACCTCCCAATGCAGTTGATGCAGCAGGGCCCCCTTAGGCGTGAAGTTGCAGCAATCCAGCCACACATTTTTGGTGCAGCTCAGGGGCCTCACTCTCCACAGCGTCCGGCCAGCCCAACATCATCCGGCCTGTTTTGCAGAGAGGCGGCACCCTCTTTTGGTAATCCCCTCTGGGCACCCCGGTGTAGTGGTGGATCGTAGTATGCGATGCAGACCTTCCTATGTTGGTGCGCAGGAGTGCCTCTACTATTAACAGCTCCAAGGTGCGCAAGGCGGTCTTCTCACACAGGCCAGCGACGTGTCTCCATGCGACCTGGCAGACTTCACCACCAGGTACGGATGATCGCCGCGCCTCAATGTCCAGCGAGACATCAAGGCTCTAGACACAGGTCCATCGAGGCATACAGGCTCAAGGCGCAGGTCCTGAGGTTACGTAGTTTTCGGCCCCGCTTCGCTACAGCCGCCATTTTGTGTTTAGCCACCATTTTATGTTGCCTCACTCAGGCAGCACGGCTAACGCGGTAAAATAGTCTTTTTGACTTTTCAGCTGCTCCATGTCTTTCCGACAAAGAACAACTTTTGTCCTTGTGTGCGATACTGATGTCAGGGTCTGGCCGAGTTCGCAAAGCCATGTCTAGACTGATTAGTCCACGTCTTACTCCACTGTTTGGGTCCCACCATTCTTCTCTACCTTATCTTGTTTAACTGGCCTTCACTATTCTCTTTGTGTGTTCTCTTGTTACATAGCCCTTCTTTTGAAGCATTCTACACATGTTTTGCCACCTGCAAATTGAATTACGGGCACTAGTGTTGATTAACCTGAGGGGAGGAGAGCACACGGGGTCTGAAAGGAGGGTGTGTTTTAGACATCCGATAGCTTGTTTTCGAACTATTCCTATTTGTCAGTTCTGTGTATATTGGGAGTTGTCATTGTAAACGTGTTGTGTATAATAGACTGTGTGCCACGGATTGAAGTGGCAGTCTCTTGAGAACCTACCTGTGTGGTACTTCTTAGATAACTGTACTTAGCTGCAGCTAATAAAACTACTTTTCTACGCCAAACAGAGTGTCTCGTGTCTCTGTCGGTCAAGGCAGGTGAACCTGGAGATCTTAGGCGTGCCCTGCGCCGCCTGGCCCATAAGGTCAGGTTCTCCAATTGGCGGCCCAACGTGTGGGCGACTTCAGCGGTAGTAGTTTTTGCCCGAGAGTCGTAAGGAGCTTCGCAAGAAAATCCCGGAGGATTTCGCGAACCACGTGAGCGACCCCTGCATGTCGAAGTGGACCGAAGGTCTTTTGAAGCGTGGTTACTCCGCCCCGACGGCTGCTGACGACTGCTGCCCTGACTGTCGCCCTGCCTTGGCCCTTTGGTGATGATTGGTATCGCGAGACGCTAGACGGACATCTTTTGGCGTGAGAAAAGCATTTAGTTAAGTATTTGTGGGTAGCGCCCACTCTTTGTTTTTTGTGTGTTTGTTATTCAATTAGCGCGCTAACCGAAGCCAAGGGGTAAGTACGCTTGTACTGTGACTCTATTGTCTGAAAATCCCTTGACGTTTGTAAGGAAGTCCAGTTCGTTACGAAATGCCTGGATTTAGTAAGTTTAAGAAATTTTGCTGTTTTGGTTGTTCTAGGGATTCCCGGCTAGAGGATTCTTGTCCGATTCCTCCAGTTGGAACTCCTACTTACGAGCTGTACTCGAAACATGGTCTGGGTCCTATTGTTTTTAATGAAACATGGATCCGATATACTAAAAAGGATGGTGTTTTACAGTGGCCACAAAATGGTTCTCTTGAGCCAGATATATTAGATAATTTGGAAACAATTCTATTCAAGAGAAAAGCCCGGCCGGCAATGTTTGACTCTTTCCGCCTCTGGCGTAAGGAAGCCAAACAGAAAGAAATTAAGCAAATGAAGAAAGACAAGAAAGAGCAGAGTATGTCAATTTTACAGGCTGCCCAACAGTTTAAAAATGACGAAGCTGATCAGGTGATTGAGGTGTCGGAAAGACAACATCATATGGCAATAGATAGATGCTATCCTGTGTTACCTACTGTATCAAAGAGTGAAACACCCGATGATGATTCTTTCATGTCCCATTTGTTGACATTACCTCCACCTTATGTGTTAGGTGCTAATGCACCGCCATTACAACCTGCTGTTAATCCAGCTGTTTTGGTTCCTGCACAATTGCCTATTCCTGTGATTCCAGTTTCGTCCCCTTTACCAGCGACGTCCGTACTCCAATCTCCTGTGCCTCAGCCTGCTCCATCTGTCGTTTCTTTTGCTGCAGATTCTTCTTCTGTTTTACAGAATACGATGTCTCCTGTTTTGGTGTCAGATTCCCCTACAGCCCGACAACGTTTAGTCGATACTGTTGCAGGTCTTTTGTCGCCTTTTCTTGGGCCTCTTTACTTTTCTCCTGCGTCGGCTAGGAGACAATCCCGTAGTCAGTTTCCGGATTTGGAAGAACGGACTAAATTAGATTCTCTTGCTCGGAATTGGATTATGAGTAGTGTGCAATACAGTGTACGTGATATTTTAGATACTTTCCTTCAATGGAATGCGCCTACACAGAGATACGTATTCAATGCTATGTGCAATACTCTGATTAAAGAATAGGGAGATGTGGATTTAGACTCACCTCCTCAGGATTTATTCGAAATACAGGATCAATTTGATAAGGCACTTATTGTGGGTCCCGCTGTAGAGCGTGCTGTTCAGAAGCTTGTTGCTTTTCGATCCGCCTTTTTCTCTCAAAATTCTCTGTAGCCTGATCCCGCGGTTCGTCGTAAGATGGCACAATATCCAATGCGAGAGGTTCCTCCGATATGGAGAGATGAGGTTCCTCAAGCAGGTGCTAATCCTGGTGTTCCTGCTCATTTTCAGCGTATATGGGTACATGACCCTTGGAAAAGGTCAGAAGTATTGGCACTTAAACATCCTTTACCGGACCCTCGTAAGAATCCAGCTGGGTATTATAAAGAGTTGTCCCAGACTGTTGACGCTTGTATTATGAATTTGGCAGATATTGACTTACTTATAGGAAATGTAGTCCCACAAGCAATATGGACCAAGATTCGTAGACAGGATCATGATGGAGCTTTAGGTGGTAATTGGGCTGCCATTACAGCTGCGGATGCAGGACAAATAGGTGGTGCCAAACCGGATGACTTGATTACGGAATTACCTGGCAAAATAATAGATTTGATGAAAACTATGATGCCTGCAGTGCGCGTTAACTGGGATAAGTTAGCAGCGTGTAAGCAAAAGACGGATGAAAGTGTCTCCGACTTCTTTACTTTCATCGACCATAGTGGTCAAGACATGAGTACTGAAGGTGGACAGCGATTATTCGTAGACAAATTTGTTTTTATTTTACTTCCAGAATTATTGCATAAATTAAAACAATCAGAGAGTTCGTGGGCTGTTTCTTCCACTGCTCAGATATTGGCTACTAATCAATATTATGAGAATAGGGATAAGGAAGATAAGGAGAAAGCGGAGAAAAAGACTAAAGAATTAAAAACCAAGGTCCTTCTGCAACAGGCTTATCCCCCTCGTTCTGCTCAGCCCCAATATCAACAGCCCCCGCAGTTTCAGAGGTTGTTGCAGAAACCGGCACCCTCAGTTCCACGAGTTCCATTGGGTCCTAATCAGTGTGCCTACTGTAAGGAAGATGGTCATTTTAAGAATACTTGTCCGATTTTATTGCAGCGGTATGGTGGACCATTAGCACCATATCCAGAGGTAGGGGACGTGGTGCGTCGACTCAGGAACGACGTCCCTCTCCACCTCAGGATTCTACAAACTACTTTGATCAGCAGACTTCTCAATCTGCACAATATTACAATGATGATTATTGTCTCGATAATGAGGACGTTAATTTTCATACTAGCTAGGACAGCCATAGGCAAAGTAAGGGAGTCGTA
The DNA here is from genome assembly GCF_964261635.1 of Lissotriton helveticus. Lineage (NCBI taxonomy): Eukaryota > Metazoa > Chordata > Amphibia > Caudata > Salamandridae > Lissotriton > Lissotriton helveticus. The sequence goes on along the minus strand of NC_136072.1, from coordinate 1,070,761,043 downwards.
TCAGTTCCAGTAGATCAGGAAGGACCTTATGTTAATGTTATGGCATTAGGTGTTACAGAACCATTTCTCTTGGATACTGGTGCAATGAGAAGTTCCATAATGCATTCTAAACTCCCTGGGGCACCTTTGTCTGGCTTAACAAATGTTTCTGTAGGGTTCTCTGGCGCCCCAGTTTCAAATCCGGTTTCTTGTCCTTTGCCCATTTCCATTGGTCCATACGACTTGGAAGCTCCACTCCTTTTAACAACAGGTTGCGGAGAGAATTTATTGAGTTTGGACTTATTGAAACGTTTACATGCTACGCTGTATTGTTCACCCTCTGGTGTGCACCTCACTTTGGGTGATAAATTGACTTCTCCGATGTATGTATCTAAAGAACAGTTACCACCTGAATTGCGGCCACTTCCTGCTACACTTTGGGCTACGGGTCCGAATGATGTTGGCTTATTGCAAATTCCACCATATGTGATTACAGTTAAAAAAATGTTAAGATGCCACGTGTTCCTCAATATAAAATATCTAGTGATGGTGAGAGAGCTTTGTTGGCCATTGTTCATGATTTGGTTCAGAAGGGTGTGGTTGAAGAGACTCGAGGGAATGTTTGCAATAGCCCTGTTTTACCTATTCTTAAACGTACTGATCCCTCTCAGCCACCTGTGTACTGTTTTGTAATTGATCTTCGAGAGGTCAACAAAATTGTTGTCCCTCAGTTTCCTGTTGTGCCAGATATAACTGCTTTGCTTACCATGATTCCTGCTTCAGCGGTTTGGTTTTCGGTTATTGATCTTAAGAATGCTTTCTTTAGCATTCCTATTGCTGAAGAAAGTAGGGATCTCTTTGGCTTCTCTCTCGGAGGCCGAAGCTTCCGGTTTAAGCGTGCACCTCAGGGCTATTGTGAAAGTCCTTCAATATACAGACAAGCTTTGAAGTCTCAGCTTGACACCTTTTCTTTGCCCTCGGGTGCTACTCTTATCCAATACGTGGATGATTTGTTAGTAGCTGCTGAGTCGAAGGATATCTGTCAAACTTCAACTGTGTCGCTCCTGCAACATTTGTCTGATTTACATCATAAAGTATCATCTTCTAAGTTACAATATTGCCGACAAGAAGTTACCTATTTAGGTCATCTCTTGTCGAAGGAGGGAAGGCGATTGGCCCCAGAACGGATTCATGCAATTGCACGGATGCCTGTACTGTCCACACAAAGAGAAGTGTGTGCTTTCTTAGGCATTACCTCTTACTGTAGACAGTGGATTCCAAATTGTTCCCTACTTGCTAAACCTTTGTTGGCACTTACACTTAAAGATACGCCCCAGCCTCTGCCTTGGACTGATGAATGTCAAAAGAGTTTTTCAGATTTACGTACTGCCTTGTGTTCTGCTCCTGTGTTGGGTACTCCGAATTACAGTAAACCTTTCACGCTATATGTCCATGAAAGGGAAGGTTGCGCATTTTCAGTACTGACGCAACAATTCGGCGACAAACAAAGGCTGTGTGCCTATTTTTCGGCAACATTAGATCCAGTAGCTAAGGCATTACCTAGTTGCCTCAGAGCAACAGCAGCAGCGGCAATTTATATTCGTCAATCTGCTGGACTAGTGCTAGATCATACTCTTAATGTTATGGTGCCACATGCAGTAGATACTCTTCTTAATAGGACGAAAACTCAGCACTTAACGAGTGCCCGTTTGTCTGGATATGAGTTGACACTTTTAGCCAGCCATATACACATAAAAAGATGTAATGTTTTGAATCCAGCAACATTGTTGCCTATTTTGGATGCGAAACATGTACAAGATCAGCATGATTGTTTTCTTCGCACTGAAGAAGAAACGAAGGGTCGAATAGACCTGAAGGATACACCACTTGTGGATCCGGATGGGATCCTATGGGTAGACGGGTCTTGTTTCAAACTTCCTAATGGCGAAACCACAGCTGCTTATGCAGTAACGACTTTGTACACAGTGGTAGAAACTGCACGCATTTCGCACAATTCAGCGCAAGCTGCAGAATTGATTGCGTTGACAAGAGCATGAGTGTTGGCGAAAGGGAAAAGAGTGACTGTTTATACTGACAGTCAGTATGCGTTTGGCGTTGCCCATAGTTTTGGTCGTTTGTGGAGGGAAAGAGGATTCTTTACCTCCCACGGCATCAAAATACAGCATGGTCAGTTGGTCACTGACCTTCTTGAATCACTTACTTTGCCTACTCAAATAGCGATTGTGAAGTGCAGTGCACATAAAAAGATTACTGATGACGTGGGTCAAGGAAATGCATTTGCAGATGCAGCGGCGTCACTAGGGGGGTGCGGGGGGTGCGGACCGCACCGGGTGACACCATTTGATGGGGTGACACCGTGCAGTCCCACCCAGTATCATGCATCAGGTGTGTGACAGTCACGCATTTTAAAAACTCTTGCTGACTTGTGTGCTAGCTCTGCTGCTCCCGGGCGCTGCAGGCTCAGATAGTCAATAAACAGTTAAATCTCTCTGGCTCTGAGAGTCAGAGAGGTGCTACAATGTTAGAATCTGCGTCGGACTGCCTGGCTAGATTTAATACCCGCGGCGCGGCTGTGGCGCCGTGGGGGGATTATAATCGGATGTGACCTCAAGTTTTGCTGCCTGAACACAGGAAGTGAGGTCCCTGGTCGTCAGAAGTGGCAGGGGACTCGAGAGAGACAGTGAGTTGAGCTGCTGCTGCCTCAGCAGTTGGTAATCATGGCTCTCGTGGATCGTGTCGCAACCCGGCAGGTACTGGTAACACACTAGCATTCTTAACACCTACGGCTGGTTAGGATCAAGGTCGTGTGACGGTTCGTTGTTTATTGTTATTACTTGTTGATATGGAGAGTAAGTGGAAAGAGAAAGGTCAGGTTAAGTCTAGGAGGTCCTAGGAAAGGTGTAGGAATTTTTAAAATGAGAAGGAACGGATACAGCTTGGTGCTGTTACAGGCTGGCCGTGAAGAAAGGCACTAGAGCTCTATAGTTAAGGATTCGTTTATTAAGTACCTGTTAGAAATGTTTAGCTTTAAGGAAAGGGAAGGAAATGTTGAACTTTAAGGGGAGGATAATGGTGAGGGGGGCTAGAATTCATGTTCTTACAGTGTTAGAGTGACAGGGTGTTCGGCTAAAGCAAAGGCCAGGGTGATGTGTTGGAATCTTTGATTGCTTCAAGATATAGCTGCCTTTTTCATAAATAAAAGTATTGAGGGGCTTACCATCCCTGTGCCATACAAGACCAGTCACGCTGTTTATTGTCGGATGTGACCCCCCAGGTGCCAGCTAAGCCAGGGGCGTAGTTGCCATAGTCCAGCCAGTGCAGCTGTACAGTTGGCGCTGGGGCCCAAAAGAGGGTAGGAGCCCTCGCCTTCCTGCGCGAGCTGCTGTTTACGAGCACTCAATTCACTTCGCCGTTGGGCATCTTCTGCCTGTATTCTCTGTCCGTGGCTCTGCAGAAGGGCCTGGATTTCAGCTTATTGTTTGTTTTTCTATGGGCTCGAAGATGGCGCATTGTCGTCACTGACAGGCTCAGCCGGATGGGAGTAGCAGAGCAGTTGTAACTCATAATGCAGGGCCACTTTGCCTCAGGAGTAAACTGCCTGGCTAGGTGATTGTAAGTGCCTGCTGAAAGTTTGTATACAATTAAAATAATCATTAGAAGCGGAAGAGATGAATTTAGCAAAAACTTCGTCCAGCCAGTAAGCCGATCTTAAGAGCCTTGTTACTCTGATCCCTGTGGCCTGTGGCGGAGAGGGCGGAGATGTACATTGGGCAGCGGTGCAAAGCCTACCACTGCAGCCAGCAAAGTGAAACATGGAAAACAAGCCTTCGTGTTAAAAGGTCACTTTCGTGAGTGTCAGCCATCGGACACTGGGACATCCTGGAACAATGTTATTGGTATTTGTATGTGATTCTGAGTAGGCACAGTTAGTTCTCTCATCTCAACGCTCTGTATTGTCCAATCACACATAACCCACTAATTTATGATGTCACATCATACCTGTTCATTTGCATTAATTTGATGTTATGGAATGATGGTGTAGATTTGAATTGGACAGGAGCAGTTCGTTTTACTTTCACCTGTGTGTGGGCCTTATTCTTGTTATTTATGTCATAAATAACTTTATTACACCTCGACTACGTGTTTCAACAATTTGGCGACAAGTTATTGGCAAGGCCCACGGGTCCTAGTAATCATTCCAGAGGTTCTGTGGAATTCTAGGGTCCAAATTCAGTGCACTGTCTACTGGAGCGGTGTGATGCCAGTCCAGGCGGTTTAACGTTCCATTCACGTAATTGCACCCAGAATCGCTCCCCTGCAGAATCTGTACCAGGAGCAGGCCCCTCCAAATGTCTTTCAAAAAGTGAATATGCTGTTCTGCATATATTGAAAGAATATTGGGCACATTCTGGGCCAGAAGGTAGAATAACATGGTGCGGAAATTAAACATGCATATTAGCAAAACACCGACACACGTGAAGTCGTTCCACGCAATTCTTTAAAATACACAGTCTTTAGAGTGGGCTTTGACTAGCCAAGGAGTAGTTCTGTCTCGCCTCATGCTATTTATTGGCTGTATCATACTGCCTCCTATGGGGTGCTTGAATTTCAGTGTACGAGGGACTATACTATGTCACAAAAGCACACAGAATCATCACCCATAGGATTCTTTATCATGTCTGCAGACTGAGCAGACAGCCACACCCATACACTGCATATTCACATATAGCATTCTTTATTTCATACATGCATACTATGCAGAATGCCACTCACATCATCCTCGCATATAACATTCTATATTTCATACATTATTATTTCAAACCTGCATCCTATACAGAAAGTCACACGTACATATATATATGTTCACGCATACACATAAGCACACCATCCACCTGCTTAAAACAAAACAAGCGTTGGCAAAGACAGTACTTCTGGCTTTAATGTGGAAATACATGGCAACAGACTGCCACGCACTAAGCTCCTTGCTCTTGCTTTGCTAGGACTACTCCCACTTGTGCAAACTTCCAGCACCTGTCTGCAGCCAGGGATCGTGACAGACACTTAGCGACCCAGCCATCGGCAGCAGCAAGGTTTTATTTTAGCATCTGCAACCCCTGTGACTCAGAGACATGCTTGATAAGTGTAGAAAATTAAACCGGTTAACCCAGCTACATTGATATAAATGTTTATGTTAATGTCGAAGTTTTTGTGCACTGGCGTTTGGCTCGCAATGGTTTACTATCGCAAAGGGTTAATCCCTGCTGAAAAGTCAGAACGTGTATGTGTACAATGAGTCATGCTGTATATTCGCAAACTGTATTTTATGAGGTTTGATGATACCTGTGAGTTACTTTTCTCTCAGAGATAGTTTATTTTACTTGTGTAACTTGTACTTTCGTATAACTATGTTTGAATAGGTGCGTGCTCGGGTACGGGGGCTCGTCGGGTGCGGGGTGGGAGCTCATATTAAACCGGCCGGGCCAGCGGGTAAGCTCACCTAATTTCGCCGTTTGCACCTTAAGTAAAGAGCCTGCATCGGGCTGCCTGCCTTTGAATTCTGCCTTTTCCGGGGACGATGTTTCTTAAATCCCGCTCCCTCACAAACCGCAAACGCCGCCTTGTGTATCCCAGCACGGGTCTCTTACCCCCCCTGAATTGTTTTCTGGCTCCATGGGTAAGTCGTGAGGGGGTGACACCATGAGTTACCGCACTGGGTGACACCAACCCTAGTGACGCCACTGTGCAGATGAAATAGCGAGGGAGACAGCTAGGAATGTTGAAAGTCGCATGTATGTTGCGGGCCCTGCAAGATGGGTCGCAGAAGGTGATATGTGTGAAGATGCAGTGGAAAGTGTGAAAGCGATTCAGAAGGAGGCCACCGAGAAAGAATTGAGTACGTGGAAAGAGAGTACGGGAATGTTGGATAGTATGGGATGTTGGACGGAATTGTCAGAGCATCAACGATGGTTGTTACCAGATGCGTATGTACTGCCTGTAGTTACTATGGCCCATGGACCAGCCCATATTAATGCAAGGGGTATATGCAAGCTTTTAGCTCCAGTATGGCAGAACAAAGGTATTCCTAAATGTGCAGAAAATGTGGTGAAACATTGCATTGTTTGTTTGATGCACAATCCAGGAAAGGGAACCCCAACTCCAGCAGGTCACTTTGCACCCCCTACGTACCCATTCGAGGTACTGCAAATAGACTATATCCATATGGAACGCTTTAACAATCTCAAGTATGTCCTGGTGGTGGTTTGTGCCTTTTCCAGATGGGTAGAGGCCTAACCCCTAAAGGACAACACTGCCTTGTCCACTGCAAAAATACTTCTGAAAGAATTCTTCCCGAGATTTGGTTTGCCGCGCATTGTCTGGAGTGACAATAGAAGTGAATTTGTAGGTCAAATTATGCAAAAGGTGTGTGTGGGTCTAGGTATTAGACAGAAATTCCATGCGGCAAACCATCCTCAGTCAGCGGGTCTGGTAGAGTGCTATAATGGCACTCTCAAACTTAAGTTAGCAAAGATTCAGGCCAGCACAGGCCTTTCTTGGCCTGATGCCTTGCCTTTGGCACTCCTTTCAACTAGAACGACTGTTCATTCTCGTCTGGGGCTTAGCCCATACGAGATTGTTTTCAGACGCCCAGCTAATGTTTGGGGAGTCCTCAGACCCAAAAAGTACTCAGATATTCCGTACCCGTTGTTAGTTGACTATTTGCATGATCTCACCACTAAATTGTGTGTGTTATTCGTCAACTGGTCCAAAACGCTTCCTCAGATCCTGGACACTCCATCCAGCCTGGGGACTGGGTGTGTCTGAAGAACTTCCAGAGGAAAAAGAACTTGGAACCTCATTGGGGGCCGCCGAGACAAGTGTTACTCACAACTCGTACAACTGTCAAGGTCCTGGGAAAGAAAAACTGGATCCACGGCGTGCATTGCAAAAGGGTACCATTGCCTTTACCTTATGACCTGTGGGTCCGAGAAGGTGTCGGTGATAGTGAGTGCGAGAAGGTACCCAGCTTCGTACCGTTCAGCAGTGCACGCCTGGATTGGACTAGCTCAGAGAAGGAAGACGATGACGTCTTACAGGAAGCTGTATCTGTACATTTGAAACTTAACACAACAGATCCCGAACATTTGTTTAAGGACGAAACGACACCTGGAAAGAAACGATACAACCTGAGAAGGAGGTTGTCTAAAGACAATTAATATTGTATTTTACAAATTCTGTTTGTATCTCGAAAAGAAACGTTCCTTTTCCTTTTATCCATCAAGTTGCAGGGTCACGGTAGGAGTCTTGAGCTGTGACCTGAATAGTGACTAGGTCAACAGGACTTGCAGTGTCATAGGACGGCTAACAATCACAGCCAAGTGATTAAGGAAGATTATCGTGAGCAACGCCTTTAGAGTAATGGATAGTACAGGAAAAGGGAGTGATATTAAAATGATGAAAAGAGCTCATTATAAGAAATTATTATTCAGTCGTTGTGGCATAGCATTGTGTATTTTAGTATGTTTATGTAGTTTATTAGCATGCATAGGATGGCTTATTCATGTCCTACAGTTAGTACCTGTTCCCGCTTCTGTCCCTCTAACTCCCTCTACTACTGTTTCCCCGCATAAATTTTACTCACTCCCAGACCACGAGCAAATGAGAAGAATGGAATACCTTAACAATTAATTCATTCAATTGTTACACCAGCATCAATTGATAGTAAATGTTACTGATTGTTGGGTCTGTGGTCTCATACCACATAATACACAAAGAGGGATGCCGTATCTAGTCCTCCCCTTTTCATACGAAGGTTCTGCATGGGCCTATCTGGCTATGTTTTCCAATGCATACCAGAACTTACTTCGATATCCTTCTGGGGGATCCTATAATGGTGGAGTGGATTTCAGTCACAGTTCTTTGATAAAGGGTATTGTAACGATGGCAAAGATTGCTGACATTATCAAGATTCCCAACGATGAGAAGAAAGCATACGATGGGTGGAATATAACTCGTTATACTCTCAGCCTCACTGACAAGGTTAAAAAACAGAGTTTTACACCAATTTGGGTTCTACCCCAAAGAGGTCATTTGTGCTTACAAATAAATGGCCAGAATACCAAAACTAAGCAAGAGAGGAGTAATTGCTCCCACACTTATGTTTATACTCCTTCTACCTCCGCACCATTGGTGGCATCGCAAGGTACATATTTTATCTGTCATGACAAAGCTTATACATGGCTTCCCACATACTTCTCGGGAATGTGTTATATAGCTTTTCTCCTCCCCCCTACCTATACTGCTCCTGCTGATTATCATAAAAAGAGAGTTGCTAGAGGAGTTGTAGATTCGGAAGATACAGCAGGACAAGAAGGAGGGGATTTTCTGAAAGGGTTTCTTCCCTTTTGGGGTCCGATGGCCAATAGTAAAAATATCAGACAGTTGGTCCGCGTGGTTGATGCCACAATTAATGTAACTTCCGGAGCATTAAAGAATTTGACCGCCGAGCTTCAGGCGGATCGACTTATGACTTTACAGAATAGAATGGTTTTAGACATAGTCCTCGCAGATAAAGGAGGAGTCTGTAAACATATTGGATCTAGTTGTTGCATTTATATTCCTGACAATGCCCCTAGAGTATACCAAGCCATCTCTAAACTGCATGTCATCTCTGAGTCTATTCACCAAGATACTGGAGATTGGTCTGTGATGGGATGGTTTTGGGGACTACTGTCCACTTGGGGATGGAAAGTGCTAACCTTTCTTGGAATGATTTTAGCAATCGTCTTTTCTTGTTGTCTCTGTCTACAGTGTGGCCCAGCTATTTGTGGACTCTGTGCCACGATCTGTGTCTCCAAACCAGTAGCACAGCAGACAGAACATATTAAGATGATGGTGCAACAACATCTCAATGACCTCATGACCATTGATATCGACTCAGACTAACATGCGTTCCTTTGTGCATTGCCTGAATATGGCAAAAGGAGGGTCTGAGGTTACGTAGTTTTCAGCCCCGCTTCGCTACAGCCGCCATTTTGTGTTTAGCCGCCATTTTATGTTGCCTCACTCAGGCAGCACGGCTAACGCGGTAAAATGGTCTTTCTGCCTTTTCAGCTGCTCCATGTCTTTCCGACAAAGAACAACTTTTGTCCTTGTGTGCGATACTGATGTCAGGGTCTGGCCGAGTTCGCAAAGCCATGTCTAGACTGATTAATCCACGTCTTACTCCACTGTTTGGGTCCCACCATTCTTCTCTACCTTATCTTGTTTAACTGCCTTCACTATTCTCTTCGTGTGTTCTCTTGTTACATAGCCCTTCTTTTGAAGCATTCTACACATGTTTTGCCACCTGCAAATTAAATTACGGGCACTAGTGTTGATTAACCTGAGGGGAGGAGAGCACACGGGGTCTGAAAGGAGGGTGTGTTTTAGACATCCGATAGCTTGTTTTCGAACTATTCCTATTTGTCAGTTCTGTGTATATTGGGAGTTGTCATTGTAAACGTGTTGTGTATAATAGACTGTGTGCCACGGATTGAAGTGGCAGTCTCTTGAGAACCTACCTGTGTGGTACTTCTTAGATAACTGTACTTAGCTGCAGCTAATAATACTACTTTTCTACGCCAAACAGAGTGTCTTGTGTCTCTGTCGGTCGAGGCAGGTGAACCTGGAGATCTTAGGCGTGCCCTGCGCCGCCTGGCCCATAAGGTCAGGTTCTCCAGTCCAGCGAGACATCCAGGCTCCAGACACAAGTCAAGCGAGGCACCCAGGCTCCAGGCGCAGTTCCAGTGAGGCATCCAGGCTCCAAACACAAGTCCAGCGAGGCATCCAGGCTCCAGGCGCAGGTCCAGCGAGGCATCAAGGCTCTTGTCCTGGTCATCCTGGATGTTAGCTGGCTTGCAGGGGTTGTTGATGTGTGCTGCTCTTGGCCCTGGCTGCTTCATTCTGCAATTTGTTGATTTTATGCCTATTTTGTATTGGGGGTTGACTGATAGGTTATTTTTTGCATTAGAGAAAAAAAAATCCACGTTGAGCTGACTAACGTGAGTTTCCTAATGCCGGAATTCCTACTGCCATCGCGCTGATGTTAGCGGCAGTTTTCGACACCGTACCCTGATACTATTGCCTGTTAGCGGCGTGTTGAGAATACACGCTAACACTGCAATAGTTTCTCGCGGTACACGGCGTTAAGGAAATTATAGCTAACCTCGGTTAGTGATAATTTTCACCATTTCTTGAGGATTTCCCCAATGTCTTTAAAACATAAACAACTAACAGGTGTTTTCTTGTAAGAACATCGAGCATCCCACACTAAACTCGTCTGACGAGCCCTCCAAATCTATGAGGCTAAAGTCATAGGATCTGGCCCATATGGAGCAGAACTCTGGGGCTTTAACAATTGCACAAATTTAACTAGGAGTGAAAACAAGTTTTTGAGAAGCATAGCCAACCTTCCAGCTAGCACTTCTCTGCTCCCATTGTTTCTCGATATGGGTATGAAATCTATTGGGATTATAGCAGATTACGTCCACTACTGTACTGTAGAAGGTTGTGGACTACCCCGGAGCTTCAACACTGCACCCCAGCCCTATATGGTATTATTTATTCAGAAAGGTTCCACAAAGTTCCTTAGCTTATTAGTCTCAAAAAGCTTTTAATTTCTTTGAGGTGGCTAGACTTGTGAGATACCCCGTCTTGTGCTTCATTTCCTTCAAAAGTGGAGATGAAAAAGCATTCCTGGGGTTGGACGATGTAGTGTATTGTGCTCAAGGCTTCTAGTGCCACATTGACAGGAGAATTCCTTGATTTTAAAGATAACGCTGCATATGAGCAATGCTGGGGCATTATTTCTGTCCCCTTTGATAGGAAACCATATTTTCAATTTAGGGTTGGTACCTAACCCCACCATTATTTTACATGTAAGTGGAAGGCTCCCGACTCCGTGCTATGACCACCTTGAAAAGAAATGAATAAGTTTGTACCCCATGTATTTATTGCATGCCCAGCTTACATTAAGCCCCGCCTGTTGTGGATAAAGCTACTGTCGAAACAGCTGGGTACACACAGTTATTTGGCAGCATTGAGGATTTTAAAATTAGATCCTTATCCCCTTTTTTTGCTTCTTCAGGTGCCACATTTTTAGGGTGCATGTGGTCTATAAGAAGAGCTGTGACCCTGCCATAGCGGGACAGAGTGTGGATTTGAACTTTTAACTAGTTGATGATGGACATGCGTATTCAATTGTTCCAATTAATCAAGTTCTGTATTTTGTGTATTACTTTGTTATAATATGGTTGTATTTTTCTTCTTTTATGCATGTCGGTCCAGGGAGCTGCTGATTTGACATTTCTTGATTTATTGTGATTGCTGACATTGGTGTTTTATGAAACCCTCTTTCTAACAGCTATAATGGTCGGGAGACTAGGTATGAATCCCCTGATTGACACTCCAAGGAGACAATCAAACTACCAGATCTGTTTCTTATTGTGCTGTTTCTTCTCACTACAACTTGTTATTGACCTGTGTATTTAAGCGTGAGATTCAATGCCTTGATCATTTGAACTGATAAGCATTTCTTGCACTTTTTTTATGAATACATAATTTTAATTATGTTTTTTCCTTTTGTTTTTATTGTACATGGTCCATGTCTTGTATCATTTTTCCTGACTCCTCTGTCTTCTAAGAAGGTATTGCATAACGACAGTTAGTGCCTAGTTGTACTTGTGGCTCAAGATTGTATATGCACCCTTCCATTAGGCACGCCGGACCATATTAGGTTTTTGCTTTTGGTCTGTATGTTTACACGATAACTGTGCAACTTTGTATTTAAGACCTATTTTGGCGTAGGTTCACTAAGAGCGATATAATGTGAAGAATGTACTATGTAATCATGATGATGAAGAATGTTATCTCTGTTTCTTTAATGCTTGACTTTTATGGCCAGCCAGCCGAAGTAAAGTAATTTTTACTTTGACTTGGAACAGTAGATCTTATTACAGAAAAGGTTGGAGACTCCTAACTCTAGATTAGGAGTATCTGAGAAATGATACTCAAAAGAGATGTCTTTGCTGAGGAATTCATAGTTTTACAGGTGGAGGATGAACCCACTGTTTTGAGTCGCTGGAACACCTTTGATGAATATGGTGTTCTTTGATTGTTGGGGCATATATCAGTATTTGATCACCCATTTTCAGGATGGTGCTCTGAAACACATCTGTGGCACTTGATCTAGCATAGTTTAGTATTTTGGAGCACTGGAGGCCCAGGTGCTTATAGAATGTGTTGACGTACCTCGACTCCTGTTCTAGCAGCAGCTGGGGGTAGTTAGACATTTTGTCAATTTTTGAGAACCATCATTACCTTGACACTTCGCTCACAATATTGTCTACCACTGGGGTGATGTGTCTTTCCCTTTTTATAGCTAGGTTCGGAAGTTGCATATCTATGCACAGCCACACAGCTCCTGGGGGGTTGGGCTTCCTCATTACTACCGTGCGAGATACCTATGATATTGGCCTGCCACCTTTTCGATGATGTCGGAGACTTTTAGTTTGATGAGCTCCTCTCCTACCATCGCGTACACCTTGGCTCAAAATCTGGTTTGCTCATGAGAGATGTCAGTGGTGAGCATCCTGCCATCAGGAGCAGTGCAGAGTCTCCATATGCGTACACTTTGATATTGGTTTTTTTAAGTGTAAAACAATAGGTCAGTGATCAGTAGGTTTCACGAGCCAACATAATTATTGATTTTCCTGTGTCAATGATAACAGGTGCTTTGATGGCTCCCACCAACACATGGCATTTGGGTGGGGCCCTCGCCCTCATGGTGGGCTGGTCTACTGCATAGAGGACAGGTATGGAACCTTCCTTTTTATTCATATCTTCACCTGCCAAGCACAAATTTGTACAACACCTTCACCCCTCCTGCCTTCTGTGCCTCTGAAGATCTACACACTTTTGCAAAGTGATCGGGTTTTCTGGAGGTGAAATATCTCTTCCCACTTGCTCCATTCACCTGAATGGAGAAATACAAATCTTAACATAAAGAGCATTGTGATAATCAATTTGTGATAGTACCAGAGCAACTATCACTGTTTTTTCCAGGAATACAAGGAAAACTTTTCTTCAATATTCTTAGGATACAGAAACATGAGGAAGTGACTTGATTGATTTGATCTGAAAAAAATCAATTTATCATTAAAAATCACTCCTAAATTGTTTAACTTGTTAGAAGGGGACAGTAAAGTGCCTAAACCATGAGCCTACGAGCAGGGGGACCAGAAGAAAGCATCACTGCCAAACAGAAGGACTTCCGTTTTTCCAACATTAAGTTTGAGGCAACCTCGCTACTTGAGATAGACACAACAATCTGGTTATCATCAGCATATGATACTATTTAAAACCCAAAAGAGCAGTAGTGTGGCCCCCGAGGAGGCTCAGGGCCACTGCATCCATTTATGGTGGCATTGGGGCTGATTGACATTTGGCAAGAGCACAATCCACAGCAATGACAATATATCTACTCTTCGTCCCCTCAGAGCAACTTCTCGTTTGGACAATGTACTCATGCAACACGCCTGTGCGGGCCACTTTAGAGTGGAGGCACACCACGCCGGAAGCATATCCGATCATTACCCTGTTGAGAGCCTGTTGAGCAGACCAGTCCGAGATTCCTCGCTGCCCCCAAGAATTTACAAATGGCACCTCCGCGACAGGGGACTTAAGGGGAAGCTAACAGAGAGAGCAGAGGCCTACTTCCAAGAGAACCAGGGGACGTGGCACCTGCCTTTGTTGTATGGGTGGCGTTTAAAACTGTTGTGCGTGGGCAGGCCCAAGCCCTAAGAGACGCTACAAAGAAAGAAGCCAAGCTCAAGTGTGAGGCAATAGAGAAACACATTGTGGCTTTGGAAGCCAGGGCAATAACGGAGAAAACAACAGTCCTCTACCACCAGCTACACCTGTGACAGCAAGATCTCAGGGCACTGGCAGAAAACAGGGCACATAGGCATGCTCGGATGGCGCAACGTCGCCTGTACGATATAGGCGATAAAGCCAGCAAATTGATGGCCTGGTTAGACAAAAGAGACAAGAATCGTTCCTGGGTGACTGCGATTCTAGACAGGACACATGTGCTGCAAACGACAGGTACTGACACAGCAGACACCTTGGCAGCATATTATGAAGATCTATATACTCCCGTAACGAATAAGATAGAGGCTGAATGCGCGGACTTCCTGAAGGACATCAACTTACAGATACTAGCAGAAGATACGAGGTAGACCTTAGAGGCCAACTTGACGGAGGAGGAGATGGGGCGGCCATAGGAGGCCTCCAGTCTGGTAAGGTGTCTGGCCCAACGGTGCACTGTGCCTTTGCCCAGCTTCTCTTCCCTCTGTATCCGGCTCTGTGTCTGTCCCCCATCTCTAGCCTTTTGCTGGGCTGAGACCATGCTCATGCAGGTTGCATGGATTTCAGTTTGGTTGTTTCAGTCTTTGATTCCTTCGTTGTATTTATTGTGTCTTCTTTCACCAGTCCTGATGATGCTGAAGATGATGATGTTGTATCACACAAGCACACATGCAGGTCACTGAGAAGTCCTCATTGCCATTTTTCAGTCATCTTACAATGCGCCGCATTTTTAGGTATAAACCTGTCTCTTCACTTGCTCCCACCTTCTCAGTCCTCATATTAGTGAATTAACCCCCCTCACGAACACCTTTTTCGGTCTAATGAGCATTTGATGTGTTCACTATTTTGGAAAACATAGGCACCAACTTAACTTCTTTTGAATTAAGCTTCTGTTGCTATTGTCCTGGCTTGCCTTATCATATCATATCAGTAGACCACTTTATGTATCTATTGTTTCAAAAGTTAGAGCTACCAGTTAAAATATAAGTTAAATAATTGGGTTCTGAAACATTGCTTTCCATTTACAAGCCAGGTTCATAAAACCTTTATTGTCTCCCATTGAATTGCAAAATATGCTTGAGGGAGCCAAGTGGAAAACATGCCAGTGGAAGTGTGCTCATTCTGAGTTCATGAAAAGAATATAAAGATAACATTATGGTTTCAAAATAACATTACAGTTTTCAGCACATCAATGTTTATATTCCATTTCTCTAAATTGAAGGCTTTGGTTTGTTTCCAGGACTTGTACCTTATGCTCCCCATTTTGTCAGCGGCCATCTTTGTTGCGAAGTGTCCGTGACTTGAGGGCCACCTTTGTGAGCAATTGGATGTATTACCTCTGCACCCCCCGGCTATGAGAGCTACGACTTGGCAATAGGAACTTTTAGTAAGAGAAAGGAATTGATATGTCACTAGCAACTACCATAAACTTATAATTTCCCACTTTTTGGCAGCCGCGGCCCATGCAGGTAAGATCGGTGGGGCTTGGTAGGGGGGGGGGGTTTGATGGACTACTACGAGGGAAAATTCATTATTTATTTAATTTTCCCTCATCATCGTCCGTCGAAATGCCCCCCCCCTGCTCCCCCCTACCGCTCTGACCTGCACGGGCCGCGGCTGCTTTTTGGTGAATGCCAGCATATTCACAGACCTGTCAACTCACACCATGCCGAGGAGCCTGGTAAGGAGCTGATCGTGCAAAGTGGCGGCCATCTTGAGTATTGAAGTGCTGCAATTTGGGCTTCCAACTCATTGTGTGGCGGTGTGAAGGACAGCTGATGTCAATCAGGGTTTCACAACCTTACCACATTAGAAGTCTTGGGAGCCTCTGTTTTTCTTAGGGAGAGTTAAGGTCACTCTCGGGCAGCGACTTGCGCAAAAACATGCCCCCCACTTAATGTCCCTACACCATCAGAAGCACTCTCATTGCTGACGAGGTAATAGACTTAAGGCCAAACCACCTCCTTTGACCTCCCACCTCCGAGTTCCTTCCTACCACAATCAGTTGCGGGCCCCTAGCTTGAGAGCTCCTGACTGGCTCAGGGGGAGGAGGGATGGGGAGCATCCATGTACTTTGCAGGTGGGGGCCCTCAAGTTTCGTTACGCCACTGACCACAGTTTTAGAGTTTGCCAGGACTGCATTTAGTTTCTGCTCTTTAATGGGGGTAAACAGCATTACCAAGCACTCTGCTCGTTAAACAACATGATTATCGCCATTTCCTTTCCTTAAATGAAGGTCCCTGCTGTGAAGGCACCACACTGTTTCTGCTTTTCTTTAGAGAGTGCAAGTGCTTTACCTATCAATAAATTCCCTTGTCAGAGGCTGCTTTCGAACCACTTACTCCCAGCCGAGCTGCAATTACGAAACTTCAATTTCAAGGTGACGCATGAATGACTTTATGACGCAGGGTTGATGAATGCCCCTTTCACATCCATTTATGTTTCTAATGAGAGCTAATGGTTTGTAAAGCATGTTTCCAAGAGGGGTCTCTGCTTCAGCAGCACACTCTAAAGCGCTTTATCACCTGAGAGTCATGGCTGCGCTCTCGATACAAAAGATTTGGCAACAGCTAACTCAATCCCCCTTAAACTAGGCCTGCTTATTTTCCTTCAATTCTGCTACACTGTTGTACTTCACTTTGGATTTAGGCTTTTGAAACCAGGGCATACTGATTTTCTAAACTGGTAACCAGGGTCACTGGAATCATGAGGCAGGGGAGCACCACATTATGCAACAGGGTTCACTAAATTATGCGGCTACAAAAAGTAAAATTATGGTGCATAATTCGGCACATTCTTTTGATAGTATTACTTTATTAATTTGTCATTTTACACATGGTAATACTGTGTAGTCAAGGATTTCACCTCAGTACCAGTTTAACAACCAAATACAGAAATGAGCAACTGAAAGATGACCAGTTAACGTTTGCGAAGGGCCTTCCACTGTGCACGAACATTTGCTGCAACGATTTTAGTAACTTTTGATCCATTTGAGCTAGAAACAAATGTTTTTGTTTTTTTATTCTGCAGATTATGCAGCAAATGACAGGTTGTGTGGCAAATGAGGCAAATCCTTAACTATGCAAAAAAAAAGCCACAGCCGCGGAATAGATCCTTCAAGATGGCCCACAACCTCTCCAACATCTTTGGACTGCACCTGTCTCCAAGTAAGATAGAAATCTGGAATTTGCCTCTTATGCAGAGGCCTATCATTAGTCACAGGTCAACATAAAATGATATCATTGCTGATATCCCTGAAGACATCTCAAATTAGATCAATGAAGTGCATGCTGCTAAGTTCAGGGAAGTGCAGCAATGGGTACCACATGTGGTCACTCATCCAGAAACACATCAGACCTGCTTAGGTACCTGAGCCAAACAACATGTGATGAACTGGAGCAATTACATGAAAGGATTCATTTAGGCAACTTGAAGTCAACATACTCAGCTTTATAAAACAATTACACAATGGAATAAGCAGGGGGGTTTACAGCAAGTTGTGCAGCAGTGATGTATTAACATCAATGGCCGAATATATTTGATGAAGGAAAACCCCAACAATGGCAATATTTTACCACAGTCCCAATACACACAAAACATAAACAAAACCACTTGTTTAGCCAATAATTGAAGGGGTCAACTCCCTTTTCAGTACTAGTAGAAATAGTTCCTCTAAACTCTATGCTCATGACAGGATTTACAGGACTCGCGATTCGCAAAGCGGGATGTTATGAATGAGGTTAGTGAACAACTGAATTTAATACAAATATAACTAGTTATGGATTCTCGGGTCACTGGGCTGGACCTATTTTGTGCCCCCTTTTCATAAAGCCTTTTAATCTGTTGCATCTAATTAAAGTCCATATAGTGGCAAACATTTTTTAAGTATATGTACATTTTTCACAAATGTGCACACAAAAACAGACTGAAGCACAACTTGCCTGGCCTCCACCAACCAAATAGCGCCACAAGAAGGCTTGACCAAGCATTGATAAAGTCATTACTTTTTTGCTTTGATCTAATGTTTGAGTCTGACTGCAACGTTTTATATGGAATTTAATCTCAAACCGAACTGTTCCTCCGATTGTAGGGAAATCATGGCAAGGGTGACTTGAAGGACAAGGGCGTAGTTTTAAAATAAAATATATACACATAACCCTTGGAATTGTAGCTTTAACTCCTGGATATTTGTTGTCACAAATAAATCTTCCTTCCCAACTGGCGTTCTTGCTGTGAGAGTAAAATTCAAGGCGTTTCTCTGATGTTTTTTTTAAACATTCTTCTGAGTGTAATCTGATCCTTTTCACCTTGATTCTCTTCCCCTGCCTTATCCCTCATTTCCTCTTTCTCTGAGTTTACTTCTGTACCTAGACTGTGTCCTTTATAGGAGGGGCAGGAGACAGGGAAAAGCCAGTTAAGCAACAAGAATGGCATCGAAAGAAAGGTAAAGATGACAGAGAAGAAAGGTACAGATTAAAGACAGGGGAGTATGTGAGAAAGTGAGGTAGCCAGAAAGAAAGCTATAGAGAGGCAAAAAGAGCAAGTGGTAGATAGAAAATGAGAGGCAGTGAGACAGGTATGATTTTAGAGTGGGGTATAATGTTAAGAGAACTAGAGATGAAAATATGGAGATTTTGAGAGAAGGAGAACAGTAAGCCCGACAGAGGGGAGAGGTAGAGAGGAAGGTATGTTATGAAGTGGTGTGGGTGCGAAAGATCTAGAAGCAGAGAAAACTCTAGATAGACAGGTAGAGAAAGACGTATAGAGAGATTCAAGTTAGAGTGTTGAGATAAAGGGGCACATGAGAAAAGAGATATAGAAAGACAGGCCAGATAGAGAGGCAAACACAAAGATAGAGTGAGAAGCAATAAAATATAGGAAGAAGTGAGTTACAGAAGGAAAAGAGGTAAAATAGAAAAGGAGCTGGAAGTTAGAGAGTGTGTGTAAAAATGAGAGAGTTGTGAGCTAGCGACAAAGTGTTGCAGTAGAGGGATGTATAAAGAGAGGAAGATA
Source organism: Lissotriton helveticus (assembly GCF_964261635.1). NCBI lineage: Eukaryota > Metazoa > Chordata > Amphibia > Caudata > Salamandridae > Lissotriton > Lissotriton helveticus. Next base: position 1,070,742,125 of record NC_136072.1, on the reverse strand, counting down.
TATAGATAGAAGTGAGGTAGAGAGGGTCAGTTGACCTAGAAAAGGATGGAGCAACAGAGAGGAGGTAGTTATGGAATAAAAAAGAGGAAGAGAAACAGTGACCAAGAAAGTGAGGTAGTGAGAGAGGTGATATAGAGGGAACAGAGGTAAAAAGAGAAGGGAGGTAGAAAATGGTGAGGTAAATTGAGAGGTTAGATAGTGAGATGAAGAATGGGGTAGATATAAGTCAAGTAATGTGTGAGAGGTGACAGGAAAAATGAGGTAGAGAAGCATTTGTGAACTGTCAAGAGCCTTTTTCCCTTTTTAGGTCTTGCGACCTGCGTTGCACTGTGCAGCAGTGCACGCGCAGGCGAGAGTCATTTTGTCCGGGGTTCAGAAATGAACCCTGGAATTGTACACGCTCGTGCATGTGTTTTTCCCATGGTCCTCTGTGATTGGGCTTTCAGTGCGTTGTTTTTTTTGTAACAGACCACGCAATAGGACATAGGCGATCGCGTTGATCCACCAATGGCCTATTGTTGTCTATTACGCGCACCAAAGTCCATATGTTTTCAATTATTGTGCCAAGACACCGGCACGATAATTGAAAACAAATGTCTCGCAGTGGCGCGTGCGCGCACACCACTAGCGGGCATCCCTGTGTTTGGTTTCCTGCTCGGCGTTGAGTCACTATGCAGCAGTGTGATGAGGAAAAGCTGGCAGTCACTGAGGAAGGAATCAAAACTTTCGCTTCCGCGGCCCGAGCTTGTCTTGTTTTGGAAAGGATTGTCTCTGTGTATGAGGTATGTTGTCTGTTTAGGAGATGTGTGTGTTTCAGCCTTGAGGCTGTGCCTGAGTTTGGCTTGTGTTTTCTTGTGCGGTTCTATGTACAAGCTGCGAGTGTCTCTTTGCACGGGCTGCATGTTTGTTTTCATGTTGGAGGGTGTGCCTGTGAGTATGAGTGCACATGCACCTATATATGGGCAGAGCAGTGCTGTGTCTCTCACAGGCAGCCCTTGTTCCTAACTCTTGGGTGTGGCTTGCATTTGTCCTCTTGTTTAAATAAATTTTTTCTTGGCATGAGAGCACATCTTCGGCTCCCAGCTTGCGGCTGCTTGTGTCTGTGCGAGCCCGGAGGGGCTTACCCTGTCTTATCACCTCAGTTTAGAAATTCCTACCCACCCCCACCCAATTTCTGATCGGTTCCCACAATGGTACTACTGAGGACCCCGGTCCGATGCTCCGTGGAAGGCGGCGTCCGTGGCAGTGGGGGCTGTAGGAAGTCAAGGCGGGCCTAGTGCCAGGGCAGTGGGGGACCTTGTGAGACAACTGTGGCCCTGTGCCAGGGAGCGCCAAGCCTACACCAGCAAACAGACCCAGCCCTGTGCCTCGGGTCGCAACACCCACTGAGGTCGAGATTACTCACAGCGTGTACTGTAAATGTTAGTACAGCGCCGGCTCGCTTGGGAAGGGAAATCCATCCGCCATGTTGAGGCAATCTGACTTCAGCGCCCTCACAAACACAGGCAATGGCTCTGCTGTGGAAAGCCCAAACAGTTTACTTTTGTCATGTTCCCTAGAAAGAAAGAACTTTCCACGCCACGTGCCCTGGCCTCATTCAGGTAGAACACGAACCGCTCAGAAAATACTGTAATCAGAGACGTTTTAAGGCATAGGCAAAGTGAGCTCTGGCCCAGGGCCTCTACCTTCCTAGGGGCCCCTTAAAGGTTTGGGGCCAATGAAGAAGGTTGTCAATAATCATACAATAGTTGCCAAGGGTGCAAATGAGCTAAAATTTATAATAGGGGAGGAAGTGGCAAGATGGCGGCGTGAGCAGACGTTTTTTTTTTTTTTAAAACAACAGAAGAGTGTCGTCGGAGAAAAGGAAAATTATTGTGTGCACAGAACACAGAGAAGACAAAATCAACCTCAGAGAGTCATATTGGAGACCCTTAGGGATTTTTCAGGAAGCCCTCACTCATCACCCTGGGTGATGACATGCTTCATCATCGGGCCCACCAGGAGAAGCCGAATGCCTCCCTGGTGTGCTGCAACGCCAGATTACTGCGGAGCTGGTTTTTGTGGCAAGAGTGTCAAAAAGAAGTGTGGTTAAAAATGTCAAAGGCTGTACCATACAAAAAAATGTTATTCAATGGTCAGACTGACATGGATAAAATGTATGTGTGGGAAATTTACCAAATAGTGGTTTGGTTGTTTCCACTTAAGGTGGGGTCGACATGTTTCTGCCCATCTATGTGTCATTTACTGGGCTTTCATCAGGACCATAAGTTGTTTACCTCGGCGGTATGGGCGCGCTAAGGCCCACCCTAACCAGAGGACGTGAAAGTTAAAATCAGAAGTGAAAAATTAAGGTGCAAAAAACAAACCATCAAGTTGTGAGATTCCCTCACTTTCAAGGTACCTGTATAGTCTGCAAGCAGAAAAAACAACAGACAGACAAGACAAACAACACATAATTAGTGCAAATCATCTCATGGGTTTCTTGCAAGGAGAGATCTCTAAGTGGCCGTGCTAAAGGATAGTCGATGTTGGTGACCATGGTGCCATAACTCGTATGTTAGTGCAAGAAAACGCTGTTCGTGGAATCAAACAAGCGTAGCAACATGCACTATGACAGGTAGAAATGGCCGTATGACAGAACGGCTCATAATACATCACTCGTGGATTAGCGATCAAAGTGCCCATATGTGGGGCAAATCGTAATGTAGAACACGTCATACTGAAGTGTAAAAGGGAAAGTATCTCACTTGTAATTAAAAAGATCCACACCCCATAGGTCTCAGGAGGGGGTGGAGGCGACAATGGCACACCCTGTGGAGGAATATTAAAAATGGCGGAAAAAGGAGGTTAGACACGAGGAAAGACACACACCCGCAGATTACTTATCTTAAGCTGGAGAGAGAAGATCTTACGCCCGCTACGCCTGGCACCCGCTCAGCACCTAGCGTCTCCTACTACCGGACCTCGTGGATGTTGTCCCGGGGTCGGAGAACGCTAGAGATTGGAGAAGGGGCTGGCGTTGACATGTGAGCCAATCCGAAAGCGGACATAGAAATGAGGCTTGAGTTGTAAGCCAATCAGGGCACAGGCTTCACGGCGTGAGCAGACGTTCTGCTCCGGTGCTCCCGCCGACGGTCTTCACCAGCAACGGCTTGCGGTCCATCATAGCCACAGTCGGTCCAGATCCCAGTGCGGATTTAGTCCACGAATCGAGGGAGTCCACTGAGAACTGGCAGGCGGGTCCCAAAAGGCGATCTCAGGCTGTGAGGCGGTCGGAGTCTCTGAGCTGCCCGAGGAGATTGGTGAGACCTGAGACTGCGGTGTGCGGCTGTGTGCCCTGCCGGGCTACTTTGCACCTTAGCCCGCGTGGCACGGCAGGAGCAGTGGAGCGGACTGTGGCGCTCCCGGTGGGGGCGGGCAGGTGCCCCCTCACCGGTGACTGACGATCGGAGACCCTCGCTGGGGTTGAGCCTGGCCGCCATTTTGTACGGAACCCGGAGCGGCTAGGCTGAGGCAGCGGGGGACCTGTGGGGCATCTTGCAACTGATGAAGATCTGCGGAGTGCCGGGACTGGCGCGGCTCACCTGCTTCTCCCTTCTGTGGAGATGTGGCTAGTGGTGGTTCCCGGTGGTTGGTGCTGGAGCTGTGAGGTGGGGCCGCCATCTTAGGACGAGCCCACTGCGGACCGATGGCGGTGGAGACGAGCGCGGGCCGTGGCGGAACTGCCAGTAGATGGGTAGACTGGGCTCACTGTGCCTGTGGGGTGGCCGGACCCCGCCGTGAGGAAGGACAGCTCGGCTGGCATCAGGGCGTGTGTGAGGCCCGGGGTGCCGACCTGTGGATGCCTGCCGCACGGTCTGGTTGGCGGGGCCCAAGGTCGGATGAGGAGGTCGGCCGCGGGGGCTTGCAGCGGCACCAGTGAGTGGTGCAGAGCTTGGCTGGAGACACTGGGCTGCGGCAGAGACTGGGGAGTCGGCGCTGGCCTGACTGTGTGCCACGGAGGTGAGCGGAGCGGCTGCAGGGGACACGGTTGGCCGTGGACAGTGTGGTGGTGATGGAAGGCTGGCCCGGGAGTCTATTTTAGGAGTGGCGGCGGCTATTAGCGACAGGAGGACAGCGCAGACATGGCCCTGGTGGGGAGCCTGGAGACGCTGCCTGTGAGTGAGGGGCGGCATGGCAGAGAGGCCCTTGTGACAGAGACTGCCCAGTGGATCATCGGTGCGGAAGGTCTTGGTGAACTTGGTGGTGGCGGGCCGTCGTCAGAGGGGGCGGCCGGACTTGAATAGGTGCAGAGAGAGGCAGCCGCAGTGTGGTGTTGGGCAGTAGCGAGGCCGGGTGTGCTGGATCCGTCGAGACTGCGACGACTAGAGGACCGGGCAGAAGCAGCGCACTCCCTGCGCCAGCTGGCGAGTCACCGGAGAATACCGCCCCAAAGGGCCTGGTGCCTGTTCTTTGCGGCCACTTGTTGTACAGGATCTGGTAATTGCGACGTGTGGGGACCCTTTGTGCTTTAATTGTGCAGCTCCAGGGAGGGCTATGTCCTCTTCCAGAAACAGGAAGGACAGGACCATCAAAGACGTATTTGTTAAGGCGCAGCCGGATACAATGACCTCTACCGCGACGGCTAGTACCTCTGGGTGGGGCACCAGCAAGGACGATGCAGCTGAGCCCATTACCAAGGCTTTCCTTGAGTCCATGTTCGCCGTTCTCCGGGACGACATACATACCCTCAAGCAAGAATTTACCTCGGAGATTCGCGAAGTCCGTCGGGAAATGGATGGAATTGGTGAGAGGGTTGCTGATCTGGAGGGTAAGAGCGATGGAAGGGACACTAAAATAGTGGCCTTGCAGCAGGAGATACTCCGAATCCATGGTCAGCAAGTAGATCTTCAAACCCATGTCGAGGACCTGCAAAACAGGTCCCGGCGCCACAGCATTCGCATTATTGGAGTGCAAATGGGTGAAGATTCGAAGGACCTGTTTGCCTACTCCAGGGAGCTCTTTAACCACATCCTGGCCCGGTCCTTGGAGACTGAGCTGCGACTGGACCGCGCGCACAGGGTGGGTCCCTCGAGGGCCCCGACGGCTTCCCCACCAGACATACTAGTCTGTGTCCAGGATTATCGCACCAAAGAAGCCATCCTCCAAAAGGCGCGACAGATGCAACCTCTGCAGTTTCGAGGACAGTCCCCGGTTCTCTATCAGGACCTATCTGCCCTGACCTTGCAGAAGAGGATGTCCTTCAGGCTATCACTGCACACCTGCAGCAACACAATATTGCCTATAGCTGGGGTCACCCGTTTAGACTGGTATTCCGCATGGACAACAAGCTGTACGTTCGTTGTTGGAGGCCAGCAGACTGCTAGGTGTGAAACTGCCAGAATCGGAGGGGGAGGAGGAAGATTCCAAAGAAGAGGTTGAGGATTCCCAACACCGATGGCGTCTACAGGGACGCAGGCGGCGCCTCAGGAAGCCCCGCGCGGTGGAAGTCATGGAGGGGAGAAAGTCGGCTCTGGAGGCAGTTTCTGCAGAATCCCCCAACACTTCACATGGTTGACTATTCACTCTGTAGCAGACCGATTGTTTGATTTTCTACGGCCTAGGCCATTGGTGAGAGAGAGGGGGCTCTCATGTTGATAATTTACCCGGATATCTTTCACTAATCAACCATGGTTGATGGACTGTATGTTTCTGACCTATTGCGTTTTTTATTGTGTTTGGCAGTTTGGGAATGGGTGGGGGGTAGGGGGGGGGGGGTGTCCAGTGCTCCAAGTCCGAACTTTTCTTAGCTCTATAGTGGCCTCCAATGCCCGAGTTGTCATGCTCCCTTTGGTGGTCCATTACTCTGGCGAAGCCGCTTATGATCCCCTGAGGATAATATTTATCCTGGTACCTTTTGGTCATGCCTGCTGCTACTCTTAGGTTCCTCACCCTCAATGTGAGGGGTCTTAATAATCCGGTAAAGTGACGGGCGATACTGTCGTGCTTGGAGAACACACAAGCAGACATCTGTTTGCTCCAGGAAACTCATTTGCTGGCGCGCAACTGTCATAAGCTCCGGTCCCATAGATTTCCCACTCAGTTCTTCTCTTCCTGTTCTACTAAGACAGCTGGAGTGGCAATACTGGTAGCGCAGCGATTCAAGGGGGAGGTACTACACAAAGGTGCTGAGCTTAAGGGTCGGCTGCTGACTTATCGCTTTGCTCTGGGTGGAATGACCTTTACTGTTGGCTCTATGTATGCCCCAAACGAGGGCCAGGAGAAGTTCCTACACGCCGCACTTACTGAGGCTACAGCCACGTCAGATCGTAATATCCTTTTGGGGGCGACCTGAACTTAGTGTTTGACAACCTTCTAGATAGATCCTGTCAATGCACGCACCAGGTAGAGGCGATCTCTGCAGAAGGACGGAGGAGGCTGGACGATCTAGGTCTGCATGACCTCTGGCGTAGTTTTCATCCCTCAGACAGGGAATACTCCTATTATTTGCATGCACATAAGACTTATACACGATTAGATCATCTGCTGGGTTCAGCACCACTGCGTGCACTTGCAACCACTGTCGAAATGGGGGTGGCCTCTCTATCTGATCACGCCCTGGTCCTCGCCACTTTTACTCTCCCGCCGACCTCGCGCCCCTCCAGGGTGTGGCACATTCGGGATACTCTGTTACATAGAGCTGACATTGTTAAACACATACAGGCCACCATCGCTGATTACCTCTCACATAATGTGAATTCTGAGACCTCTCTGGCAATGGGCTGTGCTGAAGGCTATAGTTAAAGGGGAATTCATTGCGCTCTCAACGGCGGACAATAGGGAGCGCCAACGTAAACGCGAGGAACTCACTCAACGCGTCCGTGAATTAGAACAGATGCACCAGAGGACTGGGGCCCCGAGGGTGTAGCGACAACTTAAGGCCATGCGCCTTCGATTGACTGCATTTGACCAGGATCAGGCAGAGTATGCGGCCTTGAGACTTAGGCATGCTTATTATACTGGGGGGGATAGGTGTGGGAGACTGCTGGCTAACAGGTTGAGGGAGGAGCGTCAAAGACAGGGGGTTAGGGAGATCGTTAGGCCAGTTTGGAACCAGCACATCGGAAGATGCGGGAATAGCGGAAACGTTCCGTGACTTTTATGCTGCCTTGTATACGGAGGATCTGTCTGATAGCTCAGAAGGGACTACCTTTCTGTATTTGGTTTCCCTGTCCTCGCTGACGACGGCTCAGGCCGAGCACCTTGATAGAAATATCCAGAAGGAGGAGGTCATAGCTGCCATAAGCGGAACAAAAGGGGGTGGTGATGGACGGAGCATCCGAATCAATCAAACACTCACACCCAGTCAAAAGATCTGGGTTTAATCCATCACCGTTCTTTAGCCCACTCTGCCACCCCAGTTCTGACAAATTTGCCATAGCTGCCATATCTCGCCTCAACTTAGCAAAAGCTCCGGGGCCAGACGGGTTCCCTGCTATTTTCTACAAGAAGTTCTGTACGGTGCTTGCCCCCTTCTTACTCAATTGTTTAATTCCTTTGCTGAACCGGGTGCGATTCCATCTGATCTTTTAGGGGCTTCTATTGCAGTGATTCCTAAACCTGGGAAAGATAAGACAAAATGCGGGGCATAACCGCCCGAAATCCCTCCTTAATGTTGACCTTAAATTGTACACAGGGATCTTGGCCGCCCGCCTCTCTCCTCTCATGTCCGGTCTCATTGAGCCAGATCAGGCAGGTTTTATACCCGAAAATCAGACGTCAGATAACGGTATACACCCGTTACGACGCAACTTTTACTCCGCACTACCATTACAACGCGGGCATTACAACGCATGACATTACAACGCATTGCGCTGGGGGGCGCTCTAGGATAAGAGGTAAGTTTAATTTACTATCCAACACCTTCCCTAGGGTCCACGGGGACTGGAGTTAGAATAGTAAATTATACTTACCACTATCCAGCACCCCAAAGCGCTATGCGTTGTAACGGTATTCGTTGTAAATACCGCGTTGTAATGGTACGCGGAGTAAAAGTATGCGTTGTAACGTCATACATCCTCAGATAACACCTAGCGGATTATTCATCTTATAGAAAAGGCCGGCCGGGTACCCGGGGAGTATATGATGTTGGCTATAGACGCCGAAATGGCGTTTGACAGCGTCCATTGGCCCTATTTAGAGTGAGTGTTAGAGAGGGTGGGGGTGCGGGAGAAGTTCCGTACTTTTATGTTTAATTCCTACAAATTCCCGACAGCAGCGGTCAGAGTGAATGGCTACACCTCTTCCAGTTTCCGTATCGGCAGGGGCACGAGGCAGGGGTGTCCACTGTCACCCCTCCTCTTCGCCCTCTATATGGAGCCTTTGGCCCACAAAATAAGACAGAATCCGGCTGTTGAGGGGATCAAGTTTGGGGCCTACATCCACAAAATAAGCTTATATGCGGATGATGTGCTGATCTCCCTTGCTAGCCCGCGGACAGTGCTACCGACCTGTTTGGCGGACTTAGACACTTTCACCAGGGTGGTTGGATTCAAGGTGAATGCAGATAAGTCCATGGCTTTGGAACTCTCGCTGTCCCTCTCTACCCAGGATCACCTGCAGAGTTAGTTTCCCGTGCAGTGGGCGATGGACACTATTCTGTACCTGGGAATACAGCTGGCTCCCTCCCTTTCTGGTATGGCCGCTACCAACTATGCTATTCTTCGCGGGAAAATCCATTGCGAGATCGGGCGGTGGAAGCACTATCTGTGTGTGAATAGCAACTCAAAGTGAATACAAAACTATAGGTTACAATAAACAACTATAGGTCAAACAGGGAAAGGTACATTCAAAGGAAACCAGCACAAGAGTAAGTTATTTATAAAATAAGTTTGATTCATTTAATAACAATCATATTAAAAAGTAGACATCAACTGTCATACTAACATAAACATACATTTAATAATTAAAAGCAAAACCGATTACACAACATACTATATTTCAATACAAATAAGTTGACAAAAATTAAAAATAATAATCAGTGGCAATGATTATTCAATATGGTGGAAGCACTATCCCCTTTCCTGGTTGGGGAGAATCGCGGCAGTTAAGATGACGATTTTGCCACAGATCCTTTATCTCTTCTGTGCTCTTCCTCTCCGGCCACCGGGCGGATGGATCCGGCAGACGCAATCTGACCTGGCCCCGTTTATCTGGAATGGTAGGAAGCCGAGAATGCGCAGTACACTAACGACACTCTCTCCAGAGATGGGGGGACTGGGAGTGCCTGATCTTAAGGTGTATTATCAGGCGGCACAACTACGTTACCTGGTCGAGTGGAGCAGATGGGAATCGGAAAAGCATTGGCTGTTCCAGGACCAGGCGGATGCGGCAAGGACGCTACAGGAAATCCCCTTTCTGCACAAGTTTCACAGACCCCCTAACTTGTATGCCTCTCACATAACGAGAGTTCCCCTTGAAGTGGGACGCTACTAACATCAAGCACGATTTTGCTACTTTCCCGTCTCCCCTCACTTCGTTGGTAGACAATCCGGATTTCACACCGTGAGTTGTGGACACGGCCTTCTCGCACTGGAAGTCGGCCGGTTTTCGGTTCTTGTATCACATATATGGCCCGGAGGGTATTTTGCCCTTTCCCCAGTTTAGGCAAGAGTTCGGGTTCATGGAGTCTGAGAGATTACGATACTTACAGGTGCGGCATTGGTATTAAAACCGCAGGTCCGCAGCTGCGCAGATAGGCATCTCTCAGCTTATGAGCGATGGCTGATCACTCGCACGACAGACTCCAAACTAATCTCCGACCTCTACAAGATGATGCAGGCCACTCTGACACACACACACAACCCCGGCAGGGAGCGTTGGGAGAGAGAGCTAGGTAGGACACTCACTCGGAAAGAATGGGAGGGGATATATCATAGGGCCCAACACTCTGCGTACCACATGGGGCTGACGGAGACACTCGCAAAAGTAGTGACGTATTGGTATTACACCCCGGAGAGGCTGCATGAGATGGACCGAGACGCTGCGGCCAGGTAGGCAAACTGGTGCATTTATTGTGGGAATGCGTGCATATCCAACCTTACTGGGCTCAAGTGCTGGATGCGGTGGACAAGCACTTCGAGACAGACGTCCCGCTCTTCCCGGCTTATGTACTACTAGGTCTCCCTAATCCCCTGACCTACCCATTGAAGTCTCGAAGGGGCAGACTGATGGCCATCGCATTAGGCTCTGCAATGCAAAACATACTAGCGCACTGGCGCACTCCCGCAGTCCCCTCCTTTGTGGGTTGGTTACATCGCCTGTGGCAGGTGCTGGGGATGGAGAAGTTGTTGCTTACTATGGCGGGGAAGGGATCTAAATTTGATGATTTGTGGCAACCATTTCTGTCTATTCTATCCTCCGAATTTAGGGAAATCTCATGTCCAAGATATTTGAGATTGTTACGCCTCACGGAGCCACAGAAGGCGGATGGTAGGGTGGACCCCGGAGGCTTAGCGTGATTCGGGAGGTGTGTAGAGAGCTTGCTGGACAACCCGGGGCACTGGACAGGGGGGTGGGGGGGGTGTAAGGTTGGGGAGGGGGGATGCTTCTTTTGTCTGGTTATTTCTTTTTTGGTTTTCTTCCTATGTTGGTATTCCATTTCTCTGATTGAGAGGCTGGGCTTCAGCCTTGTGGCGCGGGCCAGCTGTACTGCTTAGATTTTAATTGATGATACCTGGCTGTAAATGGAAGTCTTTACGTGTTTAAACTCAATAAAAACATTTAAACCATAACATTTATAATAAATTCAGAGCTATTCCAAGCAGGGGGCCTCAAATTATGTTTGGCCCGGGCCCCCCAAAATCTTTAAGATGTCCCTGACTGAAATCTACTCAAACCTCGGCTCCCAATGAAACACACAACATATCTCCCCCAAATTCTATTTTTTTGCAACATGTCATGGACTAAATTTCCTGATATCCACCTATCAACTCAAATGCCTGCTCATAACTTCTGCCCCCTTTGAAATATACATCATTGCCCACGACCACCCAGTCCTGCTACCCCAAACATTGCCACTGTGTCCCACCAGGGCATCTTTAATGGATAAAGACCCAATACACATAGCATGTACACGTAAATATTGCACAAATTCTACAAAATGGGCAAATCGAAAGAGCAACAGTAAAATGCGATCATTGAACCAAAGCCATCAAATTTCAATGTACTCATTGCCCACCTCCATATGCTCCTAATTTGTTGAAAAAAGCTGCACCTTTAAGTCATACCAGCATTCATGTATTCCATGGGCAATAAATGTGCAAAGGGGCCTTGACTGTCTCTGTAATAGGCAACTTCTTACTCTGGCCAAATTCACCTGGTGATGCTCTGTACCTGGACTTAAAGCTGGTACTCTTATTAATCCAGCAGTCTCAAGCCAAGATCATCTCATCTGCCTAAAAAGCCTCCCCTGGAAAGGCAAGATCTCTACTCTCCAAGGCCCTCTCCACTGGGAAGTATAGAGGAAGCCCTGCCCCCACATCATCAGGAGCAAACGAATACTACTCAATTGATTTCTTTTGATCACTAGAATCTTGCACCAGCACACCCAAAGGAAAGCTCTTCCTCCCATAGCAATACAGCATGAATATTTTGATGTAACATGTGCAGAAGGCAATGCTTGCTTTAATAATATGAAGGGACGTCCTGCCTGCTTGGACCAAAACAGCCGTTCAGGAATGTCTTTCTTTATGAAATCTTGTAACAGTTTGACATTTCCTTGCATATCCTAAAATCACCTACCTACAGTATCCACCCATCCACAAAAGAGTGTGTAGCAATTAGATGATGAAAGGTCGAGGAAACATATGGAGAGCTTTGATGCAATTGGCAGATAGGTATAGTTCTCCAGCAGTGACATTGTGCCCAAGATATCAAACAGGGGGCTATAACTATAGCTTATCTTTGAAATCCTTATGCCTTTCTTAGCTAATTCAGTGAGTAGATACTATGACAAATTCTAGCGTTGGTCCATGGAGTCAGGAGCAACTAACAGATCATCAAGATATGAAACCATAGTAGACCCTCCCAGGAAGATCCAGAGTTCAGATCTTCCTTCAAGGCTCTTGAAAAGATGAAATGAGAGTTTGTATACCCCCCAGGTAACCTGACTACGTTAACTGGCACCCAGAAAGTGTGAACAAGAAAGAAATTTAAACAATCTGCCCTGGATCACAGAAGGTTGATCACACCGAAATCCGACCCTTATCCGTACCCCCCTCTTCCTCCCTCTCCCCCGCTTCAAAATCGGCAACTTTGAGCTCAAGGCCCTGTTCCATCCCCCTTGGTCCTCAATATCGCCTACTGTTGACTTCCGTAATAACCTTGTGCTCTTTAGCCCCATTTACTAATCTGCAACTCCTAAACCGAGCATTCAGCAGCCCAGGCAACCGTTCCCCTTCACAAGCGTTATCCCTGCACCCAAGCCTTTTGTACCCAGACGTCCCTACACCCCACCTGCTGTCCATTGAACATTACTGTTGTACACCTAATCTGTCACAAATTGTACCATGTTAGTGGCCTGAGCCCCGCGACCCTCCATCATCTCTGCAATAGTATAGGGCACCCAGACAGTTTCGGAACTACACGTACAAAGATCAGATTAACTGCCCCTTCACTACACCCACCAGTACCTTTAACTTTGGACAGATGTAACAAAGAACTACTGTAAATGGTTATTTTCCCAATAAGAATTTTGTGCAGGGAATGTCACAAAAGTAACAATAACAGAAAAAGTAATTCAGAGGGAAGGGTTTTCAGTACAATGACAAATGTGGGTGTTAGGGTTCTCTAAAGAGCCGTGGCCGAAAAGCGTGTCTTTCACAAGTAGCTGTAAAATCTGAACTAAATACACGTTTGATACAGCATATAACCACACTGGTGTTTGGATGCCGCTGTGTTTTCGTTAATCCTTCCAAAGATATGGCACACAAAGAAATCATGTCACTGTTGGCTTTACCATTGCTTGTTAGCACTGAATTGTGTTCAATATCATGGTCTTCCCCACCATTTCCTTTTGCTTGTCTCTCTCTGTTTGTCACCTATGCCCTTTTTTGTCCACCACAATGGTGTAAAACAAACAGTTGCACCCCCAGACCTCGTAGAATGTGATGGGACCCCAGAATTTTCCTTACCTCACAAATATCCATTGGCCTTCGGCTGAATGAGGGCCCTGAAAGGTTGGGCGCTTACTCCAAGGCACCCCACCCCCATCCGCAAGGGCTTGTATTATGCTACTGTTCCACAAATCTTTTCCTTCTATCTACACGGCTCATCCTTCACCTCTTCCTCTATCACAGTATTTTCGCTCACTTTTCTGGACATACTTTCTTTCATCTACTCCACTTCACCATCCTCTCTCATTCCTTCTCACACATATCCACAAAAGCTGCACAGTCTTTTCCTTTGGCCCTGTCAATATTTCGAGAGCTGTTTTCCTCCTTCGTGCACTTTTGGACATAATCGTAATTACCAGTATCCTGTGCTCTCTGCAGAGAGGCCCAGGACTGGATGAACATGTTGTCTGTACATTATTATGACTAGGGTTCCCGGTTTTAAGGAATTTTTTTTTTACATTTCCGTCTGTATTTATCCAGATATTTTTGCCCTCATTTCATCTGTATTTATCCATATTTATTTGGGGTTTTCTGAAGAAATGAAGCTGAAATAATTATATTTCCACATTTATTTAACCAATAAATATGCACTGATGCTTGAATGCCTGCCAAGTTTTACTGCTGTGAACTTCCGTAGAAGATAACTCAATGCACTTATACAACAAGCATTTGCAATGCAATAGGTCCCGCATTTGCGAGAGTTTAAGCTATTGGCGTTGTAAACGACAATGCCTTTTATTTATGTTTTAAAAACCAACACGTAAATAAAAGGCACTGTCATTTACAATGCAAACAACTCAAACTCTCGCAAATGCAAGACCAATTGCATTGCAAATGCTTGTTTACTTTTTGCATTGCAAATTCCTCTGCACAGCACACTAGTGCATCTGTGATTGACAAATCACAAAACAATTCTGATTTAACTTGAATAAGACACTTCGCGATTTTCTGTTTGTGATTTGCAATGATCCCTTGGATTTGCACTGTGAAATGTACAGCTCATGTATCCGGTCCAATATGTGTTATAAAATTCTTTGCTGCCCACCAAACAGTCCAGCTGCTGCTTCCCCCTCAAATAACTCTGTTGTTCTACAGGCTCAATTGTCCTAAGAACTCATAAAGTCTTCTTGAGTAAATTATAAATGAGTTGTCCACCCCTTCCATCCAGTTGGACTATTCCCTTCGTCCTTTCTCACTTCTTGCTTTGTCAGTATCTGGTCTAGAAGGAAAACCATATTTGACTGTGTGAAGCAAGGACTTGGCTAAAGTGTTCAGGCAATAAATTACCTTTACATTTGAGCTTTTACTTTGTACATTGTTTACATCACTCTTTTTATACTGAGCTTACTTTTACATTGGGAATAGTTACACTGCATTGTTTTACATAAAGGGCCCGATTCTGATGCAGATTTGAAAGCTTCCCGACCAAATCGGTTTGGAAATGGTTTCCAACCCACTCGGATCGAGAGAGTCCGACCGACCGAGTACGATGCATCCTGATGCTTCCAGATACGATTTGAATGGACTCCCATTGACTTCAAAGGGAGCATATCTTCCTAACTGCATCATAATTGGGCCATTGGTCGAGAAGACACGTTCCTGATCCGATTTGGAAGGAGCAAATGCCATTAGGAGGCCTTCCTAACCGCATCTTAATCAGGCCCTAGGTGGGAATGCTTTCCTAACCGCATCAGGATTAGGCCCATAGAGTTATCATTTCACAAAGGTAAGTCATGGTAATGAATGTGGATTTTGGGGGGGTTTAGGGTTCAGGGATGGATTGGGTATTGGGGTTCAGAGATGTATTCTTTTTTGGTTAAGGATTAAAAACTACTTCACATCGGCTTGAGCTTGTTTGAACAAAATAACAAAACAAAAGTAAGTCGTATACTGCATTTCCGAAGATTCTGGACTATCTAAACATGAAACAGCCTTCATATGTGCATAAGTAATGTTAGGGAGGATGAAATTTGGTATTCATAAAATTACAGAGAGAGAGAGAAAGAGAGAGAGAGAGAGAGCAAGAAAGAGAGAGAGAGAGAGAGAGAGAGAGTGTCGTGTATGTGTGTGTGTATGTGTATGTGTATGTGTATGTGTATGTGTGTGTATATATATATATATATATATATATATATATATATAAATATATATTTATATATATATATATATATATATATATATATATATATATATATATATATATATATATATATATATATATATATGTCTCACAAAGTGATCCAGCAGAACTTGAGAGCGCTCAACAGCGTGTGCTGCGCTCAGGGGTCGGATCCAGACCCATGTATTAATTTTTACGCAAAAGGAGCGGCACATCCAAGATATTTTTCAAAAGCTTTTTATTAGAGCTTCACCCCACCAACGCGTTTCAGCCTCAACAGGCTTTGCTCACGGTCAGTTAGTCCTTCCACTCTTTCTCTTATTTATACTGGCCCATTTTAGCCATTAGGAGGCATTATGGGATATGTAGTTTTTACTTGACATGTATGAGAAAGAAGTCGAGGAAAGAAAAGAACGAAAGTTCAAGCGGGATGAACAGGATTATTTATGTGGCAGAATTTTGACATTTGCAAGACGATACGACAACCTAAAAAAGAATTACCCAGCCTACAAAGCACCTTCAAGTGCAAGCGAGTCAGACGTAAGTGAAGATGGAACAGCACGTCAGACACCCCAGACAAAAAACTTGTCTGTTTTAGAAGAAGTCACGCTAGTCAACTTGGAAAAAAGTATCTCACGTGGCGGAGGAAGGGGAAGGGGAAGAAGACCATTCCAAGGGAGAGGCCGGGGGAGACCGGCACAAGCACAACAACCTCCCGCACCAGCACCAGAAAAACCCGCAGATCAAAACAACACAAGAAGACAATATCCCCTCCGCAACCGGAAACAGTAAATCTAATCGTCAATCTGTCCAACTACCAACTATCTGAGGATGAGAAAAGAGTATTAAACAAAGGCTTATCATTCTGCCCTGAATCTCATTTCGACTATACGCAGACCAAAATCGACATCTACAAATTTGTTCGGAAATTAAAGTTGGCTAAAATACATGCAAATAAACCTCCGACTTCAGTTGGCGAAAACTTGAGTAGCATCAATGAGGAAATAGAATCCCCTACTACAATAGAACAACTACCTGATATTAGAGAAACCTTTATAAGGATGTTTGATCAAGAGAACAGAGATATATCGGATATCCAAATGTTAGAGCAAATGGACATAAGAACTAACGAAAGACCAGAAAGAGGATTAAAAAGGAAATCCCGATTCTATCCTATATTGTCACCTGGGAATAAAATTGATCTATTTTCGGATGCTGTCCGAGGAGCTGGACAAATTACAGAAAACAAGAAACAATAGCAGGGAAAACCTAACAACTGGGGAAAGGAAAGCACTTAGTTCACTCATGGACAATGGCAAAATTACAATCAAGCCCGCCGACAAAGGGGGCAATATTGTAATAATGGATACTATGGATTACAAAAAAGAAGCTATGAGACAATTAAACCAACAGCAAAATTACTCTAAAATCTTGAACAATCCAAGTACCAGAATGTTGAAAGAACTGAAGGACCATCTGAATGAGTGGCACCACAAAGGATTACTGAATGATGAAGAGAGGAAATTCCTAGACATAGACTTTCCAACAATGCCCTGCATATATTTTCTGCCAAAAATACATAAGACTCTAGTAGACCCCCCAGGCAGACCAATCGTTTCTTCATGCAATTCCATATATGAAAATCTATCGAGATATGTGGACACTTTCTTGGCGCCAATTGCCCAAAGCATGCCGTCCTACATCAAGGATACCGGCCAGTTCCTTCGAATAATTCGGATATAAGATGGAATGAACAATATCTTTTAGCGACTATAGATGTCGTTTCCTTGTATACCTCGATAAGACATGATATAGGTATTGAAGCATGCCAGTATTTTTTGAAACAGCGGAGCATTTCAACCTTTGAACACACAAACATGCTCTTAAAAATGATTAACATCTGCTTAACGAACAATGTGTTCTTATTCAATCAGGAGTTATACAAACAAGAGTGTGGGACTGCCATGGGCATTTCGTTTTCTCCCAACTACGCCAATGTCACCATGGGATGGTGGGAGAAAACAATCGCCTGGAACACAAATAACCAAATGGAACTGGATCGGATCATATTGTGGGTCCGATACATAGATCTGACTCTGATTTTCGTGACTATTTTTCCAAACTGAATGCAAATACAGTAGGCCTCCAATTTACATGTGCCACAAGTACCAAAAGAATTGCGTTCTTGGATACTGAAATTTATATCTCAGACGGGAAACTGGAGTCTACCCTGTTCCGCAAGAAGACAGCAACCAACAGTGTGCTGCATGGCACAAGTTTCCACCCACAAGCACTGATGAAGAGTATCCCATACGGAGAATACATCAGACTAAAAAGGAACTGTTCCAAACCTGATGATGCAGAAACTAAAATAAATGAAAGCAAGATGAGATTCAAATCACGAGAATATCATGATCGAGTCCTAAAGAACTGTAAAAAGAAGGTTGACCAAAAAACAAGAACAGAATTATTGGTTGAAAAACCAAAAAAAGCAGTGGAAAAAGACCCGCCGAGATTCATAACCACATACAACAAGGAAAGTGGAATGATCGCCAACAAAATGAAAAAGTACTGGCATCTTATATCCGGGGATCCGGACATAGGACAGCTGGTAGGTAAACAACCACAAATAACTTACAGGAAGAACAAATCCCTGCAAGATTGCTTGGTGAACAGCTACTTTCAAGTTAAGACTCAAACAGACTGGTTGACAAACCAACGAAAAGGATTCAAACCCTGCTTGAGTTGCAAGGCGTGTAAAATTGGCATGAGCAAACAATCCATTGAAGAACCAAATGGCAAGATGATGCAGATCGACCAACAGATCTCATGCACTTCAAAAAATGTGGTGTACGTGATCGAATGCAAATGTGGTAGCAAATATATAGGGAGCACAACCTGTATGTTGAAAAAAAGAATCTTGGAACATATTAGAGCGGTCAAAAACAAAAATATGCTCTATGCCACAGCAAAACACATCAACGCTTGCCAAAATGGGGAGTGGAAATCAATGAGATTCTATGGACTTAAAATGTTGATGAGAACGGAAAGAGGTGGTGACACAGTTCGCAAACTGAGACAAATGGAGTCACGCCTAATCATCCGTTTCCGCACCAAAATGCCGAGAGGAATGAACTTTGGGGAAGACCTTCACATACACTTGGAGTGACTGTTACCGGGACCGGCTTAGTCTCTTCAATGCAATAGGGTACTATACCCGATGAACTCTGAGAAATAATTTGGGAACTAATCCCGTATGAATTATGTAAATTACCCTTGCCCTTATGAACTGAATATGATGCAATTGATTATCAAAACACAAATTGGTTAATACACCAGTCTTTCTTTTCATATAATTTTTTGATATACTTCTAAAAACCGTAAAAACTACATATCCCATAATGCCTCCTAATGGCTAAAATGGGCCAGTATAAATAAGAGAAAGAGTGGAAGGACTAACTGACCGTGAGCAAAGCCTGTTGAGGCTGAAACGCGTTGGTGGGGTGAAGCTCTAATAAAAAGCTTTTGAAAAATATCTTGGATGTGCCGCTCCTTTTGCGTAAAAAATATATATATATATATATATATATATATATATATATATATATATATATATATATATATATATATATATATATATACACATATATATACACGGAAAGGATGTCCCCCAGGTGAAGATGCACTTGAAGCAACAGGCGGAGGCTGCACTTTTAAACAGCTTCCTTTTATTTCATTACCGGACATCACAGCGCTTTTTAAATGAATAGCCCTACGCGTTTCGGAGCTCCTGCTCCTTGTTCACGGGCTCCGGGCAATGTCAGCTGGTTGGAAAGGGGAGAAACCGAGTCTCTCTACTTTTTCATATTTGAACAACCACAGGTGAGTCACGCCCTCCAGTGGGCTTGTTCATGTCGACAGGTTTCTGGGACTTGTAGTTTACTCCTCTTGCAACTTGCATTTGTTAATCCTCTAGTGGATTTCCAGCCAGTAATGACATCTTGAATGCCTGATTAGTTGCTCTCTGGTGAGGTAGAAGTTCTTGACTCCGGTATTTTACTCGAACTGTTACTTCCTGCAGTGCGCTTTAATTCAAACAGTTTGTGCGCGCAGCCCGCCATTATTTCAGAGGGAGTGCAATCTTCTCGACCAGGACGGGACGAAATATATAAACACGAAAAGGATGTCCCCCAGGTGAAGATGCACTTGAAGCAACAGGCGGAGGCTGCACTTTTAAACAGCTTCCTTTTATTTCATTTCCGGACATCACAGCGCTTTTTAAATGAATAACCCTGCGCGTTTCGGAGCTCCTGCTCCTTGTTCACGGGCTCCGGGCAATGTCAGCTGGTTGGAAAGGGGAGAAACCGAGTCTCTCTACTTTTTCATATTTGAACAACCACAGGTGAGTCACGCCCTCCAGTGGGCTTGTTCATGTCGACAGGTTTCTGGGACTTGTAGTTTACTCCTCTTGCAACTTGCATTTGTTAATCCTCTAGTGGATTTCCAGCCAGTAATGACCTCTTGAATGCCTGATTAGTTGCTCTCTGGTGAGGTAGAAGTTCTTGACTCCGGTATTTTACTCAAACTGTTACTGCCTGCAGTGCGCTTTAATACAAACAGTTTGTGCGCGCAGCCCGCCATTATTTCAGAGGGAGTGCAATCTTCTCGACCAGGACAGGCTGAAATATATAAACACGAAAAGGATGTCCCCCAGGTGAAGATGCACTTGAAGCAACAGGCGGAGGCTGCACTTTTAAACAGCTTCCTTTTATTTCATTTCCGGACATCACAGCGCTTTTTAAATGAATAGCCCTACGCGTTTCGGAGCTCCTGCTCCTTGTTCACGGGCTCCGGGCAATGTCAGCTGGTTGGAAAGGGGAGAAACCGAGTCTCTCTACTTTTTCATATTTGAACAACCACAAGCGCTGTGATGTCCGGAAATGAAATAAAAGGAAGCTGTTTAAAAGTGCAGCCTCCGCCTGTTGCTTCAAGTGCATCTTCACCTGGGGGACATCCTTTTCGTGTGTGTGTGTATATATATGTGTATATATATATATATATATATATACATATATATATATATATATATGTATGTATATATATATATATATATATATATATTCACTGAAAAAACCATAGGTTATAGACCATATATAGTTAGGAATTAGCATTTAAAAAACCTTATTTTACTCACACAAAACCATTGAAATTCCATATATAGTTAGTTGCACTAACTATATATCGCGCACCTGCAATCCACTGCTGATCATGTCACATATTACATCATTCATGACATGGTCAGTGACATCACTGATGACATCACTGATGACATCTCAAATGACATCACTGATGACATCACTGATGACATCTCATTTGACATCATTCTTGTGCTAATACGATAAACCTCTTCAGACTCTAATATAACCTTAGATACACTCAGTGTATACAGACACACACACTTCCACTCATCCATGGAGTTACTCACACACCCAGTCAGTCATGCAAAGAAACAATCTCATCTCCATTTCTTCAACTATACAGTTAAACACACCTTACTTATTGAAACATATACTAACACATATTTACTCTCTTATACAATCCCTGATACAAGTTCACAATGATCGATACAACCACTCACTCATTCGGTGGCTCTCATGCACAGTTATTTATATATGCCAACTCTCACATGTACTGTGTTTTACATATGTACTTACTATGACATGTAGCATTGAGATATCCATTCACTCATCAATACACTCATGCACACAGTCAACTGCCCATGTAGCTGTTTCCACATGCACTCTTGAACTCATACACCTAGTGAATAAACTGTTCACACATCTATGCATAGAGTCACACACCTTCCAGCCACCCCCACACAAACTCAATCTCCCATAGAAATACTTGGGCAAGCAATTAATAACACATATAGCCTCTCGTATAGCTAATGATCAACACATGCAGCAGTTTACAGAACAACAGACATAATGATGCACAAATTAAGACAGTTTAGTCACTAACCCATGCATTCAGTGAGACACATTTAATCACTCACTCATACAGTCAGTCACGCACCTACTAAATCCTTCATCCAGACACTTATACATCCACTCATTCTTCAATATGTAAGATATATTTTAACTTTACAGAAACATACAGTCACTGGATGTTGTCATCAGTGATGTCATCAGTGATGTCATTTGAGATGTCATCAGTGATGTCATCAGTGATGTCACTGACCATGTCATGAATGATGTAATATGTGACATGATCAGCAGTGGATTGCAGGTGCGCGATATATAGTTAGTGCAACTAACTATATATGGAATTTCAATGGTTTTGTGTGAGTAAAATAAGGTTTTTTAAATGCTAATTCCTAACTATATATGGTCTATAACCTATGGTTTTTTCAGTGAATTTTCAAGGTTTTGTAAATGCTAATTCCTAACTATATATGGTCTATAACCTATGGTTTTTTCAGTGAATTTCAATGGTTTTTTAATAGCAAATATCATAAGCTGTCGAATGTCAAGTACGTGGTAAGTGAAAACATTTTCGTGTTTATGCACACTGATCTGCTTTGAATGGTGCCCCCCCCCCCTCATTTCTATTAGGAGTACTCTCTCTTTGCAGATAGTGAAAGGTAGTTAACGCAGGCCTTTGCCCCCGTTGTAATCCGTCGTGCCTGCTTCTCTCTCCATTTGATTGATTGTTATCCAAGTATTTACTGTTTTAGAATTAGTTCTCTTTGGTTCATTCTCTATTTACAAACAAACACAGAGTCGCAATACTCTGTTTAGTCTTTGCAGATAACGAAAAATCGTGTAAAAAAAAAGAAAAGGAATCGAGCAAAATCAGTAGGCCACTAATGGGATCTCTTTTTGACCTCGCTAAAATAGAAACATTAGGAACAACCCCTCATGACAAATACAAAACTAGTGAGATGAACTGAACTCCACACAATGATGGCTGCAAAACAGCTCGGCTCCGCCACCCACCCCGCCCAAAATAACGATAAAGAGCGGCTGCCATGATTGGTTGCGGAATGGCCACGATGGAGCTACGAAATTATGCTGCTCTCATGCTAACCCCAGCTTCAGTCTGAAACATCCAGAAACATGTAGACTACCAATTCGATCAGTTCCGGTAGCGCCCCAATGTAACCCGGTAGAGAAGAACTAGCCCTCCCCTCTTTCACTGATGGTTCTTGTTGCCTGTCCCTTCTGTTCTCATTTAACAGAACTATTTAGCCTGCTGAAAGGGGTTGTGTTCCGACCGCTGGTTGGTGGAGACATTTTGACTATATTCTGGACCTGCGTTGTCGCGTAATGCGTCATATGACGCGCCGCGTTAGCGCATCCGGGGCGCGCAGCGCGTAACGTAAGCATAACAAGTCATGTGACTTGTTAATAAAACTTTTCATTGGTTCATTTTACTTTTCTTATTGTAATGATGAAAGGCTTGCTCATATGACCTAAAAATTACGCTTTTCATTACTTCCGAACATTATTTTTTCTTAAATATATGTTATAATGTTCCAGGCTAATGTACTTTCCCGGAAATTTTACAACTGTCCTGCAAGTAAAATATATTCTTTTTTCGAGAAAAAGAGCGTTTCTTCGTCCCATGATGGAGCCGTTGAGCAAAAGAGGGTCGACCTGCTGTCTTAGTCGCCGATACGCCTGAATATGAGATTCTTATCGATCACTTTATGTTGCAGGAATAGAAAACACAACAGCCCTTGACCATTTATCTTTACTGCGTTCCTTCGTATTATACCTTTTACCCTTCATGTAATTGGTCTGCTTTATTTCACTTGCCTTTTAATGATTCTAAAACAGTGACTATTATTACAAACTTTACCAATGTATATACTACTACCATGTTTTCTTTTAAAAACCTTTATTGTGAAAATTTCATTATACAAATACGAGCCTATAACCACGTGGGCCGGCCACGGAGCAAACTGTAATCGTATGTGATGAGTAGACATTTACACTGTAGAGGAACGTAACGGGCGGGCCATTAGGTTGCAAGAACTAAGGTGTCTAACAGTTACGGAATCGGTGGACGTACATTTTATAATTAAAATACGACAGGGCCAGTTACAATAAAATTATCTAGATATACATTTGCGGGCAAGTACCATGGGTGACGTTAATTCGAACTTTCAACAGTACAGTAATCAATAACACATCAGAACTTAATATCAATAGGGATGTCGAAATATTCAATCAATTCTCGTCCCCGCCCGCCATGTGCTTCAAAACTGCATACGTATCTCGTGATTTCAAGGTTCTGCAACCAGTACACAACAAGGAGTTACGAGTCCCATTTATTCCGGCGCCATTTTGGGCGAGGACGGGCAGGTCCAGGATATAGTCAAAATGTCTCTACCAACCATCGACTATGATGATGTTCATATGCTGTATTTATTAGAGTAACACTCATCTGCCCACATGAAATTAATTTACCACAATCTAAACATGTCATTTTAATCTTTCCAAAGTTCTTCTAAATATTTGGGACCGTTTCCCTTGCCTCTGAAGCTCTCAGTGCCACTTCTTTGATGAATGTACTAGCAGGTCAGGGGTTCTCCTCCAAATCTCTCTTTTATGCAGCACTATAATTAATTGGTACCACCTCTCCATATGACGATGCATGGTATAGTTACCACAACTATATATTTTTTCGGTTCCTCTGGAGAGTTCATCGTGGCAGATGAAGCGTGTAACATACCGGGCATTTACCTTTTTTTGCATGTACAGAAAAAGGAAAAAAAAATCGAGCGTTCGAGTTCTTAGGTGTCCCAGGGCCATTTTAGTGGACCAGGCCCAAATCCAAAGAACAGCTATCTCACAGTCTAATGGGGCGACCCACACCGAGTTTCAGCATTGTAGGATGACCACACAAGTACAGCAACTTGCTAGACATCACCTCGGTGCCATCCGGATCTCGGCGCCCCACTGCAGATGAAGTGCCTCTCAACTATGAAACCACCACTGTGACATCCGGATCTTGGCGCGTTGTGCTGCCTTCGGCCTATTCGCACATCGGTCCGCTACTGACGCCATCTCACAGGCTAATGGGGCGACCCACGCCGAGTTTCAGCATTGTAGGATGACCACACCAGTGCAGCAACTTGCTAGACATCACCTCGGTGCCATCCGAATCTTGGCATCTCAACGCCTAGTGGTATCTTCCATACAGAAAATATTGTTACGCTACCTTTGGCCCCATTCGCACATCAGTCCGCAACTTAGACATCACCTCGGTGCCATCCGGATCTTGGCATCTCAGCGCCTTGTGGTGTCTTCTCGTCAGAAAATATTGTTGCGCTGCCTTTGGCCCCATTCGCACATCAGTCCGCTACTGACACCATCTCACAGGCCAACAGGGCGCCCCACGCCGACTTTCAGCATTGTAGGATGGCCACACCAGTGCAGCAACTTACTAGACACCACCTCGGTGCCATCCGGATCTTGGCGCGTTGTGCTGCCTTCGGCCTATTCGCACATCGGTCCGCTACTGACGCAAACTCACAGGCCAACGGGGCGTCCCACGCCGACTTTCAACATTGTAGGATGGCCACACCAGTGCTGCAACTTGCTGGACACCACCTCGGTGCCATCCGGATCTTGGCACGCTGTGTTGCCTTCGGCCTATTCGCACATCGGTCCGCTACTGACGCCGCCTCACGTGCCAACGTATTTTCTCCGCATTTTATACCCTATGCCGCATAACAGGTCATGTGACTTGTTTATAAAACTTTTCATTGGTTCATTTTACTTTTGGTTTCCTAATGATGGAAGGCATGATCATATGACCTAAAAACAACACTTTTCATTGGATGAAAACTTTTTTTTTTTTCCAAACGATGAAAGCCCCACCTTGTTTCTGGATGTTTCAGACTGAAGCTGGCGTCAGCATGAGAGCACCACCATCTCGTAGCTCCGTCGTGGTCAATCCGCGAGCAATCATGGCAGCCGCTCCCCACCAGAAGCCTGCAGGAGTCGGGGCCCCCAAAACTTTTGATGAATTCTCAAAGCGGAGGGGACGCTTTCGAGAATGGGGTCCAAGACCTAGCAGACAAGCGTCCGATTTCCAAGGTGTCCCAGGGCCATTTCAGTGGACCAGGCCCAAAAAGGAAAGAGCCTGCCGCCATTTTGAGAGTCCTGTGGCAGCCGACTATCGCTGCACCGCAAGAGTGGGCGCAACTCAGCTGAATTGCGGCTTTTGACACAGTGGACCAAAAACGGACGGAATGGCAACTGAAACGGTAAAGGGGCGCCCCACTACAACAGATGACACTCCACCTGGAGAGGCCCGTTCACGCCGCCTCCCCCGGGGCGCTCCACGCCGTTATTCGGAGCAGCATTGTAGGATACCAAAACCAGTGCGGCAACTTACTGGACATCACCTTGGTGCCATCGTTCTGCTGCCTTGGAACTATTCGCACAACAGTTTGCTACTGAAGACCCACCCCCCGCGACGCCCCACGCCGTTATTTGCTGGGTGGCAACTTACTAGACATCACTTTCGTGTCATGTAGATTTCAGCGCGTTCTGCTGCCTTGGAACTATTCGCACAACAGTTTGCTACTGATGACCCGCCCCACGCCGGAAATCTGGACGTTGTGCTGCGTTGGGACTATTCGCACAGCCGACCGCTACTTCGTTGTTTTTCCCTAAAAATGTTTATATGTTATTACTATTTTTGTTTTCTTGTATATATTTATAAATTATTAAAGTTTTATAATCTTACTACTTTGTCGGAGTGCTATATATTTTTAATGTGACACATAATTGTAAAAACTTTGATGTACAAAGAGTCATCCCTGGAATCTTCCGCTTCACGCTCGGTCCCCTCCCCAATCACAATACAGGATGGTTTTCAGATAATAGCAACGCTTCTGCTGTGACGGATCTCATCGAGTGTGGGCCTTGATCTACTATAACTCCTTTGAAGAGGGGTGAATCTTTACAGCTGTGGCCATAAACTACATCTGCAGGGCTAGCTGATACCCTAGGACCAGCCTGGACAATCGGACACAGAGGAAAAGGAGTGTCAGAGGGTGCAGTAGTGAATAGGGCGAAAGGGAGGTGTCGGGCGGGCACAGGGTGTGATTCTCAGGAAAGAGCAGCGCAGATGGGGGGAGGTTTATTACCCATGCATAAGACAGAGAGCGGGGGTGACCACTGCCTGGGGGAGATGCTTGCGAGGGTGGGGAGCCATGCTAAGGATCGACAGCGTGCACAGAGTGGGTCTGGTCAAGGCATCTAAAATGGCTGCCGTGCACGACAAAAGTGTGGCATTTGAAAAAAGACAAGATGGCGCAGACAATGTTTTTCAACACTTCCTGATTACCTTCGAATCGAACGTTAACAGACGTTGGGGCATATTACCAAAGTTAAGCGATATTTATCCCTAACGATGCATTGCAAAGATTTTTTTACCGTCAGAAATTATCGCAGATAAACGTTGCTATTATCAAAGTTTATCGCAAATACGATAAAAACCGACCGCAATGCATTAATATCGCTGAAAACTCAGCGATATTCATGCATTACCGAGCTAATCCTCTTAGCCATGTTATCCACCTCCCATAGGATAACATGGCTAAGAACTGCTCAGGGCAGCTGTTACTTTTTGGAGATATTCGCGCTCATCTCGAATATTTCCAAAAGTTGATAATAGGAGATAGCGATGTTAGCGACTGTTTCCAGTCGCTAACATCTTGGCATGCCCACTTTGCATGTCATTAGTGATAAATATCACTCACATGCAAAGTGGGGCCCAAGATGGTCGCTATCTCCTACTAGCCGTCGCTAACTGGTGTTAGCAACAGCTAGGTAATACAGATATAATTTTATCTCCGCGAAGCGGAGCGCTGTTACAGATATATATCTTGTTTTTGAACGTTAATTTCTCAAAATGCACTGAAGCACATATATTGAGACCTAGCAAAGGCACATCGGGCTACCAGTCCCTAATATTTTACCAAGTTTCGTGCAAATCCATTCAGCCGTTCGATTATTATTATTATTTATTTTTTTTGCCCCGCGGGGCCCTTTTAAAACCTCCACATCAAACCTAGGGGATCAGCGAGGATCTACTATGCCCCCTTATGGTCATTTGCCCCTTCGCTTTGGCCTCCTCTTGTCTCTCGATCCTACCGAGAGACAAGATGGCGGCCGCTACGGACTGTTTGGAATGTTTACAGACACCGGAGAGCCAATCAGCTTCGCTTCGCAAAGCTCCGTGACGCGAAAAGTACGCGAAGCGGTCCGCTGTTACAGATATATATCTTTTTTTGAACGTTAATTTCTCAAAATCCACTGAAGCACATATATTGAGACCTAGCAAAGGCACATCGGGCTACCAGTCCCTACAATTTTACCAAGTTTCGTGCAAATCCATTCAGCCGTAAGATTATTATTATAATTTTTTTTTTTTGCCCCGCGGGGCCCTTTTAAAACCTCCACATCAAACCTAGGGGGTCAGCGAGGATCTACTATTCCCCCTTATGGTCATTTGCCCCTTCGCTTTGGCCTCCTCTTGTCTCTCGATCCTACCGAGAGACAAGATGGCGGCCGCTACGGACTTTTTGGAATGTTGACAGACGCCAGAGAACCAATCAGCTTCGCTTCACAAAGCTCCGTTGCGCGAAAAGTCCGCGAACCAGTGCGCTAACTGGTCCGCTGTTACAGATATATATCTTTTTTTAAACGTTAATTTCTCAAAATCCACTGGAGCACATATATTGAGACCTACAAAAGGCACATCGGGCTACCAGTCCCTACAATTTTGCCAAGTTTCGTGCAAATCCATTCAGCCGTTCGGGCTAAAAGTGAGGCCAACCGCCCTATGGAAAACTCAATGTTAAAAACACGTTTTGGGACCCCCCTTTTTTCTCGGCCCCCACCGGACGAACCCCCCCCAAATTTTCAAGGGCTGCTCAGAAACAAAATGTGCCATTTTCCTGAAAATTTCAGCCAATTCCGTCCACAAACGCCAAAGTTATTAGACATAGAATTTTCAAAAAACCCATAGAGAAAAAATCCTAACTATATATACCTACTGGCGACCGCCAGTAGGTAATATATATATATATATATATATATATATATATATATATATATATATATATATATATATATATATATATATATATATATATATATATATATATATATATTACCTACTGGCGGTCGCCAGTAGGTATATATAGTTAGGATTTTTTCCCTATGGGATTTTTGAAAATTCTATGTCTAATAACTTTGGCGTTTGTGGACGGAATTGGCTGAAATTTTCAGGAAAATGGCACATTTTGTTTCTGAGCAGCCCTTGAAAATTTGGGGGGGGTTTGTCAAGGGGGGGCCGAGAAAAAAGGGGGGTCCCAAAACGTGTTTTTAACATTGAGTTTTCCATAGGGCGGTTGGCCTCACTTTTAGCCCGAACGGCAGAATGGATTTGCACGAAACTTGGCAAAATTGTAGGGACTGGTAGCCCGATGTGCCTTTTGTAGGTCTCAATATATGTGCTTCAGTGGATTTTGAGAAATTAACGTTCAAAAAAAGATATATATCTGTAACAGCGGACCGGGCAGCGCTCCAGTTCGCGTACTTTTCGCGCAACGGAGCTTTGTGAAGCGAAGCTGATTGGTTCTCCGGCGTCTGTAAACATTCCAAACAGTCCGTAGCGGCGGCCATCTTGTCTCTCGGTAGGATCGAGAGACAAGAGGAGGCCAAAGCGAAGGGGCAAATGACCATAAGGGGGCATAGTAGATCTTCGCTGACCCCCTAGGTTTGATGTGGAGGTTTTAAAAGGGCCCCGCGGGCAAAAAAAAAAAATAATAATAATAATCGAACGGCTGAATGGATTTGCACGAAACTTGGTAAAATATTAGGGACTGGTAGCCCGATGTGCCTTTGCTAGGTCTCAATATATGTGCTCCAGTGGATTTTGAGAAATTAACGTTCAAAAAAAGATATATATCTGTAACAGCGCTCCGCTTCGCGTAACGGAGGTTTGCGAAGCTGATTGGTTCTCCGGCGTCTGTAAACCATGCAAACAGTCCGTAGCGGCCGCCATCTTGTCTCTCGGTAGGATCGAGAGACAAGAGGAGGCCAAAGCGAAGGGGCAAATGACCATAAGGGGGCATAGTAGATCCTCCTTGACCTCTTAGGTTTGATGTGGAGGTTTTAAAAGGGCCCCGCGAGGCAAAAAAAAAAAAATAATAATAATCGAACGGCTGAATGGATTTGCACGAAACTTGGCAAAATTGTAGGGACTGGTAGTCCGATGTGCCTTTGCTAGATCTCAATATATGTGCTCCAGTGGATTTTGAGAAATTAACGTTCAAAAAAAGATATATATCTGTAACAGCGCTCCGCTTCGCGGAGATAAAATTATATCTGTATTACCTAGCTGTTGCTAACACCAGTTAGCGACGGCTAGTAGGAGATAGCGACCATCTTGGGCCCCACTTTGCATGTGAGTGATATTTATCACTAATGACATGCAAAGTGGGCATGCCAAGATGTTAGCGACTGGAAACAGTCGCTAACATCGCTATCTCCTATTATCAACTTTTGGAAATATTCGCGATAAGCGCGAATATCTCCAAAAGCTAGCACCTGCCCTGAGCAGTTCTAAGGCATGTTATCCAATGGGAGGTGGATAACATGGCTAAGAGCATTAGCTCGGTAATGCATGAATATCGCTGAGTTTTCAGCGATATTAATGCATTGCGGTCGTTTTTTATCGTATTTGCGATAAACCTTGATAATAGCAAGGTTTATCTGCGATAATTTCTGACGATGCTTAGCGGTAAAAAAATCGTTGCTAAGCATCGTTAGGGATAAATATCGCTTAACTTTGGTAATATGCCCCGACGTCTGTTAACGTTCGATTCGAAGGAAATCAGGAAGTGTTGAAAAACATTGTCTGCGCCATCTTGCCTTTTTTCAAATGCCACACTTTTGTCGTGCACGGCAGTCATTTTAGATGCCTTGACCAGACCCACTCTGTGCACGCTGTCGATCCTTAGCATGACTCCCCACCCTTGCAAGCATCTCCCCCAGGCAGTGGTCACCCCCCGCTCTCTGTCTTATGCATGGGTAATAAACCACCCCCCATCTGCGCTGCTCTTCCCTGAGAATCACACCCTGTGCCCGCCAGACACCTCCCTTTCGCCCTATTTACTACCGCACCCTCTGACACTCCTTTTCCTCTGTGTCCGATTGTCCAGGCCGGTCCTAGGGTATCAGCTAGCCCTGCAGATGTAGTTTATGGCCCCAGCTGTAAAGAATCACCCCTCTTCAAAGGAGTTATAGTAGATCAAGGCCCACACTCGATGAGATCCGTCACAGCAGACGCGTTCCTATTATCTGAAAACCATCCTGTATTGTGATTGGGGAGGGGACCGATCCTGAAGCGGAAGATTCCAGGGATGACTCTTTGTACATCAAAGTTTTTACAATTATGTGTCACATTAAAAATATATAGCACTCCAACAAAGTAGTAAGATTATAAAACTTTAATAACCTATAAATATATACAAGAAAACAAAAACAGTAATAACATATAAACATTTTTAGGGAAAAACAACGAAGTAGCGGTCGGCTGTGCGAATAGTCCCAACGCAGCACAACGTCTAGATTTCTGGCGTGGGGCGTCGCGGGGGGTGGGTCATCAGTAGCAAACTGTTGTGCGAATAGTTCCAAGGCAGCAGAACGATGGCACCAAGGTGATGTCCAGTAAGTTGCCGCACTGGTTTTGGTATCCTACAATGCTGCTCCGAATAACGGCGTGGGGCGCCCCGGGGGAGGCGGCGTGAACGGGCCTCTCCAGGTGGAGTCTCATCTGTTGTAGTGGGGCGCCCCTTTACCGTTTCAGTTGCCATTCCGTCCGCTTTTGGTCCACTGTGTCAAAAGCCGCAATTCAGCTGAGTTGCGCCCACTCTTGCGGTGCAGCGATAGGCGGCTGTCACAGGACTCTCAAAATGGTGGCAGGCTGTTTCCTTTTTGGGCCTGGTCCACTGAAATGGCCCTGGGACACCTTGGAAATCGGACGCTTGTCTGCTAGGTCTTGGACCCCATTCTCGAAAGCGTCCCCTCCGCCTTGAGGATTCATCAAAAGTTTTGGGGGCCCCCGACTCCTGTAGGCTTCTGGTGGGGAGCGGCTGCCATGATTGCTCGCGGAATGACCACGACGGAGCTACGAGATGGTGGTGCTCTCATGCTGACGCCAGCTTCAGTCTGAAACATCCAGAAACAAGGTGGGGCTTTCATCGTTTGGGAAAAAAAAAAAGTTTTCATCCAATGAAAAGTGTTGTTTTTAGGTCATATGATCAAGCCTTCCATCATTAGGAAACCAAAAGTAAAATGAACCAATGAAAAGTTTTATAAACAAGTCACATGACCTGTTATGCGGCATAGGGTATAAAATGCGGAGAAAATACGTTGGCACGTGAGGCGGCGTCAGTAGCGGACCGATGTGCGAATAGGCCGAAGGCAGCGCAACAATATTTCCTGAATAGAAGACACCACAAGGCGCTGAGATGCCAAGATCCGGATGGCACCGAGGTGGTGTCTAGTAAGTTGCCGCACTGGTGTGGCAATCCTACAATGGTAAAAGTCGGCGTGGGGCGCCCCGTTGGCCTGTGAGATGGCGTCAGTAGCGGACCGATGTGCGAATGGGGCCAAAGGCAGCGCAACAATATTTTCGGAATAGAAGACACCACAAGGCGCTGAGATGCCAAGATCCGGATGGCACCGAGGTGGTGTCTAGCAAGTTGTGGCACTGGTGTGGCCATCCTACAATGGTAAAAGTCGGCGTGGGGCGCCCTGTTGGCCTGTGAGATGGTGTCAGTAGCGGACCGATGTGCGAATGGGGCCAAAGGCAGCGCAACAATATTTTCTGACTGACACCACAAGGCGCTGAGATGCGATGAGATTATCACGGCTTATATATTACCTACTGGCGGTCGCCAGTAGGTATATATAGTTAGGATTTTTTCCCTATGGGATTTTTGAAAATTCTATGTCTAATAACTTTGGCGTTTGTGGACGGAATTGGCTGAAATTTTCAGGAAAATGGCACATTTTGTTTCTGAGCAGCCCTTGAAAATTTGGGGGGGGTTCGTCAAGGGGGGGCCGAGAAAAAAGGGGGGTCCCAAAACGTGTTTTTAACATTGAGTTTTCCATAGGGCGGTTGGCCTCACTTTTAGCCCGAACGGCTGAATGGATTTGCACGAAACTTGGCAAAATTGTAGGGACTGGTAGCCCGATGTGCCTTTTGTAGGTCTCAATATATGTGCTTCAGTGGATTTTGAGAAATTAACGTTCAAAAAAAGATATATATCTGTAACAGCGGACCGGGCAGCGCTCCAGTTCGCGTACTTTTCGCGCAACGGAGCTTTGTGAAGCGAAGCTGATTGGTTCTCCGGCGTCTGTAAACATTCCAAACAGTCCGTAGCGGCCGCCATCTTGTCTCTCGGTAGGATCGAGAGACAAGAGGAGGCCAAAGCGAAGGGGCAAATGACCATAAGGGGGCATAGTAGATCCTCGCTGACCCCCTAGGTTTGATGTGGAGGTTTTAAAAGGGCCCCGCGGGGCAAAAAAAATAAATAATAATAATAATCGAACGGCTGAATGGATTTGCACGAAACTTGGTAAAATATTAGGGACTGGTAGCCCGATGTGCCTTTGCTAGGTCTCAATATATGTGCTCCAGTGGATTTTGAGAAATTAACGTTCCAAAAAAGATATATATCTGTAACAGCGCTCCGCTTCGCGTAACGGAGGTTTGCGAAGCTGATTGGTTCTCCGGCGTCTGTAAACATTGCAAACAGTCCGTAGCGGCCGCCATCTTGTCTCTCGGTAGGATCGAGAGACAAGAGGAGGCCAAAGCGAAGGGGCAAATGACCATAAGGGGGCATAGTAGATCCTCCTTGACCTCTTAGGTTTGATGTGGAGGTTTTAAAAGGGCCCCGCGAGGCAAAAAAAAATAAATAAATAATAATCGAACGGCTGAATGGATTTGCACGAAACTTGGCAAAATTGTAGGGACTGGTAGTCCGATGTGCCTTTGCTAGGTCTCAATATATGTGCTCCAGTGGATTTTGAGAAATTAACGTTCAAAAAAAGATATATATCTGTAACAGCGCTCCGCTTCGCGGAGATAAAATTATATCTGTATTACCTAGCTGTTGCTAACACCAGTTAGCGACGGCTAGTAGGAGATAGCGACCATCTTGGGCCCCACTTTGCATGTGAGTGATATTTATCACTAATGACATGCAAAGTGGGCATGCCAAGATGTTAGCGACTG
This sequence comes from Lissotriton helveticus, assembly GCF_964261635.1. Taxonomy (NCBI): domain Eukaryota; kingdom Metazoa; phylum Chordata; class Amphibia; order Caudata; family Salamandridae; genus Lissotriton; species Lissotriton helveticus. Next base: position 1,070,708,516 of record NC_136072.1, on the reverse strand, counting down.
GAAACAGTCGCTAACATCGCTATCTCCTATTATCAACTTTTGGAAATATTCGCGATAAGCGCGAATATCTCCAAAAGCTAGCACCTGCCCTGAGCAGTTCTAAGGCATGTTATCCAATGGGAGGTGGATAACATGGCTAAGAGCATTAGCTCGGTAATGCATGAATATCGCTGAGTTTTCAGCGATATTAATGCATTGCGGTCGTTTTTTATCGTATTTGCGATAAACCTTGATAATAGCAAGGTTTATCTGCGATAATTTCTGACGATGCTTAGCGGTAAAAAAATCGTTGCTAAGCATCGTTAGGGATAAATATCGCTTAACTTTGGTAATATGCCCCAACGTCTGTTAACGTTCGATTCGAAGGAAATCAGGAAGTGTTGAAAAACATTGTCTGCGCCATCTTGCCTTTTTTCAAATGCCACACTTTTGTCGTGCACGGCAGTCATTTTAGATGCCTTGACCAGACCCACTCTGTGCACGCTGTCGATCCTTAGCATGACTCCCCACCCTCGCAAGCATCTCCCCCAGGCAGTGGTCACCCCCGCTCTCTGTCTTATGCATGGGTAATAAACCACCCCCCATCTGCGCTGCTCTTCCCTGAGAATCACACCCTGTGCCCGCCCGACACCTCCCTTTCGCCCTATTCACTACCGCACCCTCTGACACTCCTTTTCCTCTGTGTCCGATTGTCCAGGCCGGTCCTAGGGTATCAGCTAGCCCTGCAGATGTAGTTTATGGCCCCAGCTGTAAAGAATCACCCCTCTTCAAAGGAGTTATAGTAGATCAAGGCCCACACTCGATGAGATCCGTCACAGCAGACGCGTTTCTATTATCTGAAAACCATCCTGTATTGTGATTGGGGAGGGGACCGAGCCTGAAGCGGAAGATTCCAGGGATGACTCTTTGTACATCAAAGTTTTTACAATTATGTGTCACATTAAAAATATATAGCACTCCAACAAAGTAGTAAGATTATAAAACTTTAATAACTTATAAATATATACAAGAAAACAAAAACAGTAATAACATATAAACATTTTTAGGGAAAAACAACGAAGTAGCGGTCGGCTGTGCGAATAGTCCCAACGCAGCACAACGTCCAGATTTCTGGCGTGGGGCGTCGCGGGGGGTGGGTCATCAGTAGCAAACTGTTGTGCGAATAGTTCCAAGGCAGCAGAACGATGGCACCAAGGTGATGTCTATTAAGTTGCCGCACTGGTTTTGGTATCCTACAATGCTGCTCCGAATAACGGCGTGGGGCGCCCCGGGGGAGGCGGCGTGAATGGGCCTCTCCAGGTGGAGTCTCATCTGTTGTAGTGGGGCGCCCCTTTACCGTTTCAGTTGCCATTCCGTCCGCTTTTGGTCCACTGTGTCAAAAGCCGCAATTCAGCTGAGTTGCGCCCACTCTTGCGGTGCAGCGATAGGCGGCTGTCACAGGACTCTCAAAATGGCGGCAGGCTGTTTCCTTTTTGGGCCTGGTCCACTGAAATGGCCCTGGGACACCTTGGAAATCGGACGCTTGTCTGCTAGGTCTTGGACCCCATTCTCGAAAGCGTCCCCTCCGCCTTGAGGATTCATCAAAAGTTTTGGGGGCCCCCGACTCCTGTAGGCTTCTGGTGGGGAGCGGCTGCCATGATTGCTCGCGGAATGACCACGACGGAGCTACGAGATGGTGGTGCTCTCATGCTGACGCCAGCTTCAGTCTGAAACATCCAGAAACAAGGTGGGGCTTTCATCGTTTGGGAAAAAAAAAAGTTTTCATCCAATGAAAAGTGTTGTTTTTAGGTCATATGATCAAGCCTTCCATCATTAGGAAACCAAAAGTAAAATGAACCAATGAAAAGTTTTATAAACAAGTCACATGACCTGTTATGCGGCATAGGGTATAAAATGCGGAGAAAATACGTTGGCACGTGAGGCGGCGTCAGTGCGGACCGATGTGCGAATAGGCCGAAGGCAGCGCAACAATATTTCCTGAATAGAAGACACCACAAGGCGCTGAGATGCCAAGATCCGGATGGCACCGAGGTGGTGTCTAGTAAGTTGCCGCACTGGTGTGGCAATCCTACAATGGTAAAAGTCGGCGTGGGGCGCCCCGTTGGCCTGTGAGATGGCGTCAGTAGCGGACCGATGTGCGAATGGGGCCAAAGGCAGCGCAACAATATTTTCGGAATAGAAGACACCACAAGGCGCTGAGATGCCAAGATCCGGATGGCACCGAGGTGGTGTCTAGCAAGTTGTGGCACTGGTGTGGCCATCCTACAATGGTAAAAGTCGGCGTGGGGCGCCCTGTTGGCCTGTGAGATGGTGTCAGTAGCGGACCGATGTGCGAATGGGGCCAAAGGCAGCGCAACAATATTTTCTGACTGACACCACAAGGCGCTGAGATGCGATGAGATTATCACGGCTTATATATTACCTACTGGCGGTCGCCAGTAGGTATATATAGTTAGGATTTTTTCCCTATGGGATTTTTGAAAATTCTATGTCTAATAACTTTGGCGTTTGTGGACGGAATTGGCTGAAATGTTCAGGAAAATGGCACATTTTGTTTCTGAGCAGCCCTTGAAAATTTGGGGGGGGTTCGTCAAGGGGGGGCCGAGAAAAAAGGGGGGTCCCAAAACGTGTTTTTAACATTGAGTTTTCCATAGGGCGGTTGGCCTCACTTTTAGCCCGAACGGCTGAATGGATTTGCACGAAACTTGGCAAAATTGTAGGGACTGGTAGCCCGATGTGCGTTTTGTAGGTCTCAATATATGTGCTTCAGTGGATTTTGAGAAATTAACGTTCAAAAAAAGATATATATCTGTAACAGCGGACCGGGCAGCGCTCCAGTTCGCGTACTTTTCGCGCAACGGAGCTTTGTGAAGCGAAGCTGATTGGTTCTCCGGCGTCTGTAAACATTCCAAACAGTCCGTAGCGGCCGCCATCTTGTCTCTCGGTAGGATCGAGAGACAAGAGGAGGCCAAAGCGAAGGGGCAAATGACCATAAGGGGGCATAGTAGATCCTCGCTGACCCCCTAGGTTTGATGTGGAGGTTTTAAAAGGGCCCCGCGCGGCAAAAAAAAAAATAATAATAATAATCGAACGGCTGAATGGATTTGCACGAAACTTGGTAAAATATTAGGGACTGGTAGCCCGATGTGCCTTTGCTAGGTCTCAATATATGTGCTCCAGTGGATTTTGAGAAATTAACGTTCAAAAAAAGATATATATCTGTAACAGCGCTCCGCTTCGCGTAACGGAGGTTTGCGAAGCTGATTGGTTCTCCGGCGTCTGTAAACATTGCAAACAGTCCGTAGCGGCCGCCATCTTGTCTCTCGGTAGGATCGAGAGACAAGAGGAGGCCAAAGCGAAGGGGCAAATGACGATAAGGGGGCATAGTAGATCCTCCTTGACCTCTTAGGTTTGATGTGGAGGTTTTAAAAGGGCCCCTCGAGGCAAAAAAAAAAAAAATAATAATAATCGAACGGCTGAATGGATTTGCACGAAACTTGGCAAAATTGTAGGGACTGGTAGTCCGATGTGCCTTTGCTAGGTCTCAATATATGTGCTCCAGTGGATTTTGAGAAATTAACGTTCAAAAAAAGATATATATCTGTAACAGCGCTCCGCTTCGCGGAGATAAAATTATATCTGTATTACCTAGCTGTTGCTAACACCAGTTAGCGACGGCTAGTAGGAGATAGCGACCATCTTGGGCCCCACTTTGCATGTGAGTGATATTTATCACTAATGACATGCAAAGTGGGCATGCCAAGATGTTAGCGACTGGAAACAGTCACTAACATCGCTATCTCCTATTATCAACTTTTGGAAATATTCGCGATAAGCGCGAATATCTCCAAAAGCTAGCACCTGCCCTGAGCAGTTCTAAGGCATGTTATCCAATGGGAGGTGGATAACATGGCTAAGAGCATTAGCTCGGTAATGCATGAATATCGCGGAGTTTTCAGCGATATTAATGCATTGCGGTCGTTTTTTATCGTATTTGCGATAAACCTTGATAATAGCAAGGTTTATCTGCGATAATTTCTGACGATGCTCAGCGGTAAAAAAAATCGTTGCTAAGCATCGTTAGGGATAAATATCGCTTAACTTTGGTAATATGCCCCAACGTCTGTTAACGTTCGATTCGAAGGAAATCAGGAAGTGTTGAAAAACATTGTCTGCGCCATCTTGCCTTTTTTCAAATGCCACACTTTTGTCGTGCACGGCAGTCATTTTAGATGCCTTGACCAGACCCACTCTGTGCACACTGTCGATCCTTAGCATGACTCCCCACCCTCGCAAGCATCTCCCCCAGGCAGTGGTCACCCCCGCTCTCTGTCTTATGCATGGGTAATAAACCACCCCCCATCTGCGCTGCTCTTCCCTGAGAATCACACCCTGTGCCCGCCAGACACCTCCCTTTCGCCCTATTCACTACCGCACCCTCTGACACTCCTTTTCCTCTGTGTCCGATTGTCCAGGCCGGTCCTAGGGTATCAGCTAGCCCTGCAGATGTAGTTTATGGCCCCAGCTGTAAAGAATCACCCCTCTTCAAAGGAGTTATAGTAGATCAAGGCCCACACTCGATGAGATCCGTCACAGCAGACGCGTTCCTATTATCTGAAAACCATCCTGTATTGTGATTGGGGAGGGGACCGAGCCTGAAGCGGAAGATTCCAGGGATGACTCTTTGTACATCAAAGTTTTTACAATTATGTGTCACATTAAAAATATATAGCACTCCAACAAAGTAGTAAGATTATAAAACTTTAATAACTTATAAATATATACAAGAAAACAAAAACAGTAATAACATATAAACATTTTTAGGGAAAAACAACGAAGTAGCGGTCGGCTGTGCGAATAGTCCCAACGCAGCACAACGTCCAGATTTCTGGCGTGGGGCGTCGCGGGGGGTGGGTCATCAGTAGCAAACTGTTGTGCGAATAGTTCCAAGGCAGCAGAACGATGGCACCAAGGTGATGTCCAGTAAGTTGCCGCACTGGTTTTGGTATCCTACAATGCTGCTCCAAATAACGGCGTGGGGCGCCCCGGGGGAGGCGGCGTGAACGGGCCTCTCCAGGTGGAGTCTCATCTGTTGTAGTGGGGCGCCCCTTTACCGTTTCAGTTGCCATTCCGTCCGCTTTTGGTCCACTGTGTCAAAAGCCGCAATTCAGCTGAGTTGCGCCCACTCTTGCGGTGCAGCGATAGGCGGCTGTCACAGGACTCTCAAAATGGCGGCAGGCTGTTTCCTTTTTGGGCCTGGTCCACTGAAATGGCCCTGGGACACCTTGGAAATCGGACGCTTGTCTGCTAGGTCTTGGACCCCATTCTCGAAAGCGTCCCCTCCGCCTTGAGGATTCATCACTCCTGTAGGCTTCTGGTGGGGAGCGGCTGCCATGATTGCTCGCGGAATGACCACGACGGAGCTACGAGATGGTGGTGCTCTCATGCTGACGCCAGCTTCAGTCTGAAACATCCAGAAACAAGGTGGGGCTTTCATCGTTTGGGAAAAAAAAAAAGTTTTCATCCAATGAAAAGTGTTGTTTTTAGGTCATATGATCAAGCCTTCCATCATTAGGAAACCAAAAGTAAAATGAACCAATGAAAAGTTTTATAAACAAGTCACATGACCTGTTATGCGGCATAGGGTATAAAATGCGGAGAAAATACGTTGGCACGTGAGGCGGCGTCAGTAGCGGACCGATGTGCGAATAGGCCGAAGGCAGCGCATCAATATTTCCTGAATAGAAGACACCACAAGGCGCTGAGATGCCAAGATCCGGATGGCACCGAGGTGGTGTCTAGTAAGTTGCCGCACTGGTGTGGCAATCCTACAATGGTAAAAGTCGGCGTGGGGCGCCCCGTTGGCCTGTGAGATGGCGTCAGTAGCGGACCGATGTGCGAATGGGGCCAAAGGCAGCGCAACAATATTTTCGGAATAGAAGACACCACAAGGCGCTGAGATGCCAAGATCCGGATGGCACCGAGGTGGTGTCTAGCAAGTTGTGGCACTGGTGTGGCCATCCTACAATGGTAAAAGTCAGCGTGGGGCGCCCTGTTGGCCTGTGAGATGGTGTCAGTAGCGGACCGATATGCGAATGGGGCCAAAGGCAGCGCAACAATATTTTCTGACTGACACCACAAGGCGCTGAGATGCCAAGATCCGGATGGCACCGAGGTGATGTCTAGCAAGTTGCTGTACTGGTGTGGCCATCCTACAATGGTAAAAGTCGGCGTGGGGCGCCCTGTTGGCCTGTGAGATGGTGTCAGTTGCAGACCGATGTGCGAATGGGGCCAAAGGCAGCGCAACAATATTTTCTGTATGGAAGATACCACTAGGCGTTGAGATGCCAAGATCCGGATGGCACCGAGGTGATGTCTAGCAAGTTGCTGTACTGGTGTGGTCATCCTACAATGCTGAAACTCGGCGTGGGGCGCCCCATTAGCCTGTGAGATGGCGTCAGTAGCGGACCGATGTGTGAATAGGCCGGAACCAGCACAAGGCGCCAAGATCCGGATGTCACCGTGGTGGTTTCATAGTTGAGAGGTACTTCATCTGCAGTGGGGCGCCGAGATCCGGATGGCACCGAGGTGATGTCTAGCAAGTTGCTGTACTGGTGTGGTCATCCTACAATGCTGAAACTCGGCGTGGGGCGCCCCATTAGCCTGTGAGATGGCGTCAGTAGCGGACCGATGTGTGAATGGGGCAAAGGTAGCGCAAGAATATTTTCTGAAGAGGAGACACCACAAGGGGCTGAGATTCGGTTACCACCGAGGTGATGTCTAGCAAGTTGCCGCACTGGTGTGGCCATCCTACAATACTGCTCCGAATAACGGCGTGGGGTGCCCGAGGGGGGGGGGAGGCGGTGTGAACGGGCCTTCCTAGGTGGAGGCTCGTCTGCTGTAGTGGGGCGCCCCTTTACCGTTTCAGTTGCCATTCAGCTGAGTTTCGGCTGCTCTTGATGCTACAGCGACAGGCGGCTGCAACAGGACTCCCAAAATGGCGGCCTGTTCTTTGGATTTGGGCCTGGTCCACTAAAATGGCCCTGGGACACCTTAGAACTCGGACGCTCGATTTTTTTTTTCCTTTCCTGTACATGCAAAAAAAGGTAAATGCCCGGTACGTTACACGCTTCATCTGCCACGATGAACTCTCCAGAGGAACCGAAAAAAAATATAGTTATGGTAACTATACCATGCATCGTCATATGGAGAGGTGGCACCAATTAATTATAGTGCTGCATAAAAGAGAGATTTGGAGGAGAACCCCTGACCTGCTAGTACATTCATCAAAGAAGTGGCACTGACAGCATCAGAGGCAAGGGAAACCGTCCCAAATATTTAGAAGAACTTTGGAAAGATTAAAATGACATGTTTAGATTGTGGCAAATTAATTTCATGTGGACAGATGAGTGTTACTCTAATAAATACAGCATATGAACATCATCATAGTCGATGGTTGGTAGAGACATTTTGACTATATCCTGGACCTGCCCGTCCTCGCCCAAAATGGCGCCGGAATAAATGGGACTCGTAACTCCTTGTTGTGTACTGGTTGCAGAACCTTGAAATCACGAGATACGTATGCAGTTTTGAAGCACATGGCGGGCGGGGACGAGAATTGATTGAATATTTCGACATCCCTATTGATATTAAGTTCTGATGTGTTATTGATTACTGTACTATTGAAAGTTCGAATTAACGTCACCCATGGTACTTGCCCGCAAATGTATATCTAGATAATTTTATTGTAACTGGCCCTGTCGTATTTTAATTATAAAATGTACGTCCACCGATTCCGTAACTGTTAGACACCTTAGTTCTTGCAACCTAATGGCCCGCCCGTTACGTTCCTCTACAGTGTAAATGTCTACTCATTATATACGATTACAGTTTGCTCCGTGGCCGGCCCACGTGGTTATAGGCTCGTATTTGTATAATGAAATTTTCACAATAAAGGTTTTTAAAAGAAAACATGGTAGTAGTATATACATTGGTAAAGTTTTTAATAATAGTCACTGTTTTAGAATCAGTAAAAGGCAAGTGAAATAAAGCAGACCAATTACATGAAGGGTAAAAGGTATAATTCGAAGGAACGCAGTAAAGATAAATGGTCAAGGGCTGTTGTGTTTTCTACTCCTGCAACATAAAGTGATCGATAAGAATCTCATATTCAGGCGTATCGGCGACTAAGACAGCAGGTCGACCCTCTTTTGCTCAACGGCTCCGTCATGGGACGAAGAAACGCTCTTTTTCTCGAAAAAAGAATATATTTTACTTGCAGGACAGTTGTAAATTTTCCGGGAAAGTACATTAGCCTGGAACATTATAACATATATTTAAGAAAAAATAATGTTCGGAAGTAATAAAAAGCGTAATTTTTAGGTCATATGACCAAGCCTTTCATCATTAGAATAAGAAAAGTAAAATGAACCAATGAAAAGTTTTATTAACAAGTCACATGACTTGTTATGCTTACGTTACGCGCTGCGCGCCCCGGATGACTTCCGGATGCGCTAACGCGGCGCGTCATATGACGCATTACGCGACAACGCAGGTCCAGAATATAGTCAAAATGTCTCCACCAACCAGCGGTTGGAACACAACCCCTTTCAGCAGGCTAAATAGTTCTGTTAAATGACAACAGAAGGGACAGGCAACAAGAACCATCAGTCAAAGAGGGGAGGGCTAGTTCTTCTCTACCGGGTTACATTGGGGCGCTACCGGAACTGATCGAATTGGTAGTCTACAGTGTTTCTGGATATTCAGACTGAAGCTGGGGTTAGCATGAGAGCAGCACCATTTCGTAGCTCCGTCGTGGCCATTCCGCAACCAATCATGGCAGCCGCTCTTTATCGTTATTTTGGGCGGGGTGGGTGGCGGAGCCAAGCTGTTTTGCAGCCATCATTGTGTGGAGTTCAGTTCATCTCACTAGTTTTGTATTTGTCATGAGGGGTTGTTCCTAATGTTTCTATTTTAGCGAGGTCAAAAAGAGATCCCATTAGTGGCCTACTGATTTTGCTCGATTCCTTTTCTTTATTTTTTACACGATTTTTCGTTATCTGCGAAGACTAAACAGAGTATTGCGACTCTGTGTTTGTTTGTAAATAGAGAATGAACCAAAGAGAACCAATTCTAAAACAGTAAATACTTGGATAACAATCAATCAAATGGAGAGAGAAGCAGGCACGACGTATTACAACGGGGGCAAAGGCCTGCGTTAACTACCCTTCACTATGTGCAAAGAGAGAGTACTCCTAATAGAAATGAGGGGGGGGGGCACCATTCAAAGCAGATCAGTGTGCATAAACACGAAAATGTTTTCATTTACCACGTACTTGACATTCGACAGCTTATGATATTTGCTATTAAAAAACCATTGAAATTCACTGAAAAAACCATAGGTTTTAGACCATATATAGTTAGGAATTAGCATTTACAAAACCTTGAAAATTCACTGAAAAAACCATAGGTTATAGACCATATATAGTTAGGAATTAGCATTTAAAAAACCTTATTTTACTCACACAAAACCATTGAAATTCCATATATAGTTAGTTGCACTAACTATATATCGCGCACCCGCAATCCACTGCTGATCATGTCACATATTACATCATTCATGACATGGTCAGTGACATCACTGATGACATCACTGATGACATCTCAAATGACATCACTGATGAGATCACTGATGACATCATCCAGTGACTGTGTGTTTCTGTAAAGTTTAAATATGTTTTACATATTGAAGAATGAGTAGATGTATAAGTGTCTGGACGAAGGATTTAGTAGGTGCATGACTGAATGTATGAGTGAGTGATTAAATGTGTCTCACTGAGTGCATGGGTTAGTGACTAAACTGTCTTAATTTGTGCATCATTATGTCTGTTGTTCTGTAAACTGCTGCATGTGTTGATCAGTAGCTATATGATTAACTATATGGGTTATTGATTGATTGTCCAAGTATTTGTATGGGAGACTGAGTGTGTGTGTGGCTGGCTGGGAGGTGTGTGACTCTGTGCAGATCAATGTGTACTTGTATCAATGATTGTATAAGAAAGTAAGTATGTGTTAGTATATGTTTGAAAATGTAAGGTGCTCTATGTTTAACTGTATAGACAAGAAAATGGAAGTGTGATTGATTCTTTACAGGACTGACTAGGTGTGTGAGTAACTCCATGGATGAGTGGCAGAGTGTGAGTGTCTGTATAGGTGTATGAGTGCATATGATAGTGTTGTAAAGATGAGTGATTGTATGTATGAATGATTGTATGGGTGAATGAGTGAATGTGTGTGTAGACGTAGGAATCAGTGAGTACGTATGTAGTAACTAGTATTGGTGTGTCAATGGTTTCAAAAATTATACTCTGTATTTAACACTGGGTGAAACAGAGGTTATATTAAAATGTGAGGAGATGCATTGTATTGTCACATGAATGATATCATCAGTGATGTGGTCATTGATGTCAAATGAGATGTCATCAGTGATCTCATCAGTGATGTCATTTGAGATGTCATCAGTGATGTCATCAGTGATGTCACTGACCATGTCATGAATGATGTAATATGTGACATGATCAGCAGTGGATTGCGGGTGCGCGATATATAGTTAGTGCAACTAACTATATATGGAATTTCAATGGTTTTGTGTGAGTAAAATAAGGTTTTTTAAATGCTAATTCCTAACTATATATGGTCTATAACCTATGGTTTTTTCAGTGAATATATATATATATATATATATTTATTTATATTTATAAATGTTTTGTTTCCTTGACACCAGAGGCCAAGTATCTGCTGTCTGTTTTGGAAGGTATTTCATGACTGCAGAGATGTGTGTTATTTCTTTTAAAATAGGTCCAGCATAATGTAGTTTTTGGGCACAAATCTTCCATTTTACAGGGTAGTATGCCCCATTCTCGCGTGAGGGGAAGATTGAGCCTTGTTAGCAAGCTATGACTTACAGAAATATGTCATGAGATCTGTAGGAAATTTGCTTTATCTGCACGGTCAAACCAGGTTTTCTGCCTTTTTCTGGACCCTATTTTTGCTGGGCTCAGAACTCTGTGGCCTGTAACACTGCTAATCAGTTCCACAGTATGGGGCCTATTATGATGTCATTATGATGACGGATTGCCCCCGCCAGGCTGGCGGGGACAATCCGCCCGACATCTACACTTGTTTCCCCCCCCCCACCATATTAGTATGGTGGGGGGGACTTCGGCGGACGGAAAGACCGTCCGATGCTTTTCCGCCCCGGTCGCCTTGCGGCCGGGGCGGAAAAGGAATAATAAGGTGGCGGTGTCTATCAGACACCGCCAGCCATATTATGATGGGCAGTTTTCAATGCATTGCCGCCACGGAAAGGCATGCGGTCTTCACTTTGGGGGCCCCCTGCGGGACCCCAAAGTGAAGGAGGAGTGCCGCATACATGTATTTATGGCATTGTGGCGGGCAGTGCAGAGAGCACCGCCCGCCACAATGTTATAAATGCAGGATGCCGCCGCCACTGTGGCGGCCGCATCCTAATACCACCGATAGGATGGCGGGCGGACTAAGTCAGCCCGTCATCCTAATGACCCCCTATGTGTGCTCTGGACCTAAAATGATATTAAAAAAATTGGCCTCACACACTTTTATTTAACTGTCCTATCAGACCATTGTAGATGGAGCAAAAAAGGCACACATGGGATGGAGGTTAAATGTCATATGTGGGCTGCTGTACGTATTTACTCTGCCCCCATACATGACAAAAATACGTTTGCCAGAAGCACTATTGTGCTCTGGCTAAATTGCATTTTAAATGCACAGTAGTAATACATGACAGGGAAAAGTGCTTTTGCCATATGGCTGAAGCCAATAGACACCTAAATTGTGCCTTGTAAGCCCACAGGACGGTGCACAGTCTAAATATCGAATCCTAAATATCGACCTACATAAATATCGAGTTGGTAATATCGAAGGTAAAGAATATTAAGGTCAAGAATATCATTGGACAGAATATCGACCATAAGGTAAGTAATATCGAATTTTTTTATATCAATGTAAGTAATATGGAAGTTAGTAATAAAGATATTAAATATATCGATGTTACTAATCTCGATGTTACTAATATCGATATTTATATTATTGTTATGTATTTTATTATGTATTTAATATGTATGTGTTATATGTTTTTTGTTAAATATTCTACTGGTTTTAAATTATGTGTATACTATTTTTATATGTTAATAATGTTTTTTTAACTCAATTTTGTGTTTTAGTACCGGATCGGGTTGTGGGTTTATAGGGGAATAAGGTGGAAAGTAATTTAATTATTCTAAATTAATTATTAAGTTTTAGGAATTATAAAGTAAATTTAATAAATGTTTGTGTTTAATTTCTGTAACGGGTTGTGGGTTTATAGGGGAATTAGGTGTCAAGTAATTTAATTGTAATTAAGTAATGATTTATTTGTATTTATTGGTATTGATAATTATTTTATTTTTAATTCTTTATTAATTGGTAATTGTGTTTAATTGGTAATTATTTTTTTTAATTAGTAATTAATTTTTTAATTGGTAATTACATTTTTTTATTGGAAATTAATTTTTAATAATTGGTAATTAACTTTTATTAATTGATTAATTGACAATTATGTTAAGTGTATTATTTTATTATTGGATTGTGTTGTGCGTTTATAGGGGAATAGTGTTGAAAGTAATTGAAATCTAATTAAGTAATTATTACATTTATTGTTGGGTGTTGATAATTAATTTATTGGACATTAATTATTAATTGCTAAATATTTTATATAAAAAAAGTTGGTTATGAAAATTAATTTATTGTTGACTAATCATTAATTGGTAATTCAATATTATTAAATATTATTTATTGATATTTTTGATTAGTATATTAAAAAGTAACTATTATTTGGTAATGAATGTTTAATAAATATTATTTTTTGGTATAACAAATCATTTCAGTGTTCAATATTTTTTAATTGTTAATCAATTTTTAATCATTAATATGTTTTCTGTTATGAAAAATATTTGATTGTTCAATATTTATTATTTGGTTATTATTATTTATTAATTACTATGTATTGGTATTTATTATTAATTTATTGTTAACTAATTATTCAATGGTAAATATGTTTTTAATATATATATATTTTTTTTATATTTCTTTTTATTGAAAATTAACAAAGAAAAACAGCAAGGTGTCAGATAGTTACATCAAGCAAATAGACTGTGCATTGGCGGATCCTCGAAACAAGCGACAGTTACCTCACATATAATAGAGGGGTGTCGCTCGTGAATTGTAAAAGACTGTGGACTTGCTTGTGGCCGTATCTGGGGCACTTTGTACAGCGGAGCCCTTTGACAACCCTTTTCTGTGACCTGGGAGCACACCAGCTCGGTCACCATCGCTGGGGGAGAGCCATAAACGTCACCTGCCTAGGGAGCGGGACTGCGAGGTCCAGAAGTGCTTGCGCCGTCCACCGCGCGCACCTGGCTCCTCTTCCCGCCCCCTTCTCTCCTCCTCTATTTTAACCCCGCCCTGAACGCGAACGCGGGACGCGCGCGGACGAAGAAGCGGGCGAAGACCGGGCTAAGAGCGGGCCGTTCGAGGACCGGAGAGACTGGACTGGGTCCTCCCCCTTACTCCAGGTACTAAGTTGTACCCCCTTCTTAATTCATCACTCCTCCACTTCTTCTTGGGTCCTCAAGAGCTATCTAGCTCATTATGAGTAATATGGAGACTAGGAGTAAAGCTAGCCTGGCAGCCAATGCCCCTACTACAACTGCCCCAAACCAAGGCAAAATTGATGATTATTTTTTGAAGGCCGGTTCCCTTCTGATTGACGATATCACCCTCCTGGAAAGACGAATCTCGCAGGAGATTGAATGGGTGAGAAGATCCTCGTTGGGGATCATAGCAATGTCGAAAACCCCCGAGGATAGGCGGACTGTAGATAGTTCCCAGCTCGGTGCATGTGGGGGGGCGCACCGAACCACCAGTATAGATCTCTCTGAAGGAACAGTGAGTGACTTAGATGATATGAGTCTTTTGTCCCTCCCCCTAACACAAATTACCCAACCTCCAAATACCACAGAACCGAGAGAAGCCATTGAAATAAGCACTTCAAGTCCCCCATTTTCGGGGGATGATCTTGCTATTACTACCACCAATACCCCTAAGCTACCAAAGTCACCTAGCACAGACCGAGGGAGAAGGGAGGGTGCTATACAAAAGAGGAAGATTGGGAAACAGAGTAATAAGGAAAGAAAAGGAAAGAAAACGAAGCAATATGCGGGGATAACACAAAATACAACTAGAACAGATCATAATAACCAGGAAAGAACATCGCCTAGGATAACAACTGATCCCCCCCAGGTACAGTCTAGGGACACTCCCACTGAATTGCCATCCCCTTCCGTAGAACATAACTCCGAGTCCACGGAAGAGGACATAACACTAGCGGACATTGGCCACCTCCTGAAATCAATCATAAGTCCCTTAGAAGCTCGCCTGATAACAATGGAGGCGAGATTAATTAAAATCGAGAACACTGCCCTAAAAGTTATGGAGGGCTGGAAATCGGGTGCTCCCTGTTCCACATCCCGCCCCATGGACCCGAAACATAAGAACAATTTGGACCCTCTCAAAAGCTCAAAAGCAGCTGAGACAGGAACAACAACTCTAGCGGGGGATAAAAACATTAAATCAACCAGCATTCAACCACCTAAACTAAAATCTAACTCGGCAACTCCAGTGACTTCAGGAGGCGCTATCAATAAACAAACTAGTGCTATTCAAAACCAAGTACCAACAGCAACTAACATAACTCAGACAAATGTGCAACACAAAAGTCCCCCGAAACCTCAGTTGAACACCATCCATAATCCACCTGACCCAAAAACGCTTCTAACCAAACCTCCACGAACAGTCACTGTTAATCTTCCTCCGGAGGTAGCACCATATACTGCTATTTTAATTGGGGTTCCCGAATTGAAATCAGACTCTTATGAGACAGGGGAGTCGTTGAAAAATAAAGTAATTAACTGGCTCTCAACACATAGGCCGCTTCCTAGAGGCAAGACCAGTGATATCAGCATGGCAAGAAGAGTCTCATGGGTGGGCAAGAGTCCCAAAACAATTAGTGGTGACTGTATTCTGGTGAGTTTTAAAGAACCAGGTACAGTCCCATTTATTTGTGGTTCTTTTTTGGAGGACGAAGGGAGCACTATTCAACCAGTCCCTCTGTCGTTCTTATATCCACCTAGTGATCATCCATCTAAGGCACAGAGGAGAGGTTACTATCCGGACCTTAGGGGAAACTGGGAGGGACACCAGGAAAGGAGGAGAATTCCCTTTGACCATGTACGCCCACCGCCCATCTACCTTCCCACATACTGTGATTCACAGGGATGGGAAACTGTACAGAGAAGAGGAACGGGAAGGGGAAATTATGAGAGAGAGGAGTCATGGCCCCCAAGATTTTACCAGCCACCTTTTTTATCACTGTCCAACCGCTATGACTGCTTAGAAACGGTGGATTGACAGTCGGCTTCCGTAGCAGGGGCAAAAGAGAGTTCAGTAGGCCCTAATCAAGGCTACCTAGTATCCCTCACTACCAGCGAGGAGAAAATCTGTAGAGGGACTCAAGACTCCCATTATGAACCTAATAAAAGGGAAAACACTCAAGAAGCCCCGGCAATTGAGGAAGTTCAAATGGGCTCAGCCCCACGTACAGCTAATACCATCTTAAGGGCTAGCCAAGCAGCGACACGGATTGCCCCACTAATCCTAAAATTCCTCTCCTGGAATGTTGCAGGCATAAGTAACAAAATAGAATCGGACTCATGGGCTGAGCTAGTAGATCTAAAAAGTGTATGTCTCTTTCAAGAGACTTGGTCAAGAGAAGAGATACTATACAGGGGATTTCAGATTTTCTCAATCCCCGCTCTATGGGCTGGGAAAGGACGACCATCCGGAGGACTGTCAACCTGGGTTGCGTCAGACCTAGGATGTACAGCCTCAAGATACCCAGCAGACTCAGAAGATATACTGGTAGTATTATTGGAATGGCCAGGGCCCTTCAAACTATTAGTTATAAACATATATTCCAGACCAGTTCAAACAGCGGCCACTTCTAAAACTATAGAGTCATTGTCGACTATTTTAGAAACCATCCCTGGGGATATGTCTTATCTAATAGGGGGCGACTTCAATTCACATTTTGAGCCTTTACCTGGCCTACTTGATGGACCCTCCCTAGAGGAGGATTCAAGTTGGCAGGTTCCCCAGACAGAGGCACCCCCACCCAGAGCCTGGACACCGTTGGCCGTTCAAATAAATACATTGAACTTTACCTTTGGTCTGAGAGCGTGCAACGGTCGTACCAGATCTGACATTCCCTCTAAATGCACATTCAACAAGGCAGGTAGGCAAAGTAGACTGGATTATCTTCTGGTTCAAATGCAGGAGTGGAAAAGGGTATTGGATTTTAAAATAGTAGATAGAGATGACAGCGACCATAACGCCCTGGAGTTAGAATATGTCATCCCGCCCTTGGGGGAGACTGCACCATGTGCGCAGGAATTGAGAGGGGGGCACCTCCTGGAGAACAACCGAAGGCGGATAAGATGGGAAAAACTTGCCTCCAGGACCGAAAAGTTAGCCGCCCTCTATACTGGGATTATTCCCATTCTAGACGAGGCTTTTGAGTTATGGCGCCTTAACTCTACAAAAGACATTAGCGAGGATATAGCTCAGTTACATCTAAATCTAACCAAGAAGCTTAAGGCTGATTTTCTAAGTATTGGACGACCAAGAGCGCAGGGCGTACCCAAAAATACCTGGTACAATAACACCTGTAGACTGGCAAAGCGGGACCTCTTAACCTTGATAAAAGAGGGGGGCTCAAGGGAGGAAATTCGACTCAAAAGGAGGGCCTACAAATCACTCATAACCAACGCTAAAATTGAGTGGGACGTTCAGCATTGGGAGAATCTATCGGAGTCCCTAGCTGAAAGGGATTCCCGTAGATTCTGGAGAATTATAAACCACGGAAGTGGGGATCTCCCCTCGGCCGTGGAACCAAATATTGCTCCAAACGTCTGGCAGGACCATTTCCAGCAGCTATATTCCTCTGACAACGAGGAGATAGCAATAATAAAACCCTCTACTCATAACACGCATAGTGCTGTCCCTTTTACCATTAAAGACATAAGGGTGGCATTAGCAGGGCTGTCCTCCGGAAAGGCCCCAGGACTTGATGGGGTGCCGGGTGATCTCTTTAAACAAGAACCTGATATCTGGGCACCCTATCTGTTGATATTGTTTAATGCAGTCCTGGGGGGGATGAGAATACCGGACACGTGGCTGGGAGCGGAGGTGGTCCCTATATTCAAAAAGGGGTCGCCCCTGCTTCCAGCCAATTACCGTCCAATTAGTCTCATCGATGTGACCCAAAAGTTGTTCGGTAGACTAATCCTTGATAGGCTCCAAAATTGGATGGATGAGACAGATATTTTAAGCCCTCTTCAGGCAGGATTTAGGAGGGGAGTCTCAACAGTCGATCAGTTACTTAGACTTAACATTCTGTACTGGAAGACAACACACCTAGAAGGGGGGTCACTGTATGCGGTCTTCGTTGATCTCCGTGCCGCCTTCGACCTGGTCCCACGGGCCAGGTTGTGGGCAGTACTGGCGGATATGGGCATCCCCGGCGATATACTGCACATTTTAATAAGGCTACATATAGATAATTACGCCCGTGTAAGATACGGAAAGGGTGGTAGGCTGACAGATAGGTTCCCTGTCCAACGAGGGGTAAGGCAGGGATGCGTGTTGGTGCCGACTCTTTTCTGTCTTTTTACAAATGGGGTAATAGAACATCTGAGTAGGATCCCTAACGTTGATGCTCCACAATTAAACAACAGCAGGGTGCCTGCGATTATGTTCGCCAACGACACCCTGCTGTTGGCAAAAACACCAATGGGGCTGCAGAGAGTTTTGGACGGTTTCTTGGACTTCTGCAACAAAAGGGGTCTAGAAATAAACCCCTCCAAGACCAAATTCATGATTCTCAGCAAAAAACCCAAAAATTGCCCAAATCCCCGTCTGGGATCTGTAGTTCTAGAAAGAGTTCAAGTAATCGAGTACCTGGGCATTACACTTAATCAGTCTCTGACCTGGCAGCAACATAAATCAAAGGCCACTATAAAATTAATTCAGAGGGCGGGAGCTATCTCCAGAATTGCCAAGAAATCCTATCTTCGACCTCTGACACCGGCAATACACATCTATAAAGCGCAAGCTAGAGGAGGTATTGCCTACGGGGCAGAGCTATGGGGACACACATCACTACAAAATATCCAGGTCGCTGAAAATAATTTTATAAGACAGCTAGCGGCTCTTCCATCGAGTAGTCCCCTCCTCCCCCTGAGAATGGACTTGGCACTCCGCCCAATTACTGAAGAACTGGGCCTAAAACCTTTGACTTATTGGAGACGTCTGTGGAGCAGCCAGGATCTGGACCACTACAGAAGCGAATTACAGGAGTTGCTCAGGCTAATACATGTGCCCAAAATTCCTTGGTTAAAGTATATCTGGGACATGTGTACTACACTTGGAATCCCTGAGTTGTGGTGTAATCCTGAAACAACTGCCACAAACCTCCCAAGGAAAGAACTCTCCAGACTGTTTTATAATTTCATGCTCGAGAAAGCTCTGGGTTCAATCAGAGAAGGGTCTTTAAGTGACATTTTTACGAAAGCAAAAGATTCCTACAGACCTGAGTATGTTCTGGATGCCATGACCCCTGTGCATATAAGAAAGATTTTCCTGCAATGGAGATATGGCTCGCTACCACTGAGGGCCTTCACCAAATCCTGGAATGGTAACCTTGAGTTGGCCACATGCCCAGCATGCAATTACAAGCTGGAAAGTGAGCTACATGTGGTTTTCTTTTGTAGAGCGTACAGCAAAATCAGGAGCTACTGGCTGGCTCCATACTTAAAGAACTTGGGCTTCCGAACCTATGCCCCAGCATATAGAGTGCTAAAAACAGACTTATCACCTACAACCGTCTTTGCCATGGCGAAATTTCTGACGGCAATGTGGAGAGCACGCGCAAGAATTATAAAGGACTCCAATATGGCATCTTCTACTAACTTTTAAGCTTAAATCATATATTTCTTTTAGACTCCAATCATGGCTTTTTAAAAAAAAAAAAAAAAAACCTGTAATACAGAAATCGTCTTAATGTTTTATAGTATGTGTTTATCTTTTATGATCTGAAATGATCGAAATAAAGATTATTTGATTGAATAATAGAGAAGGATGGGGGGAGGAAAGGAAGAAGACAAAATGAAACATTGAACATCATATACAGTGTGGATCAGGGGGAATGTGGGAGATCAAGTATAGCTGTTTCAGGTGGTACACATATATCTCCTCTATAACGATTCCAGGGGGCCCAGATCTTCTGCCACTTTCGGGGGCGACCCCGGGCTACATATACAGTCTTTTCCCTAAACATACACCAGTCCATATCATTCATCCAACACTCAATAGTAGGAGGCCTATGGGCTCCCCACAGCTGTGCAATATTGCGTTTGGCAATCATTGTTCCCAAGGTCACCCACTGAGTTTGGGCTACATTATGATCAGTGGGCTCCCAAACATTTAAAATACAACGCCTGGCTTCAGGTAAAAGTGCGATCCCCGTGACCTCCTGAAGCACCCGGTGAATCCTGCGCCAATAATCAGTGATGTAACCACACTCCCAGATGATGTGCAGAAATGTGGCCAGCTGGCCACAACCTCGCCTGCACAGACCCTCCTCCGAAAAACCCATCTGTACCAAATGGGGGCCCGTGACGTATACTCTGTGCAGTATTTTAAATTGTACTAATCTAAGGCGGGCTGGTATCGCTACCACCTTTGGGGAGGAGATTGCTGACTGCCAGTCCTCGTCATCAAGTTCAAGGCCATCACGGATCCACTGATCTCGCAGTTGGGAGAGACGGTCCGCTCTATGATTAATTAATTTTTTATACACCAGCGAGATGGTACTATCCGGTATATACCCATCCAGCACACGGTCTTCCAGCGGGGCAGATTCAGGTATCTCCGCCCCCTTAGGAAAGACCGAATCAAGCGCATGACGAATCCGAGCGTAGCGGAAGAACTCCGCTCCACCCAGCTTGAACTCGGCCTGCAAGGCCACAAAGGACTTCACCTGCCCCTTAGCCCAGAGGTCCCCAACCCTGGAGATACCAATAAGGTCCCACCTGTCAAATCCCTTCGTATTCCACAGTTTGCCAAGTCGATCCGATCCAAACAGCGGGGTAGCCAAGGTCAAACGATCTTTCCACCCTAATGCACTAGTGGCAACCTGCCAAACACGCACAGCCGTACGCGTCGGCCCCCTCAAAGATCCCACTACCGATTTGGAATATAATGCCCTATAGTAATTACCTCCGGGGAGCAGCATCTGTCCATAGCAAAACCCGGGTGAGGCCCGGGATAGTACGTACCATGGTTGATAGCCCCCAACTGGTTTTTAATATTTATTAATAGTTTTTTGTAAATAATTTAGAGTGATTTAAAAATTAAATTATGAATTATTTTAAATACAAAAATTATTTATAAGTGTGTTATATTTAACTTCTACGCTATCCAACACTTTCCCTACTGTTGCACTCTCTGGAGTTGGAATAGTAATTTTTACCCCTACGTTATCCAACACTTTCCCTACTGTTGCACTCTCTGGAGTTGGAATAGTAATTTTTACCCCTATGCTATCTAACACTTTCCCAACTGTTCCACTCTCTGGAGTTGGGATAGTAATTTTTACCCCTACGCTATCCAACACTTTCCCAACTGTTTCATCCTCTGGAGTTGGAATAGTAATTTTTACCCCGTCGCTAGCCAACACTTTCCCTACTGTCGCACTCTCTGGAGTGGGAATAGTAATTTTTACCCCTACGCTATCCAACACTTTCCCTACTGTTGCACTCTCTGGAGTGGGAATGATAAGTTTTACCCCTACGCTATCCAACACTTTCCCTACTGTTGCACTCTCTGGAGTTGGAATAGTAATTTTTACCCCTACGCTATCCAACACTTTCCCCATTGTTCCACTTTCGGGAGTTGGAATAGTAATTGTTAACCCTACGCTATCCAACACTTTCCCTACTGTTGCACTTTCTGGAGTGGGAATAGTAACTTTAAGCCCTACGCTATCCAACATTTTCCTTACTGTAGTTTTTTTGGGAGTTTGAATTGTAGTTTTATTTCTTTAGCTATTTAATATTTTTTGTATTATTTTAGATAATGTAGTATATCATTAATTTTAAAAATATTGAAAGTAATTTTTTTTATTTATTAAACATAATTATTTAGTTTTTATTGATGTTAAATATTTTATGTGTATAGATGGATTTGTAATTTGTAATATTTTTAAATAATTTAAAAGGTATTAAAATAATTATTAAAACTGAATATTAAGGGGCTCATAGGTCCGCCCGCCATCCTGTCGGAATTCGGGACCGCCCGCCATAAGGGCGGGGTCCCACGAGGGGTATTAGGATGACCCCGCCACGGTGGCGGGCACATCCTGCATTTATAGCATTGTGGCGGGCGATGCTCTGCACCGCCCGCCACAATGCTAAAAATGCATTGATGCATTTGCATAAACAAAGCGGCAGGCACCGCGCGGTGCCTGCCGCTTTGTTAATGCAAATGAAGGGGGGTACCACACAGGTACCCCCCCCGTGTGCACCCTCCACCTCTCCTTCATTCTGGGGGCCCACAGGGGGCCCCCAGAGTGAAGACCGCATGCCTTTCCGTGGCAGCATCGCCGCCGTGGAAAGGCACCTACAGGCGCCCATCATAATCATAATCCCAATCCCAATCCACCCGACATCATAATGGACCCCTAAGTAGGTACATATATTATATATTTCATGTATATGTTTAATTAATGTTTTATTATTATATATGTATTACTTATTAATTTTAAACATTATTATATATTTTTAACTGTGTTTATTTTATTTATAAGTATTATTTAGTTTATTTTACTTTTTTTTAACAACAAAAAAACGATGTTTTTAATAACCATCTTTATAACATCAATATTTTATTTTTGATATTTTTGTACTTACCATGTTGTAGATAGGATGTCGATATTCTTGCCTTCGATATTCTTGCGTCGATATTTCTGTAGGTCGATATTTTGACCTTCGATATTCTGTCAGTGAATCCACAGGGCAGGGTGGTAATATATAAAAAAGGGCACATTACATATTCTGGTTAGTATACTCTCAGTGAAATATAACCCAAAAGCTATTTCACTGTGTAGGCCTTGCTAAACGTTTCGCTGTACAGGCCAGAATTGGATTAACATATTTATTGCCTGTCTGCATTGGGTAAAATGCTAGAAAAATGCTTCAAAGTATTTTTTTTATTTTCAAAGTCTCATTTCATAGTGATGACAGATTTTTGATAATATAAGTAGGAAAGGAGGAGGGAGACTTCATTAAAATGGATGAGTGGCTTAGGAGCTGTAGGTGGGGCTGTTTGGTGAAAGATGACTTCTGCCATCTTGAAACATTGTCTCCTGGGTAGTTGTACAGTAAGGCAAAAAGGAAGTGCTGTAAAGGGAGTTGGGAGACTGCAAGGAAATAGTTAGGATTGGGTGATTGAATTTCTCCAATCACTGGCCACTGCACAATATAAATCTGACACATCAATCAGAACATCTTCAGAACATTCCAGGACCTGGGAAGACTTCACCTGAATAAAAGGTCCCAGCTGAAAAAAATAAATTCCAGACTCCTGCTGCCAGCCACGGACTGGAACTGTTCTCCGATGGCCAGGTGGTTGGCCTCCTGCTTATCTACGTCAGGTGTACAAAAAGCAAAAAACATCCTGACTCCAAGAGGGGCCAGCTGCCCACAGAGGACTTGACCTTGCAGGTGGCTTGGCTGGAAAGAAGCTTGGTCTGCAGATGCCTGACCTAATGAGCTGAGGGCTGCAGGACTGACCAGTCATAATGTTCCCAGCAGCTGGAGACTAAGGGGTTGATTTTGATAATGACGGATGGAATATACTATGTCAGGGTGACAGAGAAAATTACTCTGTCGCCCTGACAGAGAACCCGACTGCCAAATTTTGAAATGCCTGTCAGCTCGATGGACAATTCACCCATTGACAGGAATGACCGTCAAGGCAATTCCTGCCAATATATTGGAAGAACTTTGCCGTACAACTCTGGCAAGCATGACAGAGCTGTACAGTAAAGTTTCAAAAAAAATTATTTTAAAAAACAAAGCCTCAAAGTTTTGAAAAGACAAAATCCAATGCCCCCTCACACTAGGAGTGAAATTCCATGGCGAGGGGGTGGTTTTAGTTTTTTACTGCCCATTACCACTAGGATATTCCAAAAGTATACCTAGAGGCGAGGGGCTGTAAAAAAATGTCTGCCCATCTAAATTGGATGGATGGACATCCAGATAGTTGTGCAACAGCCCTTATTTATTTTTTATTTATTTATTTATTTATTTTATTTTGAGAGTTTTATATAGCACTGGCTAGACCCGGAGGTATCAGAGCGCTTTACATAAGGTTCCACAGAAATTACAAAATTACATCAGTTACGCGTTACATCAGTTACTAGAAAAACATTTCAAGAGAGTAGCAGACGAAATAAATGGAGCTTAGAAGGGTAAGGGGGTGGGGTAAAGGAGTAGGAGGTAGATAGGATGAAGAGACAAAGGAGAGTCTTCCCAAAGTCCAGCTGGGTAGGTGACGGCTGAGGGGGAAGACCACAGCCCATCTCCTCTTTAGCTATTGGGTAGCTCCACCGGGCATCAGCCAAACAGCTAGGGGGTCCATTATGATGGCGGGCGGGCTTTGCCTTGCGGTAAACGGGACCGCCCGCATAAAGGGCGGGAGTCCCGATGTGGGCATTAGGATGCGCCCGCCACAGTGGCAGGCGCATCATGCATTAATAACATTGCGGCGGGCGGTATTCACACCAGCACCCGCCGCAATGCTATTAATGCTTGTGATGCATTTGCATAATCAAAGCGGCAGGCACCGCGCGGTGCCTGCCGCTTTGATTACGCAAATGCAGGGGGGTACCACAGGTACCCCCCATGTGCACCCCCCTACTATCCTTCACTCTGGGGGCCCGCAGGGGCTCCCCAGAGTGAAGTCCGCATGCCTTGGAAAGGCATTTTTATTTGGGCATCATAATATGGCTGGCGGTGTCTATTAGACACCGCCACCATATTATTCATATTCCGCCTTTCCGTCCGCCGAGGTCCGCCGAGGTCCCCCGCCATACTAATATGGCGGGGGGAAATCTAGAGATGATGGCGGGCGGATTGCCCCCGCCAGGCTGGCGGGGGCAATCCGTCCGCCTTCATAATGGGCCCCTAGGTCACAATGGGAAAACACTTTAAAGAGCAAGGGGAGGGATAAATGGAGTGTAAAGGAGAAAAGGGGTGGAGTAAAGGGTTAGGAGGGAGAATACAACGGAGAAACAAAGTAAGTTTTGTCCAAAGACCGGCTGGGTAGGTGACGGCTGAAGTGGTAGTCCCCTGCCATCTCCTCTTTAGCTATCAAGTAACCCCACTGGGCATCGGTCAAAAAGCTAAGTCTCCACGGTCAGAGGTAGGTTAACAGACTTCGTATCCTGAGGGATGGGATCAGGGGCAGCCATTTTGGGGTCAGGCGCAGAGTGATGTTCATGCCCTTTGTTGAAGATAAGCCAGTTCCCAGGATTGGATTTATGAGCAATCATGAGCTTCCCTGGTGGTGAAGGAAGTGGACCATCAGTTGGGGTGGGCCACCACTGTCCCTCCTGTAGCTGCAGCAGCATGAGCGCCATGTTGGAGTCAGGCGCGGCCGGGGATCATTAAGTGAAGTCCCCCACATCTGCTCCCCTTGTGCCCCACGCTCCCCCCAAGTCCGCCCCCTTTGTGCCCCACTCCTTTCCACCCCCCCAGTCCTCTCACTTTGCACACCACTCCTCTGGCAAAGATGGAGTAGTCACCACCATTGCCAAACTGTGGTCCTCCTGCATCCAAAGTCAATGGGGGGACCATTATATTGGCGATTAAGGATACTCCATCGCCATTGCGACGGAGTATGCCTACCGCCAATATATAAATCAGACCCCAATCTGAAGATACAATCTTTGACCAAGATGACCCGCTTGGTATATCAGACCTCTGCTCCATCGCGGTCAGGGAGTTTTATTTGGGTTCCATTTGGTAATAAGATGAGTGAAGGCATAAAAGACTGGTAGAGTTGTGTACTGTGTTTACAGACTAGGGAATAATGTCTTATTTGACATGGTAAAAACGTAAATGTAAAAAAGTTTGTAATTCAGAAAGGATATGGTAAAAAGAGAAAGCTGTGACCCTAAAGCACACTAATGCCTGAATATGGTCAGCACTCAAAATGAGCAATGGAGCAAACCTTCTCATGGATATTAGTCACATGAGGATCTAAGATCAGCTTACAGTGCTGGAGGTGAGGAGGAGCCAAATACCTCAAGCACCAGTTTCCCAAAGTAAAAACTGAAGCCCTAGACAACACGTTAACACGTCATTCCATTCCATTCAGTGTTTTCATTGATCCCAATGATATCAGCTTTTTGCAGAACAATCCATCTCATCTTAGCACCTTGACGCCTTCAGGCAACTGTTGCGCTTTATAGGTCTATCTATTTCATTCATTCATTCAGTTCTTCATGCCGCATTATTCTGTCTGCCTCTTTTACCAGGGCTGTCACATGTATATGTACTGTCCAATGGAAAGATTTTAGACAGACCTGTGCCTCAGTAAAGTGGGCAGTCAGCCTGGTCGAAAGTTTCTTCGGCTTTACTGTACTCAAATATTCTTGCATCCTAATCTTAACTTTCTCACAAGTCTTCCCTATGGACGTCAGATGACAGATGCAGTTTAAACAAAATATATTCCGGGCAATAATGCAGGTAGTAATGTTTCTTTGTTCCAACAAGAGGCATTATGTAAAGTCACTGTCTTTCTCTGTTTTGACTGAGCACATGTTCCAAGAATCACGAGGACGGACGTCCTGTGATGTCCGTAGAATCATCAGTCATCTTAAATCTAGTGTGCACCAACTTGTCATTCGGATTAGAAATTCTCCTAAAGAGAGAACGGGGACTGGATCTCACCTGTGCCACGTTTTAGAATCTTCCAGTGTTTACATATTATCCACCATATCTGATTGGTCAATGGATCATACCAGGTAACTGTCCCTAAGTAGGCTGTCGCACGTTCCCTGGGATGGAAAGAATGATAATGAAGGAGGATATATCATATGTGTCTATACCATTATGGAGAAGTGTGGCTTAATGGTTAGAGTGGCAGACCCTGATGCAGAAGTCTGGCCTGGGACCAGGGTTCAATTCCCGCCTCGGCGGGTCTTGGGCTCAATTTCCTCGGACCTGATAATTCTCGCCTCGGTGCCTATTCTAATCATGAGTCCCACTCTGCAACTCTGGGCAATAGCTTGCTTAATCTCCACGCGGCCCCAACAACGCTGGGATGCCTGGCTTCACCTTGGGGGTGCCCAGGAGTGGGCACTTCACAGGGAAAGGCCAGGAAGGGTCCTCAGCGGTATTCGTACACGCACCGAGATGCCTCCGGGAAGTCGTGCGCTATACAAGTACGTAATTATCATTATTATTATGAACTTCTGGGCTTTTATGTCTCGGTCCAGGAATGCAGCGTTTTCTGTGCTTACTGATGCTGAGAATCCAACCATTCCGGAATACCACCCAAAAGAGATAAAGCGTCTTCACATTTTTAATATTTTCTTTCTATGGCCTCTAAGCTACCTCTTGGAATTGGCCCACAAACGTATTAGCCAGACTTGAGGCTGCTGTTATTAAAATTGAAGTTCCTAATAGTTGCCAAAAAATAGCTACTTGTGGAATTTGAAGTTGATATGGGCAAGAGTCAGTTCAGTGCGTTATAGCAAGAACCTGGAAGTGGTGTCCTAAAAGCACTCCGTTCTAGATAAAGCCTGTCCGGTAGCTGCCTGGGGAATGTTGTCTTACAATGGTAAGATATCAAGGAGCAATTTATGCACCCTCGAGAAAAGTGAATTCTTCATTACGATCCCTAACACAGGATTTCTGTTTCAATACTGATTGACGCAAAAGAAAGCACATTTCGACAAAGTTTCAAGGAGAGATCGTATACCCCTAACAGTTGGGGACGGGGCATGTGCTGTATTACCTGCAAGGGCTTAGTTTCTTGTATCCTGAACATCTGACCTAGATTATGGCCATTCTGGACACCTGTTGGACACCCCTGCCTTACCCCAGACTAGATTCTCAGTTCACCAGTTGCTGGATGCCTGTAGTAACACTGATGGAGTAGTAAATGAACAACCCCCGAGCTGTGTGTGCTAGATGAAGGCAGGCATGGCCATAAACTGGCTCGCAGCTGCACCAACAGCTAAAGAAAACACATCCCCGTCCAGTGCTGAGCCTGTCTGTGTGCTGGCTTGTTTTGGAAAAATACAGGGATGGCTTTCATAGAAGGACTCCAACTCTCAAGCTGTAGTTGTTCATCAAACCTCATTTGGCGGAGTTTTCTTTTCAGATTTTCTCTGAGCTCACCTAAATCTGTATTATTGCATAGCATTTGGCATAGACCTATGCTGCATTTATGAACATTTTCAATGGAAATCAAAAACTTCCAGTAAAAGCAAAAAATCATTTTCCCCATTTTGATTGCAATTTCTTTTGTAAACCTTCTTTAAGGCGTATCGTTTAGCACATATTTGTTGATTTAGCTCTACTTTGTAATTTTAGTGGTCACATTTCCACCGTTTGTTATTCTTTAATCACTGGAGCACTACTGTATGGTCTAATATTACACGAAGCCCCAGGTTTTAATATGCAATGTTATTTCATGCCTTCATGCCAAGAAAACCCTCTCAGAAGTGGCATCGTACAGAAGTAGATTTAACTCTGTAGAGAATAGGGTACTTAGTTCAAAGGTTACCCTATGTGTAGCTTCTGTCATGTGGAGGACATATTGAAATTGAGGCTTAAGAAGGTAAAGTGATTTGCCCAGGATCACTCAATTTAGTCCAATGGGGACGCTGAGATTGGAAATGTATCTGGCGATAAAGGGGGAGGGCAATACATGGTTAATTTTTAATAAATATTCCTTGTTCTAATCTAAATTGAAATCCTCTTTTTGATCACC
The DNA here is from genome assembly GCF_964261635.1 of Lissotriton helveticus. Lineage (NCBI taxonomy): Eukaryota > Metazoa > Chordata > Amphibia > Caudata > Salamandridae > Lissotriton > Lissotriton helveticus. Next base: position 1,070,680,256 of record NC_136072.1, on the reverse strand, counting down.
TTGCACTTGTACATCACATCATACCTGATCAGATAGGGACAGGTTGTACGTCACATTCACAGAAAACATAAAGTTGATCGTACTACAAGATCAAACCTTTAATATTGACTGGTATTTACGTCAACTTCACGAAACTGAACATCATCACATTTTCCAAGTAAGTAGGTGTGGAGTTAAGAATAGAACATCTATACTTCCTATACATCTATACTCTCTGAACCATTATTGCCTGATTGCTCTGTTGAATTATATCGTAGCGCTATACTGCAAGTGTACTCTCTCATCTACTGTTGCCTGTTTGCTCTCTCTGTTTGTATCGTAGCGCTGTATTGCCAAGGTGCGCTTTCGCGATCGTTTCAGTTGTGCTGTGCTGCCTGTGTGACTCATTTGCGCCTGATTGTGCCGGAGCCTCTGCCATTTTCTTCGCATTTATTTACTTGGTGCCCCAATCCTGTTTCGCTTTTGGCTTACAGCCATTTTGTTGTGGTTGCTGTGCCTCCCTGCCCGGCTCTCCACCCCGCTCCCGCCTCCCAGCTGCTCCTCCCTCGCCCCCGCCCCCCCCCCACCATCCACATATGACAGATACTTTTGCGCGCAGCGTTAACGCGCAGGGGATGCGCCCCATGCGCGCCGAAGGTGCGCCAAAGGTAAGCCCGTCTACGCCCGTCCGCGCCTGGACCGCGCCCAGTGCCAGACCCCCTGGTCCTCGCAAATCCCACTCCACCCGCATAATGTACGATGCCGCATCCCTCTCAGCACTCAACCCCGGCCGTCTCCCAGACTGCTACCAAGCCGCACCAGGACACACCCATGGACCCTTCATCTGCCACTCCTGCAAGTTCGACTGCATCAGGACCTACACCAAATCTACAAACTCCAAACAGAGCTCCGACACTAACCACCTGAAGTGCATCCTACTCAACACCCGCTCGGTCCACAGACACGCCATTGAACTTTGGAACCTACTCGACACCACTTCGCCGGACGTCGCCTTCCTTACAGAAACCTGGATGAACGCCTCATCAGCTCCCGACATCGCCATAGCCATACCGGACGGCTACAAGATCATCCGAAAAGACCGCACCATCCAAACAGGAAGAGGCATCGCCATCGTACACAAGAACTCCATCCGCATCACGACCAGCTCAGACGATAACCTCGCAGCCGCCGAACACCTTCACTTCCAGATCCACACCAACCCCAAAACCACACTCAGAGGCACCCTCATCTACAGACCACCAGGACCCCCCACTCGATTCAACGAAGACATCACTGACTTCATCAGCCCACACACCCTCCCTTCTGAGGACTACATCCTACTGGGAGACCTCAACTTCCACCTGGAAAAGAAAAACTACAGCAACACCACCACCCTCCTGGACAACTTGGCCAACCTCGGACTAAAACAACTTGTTGATACCCCCACCCACTATGCCGGGCACACGCTCGACCCAATCTTCACCTCCAGCAAGCACATCTCCTTCAACCACACCACAACTCTCCACTGGACGGACCACAGCTGCATCCACTTCAACTACAAAAAGACCACGACCCACAGCCTCCCTCAACCAATCCCTCGAAGAAACTGGAACAAAATTACCACCGACCAGCTCTTTACCTCGCTTCACAATAACCCTCCTGCCAAAACATCGGACCCAAACCAAGCTGCCACCAATCTCACACAATGGATCACCCACAGCGCCGACGAACTAGCACCCCTGAAAAACAATCTAAACAAGCAAAGTAGCAAAAGAGCCCCCTGGTTCAACGATGACCTTAAGACATCCAAGAAGCTCTGTCGTACCCTCGAGAAAGCCTGGAGAAAAAAAACCAACCACTGACAACCTAACCACCTTCAAAAACGCCACCCGCAAACACCACCAACTAATCCGATCCACCAAGAAATCTGCATTCAAGGATCGACTTGACAACAACGCCCACAACAGCAAGGAACTATTCAACATCGTCAAAGAATTTACCCACCCCACCGCCGGCACCAACGACATCACCCCATCCCAAGACCTCTGCGACTCCCTAGCCTCTTTCTTCCACAACAAAATTGCCGACATACATAACAGCTTTGAAAACAAGTCCGGTGACCAGTCCACCCCACCCACCCCCGAACCAAATCCCCCCTCTAACAACCTTTACGCCTGGAACCCAATCACCACTGAAGACACCATCCACCTGATGAACTCCATCCACTCAGGCTCGCCAACCGACCCATGTCCCCACCACATCTTCAACAAAGCAGACTCCATCATCGCACCCCATCTCCGAGACGTCATCAACTGCTCCCTCAACTTCGCCACCTTCCCGGAAAGCTGGAAATATGCCGAACTCAGCGCCCTTCTGAAGAAACCCACAGCAGACCCCACTGAACTTAAGAACTACCGCCCCATCTCGCTCCTCCCATTCCCTGCCAAAGTCATTGAGAGGCCGTCAACAGTCAGCTCGCCACCTTCCTCGAATCCAACAAATCCCTCGACCCTTCACAGTCCGGCTTCCGAGCCAAACACAGCACCGAGACCGCCATCATCGCAGCAACTGACGACATTCGAACACTACTGGACAACGGAGAAGCAGTCGCCCTCATCCTACTTGACCTCTCCGCAGCCTTTGACACGGTCTGTCACAGCATCCTCATACAACGCCTCAACAACATCAGAATACAAGGAAAAGCATTGGACTGGATCATCTCGTTCCTCGCCGGAAGAACCCAGAGAGTCCGCCTTCCCCCTTTCAGATCGGAGCCCACCGAAGTCATCTGCGGCGTACCACAAGGATCATCACTAAGTCCCACCCACTTCAACGTATACATGAGTCCCCTCGCATCCATCGCGCGCCAACACAACCTCAACATCATCTCCTACGCAGACGACACCCAGCTGATCCTCTCCCTCACCAAAGACCCAAACTCCCCCAAAACCAACCTACATGACGGGATGAAAGAAGTGGCCGAGTGGATGAAGAACAGCCGTTTAAAACTGATCTCGGACAAAACGGAAGTCCTCATCTTAGGATCATCCCCCTCTGCATGGGACGACTCATGGTGGCCACCTGCCCTGGGAAACGCACCCAAACCAACGGACCACGCCCGCAACCTGGGCTTCATCCTGGACTCCTCCCTCTCGATGACCAGACAAGTCAACGCCGTTTCCTCATCATGCTTCAACATCCTATGCATGCTCAAAAAAATATTCCGTTGGATCCCCACCGAAACAAGAAAAACGGTCACCCACGCACTGGTCACAAGCCGACTGGATTACGGAAACACCCTCTACGCAGGAACCACAGCCAAACTACAGAAGAATCTCCAACGCATCCAAAACGCCTCAGCCAGACTCATACTTGACATCCCCCGCCAAGCTCACATCTCCGGTCACCTGAAAGACCTCCACTGGCTCCCCGTCAACAAGAGGATAACGTTCCGACTCCTCACCCATGCACACAAAGCCTTTTACGACCTAGGACCCGAATGCCTTAACACGCGCCTGTCCTTTTACACCCCACCCGCCAACTCCGTTCGTCCAATTAGGCCCTAGCCGCTATCCCGCGCATCAACAAATCCACCATGGGGGGAAGATCTTTCTCCTACTTAGCGGCCAAAACCTGGAATTCTCTCCCCACCCACCTACGCCTTACACAGAACCACCTCTCCTTCAGAAAGCAACTTAAAACTTGGATGTTCGATAAGTAAAGTACTCCCCCCCTCCTCCCTCAAGCGCCTTGAGACCCTCCGGGTGTGTAGTGCGCTATACAAATTCTGAACTTGAACTTGAACTACATGCTTACCTTGACAGTGTATTGATAATTGCCATATGTGCAGTTTCAAATTACTGACTTTGATATTGTGAGGTACAACTGAGACTGGCTAGCTCGAACTCCATGATTCTGTACTTACCTGTGACACTAATGACGTCGGGAAACATCCTTTACCACACAACTTTTACCACGCAGTGCTTTTACAATGCAGGTTTTACAACGAAAACCATTACAACGCATTGCACTGGGGGGCGCTCTAGGATAGGGAATAGTTTTAATTTACTATCCAACACCTTCCCTACTATCCACAGGGACTGGAGTTGGAATAGTAAATTAAACTATTCACTATCCAGCACCCCCCAAAGCAATGCGTTGTAAAGGCTTGCGTTGTAAAACTTGCGTTGTAACAGCATGCGTGGTAAAAGCATGCATTGTAACAACGTACATCCAATGACGTCACATAGAGAAAAAGACTAAGGGGGTCAGAAAGTCCGCCCGCCATCCTCCCGTGGAATAGGATCGCCCGCCATTGGTGCTGGGGTCTCGTTGCTGACATTAGGATGCGCCCGCCACACTGGCGGGCGCATCCTGCATTCCAGACATTGCGGCAGGCGGTGCTCTTAGCACCTCCCGCCACAATGCCTGGAAGGCATGTCGTGCACTTCCATGCACAACATGGCAGGAACCGTGCAGTGCCTGCCATGTTGTGGATGGAACTGCAGGTGGGTACATATAGGTACCCCCCATGTGCACCTCCCACCCCCCAGAATCCCTGGGGGCCCGCTACAGGCCCCCAATGGCAAAAACCGCCTGCCTTTCCATGGCGGCGTTGTCGCCACAGAAAGGCACAACCCCACATTAATGCTAATATAGATGGCGGTGTCTCCAAGACACCGCCACCATGTTAGCAGCTTTTCCGCCCGGTTGACTCTGCAACCGGGCGGAAAACCGGCACACGGTCTTTCCGTCCGCTCGGGTCCCCCCCGCCAACGTAATGTGGCAGGGATAATTCCTAAGCGGGAGGAGGTTTACAGCAGGCGGATCGCCACCGCCATACGGGCGGCGGCGATCTGCCCGCTAACCAAATGGACCCCTATGATGGTGGATGTCCATGTTATAATGGTAAATTAGAATATTTTAAAAAGTTACGAAAGTGCGCCCAAAACAGGGAAACGGGAGTGAGCAGAACCACACTTTTTTGCAGCTGCTGATCCTTTGTAAAAATATACATCTATAATAAAAAGGTATAAAAGATACTGAAACAATGTAGCTTGAGGACTGATATTGAAGACAAGCTTTCTCCAACGGCATGACTGCAATCGCCAGCTGGATGGCCAAGAACTTTCTACAGTGTAATGTGGGAAAGTCTGAGGTCATGTTATTCGGGGAGGCAAGAATCCTGTGGACCCCCGACTGGTGGCCCTCCAGCTTGGGCCAGGCCCCGCTCCCTAAACAGGTAGTAAACAACCTGGGGGTTCGTCTAGACCATGACCTTACCCTTTTTCATCATGCCAGCACCACTGCAGGGTCCTGCTTCCACATTATTGGCCTCCTTCGGAAGGTGTTCCCCCTTCTACCAGACAACACTCGGAAGACCCTGGTCCAGGCCCTCGTTCTGAGCCGCCTGGACTATTGTAATGGCCTACTCTTAGCAGCCAATGAAGGAGTGCTCAATAAACTGCAGGTGGTGCAGAACACCGTGGCACGGCTGGTAACTAACACCCCCCCCAGAACGCCGTCCCTCCCCCTCCTCAAGGCCCTTCACTGGCTTCCCATCCGGAAACGGGTGGAATTCAAGATTTGCTGTGTGATACACAAGAGTCTACACAATCTGGGACCCCACTACTTGGCGGATAAATTTGTTTATCACCGTCCATCCCGCATTCTCAGGTCCAGCAACCAACTGTTACTTCAGGTTCCCAGACATTACAAGACCAGACAGGGAGGCCGCGCCCTCTCCATCATGGGCCCACGTCTATGGAACAACCTCCCCCTCTCCCTTAGAGAATGCCCGAGTCACTCAGCTTTCAGGAAATGCCTAAAGACAGCACTATTCTAGGAGGAGTCTTCTCGACCTGTTCACCTCACAGCTCCGCGCGGAGATACACCTTCGGGTGTGATGCCGGCGCGTTACAAGCCCATAAATAAATAAATAAATAAATAAATATTGAGGGCCTTTAGGGGAGTTAAAATGATTTAAAAAAAATAAGAAATCAAGTGCAGAGAAAGATCGAATAAGGAAACAAGTAGCACAGAAGCATTTTGCACCTGCAGGGCTATCCTAAACATAATAATAAGAACCTAAACAATATTGTCATATGGAAAGTGGGAGAGGGATGGGAATGGGACATGAAGTATTGGAGGGGGGAGTAAAAAGTGAGCCTGTGGAGGTGAAGAACCGGGGTATTTAATACCCAGCGGCGCCAGGGGCACGCCCAAAGTCTTCGGGTTCACCTGTCTTAGAATACAGAGACACGGGAATACTTCTTGGTGGCGTCAAAGATCACATTTATTGGCTGCAGCCAGTAACAGAAGTCCTAGAAATCATCACGGTATGAGTTCTCAGGAGACTGCTCAATTTTACACAGCAAGTCATCCCTTTTTATGCCAAACATTATGCTTCAGGCAAACATTCCTTGTTTACAGTTCAACCAATCACATGTTTCCACACCAAAGTTATCACATGACAGTAAAACTCACTTTTCCGTTGCCCAGCCCATGATCAATCATCGGTCAAACCCAACATTCTTCTTTAGACAGGTCGAACGAACCCATAATAAAACAAAGCCACAACCCAATCATAAAGAGACCATAAAGAAAGGAGCAGAAACAGGTGAGAGTAGGATAAGGCATATTTGTGTGCAATAAAACTTTACGATGTCCTGTGCTCTGATCCTTAATCTTGATCAGCTAAAGGGCAGGAACTGGTTTAACAAGGTCGGCTTCAGGCAATAGGGTCAGTTCACTCAGGTCAAACAGGAGTCAGCACGAACTGGAGCTAAGGTGTACATGTACTTAAAAGACTTGTTCAGCCACAGTCATCGGCCTATGTCAGGGCAACCACAAAATGGCTGCCATACACAAAATGGAACCCAAGGGTTCAGAACGAAATCCCTAAATACGTAGTGAATCCATCAGTCTAACATGACGAAAACACTCATCCTTGCCGCACTAACTAGTTACGGTTCGCTGATATCAAATTCATAACGAAACCATGACCTTTATGGAACAGGTTCAGAATTCACGGAACCTCAGAGGGGGCCTTAGGCACAGAGTAAAGAATGAGATCTGCTACCAGCTCACCACCATCCTCAACGCCTACATCACCCCAGCCACCTCCCAGACATCTGGAAACACTCAGAGGTCTGAACCCTTTTCAAGAAACCCTCCTTAGACCCTAATGACCTCCAGAACTATTGCCCCATCTTGCTGCGCCCCTTTCCCGCAAAAAATCTTAGAGAATGCCATCAACCGCTAACTCACTGAACACGTGGAGAGAAATGAGCTTCTAGACCCATCCAAATCAGGATTCAGAGCCAAACACAGTACCCCGACGACCCTGGTCACCGTAACAGATGACATCCACACCCTATTCGACAGAGGGGAATCTTTCACCCTGTTCCTTCTCGACCTCTCCACTGCCTTCAACACCATTTTCCACCACACACTCATCAACCGACTGCACCAAATATGACGCTCTTAGATGGATGGCAATCTTCTTCTCGGGATGCACATAGAGGATTTGTCTCCCCCCCTTCATCGCAAAGTCCAAGCACACCATTTGCAGCCTCCCTCAAGGCTCATCCATCAGTCCCACCCTCTTCAACATCTACATGACACCAATTACAGACATTGTCAGAGCCCATGACATCAACATCATGTCCTACGCCGATGACACCGAGCTCGTCCTCTTACTCTCAGCCACAACAATGAAAAACAACTTCCACAACTAAATGCACAACGTCTCAACCTGGATGAATGACAACTGAGCCACACCTCCCTCTAGAACAACTCCTGGTGGCCATCAGAACTAGGACCCACCCCCACTCTGAAAGATCACGCTCGCAGACTTAGCATCATCCAAGACAGTGAACTTTCAATGAAATGACAGCTCACTGCAGTCTCTTCAGCCTGCTTCCACGTGCTTTGCATGACCCACAGAATCTCCAAATGGCTACCCACCGGCACCACGAAAATAGTGACACAGGCCCTCATCACCAGCCGTCTGGACTATGGCAGTGCACACTATGCAGGCACCACCAGCGAACTCATGAAAAGACTCCAGACGATCCAGAACGCAGTGGCCATCCTAATCCTCAACTCTCCCAAGAACACCCACCTCACCCAGCACCTGAAGGATCTCCACTGGCTTCCCATCCAGAAGAGATAACATGTTAAGATCACCACCCATGCCTACAAAGCCCTACACCACTAAGGGCCAGTATACATGAACCACTGCCAAATTCCACCATCTACCCAGAAACCTCTGCTCTATTCACCTCGCTCTAGCACAGACACCCTGCATTCGCTGCTGTAGCACCGGAGGACGTTAACTCTCCTACCTCACCCCCAAAGCCTGGAAAGCCCCTCTCCTCCACCTTTGAACAGCTCCCTCTTTGGCAGATTTCAGAAAGGGACCCAAGACCTAGCTCTTCAACTGAGATCCTGAACTTTCGCACAAGACTGAAAACCTTGGTCCGTTCTTTTTCGTGGTCCTGCACCATACTGCATTAACATCTTTATTTTTATTTATTCATTTATTTCTTGAAAGAGTTTTATATCGCTGGCTAGACCCGAAGGTATCAGAGCGCTTTACATAAGGTTCCTCATAGTTGCAAACTTACATCAGTTGCATATTACCAATGATACCAGTAAAAATATTTAAGGAGCATAGAAGAAAAGGAAAATTGAGTGAGAAGGGTAAGGGGATAGGGGAGAAAGGGGTAGGGTATAGATACAACGGAGAGACAAAGGGAAAGTCTGCCCAAGGTCCGGCTGGATAGGTGACGGCCGAGGAGGAATCTGCCGCCCATCTCCTCTTCAGCTATCAGGTAGCTCCACCCGGCATCGGTCAAATAGGTAGGTCTCAACAGAAAAACATTAACGGGATAGAAGGCAAGAAGAAGGGAGCGTAGAGGGGGAAGGGGGTAGGTTGAAGGGGTAGGAGGGAGATATGACAGAGAGACGAAGAGTCCGGCTGGGTAGGTGACAGCTGAGGGGGGGATCCACAGCCCATCTAGTGTTCAGCTAACAGGGAGCTCCACCGGGCATTGGTCAAATGTCATCTGTTGCATCATCAGAACTGCAGCCTTCCTACTGCATGTCACTGACGCGATGCCATCTTTTGACTGGGTGTGAATTCTTTGCCATATATACATATGATAACTCAGACGTCATAGTGACTATCAATGGTACTCTCGCCAATAAAGTTTTATATATATATATATATATATAAATATACACACATATACACACACATCCATAGAACATAATATATATGTAAACATCTGATGTTCTGATGTAAGTTCCTCTTTGGTGAAAAGAGACCTGTCCGGGGTGAATGCTGCACTCAAGAAATAAAAATAAAATAAAAAATTGTGTCACTCAAAAGGGAGTGCCCAGAGCTGTCACAGTTAACCAGCATAACTTCAAAATCATCATTTAAGGGAAAAAACAGTTCATTTTCATGTAGGTCTTTAAAGCCTGTGGACAGTTCCATGCCTCGGAGGCCTCTTGAGTGCTGTCGTGCAGGAGAAGTAAATCTGGGAATCATCAATTTATATTTGATACTGCAGACCTCAATTAAGAAATAATTTCTACTTAATATCAATGGCGGACAAAGAGAACATGGAAGCAAAACCTTTGTATTTGGAAGTACCAAGATTGAGAACTTCTCGAGCAAATAATCAATCTTTCACAGGAGTCGTAGGACCAAAACTTCTGTCCCTTAAACGTCGTTAACAAACCCACATTTTCTGGAATAAGAATGCTCTTCTTGATGTTTCTGATCTAGCTTCTTACTCTTCGGATTTCTAGCTCTCAGTTAGTTAGTAAAGGTTTTTCTTTTCAACTATCTAAATAAATGCATTAGTATTAATAATATAGTATAATAATAGCATTGTGATATATAACTGCTATATATCTCTGTTAACTACTACTATTAATAATATAGAATTAATTATTTCATGGAGTGGTCTATATGGGAGAACCTGTCACTTTATATTTTGTGCCTGAGGTCAGGTTGAGAAATGTATCTTTATCACAAAAACACACAAAACTCATGACACCCTCACAGTGCCAAGTTTTATTTCATGTGTTTTGTACACATTGAGGTGAGGTGCGGTCCACCCCAATCGTAGTAGCGAGCCAATAAATGAACAGGGATTGCCTGGCCAAGGGTCTGGATTGCCTCTTAGAGCTTGTGCGAAAGCAAATTGCCATGAACATATTTGGATGTAAATAACATCTGTACATATGATAATGTATCTTTAAAATTCAAGAATGTGTATTTCTTTCAAACATAAACATGCTTCACATTAGCACATCAGATTCCATCACTATAATGGGAGGCATTTATCAAAATTTATGTTTTTTTAAATATGAGCTCAAAAACATTAATGCCCCCTCCCCTTTACAATGCCATTCGTGAGCTAAGAATCAAGGCAGTTGTGCACTCTATATGTGATCTAGATTCTTATACATGAAGCACCATTATTATCTGCTAAACCAAACACAAGAGAAATATTTGTCTAGGATCACACAGTTCGGTCAAGGAGGGAACCGGGGATTAATCCCAGGTTTTCTAATTTAACTTTGTGCAAATCAGGCACTAGCTTGGTATCTCTTTTTTTCTCATTTTATATCAAAGTTTTTTTTTTTTATTTAGCACAAACTCGACCCGAAGATATTAGGTATCAGAGTGCTTTACATGAGCACCAGTTTCGTTACAGATGGACACATTCATTTTTGTTAGGCACAGGGAGGTTACGTGATTTGCCCAGAATCACAGGATGTTGAGCGTCCCGGTCAAGACTCGAACCTGGTTTCCCAGCTTTGAGGTCGACCGCTGTAGCCGTACGGCTACATTCTCTCCCAAGGTTAATGATTAGTCGTTAATTTTTGGCAAATGAGGTTAGAGCCTGGCGGCAGGCAGAAGCCACATGAAAGCTCACTCTGTTTGGGGCTCGAGGGTGCCAGAGGAGCTTGAGCTGAGCCAGAGCCTGGCAGACGGCTCAAGCCTTCCATTAGCAGACCCCCATAACAGCAAGAAAAAACATGACTTAAAGGGGTCATCCAATGATTGATTCACAATACGCCTCAAAACCCCAGCTGTCCTCATGAAACAATGCAACGTTCTAGAATGTTGATTGTTGGTAATTATTAGAGATGTAGGACTGAGGGCCTTATTTAGATCTCAGCGGATGGAATACTTTGTCAAAAACGTGACGGAGATCCCGTCCGCCAAATTACGATATCCATAGGATATAATTGGATCCTAATAAGGCGGACTGCCTATGCCTTCATGTTTATGATGTAGTAGTCCAGTCACGGTTTGCATCACTCGCGGGTGGCGGGGTCACGTGGGGGTTCGCGCGGGGCAAAATAAAAAAAAACATCCCTTACCGGGTCCCGCGCTGCCTCTGCTGCTGGCCGGGTCCCACGTTTTCCTGCTGGTTCAGGAGAACAGGAAGCAGGCATACTCCCTCCCCTCCCCTAAGCCAATCACAATGATGAAATGGCAGCGTTGTTATTGGTGCAGACAGCGCCCAGTGGGGCGCCTGTAGGGAGACCATTTTCTCTATGTAGACTGCATGCAGCCTACATAGAGAAAATGTAATCAATCAATCAATCATAACACTTGTATAGCGCGCTACTCACCCGGGAGGGTCTCAAGGCGCTTGGGGGAAGGGGTCCGCTACTGCTCGAACAGCCAGGTCATGAGTTGTCTCCTGAAGGCGAGGTGGTCCTGGGTCAGTCGAAGGTGGATGGGGAGGGAGTTCCATGTTTTGGCCGCCAGGTAGGAGAAGGATCTTCCTCCGGCGGTGGCTCTTCGTATGCGTGGAACGGCGGCGTGGCTGGTCGATCGTAGCTGGCGGGTAAGAGTGTATAAGGTCAGGCGGTCGTTGAGGTACTTGGGGCCCAGGTCGTGGAGAGACTTGTGTGCGTGGGTGAGGAGCCTGAACGTGATCCTCTTGTTGACGGGGAGTCAGTGCAGGTCCCCCAGTTGGCCGGAGATGTGGCAGCGTCGGGGGATGTCCAGGATGAGTCGGGCGGAGGCGTTCTGGATGCGTTGGAGTCTTCTTTGTAGCTTGGCTGTGGTTCCGGCATAGAGGGTGTTTCCGTAGTCCAGTCGGCTGGTGACGAGTGCCTGGGTGACCGTCTTCCTGGTTTCGGTCGGGATCCATCGGAAGATCTTGCGGAGAATGCGTAGGGTGTGAAAGCAAGATGAGGAAACGGCGTTGACTTGTCTGGTCATCGAGAGGGAGGAGTCCAGGATGAAGCCCAGGTTGCGTGCGTGGTCTGTTGGCTTGGGAGCGGTGCCCAGGGCAGGGGGCCACCAGGAGTCGTTCCAGGCGGAGGGCGATGGTCCCAGGATGAGGACTTCCGTCTTGTCTGAGTTCAGTTTCAGGCGGCTGGTCTTCATCCAATCGGCGACGTCTTTCATCCCTTCGTGTAGGCTGGTTCTGGCGGTGTCGGGGTCCCTGGTGAGGGAGAGGATCAGCTGGGTGTCGTCGGCATAGGAGATGATGTTGAGGTTGTGTTGGCGTGCGATGGCTGCAAGAGGCCTCATGTAGACGTTGAAGAGGGTGGGGCTGAGTGATGATCCTTGTGGTACGCCGCAGATGACTTCGCTGGCCTCGGATCGAAACGGGGGGAGGCGAACTCTCTGTGTTCTTACAGCGAGGAACGAGATGATCCACTCCAGTGCCTTCTCTTGGATGCCGATGTTGCTGAGGCGTTGAACTAGGGTGCGGTGGCAGACAGTGTCGAACGCTGCAGAGAGGTCCAGGAGGATGAGTGCCGCTGTTTCCCCGTTGTCGAGCAGGGCTCGGATGTCGTCGGTGGCTGCAATTAGGGCGGTCTCGGTGCTGTGGTTGGCTCTGAAACCGGACTGCGAGGGGTCGAGGGATCCGTTCGTCTCGAGGAAGGCAGCCAGCTGTCTGTTGACGATCTTCTCGATGACTTTAGCAGGAAAAGGGAGGAGCGAGATGGGGCGGAAGTTCTTGAGGTCGGTGGGGTCCGCTGTTGGTTTCTTCAGTAGGGCGCTGATCTCGGCATGCTTCCAGCTCTCCGGGAAGGTGGCGGTGTTGAAGGAGGAGTTGATGACGTCCCGGAGTTGGGGTGCGATGATGGAGTCGGCCTTGTTGAAGACGTGGTGGGGGCATGGGTCGGTCGGAGATCCGGAGTGGATGGTGTTCATCGTGCAGGCTGTGTCTTCGGTGGTCACCGTGGTCCAGGTGCGGAGGGTGGTGGTGGGGGGCGTTGGTTCCATGGTTGGGTGCGTGGGAGGTGCGCCGAAGCTGTTGTGGATGTCGGCGATCTTGCGGTGGAAGAACGAGGCGAGGGAGTCGCAGAGATCTTGTGACGGAGTGATTTCGCTGTTGCCGGTGCTGGGGTTGGAGAACTCCTTGACGATGCTGAAGAGTTCCTTGCTGTCGTGGGCGTTGTTGTCCAGACGATCCTTTAGTGATTTCTTCTTGGTGGTGCGGATGAGCTGGTGCTGCTTTCGGGTAGCTTGTTTGAGGGCGGTCATGTTGTCTGTGGTCTGGTCGAGGAGCCAGGCTTTCTCGAGGGTGTGGCAGTTCTTTTTGGAGTCCTTGAGTTCGTCGGTGAACCAGGAGGCCTTCTTGCTTCTGGGTCTGCTGGGAGGGTTCTTCAGTGGTGCGAGGTCGTCGGCGCAGGCGGTCAGCCACTGTGTGAAGTTGCGGGCTGCTTCGTTGGGGCCCGTTGTGCTGGTGGGTGGGCTCTGGCTGAGGGAGGTGGTGAGCTGGTCGGCGGTGATCTTGCTCCAACTCCTGTGAGATACCTGTTGCGGGTGGTGGTGGGTCGTGGTTCTTTTGATGCTGAAGTGGACGCAGCTGTGGTCGGTCCAGTGGAGTCCGGTGGCGTGGCTGAAGGTGATGTACTTGCTGGAAGAGAAGACGGGATCAAGCGTGTGGCCGGCGTAGTGGGTGGGGGTGTTGAGTGATAATGACTGGTTTGGTTGGCCCCAGAGGGCCGACCAAACAGTCAGGGCCCACAACAGTGGGCAAGTCACTCCTTAACAACCCGCCAGCCCCCAACCAGGCATACTGTTCTGCTTTCTCGCAGCGAGAGTAGCAGAAACATAAAATGGTATTTAAAATATCATTTTAGGTTTCTGCTCCTTGCACTTTGTGAAAGCAGTGGGGCGACGCTCCCCCGTCCTAATGGAGGAGCCGCCCCTGGAGTAGACCCCTCCGCCAAGATCTAATTCAGGTCCTGCATTAAGAGAGATGTTTCTTCCTCTTTTCTGGATGACCCCTTTAACAGTCTGCTCAGCTGGGCCCACGCAGTGTTAAAGCAATGGGGCAAGATGTGTTGTGATGCTAAGCGATACCAAAGGGGATGATGGACGGAGCATTGGAGCAAATCAAACACTCACCCCAGTCAACTGATCTGGGTTTAATCCATCATCATTATTTAGATCACTCCACCCCCCCAGTTCAGACATGGCCATATGCAAATCAGTCAGACCCAGTACCTCATGGGAACAGTCCAGCCCGAACTGCCAAGCCATGTCTTCCCTGGACCGGAAACAAGCATCCTGGGACCGGTTTCTGGCTAATCAGCTGTCATCAGCCAGGCTAGCTTGAATCCAGTGGCAAAGTGAGCAAGGGACCCACGTCTGGGCATACCCTGCCAACTTAGGGCGAACAAAGCGATACCAAAGCTAGCAGGGCGCAAAATTGCAACAAATGGTCTTGTAATTGGGGCTTGCTAGAATTTAGGGACCACACAAAGTTTCCATATTTTTTCAGAGCTCCAGAAGTCCTTACCCTTTCCAGAAATCCCTACACCATATCGGATGCCCGGTGCAAAAAAAACAAGCATTGGCATAGCCAATAGGTCTCGCCTTTGGGACCTTATAAGTGTTTAGTTATCCAGCACAATATCCTTGGTGCAACAACATCAACTGTTGCATGGCTAAACACATAAGGTCCCAAAGACGAGACCTATTTCCTATGGCAATGCTTGTTTTATTATGTGAATTTAAAGCACTTTTGACGGACCGGGAGCAGTGTTAATACCCCAATAATTTTGTTGCTTATCAAGAAGATCTAGTCAGCCAAAATTATATTATAAGCTGTAAAGCACATTGGGCTTTACAATGAAAATGTGACAAATAAAGTTCTAAAACTGTGAAGGTTTATTAGGGCTACGGCCATCACAGACTGCAAAGTGAACGGTTATAAGTCCATCAATTAGTGATCTATATCAGAAAATGGCATGAAGCTGGGAATAAAATTCAGGAAATAATCAAACAGAACCAGATATTGTTCAGGGTTAGTGAATAAATTAGTCATAAAGAAGAGGTCCGATCAGGGTGGTGACGCCCCCTAAAGGCAGGGGAAAGAATGACCCCAACACCCCAAGAAGGGGCTATGTTTATAACGCCATGCACAATGGAAGTCATACAGCTGTTACAGTTGTGGAAAAGTCGCACGGTTTGAGCCAATCACATTAGAGGGCAAGTGATATGCTTCTGAGCTCACGTTGTCAATATTGTCCCAGAGATTCACATGAAGCGGTTCCCATCCCTGGAGCTTGTCAGCCACCGCGATGGTTGGTACAAATGTTGTCACTTAGTATACACTGACAAGCTCTCACGAAGAATAGCGCTGTAGCGCCAAGAGGTGAAGCCTGGAGGAGCTTTACTGTCAGTGGAACATCCTGTTTGGGAGCTTTAAAAAACAGAAACATCGTCCTGTAGATGTGAGGAGTATTGCCATTCAAATAGTGCTTACAAAGTTGCTTGTGCATGAATCTTCTATGCACAGGTGAGGCAGAGGCTTACTTGCTGAGAAGAGTCAGAGGCAGCCATTTCGATATGGAGGCCTACCTTCACCAATGTTAGAACAAGTGCAGTTTTCACAGCAGAATGTCTTTGTCTCAACTTCATGCTATTTATTGGGTTAATACTAATGTGCATTCAATAAAAAATCACTTTTCAGGACTGTTGTTCGGTGACACCTTAGGACTGGAACAGATAAGAGCCGAGGCCAGTGGAAGTGCTGGTATGGAGCAGCTGATGCTGGGTGGAGGTTCAGGAAAGAAACAGCGCAGAAAGTAGGACAGGGCCGGCCAGTGGTCTACCGGTAAAACCAAATAGGACCTCCGCGCTGGAGCGCCTAGTGCAATGAAGCCCTGGGCTGGGGCACTAGGCAGGTAAAGCAGAAGCTCTTTAACTGAGTGCCAACTCCGGATTGGATCAGCAGAAGGCACACGTACGTGACGTAAAAGCTGTGGGTGACTTTTACAAGAGGCATTCTGATTTCTGAACCGTTTCAAGCGCTTATTTGAAGCGAGAGTGAAGTATGTCAGGCTGTAGGCGCTATACGCAATAAGCGCATAGACTCACTATTAGTGTCTTCGGGGTCTGTGGGCTGCTCTAGTACATATGCACATTCTCCGCAGCCTGCCGCCTCCTTGCAGCTGTGCAACCTCGAGGCACCCTGGTATTCCAGGATATTTATGTAAAAATAGCCGGAAGTGTGCCCTGGCCTTTGAAATGAAGTGCAGCCTGGAGTGAAACCAACTTCTGGGTACCCTGTGAGCCAGGAACTCGGGCTGCTGCGACTTGTTTCAGAACCGTACGGGAACAATAATTGGTAAACATTCACAAATCAATGTAATGGACAATACGTTAATAGTAATTATATAGTACGAACAACAAAACAAAACGAATTCAGCGATTGTATGCTCAGATAACCAACTGTGTGAGCCGTCCTAGGCTTAAAGGCATAGCGGATGCATTATACAGCAGTGTGGCAAAAAAAGCAAGCTTGCGCGGCAGCAGGGGGAGGCGCGCACGTGGCAGCAGGGGGGTGGAGGACGGCCTGCGCAATTCCCTTTACGGGAGCGATAATTGCTACAATATGGCGGCGCTCAGTCCCGCAAGTGAATAGCCACATGTGCACGCATTGCCATTGAAGACAATAAAACGTGTGTACGTTTTTGGCTGAAAAGCCGTACCGATAACAAAAGGTCTTTTTACCTATCAGCGCATCCGCGCTGCGTAGGCGAGACCTAAAAGGGCCGTGACACATTACAGTGTTCCTGTGCAAATGGTTTTCTTTGTGTACTCCAACAACATCTAATACAGGCTGACTTTCAAACAACATTTCTTGAAATTTCAGCAGACAAATCTCAGGACCTCTGACTGGTTGTAAACTTATAAATAATATATGTGCACACATTTTGCCAGGAATTGTGAGACAAGCGCGAGAGCTCATGTTGCCTGCATCTCATTGTGCTGCCCATACAGCTGACGCATGCACAGTACAATTCTATAAAAGAAAAATATTCCAAAACAGTAACTTTTCAGTCAGCTAAGGCCTCTGAATGTGAATGCTTTATAGTGGCAGATGAATTAAACCATATGTAGATAGTTAAATTGTGTGCTTTCTCTTATGAAATTACAGCATTTCTGCAAATTATAATATCTGAAGGTACTGCTAACTTTAAACGCGGTAAGTAACCTGCAGTTGTGTCCGTGAGGATTCGCTTGACAGTTATTACCGTATTAACCATATTAGTTCCGGCGTTTCTTTGACGTGTATAGCCGCGTTTCAATTGATGGAGCGCCTCGTCATTTTTCAATCAGACGTGCTTATTTACATTAGTCTCAATCTGGCTCTACACAGGTGATTGTCTCTGGAGACAAATTAAAATAGAGAAAGCAGCGAGAGGCAAGTGAGTGGGAAAATCTGTTTTCATCTGGTAATCTTGCTGAGGCTTTAAAAGAAAGGATCCCTTCAACGCACCTTTAGCGCCATCTGCTGGTCTTCTTTATTAAATACTTTGTCAATATGAAGTTTCTAATGTTGAAAAAGGTAACACCTAATTTAAAGAATTTAAGAATTGTTAATATAATTCAGATACTCCAAGTTGTCCCATGCCAGGAATGAGTTTCATACAGTCCAGGTTTTGCACTTCTAGAAGATTTGTTTTTTCACGGTAAATATAAAAGTACAGGAATGCACACAATGACAGAAACCGACCAACAATAAAGGGGTCAAGTGACCTCAAACTGCCGTGGACCAGCATTGTTTAATATCTTGCCGGTATAGCTGAGGTTCCTCCACACAGGCACTAGTTATCTCTCTAAAAAGGCACATCTCTATTTGTGGGTGGGTTTGGCACTAACCTGTTCAGAAGAAAGTTTTAAATATATCTAGTGCCTGTCCATGGAGGACTGGGAACCAAACCGGCCCTGGAAAAGTGCTCGGCCAGCCCCTCGGGGGTTTGGGGTTGCAGCCGAGCTATTTGCATCGGCCGAGTTCGGTCGATTTCCTTACAATGGCCGATATTGCAGCTATGCTGCAAAAACGGCCCTGTAACAAAATCGGTCCCAAGGGGCCCAAAACCGGCCCCCAACCCTGTCGTCCCACTGGGGAAATGCCCGGTGCCCGCTACGGCCAGTCTGGCCCTGCATCCACGTGTGCATCATACTAGTGAAGCAATCAGACACGTAGGCAGAAGGCTGGGTGCCCTTCTCTTGAAGTCTATTTACAGTCCCCTGTCTCAGGAGGGTGAAATGTACCGATGCCCAATCACGGTCCTGAGTACATGCAGAGACGTGTTAAGGCATGGGCAAAGTGGGCTTTGGCCCAGGGCCCCAACCATTCAGACCCCCACCTGATAGAACCATCTCTTTTCTGCAGAGAGCCTTGCCCTAATGGCTTGAATGATTCTTAAACAGATTGTAATAGACTCTCACACATCACCCATATTCAAAATAAATTAAAGGAAAATGGTATTCGAAACTGACATTTTGCAGAGAAATATTGCGGTTATGTTTCATTCTTTCAGATCAAAGCAGGAGCTCACATCTTTATATGTCACATATTATTAGCAGTAATATTAGTGTGCTGCTGTTGTGTTACAATATTGAAAACATACCTCACTATCCCTAAATATTAGATGTAAACACATTTAGAATATGGACCAGTGTGTTTGTCTACTGTCAGTGACCTGGCCAGAGAGGGCATGAAAGACCTGAAAATGGATCATTAATTCAAAGCTATTTCGAACAGGAGTCCCAAAATACGTTTGGCCCAGGGCCCCCAAAATCCTTACAATGTCTCTGAGCACATGCAAGCAGAGGGTAGGTCATCCGTCCTCTGTCCTTGTGGATCCAGCTAATGTCATGCTATTCCTGAAATTCATACTGGCAAGTGCAAGGTTTACAGCAATGGCTGTGGGGCAAAGCTACAGCCAGATCCTGTTCTCTCACAGCTGTGAAGAGGGGGGGATGTGGCCTCACGGCCAGAGCTGCCAACTTTGGAGCTGGGGAACCAACTTTGAGCCTTGGCGTCAGCAAGTCACTTGGGGCCAGATGTAGGTAAATCTTATTTTCCGATTCTTAAATACCGAGTCATACCGAATCGGTATTTCAGAATCGGAAAATGAGATGTAGATAAAAAATCGGTAACAATTACCGAATCGTAATCAGTCGGTAATCGTAATCGGTATTTACCGAGTCGGAATATACCTACTCGGTAAAATCCGATTCGGTAAAACCCAAACTTACCAACGGTTCCATGGCCCATAGGAATGAATGGGTAGTCAGTCCCGACTCGGAAAATACCGAGTCGGAAAAAACCGACTCGGTATTTACCGAGTCGGTAATATCCGACTCAGATTTTGAAAATGACAAACATGTGAGCCTGTGAACCAATCAGGTGCTCCAACCACACCCAAATCGAAAGCCACTGGGGAACTAACCAATCAGATCCAAGCACCACACCCCAGTACCTGGGACAGGCCACGCCCATGCAGGTGCAGAAACCAACAGTCAGGAGAGCAGGAGGACAGAGTGTGGAGCTGCCTTCCCTGAGTCAAACAACACAGCAAGATGGAGAGTCAGGAGGCACAGAGGGATGCTGCAGAGCGCAAAAGGAAGCAGAAGTTCAGCCAGGAAGAACTGCAGGTGCTAATTTCCGAGGTAGTAAGACATTACAGCAAAATTTTCGGGAAGCAATCTCTGCATGTAGCAGAATCTATCAAACGCAGCACCTGGTTGGAAATACAAGGCAAGGTAAATGCCATTGGTGTCACCCACCGTGACCTTGAAGATCTGAAAAAACGGTGGTATGACATCCGCATTATCACAAAGAAAAAACTTGCTGCCCACCGCAAGGAAAGTGCTGCAACAGGGGGAGGAAGAAACAGAGCCCCTAGACTCAGCGACATCGAGGAGATGGTGGCATCCACCCTTGAGAAGGAATGCATTCACGGCATCGGAGACGCTGACAGCTCAGCAAGAGGCGCAAAGAAACAAGGTAAGATGCAAGTACATTGTCATTTACTCATTTACCTATTCCCCTCACAGGACAAATCAGACTCCACAACAGGTTTAACTAATGTCTTGCAATGCATCCTGGGAAATGTAGTCATGTGTAGATACCTCAGAGCAGTCAGCATGCATTGCAGCAAGGGGAGCAACAGACAACTAGCATAGGCAAATGAGAGACAGGCAAAAGTGCAATAGAAGTGTGTTTTATCATGAGACACAGGTGAACAACTCCACTGACACAATGTCCATGTCTGTCCACAGGAGAGTCAATGCGCAGCACAGCAGAGGTTAGAGAGAAGAGGAGGGAAGGAGCCGGACCAAGCACATCACACGGAGGGAAGGACCAAGAGCAGGCAGCCCTGATACCTGAGGAGGCAACAGCACAAAATCCACAATCCCCTCTCCTATTTGGTAGTCAGGACACAGGAGCGGCTGAACAATCACCCACCCCCACGACACCATCCCCAGTGCCTGGAAGGGTAAGGTGCCATGATGTGCCCCCTCGCAGAATACTGGAAACATCGTCGGAGGAGGAGGTGGAGGGTGACACACAGGACAGAGGCAACACCGAGCAGCAGCCCACTCCCAGAGTAACGCGGGCCAGTGTCCGAGGGCGACGGCCACGGGAGGCAGAGGATGTGCGTGAAGTTCAGGGTGTCTTCTGCGGACTGGAGGCCACCATGGTGAAAGTGCAGCGCCTGCAGGCAAAAGCGATGATGGGGGTTCAGAGGCAGGCACGCACAACAAATAACAAGCTGGATGCAGTAGGCAAGGGCATAGGGGAAATGGCAGAAAGCATGCAATCTATGGCGCCAGGAATATCTGATATTACACAGTGCATGACTGTCCTGTGTGACAAGTTGGACAGGGACCATTTAGAGAGACGCAAGGCCTGTGTGGATGTGCGTCAGCAAACAAAGGCCCTGAACAGGTTTGCCACTGCTACCACTGTGCTGTGCAGACGGTCAGTGACGATGCAGGATGCCATAGTGCGGTGCTGCAACAATTTATCAGAAGGTATGGCCAGGATGACCTCTGCTATGGAGCTTGTGCTCGCGCATCAGACTGGCACTGGAGGCGACACTTGTGCTTTGGAAAGCGAGGGGTCCACCAGCAGGAGTGGTGCAAGCACTCCTGTGCAAGACTTACGGAGGAGTGGCAGGCGTCAGGGAAGTGTTACAGGCCACAGTGAGAACATTGATTCACAGCCACAGCAGCCCCGCCCTGTGGTCCGTGGCCACAAGCAATGACTTTGCCCTCCACCCGAGGCTGTAGTCACGGTGGTGTTAACCGTGACAACACACTCAGGGAGTGTTTGATATTGTGAGCCCAATGTGAGCTATCAATGCTGTGGCGTAGTGAAAATTAAACTACTTACACAAAGCTACATTCATGCCTGTGTCTCTTTACTCACTCAGAAATATTGTTGTGTAACCTCTTCCCGTCTCAGTCTCCCATCTGTAGCTGCTGCTGCCACCGTAGCATGGGGCTCTGCCTCCTCTGGGTCGTCATCAATGTCCTCATGATATGTGATCTCCACCTCTGTGCCTTTCTTGGTGGCGAGATTATGTAACATTGCACAGGTCGCTATGATCTTGCAGCAGATTAAAGGGGTGTACTGCCGTGCCCCTCCACTCTTGTGGAGGCAGCGAAACCTGCTCTTAAGGAGTCCAAATGTGCGCTCCACTACGTTTCGTGTAGATCTGTGAGCCACATTGTAGCACCTTTCACTCCTGGTGGATGGGTTGAGGTAGGGAGTGAGCACAAAGGACCGCAGGGCATATGCACTGTCGCCTAGGGGGGAGAAAGAATGACATTAATTGCATGTACATGAGACGTAGATCTGCTGTGAGTGTCATGGTGTGTCAATGTGAATTACCTAGCAGGTATCCATTTCCAAATTCTCCGGCAAGTAGGCGTGTGTATATTCCACTATTCTGGAATAAATATGAATCATGGGTACTTCCGGGGAACTTGGCAACGATGTCTGTGATGAGATTCCCTGCGTTACATATGACCTGGACGTTGATGGAGTGCGTCGACTTGCGGTTTCGGTATATGTGCTCTGTGGCTGCAGGTGGACAGAGTGGGACGTGGGTACCATCGATGCAGCCTATCACTTGAGGGAAGTGTGCCAGGTGATAGAAGTCTGTCTTGGTTTTGGCTAAATCTGCTGGTGTTGCAGGGAATGAAATGTAATGCCCCATCCTCTGCATCATTGCGTCGAGAAACCTCCTGAAGAAGCGGGACAGGCAGCCCTGGGACACACCACCGACTGCAGCTATCACACTCTGGTAGCTCCCAGAGGCCAGCAGGTGTAGGCTACATAGCACCTGGACATGGGGTGGGATGGCGTGGGCCCTGGGTGTTGGGGGCTCCAGGAGTGGTTGTAGGTCCCTGATCAAGTCCTTGATGGTTTGGGGATGTAGCATGTACCTCTGGAGTATTTCAGGCTCTGTCAGTTGGAACAGTGTTATCCTCTGCCTGTACACTTGTTCCTCCCTTTGCCATTCTCTCTCTCCTGCTGCCTGTAGTCTTTGCCGTCTTGCTATGACGTAAAAAGCCGCCATTATGGTTCCAGAGGTGCATTTTGGGTCTCTTTTTATGGCCCTCCCCTGGTTACCACCTGCATTCAATCCATGGTAAATACCGACTCTTAAATACCGAATTTCTGCAAAATCGGTGTTTTTGGGCTTTCCTACATCTCCATGGCCTGTTTTTACCGTTTCTTATTTACCGATTCTGAAAATAAGAATTTGGTATATTAGGATTCGGTAGATTCCGCCTCGGTAATTTACCGATTCATATTTACAGAGTCGGTATTATTCCGACTCATATTTACCGAGTCGGTATTATTCCGACTCATATTTACCGAGTCGGTATTATTCCGACTCGTATTTTCCGATTTGGTAAATATTGGGCTCCTACATCTCATTTCATGGATTCCGGTCGGTAACGGCCGATTTTACCGATTTTCGGCCGTTACCGACCGGTAAATGCCTACCTACATCTGGCCCTTAATCTCTCGTGCCTACAAAAATGAATGTGTCCTACCTTGTGTAACGTAACTGGTGCTTATGTAAAGTGCTCCAATACCTTTGGGTCGAGTTTGCGCTATAATATAAATCTGCAACAAAAAAATATGCCACCACCTGGTGCCATGAGCCACCCATGGTGCTGGTAGGTAGGGTTGCCACCTGGCCAGCTTTATACAGGCATTTTAATGTCCCGGGCAGTACAAAATAAAAAAAAAAAATCTAAAGCAGGAATTTCTTCCTCTTATCAGTGCATAGAATTGAGAACACGCCATGTTCTCATTCTCCATCCTGCACTTGAGTCAATATTGGGCCTTTTCACAAAGTGCATGTTGTGGTATGTGAAGAACTACTCACGCACTTAAAAATGCTAGTCACTAACCTTTGGGGGAGACATTTGGCTCTCCCTTGCTTATCTTTTCTGTGTGAAGAACTGCGCCATGGTAGCAGAGATCTCTGCACTCCTAAGCCTACGTTTTACTAGTGAGTGTAGGAGAGACAAAGTGGAGTGGATGGCAAACGGGGAACACGTACCTCAAAATAGGAGGGAGTTAGGGAAAAGTAAGGAGGCACTTAGGGAGGGGCAGATTACTACAAACACTAAGCCACAAAATAGTAACCCCATTGCTATTTACAACCTACACTTCTAAACTTACTACAACCCTAAATGTTGCAAAGGAGCAGTAAATGAACCACAGGCCAGTCTTGAAGTAAGTCAAGCATCACAGAAAGGCACTCACTGGTACAGTAGGAAATAATGGAGGCAGGGATGTAAGATCTAATATAAAATAATAAAATGATTTCATACACATATATATATATATATATATATATGAATAGGCGTCATCGGGGAGCTGAGGAGTCTCTATTGTGGACAAGCAAGCTGCCAAACAGAGCATGACATTTTGCTTTGTCTACACGGATTCACTCTGCTCCACCCCGCACTCACGCACAAGGTTATTTACGTTTTTCCATCCCCCCAGCACCAACTTCCTAGGTCCACTCACAAGGGACTCTGGGACCTGTAGTTTTTCCTACCACGCGGGATGCTACACAGGTGTGCTGCCATTCACGTAACTGGGGGAGGTGCGGACTCGACACGTCGGGTGCAAAAAAGAGGCGGAATATGCAGCTCAGTGACATTTTCCTGTGGAGGCTTTGGGCGCTGAAGAAGGCACAACACCAGCCAGAAATGCATCCGCCATTATCCGCAATAAAAAGCCTCCAAAGGTTTCCCCTGGGTCTCTGTTTTTTTATCCTGGAAGGAGTTTATGCCGCATATATCTATGCGTCAGCCTGAGACGCCATCGCAGAGTACCCCGCCTCACCTCGGGTTTGGACATTACAGACTTGTGCTGTTTTCAGCTCTTCGTCGTACCAGAGGAATTTGTATGGTCCTTTACCCGCCTCTGAGCGCAGGAAGAAAACCAGCAGTGGCGAGGTTAACCCAACCTCGTTGTGGGCTGCAGGCACTGTCCTCGTCGCCCCTGCTCAATGGACTCCTGCAACCGGAGGCTGAGGCGTCATAGGGGAGCTGAGGAGGCTCTATTGTGGACAAGCAAGCTGCCAAACAGAGCATGACATTTTGTTTTGTTTACATGGATTCACTCTGCTCCACCCCGCACTCACGCACAAGGTTATTTACGTTTTTCCATCCACCCAGCACCAACTTCCTAGGTCCACTCACGAGGGACTCTGGGACCTGTAGTTTTTCCTACCACGCGGGATGCTACACAGGTGTGCTGCCATTCACGTAACTGGGGGAGGTGCGGACTCGACACGTCGGGTTCAAAAGAGAGGCGGAATATGCAGCTCAGTGACATTTTCCTGTGGAGGCTTTGGGCGCTGAAGAAGGCACAACACCAGCCAGAAATGCATCCGCCATTATCCGCAATAAAAAGCCTCAAAAAGTTTCCCCTGGGTCTCTGTTTTCTCTTTTCCTGGAAGGAGTTTATGCCGCATATATATATATATATATATATATATATATATATATATATATAAACATATATACTACCAGCCCGTTCCGACGTTGTCCAGGTATGAAATAGAATGTGTGTAATGTGTGTATTTGGCAAGGGCAATTTATTTTAAAATCTCGCGGTAGACAAAAAAATTTTTTTCATTAGAATAGGGACAGAGAAGGCCCAGCTGCAGCCTTGGTTGATGTTAGCAGGCGCGTGTAATGTCGTTGAATGAGAGAGTTATCAGCCGCGGGTAAATCCGTTTAATGAGAGAGTTGAGTGACAGCGAGTAGGAGAGGCTGCAGTAATTGTCCCCGCAGACACGCTCATTTGCGTGTTCCCCTGCTTGAGGCCCAGATGCAGGCCTGTTTGATGTTAGTAGGCACGTGTTCCCCCGTTGAGGCCCAGTTGCAGCCCTGGTTGAGGTTATCAGGCGCGTGTAATTAGTGTACTGATCCACCGCCTGAGCCCGGCTAGAGCCCTGGTTGATGGTAGCAGGCGCGTGTAATTTCGTTGAATGAGAGAGTTCAGTAACAGCGCGCAGGAGAGGATGCAGTAACGTTACTTACCAGGCCTCCAGGTGAACGCGTTTGTCACGCCTCCAGCACACGGCCACAGCAGACGATCTTCTGATTAATGTATGACCCACATGGCATGAAGGGCTGAATGTAGCACACGCCCCCAGCGTTTCTCACGCCCCCAGCGTGCCCCTTGATGCGGCGCAATTGCGTTCACATGGCATGAAGGCCGGACACACGCCCCCAGCGTTTCTCACGCCCCAGCGTGTCACGCCCCCAGCATGCCCGTTGATGCTGCGCAGCAACGTAATTGGCGCTTGTATGTACAACTCACATGTCATTAAGGGCGGACACACGCCCCCAGCATTTGTCACGCCCCCAGCGTTTGTCACGCCCCCAGCACACGCCCACAGCCCACGATGTTATGGCCATACCACACGCCCCCAGCGTTAGTCACGCCCCCAGCCCACGCCCACAGCACAACGCAGACACGCCCACAAGGGACTACTTTGCTGGCACGGTTCTTTTACCTTTTAAATGTATAGAGGAGTTGGCCTAATGGTTAAGGCGCTCGACCTCGGACCTGGGGATCTGGGTTCGAGTCTTGGTAACGAAGCCAAACATCCTGTGATTCTGGGCAAATCACTTAATATCCCCGTGCCTAACAAAAATGAATGTGTGTCCTCATGTAACGTAACTGGTGCTATGTAAAGCGCTCTGATACCTGATTCAGTTCGGGTCAAGTTTGCGCTATATAAAACTTTGCAAAAATATATATATATGGTGGCCGTCTGCATAGCCTATGTCCTTCTGCTGCAACTGCCCTTTCCAACGCTGTATTGGGTGTTGTGATTGGTGCTGTGGTTACTGAGATTACCCGCCTCAAAGGTTTGGGCTCTCTCTTTATAATATTAGTATGGATATATATATATATATATATACATATATATATATATATATACATATATATATATATATATATATATATATATATATATATATATAAATATATATATATATATATATATATATATATTTATTATTCAAAACCTTCCATTCGCAGGGCGTGCTGCAAACATTTTATTCACTTCTGCAACCAAACACACATTTCTGCACTTTGCCTTTGTCAATGTCAGTGAGGATGTGGCTGACGTGAACCCACGCACGTCGTCAGAGCGCTTCCTGTTTCATTGCGCTCCGCCCCCTAGACGCCGCTGGATGCTGCCGCTCGCTGTTCATTCCCCCTGCCGCTACCGCTTGTATGCAGAGGAGACGATGGACATCGAGTGCCTGAAGGCACCAAAACATCTGCACTGAGCCCGCCTGCGAGCCGAATGTACCGATAGCTGCAGGTACCGGAAAACGCTTGCATGTTTGTATGCGGTTGAAGCCTGAAGGCGACCCGGGCGAGCTAACGCTGCTGTAATTAAATGCCCGCGGCATTCCTGGGACACAACCTGAGACCCGCCATAATTTAAAACTGACTTTCCTTCTGGATCTGCCGGTGGGCTCCCAAAGGTGTTTAAAAGCGCAAAGACCATAAACATCCCAGAGCCGCCTCCCAACCTATGCAGCACTGGGGGAGATTCTTTTATATATTTCTCCATATTACCGGGGGCACTTCGCACCCAAGAGGCATCCATCATCTGACAGGGGACTACCTGCCCCAGAGTGCCTTTCGGTCCTTGGGCGGCTGAATACACTAAAATGCCCGAGGTGGTTCCCTGATTTGGCTCTAGAAGCTGACCAGCAGCAATTCTTGTAACTCCCTACCTGCGTTTCTAGAGCTCTTTGTGGGTTCTGGTCCCGGCCAGCCACGGTCTTTTCTGTGCGCCGAGGGGCTGAAGCGAACAAGTGAGTCTGCCACCAGGCACGAGGGGTTGACTCTTGATAAGGAGAGGACAAGCACAGAACTGCGCTGGGATTGTACGCTCGTACCTACAAAGGTCCGCGCTTCTATTGCCTTTCTCCCTTTCGTGTTCATAGCACATAGTACAGTGGAGCCATCACCTCTTGCTCTCTGTCCCCATGTCCCCCCGCCTCTAAGATGACAGCGAAAGCTAGGGGTAAACAGGCTTAGGCAGACACGGCAAGAGAGCTGTTAAAGTCGGGCGCATCACCAACGGTAGCCGTACCTCTACTTGTGTCTAAAGGGGAAAAAAAAGGGAGAAGAAAGGCACAACAAAGAAACGCCTTAAAAAATAAAGCTATGGCACTGGCGGAGAAAAATAGACAAAACAAACACAATACCTCAATCAAATCTGTGGAGGAGGATGAAGACTTGGAAGAAGAAGATGAGGTTGCGGAGACACTATCCGAATTATCGGCAGAATTGAGTCTGCTGGCTGTTGGAGACAAGAGTGAGGGGAATGGGGAGGATAAAGCGGATAAGATGGGGAAGAGCATGAGCAGAGGGACAGATAGTCAACCAAGTCCTAAGCAATACCCTCTTTTCTCCAAACCGCTGGTTCAGCAGGGGCAATTCATGAGTACCCCGAATCGAGAGGAGTTGAAGGGAGCAAAGGAGCTGGAAGAATATGGAAATGAAGGGGATGGGGGTGGGATAAAATCAATACCGCCAGTGGCAGTGGCAGTGCCAAACGCCAATATGGCTCCCCCGTCCCCCCCCAACCAAGGCACCACAGCTCCAGGCTCTCCTGACCCAGGCTACACCTCAACGCCACCCTCATCCCCACCCTCGGCTTAACCCTGATGAGATTAAAAAGACAGCACTGTCTAGGAAATCCCTCTCTTCGCTAACCACTTCATCTCCAATAGACCTGGCAGGTCCAAGTTCACAAAAGATGCAAGAAGAAGCTCTATGTACCCTGCCAAAATCATCAATCATAAAACAGAACTCGGTAGAGGAGATGTTGTTAATTATCCTTCAGGAAATAAGGGACCTTAAAATCTCCCAAGCGCACAAGATATCACAACTCCACAGTAGGCTTTCAAAGATGGAGGAACACTTTGGAAATCTCCCCAGAAGGGTCTCGGAGGCAGAAGTTCGGGTCTCAACTCTGGAAGACACCCTAACTGCTATGCAAAAAGACCTTCATTCAGCAAATAAAGATAAATCCCAAATGGAGGCGAAACTGCAGGACTTGGAAAATTATAACAGGCGGTCCAACCTATGATTAGTGGGCATTTCTGAAGGCTTGGAAGGTACAGATGTGGTAAAATGGTCGGAGTCACTTTAAAAAAAGGCTATACCCGAACTGCAAGGCGACCTAACAATCACAAGAGCGCACAGAGTGGCGGCACATAAGCCCAATAACCCTAAGTACCGCGTACCATACTAATGAATTTTTCGGATTATAGGGTTAAAGAGAAAATCTTGAATATGGCATTTTCAAGAAGAACTTTCACCGCCGATGAAGTAAAAAAAATTCGGATCTTCTCGGACATGTCAGCGGCATCAGCTCACAGACGTAGGGATTTTGCTAAAATGATTGACTCTTTTAAGGCTAAAGGCGCTCAAGCAATGATTGTCCAGCAGTCCAAGTTAAAGGTCATAGCCAAAGGAAAAATATTTATATTCACAGACACACAAGAAGCTCAGTCATTCATGGAGGGTCTTTCTATGTAGCCAGGTTTGAGATCATTAAATTATGGTAGAAATTTCTGGAAAAATTCAAGATCCCATGTATAGACTTTGCGTTTGTAGGGGCGGCCGCAAGATGACTCAGGAAGCGCACATGGATGCAACAAGATTGCATCCACAAAGAAGAAAAGAAAACAGAAGGGGACGGAAGTGGGACACTGGGGGTCTCTGTCCCCTCTAGGGGGTTTGAGGAGGGGGTTGGTGATGGGGGTGTAGCAGGGGGAAAAAAGAGAGTTCCTATTGCAGGAATTTATATGGTCAGTTTGTTGCACAGTTTCGATATAGGAGAAGTTATCAGGTCCAGCTCTCTGTACTTTAAGGCACTTTGTAATTTATGTTGGAGGTTGCAATTAATTTGCCAAATAGATCATTTCTGCACTTTAAGGCAGCTTGGCATAGCCAGATGTTGGAAGTCGATGCTATTTGCACACCGTTGCTGATTTTGCACATTCATAAACTTCTGGGTAAAGGAAGATATATTTCCCTAAATAATGTTGGAATGTTATACTAATTTTACTCTAACACTGTTATTGCACATTCTGCTGCTTCCCTTTTTAGAGCTTAGGTTTGCGTATGTTGCACTTTGCGAAATAATCAATTTTCATGCTATTTGCACTTTAATGCTGACTTTGCACATTTTTGGCTGCTTTCTCTTCTTTGAAGTTGAGGTCTGGGTATTTTGCACAAAGAAGGATGATTGAATCCTATGATCTCTGTACTTTAGCATTAACTTTGCACATATTGCTTGTACTTGTTTTTAGTCTCAGTGTTTGCATATTTTTCACATGGATAGCGGCCTACCCTATATATCTACCTAGGATTGGTTTAAATGAATCTCTTTTACAATGTCTGTTCAGCAAGAGTATTTAGATTGTACAAAAGTTTGAAAATTAATGAGAAATAAGCTGAATTTTTTGTCTTTCAATGCAAATGGTTTGAATATAGTTCGTAAAAAAAACGCTATAGAATGCTGGCTAAAAAATTCTCTGTCCAGATGTTATTTTTATACAAGAAACTCATCACAGAGCCCTGGCAGAATCCGATAAAATTTTAAAGGGCTGGGCAGGCTACAGGGTTTCGTCGGTAGCTGGCCTGGTGCAGAGAGGGGTAAGCATCTTAGTAAGAAAACACGTAGGGTTCTTAGTGGAAGGATCACACACAGACCACAGCGGTAGATGGGTATTTGTGTATGGTAAATTAAATCAGGTAAACACAATACTAATTACAATATAGATGACCCACTCCAATTTTGAAATTTAAACAAGCATTGACAGGCATACCTTGGCAAATAATATGGGGGGGTGATTTTAATTGTTTATAAAATCCCACAATTGACTCATCCAAAAAAAATCTACGCCAAAATAAACCCCAAGTAGCCATTGCTTTACAAAGTTGCAAAGCAGATCTAGATATCTTTGACTGCTGGCGTTCCCAAAATCCATCTAAACGTGAATACTCTTGCCACTCTGCAAAATACAACTCAGCATCTAGGCTGGACTTCTTTCTAATATCCCATGGCCTAGAAGTCTGCACTTACGAACATCTACCTAATGCATTTTCAGACCATGCACTACTTAAAATGGAAATAAGTATAGGAAACCAGGAAAAAGAGGGACCTAGAAGATGGTATTTTAACAAGCTGAACCTTGCAAAACCTTGGCAGCCTACGCAGCACCCCTACATATATGCCTATTCCCTGCTGACGAGAGGTAACAACCTCGAAACACGTGTCCAGGGTTGGCCAACGCGACAGTGATTTTTGCTCAAGACTCTGGCAGAGGCGCACCCGCTGATGCTTACTTCATGGACCACAATGCTTTGGGGCAACACGCTGATAGGACAAGCAGTGTGCGATCAATTGGACTTACTTTTATATTCAAGCTCTCTTGAGCTGGTGGGGCTGACGAGCCCGGGTTACGCACCTGCGTGCCACGAGTGGTACCGGACCTGAGAATATTTTTTGGCAGCCTACGCAGCACCCCTACATGTATGCCTATTCCCTGCTGACGAGAGGTAACAACCTCAAAACACGTGTCCAGGGATGGCCAACGCGACAGTGATTTTTGCTCAAGACTCTGGCAGAGGCGCACCCGCTGATGCTTACTTCATGGACAACAATGCTTTGGGGCAACACGCTGATAGGACAAGCAGTGTGCGACCAATTGAACTTACTTTTATATTCAAGCTCTCTTGAGCTGGTGGGGCTGACGAGCCCGGGTTACGCACCTGCGTGCCACGAGTGGTACCGGACCTGAGAATATTTTTTGGCAGCCTACGCAGCACCCCTACATGTATGCCTATTCCCTGCTGACGAGAGGTAACAACCTCAAAACACGTGTCCAGGGATGGCCAACGCGACAGTGATTTTTGCTCAAGACTCTGGCAGAGGCGCACCCGCTGATGCTTACTTCATGGACAACAATGCTTTGGGGCAACACGCTGATAGGACAAGCAGTGTGCGACTAAGCATGGGCGTAAAATCCGCTCCGCTCGCGGATTTTTCGGATTTTCGGCAAATCCGCAATCCGCGAACTCTCGCGAATTTGTCGAAAATCCGTGAATCCGCTCGCGGCGGATTTTTTGCTTGGTTGCGGCGCGCGGCGTGGTGCACGGCGTTCACTTTCCGTCATTTTAGCGTTTGCCGAGTTGTTTTTCTTTGCGAGTGACGCGCCATTTTAGATCTTGCTGCGTGTTCCCGCGGGAGTTTGTCGCCCGCGAATACGTACTCGCGGCTTGCCACCTTGCACAGCACACCTCGCGAGAGTTCGCAATTGCGAACACGTAGTTGCGGCGGAAAGGAACAATCTCGCACTTGCGAAATAGAGATTTTGCAATTTCGCACAAGAAAATCACCAGCAAACAGGATAAACCTTCAGAAAATTATGATTTTTATCAGAATCACTCCTCAGGTTGACATTTGCATGGCCTTTTTTTTTGCAAGGAGTCCATTTTGGGGGGGGGGAGGAAGGAAGTGCCCCACAGTCTCCAACTTCCTGTTCCTGTCCAGCAGGCTCCTCCCAGTGCTTTGTCCATCTCCTGGTCACTTTCATTTGGATCTGGAGCTGGAAGGATTACTTTTTGTGGGTGCTGCTGGATATTTGGATTTGAGGCCTTTTTGACTGTCTTTGGATCACTTTTGGATTAGAAATCAACTTTCACAAGTAAGTTTGTTTGGGGCATTACAGTTGCTGCAAGTACAATTTTTGAACTTTTTCAGAAAATTAAATACATTATATTGTGGGTAGCCACAGTATCCAGTAGGACCAGGGTTGGTTATGGGTGCATGATACAACTGTTTTGTTGAATTTAAACACCATTGAGGCCATGGATGGGCTGGGATTGTGCAGATTTTATTGTTTTTTGTCGTTTTTTTGGGCCTGCTGGTGTGGCCCTTTGCCCAGGGGTGGTGAGTGAGTGTTGCATGGGCCTAGTCTTTCTGTGGGGTGTCTTCTTGAATTTAAACATAATTGAGGCCATGGATGGGCTGGGATTGTGCTTATTTTATTGTTTTTTGTCGTTTTTGGGGGGCTGCTGGTGTGGCCTTTTGCTTGCCCAGGGGTGGTGGTGGTGCATGGACTGAGTGTGCCTGTGGTGTGGTCTCACTCTCTTTGATGTAAACATCATGGATGGCATTGGATTGTGGTGATTTCTGGCTGTTTTTCTGTTTTTTGGGGGTGTACTGTTGATGTGGACTGGCCATGTGGGTGGTGGTGGTGGCCATCTTGAGTGCTGGCTGGTACAGGCAACATGTGCTTGGGGTGTAAGGGGGCCATTTTGAGGAGAGGCAGTGTCTGAGGCCTGCACTTATTTTGCCTACTTTTCATCCCTTATGCCCAGGGGTAGTGAGTGTTGCATGGGCCTAGTGTTTCTGAGGGGTGTCTTCTTGAATTTAAACACCATTGAGGCCATGGATGGGCTGGGATTGTGCAGATTTTATTGTTTTTTGTCGTTTTTTTGGGCCTGCTGGTGTGGCCCTTTGCCCAGGGGTGGTGAGTGTTGCATGGGCCTAGTCTTTCTGTGGGGTGTCTTCTTGAATTTAAACATAATTGAGGCCATGGATGGGCTGGGATTGTGCTTATTTTATTGTTTTTTGTCGTTTTTGGGGGGCTGCTGGTGTGGCCTTTTGCTTGCCCAGGGGTGGTGGTGGTGCATGGACTGAGTGTGCCTGTGGTGTGGTCTCACTCTCTTTGATGTAAACATCATGGATGGCATTGGATTGTGGTGATTTCTGGCTGTTTTTCTGTTTTTTGGGGGTGTACTGTTGATGTGGACTGGCCATGTGGGTGGTGGTGGTGGCCATCTTGAGTGCTGGCTGGTACAGGCAACATGTGCTTGGGGTTTAAGGGGGCCATTTTGAGGAGAGGCAGTGTCTGAGGCCTGCACTTATTTTGCCTACTTTTCATCCCTTATGCCCAGGGGTAGTGAGTGTTGCATGGGCCTAGTGTTTCTGAGGGGTGTCTTCTTGAATTTAAACACCATTGAGGCCATGGATGGGCTGGGATTGTGCAGATTTTATTGTTTTTTGTCGTTTTTTTGGGCCTGCTGGTGTGGCCCTTTGCCCAGGGGTGGTGAGTGTTGCATGGGCCTAGTCTTTCTGTGGGGTGTCTTCTTGAATTTAAACATAATTGAGGCCATGGATGGGTTGGGATTGTGCTTATTTTATTGTTTTTTGTCGTTTTTGGGGGGCTGCTGGTGTGGCCTTTTGCTTGCCCAGGGGTGGTGGTGGTGCATGGACTGAGTGTGCCTGTGGTGTGGTCTCACTCTCTTTGATGTAAACATCATGGATGGCATTGGATTGTGGTGATTTCTGGCTGTTTTTCTGTTTTTTGGGGGTGTACTGTTGATGTGGACTGGCCATGTGGGTGGTGGTGGTGGCCATCTTGAGTGCTGGCTGGTACAGGCAACATGTGCTTGGGGTGTAAGGGGGCCATTTTGAGGAGAGGCAGTGTCTGAGGCCTGCACTTATTTTGCCTACTTTTCATCCCTTATGCCCAGGGGTAGTGAGTGTTGCATGGGCCTAGTGTTTCTGAGGGGTGTCTTCTTGAATTTAAACACCATTGAGGCCATGGATGGGCTGGGATTGTGCAGATTTTATTGTTTTTTGTCGTTTTTTTGGGCCTGCTGGTGTGGCCCTTTGCCCAGGGGTGGTGAGTGTTGCATGGGCCTAGTCTTTCTGTGGGGTGTCTTCTTGAATTTAAACACCATTGAGGCCATGGATGGGCTGGGATTGTGCAGATTTTATTGTTTTCTGTCGTTTTTTTGGGCCTGCTGGTGTGGCCCTTTGCCCAGGGGTGGTGAGTGTTGCATGGGCCTAGTCTTTCTGTGGGGTGTCTTCTTGAATTTAAACATAATTGAGGCCATGGATGGGCTGGGATTGTGCTTATTTTATTGTTTTTTGTCGTTTTTGGGGGGCTGCTGGTGTGGCCTTTTGCTTGCCCAGGGGTGGTGGTGGTGCATGGACTGAGTGTGCCTGTGGTGTGGTCTCACTCTCTTTGATGTAAACATCATGGATGGCATTGGATTGTGGTGATTTCTGGCTGTTTTTCTGTTTTTTGGGGGTGTACTGTTGATGTGGACTGGCCATGTGGGTGGTGGTGGTGGCCATCTTGAGTGCTGGCTGGTACAGGCAACATGTGCTTGGGGTGTAAGGGGGCCATTTTGAGGAGAGGCAGTGTCTGAGGCCTGCACTTATTTTGCCTACTTTTCATCCCTTATGCCCAGGGGTAGTGAGTGTTGCATACTTGCATGTCCCTAGTCTTTCTGTGGGGTGTCTTCAATGTAAACATCATGGATGGCATGGGATTGTGCTCATTTTTCTGTGTTTTGTCGATTTTTTGGGGTGTATAACTGAACTGATGTTCCTCTGTCTTCCATTGCTTTTAGGTGCACAAGAAGACTCAATAGAACCACCAGTGCCAGGAAGAAGTCCTGCAGCGGTGTGTGCAGCATAACGTCACGCGACGTCACGTCTGGACACAGAACCCTCTGCAACTCGTGCAACTGCTGCCTGCTGACCTGCTCTGAAGAAGATGGCCCCAAAAAAAGTAACCCGTAGCTCCTCTAGCAAGAAAGGTGCCAGTAAGGAGCAGAAGAAGCAAGTTACCAAGGACACTGGTGTGCCGCCCGCCCCTTTTTTTGGGAGTAAAAAAAAAAGTATGCCTGCAGCAGCTGCAGCGGGATCTGCTGGGGACCAAGCTGGCAGCAGCACCCCCGCTCCATTGGGCTCAGTGCCACCACCACCACCACGCCAACTTAAGTCCAAGCCCTTGAGTGCTGCAGAGGCAGCCAGTATACTTCTTCAATCACCATCGACCAGTGATGTTGGCTCATCGCAAGAAAGCAGCAGCAATGTCCCTCAATCAACACAGGTTGTTGTAGCTCATCTGACGAGTGTTGAACAACCACAGCCGCAACAACAATCACATGTGCAAGTACAAGCCCAAGTACATGTGGAAGGAGAGGCAGCGCAAGGAGATGCGCAAGCAGAGGTGCATGGAGGGTCACAACAAGTGCCCACAATAGTTGTTCCTCCCGAAGTAGGGGCACATCAGGAAATCGACAATCAAGGCGAGGTATCATTTGAGGAAGCCACTCCTCCTGATGATCCTTCATTGTCTTCCACACCCCTAGCAAGGAAGAGATCAAGGGTGGTGTCTACATCCTCTTCAAGCACACCTCCTTCTGATGATACGGATCAAACTTGGGAACAAACAAAGGTAGTTAAGCGTAAAAGGAAGCTCGTCCAAAGTCTCAGAGTTATGGAGTGTGATGAGTCTCAACAAGAAGTGGCGGATACTGCTGCTGATGAAGACTCTGCCAACGACGACCCAGTCATCATAAAGGTCACTGCAGCCCCAGCGGGCATGCAGCAAACAGACATTTTGACCCTAGCCCGAAGAGCTGCTGAGCGTGATGATGATGTTGTCGATGAGGAGGCAGTGGAAACACCACAATCATTGGAGTTAAGTAGTACACCAACTCGTCCCGCTTCCATATTTCTTTCTGGCAAGAAGAGACCTCCGTCAACCTCGACCTTAATTAGTGGCGGTGAAAGTGCAAAACGTACAAAAGTTGGGCAATCCACATCCTCCACTTCATCTGGCATTAGCTTCATGACCACCACCAGTATCGCCGCCTCCTCCATGTCCCACAGACACTTCAAGTCCCCAGTTTGGGACTTCTTTACTGTTTGTCCAAAAAATCCAAAGTTTGCCATTTGTACCATTTGTAAGCAAGCAGTTAGTCGTGGTAAGCCAGGTACCAACTATGGTACCGGAGGCCAGAGAGGTCATCTTAGGAGACAGCACACTGTCAAATGGTTTGCGCACCTAGATGCGATCAAGAAAGGCCAAATTCAAGGAAACGTTGATGTTTCATCTGATGATGACGAGCAGGAAGAAGACGTGTCAAACACTTCCCTTACACCCAGTACCCCTGTCAGCAGCACACCCAATGTGAGGCACACTAAGAGTGTTGGAGCGAGTGAGACACCAACGCACAAAAGTTCACCAGCGAGCAAAATTGGGTCAACGAAGTCATTATCAGCCCGTAAATGCTTGGTCCAGGGCAACATTAGAACAATGCTTACTTCAGACGTGCCATATGAACGCAACCACCCACTGACGCGTCTGTATAACACTAAGCTGGCTAAAATGCTAGCTGTGGACCTTCTACCTTTTTCTTTTGTAGAAGCGGTAGGTTTTCTTGAATTAGTGGCAACGCTCTGCCCTAAATGGAAAGTTCCGAGCCGGTTCTATTTTGCCAGAGTTGCGGTTCCAGCACTACATGAAGATGTGCTGCAGGCGATTGGGGCAGCTTTGCAGAAGAGTGCTGTTCACACAATACATCTGACAACAGACATGTGGACCAGTGGCCCAGGCCATGATTACATGTGCATCACTGCACACTGGGTCTCTTTTTCAGGTGTTAAAGCAAAGCTAAACGCAGGTGTTGACCCGGACAAAGTTTTCAAAGCTGCTCGGAAACATGCAACACTAGCCATGTTTGGCTTGGAGAAAAGTCACACAGCAGAAAACCTTTTGCAAGAGTTTAACAAAAAGGTCTTGACAATGCTATCCCCCCTAAAACGCAAGATTGGTTATGTTTCCACGGATAATGGCTCCAATGTAGTTAAGGCCATGTCGGAGGGTGGCTATTTCAGAGTGCCATGTTTGGCGCACTGTATCAACCTGGTAGTTCAAAAATTCTTGAGTGATAGAGACAGTGCAGCGTTCGCGGTAATGGCCACCTGCCGCAAAATGTCCAACCATTACAGCCATTCTTTTAAGGCCCGGAAGCATCTGCGGAGACTGCTACTTCAACGTAGAATGCCAGTGAAAGCACTCATCCAGGAGGTGGCAACACGTTGGAACTCAACCTTCTACATGCTTGAGCGTCTGTATGAGCAGTATACGGTACTCGATCACTATTTCTTCACAGAGGGTAAATCTCAGAAGGAGGACCTGCGGATGACTGCGGCGCAATGGGACATAGTTAAAAGCCTGACAGACATGCTTCGTCCTTTTGAGTTCTTCACGCGTGCAGTCAGCCAGGAGGACTGTAATTTGGGAAAAGCTATCCCATTGTTGTGCATGCTGGAGCACCAACTGATGGCGGTGTCTTCTGAGTTTGAAAAAGAAGATGAAGAAAAAAAAAAACATTTCATTTTGTCAGAGAAATTATTAGAGCGCCTACGTGGTGATGAACGTCTTCAAAAGATCAAGTCCGATCAGCATTACATTTGTGCTACTATTCTGGATCCACGCTACAAAAAGGCGCTGGCAGACGAAGCATTCTTTCCTTTTGATGATGCAGATGTTCAAAAGTACAAACATTGGTTAGCCTGGTCAGCCAATAGGTTTGAAAAAGAACGGCAGGTTATTGAAGGAGAAGCCAGTACATCAGCATCAGCATCAGCAGGCCATCCCCAGTCACAAGAATCCACTTCTGCACCTGTGGCTGGGGCACAAGTGACCTCTCAGCCGTTAAAGACACCGGCAACTGGATCATCTGCACCACACACAATGACAACACTAACAGTGGCTGCGGAGGAGGATTGGCTAAGTTTGATGGGGTATGGTTCTCGAAAAAATGTCACAGCCACAGCAAAAAGTAAGCAAAGTGGAGGAACCGTTGATGACCTTGAGTCGATGGTGCAGGACTATATGAATGACTCAACAGTGGTCTTTCTTAATGAGGAGCCATTGCAGTATTGG
This sequence comes from Lissotriton helveticus, assembly GCF_964261635.1. Lineage (NCBI taxonomy): Eukaryota > Metazoa > Chordata > Amphibia > Caudata > Salamandridae > Lissotriton > Lissotriton helveticus. The sequence continues at coordinate 1,070,641,615 of NC_136072.1, read as the reverse complement.
CATGGCAAAAAACAATTGTGGCCACAGCTCTACAACCTGGCTATAAACTATTTGTCTTGCCCACTCGCAAGTATGTCTTCTGAACGTGTTTTCAGTGCTGCTGGTGGCATTGTAACTCCCAAACGGAGCCGCCTCTCGCCCAAAAATGTGGAGCGGCTGACAATGATCAAGATGAATCAGCACCTCATACCACCTGATTACAAAGTACGAGAAAGCACGCCGCATGAAGACGAGGAGGACAGCAACGTAGATGAGGGGATTTTTTCTCTGTTCGGTGGCACTGACCTCATCCAGCCTGAATTCGCAGAGTATGATGACGAAATCTTGTTCTTATTCCCTGACACCGAGCACTGAAAATGAGACAATCAATCAAGAACTTTCTTTTTCGTCCTTATTCCCTTTTATTCCTGTGTGCTTTGTGTCTCTCTTTCTTTGTTTTGCACAGTTAATTTAATTCAAACTTTAATCACCTAATCCCAAAAACAAGACCATCATCAGAACTGTCTTCACTTGTTTGCTTATTGCTTTGAAGGTCTACATTCCTCAGGTTCACAAGTTCCGAAGAACATGCTCCTCTATCCTCCTCCTCCAGACTGCGATTTCCCTCCAAGCAGAGTGCTGGATTACGCCCAATGAAGAAAAACTCAGCACTTGTGGGGGTGTTGTACTTCTTTGCGGGTGAGTTGACGGATTTGGGCCCATTGCTGTGAAGCTCTAATAATGGACAAAAGTGTTTTGGACCAAATATGAGGTGGAAATTTCTTGCCGTTTTTGCTGACTTGCTTGCCTTTGAGGTGCTCTTTGGCGGGGTTCCGGGGGTTTGTGGGTAATTTTTGGTGTCTGTCGAAGCACTGCTGCGACAGTCTAATCTTGATTGCATTTGCTTTTCAGGAAATCCGTGGTGGAAAACAGGAGTTATGATGATTGATGATGATGACCTAGCTGAACAGCGCCGCATTTGGACCGAAGGCCGAGAGATATTGTAAGTATGAAATTTAGCTTTTTCGCTGTTTGGGGGTGTTGTCGGTTGTTTTTTTGCGGGTGGGTTGGCGGGTCTTGCCTGGGGCATTCCTGGGAAGGTCTAATACCGGATAGAAGTGTTTTGGACAAAATCCATAAGGAACAGCCTTTTTTTTGCTATTTCTTCTGACATCTTGCTCAATGTAGCGTTTTGGGGGGCTTCCTGCTGTTCGTGGGTGGGTTGCGGCCGGGGTCTCTGTCGAAGCACTGCTGCGACAGTCTAATCTTGATTGCATTTGCTTTTCAGGAAATCCGTGGTGGAAAACAGGAGTTATGATGATTGATGATGATGATGACCTAGCTGAACAGCGCCGCATTTGGACCGAAGGCCGAGAGATATTGTAAGTATGAGATTTAGCTTTTTCGCTGTTTGGGGGTGTTGTCGGGTGGTTTTTTGCGGGTGGGTTGGCGCCGGCGGGTCTTGCCTGGGGCATTCCTGGGAAGGTCTAATACCGGATAGAAGTGTTTTGGACAAAATCCATAAGGAACAGCCTTTTTTTTGCTATTTCTTCTGACATCTTGCTCAATGTAGCGTTTTGGGGGGCTTCCTGCTGTTCGTGGGTGGGTTGCGGCCGGGGTCTCTGTCGAAGCACTGCTGCGACAGTCTAATCTTGATTGCATTTGCTTTTCAGGAAATCCGTGGTGGAAAACAGGAGTTATGATGATTGATGATGATGATGACCTAGCTGAACAGCGCCGCATTTGGACCGAAGGCCGAGAGATATTGTAAGTATGAGATTTAGCTTTTTCGCTGTTTGGGGGTGTTGTCGGGTGGTTTTTTGCGGGTGGGTTGGCGCCGGCGGGTCTTGCCTGGGGCATTCCTGGGAAGGTCTAATACCGGATAGAAGTGTTTTGGACAAAATCCATAAGGAACAGCCTTTTTTTCAAGGTCAAATTTTGTTCTAAAACACAGTAGTACACCTACCTTGAGGGGAAAGATCCGCTATAATATTTTGGCCATACTTATTGATCCTTAAAAAGGTGACTCAGACAGAGCACGCAATTTCTAAAATATTGTACTGTCTATTAGGGAAATCAAACTGTGACTTTTTGCACCACACAGCGTACATACCTTTTATTTATTTATCAGTGGTATTGTAATAGCACTTCCTGTTTTCCGTTCAATAATTACAGGCCGGGTTTCAGTCAACATCCGCCAGGCAGGCAGTGGACAGGGTGTCTTCTGTCAGTGGTCACCACATTGATGGACGAAGCGTCAGCTGGAATGGAGGAGTGCCGCCAATAAGAGGAATTGTTTGCTGCATGCAACTTACTTACCAAATTCAACAGGACAACTCCAACAACATACACAATACAGATACAGTATCCATTGTTGTCTTTTATTCTATGAGTGTGACTGCATGTGCTTACCTTTAGTTTGTAACCAAAGATTGTCTGTATCTTCAATTATTGTTTGTCCATGCTCTGCTTTTTTTTTCTTCTCTCAACAAAACCTACCCAAAAAGAAACCCCCATTCCCATCCATTTTACAAACCCTAACCCTCTTCCCCCGGGCTGTGTTGTTTTGCTTGATGTCTGACTAAAATGACATCAATAATTCCACACACTTGCTGGGTAGGATAAGGTCATAGCAGCAACAGGCTGGTGAAGGAATACGAGGATATCTTCTAGACTTACTCAGCTTCAGTACTATATCTTCTAGTAGTAGTAGCCAATGTCAAATAAATTCAACGCAAGTACTAGTTATACTTGCAAGCAAATACTTTACCATTTGTTAGGCTACATTATGGCACTGTTCTAGTGTACTGTCACCTGCTATTTTCTCGATCGTACCGTAACCGTTGTAATGCTACAGTAAGGAGGACAAACAAGGTTTCGTTTTCTTTTTTTCCATAGGCATGCAACTGCCACTGTGTCACACCACTAGTACCACCGCAATGAGGAAATGTCACCCGCCCAGGATTGACAACGTTAATCCCCATTTCACCTGGAGCCAGCCCTGGGCCTAGCCCTAATTTCTAACACAAATTACAGGTAAGATAAGCGTTTGGTGGGAGGTAGTATAATGGAGTATTATTTCGGAGTAGACAAGAGATTGACGGTTGTACTACTAAAGTCCTACGACTGTTCAGGAAAACAAAGTTACTGTTACACCCCCGCCCCCCACCCACCAGACTGAAAAGCAGTAAAAAACAGGTATGGTCAGATAAAGTTGAAAAATATATTTATTTAGCCCTAACAAAATAATCTCCCTCACCCACCCTAACCCCAACGATTGTCTCTGAAACGTCCCAAAACGATCCCAACTCCCAAATCCCACCCCCCAAAAGTCTATAAAAAAAGGGCAAGGGACACTCCACTACTGGAGGGTGCTGGTGCTGGTGCATGATGCGGCATGGGCATCATACTCCTTGCGGAGGGTGGCAAGCTCGGAGCGGAGGCCCTTAACCAAGTTCTTATACCTCAGGACCTCCTGCTCCAGGTTGGACATGCGGACTCGTAGGCGGCGTTGGCGTTCCTTGCAGCTCCTGTGGGGGGCAGCTGGTATTTCGGTTGCTTGGCGGTGGCGGTCGTCTTTCTTAGCCCGGCTCGGTCCCGCTGGCTTAGTCACGGAGGAGGATGCAGTGGTCACAGTCGAGGATGTTGCCCCGCTCGACTGCGTGTCCTCCTCCTCCTCCAGGGCCACCAGCCGCCGATATTCGGCGACTGTGGCCTCCAGCCTCCGTTGCCGGGCCAATCTAGCCTGCTCCCTCCTTGTTGTTGATTTGGAAGGAGCAACTATATGAAGAAAGAAAGACATAGTCTGTAACCAATGCTCCTTATTAATAACACAAAGTGATTGAGCCGAAAGTTGGGTCACAGAGTACAAGTAGCAAATTGAAAGCACAGTACATAACTATTGAGGACAGTATCTATGTAACCTCCCACTTCTGCATCCTTGCTCTAACAGTAGTGGTAGTTTAATGAACTAATTCTACGACCACTATGGACTTCCATTACAGTCGACTATGACAGTACACCAGTCTTATTCTTCTTCTTCTCTCTTGTTTAGGGAAATGGGTACGTTATCTTATGCAAGCCGGCAGAATGACATGGACACAGCACAGTGAACTTGCACCCGAGAAAAAAAGTTGCACACCATGATGAGTGAGACAGACTTGCGTTACTGTACCGGTCCAGTACATGCAGGTGGTGAAGCTATTACTTTTCTATTACGGGTGGCACTGAGAATACTCTGTTACAAGGGCTACTGCTTAATTAATTTACCTTTCACCCTACAGTGCAAATGAGTACTAGAAAAGGAAACTGAAGAAGCTAACTAATTTGATTATCTATCACTTCACATGGGACGTATTTAATGACAGATGAGATGACTTTAGGTGCTTTGCTTAATATTGAGTGAACAGTGATACACCCACACATGAATGACGTACTACAAGTAAACTAAAGTTATTAAGAGAGGTACGGAGTGTCCACCGTAATAACCAGATATATGCTGTGAATGCAAACGCAATACAAAGTACTGCTACTATTCATGGTAGTATTGGACACATTTACAATTTCTTTTCCTTGCCTTCCCTGCACTGGAACGGACGTGCGGGTGCGGTGGTACATGCTCTTCAAGGTAACACTTACTTCACCTGGCGACCATCTACTCTCTCTAGATACACATGTGCTATCTAAGAGTCAGAGAATACCATGCTCCAGGCATCCATTCAGTCAAAGTATACGCACACATACAGTTTCTGTTTCACCCACCCAGGCTGCTGTCCTTCCACCCATCCTTGCTTCATCATTGACCCAGCCATGCACCATACCATATTCTTTCCTTCCCAGCCACCTCGGGGGCCAAGCAAACACATATCGTTCTTCTTTGCCAGCCATCATACAAGTTCGCGTCCCACTTACTTACACCCTTCTTTCGCTTTTCGTTCATCCCATCCATCACGTTCGTCTAAGAACTTATTGGGATTCTTCTCACCAAAAACTTCACAGCTAAGTCGAAGTACATTTCGAGGAGGCTACTACCTGGTTGATTTGTAATTGTAATACACCCGTGCAGAAAGCACACTATGCAGTCTTCAATCTCAATAAGTAAGGAATATATAGCTTACCTGTTTCCGCCACCACCGTTTGATCCCCCACAGGAACGTCCGCCAGCTCTTCTACCACCGCCTCCTCCCCAGAGGCCTCCGAGTCCTGGTCCAACACAGCCACCTCCGCGCTGGCCCCGTCACCAGATGTTACACCTACAAAGTACATTTAAGAATGTTAGAATACACCACTCACTACTATATAATATTTGGTCTAGGAGAAATGTTAAAAAAACAGAATACAATGTAATAATTTGTGACTGTCTACTCCATAGTAACAATGTCCCATTTTCCAGGGAAGGCTGTTGTCTTGCTGCACTTTTATGCACAACTGATGAATGCTTGCTTTTGATTTTTAACACGCACCACTTTTTCTCCTAACAGACAGAAGCTTGACTCCTGAGTCCTAAGAACACGACCAGGATCAAGTTCAAACCAGGTGAGAGTTCGGCTCGACCACAAGAAATGTGTCCAATTAATCGTCAGCACTAACCACTTTTCCGTTTACAGTTAAATAGTTTTATGACAAAGTAGATTTTAATAAATGTGTTTACTTTTAATAAAGCTTTTAAACTTAAATAGACTCTGTGGTTTTTGTTCCTCTAGACTAGAGTGGATGAGCTAAAGGTTTTGGAATTTTTGCAAGCATGAGTGCCTCTGACACTTCTTGACTGTGCTGTGACTCCGTACTACTCTCTTGTCCTGCGTACGATAATCTAGAGATCATTGGGGATATATAATCGGTGACTTCGGGAGCTGAATGACTCTGCCACACTATCTAGTCAGTAAGGAGACAGTGCATAGAGGTATTGCTGAATATAATGGGAGTCCAATGGAATTGCCAAATGTCCAATCTTAGTTAGCTACACAGACAGACTAATAAGAATAGTCTAGTAATACCACAGGGAGTCATATTCGAGGCAGGATAAGAATTTATATCCAGTCTACAAGAAGATCAAAGACGATTTAGAAAAAATCGAATGAGGAACGCTAGGAAAAAATAGGTACTGTTTATTAAAATGTAAACTTACTGGGGCCAGCAAAGGAGCCCTCGCCTGCCCGATCCTGGCCTGCATCCTCAGCACCCTCCTCCTGTGTCCTCTTGCCCTTGGGGGGAGCTGATGTACAACATGAAAGAAAGAAAAACCAGAAAACATGGATGAGATTTTTCAACCAAATCAAACATTTCAAAAGAACAATAACAACATATTTTGGAAAAATAGCAAATAGATAGACAACTATTCCACGGGATCTATCTCATGTGGTATACTACGTTATTCGTATTGCCTGATTTGCGGAACGTTGACTTAGAAAGTTCCTATGTAACTCAATAAACAGACTACTAAAGAGGTTTGCCTAGGCCTGGCACTGCAGGCAGCAGTGCGCAACACGTGACAGACAAAGTCCATCCTGCTTGCAGATCAGTGAATACTCAAACTATCAATCCACCCGCCACCACCGCCACTATTTCTTCTTATAGCCATGTGACTGTCTAAAGGAAGGACTGGACTTCAGTCTGTTGGGGCTGATTTAGAAGTCCCTTGCGGAAGTTGCGGCTGATTTTCCTCCATTGTTGCGTGCCTTTTCTGACGCAGCGGCAGAACAAAAGACTCGCCATGGTGTTGGTGCGGCGTATATATTAAAAAAAAAAACACATATGGGCATATGGGCGATGCATCACGTTGTAAAGCCCTGCGCCATCAGGGGGCGTTCCGGCGCAAGGGAGGGCGTACCTGCGCAGGAACGAATCCTAAAAGTGGCTGAGGGAAATCTACAAGATGTCAATCAGTCACTTTTAGGACAATGATGCATGACTCAAACCCTGCGCGCTTGAAGCCGACGTACGGCTTGATGCAGCATTGGGGAGATAGGGTACCCCAGAGCATTGCTGGAGCTGCGCCATCGTTGCCACGCAACTCCAGCAATGCGCTGCCTTTACGGCACAGATGCGTAAGGCTTCTGTGACGTTTTGGGCCAATGAGTGGTGGTGGCATGGCACACAATTACTGCCGCATCCCTGCTACTTTGCAGGGATGCGCCGGTAATTGAAAATATGACCCTTACTGTCTAGCATTACGCAGTTCTTTTCTTTACAGTACACTCATACATAATTTCTCAGGCCAATGAAATGCTTCTGAACACAACATACAAAACAAAGAAGCATAGTAGCAAGCAAGGCTACTGAGAAGGAGAGCAGTGCACCTGAAATGCATAGAAGATTTTGAAATATAATTTACCTCAATGTAATCGGCAGCATTATTGCTCTTGGTAAAGAACAAAGATTTGCAAATAACAGAGCAGGATAAAACAGAGTAGTAAATGTACTACTACTACTACTCACCAAGCCCGGGGACCTCTACGCCGAGCGCGTCCAGCAAGTCCCGCTCCCGGTCCATGACATCGGTCCAGCGGTGGGTGGCCTGGTTATATGTGCGCCGGACCCCAGAGATCTTGTACATGGCCCGGCACACCTTCTCCCACCGCTTGCGACGCTCCCGGATGCCATAGCCGGTCGCGATCTTGCCGCCTCCCAGGATCGTCTTGGGGAGGCGGCGCTGGACGTGGAAGATCAGTGCCGCCACTTCCTCCGCGCTGAAGATCTCCCTCGGGACCACTTGCTCCCCCCTTAAACGCCCGCACGGGAGCCGGGCACGGGGTGCGGGACCCTTCCCCTTCTCAGGGTGCTTCCCGGCTCCCTTTACCATGGTCTGGGCAGAAATAAACTTAAATGATAAAGAAGAAATAGAATAGTGAAGAAGAAAAGAAAAGAGTTTAAAAAAGTAGTTTAAAAGTAACTAAAAGCTGCAGAAAACACAAAAATATAGAGGTAGAAAAATAGAGGGATAGATAATAAGTAAAATTAGATCAAAAAAACTTCAAACAAGCAAAGGATGGCAGAGATTGAGAGAGGATAGAGAAAGCATGCCCAGAACCATAGCAATGAATGAGAAACAAGATGGCCGCGCCCGTTCACGACCGCGTGGGTAAGTTCGCGCGAGATTTTCCTTGCGAGTACGCGCGAAATTGTACTAGCGAGCAGCACACTTTGCGAGATTACACATAGCGGGCGTAAACGGAATTACGTCACGCCAACAAGATGGCCGCGCCCGTGTACGACCGATAGGGTAACTTGGCAAACGTATAGCTAGAAGCGCCTCGCGAACACGCGCAAGATCACGCGAACATACACGTCGCAACAAAAACAATTTTGTATTCGCACGTATTCGCGGCTTCCGAAATCGATCTCGCACGGATTCGCGCCCCAAAAAACGCGCGAAATTGCAGAAAAAACGATTTTAGCTAAACTGAAAGCAATGAGCAGGTGCAAAAGTTCAAACTTAACATTAGTAACATTCAAGGTAGTGCTTCCTGATGGGCCCCTCCAGAGTTTGCAACTATTCTATGACCCTGCTATGACCCAAACAGCAGGCTCATAGAATAGCACCATAAAGGTCCTGTGAAAAAAAAATTTCACTGCAACAAAAAGCAAATTACAGATAAGGAAGGAAGCAGGTGCCAGCCAGACTGGAACTTTCAAAATTACTGACACATTAATGAAACACAAATTAATTGATGGCAGTTGAAGAAGGGCAGGTGTGCTTGCTTTTTTCAACCACCATAATCTACAATGATAAATAAACCTAATAGGTGCCAGTGAGGATGTACCAGAGGGTGGCATGGGTGTCCCAGAGGGTGGCAGTGGTGAAACAGAGGGTGCTGTGAACCTGTGATGATAAACCAGACGTAGAAACAACATAGTCGCGGCCGTTGCGAGCCGAAAAGTAAGTTCGCAATTGCGAACTTGTCCCAAAATCGGCGCGAACACGCGCCAACACAAAAAACGGAAAAATCCGCAAATCCGCTAGAGTTCGCGGATCTTCGCGGATTGCGAATCCGTAAATCCGCAAGTTCGCGTACGCGAGATCCGCTAGATCCGCCCATGCTTATGTGCGACCAATTGAACTTACTTTTATATTCAAGCTCTCTTGAGCTGGTGGGGCTGACGAGCCCGGGTTACGCACCTGCGTGCCACGAGTGGTACCGGACCTGAGAATATTTTTTGGCAGCCTGCGCAGCACCTCTACATATATGCCTATTCCCTGCTGACGAGAGGTAACAACCTCGAAACACGTGTCCAGGGATGGCCAACGCGACAGTGATTTTTGCTCAAGACTCTGGCAGAGGCGCACCCGCTGATGCTTACTTCATGGACCACAATGCTTTGGGGCAACACGCTGATAGGACAAGCAGTGTGCGATCAATTGGACTTACTTTTATATTCAAGCTCTCTTGAGCTGGTGGGGCTGACGAGCCCGGGTTACGCACCTGCATGCCACAAGTGGTACCGGACCTGAGAATATTTTTTGGCAGCCTACGCAGCACCCCTACATATATGCCTATTCCCTGCTGACGAGAGGTAACAACCTCGAAACACGTGTCCAGGGATGGCCAACGCGACAGTGATTTTTGCTCAAGACTCTGGCAGAGGCGCACCCGCTGATGCTTACTTCATGGACCACAATGCTTTGGGGCAACACGCTGATAGGACAAGCAGTGTGCGACCAATTGGACTTACTTTTATATTCAAGCTCTCTTGAGCTGGTGGGGCTGACGAGCTCGGGTTACGCACCTGCGTGCCACGAGCGGTACCGGACCTGAGAATATTTTTTGGCAGCCTGCCAGCACCCCTACATATATGCCTATTCCCTGCTGACGAGAGGTAACAACCTCAAAACACGTGTCCAGGGATGGCCCACGCGACAGTGATTTTTGCTCAAGACTCTGGCAGAGGCGCACCCGCTGATGCTTACTTCATGGACCACAATGCTTTGGGGCAACACGCTGATAGGACAAGCAGTGTGCGACCAATTGTACTTACTTTTATATTCAAGCTCTCTTGAGCTGGTGGGGCTGACGAGCCCGGGTTACGCACCTGCTTGCCACGAGTGGTACCGGACCTGAGAATATTTTTTGGCAGCCTACGCAGCACCCCTACATATATGCCTATTCCCTGCTGACGAGAGGTAACAACCTCGAAACACGTGTCTAGGGATGGCCAACGCAACAGTGATTTTTGCTCAAGACTCTGGCAGAGGCGCACCCGCTGATGCTTACTTCATGGACCACAATGCTTTGGGGCAACACGCTGATAGGACAAGCAGTGTGCGACCAATTGGACTTACTTTTATATTCAAGCTCTCTTGAGCTGGTGGGGCTGACGAGCCCGGGTTACGCACCTGCGTGCCACGAGTGGTACCGGACCTGAGAATATTTTTTGGCAGCCTACGCAGCACCCCTACATATATGCCTAGTCCCTGCTGACGAGAGGTAACAACCTCGAAACACGTGTCCAGGGATGGCCAACGCGACAGTGATTTTTGCTCAAGACTCTGGCAGAGGCGCACCCGCTGATGCTTACTTCATGGACCACAATGCTTTGGGGCAACACGCTGATAGGACAAGCAGTGTGCGACCAATTGGACTTACTTAAAATGGAAATAAGTATAGGAAACCAGGAAAAAGAGGGACCTAGAAGATGGTATTTTAACAAGCTGAACCTTGCAAAACCACAATGGTGGACAGACATTGAGGAGGAGATAGAGGCATTTTTTAATCTGAATAGAGGGTCTGCTCCAATCAACGTGATTTGGGATGTGTTTAAGGCCACACTGACGGGTATAATTACCTCCAAAGAAATACCTAAACAGAGGGCAAAAAGAGAGGAGAAAATTGATTTACAGAAAAATCTTGTACACGCAAACGAAGAGCATTACAGAGTTAGATCCCCAGTCACTGGGCAAAAGGTCAATCAATCAATCAATCATGCCATTTGTATAGCGCACTACTCACCCGGGAGGGTCTCAAGGCGCTTGGGGGGAGGGGTATGCTACTGCTCGAACAGCCAGGTCTTGAGTGGTTTCCTGAAGGCGAGATGGTCCTGGGTCAGCCGAAGGTGGATGGGGAGGGAGTTCCAAGTCTTGGCAGCCAGGTAAGAGAAGGATCTTCCTCCGGCGGTGGCTCTTCGGATGCGTGGTACGACTGCGAGGGCGAGGCTGGTGGACCGTAGCTGGCGGGTGGGCGTGTAGAAGGTCAGGCGGTCGTTGAGGTACTTGGGGCCCAGGTCGTGGGGAGACTTGTGTGCGTGGGTGAGGAGCCGAAATGTGATCCTCTTGTCGACGGGGAGCCAGTGCAGGTTCCTCAGGTGGCTGGAGATGTGGCTGCGTCAGGGGACATCCAGGATGAGTCGGGCGGAGGTGTTCTGGATGCGCTGGAGTCTTTTCTGTAGCTTGGCTGTGGTTCCGGCGTAGAGGGCGTTTCCGTAGTCCAGTCGGCTGGTGACGAGTGCCTGGGTGACAGTCTTCCTGGTCTCGGTCGGGATCCAGCGGAAGATCTTGCGAAGCATACGCAGGGTGTTGAAGCACAATGAGGAGACGGCGTTGACTTGTCTGGTCATCGAGAGGGAGGGGTCCAGGATGAAGCCCAGGTTGCGTGCGTGGTCGGTTGGCTTGGGTGCGGTGCCCAGGGCTGGGGGCCACCAGGAGTCGTCCCAGGCGGAGGGCGAAGATCCCAGGATGAGGACTTCCGTCTTGTCCGAGTTCAGTTTCAGGCGGCTGTCCTTCATCCACTCGGCGACGTCTTTCATCCCTTCATGTAGGCAGGTTCTGGCGGTGTCGGGGTCTCTGGTGAGGGAGAGGATCAGCTGGGTGTCGTCGGTGTAAGAGATGATGTTGAGGTTGTGCTGGCGTGCGATGGCTGCAAGAGGTTTCATGTAGATGTTGAAGAGGGTGGGGCTGAGTGAAGATCCTTGCGGGACGCCGCAGATGACTTCGGTGACCTCGGAGCGAAACGGGGGGAGGCGGACTCTTTGTGTTCTTCCGGCGAGGAACGAGATGATCCACTCCAGTGCCTTCTCTTGGATACCGATGTTGCTGAGGCGCTGGACTAGGGTGCGGTGGCAGACCGTGTCGAACGCAGCGGAGAGGTCCAGGAGGATGAGGGCCACTGTTTCCCCCTTGTCGAGCAGGGTCCGGATGTCGTCGGTGACTGCGATGAGGGCGGTCTTGGTGCTGTGGTTGGCTCTGAAGCTGGACTGCGAGGGGTCGAGGGATCCGTTCCTCTCGAGGAAGGCGGTCAGCTGTCTGTTGACGATCTTCTCGATGACTTTAGCAGGAAAAGGGAGGAGCGAGATGGGGCAGAAGTTTTTGAGATCGGTGGGGTCCGCTGTAGGTTTCTTCAGGAGGGCGCTGATCTCGGCGTGCTTCCAGCTCTCCGGGAAGGTGGCGGTGTTGAAGGAGGCGTTGATGATGTTCCGGAGTTGGGGTGCGATGGTGGAGTCGGCCTTGTTGAAGACGTGGTGTGGGCAGGGGCCGGTCGGTGATCCGGAGTGGATGGTGTTCATCGTGCGGGCTGTGTCTTCGGTGGTCACCGTGGTCCAAGTGCGAAGGGTGGCAGTGGGGGGCATTGGTTCGACGGTTGGGTGCGTGGGTGGGGCGCCGAAGCTGTTGTGGATGTCGGCGATCTTGCGGTGGAAGAACGAGGCGAGGGAGTCGCAGAGGTCTTGTGACGGAGTGATGTCGTTGGTGCCGGTGCTGGGGTTGGAGAACTCCTTGACAATAGTGAAGAGCTCTTTACTGTCGTGGGCGTTGTTGTCCAGTCATTCCTTCAGGGATTTCTTCTTGGTGGTGCGGATGAGCTGGTGGTGCTTGCGGGTAGCGTGTTTGAGGGCGGTCATGTTGTCGGTGGTCCGGTCGAGGAGCCAGGCTTTCTCGAGGGTGCGGCAGGTCTTCTTGGAGTCCTTGAGGTCGTCGGTGAACCAGGATGCCTTCTTGCTTCTGGGTCTGCTGGGAGGGTTCTTTAGTGGCGCGAGGTCGTCGGCGCAGGCGGTCAGCCACTGTGTGAAGTTGCGGGCTGCTTCGTTGGGGTCCGTTGTGTTGGCGGGTGGGCTCTGGCTGAGGGAGGTGGTGAGCTGGTCTGCGGTGATCTTGCTCCAATTCCTGTGAGGTACCTGTTGCGGGTGGTGGTGGGTCGTGGATCTTTTGAAGCTGAAGTGGACGCAGCTGTGGTCGGTCCAGTGGAGTCCGGTGGCGTGGCTGAAGGTGATGTACTTGCTGGAAGAGAAGACGGGATCAAGCGTGTGGTCGGCGTAGTGGGTGGGGGTGTTGACCAGTTGCTTGAGTCCGAGGTTGGCGAGGTTTTCCAGCAGGGCGGTGGTGTTGCGGTCCTTGTTGTTCTCCAGGTGGAAGTTGAGGTCCCCGAGGAGGATGTAGTCAGTGGAGGGGAGGGCGTGCGGGCTGATGAAGTCTGTGATGTCTTCGCTGAATTGTGTGCGTGGTCCCGGGGGTCTGTAGACGAGGGTGCCTCTGAGGGTCGTCTTAGGGTCGGTGTGAATCTGGAAGTGGAGATGTTCGGCTGCGGCGAAGGAGTCGTTGGCGTCGGTAGTGATGCGGATGGTGTTCCTGTGGACGATGGCGATGCCACGTCCGGTCTGGTTGATGCGGTCCCTCCTGATGATCTTGTACCCGTCCGGGATGGCGATGGCGATGTCGGGTGCAGAGGAGGCGTTCATCCAGGTTTCCGTGAGGAAGGCGACGTCCGGTGATGAAGCGTCGAGGAGGTTCCAGAGTTCCACGGCGTGTCTGTGGACGGAGCGGGTGTTGATCAGGATGCATTTGAGGTGGTTGCTGCTGGTGTTTGTCTTGGCGGGTGCAGGGCAGGTTCTGAGGCAGGTGAACTTGCAGGTGCAGCAGGTGAAGGGTCCGTGGGTGCGTCTCGGGGTGGCTCGGCAGCAGGCGTGGGTCCGGCCGGCATTGAGTGCGTTGAGAGTGGCGGCGTCGTAGGTCAGTCGGGTCGTCTTGCCTCGGCGGGGAGGGCCCGGGGTCCTGGCGCTGGGCGCGGGCCAGGCGCGGACGGGCACAGACAGGCTTACCTTTGGCGCACCTTCGGCGCTCAATCGGCGCTCCCGCTGTGCGCGTCCACTGCGCGGTCGCTCTGGGGGCGTCATAAGTAAGGAGCCGGGAGGGAGGAGCAGCTGTGTGGCGGGAGCGGGGCGGCGAATGGAATCACAGGGGGGTGGGGCCGCAGGGAGGCAGCGGCGGGAAATTCCAAGAAGCAGCGGGCAGCGGGAATTCCCAGGAGCAGCGGGAAATTCCCAGGAGCAGCGGGTAGCGAGCGAAGGAATCTGCAGGCCGGAGGCGGCAAAGGCAGGCAGGAGCGGCAGCAGTGAGTGGGGCGACCAAGCCCTGTGGAAGCAACAAAAAAAGAGGGAATTTTACTACGACTTGGGAGATGCATCTAGTAATCTATATGCACAGAAGCTCCATGAAGAGAGCAAATACACAGGTAGACTACTAACATGCCAAGCCAAAGAAAATCAAGTCCGCAATAGGATAGATCACCTTTTTGATCCTGTCACCAAAGTACATACGAAGACCACTGCATCTATAGGAGAGATGTTCTTAAAACACTATGAGGGAGTCTACCAGACTAGTGAACGGGCTGCAAGTGAAACCGTTTTTGAGTTTGAGTTGAGGGGCACTTCAAATTCCCAAGTTAGGAAACAGGTATAAAAAATTCTTAGTTGAGGAGTTCACAATGGCAGAATTAGATGTGGTAATTAGTTCCCTACTAGCGGTAAAGCCACCGGAGAGGACGGTGTTCTTATTACAAGGAGGGCCGCAGCCCGAATCCTTCCGCACTGCAGTTGTAGTCAGTATTTTGAAAAAAGGAAAAGATAAGGCAAACATGAATTCGTACAGGCCAATAAGCCTTTTAAATACAGACTACAAAATGTTCACGAAACTCCCGGCGAACCGGCTGAATAAAATGGTAGGGTAACTGGTCGGACCAGACCAGTGCGGTTTTATAGCAGGAAGACACCTCCACACTAACACAAAATTTTTATTGGAGGCATTGGATTTTTTTTAACGTTAATAAAGTGGAAGCACAGATTTGGTTTTTAGACGCCGAAAAGGCTTTCGACCTTGTCTCATGGGACTGTCTTTGTGCGATTTTGCACAGTTTTGATTTCCCGATTGAATTTATCTCTCTCTTGAAACAACTATATGAGATCCCAAGGGCACAGATTATTATTAATAATGTAAACGTAGGGACATGCAAAATAAACAGAGGCACGCGGCAAGGCTGCCCCCTATCTCCAATTTTATTTGCCTTATTTATTGAACCTTTGGCGATCGCAATTAGGGGGAAAATGGCCTGCACAGCACCAGTAGTCGGAATGACGAATATAAAACTTTATGCCGATGACATTGTCCTATTTCTAAATCCAAAGCCTACCAGTCAATTGGAAATTTTAAAAATCTTCTCTGACTTCCAAAAATTGGGAGGCTATAAGATAAATACGAATAAAATGGAAATCATCTTATGTAATTGCACGGTAGACACTTTATTAATAGAATTCGGGCAAATATATAATACTCACCCTAAGAGATATTTGGGTGTTTATATATCAGAAAAACTAGAAGATCTTTACCCACTAAATTATATACCTTTATTAAAAAGGGTTGGCTCACAATTAGATCGCTGGAACCAACTCCCTTTATCAATAATGGGTCCTGCTGCCCTAATTCGCATGTCCATCCTACCACTTTTTAATTTCCTTTTTAGTGCAGCTCCTTGTGCAATTCAGGTTTCATTTTCTAAGAAAGTGGACGCCATGTTTTCTTTTTTTCTATTGGCAAATAAGACTCCGAGATTAGCACTTAGCACTTTGAACTTTCCAACTACACAGGGAGGACTATCTCTCCCAAATATTAGAGATTACTACTATGCTACTTTTGCACATCACAGTTTTAGGTTTTTTTATACAGATGATCGCGAAGCAGATAATTTTTTTATGAGAAAGATGTTGATTTAACTCAAAATTAACGACCCAGTAAGAATCACCAAATATCCAAAATAGGTACGTAATAAGTCTATACAGTGGCTATTCAAGCAAAAAACCCAGCTCCTGAAACAGTTTGACATTTTTAGTATGAATAGTTTAACTAGTTTAATGAATCTAAATATAGGAGGGATGGGTTCTTTGGATAAAAATATTTTGAGACTCTGGAAGGATAACGGTTTTGAAAAAAATGGAGGATTTTATCCCGGGGAACAGGTGGAAGACCTGGGAGGAAATTGAAAGAGAGATTCATCATTCAAATACAATCCTGAAATGGTCCTTTATCAGCCTCCATGCTGCACTAAGAGAGTTAGATATAGGTAACTTATTTTATAAAATAAATATAACTGAAGCATTAAACAGAGCTACACAGAGGAAGATTAGCACTTGGATAAAAAATTTCAATGAAGATAACTCAGTCATTTTATATAATAAGGCGAGGAACAGGTGGAGAAAGAGAGAAGATATTGAGATTGATAAATCAACCTGGGACAAAGTTAATAAATTTAATAAGTCCATCTTCCGAGGTGCTAATTTTAAGCAAATGCAATTCTTTAGTAAATGGTTAATCTATAGAACACCCTTGTTTCTCCATAATATACATCCTCAAGTGGAGGATAAGTGCTTTCGCTGTGAAGAAAAGGGTACTTAAGTCCGTCCGCGACCCCAGAGGAGGAGGGAACGTCCGCATGGGCTGCGGCGTTCCCTCTGTGCCGATTAGGATGTGACCGCCAGGGTGGCGGTCACATCGTCTATCTTTAACATTGCTGCGGGTGCAGCTTCAAGCTGCACCCGCCGCAATGTTAAAAATGCATGCGGCGCATTTACGTGCACAAAGGGGCAGGCACCGCGCGGTGCCTGCTGCTTTGTGCACGCAAATGCAGGGGGTACCATAGGTACCCCCATGTGCACCCCCCAACCCCCCTTCACCCAGGGAGCCCGCAACAGGCCCCCGAAGTGAATGTCCGTATGCTTTTCCACGGCGGAAAAGCCACTGTGGAAAAGCATATATTTTCCTCCATCCTAATATGGCTGGCGGTGTCTGACAGACACCGCCAGCCATGTTAGTTCTTTTCCGCCGCGATCGGAAGGCGACCACGGCGGAAAAGCAGCGGACGGATTTCAAGACCCACCGCCATCCTAATATGGCGGTGGGTCTTTTGAGGCTCTGCAGCGGTTTTCCCGCATCCTCCGGGCCGGCGGTGGCTTCCGCCGGCCCGGAGGATGCGGGAAAACCGCCATCATAATCGGCCCCATAATATGGGAATGCACCAAAATACAGGAATTCTGGAAGGATATTGGAAAATATCTCAGAAATGTAATTGATTCCACAATTACATTTAATTTCAGTCTTTGGTTGTTCCCCCAGCTCTACTCCCCATGATGAGTCCCTATTTATAGCATCACTTGTAGCGAAATCACTTATTCTGCAACTTTGGAAAACAGATAAAGTACCGACTCTTAATGCATGGAAGGCGAAAATATCCAGGATTCAGGGAAGGGAAAAAAAATATGCATTGAGGTCAGGGGCCCTTAGAAAATACGATAAATACTGTAGTGTGTTTGAATGTTAGTCACTGATTGCTAACTTCTTTCTCTTTTTGTATATGTATTTTTGTAAAGTATTGATTTTTCCTTTAATATCAATATATTGCACTAAGCACATTGCACTTTAAAAGAAATATCTTCTCTCAGAATTCGTAACTGTATTACGGTACATTGACAGCCTGCATATTTTTGTATAATGTATTTTGCACTTTTTAAATCTGATGCGAAAATTGGCATGTAATGTTTTTTATATCTATGAACTCTCAATAAAAATTTAAAAAAATAAAAAAAAATGAACACCTTCCTTATCAACAACCTGTGATCAGTAATGTTTCATCAAAACAAACAAAGGATTATTTCAAACAGCAAATCACTGCTCAAACAACCAAAAATATGGCGCCCATCTTAGAACCAGTTTAGTTATGTTGTAGATCAATCAATGGTCATGCACTCAACAATATTGACAGTGTTTAAATAAAATCTCACTGAGAATTCATAGAAATAATCAATATACAAAGCTAATCATATCATAATCAAAGCAAAGTAATGTTCAGTATCACAAGGGAAAGAGCACATTTTATCATAGGCTATGCTATACGTGCCCCGATAATTGATCTTCGCTCCTTGTTCAATATTCATTTGTAAAATGAATCAATTCCAAACATCACAGGAAGATCAATGCGAAAATGAATTGACCATTATATACAGACCAATGCAATATAAAACATATTGATAGGCAATGTTGTAAGTGCCACAATGACTGATCCCTGCTCCTTGCCTGATATTTAGTAATAAGGTAAATTCATTACAAACATCACAGGAAAATCAAGGAAACAATGAATTGACCATTATGTGCAGACCTATGCCCTATATTACATATTCATGACTCTTGGTTCCTTTCCCAATATTCAATGATTCATATGGGAGCAATACTGCCTTGTTGTTGATAGTCCCGCCAATAAGTGGGAATACAGTCAAGGAGTATGAAACTATATATATATATCGCAAATAAACGATTTTCACACGGACCCTGGAGTGCGAGTCTTTTGTGTTTCCTTGGATCTATCGAGTGGGGAACCCTTTCAGACATATATATATATATATATATATATATATATATATATATATATATATATATATATATATATGTATGTATATATATATATATATATATATATATATATATATATTCACAAAATCCTCTTTTCTTTTATCAAAAAAGGAAAGACAAGCCACACCAGCCAAGTACGTGTAGTTTTGGTTTATTTCGGGCAAAAAATGACGCGTTTCGAGCTCACGGGCTCTTGGTCACATTATATATATATATATATATTTGCGTACTTGATTCCAAATAACAGCGTGCACTCAGTTGCAGGAAAAAAATGAATGTATTTATCCAATGCTACGCATTTCGAGATACTGCTCTCTTGATCACACATTAGACATTTGTGAGTGGGTGCTTTACATAGGTACTATTGCTCTTCATAGAAAGAGGACTTGTATTTAAATGTTAAAGTCACTCATTACATTTCCATGGCGGCCATATTAGTATATACCCAAATCGCAATGAAATGGTATTTTACACCCTATTTCTCTTCAATGCAAGTCCTTGTACAATTAAATCGTATTTAACATCGATCCCAGTTAAATAAAAAGGACAAAACCAGAAAGAGCAGGCACATGATATGTACATACTAGATTTTCAAATTAGGTCTCATTTACAATGTAAGTTTTTGGGAATAAACACAGTTCCACAAATGAAAAGAGGCGGTGACAGGGAGAGGGAACTTCGCCGAAAGTAATCGAGGTACATCATCAAGCTAAGGACAATGCACCCTTATGGTCTCAACCAATCGGAAGAACTTTACATACACCTATAAGGAAAATTGATGAAACAGAAAAACTCCGTAAAACTTCAAGAGGATTGTAAACTGGTTAAAATCGACAAAAAACAAACTGAGGAAAATTGGATCTAACAGAAAAAAAGAAAAACAAAGGTTATCATTAAGAAGTTGAAAATAAGAAAAGAAAAATGAAACAACTAAAATAGCATGAAGAAAATCCACAAAAAATATAGAATGTAAAAAGAATGAAGAAAAATGACACTGCCCACTAGAGGGCAACAAACAAAACGAACACTAACAAATGAGAAATTTTGAAGTGGAGAATTTGTAAAAATAAAAATGAAATGTCAGAAAAATGAAGATCCATTGAACTATGATAAATAATAGGATCAATGTCGAAAATGGGACTAGTTTACATAAATATTATGAATTAAAGTATGAGGTAACACCCATGTTTTTAATTAAAACTACAGCCTCCAGAATGCCTAGAGACAATGGACACACGAAACAGGAAATGCAATGATGTAGCTTTTAAAAAGAACTAACTTCCTGTGATCAGGTGATCGTGAGCAAGGGAGAGGTGCTCCCGAAACGCGTTGGTCAGTGTTTGTCTGCATAATGCTATTTGAAGGCTTTAAAAAGTAAATAAAAACAGCAAAAGTAATTGAAGTACGGGAGTTCGTCCCATTTTTTCCCCCGGTCAAGGGAGGATTGTTTGTATATATATATATCAGTGAGCAAGGCGGGAGTAGCCGCCGAAACGCGTCTGAGCAGAAGCTGATTTAAGAAATAAAAACCCTTGAACTGAGATACACGGAGTCAGCGCCTTCTTTGATGGTCGAGATTGGTTTGGTGATAATATATATATATATATATATATATATATATATATATATATATATATATATTACTGCTCCCAAAGCACCAGGTATCGAGTCACTCTTTAGACGGGTGCCGCCACGCGTTGGTGCATACGTGTATTTTTTGAAACGTTATAAGACTTTTTGGTGGATGTGTTGATTTTCTAGGAGTGTTCAGTTCCTTCGCAGCTGCATGGAGTAGGCTATGAATGAAATTCAATGTTAAGATGCAAATAGAGGTAGCTAAAATGTATGGTATAATATGTAAATCATGTAACTCGAATATCAAATATTAGGTTACAATAATAGGGCTGTACGGCAACCAGGTTGGTTGCCACTGCCGATCCACGGCGAGATTTGATGTGCCTAAGAGGCTGTTTAAATAATTTCATCAAGTATAACGATATATATGAAATATGGCAGTGAAATTGTGTTTAAACTATTTATACAATGAACTAAGTAACGTTCAAAGATGGCGCCCACGATTTTGAGGGTCGCTAATAGTCCTATGTTTGTTTCCATGAACTTGAGTTACAAATGGCGCTCCGTTGCATTGCACGGGTAGACACAGAAGAAGGGAATTACCGAAACGCGTCTGTCTTTGTCAGTGGAATAAAGAACACTGCTTGCTGAAAGTATCCCGCGAGTGCTGTCGTTTTTCTCCCTGTTGTGGAAAAGTAAATTTTGCCATGTTGTATGTGCCTACGTGTTCCCCACCTTATGTTATATGTGCATGATCGATATGCATGTATCCCCCCTGATCGATTAAAGACGCAATTACAGTTGTGTCCACCCCTAGTATGCCAGTTTCCAGTCTTCGTGAAAGCAACGAATATTAGGCCTATGTAAACCTACGTTGCCACATTTTACAGTGTGCACGTTAATTCATTGAATTGTCCCCGTTTCTAGGCCTCAAAAAGGGCCCGGACTCAGATTCAGCTCCTGTCTCCTGAACCCTCTCCGAGGAGCGATACAGCCCCCACCTGTATCCCTGACCCTTAGCTTACTTCTTGCCACGCAGTGCCCGGCTCGGCCTGGCTCTGCCTCCCAGTCTGCCAAGAGTATGTTATGTTTCTAGTTATCAGTCCAACCCTCCTTCTCTGCATTCCTAAGCTACTGAATCGCATCAATAGTTTCCGTCATGGTCTAGCCTTTATGTCTCCATGTAAGAGAAATACTGTATTAATATTCATAGAATATTCCTCACACAAGCGCTACATGTAGAATTATGCATGCACCAGTCTTAATGTCTGTTAGCCTTTACCCTGATAACTTTTGGATTCTATCAACATGTTCTCTAAACACCAGATACTAGATAGGCTTTAGGTACATGTCGCTCTGACACTCCAGACTTTAGTCTCCTCTTCTAGCGCAGAAGTCATAGCCCCCAGTTCTCCCTGGTAACACGTCATTGCCCATTTGCGCGCACCACTAGGTTAGAGGTCCCAGCTGCTCAGGTAGCCCCCTCCATGTTTCCGCCCCATTTATGACATATTCTGTTACGTTTACATCACATGTCTATGTATACGCCCTGTACACACCTCTTGTTACACCCACTTTATGCCTTATCTTTCGCGACTGCTACAAACTCCGCCTACTGCTACGCCTACTGTATTGAATGCAATGTATTTGTTTGACTATAAATATTGTGCACTGTTATTAAAAGTTGCCAATTGCCAGTCTATCCCTGCCCCCGGCAGCTGCCATCCCATTCCCGTACAGGCTGTCCTGTTCCTGTCCTTTATGCCTGATTAAAGCCTGTAAACTCCAGCTACCTCGAATCTTGACTCTTATTTATTGAGCTATCTGTTTATATTGTATCCAGTCAAAAATAGATCCGGTAATTAATTATTTATTTACCACACTGTAATGGGGAAAATTTGGAGCAGTATATATATATATATATATATATATATATATATATATATATATATATATATATATATATATATATATATATATCCAAAACAAGTTGCCCTGAGGTGGGAACAAGCCTGCAGCAGGGTAGCTGAAACAGCACGAATTAACACAAGCCAATATGCTTGGTCCCGAGTTCTTTATTATTCATCCTGACGCGTTTCAGAGCCTGGGCGGCTCTTTCATCAGAGGAAAAGTTACTGCCACAACGGAAATGCTGCCCCAAGCGCCTATTTGCATGCGCTGAAATAATTGCTCCCCGGTTCGATGGATGCACTGCATGCCGGTGCTTGTAGTTTATGATAACGGGCACTAGTTTTCCCGAAGTGGGTTCCGTGAAGAAGTGACCAATAAAAGTATTTTTAAAAACCCCAAATAGGCCTCCGGGCCAAGGGGACTGGTTTGTTTTAGTATTTCTTGCCTGCTGTGCCAAATTCCGGTTCGGAAAAATCTTCTCCATCGGAGCCCCACGAAACACATGGTGGCAAGTTCCCTGCGGCCAGACTACCGCATTCAAATGTCCAAAACAAGTTGCCCTGAGGTGGGAACAAGCCTGCAGCAGGGTAGCTGAGACAGCACGAATTAACACAAACCAATGTGCTTGGTCCCGAGTTCTTTATTATTCATCCTGACGCGTTTCAGAGCCTGGGCGGCTCTTTCATCAGAGGAAAAGTCACTGCCACAACGGAAATGCTGCCCCAAGTGCCTATTTGCATGCGCTGAAATAATTGCTCCCCGGTGCGATGGATGCACTGCATGCCGGTGTTTGTAGTTTATGATAACGGGCGCTAGTTTTCCCCAAGTGGGTTCCATGAAGAAGTGACCAATAAAAGTCTTTTTAAAAACCTAAATAGGCCTCCGGGCCAAGGGGATTGGTTTGTTTTAGTATTTCTTGCCTGCTGTGCCAAATTCCGGTTTTGAAAAATCTTCTTCTTCGGTGGTGGCAAGTTCCCTGCGGCCAGACTACTGCATTCAAATGTCCAAAACAAGTTGCCCTGAGGTGAGAACAAGCCTGCAGCAGGGTAGCTGAAACAACACGAATTAACACAAACCAATGTGCTTGGTCCCGAGTTCTTTATTATTCATCCTGACGCGTTTCAGAGGAAAAGTTACTGCCACAACGGAAATGCTGCCCCAAGCGCCTATTTGCATGCGCTGAAATAATTGCTCCCCGGTTCGATGGATGCACTGCATGCCGGTGCTTGTAGTTTATGATAATGGGCGCTAGTTTTCCCCAAGTGGGTTCCGTGAAGAAGTGACCAATAAAAGTCATTTGAGATGTCATCAGTGATGTCATGAGTGATGTCACTGACCATGTCATGAGCGATGTAATATGTGACGTCATCAGCAGTGCATTGCGGGCGCGCGAGTTATAGTTAGCTGAGCTAACTATAACGGGGGAATTTCAATGGTTTTGTATGACTGAAATTTTCAGCTAACTATAACATGTGTGAAACCTATGGTTTTTTCAGTGAATTTCTAAGGTTTTATAACTGCTAATTCCTAACTATAACATGTGTGAAACCTATTGTTTTTTCAATTAATTTGCAAGGTTTTTTAAATGCTAATTCCTAACTATAACATGCCTAAAACCTATGGTTTTTTCAGTGTATATATATATATATATATATATATATATATATATATTCCACAACGCACTTTCACCCGTCGTTGCTCCACACGTTACGGATGCCTCCTCGGCGCATGGTGAGTCGCGCAGTTACACTCCCAACACGGATGTATGACGTTACAACGCATACTTTTACATTGCATGCCTTTACAACGCGGTATTTACAACGAATACCTTTACAGCGCATAGTG
Organism: Lissotriton helveticus; assembly: GCF_964261635.1. Taxonomy (NCBI): domain Eukaryota; kingdom Metazoa; phylum Chordata; class Amphibia; order Caudata; family Salamandridae; genus Lissotriton; species Lissotriton helveticus. Next base: position 1,070,617,650 of record NC_136072.1, on the reverse strand, counting down.
CTTTGGGGCGCTGGATAGTGAATAGTTTAATTTACTATTCCAACTCCAGTCCCCGTGGACACTAGGGAAGTTGTTGGACAGTAAATTAAACTTATTTCCTATCCTAGAGCGCCCCCCCAGCGCAATGCGTTGTAATGGTTTGTGTTGTAAAAGTTGCGTCGTAAAGGCACTGCGTGGTAAAAGTTGCGTTGTAAAGGATGTTTCCCTCCCAACACTGGTCCGTACTTCCAACAAACCGCTTCATTCGAGTGCACACAACAAAGCCATCCATGGGGTTTAAAGCAGTTTTGAATTATTTATTTTCGCGCTTTCAGTGTCTGACGAAGGCGGAAACGCTGAAACGCGTTTGACAAACTGGCTGCAGAAAGCGCGAAAATAAATAATTCAAAACTGCTTTAAACCCAATGGATGGCTTTGTTGTATGCACTCAAATGAAGCGGTTTGTTGGAATTACGGACCAGTGTCGGGAATATATATATATATATATATATATATATATATATATATATATATATATATATATGTATAGATATATAGATATATATATATATGCACTGGAAAACTAAACACCCACTTCGCTTACAAAGAAATGAAAAGTTTGCATCTCTGCAGCCTCTCTTATTTTACACCTTATTTATCTTCCGCTCAATCCACACAACATCCACAAATACACACACCTACTTGCTACCCTTCTTGGCTGAGCTTATCAATTATTCTTCTTTAATTCAAATTCAAAGTGCAGGCCCTTTATTCAGCCTTCTTGGTAACTACTACCTGTTAATAGCAGTGGGTAATTTGCACACTTCCGTCCTTTCTTGCGTCTTTTCTACCACTCACTGGGGCAGATTTACAAGCCCCTTGCGCCACTTTTGCCTCATTTTTTCCATGGGCTTGTAAATCTGCCCAACTGTGTGTACTTTATGTACTAGCTTTCTTCCTTGGATGTGGTACTCGTTTCTCTTGCTCCCACTGTGGAATCCAACACCCTATCTGTGTAATGAGCTGGAAATCCAAAGATCCACTTCACTGACAATGCAGTGGGTAGTTTGCATCTCTCCAGCCTTTCTTATTTTTCAAGTTTTTCATCTTCCACTCAATCAACACATCATCCACACATGTACACATCTACATGCTGCATTCCTTAGCTGTGATTATCAACTATTCTTCTATTTTATATTCATATTCAAAGTGCACGCCCTTTATCGAGCCTTTTCGTTGTAACTAGTGTTCCAGGAATTCTGCTTCTACACAGAACTGTGCATAAAGACTTAGGACCTCAGTGAATTACGGTGTACCAAAACCCACCTTACTACACAAACCCCCTACCAGACTAGCAATCAGTGACTCATTGGTTCTTCGTCCTATAGCAAAAACACCAATGACTAGTCAACCCAGAATATGCGACTTAGATAACCTTAAGTGAGGTGGATAACAAGAGCACTCTTTCGTTATAGTCTTACATCAGTACAAAACAAGGAGTAAATAAAGACAAGTGCAAGTTTGAAATTTTATTTCTAACGCCGTAATCTCATGCACAGTGCCTTAGATAATACAACCAAACATATTATAAGAAACTAGGTTGTCAGCATTGTTACTATTCCATAAAATACAAAGGGAAAAAGCATCCTATAATGCTAAAGGTAAACAAATTTAAAATATACCTACATTTCACCCTCTCTACCTAGCAGGTTAGTTTATAACTACAGAAGGTCTCATAGGATTACATGGGCAGACCCATACCTCTGGTACTGAGCAGTAGTGGATCACATTGAGTTCTGCACAAACTGTCTGGATACGAATGTTCTCCAACTGTGTGTAATTATGCCTCCACAATGCATTATTAAACGCGCCAGTATCAGAGGTGACCACAGCTGCATATGTGTTATGGCTCGAACGTGCGAGGATCATTCTGAATAATAGACACAGTATTCAAGATAACCTTGATGTTCCATGTTCTCACTATACACACTAAACTATCGAGGCAGTCTAGAAATGTAGCATACCAAATTATTCTCATGTAAAGCAAAATACTCAGCCTTCTTTAAACAATATCACAAGTGTGTCGCGTGCAAAGCAGAGCAGGAAAGGAAAAATGGCGTTTAAGCTTCTAATAAACCCATGCTAACTTAACATGGTGTGAGTGCAAGGCTCAGCCCACGAGACCCTCCCTCGATCGAAGCACGTGATATAAACATGGGCAAATTAGGAACGCAGAGTCCAAGCCTGAAAAGCAGAGTCAAGTTCAAATTTTCAAAACAAATTATTCGCTGTTTGATAGAAAACGGTAGCTAAATAATAAAGAATAGGTAGAAAAATCAAAGAGTCTTAATCCAAAGGCGTATAAGCACAGTATGTAGCAACAGCCTTCAGCAGGAAGTCATTGTTCTCATCTGAAAACATTTCAGCCATCCAATTCAATAGTGAGAATGAACATACATGTTCCTCAACGACCGAAGCCTCTATCACCATCGGAGGAAAACTCGGGTCATCTTCAATGTAACTGCATGCCAAGAACTCAAGCACCGCTGCAAAAACATTCCAACGTCCCAATATTCCATGTATCGCTGCTAAGGCCATAATCCCACCGCCAGAACAGAGCAAGTCATGAACCACTAAGGGGCTCATCAGCTGCTCATAATCCGCGTTGGGAGACACCGTACAGCAGAGACACCACAGTCGAAATCGCAGCTCAGCTAATGGAAGACAGGTTAAACGCATGTGAAAAAGGAGAATTGAAACGATAATCCATAAGCTGCACTCAATGTAGCCAGAGGCAGTGCTCCGTAATATCTAAGAATTCGGTTGCGGACCAGCAACAGCCGGGTCATATTGTCGTCTGCTGCAGGATGTGCATCCATATTTAAGTAAACAAATTAATAAAAGCACACCGGCAACTAATGCGAGTATTAAGTGGAATCCACCAAAGATGCTGTTAAAAATCGAATGAAAAAATCCCGAAAAGACACCAAATATAGTTTAAAAGTAGTCACAAGGCCACTGCTTCTAACTTTAAAAAAGTAAGGTAACCCCTTAGTCCAGGACACATTAAAGATACTCTAAATTAACTCCCCAAAATTCAGGAGCACGTCTGTATTTAATAAAGCATGCACTTCTGTGCGGGTGTTTGCTACATGAAGGACAAATGTTTCTCTAGCAGATGTAAGAGCGACCTCTTTTTGAGACAATAGCGCTCTTATAGGACTCATTTGGGTGACTCTGCTTTCAAGGTCAGAATCGACGGCCAGATGGAAACATCCAGATTCCCATGCAGAGGAGTAAACACAACTTTTGTATAGCAAACCACACGCTCAGTTACCGTAATCATGTAAGCGATGCCTGCTAACATCGCACAACAATCTGCATTATTTCAAAGTAAATAACTCCCGTTTCCAGTAAACTGAAGATTGGTATGATAGCATTTGTTGGAGTGCTTTTCAAAACTCAGTCCAAATTAGGCGCATCTTCATTACAAGAGCCATGCAATTGTATGTGTCTACAAATTAAGGAGTGATCTGGTGCTATTGTGCAATCCTCACCATTCAGATAGACTTATTTTCCCTCCCTCAGGCACCTATATGTAAATGGTAATAACCAAGCTTCATGGAGATAAGCGCTGGCTAAAGATCCATATCTGCCTATAGCATGGTATTTCATGCAAACATCAAACTTAAACAGGCTAAAAAGTAACGTTATGATACCGTGGATAAGCCACACAGCTGAATCAGATCTCCAATGAGTGACCACTTCTAACCATTCTCATAGCGCGCCCTGTGCTCTGATTTGACAGTGAGAGAGTGATTGCACCATAGTTTGTACTGCTAATCATTCTCAGCATACGCTACGAACACGCTTTCACGTTACGCATCGCATCAAAGCTTCCGTGTGACGTCATGTACGGCGCCCCGTACTCAAAAGACGCAAATGTTTTTAATTGTTTATGTATTTAATGAACATACTAACAGAAGACATTATCTAGGATAATTATGAAATCATTTTATTTTAAGTTTCGATAATCCTATATTACTTTTAAAAGTAATTACACAAATCGCGGTGGAACGTCATGCGTACTCACATCGTAAGAGCACGGTAAGCACAGCGTAAGCGTACGCAAAGCCATGTAACTTTAAAAGAAAACATTTGATTGGTTCATAACACTTCCTATTACAACTGTTGAGACTCCCATCCCATTATAATCATTCTACTTTGACTTTCTAAGAAGAAGCATCTCTTCTGAGAATCTTGTCAAATAGAACAAATGTTACCATAATAACAGCAATGGACTCATCTTCCAGCCATTCTTCAGAAGAATATTTCATTCCTGAAGAATCTCCAAAAAAGAGGAAAGAAGCTCTAATTTAGCAGTTTTTTACTTTTCCAGAAGGGAAAAAAAAGGTTAATGCTCCAAAAGTAACCTGTAAAATTTGCCAAACAACTCTTTCAAGGGGTGATCCATCTAAAAAATACTCCTTTGGCACAGCAAATATGGAGCGACACGTGAAGAACTTACACCCCAATAACTTTGCTCGAGCTGCAACACGGAGGTTGAAGGACAACCCACCTGCTGCTGCTGGACCAAGCACATCAACTGCTGCACCAGCATTTTCAGCAAGCAGTCCACACCCACAAATTGATCCTGATTTTGCTAAAATTAAAATTCTATGCATTTATTGCAATAAACTTTTGTGTTATGGGGAACAGTCTATTGACCTGATAAAACGCAGGAAGCAGGAGCATCGCTGTCCTCGACATTATATATATATTTTTCATTCTTTTGTTCCTGTTGGACACTTCCAAACCCCCTATTATAGAAAAAAATTACCCCCGGGATTTGGCCCCCAGGGAGCTAATTAAGAATAAAACAGACTTCTAGTTTGCGTACGAGTGCCACTTGCTTACCCCGCAATGTTTTTAATTTAAAAAAATAAATAAAAATTGTGCCTAAAGATCCATGTGGGACCCCCTGAGCAGGCCTAGAGGGTCAACATGTTTCTACCCTGCCCCCTTTCCTTATTTTTCAACTTTGTTTTACTGTTTTCTTCTGACTCGGTGCTACCGAGGCACAAGATGGCTGCAAACACTTCCTGGTTTGGAGTGTTGACAGGCAATTGACATCCAATCAGCATGCAGCTCGTGCTCATAATTGTACGGATTTCTGTACGCGTGCAGTACTTCGTCTCTAGATATCGCTATGATTTTACTTTTGATTTTCTCAGGAACTACTGAACGGAATTACACCATTTAACAAAAAGCACCATCTGCAAACCGAACTCTACCCTCTGCCAAATTTGGTGTAATTCCGTTCAGCCGTTCGGGCTGTAGCCCTGGCTAAAGGTCCCTATGGAAAATTGCATGGGGACAACACGTTTTGGGACCACGCTTTTTTCTCGGCCCCCACTTGATGAATCTCACTTTCAGGGAAGGAGCGGAGCAGAGCAGGCCATTTTCTTGGAGAAATTCGCAGAGATTCGTCCACCAGCGCCAAAGTTAGTCCAAATAGAATGTTGTGGATTTCCTATGGAAAGTAGGTCCTAACTATAACTGTAATATATATATATATATATATATATTTATTTATTTATTTATTTATTTATTTATAGTGTTTTATATAGCGCGAACAAGACCCATGGGTATCAGAGCGCTTAACATATAAGATTACGGATTGACATTATAGTAGCAATTATAACAGCCAAACTTTGTTTTACTGTTTTCTTCTGACTCGGTGCTACCGAGGCACAAGATGGCTGCAAACACTTCCTGGTTTGGAGTGTTGACAGACAATTGACATCCAATCAGCATGCAGCTCGTGCTCATAATTGTACGGATTTCTGTACGCGTGCAGTACTTCGTCTCTAGATATCGCTATGATTTTACTTTTGATTTTCTCAGGAACTACTGAACGGAATTACACCATTTAACAAAAAGCACCATCTGCAAACCGAACTCTACCCTCTGCCAAATTTGGTGTAATTCCGTTCAGCCGTTCGGGCTGTAGCCCTGGCTAAAGGTCCCTATGGAAAATTGCATGGGGACAACACGTTTTGGGACCACGCTTTTTTCTCGGCCCCCACTTGATGAATCTCACTTTCAGGGAAGGAGCGGAGCAGAGCAGGCCATTTTCTTGGAGAAATTCGCAGAGATTCGTCCACCAGCGCCAAAGTTAGTCCAAATAGAATGTTGTGGATTTCCTATGGAAAGTAGGTCCTAACTATAACTGTAATATATATATATATATATATATATTTATTTATTTATTTATTTATTTATTTATAGTGTTTTATATAGCGCGAACAAGACCCATGGGTATCAGAGCGCTTAACATATAAGATTACGGATTGACATTATAGTAGCAATTATAACAGCCAAACAGATATGGAGGTAGAAGGCGGTATGCTATCTAGGGTGATTAGATAAAAAATTACAGATTAACATAGAAGATTACAGATTGACATTATAGTAGCAATTATAGCAACCAAGCAGATATGGAGGTAGAAGGCGATATGCTATCTAGGGTGATTAGATAAATATATTCCTAACGCCTGTGCAATTAGCATTAAGAGGTGCATATGGTTTAGCTTGTGTCATAGTCATACAGTCAAGTTCGATGAGGAGGGTTACATATTATTATCAGTCCAATTATCAGAGTAATTAACAATAAGAGTTGAATGGATATAGCTAATAGCAACAATCATAAATAATAACAAGTTAAGGTAGAGGTAATATCTTTTGGGTGTGAGACATAGTGCAGAGATCACCTAAATATGAGGTAGCAATAGAGTGTAAAGCCGAGGCTTGAGCGGTAATCAGTCATTTGTCTTATTGGTCTTCCGATTATTCATGATGATTCCAATCCTCTTTGGCGTAAATGTTCATACCAATGGTCTGTGGGCATCTCTATGTAGGGTATTTACTCATCATGTGGCTTTTCAGTTCCCTTTTAAATGCTGCAATATTTTGAATCTTCCTGATGTAAGGAGGGAGTGAATTCCAGACTCTGGGGGCGGCTCCCGAAAAAGCTCGGTCATAGGTCTTTTTTTTCCGGAAGAAGGCCGGCCGCAGTAGCAACTCTTTAGCGCTTCTAGTTGATCTGGTACCTCCCGATAGCTTAATTTTCTTGGCTAGATATCTCGGCGTGTTGTAGTGGACCGCTTTGTGTGTGATACAGGCCATCTTCATTTTAATTCTAGCATCGTAGGGTAACCAGTTTAGTGCCTTCAGGTGAGGAGATATGTGATCGAATTTCCTCGTTCCCGTGATGAGTCTTACCGCTGCGTTGAGACAGGCTTTTAGTGGTACAGTGGATGTTTTCGGTAGGCCAGCTAACGTGGTGCAGCCATATTCGATCCTCGAGATAACTAGCGATTGGATAGCAAGTTTTAGATCTGCTTCTGAGATAAAGGGTTTCAGTTTTCTTAGATAGTTCAAGTGTAAACGGGCGCTCTTGGCCATTGAGTTGATGTGTTCTTTCATGTCGAGGTTCTCGTCTAATGTAATTCCTAGTGATTTGGCTGAATTAACTAGGGTCGGAGTGCAGTTAAGCGCAGTCACCAATTTCGCCCATTCCTTTGCCTCTGTGTGACTCCTTGTCGGTGAGATTAACAGGAATTCTCTTTTATTGGCATTAAGTTTCAGGTGATTGGCTGTTAGCCATTGCAACGCTCTCTTTAGAGTTTCACTCATAAGGTCAATGTCATCACTGCAGGCAATCTTCATATATATTTGCGTGTCGTCTGCGTACATGTGGTAGGAGATCTGTGATTTTCGAAGAATCTCTGTGAGAGGTTCTACATACAAGTTGAATAGATCTGGGGATAGCGTTGAACCTTGAGGGACCCCTATTGCGTTAGGGCACGGAGAAGAGATTGCTTGGTTGACCAGGAATAGCTGAGTCCTGTTCTGCAGGAAGGAGTTAAACCAATTCAGTACGTTTCCAGATAAACCCATCCTGTCTTGTAGTCTGGTCATCAGTATCTCATGATTTACCGTGTCAAATGCTGATGACAAGTCTAGGAGGATCAGTAGGCACGCATGATTTTGGTCAAGGGCTTGTAAGGCGTCATCAACAATATGTAAGATCGCAGTTTCAGTGCTGTGCCCTGTTCTGAAACCTGATTGGCAGTCATCTAGTAATGAGAACTTAGCGATGTGTTGACTCAGTTGGCCTTGCACGCATTTCTCAATAAGTTTGGCCAGTAAAGGGATGTTGGTCACTGGTCGATAGTTATTCGGGTCTGTTGCATCCGCTGTCGGTTTTCTGATGATGGGAACTACCTGCCCCGTATATATAAATGTATGACAGTATATATATATATATATATATATATATATATATATATATATATATATATATATATATATATATTCAGTGAAAAAATAAAGGTTAAAGGGACGTAATATGAAAGTAAAAATGTCAGGTAATATGCAAGGGTAGAAGCAGTGTAGTGGCTGGAGTTCCTATGGAAAAATGGATAGGGAAAACGTGATCACCCAGAAACTCTACCATGTGCAAACTAGCACTGCTTTGGAAATTTTTGTAAAGATTCATCAAACAGTGTCAAAAGTATTTGCATAAAAAAGATATTTTCTATGGAAACACAATCCTAACTGTGACTATGCATTGAGAACTGCCATTAGGTCACATATATAGGTTGCCAGTAGGTAGGTATAGTTAGGACTTTGTTTCTATTCAAAATCCATTTTTTCTTTTGCCAAAATCTTTGGGGCAGTTTGGCGAATCTTCACAAAATTTTCAAAACAAATGGGGTGGTCAGGTCAGCTGCTGTGTTGCAAGTTTCGGGGTGATTCGTCAAGCGGGGGCTGAGAAAAGGGGGGCCCAAATGCATTTTCTCCATGTTAATTTCTGTAGGAAACATTAGACACAGCTACTGCCCCGACTGATGAACGGAATTACACCAAATTTGGCAAAAACTTAGCTCTTGAATCAGAAAGCACTCTTTTTGTTAAAGGGTGTAAATCCGTTCAGTAGTTCCTGAGAAATGTAAATATTTCTCAGATATCCAAATATGGGCGTGGAGGATCTGCGAACCATCCGATTTCGAGGCTGCTATCTGATTGGCTACCAACACTTCAAACCTGGAAGTGTGGGCAGCCATCTTGTGACTCGGTTGAACCGAGTCACAAAAAAAAAAGGACAGAAAAGGTTAAAAATCAAGAAAAGGGAGCAGGGTAGAAACACCCTGACCCCCAGGGACAAAAATGCAATAAAAAAAATTGGCAGGATTCGCGTTGGATCCGCGAATTCGGCCCTTTCTTTTTTTTTTAAACGAAGCGCAGGCTCCCACGCTTCATTTTATTTAAGCCCCCGGGTGGGCCAGTTCCTGGGGGCAATTTTTAAAATAGATGCGGGAGCCTGCGTGGAATGCCACATCCCCTGGGCTAATTATGTTAAATGCGGGGGCATGACGCCCCGCAGCACAGGGGACACCACCTCCCTGGGACTAAATTGAAAAGATGCTTGGGGGTGCTGGAGCCCCCCTATGGAACCCCGGGGACTGCCACCTCCACTGGGCTATATTAAAAAAATAAAGTGGGGGGAGGATCAAGCCCCCTCACACAGCCCCAGGGACCACCACCTCCCTGGGGCTATTTGCATAATTAGGCTTGGGGAGACTCCTGCCCCCCATGCAGCTGGAGGACCACCAACTCCCCGGGGCTTTGCTCACAATATTGTGCATCTGCGGGGCTCAAACCCCTCACACAGCCCCTGAGCACCACCTCCCGGAGCTACTTTGCAAATTGGAGGGGTCCCCCTCCTGGAATCATAAAAGGCCCTGTGGCAGCCCCCCCCGGGCCGGCTCCAGCAATGTCCTGGGGTGACCACCCCAGGGACATTGCAGTTTGTTATGGCATGGCTCAATGCCATAGCAAACTCTGCTTCGCTTCATGGAAGCGAATGCATTGAAAATGCTCTCAATTCCATGAAGGGTAGCAGAATTGTTTTTGGGCAGAGGGAGCTGCATGTCAGCAGTTTCCTCTGCCCAAAAGCAGTGCCGGCTCCCGCAGGAGGCAAGGGAGCCAGAAGGGACCGCGGGGTCCTTGAGGTTCCCCCCACGGTCCCCAAAGTTGTGGCTGGTGTATGGAGTTCCCTGGGCCAAAAATGTTGCTCTGGCAGGGGGCTGAGCAGGCCCCCTACCCATTTTTTTTAACAAAGAATGTGCCCATGCCTTGGGGGATGGTGTCCCCGGGGGAAGGTCGCCCTCAGGAGGGGGGCCGCGTGGTCCCCCTCCAAAAATGTTGAAAAAAAGAAATTGAGGGCTGCCCCAGGGGATGGGGTCCCTATGGCTCAAACTGGCCCAGGGAAAGGGGGCCATGCGCCCCCTCATTCCTTAAAAAAATAATAAAACACATTTTTAAAATGGCTGGAGTCCCCGGGGAAGAATTTGTCCTCAGGAGGGGGACCGAGCGGCCCACCTCCCATTTTGTTTTCAAAATTGGACAGGCCCTGGGGGAAGGGGTCTCCAGATCCCAAAAAAGGAACAAGGGAAGGGAGGCCACACAGTCCCCTTCCTAAAAGAAAAGAAAACGAAGCAGGCAACTCACTGAAAGGCCCTGCACCCTCAATGCACTACTCTGCAAACATGCCTACTGATGCGCTCTTGGTTGGGGATGAAGTCCTCTTCGATGCTAAGGGTCCTTGAGGGCTAACTAGTCCGCCTGTTACCTCCAGTAAGCCCCACACAGTGAGATTGCTGAGAGGTGGTCAGAGGCCATGCCCCTATTTACACAACTCTGCAAACGCGATTCTTGGCACACTGCTAGTGGGGCAATGAGCTCCACTTGTGTCCTGATGACCTCAGGACTAAAGTGGACTTCATCCCAGACGTTGATCAGTGTGATTCATTCAAATTACACTTTTCATATAGTCCCTCTGAAAAAGTGATAAAGAGAGAAAGTTAATATTAAGTCTGGCCGGTGAACTCCGCTCCGCTTGGGAGTTTGGGGAGTTTTCCACACTCCGCGTAACGTGGAGCTCGCGGAATTCCCAAAAACTCTGCTTCACGTTGAAGAGCGGAGTTTTTGTCCCTGCTCGTGTTCGTCAATGACAAGTTGGCGAGCGATGAAAATCCACCTCCCAGCGAGATTTTTCCTCGTTCACGATCGTCAACATCAAGTTGGTAAGCACAAGAGTGGAAAATCAACCTCGAGGCTAGATTTCTCAACGCGGGTGGGCAGATTTCTCATTGCGAGTGGTCGCGTATGCTCACAACCACTCGCTTTGAGAAACCACCCGCTCGCATTGAGAAAGGTGCAGCTCGAGTAAAATCTACTTGAGCGGCAGAAAAGAAGCAGCGCCAGCTTGCGCTTGGCATGATACTGTGTGCGATGATTGTACAGTTTGGACAAGCACCTGCCCACCTCAAGGAGGAGTGGGGGCTTGGCGGTGCGGGAATCACCCGAGTCTACTCTTACCCTCCTTATATAATAAAGTGGACCCGGAAACCTTCGTCTGCAGAAAGAACCACCTTTATTACAATAGCCCGGGCTATGGAACAGAGTGCCAAGCTAGTCAGAGACAAAACCCAGGAGGCTGCTGCTTTATAACCCTGGGCGTAGTACTTAGCTACGCCCACAGATTGGGCGTAGTGTTGCCTACTTCACCATTTGCAAAGTAGGCGTAGCAGGCAACACTACGCCCACTCCGTGGGCGTAGCGAAGTTGCCCGCCACCCGCCTCCCTCCCGCCCTCCCTAAATACTTAAATAAAGTTTTTAAAAAGAATAAAAACCACTTACCTTGTCGGCTGCGTCCCCGGGGCTCACTCTCGTAATCGCGCCGCCGTCTCGGACACTAATGCGCATGCGCGGCCGCCTGCGCATGCGCATTTCTCACGAGAAATGTGCATGCACGGGCGGCCGAGCATGCGCATTAGTATCCAAGATGGCGGCGCGATTACGAGAGGGAGCCCCGGAGACGCAGCCGACAAGGTAAGTGGTTTTTATTCTTTTTAAAAACGTTATTTAAGTATTTAGGGAGGGTGGGAACGAGGCGCGTAGTATTTAGGGAGGGCGGGAGGGAGGCGGGTGGCGCGTAGTGGGGCTACGCAAAGTGCATAGGTGGACGTAGTTTGTTGCCCACTTCGCGTAGCTTCGCGTAGCCCCACTACGCCTACTACGCCCAGGGTTACTGCTTTACCCAAAATGCACATTGTTTTCGGATAGCGTCCCTTTCACTACCCCCAGCGAGTTCAGCAGTCCTCAAAGACTCCTTTCTAGGGGTACCGAAGAATCCAAACAGGGTATTGGGCATAAGGGAGGACCATCTTGTTCGGTCCGGAGTGGCATAAGAGTCACCAACAGGGGTACCAATAGACTGATTATCAAGCAGACAAGAATGTATGGTCGGGGTTGGGTCAATAGGTGGGGTGGTATGAACTGTCGGAGGGAGGGGTGCTGGCAGGATGACGGGAGTCAAAGGATCAGGCAGTGGTACAACGGGTGGGGCAGCCTGAACCGCCACTGGTGGGGGTGGAACGTTAGGAACATTTTGAGAAACAGGATACACAGGACCCGGAGCATAGGCAGGAGGTGGACCTTCAAGAATAGCATTGAACGAGTCCCCCTCTTCTCCTTCAACCTCAACGTCCCTGGGAGAACGAGCGGGGTAACATTTTGTCGCCTTAGCCCTATGATGCCTATCTGCCCTTTCAACCCCTTCCTGAACCTTATTTTCTAAATGCGCTTTCGCATGATCAGCCATAGACATCCTCTCTTTCTTTTTATTCAAGTCTTGCTTTTTTCTCATTTTTGATCTATTTCTTTCCTTGACGAGACCGTTTGCGGAGGAGCTGCTCCTCCAGGCTCGAAAGGGCCTGGAGATCAAAGGAGCCAAACTGTGGCCACTGTAAGTCAACATTGCTTCGTTTCGTATATTTTACCCATAAGGAAGAAAACATGGTAGCAGATGGCCCATATTTAACAAGCATCTTATAACTTGGAATTCTTTCTGGAGGAAGCGGGCAGGCTGCCTCCAGAAGGGAGTCCTCGGGGGGCGTGGCTGACAGTCGAGAGGAATGGCCGCGTTCTGAACCGGCTCCTCGGCCCTCGCCCCTAATGAAGACTTCTACTTTCATCTAGTGCCAGAGATGCCCCATCCTTAAAGGGCAACTATCGCTGACCTGCCTGGGCGTTTTTGCCTGGTCCCTGGCCACCTCCGGGCCCCTGTGGCCCCTGCGGACTCCCGAGGCTCTGCTGCCTCAAAAGCCTAAAATGGTGGCCGGAGCTGCCGATTGCCAGTAGCCTTGATTCCTGCGCTGACTCTGGGAGCGGGAAGCATCTACAAACAGACCACACTAGTGTCGGAACTGCCGGACCCGACTGTCTCCCACTGTGCGACTCCTCCGCGTTGCTGGAGAGATCGGAGCTGGAGAACGGCTGCGGACAGCGGCCCCCCCCCCAGAGCCCGGAGTAAACACTAAGCGAGTCCTTGGCTTTGGGCCTGCTACCAGGGACCGCTCCATACTGCCCGCACCTAGGCTAGAAGCTCTCGCTGGCCGTCAACTGCTGCCCCGTTAATCCGGACCCATCATTGTTCCCTGTGGGGTAGGAGGGGCCGTTGCAAACACAACAATGATGGACAGAATGTGGATCAATGTCACACATTCACCCCAGTCCAAAGATCTGGGCACAAATCCATCGTTTTTCCACTCCACACCACCCTGGGTTAGACAATGGCGATATGCAAATCAGCGCTGACCCTGTGCCCCATGGGAACAGTCCAGTCCGAACTACAAAAGCCATGTCCTTCCCAGAACGGAAACAAGCATCCGAGGACCGGCCCGGTTTCGAGGTAACACCTCTCATCAGCCCGGCTAGCTTGATTCCAGTGGTGTGGAGTGCCTGGGACTCACGTCTGAGCATCCCCAGTACACTTAGAGCGGTAATTGCAAACACAACAATGATGGACAGAATGTGGATCAATGTCACACATTCACCCCAGTCCAAAGATCTGGGCACAAATCCATCGTTTTCCCACTCCACACCACCCTGGGTTAGACAATGGTGATATGCAAATCAGCGCTGACCCTGTGCCCCATGGGAACAGTCCAGTCCAAACTACAAAAGCCATGTCCTTCCCAGAACGGAAACAAGCATCCGAGGACCGGCCCGGTTTCGAGGTAACACCTCTCACCAGCCCGGCTAGCTTGATTCCAGTGGTGTGGAGTGCGTGGGACTCACGTCTGAGCATCCCCAGTACACTTAGAGCGGTAATTGCAAACACAACAATGATGGACAGAATGTGGATCAATGTCACACATTCCCCCCAGTCCAAAGATCTGGGCACAAATCCATCGTTTTTCCACTCCACACCACCCTGGGTTAGACAATGGCGATATGCAAATCAGCGCTGACCCTGTGCCCCATGGGAACAGTCCAGTCCGAACTACAAAAGCCATGTCCTTCCCAGAACGGAAACAAGCATCCGAGGACCAGCCCGGTTTCGGGGTAACACCTCTCATCAGCCCGGCTAGCTTGATTCCAGTGGTGTGGAGTGCCTGGGACTCACGTCTGAGCATCCCCAGTACACTTAGAGCGGTAATTGCAAACACAACAATGATTGGCAGAATGTGGATCAATGTCACACATTCACCCCAGTCCAAAGATCTGGGCACAAATCCATCGTTTTTCCACTCCACACCACCCTGGGTTAGACAATGGCGATATGCAAATCAGCGCTGACCCTGTGCCCCATGGGAACAGACCAGTCCGAACTACAAAAGCCATGTCCTTCCCAGAACGGAAACAAGCATCCGAGGACCGGCCCGGTTTCGAGGTAACACCTCTCATCAGCCCGGCTTGCTTGATTCCAGTGGTGTGGAGTGCCTGGGACTCACGTCTGAGCATCCCCAGTACACTTAGAGCGGTAATTGCAAACACAACAATGATGGACAGAATGTGGATCAATGTCACACATTCACCCCAGTCCAAAGATCTGGGCACAAATCCATCGTTTTTCCACTCCACACCACCCTGGATTAGACAATGGCGATATGCAAATCAGCGCTGACCCTGTGCCCCATGGGAACAGTCCAGTCCGAACTACAAAAGCCATGTCCTTCCCAGACAGAAACAAGCATCCGAGGACCGGCCCGGTTTCGAGGTAACACCTCTCATCAGCCCGGCTAGCTTGATTCCAGTGGTGTGGAGTGCCTGGGACTCACGTCTGAGCATCCCCAGTACACTTAGAGCGGTAATTGCAAACACAACAATGATGGACAGAATGTGGATCAATGTCACACATTCACCCCAGTCCAAAGATCTGGGCACAAATCCATCGTTTTTCCACTCCACACCACCCTGGGTTAGACAATGACGATATGCAAATCAGCGCTGACCCTGTGCCCCATGGGAACAGTCCAGTCCGAACTACAAAAGCCATGTCCTTCCCAGAACGGAAACAAGCATCCGAGGACCGGCCCGGTTTCGAGGTAACACCTCTCATCAGCCCGGCTAGCTTGATTCCAGTGGTGTGGAGTGCCTGGGACTCACGTATGAGCATCCCCAGTACACTTAGAGCGGTAATTGCAAACACAACAATGATTGACAGAATGTGGATCAATGTCACACATTCACCCCAGTCCAAAGATCTGGGCACAAATCCATCGTTTTTCCACTCCACACCACCCTGGGTTAGACAATGGCGATAAGCAAATCAGCGCTGACCCTGTGCCCCATGGGAACAGTCCAGTCCGAACTACAAAACCCATGTCCTTCCCAGAACGGAAACAAGCATCCGAGGACCGGCCCGGTTTCGAGGTAACACCTCTCATCAGCCCGGCTAGCTTGATTCCAGTGGTGTGGAGTGCCTGGGACGCACGTCTGAGCATCCCCAGTACACTTAGAGCGGTAATTGCAAACACAACAATAATGGACAGAATGTGGATCAATGTCACACATTCACCCCAGTCCAAAGATCTGGGCACAAATCCATCGTTTTTCCACTCCACACCACCCTGGGTTAGACAATGGCGATATGCAAATCAGCGCTGACCCTGTGCCCCATGGGAACAGTCCAGTCCGAACTACAAAAGCCATGTCCTTCCCAGAACGGAAACAAGCATCCGAGGACCGGCCCGGTTTCGAGGTAACACCTCTCATCAGCCCGGCTAGCTTGATTCCAGTGGTGTGGAGTGCCTGGGACTCACGTCTGAGCATCCCCAGTACACTTAGAGCGGTAATTGCAAACACAACAATGATGGACAGAATGTGGATCAATGTCAGACATTCACCCCAGTCCAAAGATCTGGGCACAAATCCATCGTTTTTCCACTCCACACCACCCTGGATTAGACAATGGCGATATGCAAATCAGCGCTGACCCTGTGCCCCATGGGAACCTTCCAGTCCGAACTACAAAAGCCATGTCCTTCCCAGACGGAAACAAGCATCCGAGGACCGGCCCGGTTTCGAGGTAACACCTCTCATCAGCCCGGCTAGCTTGATTCCAGTGGTGTGGAGTGCCTGGGACTCACGTCTGAGCATCCCCAGTACACTTAGAGCGGTAATTGCAAACACAACAATGATGGACAGAATGTGGATCAATGTCACACATTCACCCCAGTCCAAAGATCTGGGCACAAATCCATCGTTTTTCCACTCCACACCACCCTGGGTTAGACAATGACGATATGCAAATCAGCGCTGACCCTGTGCCCCATGGGAACAGTCCAGTCCGAACTACAAAAGCCATGTCCTTCCCAGAACGGAAACAAGCATCCGAGGACCGGCCCGGTTTCGAGGTAACACCTCTCATCAGCCCGGCTAGCTTGATTCCAGTGGTGTGGAGTGCCTGGGACTCACGTCTGAGCATCCCCAGTACACTTAGAGCGGTAATTGCAAACACAACAATGATGGACAGAATGTGGATCAATGTCACACATTCACCCCAGTCCAAAGATCTGGGCACAAATCCATCGTTTTTCCACTCCACACCACCCTGGGTTAGACAATGGCGATCTGCAAATCAGCGCTGACCCTGTGCCCCATGGGAACAGTCCAGTCCGAACTACAAAAGCCATGTCCTTCCCTGAACGGAAACAAGCATCCGAGGACCGGCCCGGTTTCGAGGTAACACCTCTCATCAGCCCGGCTAGCTTGATTCCAGTGGTGTGGAGTGCCTGGGACTCACGTCTGAGCATCCCCAGTACACTTAGAGCGGTAATTGCAAACACAACAATGATGGACAGAATGTGGATCAATGTCACACATTCACCCCAGTCCAAAGATCTGGGCACAAATCCATCGTTTTTCCACTCCACACCACCCTGGGTTAGACAATGGCGATATGCAAATCAGCGCTGACCCTGTGCCCCATGGGAACAGTCCAGTCCGAACTACAAAAGCCATGTCCTTCCCAGAACGGAAACAAGCATCCGAGGACCAGCCCGGTTTCGAGGTAACACCTCTCATCAGCCCGGCTAGCTTGATTCCAGTGGTGTGGAGTGCCTGGGACTCACGTCTGAGCATCCCCAGTACACTTAGAGCGGTAATTGCAAACACAACAATGATTGACAGAATGTGGATCAATGTCACACATTCACCCCAGTCCAAAGATCTGGGCACAAATCCATCGTTTTTCCACTCCACACCACCCTGGGTTAGACAATGGCGATATGCAAATCAGCGCTGACCCTGTGCCCCATGGGAACAGTCCAGTCCGAACTACAAAAGCCATGTCCTTCCCAGAACGGAAACAAGCATCCGAGGACCGGCCCGGTTTCGAGGTAACACCTCTCATCAGCCCGGCTAGCTTGATTCCAGTGGTGTGGAGTGCCTGGGACTCACGTCTGAGCGTCCCCAGTACACTTAGAGCGGTAATTGCAAACACAACAATGATGGACAGAATGTGGATCAATGTCACACATTCACCCCAGTCCAAAGATCTGGGGACAAATCCATCGTTTTTCCACTCCACACCACCCTGGATTAGACAATGGCGATATGCAAATCAGCGCTGACCCTGTGCCCCATGGGAACAGTCCAGTCCGAACTACAAAAGCCATGTCCTTCCCAGACGGAAACAAGCATCCGAGGACCGGCCCGGTTTTGAGGTAACACCTCTCATCAGCCCGGCTAGCTTGATTCCAGTGGTGTGGAGTGCCTGAGACTCACGTCTGAGCATCCCCAGTACACTTAGAGCGGTAATTGCAAACACAACAATGAGTGACAGAATGTGGATCAATGTCACACATTCACCCCAGTCCAAAGATCTGGGCACAAATCCATCGTTTTTCCACTCCACACCACCCTGGGTTAGACAAGGGCGATATGCAAATCAGCGCTGACCCTGTGCCCCATGGGAACAGTCCAGTCCGAACTACAAAAGCCATGTCCTTCCCAGAACGGAAACAAGCATCCGAGGACCGGCCCGGTTTCGAGGTAACACCTCTCATCAGCCCGGCTAGCTTGATTCCAGTGGTGTGGAGTGCCTGGGACTCACGTCTGAGCATCCCCAGTACACTTAGAGCGGTAATTGCAAACACAACAATGATGGACAGAATGTGGATCAATGTCACACATTCACCCCAGTCCAAAGATCTGGGCACAAATCCATCGTTTTTCCACTCCACACCACCCTGGGTTAGACAATGACGATATGCAAATCAGCGCTGACCCTGTGCCCCATGGGAACAGTCCAGTCCGAACTACAAAAGCCATGTCCTTCCCAGAACGGAAACAAGCATCCGAGGACCGGCCCGGTTTCGAGGTAACACCTCTCATCAGCCCGGCTAGCTTGATTCCAGTGGTGTGGAGTGCCTGGGACTCACGTCTGAGCATCCCCAGTACACTTAGAGCGGTAATTGCAAACACAACAATGATGGACAGAATGTGGATCAATGTCACACATTCACCCCAGTCCAAAGATCTGGGCACAAATCCATCGTTTTTCCACTCCACACCACCCTGGGTTAGACAATGGCGATCTGCAAATCAGCGCTGACCCTGTGCCCCATGGGAACAGTCCAGTCCGAACTACAAAAGCCATGTCCTTCCCTGAACGGAAACAAGCATCCGAGGACCGGCCCGGTTTCGAGGTAACACCTCTCATCAGCCCGGCTAGCTTGATTCCAGTGGTGTGGAGTGCCTGGGACTCACGTCTGAGCATCCCCAGTACACTTAGAGCGGTAATTGCAAACACAACAATGATGGACAGAATGTGGATCAATGTCACACATTCACCCCAGTCCAAAGATCTGGGCACAAATCCATCGTTTTTCCACTCCACACCACCCTGGGTTAGACAATGGCGATATGCAAATCAGCGCTGACCCTGTGCCCCATGGGAACAGTCCAGTCCGAACTACAAAAGCCATGTCCTTCCCAGAACGGAAACAAGCATCCGAGGACCAGCCCGGTTTCGAGGTAACACCTCTCATCAGCCCGGCTAGCTTGATTCCAGTGGTGTGGAGTGCCTGGGACTCACGTCTGAGCATCCCCAGTACACTTAGAGCGGTAATTGCAAACACAACAATGATTGACAGAATGTGGATCAATGTCACACATTCACCCCAGTCCAAAGATCTGGGCACAAATCCATCGTTTTTCCACTCCACACCACCCTGGGTTAGACAATGGCGATATGCAAATCAGCGCTGACCCTGTGCCCCATGGGAACAGTCCAGTCCGAACTACAAAAGCCATGTCCTTCCCAGAACGGAAACAAGCATCCGAGGACCGGCCCGGTTTCGAGGTAACACCTCTCATCAGCCCGGCTAGCTTGATTCCAGTGGTGTGGAGTGCCTGGGACTCACGTCTGAGCGTCCCCAGTACACTTAGAGCGGTAATTGCAAACACAACAATGATGGACAGAATGTGGATCAATGTCACACATTCACCCCAGTCCAAAGATCTGGGGACAAATCCATCGTTTTTCCACTCCACACCACCCTGGATTAGACAATGGCGATATGCAAATCAGCGCTGACCCTGTGCCCCATGGGAACAGTCCAGTCCGAACTACAAAAGCCATGTCCTTCCCAGACGGAAACAAGCATCCGAGGACCGGCCCGGTTTTGAGGTAACACCTCTCATCAGCCCGGCTAGCTTGATTCCAGTGGTGTGGAGTGCCTGAGACTCACGTCTGAGCATCCCCAGTACACTTAGAGCGGTAATTGCAAACACAACAATGAGTGACAGAATGTGGATCAATGTCACACATTCACCCCAGTCCAAAGATCTGGGCACAAATCCATCGTTTTTCCACTCCACACCACCCTGGGTTAGACAAGGGCGATATGCAAATCAGCGCTGACCCTGTGCCCCATGGGAACAGTCCAGTCCGAACTACAAAAGCCATGTCCTTCCCAGAACGGAAACAAGCATCCGAGGACCGGCCCGGTTTCGAGGTAACACCTCTCATCAGCCCGGCTAGCTTGATTCCAGTGGTGTGGAGTGCCTGGGACTCACGTCTGAGCATCCCCAGTACACTTAGAGCGGTAATTGCAAACACAACAATGATGGACAGAATGTGGATCAATGTCACACATTCACCCCAGTCCAAAGATCTGGGCACAAATCCATCGTTTTTCCACTCCACACCACCCTGGGTTAGACAATGGCGATATGCAAATCAGCGCTGACCCTGTGCCCCATGGGAACAGTCCAGTCCGAACTACAAAAGCCATGTCCTTCCCAGAACGGAAACAAGCATCCGAGGACCGGCCCGGTTTCGAGGTAACACCTCTCATCAGCCCGGCTAGCTTGATTCCAGTGGTGTGGAGTGCCTGGGACTCACGTCTGAGCATCCCCAGTACACTTAGAGTGGTAATTGCAAACACAACAATGATGGACAGAATGTGGATCAATGTCACACATTCACCCCAGTCCAAAGATCTGGGCACAAATCCATCGTTTTTCCACTCCACACCACCCTGGATTAGACAATGGCGATATGCAAATCAGCGCTGACCCTGTGCCCCATGGGAACAGTCCAGTCCGAACTACAAAAGCCATGTCCTTCCCAGACGGAAACAAGCATCCGAGGACCGGCCCGGTTTCGAGGTAACACCTCTCATCAGCCCGGCTAGCTTGATTCCAGTGGTGTGGAGTGCCTGGGACTCACGTCTGAGCATCCCCAGTACACTTAGAGCGGTAATTGCAAACACAACAATGATGGACAGAATGTGGATCAATGTCACACATTCACCCCAGTCCAAAGATCTGGGCACAAATCCATCGTTTTTCCACTCCACACCACCCTGGGTTAGACAGTGACGATATGCAAATCAGCGCTGACCCTGTGCCCCATGGGAACAGTCCAGTCCGAACTACAAAAGCCATGTCCTTCCCAGAACGGAAACAAGCATCCGAGGACCGGCCCGGTTTCGAGGTAACACCTCTCATCAGCCCGGCTAGCTTGATTCCAGTGGTGTGGAGTGCCTGGGACTCACGTCTGAGCATCCCCAGTACACTTAGAGCGGTAATTGCAAACACAACAATGATGGACAGAATGTGGATCAATGTCACACATTCACCCCAGTCCAAAGATCTGGGCACAAATCCATCGTTTTTCCACTCCACACCACCCTGGGTTAGACAATGGCGATATGCAAATCAGCGCTGACCCTGTGCCCCATGGGAACAGTCCAGTCCGAACTACAAAAGCCATGTCCTTCCCAGAACGGAAACAAGCATCCGAGGACCGGCCCGGTTTCGAGGTACCACCTCTCATCAGCCCGGCTAGCTTGATTCCAGTGGTGTGGAGTGCCTGGGACTCACGTCTGAGCATCCCCAGTACACTTAGAGCGGTAATTGCAAACACAACAATGATGGACAGAATGTGGATCAATGTCACACATTCACCCCAGTCCAAAGATCTGGGCACAAATCCATCGTTTTTCCACTCCACACCACCCTGGGTTAGACAATGGCGATATGCAAATCAGCGCTGACCCTGTGCCCCATGGGAACAGTCCAGTCCGAACTACAAAAGCCATGTCCTTCCCAGAACGGAAACAAGCATCCGAGGACCGGCCCGGTTTCGAGGTAACACCTCTCATCAGCCCGGCTAGCTTGATTCCAGTGGTGTGGAGTGCCTGGGACTCACGTCTGAGCATCCCCAGTACACTTAGAGCGGTAATTGCAAACACAACAATGATGGACAGAATGTGGATCAATGTCACACATTCACCCCAGTCCAAAGATCTGGGCACAAATCCATCGTTTTTCCACTCCACACCACCCTGGGTTAGACAATGGCGATATGCAAATCAGCGCTGACCCTGTGCCCCATGGGAACAGTCCAGTCCGAACTACAAAAGCCATGTCCTTCCCAGAACGGAAACAAGCATCCGAGGACCGGCCCGGTTTCGAGGTAACACCTCTCATCAGCCCGGCTAGCTTGATTCCAGTGGTGTGGAGTGCCTGGGACTCACGTCTGAGCATCCCCAGTACACTTAGAGCGGTAATTGCAAACACAACAATGATGGACAGAATGTGGATCAATGTCACACATTCACCCCAGTCCAAAGATCTGGGCACAAATCCATCGTTTTTCCACTCCACACCACCCTGGGTTAGACAATGGCGATATGCAAATCAGCGCTGACCCTGTGCCCCATGGGAACAGTCCAGTCCGAACTACAAAAGCCATGTCCTTCCCAGAACGGAAACTAGCATCCGAGGACCGGCCCGGTTTCGAGGTAACACCTCTCATCAGCCCGGCTAGCTTGATTCCAGTGGTGTGGAGTGCCTGGGACTCACGTCTGAGCATCCCCAGTACACTTAGAGCGGTAATTGCAAACACAACAATGATGGACAGAATGTGGATCAATGTCACACATTCACCCCAGTCCAAAGATCTGGGCACAAATCCATCGTTTTTCCACTCCACACCACCCTGGGTTAGACAATGGCGATATGCAAATCAGCGCTGACCCTATGCCCCATGGGAACAGTCCAGTCCGAACTACAAAAGCCATGTCCTTCCCAGAACGGAAACAAGCATCCGAGGACCGGCCCGGTTTCGAGGTAACACCTCTCATCAGCCCGGCTAGCTTGATTCCAGTGGTGTGGAGTGCCTGGGACTCACGTCTGAGCATCCCCAGTACACTTAGAGCGGTAATTGCAAACATAACAATGATGGACAGAATGTGGATCAATGTCACACATTCACCCCAGTCCAAAGATCTGGGCACAAATCCATCGTTTTTCCACTCCACACCACCCTGGGTTAGACAATGGCGATATGCAAATCAGCGCTGACCCTGTGCCCCATGGGAACAGTCCAGTCCGAACTACAAAAGCCATGTCCTTCCCAGAACGGAAACAAGCATCCGAGGACCGGCCCGGTTTCGAGGTAACACCTCTCATCAGCCCGGCTAGCTTGATTCCAGTGGTGTGGAGTGCCTGGGATTAACGTCTGAGCATCCCCAGTACACTTAGAGCGGTAATTGCAAACACAACAATGATGGACAGAATGTGGATCAATGTCACACATTCACCCCAGTCCAAAGATCTGGGCACAAATCCATCGTTTTTCCACTCCACACCACCTTGGATTAGACAATGGCGATATGCAAATCAGCGCTGACCCTGTGCCCCATGGGAACAGTCCAGTCCGAACTACAAAAGCCATGTCCTTCCCAGAACGGAAACAAGCATCCGAGGACCGGCCCGGTTTCGAGGTAACACCTCTTATCAGCCCGGCTAGCTTGATTCCAGTGGTGTGGAGTGCCTTGGGACTCACGTCTGAGCATCCCCAGTACACTTAGAGCGGTAATTGCAAACACAACAATGATGGACAGAATGTGGATCAATGTCACACATTCACCCCAGTCCAAAGATCTGGGCACAAATCCATCGTTTTTCCACTCCACACCACCCTGGGTTAGACAATGGCGATATGCAAATCAGCGCTGACCCTGTGCCCCATGGGAACAGTCCAGTCCGAACTACAAAAGCCATGTCCTTCCCAGAACGGAAACAAGCATCCGAGGACCGGCCCGGTTTCGAGGTAACACCTCTCATCAGCCCGGCTAGCTTGATTCCAGTGGTGTGGAGTGCCTGGGACTCACGTCTGAGCATCCCCAGTACACTTAGAGCGGTAATTGCAAACACAACAATGATGGACAGAATGTGGATCAATGTCACACATTCACCCCAGTCCAAAGATCTGGGCACAAATCCATCGTTTTTCCACTCCACACCACCCTGGGTTAGACAATGGCGATATGCAAATCAGCGCTGACCCTGTGCCCCATGGGAACAGTCCAGTCCGAACTACAAAAGCCATGTCCTTCCCAGAACGGAAACAAGCATCCGAGGACCGGCCCGGTTTCGAGGTAACACCTCTCATCAGCCCGGCTAGCTTGATTCCAGTGGTGTGGAGTGCCTGGGACTCACGTCTGAGCATCCCCAGTACACTTAGAGCGGTAATTGCAAACACAACAATGATGGACAGAATGTGGATCAATGTCACACATTCACCCCAGTCCAAAGATCTGGGCACAAATCCATCGTTTTTCCACTCCACACCACCCTGGGTTAGACAATGGCGATATGCAAATCAGCGCTGACCCTGTGCCCCATGGGAACAGTCCAGTCCGAACTACAAAAGCCATGTCCTTCCCAGAACGGAAACAAGCATCCGAGGACCGGCCCGGTTTCGAGGTAACACCTCTCATCAGCCCGGCTAGCTTGATTCCAGTGGTGTGGAGTGCCTGGGACTCACGTCTGAGCATCCCCAGTACACTTAGAGCGGTAATTGCAAACACAACAATGATGGGTAGGAGGGGCCCCCACGAGACAGTGTGCTATCCTGTCAGGTCGCTCCGCCTGAAACGAACCGGGGTGATCTGCCTGGCCGGGACGATCGGAGCCGGAGAGCTGCTGCGGACTGCAGGCCCCCTCCAGAGCCCTAAGTGACATCTACGTGAGTCCCTGGCTTTTGGGCCTTCCGCCGGGGACCGCCCCACACTGCCCACACTTCGGCCGGGCGCTCTCGCTGGCCCTCCACTGCTGCCCTTGTAGTTCGGGCCCTTCATTACTCCTTGTGAGGTGAGGTGGGGGCCCCCAAGAGACGACGTGTTACCCTGTCAGGCCGCTCCACCTGAAACGAGCTGGGGTGATCTGTGGCCTACTCGTGACCCGCCAGAAGGGGCTCCGGTGGCTAGGCTCCCCAGACCCACACGCTCTGCCCCTAAGCAGCTGACCTCCCGCCAACGCTGCGACTGGGTTTTGGCCCTCCGCGGGGGACACCGCCTCAACTGCCCTGAAGAGACCAGCTATGGGAGACAGGATTGAAACGAACGGTGGTTGCCTCGCGCCCGGTCCTGTGTCGCGAGTGCGGACCACCCTCCCATTTCTTCTAAAGGCGCTCTCCTGACTGTAAACTTCCCTGGGATACATAGTCCCATAAAGTGGCCGGACCCTGGAGGCGCCCCCTCTCGACTCATGTGACCTGCCTGCCTGTGCTCCTAAGTGCATGGGGCGCTCTCCAACGAGATCTGGGATCTACTGCTGAATGAGCGACGCCTTTCTACTCCCCGACCTTCAGGTGATACCTTGCTCCTTCTCCCCTGTCCCCACCTGGACCATCACTTCCCCAGTGCCGTTGGCCTGGCGGGGGGGTGTCGACCTACCTGGATCAGAAGGGGGGGTCTGTTTCCATTGACTACTCCTAGGCCCACGACACCGGACTGCGCTGGGCGTATCGACGCCCCAACATGGCCTCCAGTAAGGGCAACCGACCATCTAATCAGAGGCAAATCAAAAAACTCTTGGGGGTTCTAAAGGGGAGTCCAAAGAGGTGAACCCTGAAAATGCGCCCAAAACTGCAACCCCCCCTGGCAACACGTACCCCCACGCTGGAAGACGTGATGGAAGCAATAGCCGGGGTTCGTTCGTCACTGGAGACCCGAATAGACTCGGTTAACATAGAGGTTACCCTACTACGGGCGGACCTCCGTAAAATGGACTCCAAGGTGCGAGACATAGAGGTCAAAACCACGGCGCTCGTTGAGGACACCTCTACTCTCCAACAACAAGTGGCCCAACTCCAAAAACAACAAGCGCAAATGGGGGAGCTCCTGGACGACTATGAAGGACGCACTAGGCGCAACAACCTCCGCATCCTAGGTCTCCCGGAACGAATGGAGGGGCCTGCCACTGACCTCTTTGTCGAAAACCTAATCCAAAACCACCTCCAGCCAAAAAAGCTATCCAACTACTTCTCTATCGAACGAGCACATAGAGTCGCCGGGGGGAGGCCGAAGGTGGGCGCTCCCCCCCGTCCAATCATTGCCCGGGTGTTTAACTTACGAGACCGGGATGTCATCCTTCAAACGGCGCCAGCAGGTCCACCCGTACGATTGGAGAACGCCCAGATAACTTTCTTTCCTGACTTCACGGTGAAGGTTCAGGCTCGTAGGCGTAGCTTCCTCGAAGTCAAAAAGGCACTCCGCGCCAAAGACATTAAGTACGCTATGCTGTTTCCCGCCAAGTTACGAGTGGGGTCGAACGGGAAAACTTGGTTCTTTTCGTCACCTGAGGAAACATGGGACTGGCTCGAAGGATGGCGTCAATCGGGGGCCACTCAGCGTCATCGCCGCGGATCGACCGACCATGCTGATCCTGGTATGCCCCCGGAAAGTCAAGATCTGTTCTCTGAGGGCATTCAAGAAGACATGTGAACCTACCAGCGACCTGCTCATTTCCGTCACCAATGGAACGCTGTCCTGAGACTCAAATTGTACGACTGGAGTCTTCTGACCCTGAGTGGCCGAGGACACTTTGACTTTGTCTTCACTTCAGCTGACTTGATTACCACTCTCTGCGGTCCAAACGCCGAGGAGCGTCCAGGTTATGTCATTGCTTAATGTACTATGCGAAAATTATTGTTGATACATGTTTATGGATGCTGCACTAGACTCAACTATTTGTCACTCATGGGCGAGGGCAACTATGGCTCTCCACACACCCCGTACATGTTTGGGAGGGCGGGTTGGAATGGGAGGGAGGGGGGTTTTGAGTTGTTCTGTTCTGGATTTATTGGTTTCCTTTTGTGTTTTCAGCAGAGTCTTTCCTTCTCACACTTCACTGCACCTTCAGAAACATCCCTCCTTGTTTGGTATGATTCTAGTATTGTTTCTGTCTTTGGTTTTGTTTTCACGCTGCAGAGTTTTTTTAGACATGGAGCTTGCTACACAGCTTTACGTGCCCTCGCAAGGCATTCCATACTCATCATAAGGATGTACCTGGTCTCCCCTGGACTCTGCCATCGACCAGTTCAGATCCGCTATCAGCTCAGAATACCACTCTGTAACTCAAGGGCCTATACTCCGTAAATATCGTCCATTCTTTAAGCAACCAGGACACCCTCCCTGGTTAAGTCTCTCTCCCTCATGACATGGAATGTCAATGGCCTGGGCAGTATGATAAAGAGAGGGTTAGTCATGCAATCTCTCAAACCTCACACCCCGGATCTGGTTCTCCTCCAGGAAACGCACTTGATGGGTAACACATGTCAAGCACTGCACCGGGGGGGTTATAAATTGCTTGTACACGCCGGATTTACCTCCGGCTCCAGAGGGACCGGTATCCTTGTTCGTAAAAATGTTGCACCGACATGTACAAAGACATGGGCTGACCCGCTTGGCCGCTTTGCTGTGATAGAGGCCATTTGGGAGGGAAAACCCTGCAGCAATTAATACTAGATCTCCCACACGGACCCCTGCTCATTGGGGGTGACTTTAATATGACAATGAACGATGCCTTAGATCGACACCCCCAGCGTACGTCACACAGGCAGGGCTCTGATCTCCTAGATTTTGCGCAGGCGATGGGACTCGAAGATATATGGCGTTCGTTTTACCCGACTACTTCTTATTTCACACATTACTCTAATGCCCATAATAGTAGCTCTCGCATAGATTCTTTTTTTTCCCCCACAACTGATATAGAGCTTTTCTGCCACCCTAAGGGGCTCCCCAGAGGCATCTCAGACCACTCCCCACTTCTTGTAGAATTTATGTACCATCGCCAGAGATCCCGTGGCCCCATAATCATAACCCCTTGGCTTCTAAACATCCCCGACATAAAAGACTGCCTGCTAGAACACACGGAATATTACTTCACAGAAAATGTCGGATCCGTGAAGTCGGCTATAACCATATGGGAAGCCTATAAGGCTGTACTCAAAGGGAAGGCGTTAGCTCTTAAAACTAGCTATATACACAAACAAAGTGAACACCTAATCCAGGCTGAGGTGGACTTAGTCCACCTAGAGTCAACCCACAACGCGAACCCCTCAGAAGAGACGGCAACTCATCTCCGAACGAAACAACTAGAATATAAAGCACTAGCCTTGGAGAAAGCGCAGGCATAACTTTTAAAGACTCGCCACCGAGTGTATGAACTAGGGGACAGAGCAGGTAAATGATGGCATGGCTCGAACAACGCGAGCAGGGCTCCAGATGGATTCCGGAATTGACCGGACCAGGATACTCCTCTATCACAGACCCCGGGGAAATGGCAGAAGTCTTTGCTGCCCATCTGGAGGGAGTATATACAGCCAGGGCGCACTATAGTGCCGAAGAGTCTTGACTACTCTTAAATGAAATGCGCTTACCCACCCTTTCCGAGACTGACGCGCAGGAGTTAGAGGCAGACCTCACCACAAAGGAGATTGGCAATGCACTGTTCGCCATACAATCAGGTAAAGCTATGGGACCCAACGGTGTCCCTATTGAATTTTTGAAGAGCATGGCGGGTGAGATTCTCCCACACCTGAGGGCGATGTTCGAGGTGAGCCGCGATGCCGGATTCCTGCCGCTGGACCAACGATTGGCATCAATAGTTGTTATTCCCAAACCTAATAAACCAGCTACTGATTGCGGTTCTTATAGGCCAATTTCCCCCATTAACTCCGAGGTGAAAATCCTGGCGAAACTCCACGCCACAAGACTCATGACAGTCCTCCCCTCCTTAATCCACGAGGATCAGTCGGGATTCCTTCCAGGCCGTAACACGGTACTCAATCTCCGGAAGGGTCCATAACGTTATGAGTAGAATACCATATCTCCAAGAAGACGCAGCTATCCTCTCCCTAGACGCTACACTCGCCTTCGAATCCATAGAATGGTCGTACCTCTTTGAAGTCCTACTCCGTTTCGGCTTTGGTCCCAAATTTATTCAATGGGTCCGATTGCTCTATACTGACCTCTGGGGTCAAGTTTATGTCAATGGTCACACATCCAGACGATTTCCTCTGCACAGGGGAAGTAGGCAGGGCTGTCCTTTATCCCCATTATTATTCGCGCTCACCCTCGAGCTTTTGGCCCAACGGGTTAGAACGGATAACTCTATCCGAGGCCTCCGGTGGACTGACGATACAGTTGACAAGATCTCACTGTATGCAGAGGACATTCTCGTCTACGTCTCTTCCCCCAAATCTTCTAATAATAGTCTATTACACGTCATCACCAATTTTGGCAAATACTCGGGTTTCTCCATCAATTGGTCCAAATCAGTGCTATACGGGCTACACGGCCCACTCCCTCCTCCCCCGAGGGGATATTCGATTGCTGTGGCCCAGGATGGTTTCAAATACCTCGGCATCTTTGTCACCCCAGACCCCAAAATCTTCTATGACCGTAACCTAAAGGGCCCGCTACAAAGACTCCATAGCGACATATCACATTGGAGATCGCTGCCTCTGTCTCTCCCGGGCTGGGCAGCCCTTTTTAAAATGCTTGCACTCCCTCGCTTTTTGTATGCCTTACAGAATTGCCCATTTCCCATTGCCGACTCCTATTTTAATACATTGGAGGGAGACCTCCGCCTCCTCCTATGGGACGGCAGCTCTCCCCGCATTGCTCTTCTCTCGCTTACGCAGGTGTGGTACGATGGTGGTATTGCCTTGCCAAATATTCGACTTTATTATTGGGCATCTCAATTGACTGCCACCAACTCTTGGTTATATGGTCCACCAACAAACCCTGCTTTCCACCTTGAACGATATCAGACGGGCCATGAGGGCTACCTTGGGGCCTTATATGGTAATCCTTCCCGCACTCGCTATATAGGCCCGATGTCCCAAACGCTAGCAATCTGGCACCGAGCGAATAAGCGCCTCGGCTGGTCTGACACTCTCACGTTATCCACTCCGCTCTGGGCCTCACATAGGCTAGGCTCCCTCTGCCATTATCAGCGCTTTGACAAATGGGACATGATCAGCATATCTACCCTGGGAGATATGATTCATAAGGGCATTCGTAGAGCTCCAGAAGAAATATAATTTAGCCCAATCTGAGGCCTTCCGCTACCTCCAAATCAAACATGCCATACTCACTAATGTCCCTGATCTCTCATCTCTTCCACAATCCTCGCCTCTTGAGGATAGACTATTATCAGAACCCCTTCAGGCCAAGGCGATATCCGTTACCTACCACAAGCTATGCAATAACATGCCTAACGCCTTCCAACTTCTGAGAGACAAATGGCAGGGCGACATTGGGGCCATGGAAGATTCTGAATGGCAGGCGGCACTGATGTCCCCGCGCGAATCGGCTATCAATCACAGATTCAGGCTTATACAATTAAAGATACTACACAGAACATTTATGTCTGCTCCCCTCCTAGCCAAAATTGGTAGACGCACAACCGATCTCTGTCTCCGTAACTGTAGGTGGGTTGGCACTTTCTACCACACTATCTGGGATTGCCCGATGATTCAAGACCTGTGGGAGCGAGCGACCCGGAAGATGTCTGATGCATTAGGAAAACCTGTCCCTCTGTCCCCCAAAGGCGGACTCCTTAATGTGTGGGACCCCACAGATCTCACTGCGCTGGAACAACAATGGGCGGCCCTAGGCTTTCTCTTATTAAAACGTGAAATAGCAATGCAATGGGCTCGCCAAACAAACCGCTCTTGATCAGATGGATCGCTGCAATGGATACATGTATGTTGTCTGAAAAAACTGTATACAAGGTCAGGGGGTGTCCTGGAACTTGGGATAAGAAGTGGGGTCATTGGAATGTATATCGGGGCGAACTTTGTACTTCCCCTACAACTGAAATGGCGATGGCCAGGATTGGTCCTCCCCGAACTTGTGATGCACCGCTGTAATGTATGCTTTCGATGTCCATTTTTGTACTTCATGATTGCCAACTGATTACTTACTCTGCTTTGTTCAATAAAATATTTTAAACACAGAAGGGAGTCCTCTGTACAAACGTAACAACATAACTTTTGGAACTTACTAGTGACTGGCATATTTTTACTTCAGGCAGACAACAGTGGGAGAAAAACACTCACTTCACTGGCTTGGCTTTCCTAAAAGTCAATACAGACAGAAAACAGAGCACAAGTGGTGGATGATCAGTCCACCCTTACCAGAAAATGTTGTTCTCTTCTGCAGACGTAGGCACGAGTCCAGATCCAGACAGAGACCGCACTAAAGGGGCACCAGCGGGACACAGTCAGGTGGCCCAGACCGGATGGGGAAGACCGTGTGCAAGACTTCTGGTCTACCGGACTCAAAATGGTCCCTTGGGTAGGGTACCTCCGTCGGACTTCCACCACTGGCCCCCTCATGACTACCGGGCCAGACCTACATCTCCGCGGTGGCCCTGTTCCGGCGCCATTTGTAGAACCAAGAAAAGCCCACCTCAAGGAGGAGTGGGGGCTTGGCGGTGTGGGAATCACCCGAGTCTACTCTTACCCTCCTTATATAATAAAGTGGACCCGGAAACCTTTGTCTGCAGAGAGAACCACCTTTATTACAATAGCCCGGGCTATGGAACAGAGTCCCAAGCTAGTCAGAGACAAAACCCAGGAGGCTGCTGCTTTACTCCACAGCAAACAAGCCTTATATACATTTTTATTCCACTCTTTTAGCATTCAGTCCATTGTTCAATCAGGGCGGTGTTTGTAGATGATGACCTGATCAAGGCTCAGACCATTGTTCAATCAGCTTGATCAAGACTCGGCATTCAGACCATTGTTCAATCAGCTTGATCAAGACTCGGCATTCAGACCATTGTTCAATCAGCTTGATCAAGGCTCGGTCAGTCAGACCATTGTCCAGATGACCTGATCACGGTGTCAAGGATGTTTACCAAGCAGGGAGCAGAAGATGAAAAACAAGCTTGTTTACACAGGGCATAGGGGTCTCAGGGCGTTCTGTTGATGAATTGGCTAACTGCAAAGAATAGGGGGCTTGGGTATGTGATAGTATTTTTTTGCGTCAGCAGAAATGGAGGCTGGCTGCAAGGTTTTGTCACGAGATGGCAAGTAATGGAGGAATGTAAGGAAATTAATAGGACCTAGTGAAAACTCATTTTCTTCAGATCCTCCTTTTACCATTGAGTGGCAAAACATGTTCTTAGGAGATGTCTATCTGCATTAGGTCTCTTGTTGAAGCATTATCCTTATGTTGGTGTGACGTGTACTGACCGGGAAACTTTTAAGGGCCTGTGTACTCATAGCACAAAGCATAGGCAAGCACTGGATACACAGGCAGCATGAGATGATGACTGCTATTTCCAAGGCAAAAAAAATTAGGATCCCCCATCCCCATCTGGAAAGGAGGCCCCAAATCCAGCCCATGAGGGACCAGTCGTCTTGTTGTTGATGAATCTCAGAGGAAAGTTTATGCAGACGTTGGATAGATTGATAGACTGATGGAGCGTTATCAGGTATGTAAATGCAGCAGCTGGAGCCGATTAGTTTACATACACTACCACGGTCAGCAAGGATGATGTCAAGTACCATTTGATGTTGTAGTGTCATCAGGCGGTCCGCCTGAAGCTCTGCAGTGATGTTGCCCAATGCCCCTGCTGTTTCATTAATGGTTGCCTCCACCACTCAGGTAAGGTGTTGTATATTGTGGCTGTTGACCATAAGACCCAAGAATGGCAGGAAACCTTTGAAGAAGTCCCCCGCTTCCTGTCCTGTGTCATCGGCGTCAATTACTCCCCTAGGCATACGATGGTGGAGGTGGGGATTGGTCAAGTGATGTGTCCCAACAGCAGTAAAGGTAGGGGGAAGAAGAAAGGCCAAATAACACACGCCTGACCAATTTCCTGGAAGCCAGGTATAAGCAGACTGTCCACAAACAAAATAGGTATTTGGAGAAGCGATTAGGAGTGTTGGTGAGGTAATATTCAGTGTACTGACTATTGCGCAGTCACTGACTCCTACCTCCTGGGTCCCCAGTCCTTTTATGCACACCTGGCCATGCGTGTTGATCACTTTGAAAGCCTGCAATTTGGTGGGAACTTTGCGTCTTGACCGAAAGCGGGAGAAGATCATTCTACTTGAGGTGTTGAACACAACCATCTCATTGCGTTCAGCACGAGAGATGTTCAAGATGTCAGATGTCGTAGTAGGGAAGAAAGGATTACTGACATTGCCTGTTCTGTTTCAGGTGAAAGCGTCATAAAAATCGCCAATGATGGAGCTCGTTGTTCCATTGATCGTATATGCATCGGTGACGAGCATCCTCCAAGCCAGACAGGACCCAAAAACAGAAAATGGATAGACGAAATAGGGTACAGTGTGTGTCATAGAGTGTGGCATGAGTCCACATACCCAACAGGGATCACTGAAATAATATCGACTGACAAAATATCGACTACCCAAAATATCGAGGAAAAAATATCTACAGACAAAATATCGAGTTTGTATGTACAAACAGGTAAGTACAAAAATATTGAGTACAAAATATCGTTTACAAAAATATAGTTTTAAAAAATATCGACTTTATTAAAAACAGTGTTAAATTAAATTAAAATTTAGAATTAATTACTAAAATATACTTAAAAATACTTAAAATAAATTATAATAATTAAATATTTAATAAAAGTTATAAAAAAAATTTAACAATCATATTTGTTAAAACATATATATATATTAACATAATATAATTAAATAATATCCAATATTATTAATGTACAATAGCAAAATGTAAAAAATACTATTCCCACTCCAGTGGGTGCAACAGTGAGGAAAGCGTTGGATAGCGTAGGGGTATAAAATACTATTCCCACTCCAGTAGATGCAACAGTAGGGAAAGCGTTGGATAGCGTAGGGGTTAAAATTACTATTCCCACTCCAAATAGTGCAACAGTAGGGAAAGTGTTGGATAGCGTAGGGGGTTAAATTACTAGTCCCACTCCAAAGAGTGCAACAGTAGGGAAAGCGTTGGATAGCGTAGGGGTTTAAATTACTATTCCCACTCCAAAGAGTGCAACAGTAGGGAAAGCGTTGGATAGCGTAGGGGTATAAATTACTATTCCCACTCCAGTGGGTGCAACAGTAGGGAAAGTGTTGGATAGCGTAGGGGTTTAAATTATTATTCCCACTCCAAAGAGTGCAATAGTAGGGAAAGCGTTGGATAGCGTAGGGGTTTAAATTATTATTCCCACTCCAAAGAGTGCAGCAGTAGGGAAAGCATTGAATAGCGTAGAGGTAAAAATTACTATTCCCACTCCAGTGGGTGCAACTGTAGGGAAAGCGTTGGATAGCGTAGGGGTAAAAATTACTATTCCCACTCCAGTGGGTGCAACAGTAGGGAAAGCGTTGGATAGCGTAGGGGTAAAAATTACTATTCCCACTCCAGTGGGTGCAACAGTAGGGAAAGCGTTGATAACGTAGGGGTTAAAATTACTATTCCCACTCCAGTGAGTGCAACAGTAGGGAAAGTGTTGGATAGCGTAGGGGTAAACATCACTATTCCCACTCCAGTGGGTGCAACAGTAGGGAAAGCGTTGAAATATAAATTAATATGTATCAAAAATTAATTAAAAGTAATTACGAATTTAATACAATATAATAATTAATCAATTTAAATTACAAATTAAATTTAATTATTACAATTATTTAACTATTAATACAAATTAATTACAAATTAACAATAAATATTTTAACATTTAAAAATTAATTTACCATAAATTCAAATTAAATTCAATAAATTGAATTTGATTCATTTAATTACTTCCCATCCTATTCCCCTATAAACCCACAACCCACTACAGAAAATAAATTATTAAATTGACATAATTAGCAATTAATCAATTAAATAAAGTTAATTAGCAAATCTAATTTAATTAATTACCCATAAAAAGGTAATTAACAATTAATTCTACAACAATACCAATAAATATGTTTGCATATTTAATTAATTATAAATAAATTATTTCCCACCCAATTCCCCTATAACCCCACAACCCGCTACAGAAAATAAATTAGAAAAATTAACATAATTAACAATTAATCAATTAATTTAAATTAATTGCCAATTAAATTTTAATTAATTACCATATATAAATTAATTAACAAATAATTAAAAATTAATAACAATA
This sequence comes from Lissotriton helveticus, assembly GCF_964261635.1. Lineage (NCBI taxonomy): Eukaryota > Metazoa > Chordata > Amphibia > Caudata > Salamandridae > Lissotriton > Lissotriton helveticus. Next base: position 1,070,582,333 of record NC_136072.1, on the reverse strand, counting down.
AATACATTTACATATTTAATGAATTATTATTAAATTACTTCCCACCCTATTCCCCTATTAACCCACAACCCGCTACAGAATTAAATAACGCAAAAATTAAACAATACAAATTTAATTAATTATTATTATTTATAACACAAATACACACTTTTCACACATATAATAACATAAAAAACACTATAAAAAATTCAATATTATTAAAAATTAGATAATTTTAATAACCTATATTATATACTTTGATATTTGAACTATCTATATTTTTAACAGTCAATATTACTTTGCTTACCTTAAAAACGATATTTTTGATGTCTATATTCTGTCCAGTCGATATTTTGGCCAGTCGATATTTATAACTCGATATTATGTTCAGTCGATATTTTGAAGTCGATATTTTGACTGTTCACCACCCAACAGTTCGAGGTATTAATCACAAGCTGATGCTGGTGCAATAATTGTACAAAAGTATTGTTCATGAATTCCAGGCGTTGTGGTAGTTCATGGGGTGACAAGGTGGCGTGGAGATGTTCTGCAGGTGTCGGTGTCGTAGCCAGAGGAGCTGGGGGACAGGTCAGCAACAGAAACCATGCAAACAACCAGCAAGATGAGGAGAGCAAAAAGTATAACTATCGTGGAAAGGAAGCATTTATTGTTCAGAAGTTTGACATATTTCTTGTGCGCTTCAGACCCTCGGACCGCTGCCATTGTGCTCAGCCTATTGTCACTAGCGGCTGTCTGTGATTGGTGGTTGCTTCATTCAATGTGGATACCAAGAGTCCTACGGACTTCCCATTGGTCCAGCATACCAGCACCGGTCTCAGCCGGAGATATCACAGCCCTACAGCCTATTCGACACCAGACAATGTCAAGGGCCAGCCTCTTTTCTTGGTCTCAAGTTGTAGCGAGTGGAAAAAGGTATGGAGTGATCTGGAAAGAGAGCTTCTTGTTCCTTCCTCTTATCCTGCAGAGGAGGGATGACTGGACCCCCTAAGATTCATCAGTTTCGGCTTCCGTAGTGATGTAATGAAGCTGAGCATCACTGAAAGGGACAAAGGTCAGTACTACTTCTATGTCGCAATCCGGCAGTCCTTATTTCACCCATTGGTCTTACGGGAGGGGGAGAGGCACCCTTTTACAATGGGTAGCATGGGCCAGTTCTTTCTCCCCTCGACTTTTACAGCAGTGCGGGTGGCCAGAAGAACCTGTTGGGTGCGACCAGCGGTGCTCCAGACACTTGGTACGATGAAAATTTCGGATCACCACCCAGTCACCTGGTTGAATGGTGTGACCCGGGCCTTCGCTCTTGTCGGGGATAGCAGCGTGTACCTGATGATAAAGAGTACGAAAAGAATCGGTTAACTGGTACAGGTAGTCAGTCAATACTGGGAACTCACCATCAGACAATTTCTTTGGCCTTGGTACGCCCCATACATTAGCTGGTCTACCGAATACCAATTCGTAGGGAGATAATCCTATCCTTGAGTGAGCAGTCATCCTTACTGACAAGAGAGCAAGGGGTAGGACATCTACCCAGGTAACACCTGTTTCCGCCACTATTTTGGCCAATTTTAATTTAAGTACCCCATTGTATTTCTCCACCAATCCGGCTGACTGGGGGTGATTAGTAGGCCTGGGCAGTAAATTCCGTTCCGCCCGCGGAATTTGCGGAATCTTGGTAATTTCGCGTTCCGTGGAGAACGCGAAATTCCCCAAAATTCTGCGTTACGCGACTTTGCGAAATTATTTGCTTGTTTGCGTTCTCAAAATGCGTGTTCACGAGATATTTACCCCCGAGCACGCAAATAGCGATTGCGAACAGGGAAAAAGCATCGCGAACAAGCAATTCCACCTGTTTGCGGAATTTCTGCATGTTCGTGGAGATTTTTTCTGTTTCGCGGAGATTTGCGTAACGCAATTACTCAAATTCCGCCCACCCCTAGTGATTAGCAGCATGAAACTTTTGTCTGACACAAAGCACGGAACACACAAACTGGACCACATTGGCTGTAAAATGTTGGCCATTGTCACTCCAAATCAAATGGGGCAACCCAATTCGGGGAAAGTATTCTTTCAACAAACTTTGGTCGTTGTTATAGCTGTGCAATCCTTGGTGGGGTAGGCCTCCACCCATCTGCTGAAGGCACAGACCACTACAAAGACATATTTCAAATTCGCACACCTGTCCATGTGGATATAATCCATCTGGATGGCCTCAAAAGAAACGTAGGTGGGGAGAATCCACCAGCGGGGGTAACTGTACCTTTTCCTGGATTGTGCATAAGGCAGATCATACATGACTTAACCACTCGGTCAGCATATAGGGGTATTTTTTCATTACACCATGTTGGCTCTAGTAACTTGCATATTCCCTTTGCACTGATATGGGAAGGGCCATGGGCCATAGTGACAACTAAGGGGACATGACTGTCTGGTAACATCCATTGCCTCCTTTCCGATATACGCACCCAACATCCCTCTATCTCTTTCTCTGCCAGATGTTCCTCCCATGTGTGCAGTTCTTTTGCAGTGGCATGAGATTGAATCTCAACCACACTCTGACTAGTATTTTCCAACATTCTTCCTTCCACCACCCATCTGGCTGGTCCTGTCACAAACATTCCATCTGATTTACTTAGATCAGTCTGTCTTGCTGTTTGGTCTGCAAGGGCATTGCCTTCCCCTACATCATCAGTCACTTTCAGGTGGGCTTTACATTTAATCACTGCAACTTTTATAGGCAATGTCAAGGCGTCTAGAAGTCTGTGTATCAGAGGGCCATGCTGTATTCTAGTCCCATGTGATGTGAGAAAATGTCTTTCTTTCCAGATTCTACCAAAATTGTGAGCCACCCCAAAGGCGTACTGACTGTCCGTATAGATATTAACAGATTCTTCTTTCAGTATAATTAAGGACGAGGACCAACCTGTGTTTGCCGTGAGGGGAACGGCCATCAGCGCCTGCACGTGGGGGTTACTGAGCAAGGAAGAAGCCCACCGCCACGCATGTCATCATTCGGCCGCCACCTGCTCTGAGGGAGAGCTGCGCTGCAGGACATCCCGCTGTAGTGTAGTTCCTATGGGCCAGATGTAGGTAGCCAAATACCGGTCGGTAACGGCCGAATTCGGCCGTTACCGACCGGTATTTGGCTACCGAGATGTAGGGGCAGGTAAACTGGGCAAATCGGTAATTTTACCGAATCTGTAAATATACCGGTCGGTAAATTTACCGACCGGTATTTTTACAGAATCGGTAAAATTGATATGTAGGTGGGACTCTTCTGAGTCCCACAAGGCCTAAGAAATCGGTATTTTACCATCAAATTCAATTTGATGGTGAAATACCGATTCAGGTGTGCATGCACATGTGTGCATGCACACCTGTGCCATATGACAGGCAGACCTGCCCTTAGGGCAGGTATGCCTGCCATATGGCCCCTGAACCTTTTTTGGGGGTGCTAGAGGGTGTCAAAGTGACACCCCCTGCACCCTTGCCAAAAATCGGTATTTACCGATCGGTAAATACCGACCAGTAATGCCCCATTCATTCCTATGGGCTTCAAAGCCCATAGGAATGAATGGAGCATTACCGGTCGGTATTTACCGAATCGGTAAATACCGATTCTTAACGATTCGGTAAATGGAACATCTGGATGTTCCTACATACCCCCACTTCTTATTTACCGATTCTTAATTACCGAATCGGTAAAATTCGGTAATTAAGAATCGGTAAATAAGTTTTACCTACATCTGGCCCTATATTCCCAATAGGCTCTGCGCATTGGAAAAATATAAACAGCAGTGTAGACGTAGGACTGAGGTCAACTAGGTCTCTACTGACTATATTAGACTTAATTAGTTTTGCCAGCTAGCTCAGAGGTCACTAGAAACTTTCTCGAATGTTCAGGAAAGAGTTAACTCTCCGGATTTAGACAAGAAGGGATTAGCTTCTGACAACCGCATAAACATGACAACTTTGCTCCCTCAGTATAAAGAGTGTATCTCTAGAGTTGTGTGAAAACAATAGACAGTTATTCCACTCAGTCAATCATGCATACTTAGTTTCACCAGAGTGCAGAGAAATAGAGAGACGGGCGTTTTCAATAAAAGGTGTTATTTATTGAGCAGTCTTCTTTCTCATGCAAGAGAAATGAATTGCCACAATTGCAATACTTATCATGAAGTAAAGTGCGTACAGTAAAAGGAGTATTATGAAATAATACTGTAAAAGCATTGATATGGTTTCTTAGCCATATGATACTTTAAAATGGATAAAATATATACATACATAAAAACATTGACTAACGTACTCAACTGGTGCTTCTAAGATACGCCTACCCCGGTGTACCTGAACTAAGCCTAATACGTGGGAAGGAGTAAGTAAGTTGCAGTTTAAGTTAAGTTGGTTTTTGCCAAGGAATCTGAATCAAGGATTATCTTAAGGGTTTAGTCAGCTCCGTACCTTGGTAATAGAATGTAGGAGGTCTTGTATCTCTCTCTCAGGAGTCGATCTCCCAGCAACCCGCAAGGGTGACTGGAAACACCGGAGCTGGATTTTCTCAGCTGTAGAAAAAGACAGCGTCTTTCTCAGTGCGTCAAAGGGGAGGGGCGGCTTCCTTCGGCTCTCGAATCAGCTGGGCTTCCGGGCAAGTAGATAGCCGCTCTGCTCCAAACCACTGTGTGTTTGCTCAAGGCAACGTTGGTATATTTATACCTGAAAAGTGCCGGGTTTGACGTAAGGTTGGACATAAGACGTCACTAAGAACTAACAGTTCTTTCTGGATTCTATGAGTTCTTGTGCAAATCAAAACAAGAGCAGGGGGATTTCCCGGGCTGCTGGAGGCTTGGTTTGTTTAAAGAACGCGTTGTACTTTCTAGGAGTCTTGGGGAGTAGCCTTGCCGTATTTGGACTGCATGGGCTATTACTAAATATGGATATGATTCTTATGCCTCTATAAGGATATTATTTATTATAACCATATAAGGGCATAAATCGGGAATATCGAATTAGGGTCCTAGATAGAAACACAACACCCACTCCACGTATTAATGTCCATCATTACTAAAAACTAAGCAATATTAAACATAACGATGCATGTGTGTTTTCCAACCCACCCCAAAATACATAATTCGCATTTGAAATGGTATATGGTAAATACACGAAAATGAGTATTGGTACTGTACGCTTTTCAAGCAGTGTCATCATTCAGATAAATGGATATATATATATCAGCTGAATGAATTGCGAAAATTACACATGAAATGGCTCTGTATACAGAAAAGAAGGTAGAGACCATTCCATCACATATTTATATAAATGCTGTACATGTGCTAGAGGCTGAGGTAAAATATTGTCTCTAGAGTTCCTAAAATAGAAGCTCTGTTCTCTAAGAATAGTTTTACTTTAAGCAGAGTACTTTGTGCCAGAAAAAAGGGTAAATATTTTGGAAGTGAAAAAAAAATAATTTTGCTTTCAGGGGAAAAATAGTTCCAAATGTTTTCAGTAGCTGTGTTTATCAAAAACTGAAGGCCGAATTCAGAGTTCAGGGAATGCTGTGTGCTCGTTGTTTTAAAAAGTTATTCTCGTTGTTCAGGGGAGAACATCATATCAGACAGGCTTGCAAAAAATTGGACTACAACATCAGGTGAAAGTTTGACCAAGTTCTAAAATGCTGAAACAGTGCATATGTGAGAGTGATTGCTATCATCGATGTTTGGATCAGCAATGCTCACAGAAGGTTGTACCTCTTTGGTGCTGCTTTCCTCTTGTACTTCACCGCCACCTACTCATAGTGGTGAAGTCTCAACGAATGCCGTCATCAGAATAGGTAGCCGCTGGGGACAACACGATGCATGAGTCGTTACCGGAACTAGCAAGGTATCTATATCCATTGGTACTGCTGATGGTAGTGTAAGACAGACGTCCAACACTCATTCTTCTCCGCATAGCAGACATCGAAGCACAGGTAAGATGCAATTTTGCCAGATTGGTCTGAATGAAAGAAACCAGGTTGCACTAAGATCTCTTAGCCGGGCTAATCCGAGGACTTTAGTGATGCGATCCCGGTAGCATATAGCTAGGATCGTTTCTCCCATCGTGGCTGGAGTCTTGTCTGTGGTTTGGCTTGCCATATCAGAGCAGAAGGATCAAAAATAAAATTCCTGCTACGAGTCCCAAAAGTAGAGGCAAGCCGCCAAATAACAAATGGACAAAATTCGGGAAAATGCCCAGAACTGTTTCAAAGGGTGCTAACAGTCCCGAAAAAATTGTCTTAAATACATGTGCCTCCATGTCTGGATTGCTGTGTGGATACAATACTTGCATACAGCAAATGACCCTGGAAGTGACGGTTACGAGATAGGCTTTTCCTGGCACCATGCCACAACAGCTGTGGTCTCTTATTAGAACATAACTGCCGTTGGAAAGCTGTCTGAAAAATGGCTCTATCTGTGCTGCAGGAGTGCCATGCAGGTGACATGAAAGGTTATTTGAAGACCCTTCGCAGGCTCCATGCAAGTTAATATCTTGACATAGTAGTGTACCGCTTAGTGATTTTTTACAATTGTTACCACTAAGAAATACTTCCTTTTTTCCTTCACTATAACATTCGTGTGTGTAAGGTAAATCCCAGGTTGATTTGATGTATCCTTTACCCAACCTTTCATACTGGCCTGCTGGTATATACTCTTGGCAATATTTAAACTGGAAAGTTGTTATCGGAATTGTAGTTATTCCTTGTATTATCCATTCAATGACAGGTCTCTCTGACATTGTCAATGGTAATCCCTCAAGTTTTTCAATGCTCAGAATCGTATAGTCTGCTGCTTTTTGTGCCAAACTGATTTGTTTATCAGTAAGGTTAAAGATAGAGAATAATGACGTTGTGTTGATTAAACGCCATGGCACGTAGCCTGAACGCAGATTTTGCAACGTCCAGCCAAGCTGTACAATCGAACGCAATTGGGACTGACCATGTTGTAACATTAGCAAGTCCCGCTCTATTATATCAATAGCAGATGATACAATGCTGTCCAGTGAATATATTCTGGAGGACAGAGTCATTAACCCATTGTCCACTACAGAAAGTGATTTTTCCAAATTAATACGATTAATTTCTCGTATTTTTTCTGCTGTTTCAAATTGTGTTTCTTTCCAAGCTTCGTTGTATGCAGCGTATATACCGGCCGCTATGAAACGTTTTTGACGCTGTTTGCGAGGTCCCATTATGAAATCTCGCAAGTCAGCACCGTCTTTAAGTAAAGTCAAGTGTTGCTTAATTTCAGCCAGTGTGGATTTTTGTAGCCATTCGAGGCAAAGTTTCCCTACACTGTATGTTGTAACTATCCCTGGATGTTGTCTCTGGGAATATCTTGGGTCTGGCCTGTTCTGTTTGAACCCCTGTATTTTGTTCAGGAATCTATCTTGACAGTTATTTGTGTCTGTGGGCCAGATCAACCATTTTTTCCAATCAGGATTTGTTCTGTTTTGGTGTAAAATATGGGATACGTCTATCTCCACATCTGTAGTGCTATTACTATCAGGTATGGACTTCGGAATAGACGGTTTATTTAAGTCTTTTACCTTGGCTAAACCAAGACAAGTTGTTTGCTGAATTGTGTCATTCAGAAATATTATTTGTTCTGGGATCATGCAGGCTCTAAATAATGCTTCTAAACCTTGGACCTGCCATTCTTTTGTACCACAGATGGTTTTTGTTTCAATGTTGTTTTTCCAAAATTCAAAACCAAATGTAGACATTTTGTCATAAAACTTGTCAGAATAAATCAATGTAGTATTTGTCAACATTGTTTTCATTCCTGTCTTATTTAACACTTTAAAATAAAACGTTTCTGCATCACTTGTGTTAAACCCTTAGAAGTATGGGAATTTCTCATAAAATGTTTTCGAGCTGTCTTTAGGCGGTGTTGCACAATGTTCCCATTGATTATAAGTAAAAACATTTCTAGGCTGAGCAGTTTTATGCAAATAGTGATGACCAAAATGATTTTAACAATATAACTCTTCATAATTTGATGAACCCTGCAAATAATCATGTTCAGTGAATTTAGCTGGCATTACTAAATCTGACATCATATTATTAATGTTTTCAAAGTCCCAATCATCGGAGAAAGTGCTTGGTGTCACAAAGTCACTTAAGGAAACCTTAAACTGGTGTGGATATTTCAAGAGCTCAATTGGGCCATAGATTTCATTATCCGTTTTGCCCCATGCTACCCCACCTGGTATTGGATTGGCTGTGATGTTCACTGATGACAGTTCTCTTTTCCCGATGTGAGAGGATGTGTGAGGCTTTAGGACCAAGTTGATGTTCTGACTTGCTGTGTCCATTGTACTATATTTCCCTTCAATACATTTTCCCAAACATAGAACCATGATGAGCCAAAGCAGCAGGAAAAGTACACCTAACACAATTCAAAATTCAATCCATGGTGAAATCAGATATGTTTCTTTTAGTTGGTGAAAAAGTTCAGTTACTTTGTCTTTGAACATTTTTGTTGCTGGCGTTTCTTCATGCTCGCTTGGATCTTCAGAAAAGTCATCGAAATTGATGAAGTAGCCAGATGCAGTTCTGTCAATTGTTGGAATTGCTTCCGGATTTTCTTTAGTCTTTGAATCTTTCTTTGGGACATTAGTATAGTCCGATGCTACATCATTGTAGACAGGTGTTTCTTGACGAACTGTTGCAATTTGGGTTTCAAGAGGCACAAGTTCCATGGCTTTGTTGCATAGTCCTTTTTTATTCACTGCAGGTTTATCAAATGTGATTAGTCTTTCAGTTTGAACCTCTTGGATTGTAGCAAAATTTGGTCTTCTGCTATTTCTTGGGAGTCCACTGGGCCTACTACTTATTATTGGCCACATGATTGTGGTTTTACCAGGTCGATGGATACAACTCGGTTCTCCTTTTTACCAGCAAGGGGCGGTAGTACTACTGATCATGTTCCGCTGACAGCTAAGACAGGTACTGCTTTTCTGTAAGAAGGCCCAAATTCCTTCTTCACCACGATCTTCTCTCTGACCAGATCCCCAATCTTTGGAATCCAGACAGGTCTTGCTGGGACAGGTGGTTTCTCTTCAGTGGCTGTTGGCTTTAACTTTATATTACTCAGACTTCTTCTTGTTTCATTTAAGTCCTGTAAAACAGCCAAACGGTCTTTGATATCAAAGGCTTTTTCTTCTACCACTGAAGTGTGACTATCTAAGTCCTGGATATGCATTCTAGTACCGAACAATAGTTCGTAGGGAGTGAGACCTTTTAGAGAATTTCTTGGCAGATTGTTAAGACTACGTTGGACACTTGTTAAATGTTTGACCCACCCGTCACCCGAACCTAATACCCTCGCCGTTATAGATTGCTTTATGTCCCGGTTTTTTCTTTCCACTACCGCATTTCCCTCAGGATGGAATGGAGAAGAGTACCGCAATGCAATGCCCATGCTGGCCATGGCCTCCTTGTAAGCTCGAGAGCTAAACGCAGGACCCTGGTCAGAATGTAGCATGCCAACTGCGTATGTGCCGATAAAGACTCGCAAATCTTTGTATAACAGTTCTGGCGTCAGCCGAGCGCTGGGGCCACATCCAAATGAATCTCGTGCAGGAATCCACTGCGACCATGATATATTTATAGTTGCCATCCCTTTGTAAGGGACCACAGTGGTCCAGGTAAACACACGCTAATGGTTTATCTGAGATTAGAAGGGACGTCTTTGCTGGTTGTTTCACTGTTGATACTTTCATTCTTTGGCATATTTCACAGTCTAGAACAAAGTTCCTAGCTTGTTTTCTCATGCGCGGCCACCAATATATCTGTTTTAATAACGATATTGTGGCGGAAACACCAGCGTGTGCAGAAGCGAGCCCTTTGTGTGCCGCTAAAATTAGTCCTAACCTGTGTTCCATGTTTGGAATTGCCCTATCCCCCACTCCAGGGATTCGAGCAAAAGGAACATTATTCGTATCAGTTATGTATGAGTACTTTACTGGAAAGCCTTTCAGGAGTGTTTTTCTATCATCTTTTACTGAAGCACTGAAAGCTTGCATTATATCGCTGTCTATTTTTGTTTTTGACCTGGTGATAGCAGCTACGGAAGCCGTTTGCACAGCTGCCTTCGTGGCTTCATCAGCCAATGAATTCCCCGCAACGTGAACGCCATCACGTTGTTGACTCAGTGTATGTATCATGTGAGTCTTTTGTAGTTCTTTCAGTAAAAGAACTACTGGTTCCCAAAGCGTTTTATGCTTTGGGAACCCAGTTCTGCAAGTATTCATTGTAAGACTGGACGCAGTAATATGAATTGCACACTATTAGTGTGGGGAATTCGCGATCGGTATTTTCAAGCGCCATCTTAAATGCTAGTAGTTCAGCTCGCTGAGCTGTACAATCTCCTAGAGATTGGGTTTTAGTGACTAGTGGTCTAAATTTTCCTTCGTGCCAATGACCTTTAACAATCGCGCACTCAGCACTATAAGCTTGTTTACCCCCAACTGCGGGCTGTGGTGAACCGTCTGTATATATTATACAGCCGTAATGTTCCTGAGGCAGGATTTCGGTCGGCAGAGGACATTCATATTCATATTGGAGAAATTCCTGTGTTTTTAAATTAGGATCAAATTCGTATACTACGTCTGTTGAAGCAAGAGAATTAACCCATTGTATCCATCTCGGATGTAGTGCTTTAGCATTTGGAATGCTTGCTTTTGTTACTGCTTCTAGGGCAGGTACTGGTGTAACGATTATTATTCGTTTACCTTGTGCTAGGGCTCTTTCTTTTGCTACAGCAGTTTGAACCGCAGTTAGAATTTTTTCAGTAGAACTGAATTTAATTTCAGCTTGTGTGTACAAGTGTGATTTGTAAGCTATTGGTACCGTTTTTCCCTCATTAGAGGTCAGGTACCTGAATCCGCATCTTCCTGGGATGACTCGGATTACAAGGTTGCGTATGTTTTCGCTTGTTTGCAATTTTGTTTTAGCTAACATGTCTGTTTGCAATGATCTTAAAATTTCTGTGTGTTTCCGAGTCCAATTGATTGGTTTGAAATCAGGTTTTATTAATTCATAGAGAGGTTTAACCCTCTCTGCATAATTTAGAATGTATGTTCTTCCACAATTCAGGAAACCTAGTTTTGATTGTAAGTTCTTCAGCGTTTTAGGTGCTTGGAGTACAACACACTTCTCTAAGAAGTTGTCAGCTAGGCTTTTGCCTTCACTTGATAATTCATATCCTAAAAATAGGACAGTTAGATGGGCAATTCGTGACTTTTTAAAGTTGAATTTGTAACCCTCAGCTGCAAACCCAAGTATTATGGTGTTCACTCTTTTCAAGTGTGTCTCCAGGTCATCATCTGTGAGATAGATGTCATCGACATAAGATAATGGCTCATCATCATATATTTGTAGTAACTATGTTACCCTTGCTGAGAATAATCCTGGGCTATTCTTGAATCCCTGTGGGAGTCGACAGAAGTGTTTTTGTGACCCCATTATTGAGAAAACAGTCAAATACCTGCTTTCAGGTGCAATGTTTTGACAAAAGAATCCATTAGAGATGTCTAATGTCGTTTTATATTTTTTGCGCACAATGTTATTCGTTAGTGCTGCACTGTGTGAGTTTTGTACTGCAAATGTTTTGCAACAGGAGTTTAGGTGTCTGTAGTCCAAAACTAGACGATATGAATCGTCTGGCTTGGAGACAGGAAACAAAGGATTGTTCATTTGTGAGGTGCATGTTTCAATCACCGGGAGTGATTTCATATGTGAAACATGGCTGCAAGATGATGACATGACAGGGATAGTCAATCTCACTCTCCCGGCAGGCTACCTAATGAAGGCACTAAATAGAAAGACTAGAGGCGGTGGTATCGCGGTGATTTATAAAGCCCAGTATCCCTGCTCCTTTATTAAGGAAGAGATAGGTGGAGGGGAATGTGCTCATTTTAAGATTACCATCAATGCACATTTCACGCTCTCTGGACTTTTTATATACCGTCCACCTGGGCCTGCCGCTAAGTTTATTGAAGATTTACTAGATACAGCTAACTCACTTGTGGCGAGGTCTGCCAACTTTACAATTCTTGGAGACCTGAACCTGCACTTTTATCTGGTTCGGGACCCAACTATACACAGTTTACTGGCTGACCTAGCGGCACTACAGTTGAACCCGCTGGTGAGTGGGGCTACGCACCTAGCCGGTCATACCCTCGACCCTGTTTTTTCTAACATCCCAGAGCTGTCTTTAGCTATCCCGAAACCCTTGGGCTGGACCGATCACTTTCTAATAAAAGCCAACCTGGAGATCTTGGCGCCTTTTAGGGTGGAGGAAGTGAAGAGGGTCCTGAAAAGACCTTGGCATAAGCGTAAATTAAAGGACTTCCATACATTTCTTGGAGGGCTCTCCCTGGAAAACATGGCAGATCCGGATACGGCTTATACCGCCTTCTGTGAATGGATTACCAAAGGCCTGGACGCTTGCATACCTATGAAATTTACAAAGGGACGTAGATCCACCTCGAACCCATGGTACAATGATGCTCTAAGAGCCTTGAGGAAGGAATGCAAGAGAGCTGAACGGTCCTGGAGGAAAGACTATAAGGAGGGAGACAAAGCCATTTACTTAGCTAAGTTGAAGATGTATCATAAAGCTATCTGTTCTGCTCGGGACTCATTTTATGCGGAGGAAATACAATCTAGCCCAAACCCTACTAAATGCATCTTCAAAATTCTGCAAGAATTAAAAAAAAACAGAAGTACGGCATCTAAAAAAAACTCAATTCAGCAATGTGAGGAACTAGCCACCTTTTTTATCGAAAAAGTGCAAAAGATCTATAAGTCCTTCCCACAGCACGTACTAAGCCCTCAAATCCCTGGTGAAGTTAGGGTGGATGGCCCTATCTTGGAAGTCATACCTACAATTTCGGATGCGGAGCTAGGTAAACTTTGTAGGAAGGTGAAATCAGGTTCCCCAGCAGATCCTATGAGGCCAGCACAATTCCTAGAGTCACTGGCGCATTTCCAACAGCCGCTTGGTGACATTATTAATTTATCTTTTTCCTCTGCTAAAGTACCTAGAGCCTGGAAACAAGCTTGGGTCTCTCCCATTCTCAAAAAGCCCTCTCTAGACCCTTCTATGTCAGCAAATTACAGGCCTATATCTCTCCTTCCGTGGCCCGCAAAGATCGCGGAAGCCCATGTGAGTGAAGTGTTGACCCGATATCTGAATAACAACGATATCCTGGATCCGTCTCAAAACGGGTTCAGGCCGGGTCACAGCACCGAGTCTGCCCTACTCGCTACAGCCGAACATCTTAGGATGATCCTTGATGCCGGTCGGAGTGCAGCTCTGATTTTATTAGACCTCATTGCTGCCTTCGACACGGTATCCCACGACATCCTCTTGTTTCGGCTGGAAGCAATAGGGATTACGGGAGCCGCCTTAGAATGGTTTCGATCATTCCTTGAGGAGAGATCCTTTCGGGTCTCAGCCCCACCATTCATCTCTAAACCTCATTACATCGGTCAGGGGGTCCCGCAGGGCTCTGCACTTAGTCCACCACTTTTCAATCTTTATGTGCAACCCCTGGCCGATGTAGCAAAAAAGTGGGGCCTTACGCTGGTATCGTATGCAGACGATACCCAGCTGGTCATCACTTTATCCGAAGGGCCATCCGACTCGGCCACCAGGTTTAGAGATGGAATGACAGCTGTTGCCCAGTGGATCACGGATAACTACTTGCAGCTAAATGCCAGCAAAACCGAGGTTCTGCTGGCAGGGAAGAACACCGCCCTATTGAATGAGCACTGGTGGCCGGCATCGCTGGGCGAAATGCCAATACCAACAACTCTTGTTAAGAACTTGGGAGTCTGGATGGACTTTTCACTAACCTTCCAGACCCATACTAAGAGAGTGGCAGCTACCTGCGTGGGTCTGTTGAGAGGCCTTAAACCCATCCTCAAATATTTTTAACCAACGGTGCGGCAGATCATCATGCAAGCTCTGATATCCTCATGCTTGGATTATGCCAGCGTGTTACTTCTAGGTGCTAATAAATCCGAGATCCTACGACTGCAAAGAGTTCAAAATATGGCCACGAGAATACTGATAGGGCTCCCTCGCTGGTGCTCGGTTAGAGCTATAATGAATAAACTTCACTGGCTACCGATCTCATCTCGGATCCAGTTTAAAGCCCTGGTGATGGCCTTGAAGATTCTTCAGACGGAGAGCCCGGCCTTATTGCGCCCTCTGCTGACCTGGTATGTCCCGCAGCGCAGTTTGCGCTCGCTGGGGCAACACTTGGCGAGGGTGCCACGCTTTAAACTATGCCGCATGGGTGGCCGTTCCTTCCAGGTGCTGGCAGCTAAACTATGGAACTCTCTGCCGAACTATATTCGTGGCATTGAGAATATGCTGGAATTCCGGAAGGCCATCAAAACCTTTCTATTTCCGTCATCATAGTCTCCCCCCTTGAAGTTTTCTGGATGGCCTCCGCGTTTATTTCATTATTTGGCAGCGCCGGGACGCCCCTTTGCTGGGGCAGCTGTTGCGCTTAAAAAATGTAATAACATAACATAACATCTCATGCACTCTGCCGCTTGCGGAGCTCCGTGCAGCGTGGCGGAGGTTTCTCCGCCAGGGCTTAGTGATAGCATAGACTACAAAGTCAGTGCCACAAGTAATCAATTTGGGAATTTTCCATTTGTTCTGAATTCTTTTCAGGGTGACTTCTGGTATGTTGTCACTGTGTCTGCAAGCTTTGCAGTTACCACACTTTCGGAAACCTTTGGCTTATCGTAACCAGCTGGTATCCTTAGAGGAGAGATATCTTTCTACAAGCATATCTCTGAGTGAAAGATTTCTCTGATATGTTACGGAGAGAGTCAGTCCTATCTTATTCCTCAAGATGGAATCTTGACTCAGTATGCCCCACCTTGATTTCAATATTTTCCTCCGCTGTCCCGCTTGATTACTAAATTTAGTAATGAACCTTATGGGCTCATCTCGTCCACCCCTCTGAGTGCCTGTGCGAGGTAATTGGAATAGGACATCCTCTCTGCTCAAGGTTTCTACTCTTGTATCAGCTTGCTTCAAAGGTTTGTGCTGGTATCTTCTGGCACAAAACCTATGCATCATCTCTTGTTTAGTATGCTGGTAATATTCTGCAGAGCTGCAGTTACGTTTAGCCCTAAGAAATTCACTCTAAGGGATACCCTACCTAACGCTGGATGGATGACTACTTGAAGCATGTGATATAGAGTTACCAGCTGTTTCCTTCTTCTGAAGTTCAGTATTAATGGTACTATTCTCAACCACTAGTCTGAGGTCTAAGAAATCAGTCCTTTTCTGGCTGTGATGATTAGTGAATTTAAGATTCATGTTATTGTTGATCAGTGCATTGGCAAACAATTTAAGATCTGACTCCATACCTTCCCATACAAAGAAAATGTAATATCTGTATCTGAGCCAGAGGCTCACATTGTCAACCCACGTCCTGTATCGCCACCCCATAGCACCTGCTTCTCCACCAGCCTATCACCAGATTGGCATAACTAGGGGCCAAGCAGGTGCCCATGGAAGTTCCTTGTAGCTGTTTAAAATGCTCATTCTCAAATATTAATTCATTTTCTTTTAGACATATCTCAATTAAGGTTAACATCATGTGTGTGTCTTCCAGTAAGTGTATGCTCCGGGTTTTTAAAAAGTATAGGCATGCTTTTAAACCATCCTAATTATAGTTATCTCACCTAACTTTAACAGCTGAATTTCTCTTTGTTTTTTGAACGAGGGAAATGTCACCTGAACTATAACGTCCCTGTAACCTTTGTTTTTTCCCGTTAATATATATATATGTGTGTGTATACATATATATATGTATAAATATATACATGTATATATATATATATATATGTATATGTGTATGTATATATATATATAAATATATATATATATATATATATATATATATATATATATATATATATATATATATATATATATTTATAGTTATATATATATATATATTTTTCACTCCACTACTCTTCCTGGTCAGCAAACCAGCTACACCAGCACAATGGAGTCCCCCACGAACAGCACAGGAACCGTAGGATGCTTTTTGCTCCTTCATTCGTGGTACAACACTGAACACCAGGACGTTAACATGTTTTGGCTTGCACCTTCAACTGGGCAAACCCGATAACCACAACCAAGGTGATTATAAATTAGTCTTTTGTTTATTGCACTTCCACATCAACAGACACTAGACTGTTCTGCAACATAATATGGGAACCAGCACAGCTATCATGCCAATTGCAAAGCTCTTTTCATACAACAGAGACAGACATTGACTTGTATTTCAGGCGGAACTTGAAGTGTTCCTGATGTGATTAATTGGTATAGTCCATTTGTGCAAATACGCTAAGGTGCAGTCTTTAAACAATTTCATTTTCACATATATACTTTTTGATAATTGATAATTAGAAAAAAGGGAGACAATGTTCTATGTTATACAAACTGTGCAAACTTAGTGTCAAGTTCAAAATTCTGGTGAAGGTCAAAATTGCAATTATTTGGCTTAGACTTGGTCACACATGGCAGCTATATAATCGTGTTTAACATGATCATAATTAATGGATATAATATATTGTGCAAACATACAAAAGTGCAGTTTGAAAGCCAGGCTCCAAATGGCCCATATAATTATCAATTTCTAAAGCTGAAGCACCTCTATTTCCCCAAAAACATATGCAAGCCTTGCTTAAAGTATAGGTTGTAGGTAAATCGTTAGGATAAAATATGTGCATTATAATGATTCAACTATTGCTAACAATACGCTAATAACTGCTAAACCTCACATGAGCCAGATGGTGCATTTTGTTGATAATTTAAAGTATATATACATACTTTTCTTCTTTTTCCCCTTTATTTTGGCTTAGTTCTACAATTAAATAATAGTTCATGCAGTATCCTGCATAATAAAAAAGGGGAGGGATATTTTTATCGAAGTTATGAACCACAACCAGTTAGTCATACTCTTTATTTTTCCATCACTTTTCTAGTAACTCTCAAATGTGGACGTGTAGCTCAGCATCCAGATTGGGCCCCCATGGATCTTCAGTTTCCAAAAGAATAATCATTTTGGATTCACATCTCTGGAGCTCAAGTTCTCTATTTCCTTCACGCATGTGGGCCTTGATATGTTTGATACAATAATAGTGTAGGATAGTCAAGGTCTCTTGGAGCACTTCCCAAATATTTTTTACCATGGGATAGGTCCTCTCTTGATGTTTTATGGCCCTTATATATTGCAGAATATGGTTCTTTACTTTATTCACAGAACTCACCACCACTGTTCCCTTTAAGCTGCGCGCCTGTGCGCCCCCACACCTGTTGAATCTGAGCGGGCAGTGACCTCTTTGAAGCGCGCACACCACCAGAGGCAAGTATTCATGTTAATCGCAACGCCATGTAGAAGCATGATGGGCGCTGCGATTAACATGAATACTTGAAGAAAAGCAGACAATCTGCCCCCCTCCACGCTCCATCAAGAAAAGTCATGCAGCAAGCCTAAAAGCACAACGTGTGCTTTCACAATCATTAACATACATTAGTGATTGTGAAAGCACACGTGGTGCAGTTACGCTTGCTGCCTGTCTTTTCTTCACAGAGCACAGCAGTTTGTGTGCCTTTTTGAAAGTTTTTATGTTAAATGCAGCCCGAGCATAAGTAAGTGGGGAGCTGCAAATTAACATTAACTCTCTCAAAAAGACACACTATCTGCTGCACACTATTAACAAAAGGCACGAAGCATGACGTGTGTTTTCACAATCCCTAAAATATATATTGGGGATTGTGAAGTGCTGTTAGGCTTGCTGTGTGCCTTATGTAGATAGGGCGACCAGTATTTTAAAGCCAAAAACAGGACATTTCACTCAAACAGAAAATGGACTACACATAGCTGCCAAGGTTTCAGATTGCTATGTGTGACATTTTCAAAATTTCAGTGCAATCAGGGCACAAGTCCTAAAAAAAAGAAGTGGGGGGACTACACTAGTTAGGCAGTATGCAAGTGACATCAAGGCGCACGACACCACGGCGCGCGACATCACACATGGCATTACAGGAATTGACATCACACATGGCGTCACAGGAATTGACATAATAGAAAGTGGCATCACTTGCCATGACTTTACAGGAAGTGACATCAGATCTAAAGCCTTCACATATATGTTTGGCGGGTCTATTATGTGTATGTTTGAGAGGATAATAGCACTGTGTGCTATGGAAGAGGATATGTGACTGCTACACCTCGCAATCCCCCCGTTTTATATTACACATCCTGTACATTAATTTACAAACTTATATCACTTATTGTACATGTAATATGCACGTGTTGATGTAAAGCACTTTGACACCCTGCATTGGAATGAGAAGGGCTATATAAGAAAAAATAGTGGTACTTAAATTATTTCAACGCCACCTCAGGGGAAGTAAGCTCTATATAAATGCAATTTGCTTTGTGTAAATACTGGGAAAGACCAACACATCTAATATTCTTCCAGTGCATGCATAGCTCCTAACCAGGGACTGCAGGGAGTAAAAAGCTGCCTCTCTTAAGTGAGTGTGAAGAGCTAACAAGGTTTGAGCATTTGTATCCCTTCCACTTAATTTACATCAGGTGTGAGGCTTCTGACTGCTCTCAGCCAAGAGACTCGAAAAAAAGGAGGCCTGATGACCCCTCAAATTCCGCCTTTGTTATGGGCCCAGCAGGAGTTTTAAATAAGAAAGCCCCGTCCCCACCTGAACGTTGTTGCTTGTTGCAGATGGAAAGCAGACAACATGCAGGTGCTGCTGAAAGTGTCCCAGTGTTTGAAATAACACCAGGACGAGTTCAGAACATTGTTCAGTGGGGCCCAAATTCTTGGCAGGGTGGACCGCATTCACCCTGTGAAAAAAGTGGGTGGACCCAATCAATCCACGTGTACCCCTGACTCATGCCCGGAGTGCAATTATGAGTGACATTTCAACAGCTTTGAG
This sequence comes from Lissotriton helveticus, assembly GCF_964261635.1. NCBI lineage: Eukaryota > Metazoa > Chordata > Amphibia > Caudata > Salamandridae > Lissotriton > Lissotriton helveticus. The sequence continues at coordinate 1,070,563,293 of NC_136072.1, read as the reverse complement.
TGACACTTTCTTGAGAGCAAATTCGGCCTTATTCTACCCAGTAAACTAGAACCCCATTCCCAATATGAACAAACTTGCCCCACACAGTGCATTCAAACACCACACAGCCATTAGAAGTAACTCCATTCATATCCACTAGAACCAACCTGCTCCCTCGCAGTCCATCTTAACCACATTCACATCTGCAGTGTTCAGCTCACCTGTGCCAAGCAAGATTCGGGCCAGGTTGAGATGGGGTTAGGGGGAATTGGTGTTGCATTGCTGATTATTGCAGGAGAGAGGCCGGGCCTGGCCTTTCAGGACTGGCCTTAGATTGTATGTATCGTGCTTCGTTATGGGTATTTGACAAATGTGATAGCAAGGGATACATTGTTACATTAAAAGACTTTTTAAGGAGAATATGCTTTTGAATACTGTATCCTTTTTATGTTTGTTGTAAGTTGCAACCTGTCTTAAGACCCTTCATGTGGTGCTGTATGTGTAAAAATACACTGTCTTTTCACTTTATTAAGCAAATGATATTTGCACTATTAGTCGCTGCACCCACACACGCGGTTGGGTTCTTGGCGCATATAGCCTTGGCTGCAGCACACAGAGACCTTATACTGCCGCACACAGAAGAAAAATATTAGAGGGAACATTGCTCACCACACATCGGATCTAGCAACCACATTCAAGGACATATTCTACATATTTGGTGTTCCATGTAATTCTGTCTTTGATGGTACATGCTCTCAATTCAAACATATCAAATTGCGTTTTGTTGATACCAAGACTACATGCCTTGCAGCTGTTAAATGTTTTAAATCCCAAGATTTTTCTGCTTTGCCATTCTGCTCCATCCTCATCGACAAACATAGATTGTGTTATAATATCGCCTACTGACTTAGCCTTGCGATCGATATGTAATAGTTGGACGTGGGCCAAAGAGAGCCAATCACGTCAAAAGGGAACAAATTTGATGGTGTTCATTATGGTACTCCAAAATGAAGCGTGTGATATTTTCCTTGGATCCTTTATTATGTTTCAAATCTTTCCATTTGTTGTGTTCTTTACTGTAAAGTAACTCATCTCTATTTTTGCATGGGGTAGAAGCAGTGTAACGTTCTAACGTGTGTCTAGCGTTCCTATAGAAACATTGATGGGGAAAACAACTTTTTGAGCGCCCTCTTTGGTCAGGTAATGAATCACCCAGAAACTTTCCATTCCTAAACTAGGTAACAAGTAGCACTTTTTTCGAAAGTTTCATGAAGATTCATCACACAACACCAAAGTTATTTGCATTAAAAAAAGAGATTTTCTATGGAAACACTATCCTAACTGTGACTATACCCTCATGCACAGTGAAGGTCTCTCCAGCCCCAAGCAGGCACAGGCTCCCAGCCTGCCTAAGAGTACAAAGTCCCAGCTCTCAGGCCAATTCCCACACTGCTTTCAGGCGTCATGATTAGACGTAGTGCAATCTAGAAGCCTGTCCCGGAAGCAGGAAGAGCGTTTTGGCGTGGACTGAAGAGACAGCAGCGATCAGGTAAGTTAATTTTATTTTTTTTATTCTTATTTTGTCCCCCGAATCCCCCCAGCTCCCACCTTCTGCTCGCCACTTTGGCAGGGGACGGGCCACTGCTGTTAACTTCATTTCCTCCATACCTCATCAGATGGAAGATTGGTAGATTAACAACAGAAAGACCTCTCACTGCTTAGACCCATATTCTGCCATGTGACACCCTGTGAGCTATTTCCACACCGATCAATCAAAGTAAATGTTATTTTTGCACCGATTAGTTGGTGCAAAGTGACCCTGTACTAATGTGCTGTCACACAGATGTGTGAACGCAGCACTACACAGCTGCTTGAAAAGGCAACTTATATGGACCCGCAAAATAACAAGAGAACTGAAATCGTGCCGTAGATGACTTTACGGTAAACTTGTGCAAAGCCATTTTCTCGGAAAATGAAGTGACTTATGCTGGCATTTTTCATCGAATGAGTAACCTGCTTAATTTTTCCTACTTAGTCTCTCGCCATGCACTTAGCAGATGTGTTTCTGGAGAGCAATGTGCCTTCTGGGATACATCCTTGCCTTAATTAATGCAGGCATGAAAGGTGAACGTGTCCTTTCCTTGGCACTCTAAGCCTCAGACAAGATGGCTGCGAGAGATTCCAGTAACAGGAGCATGAACACCTATTATGAACAACATCCATATGTAAATGCTCATGGGCGCCAAAATGCCTGTAATTTGTCATTGCACAAAGGTTTTAGTGGCCTTTAAAGGGGAATACCAAAGTCAGATACCTGTCAAACCTGAACTGCCTGAAGCAAAGCCAGAGGAAACCAGGGTATAGCGGCGATTCATAAGAAGAGGGGAGACATCAGCATGGGAAGTAGAGGGAAGGGAGGGACTTGGAGAACAGGAGGGGATAGACATGAATGGCTTTGATTTGGAGGGAATGTGACGATAGAGGCGAAGGGAGAGGTGGAGTTCATGATATGGCAGTGAAGGAAAATTAGAGGAGAGGCAGAGAGCTCCATGTGACTTAGCCTCTGACAAAGAAGGTGCATGAAAGGAATATTAGGCTCTTAGTGGTGGGAGAGTTATCAATTTGATTGCCGACAATCGAAAATTCTTGGAAAATCAATGGTGAGAGATGTTTTCTTAGATGAGAGTTTATCACAGGAGTTCTATCCTAGGGTTCCTCTTTATAGGAAGGGACCCGGGTACTTTGCCAAGCCTAAAACATGTGCCAATCAATCTATGGGACTTCCAAAATGGCAAAGATGACAAATGTGCTATATGGATAGTAGGCGGGGGCTGGAAGATGCTATTGGATTTCAAACTGATATCTTACACTATAGGCTGGACCACAATAATAAACTGTGTTTATTTAGTAGTTGCATATGGAACCAGTCAAAATGTAACTTTACTCTTAAAATAGAAGCCTGATTGTACTGCCATAGGTACATAGGGAGGGGGGTATGCAGGCTTATCTCAAGACAGTACTGTATTCAATTGTGAATTCTTCTGCTGCTCTGAAACCAGAGAGGCATAGTCAGAGCATCTCTGTGAGGGTTTCAGAATTAGATTAAGCTTCAGTTGGTATAATGCTTATAATGATATGCGTACATCCAAGTGTGGATTTTATTACAAGACATGAAGGTTCCTATTATGCAGTCTTTTCTTGCTTTATTTTTACAGCAGGCAAGCAAGAACTAACCCCCAGATTCATCAAACCCAAATTCTGCAATTTCTAAATTGCGAGAAATATCAAATCGCAATTTAGAAATCGCAGAATGGGATGCATGAAAAATTGCGATTAAAAAAAGCGAATCGCAATCGGCCGCAATTGCCGATTGCGATTTTCCCAAAATCGCATAAAATTCGCAGAATCGGCCGTTTTCCTTGTTGAAATTGCGATCTCGCAATTACCGAAATCGCAAATTGCAATCTCACTTATTGCGAGATCGCAAAAACGGGAAGTCGCATTTCGAGCACAGTGATGACATCACAACCAGGAAGCAGGCAGTTCCCACCCTCATTCTGCATACTGAGCCTGAAGTGGAAGCAGCACTGTCCAGAGCTCCACTCCAGACCACCTCCAGCTCAAAATCAGGAGACACCCCAGTGCAGAAAATGCCCCAGGAAGCAGCAGGGGGCAGTTCCTCAGAAAGGAAACGCGAAATAAAGTTTTCTGAACAAGAATTGGAATACCTCATAGAGGGAGTGAGAAAAGACCACGACCGGCTCTTTGGGAAGGACTCAAGGAGGGTGCCTGAGGCGGACAAAAGAAGGATTTGGATGCGCATCCGCGCCAAAGTAAATTCCGTGGGAGTGACCCAGCGCTCCATAGAAGAATTAAAGAAGAGGTGGTACGACCTCAGAGGGCGTGCCAAAGAGAGGATCGCAGAGAGGCTGGGGGAGCGTGTCGCAACAGGAGGAGGAGAGGCCACTGTCCCACCCAACACCCCACTTGAGGACCTTGTGGAGGGCACCCTGAACCCCCAGGCATGAGTGGGGGTAACCCAGCTGGACTCCTCCCGACCCACCCAAGATTCCCAAGGTAAGTGCAATACAACTGCGACCCTGTCCCCTAACAATGGCCATGACCCCGGAGCAACCCATCAGAAACCCCAGTCATGCAGCCCATGCACACCAGAAAAACCCTATTGCATTGTGGGACATGTAGTCTGACCACAATTTCCATCTAGCCCCATACAGCCAGACCTGTCCAGTGAGAGTCAATCCTACAGCCAGTCATGGAATGTTAGCCTGCATGCATGTAGCAACCTTCCATGTGCAAGATACATGTCATTAATCAACGTCCACTTTACATCACAGGTGGCGCTGAAGAACCCAGCACTGATAGCGAGGCACTGCAAATAGATGACAATCCTGAGGACACTGAGGGAGACGTCCATCCTTCCCCTCAACCAGGACCATGAGGGCAAGCTGCAGCACCAGCAGTAGTACCACCACCTGCCCCTGTGGACAGTGCCACCTCAGCAACAACAGGCGCGCCACAACCGCAGCGAGTGACACACATGCCAGTGGGACTGACAACAACAGCTGCAGCACGGAAACAAACCCGGCGCACTGCCACTGTGAGAACACAGTGCAGCGGACTGGTGAGGGAGCCGTGCAACACAACACCACGTGCTGGCAGGGGGGTGAATGTGTGGGTACCTGGCCTCTCTATTGAGCGCCGTATGCTCCGCATACACCAGAAGCAGGCCCGTCATCTCGCAGCAATTCACCTACAGCTGCACAAGACCGCTAGGAATGTGGGACAGCTCTCTGACAGAATGGAGAGGATGACCGCTGCAGTGGAGGACAACACCCAGGCCATGTTGACCCAGCGGGACGTCAACCGGCGGCGCCACCGCTAGCTGCTGACCCGCCTGTCTGCGTACACGCGGTCAAACTACATCATATGGAATGCCACCTCCCAACTCTCACGACGCTCGTTGGCCATGCAAGTACAAATGGTCCAATGCTGCCAGATTGTCGCAACGGCACTGGAGCAAGCTACCACTGCAGTGCAGGGTCTGCAGGCAACTGGCCATGGCCAGGCAGGTGGGGGGGATGACGCAAGTGAGGGAAATTCAAGCCACAGCCGCCAATCGGTGCCACTGGTGATAGTACCTCGTCGCAGCACCAGGCCCACTGCTGCCTCACGGGCAAATGCTGAGGAAGAGCTGGAAAGGCGACTGGGAGCGTCCGCCCGGAGGCTTCATGGACCATTTTTTTTGTACCATGAAGGGCCATGCTGCTGAGACAAGCATGCCCTCCTCACATACATGGGGACATATGACTCAATATAGCTCTCATGTTACTGTGTGAAAAATTACCACTTTATTGTGAACAAAACAATAACATATATTCAGTACCAGTTAATCTGACTCATGTTACATGCGTTTATTGATAGACTGTGTGATTACTTAAAATCTTTACAGTGTAAAATACGATGAATTACAAAAAAATGCAGTAAAATGCAGTAAAATGCCCCCCCCCCCCCTTCTCGGCCAAAACCAAGTAAAACCATTAGTGCAATTATATAGTTACAAGACTGACATATTCTCTACAATTGTCCAATCAGGGTTCTTTTACAAGAATGAGAATTATGATTTCACCATGGGACCTCGCCTACTAAAGTCTGAGAGACGTATAGAGGTTCGACATCCACACTCACACTGCAGAGCCAGATGACAACTGGTGGATTCTGGATCAGACCCTTGGCCGACCCAGATTAAGTGCCTAAGTCCGATGGTTCCGATTGCTTGTCGACAACTCCCTGGATTAACTATAGGCTGACAACTTTGGGGCGGCGGGGGGAGCACTAAGCCCACTGTCAGGGCACATCGGAACTGTATCCTGTAGTTGGGAATCGAGTGCAGTTTTTACTTGGTGGATAAACTTGCCGACCCTAGCTAATAAGCAGGTCGTAGTTTCTGAAAAACACCAGTCCGAGACCTCTCTGCATGTTCTGTGGCCCAGATTCCGTAAAGCCGGGCGGATCAGTCGCTGTCGGTTGCTGGTCAACTTTGTACAGCAACATAGCAGGTGTAGCCAGGATTCTCTGCGATAGTTGCAAAGACGGCAAGCAATGGCGCCGTCTGTACGTGCCCAAGTTGGATTAAAGTCCGCGATCCTGAGAGCCAAGAGGCGCATAAACAGAATTTTCTGTCTTGCCTGGGTTGTTAATGAATCATGCAGATATGGTTGGGGTTTGCCAGAGATATAGGACTTGTCCAGGGCCAGAGTTAGTGGGTTGTGACTGAGCGAAGAAAGATCTAGTTAAAAAGAAATGGACTGAACTTGGCGCTTAACGGCTTGGGCCCATGCGGTAAATGGAATTTCATGAAGATGCAGGCTCCTTCCCTCAATTTTCAGAACTTTAATGGCTAATTCCACCTTGGAATGCCATGGGGAGCCTGCGTCGCCAAAGACGATTTTTAGGGAATGCTTTAGGGTGTTTTCAGGCGATTTCAATACTCTTATGTAGTATTTTAGCAAGTCCCCCAGTAGTACCAGCTCTGGACGTTTCAGGCCTATTTCTAATCTAAGCCTGTTGTTCCGTGCCTGTCTGGGGGCCCGAAGCACCATCTTGTATGCTTTCACCTGGGCTGCTTGGACCACTTTCTCAAAGGCCCCTGGGTAGGCTATATGTCCGTACGTGATGGCGGGAATCAGTTTAGCCCTGAGTACTGTCAACATCGGGTCCGCAGAAGGACTGGCCAGGCCATAGCTTAAGCGTCTTAAAGACGCAATTATTTTGTTTATTTTTGGTTTGAGCTCCTTCAGATGTTTAACTACAGTGGCCCTCTCAGATACCCATGTGCCCAGATAGTTGTAAGATGGAGTCGTGGTGATTCGGTGCTCCCCCAGTGACCATGAAGTTTTTGTTTTAAGATGGTATTTGCCAAAGATTACTATCTTGGTCTTGCTCACGTTGATACATAGCTCATTGTCCTTGTTGTAGGTGGCAAGACTATTTAAGGCTCTTTGAAGCCCTATCCTGGTGTGGTCCATGATTACTGTATCATCTGCATACTGCAGCGTACCCAGGACCAGCTTCCCTAATCTAGGGGGTGCTAGGTACGCATCTTTCAGGGCTTGCCCCATGTCCGCTGTGTACAGATTAAAAAGTAGAGGGGCCAAGATGCACCCCTGCTTTAAACCAGAGTTGGTGGCAATTCTTGTGGTTGTAGTTGAAGAGCTTAGTTCCACCTGGACCCAGGTCCCCTCATAAAGTGCTTGTATGGCTTTTAGCAGGACTTTGGGGATCCCCCAATGTCACTAGTTTCGCCCATAGCCGGCTTATGTTCACTCGGTCAAAGGCCGTTGAATAATCTATAAAGCAACAGAACAAAGGTAATTTGTTCCTCGAGTTAGCCTTCTTCGCGAGGTACGTGAGCGCTATGATGTTATCCAGCGTGGAACTGTTAGCCCTAAAGCCGGTCTGTGTGGGCAGAAGAATGCTGTTCTTATCCACCCAGGTCTCCAGATCCTTTAGGAGAAGGCGGGCATATACCTTAGCTTCAATGTCAAGAAGGGCTATGAGTCTGTAGTTAGCCGGGTTTGAGTGCTCGCCTTTTTTATGAATTGGAAATAAAATTGAGCCTTTCCAGGAAATTGGCAAGATTGCAGTTGCGAATGAGTGGTTGAATAAGGAAGTAAGTTTGGTTGCAAAGAAGGCTGGGGCGGTCTTAAAAACCTGAGCGGGAATCCCGTTTGGGCCAGGGGCGCCATCAGTTCTAATGGCCTTGATGTGCTTTACTATCTCGGCCTCCGAGAATTTTCCAGGTCCGGTCGATCTTGATTCTTCGGTAGGGGCGCTTTCAGTAATGATGGTTGCGGCTGCCACCTTAGACCACGCGGTGTTACAAGGAGTTGGCCGATTTGGTTCACAGGTATACAGCCCCTTTGCATACTGTTCCCACACTTTTCCTGCAACACTGTTTTCCTTATATACACCTCCAGATGACAGGCTGTTAATATAACGCCAAAGCTTGCTGTTATCTTTTTCTTTGATTAGGGAAAACACTGTCAGCCAGTTTTGTTCGGTCCGCTTTCTTTTCAATTCCCAGATTTTCTTTTTGTAATTGGCTCGCAGAATGGCAATGGGGGGCCACCCTGGCAGGTGGATGCCTTTCTTTTTTGCCCTCACTGCCTTGTTGAGTGCATGCTTAGTCTGATTCAGGCTCTGTGTTATTAGGCGGCATGGCCTGTTGTTTTTTTGACAGCTTCTTGGTTGATGGGTATTGCCCAGGCACTTCAATATATCTTTGATCAGTGTTTCCCATCTGTATATGGTGTTCTCACTGTCTTGTGGCCTTAGTACTTTCACCCTTTTGGCTACAAATGCCGAGAGTCTATGGCTGAGATTTATTCTTTTGAGGACTAGATGATGTTCTTTGCCTGTGGGCGTGCCAATTACTTCGTAGGGGTTCGCCTGTTCTCGTGTCAGGTTGAATGTGGCACGGAGAGGCCTATGGTCGCTTTCGACTCTGTCATCCATGGTGAAATTACAAAGATTGTGAGTCAGGCCTTCGTTGGTGAAGATGTAATCTATAGTGGAGACATTCCTGAAGGTCGGATTGGCGGTCCATGCGGGGTGGCTCATTTTTTGTGTCCCATGGGTGGATTGCAAGTTGTAATTTGCTAGAAGTTCGATCAATGGAGCTGACTTCTTACTTGGGGGTGCCACAGGGATCAGGTCCAGTCCTCTCAGATTGAAGTCACCCGCTATTATTACATTGTAGTGCAAGCGGCTTATTAGTAGGTCTTCCAGGGCGATGGTAAGTGCTTCCAAGGCGTGGGGGGAATGCAGTTTTGCTGGGTTGAGATAACAGTTGATTAATAAAAGCGGGCGGGGTGTTTGATCCACTCTCAACCCTTCTATTGTAATGGCTTGCAGATCGGGTGACTCCAGATTTAAATCCTTTACATTAAGTTTACAGGCATGGGAGGAGGAGCTACGCGGCGAACTAAGATGGCCGTGTAGACTCTCGGCTCCGCCGAGCCCGTCCACCGGCCCTGTAATCCTGCATGATATCCTGTCCTCTGAGCCCTGAAAGCTCCACCGGAGATCATATGGCGCTGGTGGGGCCAGTTCCGAAGTTCGACGGTTACAGGGGGCCGAGGCTCTGCCCGCTTGAAAATCGGGCCTCCGCAGCGGTAAAGCCCGGGACTAGAGTGACCACGCTGCCCACCGCAAGTTTAACAACAGCGGCGTTCCAACCCGGAAGTTGCCGGTTGGATTCGCCTGAAGCGCAGACGCTTTGGGTGCTGTGGCAGGACTGGCGCACAGTGTCACATCGGCATCCACCCCCAAATTACATTTCGTAGAGGGAGAACACCAGGTACTCTACTGAGCCCTAGTTATCCGATCAAGAAACCAGAAACAGGGAGCTCAAGCAATATGGCCGTGTAAGCACTCGGCTCCTCCGGGCTTCGTCTGCTGGCTCATCATCCGGACTCATATCCTGTTCCCCGGGCCCAGGGATCGCTGTCGGAAGCAGTGCTGCCTGTCGAGGGCCGATTTCGGAGCTTCGGAACGGCCGAGGGCCGGAGTTTGGCCCATCACGATTTGCGGCCTGTTGATCACCGACGCCGGGACCTAGAGTTGTCATTCTGCACGCCACCGAGTGGCACAACATTGGAGACCCGAACTGGAAGTTGACAGTCGGGTCCGTCGGTGGGGTGTTTTGGAGCCGCCTCAGTCACAGCTGGTGAGGAGTGATTATACCACGTAACGGTGGTGCGGAGCCGGGGCTGGAAGGGGGGCCGGCCCAGTACATCCCAGTTTGCTTGTACCGGTGCCCGCCATGGGGAGGTCGGTGTGACTGTGTGGCCGAGCGGGGATCGGATCGGAGGACTCCGAGGAGCGCATTGGTGCTGGAGCGGAGCGATGACTGCTTGAAGTGTTTCGTATACAAAGGAGGGGTTTGGCTTATTCACAGTAAGGCCAAGCCTATAATAACAAAAACAACTATATTTGCCAGTACTGAGACCTATTTGTTGTTTATGATAATCAGAAGAACAGAAATAAAACACGTTCTTTGAATTAATTATTTCTTGATTTAATCTATTTATTTTTTGATGCAAACTTGTTCTCAATTATTTGAACTGCAACTTTTTGTTTTTTTGAACATTGAAAATTAAATGCACAGGAGAAAGAAAGGAAAAACAATCCTATTTGTGTTATTTACATTCATTTGGGGTGCAACATTGGGTGTGGATTCGTATCATTTCAATCATACTCAGGCATACTTTGTGAAGACAATGTGGTGAAGACAAGGGGGTGGAAGGAAAAAAACATGAATTTAAATTGGTAATAAAATGAAAACCTCAGATTTAAGTATATCAACGGTTAATAGCCTTTAAATATATTTACAACATGGATCAATGGCTACTTTAGACTGGCCATCTGAACTGTATAATATTTTGTACACTCTATTCTCAATTTTTATATACAGATTGGCCTAATGCGGTATGGTCGGCGCGTTTCGAGTTCCTTGGGGGGGGAACTCTCCTCAGGACCTCTATTTCGGTTCTGTAAGACATAATGGGAGGACTTGACTTAGTATTGTCAAAGTGGACTGGTACCCTTAAGCTCGACAGAACGGGGGCGGTGCGCTCTTACCTATACTGGTCACATCCTTTGTCGTGAATTAACACCAAACATGCTGTGAAAGAAATCATACAGGATGGAATAAGTAACTCTGGACAGGTATGGCTGAGAAGTGTGTGCAGTGGTTTAGTTGTAGGATGGACTTTGTTCTTACTTGGGTATTCTGGTGTCCAACCTCGAATTAATGTGCTTTGTTTGGATGCTTGGCTTGTTCGCTCGGGGGGATCTGCGCGTCTGTAATGCAAAATTGTGGAGTTCGCTATTTATTCACATCTCTTTGTGTCTCCGTGAAACTCATACAGCTCAACTTGGTTGGTATACCAGAGAGTCTTACCTTCTTTTACTAGAAGATGCTCTCTTCCTGATTGTTTGGAGCGTGGGACGGCTTGGAGTAATCTGAAACAAACAATGAAAGCGAGCGTTGGTCTAAGGCGGAAACTTGGAGGGCGTTTGTTCTTGCATTGGACATGGTAACCTGACTCGATGTTGGTGGGGTGAAAATAACTCTACATATCGGCGGCTCCAAATGCAGCCGGCTTGCGCAAATCTGGCTTGCTCTTTGTCTTACACGTTATGGCTTGATTACGTTGGATTTACCTTGTGTTTTAGCTCTGCAGGCTCATCATTCCGCTTTCTCCCAAGATTTCCGCGTTGAGTGGCGTTCTGTCATCCGCTGTTGGTCTCGTGGTATTTGGGTGTGGAGGAATTCTGGGATTTGTAGTTTGGCGATATTTTGCAGTCGGGTCGATTTTCCAACTACTATACTGTGGACTGGATCGGTCTTACGGGCTGAATTTGTGGTGTTTTGTTTGATTCTTTAAGCCTCAGGTTTAGTTGAAGTGAGCTGGACGGGACTTTTCTGGTGAATGCGCCTGTGGTAGATGCAAGCTGTTTTTTGCAAGTGAACGGCAGATTTATTAAAGGTGGAAAATTTCCGAAAGTTCATTCAATCCATCTAGGGCCGTGTTAAATTTGATAATTAACATCGCCTCTCGTTTGGACAATTGTGCTTCCAGATCTCCTCCCCTCGCATCCTGATCGACCTTTGAAATAATGGTCCATTGTAGTTCTTGTTCTGAGTGTGTGTGTGAGTGCCAGTGGTTCACGAGGGGGGCTGATTGCACATTTTTTCTAATCCTAGATTTGTGCTGGGATATTCGATGTCTTGCTTCTTGACTTGTTTTTCCGATGTAGATTTGCTGGCAAGGGCACCAAATTGCATAAATAACATTCTTGGATTTGCAATTTGTGAAGCTTTCGTGCTTCCAAAAGATTCCTTTGTGGGTAAATACATCCCCTTCTACAGTCGAATTGCAGCATAGGCAAGTGCCGCACTTGTGATGGCCTTTGAGCGGAGGCAAATTCACATAGTCTCGTAATGTTATATTCCGCTCTTTTGGCAGGGCTGCCCGTACCACTTGATTTGCGATACTTTTGTCTCTTTTGAAAGCAAAGAGAGGAATTTCCTTCAATTTTATGTCCAAATCTTGGACTAAGTGCCAGCTATTCTTTATTTGTTTTTTTAGCCAATTTGACGAAGGGCAGTATGTGGAAACACATACTATTCGGTCTACAGATTCCTTTTGTTTAGATTGCAAAAGTGCCTCTCGGGGGGTCCACCATGCTCTTTTGATTGCTCTTTTCAGCATCTTTTTGGGGTAACCTCTGTCTAACAAATTGTCCTGGAGTTTACTGGCATGGAAGAAAAATTCATCTTTAAACGAGCAGTTGCGTCTGATTCTTAGAAATTGCCCTATTGGTAGATTGTCTTTTAAGCTGCGAGGGTGGTTGCTAGTGTAGTGGAGTGATTTGTTCTTATCTGTTTTTTTCTTGTACAATGTTGTCTTTAAACTTCCTTCTGAGGGGTATATTTCCACATCCAAAAATGGTAATTTTGTATTTGAGACACAGATGCTAAACTTTATGTCTTCTGTCCTGTTGTTAAGCCATTCGTGGAATCCATCCAATTGATCTTTCGAGCCTTTCCAAATCAGGAAGACATCGTCAATATATCGGAACCAGCATTCGATATATTGAGAAAAGGGGTTGTTATGGTATACGAATTTCTCTTCGTATTGAGACATGTATAGCACAGCTAATTCTGGGGCAAAAGGACACCCCATGGCTACTCCCTTTATCTGGTAGTAGAAATCTTCCTTAAATTTAAAGTAGATGTGAATAAATAGCGAACTCCACAATTTTGCATTACAGACGCGCAGATCCCCCCGAGCGAACAAGCCAAGCATCCAAACAAAGCACATTAATTCGAGGTTGGACACCAGAATACCCAAGTAAGAACAAAGTCCATCCTACAACCAAACCACTGCACACACTTCTCAGCCATACCTGTCCAGAGTTACTTATTCCATCCTGTATGATTTCTTTCACAGCATGTTTGGTGTTAATTCACGACAAAGGATGTGACCAGTATAGGTAAGAGCGCACCGCCCCCGTTCTGTCGAGCTTAAGGGTACCAGTCCACTTTGACAATACTAAGTCAAGTCCTCCCATTATGTCTTACAGAACCGAAATAGAGGTCCTGAGGAGAGTTCCCCCCCCAAGGAACTCGAAACGCGTCGACCATACCGCATTAGGCCAATCTGTATATAAAAATTGAGAATAGAGTGTACAAAATATTATACAGTTCAGATGGCCAGTCTAAAGTAGCCATTGATCCATGTTGTAAATATATTTAAAGGCTATTAACCGTTGATATACTTAAATCTGAGGTTTTCATTTTATTACCAATTTAAATTCATGTTTTTTTCCTTCCACCCCCTTGTCTTCACCACATTGTCTTCACAAAGTATGCCTGAGTATGATTTAAATGATACGAATCCACACCCAATGTTGCACCCCAAATGAATGTAAATAACACAAATAGGATTGTTTTTCCTTTCTTTCTCCTGTGCATTTAATTTTCAATGTTCAAAAAAACAAAAAGTTGCAGTTCAAATAATTGAGAACAAGTTTGCATCAAAAAATAAATAGATTAAATCAAGAAATAATTAATTCGAAGAACGTGTTTTATTTCTGTTCTTCTGATTATCATAAACAACAAATAGGTCTCAGTACTGGCAAATATAGTTGTTTTTTTTTTTTTTTTGTTTTGCTTGAAGTGTTTGGCACACGCTGTGGCATACTACGGATGGGCAGGGGATTGTGTTGATTCTCCCACGGGCACACGACCGGCTCTGCAGATCCGGCCGGAGATGAGACTGTCTCTGAGATGCTGAGGTGCCCCCATTGCTGACGCTCCGTGGTTGGACCCGAAACTGAGCTGTGTGTTCATTACACGTGAGGGGTTGACCTGGAAGTGTGGAGGGAGACATTCCTCCGATGTGTAACTAGCCCTGCCTTTTATGTGGTCTATTGGTCTCCGGGAGTAGTTACCTGCAGGCTGAGAACTAATGCTTGGAACGCCCGATGACCCCCCCATCCCCAAGATGGCGGTTACGATGCAGGACCTCATGGCGGCCATAGCTGACGTCCGAGTCTCTCTAGACAAGCAGTTTGCAAAGCTGAACACCGCTCTGGATGCAGGATTCATCGCGCTCCGCCCGGCAAGAGCTGTTCCCGCTGGGGCCGACGAGGGGGTAGAACCCCAGCTAGTAATGCCCTGTATGCTTGTTGACGACGTGGTTCAGACGCACCTGGACATGTCCCCACCTACATCTTCCCACAGTCTTGTTCACCATGAGCATAATTATTGTGCAAGCGGGGCCTGGCGATCTGAAGAATGTCTCTTGGGGGTCCCCCGGGGATCACAGGGGCCGATGTCAGACTTATTGTCTTTGCACTTTGCGCGGGGGCTTTGGACATCTTGTCGAATAATATCTGTTGGATGTTGTGAACTGCTGTTGCTTGCGGCTGGCTTGGGGGGATGGCCCACCGATCTGCCCTGGTTGCCTTTGTTGCCCACGTCGACTAACACGGCGGCTGGCCGGGTGATCTCTGCTGACGTCTTGGATCGAACGGGACAGGGTTGAGGCCATGTCCTGAATTGTTAGTCATTGCGTCTTCTCCAGAGTCTGTGGGATTGACCCTCTGCCTCTTTTCGTGAATGATCGAACACCGCTTTGCAGAATTGTCGATGGTGGGCAGTGGACCTGCTTTGACTTTTAGACTATATGTACGTCTATCCTGTTTTCCATTCTTTCGAATTGACACTCTATTGTTTTTGGTTATTTTTGTGATGCTGGTGGTTCGGATGGATGGAACCCTGTGTGAATATTCGCAACAATTCATTTGTATTGGACGGGGTCTTCGTGATGAAACATGAGGGTTTGGGCTAAACTTGACTGGACTTTGATGCAATGTTACTTTTGTTTTTGCTGGGTTATATCTGTGGGAGTGAAGGCCAGACGTGGTTCTGAGTG
The DNA here is from genome assembly GCF_964261635.1 of Lissotriton helveticus. NCBI lineage: Eukaryota > Metazoa > Chordata > Amphibia > Caudata > Salamandridae > Lissotriton > Lissotriton helveticus. The sequence goes on along the minus strand of NC_136072.1, from coordinate 1,070,548,285 downwards.
TTTGATATTTATGTGTCTGATGTGTTAGGGAAGGGATTTGCTGCCTCTATGGTGCCGGGGATCGGGCGGGATGGTCCTTTTTCTATTTGCGACTCCCCTACGAAATCCCTCTTGATTTGCTATAATTTGCTTAACATTACGGCACGGTGTGTCTGCTCTTGGCGGGGTGATGTGAGTCCGGGAGCTCGAATTAATTTGTTGTATTCTCCTCCTCCAACTTTTTCCCTTCCTTGGGGTGTAGTTTAGGGGGCGACAGGCACGCTGCTAGTGGGGTTAGGTCGTAGCCATCTGCAGGGGTGTAGGGTGGGGGGTTGTGGGGGGGGGGTTTATTTTTCCTTTGTTATTTTCTATGACCATTCTATTTCCCCTTTCCTTTCTTCACAAGGGCTGTGGCGTTTTCTCCTGATTCTTGCCTAAACGTATCTGGGTGTCGCATGTTTGCTTCATACATCCTATATTCCCGGTGGGCGGGTGCTGTTGATGGGTGCTTGCGGTCATTGCTATCTAATTGATTTGCTTCTGGCTTCCGCTGCATTTGATTTTTCTGTTGCTTATGACTGTACATTATTTTGACACTTCATTTGCCCGTCCACAGCTGTCCTGTATTTTGTTTAATGACACCCGATATGTGAATTTTTCCTCTTGTGTTATAATAATAAAAAGATTTAATAAAAAAAAAAAAAAAAAAAAAGTTTACAGGCATGGCTTATGAAGATGGAAAGACCCCCTGACGGACGACCAAAGATCGTCCTTTTGGTAGCTGATTTAAAATGTTCGTAAAAGCCAGCTATTGGGGTCGTTGACCTAGCCCAGGTCTCCTGGATGCATAATATGTCCCCCTGAGCCAGATAGTCGTGAGTGGTCATGTCCCTGCGGATATTATTTAACCCCGCAATGTTCCATGAAATGATGGTTAACTTGCGAGCTTGGGCCCTTAATGGATATACGCATGCTCTGTTTTCATGGGTATAGGCGGGGTTAGGAGCCCTGTCTCCATGTGTCCTCCGTAGGAGCATGGCCTTGCCGCTGCACACTGCGCTGCTTTTCTTTTAGCTGGATTTTTATTTTTAACGGGGATCTTGGCCTCCCTGATTTCAATCCCCCGTCTGGACTGGTGGATTTTGTGCCTTTGAGAACAGAGATAGGTTCTTGAAGGCCGTAGTGCGGTCTAAGGACGTGCGGGTATTTTGGTGCCCTGGGGGCGGTGACTTCTATGCCCCATTCTGCCAGTTGTGTTGCTTCATTGAGGACTGCTTGTTGTGCTTGCTGATTCACGAATCCGACTATGGTGGAATCACCGTGTGTGTCAGTCTCCAGGCTCTGAAACCTCACCAGTTCGATCATCACAGAGGTGATGTATGTCAGGGAATCTATATGGCTGAAAAGACGTACAATGTTGGACCGGTTCAGGATGTCAAAGGAGCCTAAGGCTATGAATCTAGACGTCAACAGCAGCTCATATGTTTCTGATGGATTTTTATGTTCAGTGGAGCGCCGTTGAGCCCCTTCTCCCAGGGACATAGGCCTCTGATGATTTGGATGTGGCGGGTTTTTATGGGTGTCTCCTGGCCACAGTCTATCTGGCGCCACTATTGGAAGTCCTACCTTTCTTGACGATCCTTGCCTTTCCACATTGATTACATTCTGGTGTGGAAAGTTATTGTATGCAACTCTTGGCTGCTGACTGCCAGGGACCTCAATTGGTTGTCCTACCGGGCAGGGTGATCCCAACTGCGCCCCCTGGTGTGGTAAAAGGTTTGTTTCTGTCTTACTCTGAAGTGCCCAACCGGTTGGGCCGTTGGTGCTGGGTTGTCCACCGATTACCACCTGTGATGACCTTGGTTGAGCCTCCACGTTGGATTGTTCCTCCGTGTGAGGGATTAGATGTCCAAGGGCCTCGCGTGGAATGAGAGATGCATCGCTAGGCTTGTTGGTCTTGGGTGCGTGTTTAGGGATGAAAATGGGAAAAGGTGGTTTAAGGCTGCTTTCAGTGGCGGTGGCGCCAGGGGTTGTTATGGCTGGAGATATGATCCTGCTTTTGACTTTAGACTTCTTTATTTGTTTCTTTAGTCTTTTCTTAACTCTCCTTGACAGCGGAGCATTTACACTGGCCGGTACGCCTTCGTCCTTCTCCAAGAGAAGTATGCTGGCGGATGCTTCGTCGCATTCGGTGTCGGGGTCCAAGACATCAAGGTCCCCGCTCCCTTGTTCTGCCAAGCTGTGATTACTGCATGGCCCTACCAGTGGAGCTCTTGGTGGGCTGATAATCGCAATGCATTGATCGGGCATTACGTCGTGCACTTTCGTCAGAGCTGGTAACTTTTGTGCCGCCTGTACTTGAGAGGACCTCTCACCCAGGCCCTTGGCTAGAGCAAGCATATCTTTTAGAACTACGGGTAGACTTGCCCATTTATCTATAATGGCGGCACAAGAGTGCATATTAACCTCGTGGGCTTCGAACAGCGCTTCAAGCTTTGCTAATTTGACATCTTGGCGCACCAAGTGCGGGCAATTGAGTGCAGGAGATCGACTTGAACCTCCATCTTCATAGACTGCCATAGTAAGGCCCTAGCCATGGTGTCTTGAACTTCTCTTATAACGGTCAGGTTTAAATCTTTGACCGTGGCTTCATCAGTGGAGTCTTGATGTTGAATCAGGCCCAAGGGGCTCCATTCCTCCGTCTGCGATGTTCTCCTGGCGTTGATTCTACCTGAGTTTATGGGTGTATCTTCAAGTGTGCGTTCTATTGACTGTTCTAGTTTTTGTAGGAACGATGCCGTTAGCGCGACCATGCCAGGAGAGGTCGACTTCATTGATGACCGGCGTGTCACCGTTGTGTTTGGTCGTAACCCTGTGCTCTTTGGGGGAGAGGGTGCAGTAGCCGTGTTTTGCTTTGCAACGCCTGTCTCCACGTGTGCCCCTTCCGTGGATCTCGTGTGAACATCAGCTGTGATCTTTAACGGACTCTTCATCCTGGCAACAGGTTGAAGTCGTGCTTCCGGGCTTCTGATTTTTTCGATATAGGGGGGCTCGCTGGAGGAACCGCCAGTTTGATCTTGGTTGGCCATTGGCGACCCCGGTTTGGCACTGCCCTCAGAGCCTGTTTGTCTCACGTCCGGGGGTATCGGTCCACTGGGGGCCTGAAAGAATTGAGTAATGAGACCCTGTGGGAGGGAGCTACCCAAGACTAAGTCCTGAGTTTTTTGGGTGCTAACACTTCTAGTTACTCTTCTTTGTGCCATGTTTTCAGGGTTCACCTCCGCTCCTTCCACCTCTGAGCTGGACTTGATCTTTTTAAGCGTCATCTTTAAAGCGCCTTATACTGGGGCTCTATGTGGTGAGATTCGTTTTCTTATATGCTTATTAGTTGGGGTATCTCACCTATGGGGGCCTTATATTGCTTGTATGAGTCTGGTTGATATTGTTGGTTAGTGTTTCTAATTCACCATGCAAACAGTACTGGTCAGGGTCCTTACAGGGGGAGCGGGAGGTGGCAAGCGGTGCACACAGGGGGGCCGTGGGCTGGGAGACCTAGTCAAGCAGCCCCTTGGTCCGCGCCCTCGGCTCTTACTTTGCGTCCGCCCCAAAGTGCTCCAGTTAGCTCCCAAAAGGCAAAGGGCAGCAAAAGGCAGCCAGAAGCTCGCAATGCTGGGGTCGCAATGATGGGGTCAAGGAGCGGAGGGGCCAAAAGTCTCACCACCTTCCTCACTTCTCCTCCCCCTCACCTGGGACTCAACTTTTCTGGCTTTCCGGGCTTTTACCACAGTTTTTTCCCTGTTCGCTGAAACAATACTGATGCTCCACTTGCCTCTCCTCCCTTCAGTCACTTCACTTCCTTCCTTCCTTCCTTCTAGCTAATGCAACTCCACCGTATCCAAAGATAGTCTGCAAACAAACTACTCACTTCTTCCTCTAGTCACACCCCGGAGCCCATGCCACACTCCTGTGTTGGAAACTTCGTGCTCCACCACCCTCACTGCCAGGCAGCCTGGACGATCCCCAGATCCAGCCACTATTCCGGCCACGGGCTCAATGGTGCTCAACAGTGCTCCTGCTTCTGTCACCGCGGAGGTTCCTTTTCTGGGAGCTGCTCTCCCAAACAGCACCTTCACAGCAGCTTTGCAGCCGCCCACCGCTGCAAATTGATGGCAGTTTTGAGGGCTCGGGCGTGCATCCCTCCTGGGGTCACTGACCCTGGGGCACTCACCCCCCACCGTCACGGCGATGGCACTGGTTGTTTAGCCGCTAGTCTCGGCGCTCGGCGGTGGCTCACCGCGGCTCACCCGCGGCTTATGGAAAACCGGGCACGGACCAGCCACTACGTTCGAACGCACACCTCTGGCAGTGAATGAGCACTCGGTAATCGTTTGCCAGTGAAAAGTGGGCCAAGTGTTTCAAACGTTGTTTGCGCCGCTGCCACCAACCTCAGCAGAAAACTAGAGCCGAGGATCACGCCAGTCCAAGCCCGCAACTCGGCAGCCTTTCAGCCCTTTCAGCGGCTCTTCTCAGCAGCTGCGGCAGCGTTTCTCAGCGGCGTTCACAGCGGCGTTCGGCGTACTGGAGTTTGCGCATGCGTCCACCTTCCAACCAAGGTGACTCATGTCATTATTTCAATTGTCATGCATGAGTGAAGTGTTGGGTGAGGGGAGTGGGTGCACTAGAAACAGTTAATAGTGATTTGGTTGCGACGCCTGTGTCCTTCTGCAGGATTCACCCCGAATGCATGACGCACATGTGCAGATGGGCGGTTGTCCCCTTCCGACTCACTGCCAGAGATCTCTACAGGTATCCTGCGCTTGGTAGCAATGTTGTGGAGTATTGCACTGGAAATGGAATAAAGGTTTTTAATGAAAACACACCTTAATCTAACCAGATAAAGAAAATTCAACTGGTTGGAATCGGCCTCCTATTAATCAACGGGGCCAATAAGTGAATACACTAAAGAATTGATTTTAATTGTCCTGAGGAAGGTGGTGCGCATCGCAGGATCCACCGAAACGCGTCGACTTGAATTTGATTGTATTTTTAAGTGTATTGTGTATATATGGTGCAAATTTATAATTTTTGTGAGTGTAATGACAATAGGCATGTATATCATTGAATAATTGTATGCAAATATACATATGAACATCCACGAAACAGAGATATATATATATTTGTTTTTAAATGTAAATTTGTTTCTTATAAATTCGGAATTTCTTTTTTACAAATAAAATATTTTGGAAATAATACATACACCTTGGCTACGTAGTATATATAATTTTAGAATGTAAGTGCTCTTTTGATTGTTCCACTTGAGACAGAAGTTGTGAATGCATGGAAGATTATGATGGTTGAAACACAGTAAGCTTTCTAGTGAATAAGTTTGGAGATCTTTTAACTAACTTTAGAACTCCATAAAAACTTAGAGTTAGGAACTCAAGGGAACTTTTTGCATGTATTGCACACACGGCCACGATGCGGCAGCAGACCTCAGGCTCGTATTTGAGGGCCCTACCAGTCTTGTTAGGTATGCGGAATCGGCTCTTCAAAAGCCCAAATGTCCTCTCAATGCAATTTCTTGTTCGTATGTGTGCAGCATTGTAACGCCATTGCTGTGGTGTTGCAGGGTTGAGGTATGGGGTGAGGAGGTACTCACGGAGACCGTAGGCGCTGTCACCTGAATGAAAGGAGCAGACGGTGAGTGCCTGTTATGCGCAGCTACATGGTCACAGTGTACTATTTGGTGGCATGTATACTTACCTAGTAGGTGTCCTTCGCCAAAGTCTCCCCTGGTCAGTCGTGTGTGCATGCTGCTGTGCCGGAATATGAAGGAGTCATGTGTGCTCCCTGGGTATTGTGCCACTATGTCCGTGATGATTGTCTTAGCGTTGCACACCATCTGGATATTCAGGGAGTGGTAGGACTTGCGGTTTCGGTACATGTATTCTGTTTGTGCAGGTGGGAAGATGTGGATGTGGGTACAGTGAATGCATTCTATAACATGTGGGAATTGCACAATGTTGTAGAAATGAAGCTTGGTTTGATTCAAGTCCTGTTGGGTGGTCGGGAATGTGATGTAATGGTGTAGCCGGGTCAGCATTGCCTCCAGGAAACTCCTTAGGCAGTGGGACATGGTGCTCTGGGAGATCCCCCCTGCAACAGCGACTATCCCCTGGAAGCTTCCGGAGACCAGGAGGTGCAGGCTGCACAAGACCTGGACATGGGTGGGCACGGCATTGGTCCTCCTTGTTGGGTGCTGCATCAGGGGGTCTAGGTCCCGGATCAGCTTAGTGATCATTGCCCCATTCAGGCGGTACTTGGAGTAGATTTGCTCCGCAGTTTGGCCCAGAAGGGTGATCCGCTGGCGGAATATTCGCTCCAGGATCCTGCGTCTGTTCCTTGCTGCAGCCTGGAGCCTTCGCCGCCTGACCACCACGTAGAGTCCAGGCATTATGAGAGTCCTCATGCTCCTACTGTGTCTCCTTATGCCTGCACCTGTGGCTAGTTAATGTTTTTTCTAATTTTTTTTCTTCATGGTTACCACCTGGTTTGGGTTCTCCTTAAATTGCGCGTCGCAAATAGCGATTTTCTGATTTTTCGCAATTTGCGACTTTTCATGAATTGCGTTAGCGATTATTTTGCGAGTTCGCAAAATATTTTGCAGAATCCATGGATTCTCGCAAAATCCGATTCGCTATAGGGGTTCCTCCTAGATTCTGAGAATTATTTTGCGATTTCGCAATTTTTTTAGCGATTTTGCAATTTTTAACATTTTCTAATCATGAATTGCTTTTCATTAAATTGCGATCGCAATAGCTAATTTGCAGCTATTGCGATCGCAATTTTGGTTGATGAATCTGGCTGTAAGTTTCCAAATGACATCACAATGGCAATACCAATCAGACACTGAGTAGCCTAATAATAATGTTGACTACGGACAGCAAATCCTCTTTTCTTGCTGCTCGCAGTCAAGATAAGTACTTTATTTGCCTTCTCTGTGACATTATATGCTTATATTTATAATTGTTTTGTAAATCCCATTTCAATTAAATTGTTTTAGCTTACTGGGTACCCCGCGCATGGTCGTGCGCCTGCTTGCTTATTTTCTGCATCTTGTACCGGTCTTTCTGTGCTGTTACGGAAGCTGTCCTGTCAGTGTATCCTTATTACCGCTCTCGTCACACATTTCTCTAGGTTTTTCTATCACTCCGGTGTCCTCCTCTTGCAGCTTGTGTTTCAGGCACCGCCCCCTGGTGTGGCCTTCACTGTTTTCTCCACCCTCGCTCTCTGTGAGTTTGCCTTCCCTCTGCAACTCCTCTTTCTTGTACACACCCCTTTCTTCTTTGCTTGAATTGTAACCCTTTTGTTTTCTGTTTTTTCCTCTGTTTGTCATTTGTCATAGGAAATTATAAGTCTGGTATTTTACCATGTTTGAAGAGGAGGATTCACAACAATTCAAAGATAATTTAAAATCCTTTACTAAAGACTCCGTTAAACAGGCCGTTTCAGTCCCTGAGTTGGATGTTTCTAAAACATTGGAAGCCTCTTTATCAAAAATGTTTGCTTTTTCTAATGAAAGCTGTTCTTGTAAGAGCAGAAAACGTATAGCGACCTCTGGCTCTTCTTTGTGCATTTCTGTAAAAGTTAGTCCTCCCACCCGAGAAGTTTCAAAATCGGGGTCTCTTATTATATTCTATTTAAGAGACTCTGATGAGGATGATGATGTTGTCCTGGATGACATACACAACATGGATGGATCTGTCGATCCTATTTCTAATGGGCCTCCGGAGAAAAGGCGGAACATTTCTCCCCTTGATGGTGGTGTGTCTCACCCTGTGTATCATGATTTAGTGGACCACCTTGGATTACCCATGTTCAACCCTTCATTTATTCACCATCTTATTCAACTGAGTGGTTCCCTGCCGACCATGTTGCAGAGTATGTATCTTTTTATTTCCGCAATGCTCTAGATACATTTACCAGGAACAAATTAAAATCCGAATGTCGCCGTCCTTCCCTCCCTAATAATATTATTGCTACTTCTATTATTGATCCCAATATGCTCATGTTCTTAACTAAATTTGACATGGGTCCAAAAAAGGGAGTAGATAGAGGCTGGCCAAACTGCCAGGATAGAATGCTGGATTTGGTGGGCCCTCTCACCAGAATTCTTTACTTGGCTGAGTAGGTCAAGATGGATAGCACACTCGTTTAACCTGATACTCTTTCAAATTGGGCTCAGTGGGCTATATGCATTCTGGGTAATGTCAACACACATATTTTTGGGGAAAGAAGGAAAAGCCTCTAGTTAAAAATTGACCCTAAGCTAGCTTTCTTAGCCTCTAAAGAAGGTTCTTCTACCAAGGGACTTTTTTTCGGTGACTCTTTTATCAAAGAGTTAGGTAAATATGTTTCTACATTTGCCTCCTTGGATAAGGCTGCGATGTCTCTTAAGAAGATTTTTTCTCCTTTGGTTTTTGTCAGGGCCGGCAAAGGTCGGAGCGGCTTTGCTGGCCACTCCTCCAATAGAGGCTCTCTTCAACCAGCAAGGTCAATCTGATTCTTATTCCGAATATAAGCCTCAATTCTACCCCTGACGTGGCAGAGGTTACTGGTCCAGAGGCTACAGGAACAAAGGAAAGCAATATTCTGGGAAGTGTTTCCAGTTCGGGCCTTCCTTTCGTAGGAGGCAGATTGGCTTTATTTCTCAACGCATGGTTTTCTCTCACCACAGAACCCTGAGTTATCCAGTCCATTCAAGAGTATCTCATAGAGTTTTACTAAACCTGGGTTCAACATCATCTCCCTTTTACTCTCCTTTTTCCCCAAAAGCAAAACAGCCTTATATACGACGAAAATCAGTGTCCTCTCTCCAAACAGGCTAAAGAACAGGTCTCCTTCGATCCTTCGGGATTCCTCAGTACCATTTTTCTCGTGCAGAAAAAGAACAAGAAATATTGTTTGGTCAACGACTTTGTAGTGTATCATCACTTCAAAATAGAAACCATATTACATCTCAGAGGCATTCTCATTCCAGACAATTGGCTGATCAGACTAGATCTTCAGGAGGCTTATCTGACTGTCCCTATTCATCCTTCTCACAGAAAATATCTCCAGTTTCAATGGGAAAATTCTTTCTATCATTACAAAGTTCTTTTCTTTAGTCTGTCTTCAGCCCCATGGTGTTTCACCAAGATTCTCAAACCGGTAGTAGCCTTTCTAAAGGTATTTGTCTTCCCATTTAACTCGACGATTTTCTCATCATGGCACAGGACAAAAATATTCTGTTTAGTCAGTTACACCTTTGTCTAACATCTCCTGTTTCATTTGGGTTTCTTATAAACATATAAAAGTCGGCCCTAATGTGGAAAATGACATTGTATATGTACATAAGCGGCGTTCATTTGTGTTCACCATACCCCTAGCTGTAAGCAGAACGAATACCGCGAAGCATTGCCCGCATCATCTCGCCAGAATAGGCCCATGCACGCACGTACACGACAGCCATTTCAGGCACCAAGGCCTCTCTGCCCACTTCCGATAGCCAGCGTCTCTCTCTCCCCCTCACTCCGCAGCCTCGCAAGCATCCCCGACGGCCCCCGGTCTCTCATGCATAGGCCATAAAACCCTCTCCCTCTGCGCGACCCCGCTCTAAAAGTGACACCCCTGCCTGACCGACACCCCCTGCATTCCTCCCAGGAACACCCTTCCCCTCTTCTGATGACCCCCCCCCCGCTACACCTGGCCTCTCGACCCGGTCCCAAGTCATAAAACAAAGCCTCATGGATGTACTCCCCCTGGCCCCGCATAGCAAAACGTGATACACCAACCGAAGTGCCCGATCTTATCGCTTGCCCAACCTTAGATCTGACCACCCCCCCTCTTGCCCTCGTGTCCTGTTGGAATGTCCGGCTGCAAGATTACAATCACATGTTACATTTGGGAGGGGAAACGACACCCGAGCGACTGGTGTGGGAATAGGCCTGAAGCTGGGATTCCAAACATGCCTTTTCGTACTTCAAAGTTTCTTTATTGCAATAAGGAATGTTTGTGCATCATAAACCTGTGTATAAAAGACGGAGCCTCAGAGAAACTTGTTAGAGCACCTCTTGAAGACATTGTGCGTATGTCCGAAATGACAGGCTCTCCTCATGAGAAATAAAACTCTGTTCTTGCACTCCCGCTGCCAGCGCCCGTCTCTTTATTTGGTAACTGGTCAAAATGGGAACTAAGAGGCGTCGTGTGCCAGCAGCCTGGGTATCGGTTGTAAATTGGGCTGTTTTTCCTCAATTGGCATCCCAACGCGGGGCCCATCAGCGACATAAGGTCCGGTAAGAGAGGTCCAGACGATGGGGTGAACATCTGAACGATTGGAGTATACCTGCCTTGAGAGGGCCCTCGTCCGGCTGCCGATTGAATGAACTTCACCGATTCCGAACGGACCTCTCTCAAGTGACGTACTGTCCTGACTGGGATCCCACAGGAATGCTGCGGTAAAAACATGGAGTAAGAGAACGATCGGGCGCTGGAAAGGGAAGGCGAAGAACTGTCCACACGGTCCGGTCCGGGTAAGGTTAAGTAGGACGTCTTTACGTCTGATTGATTGTTTATATTGGAATCGGTATTTAAATACTGGTATTGTTCATTGATTGGTTCATTTAGCCTTGGTTGCTACTTGAAGTATTGGTCCTTTTGAGACATTCTCTATTTGCAAACAGCGATGAATAGGAACGTTCCTCTCTCTTTGCAAATAGTGAAGGATAGGTAATGCAGACTTTTGTCCCCATTGTAATCCGTCATGCCTATTTTTCTCCCCACTGATTGATTGGTTGCTCTGTTGCTCTTTGAGACATTCGCTGTCTACAAACGGGGAAGAATAGGAATATTCTGTCTCCCTTTGCAGATAGTGAAGGATAGGTAGTGCAGACTTTTGTCCCCATTGTAATCCATCATGCCTATTTTTCTCCCCACTGATTGTTTGTTATCGATTTTTATCGATTATCGCTCTTTTGAGATATTCCCTGTCTACAAACAGAGAAGAATAGGAATATTCTGTCTCCCTTTGCAGATAGCGAAGGATAGGTAATGCGGACTTTTGTCCCCCGTTGTAATCCGTCATGCCTGTTTTTCTCCCCACTGACTGATTGATTGTCTGGACATTTATTGTTCAAGGAATAGTTCTTTTGAGGTATTCTCTGTTTGCAAATAACGTGGAATAGAAATATTCTGTCTAGTCTTTGCAAGTAGTGAAGGGTAGGTAATGCGGACCTTTGTCCCCCGTTGTAATCTGACATGCCTATCTACTCCCCACTGATTGGTAAACTAGTTCCACCCGGACCATTTATTAGAGGCAGATCATCTAGCTCAACCGGAGGGCGCCCCTAATAAAAAGGACATATGTAAAATATGAAGTAATCACCGTATCCTGTTAACAGAAACTTTAGCGCAAAAACACACTAGAAAAGGAAGGAAAAAGAAATCGAGCAAAATCAGTAGGCCACTGATGAGTTTTTTGATTTCGCTAGAAATAAGAAACGTTAGAAATAGCCCGCAATAGGAAACATGAAAGTGGTGAGAGAAGCCAAGCTTGACATCATGGCAGCCACGAGGTAGCTAGGCTCCGCCGCCCCTCACTGCTCCAAACATGTCTGTCCCACCGCCCGCCACGCCCAATAACGGTAACATAAGACAGATACAAGTCAGCAGATACCTACCCCCATTCCGGAAGCTCCCGAAGTACAACAGGTCCACGGTCACGCCCATCCGGAAGACGAGGCCTCGACACGTGCAGGGCGGGGCCCGGCTGGCCGCCATCGGCCGGAGAGGTCGTGAAGTGGACGGCCCGGAATGAACTGGTCTTCCCATCCTCTTCTTCTGGCGCCTTGCAGGCCACGGGGGGGATGTCTTGCTTATGCCTCCGACCCCCCCCCTCTCTCATCACCTGGTCCGGCCACCACAAATATCAGCGGCCGGAGAAGTCGTGGGATGGATGGGCCGGAATGTACTGGTATTCCCTTCCTCCTCTTCTGGCGCCTTGCAGGCCACGGGGGGATGTCTTGCTTATGCCTCCGACCCCCTCCCCTCTCTCATCGCCTGGTCCGGCCATCACGAAAGTCAGCGCCGGGAGACGGCGTGGGGTGCACTGGGAGGGAGAGGCGGCGCGGACGAGCCTCTCCCACCTACCCAGGTGGAGGCCCCTCAGCTGCACCCCCAACGCTCCACTCACCCGACAAGGGTTCGTCCACTCTTGCGGTGCAGCACCACGCCCGACAGGCTGGAGTCCGTCTGCCCTTGCGATCCAACGACTGCCGGTTGCCGCAGAACTCGTAAAATGGCGGTCGACTCTGCAAGATTGGACCCGGCGTGCAAAGATGGCCAGATCGCCTGCCAGCTAGAAAATGAACCCCCCCCCCCCGTCCAGAGGCGTTCTCCTCAGCTTTGAAGATTCTATGAGAGCCGCAGAGGCCCCCGCGGGACCCCGATGGAGAATGACTGCCATGATTGCCCACGGAACGACCAAGACGTAGCCACGAGACGTTGGCACTCTCATGCTGGCGCCAGCCTCAGTTTGAATGACCGAAATCCTGCCGACTACCAATTTGATCAGTTCCGGTGGAACACCAGTATGACCCGGTAGGAAAGATTGTTGCCTCCCTCCCCCCTTTGACTGATGGTTCTTTTTTTTTTTTTTTTTTTTACTTTTATTGAGCCACAAAAATATATGTACAAACACGGGCCCACAACCACACGGGCCGGCCGCTAACAGCAAGGCATGGTGCAATACAAGAAAATCAGTGGTCGAAACCCCAGCGGTCAGGCGAGGACAGGATACAAAGTGCCGCACAGAGTGTAGAGCAGGATAAAAGACTTTTCTTATTTTAAATAAAAACTTAAAGAAAACAAACACAAAAACAAAGGCGAATAGCGTAATGAACAGAGTCAGCCCTAAAGGGGGGGGGAAGCTCACGAACAGAAGATACAAATTGCAAGCAATAGAATGAGTCAGGGTGGGGGGACAGAGGGGAAGTCAAGCAAACCATATGATTAATGAACGAACTGACGGGAATGCCAAGTCAGGGGGACAAGGGGACATCAGGGGTCTCTACCAGGGGAGGAGTACAGATGTTCCCACGATAGCCATTCCACTGACTCCAGATCTTCGTCCAGGCCCCTGGTCTGCCCCTAGCTGTGTACACCGTCTTTTCCCTGAACATAGACCAGTCCATATTTTCTACCCACACAGACACTGTAGGGGGCCTTTGCGAGCCCCAAAGCTGCGCTATATCTCGCTTTGCAACCATGTACCCCAGGGTCGCCCATCTCGTCTGGGCCACAGTGTAATCATTGGGTTCCCACATGTTCAGCAAACAGCTCCGGGCCTCAGGCAACAGGGCAATCCCAGTAACATCAGCCATCACCGCAAGCACCTTAGTCCAATAATCAGCCACCTCCGAACACTCCCAAAGGATATGGAGAAACGTAGCACTCATCCCGCACCCACGTTTGCACAAACCATCCGGAGAGAAACCCATTGCAACCAAACGAGGACCTGTAACGTACACACGGTGTAATATCTTAAGCTGGACAAGACGGAGCCGGGCGGGGATGGCGACCTCTTTCGGGGAAGACAGAGCCGATTGCCAGTCTTCGTCGTCCAAGTCCAGCCCGTCTCCAGTCCATACTTCCCGAAGCCGGCCGAGTAAATCCACTCGATTGTTCATCAACTTCTTATAGATCAAAGAGATAGTGCTATCAGGGAGATGACCATCAAGTATACGATCTTCAAGGGGGGAGGATTCAGGGATGGCGGCACCGGAGACCAGAACCGAAGTCAGAGCATGACGGACCTGCAAATATCTAAAAAACTCTCTGTCACTCAGTTCATATTCATTCCGAAGGGCTTCGAAAGACTTCACTGCTCCATTCACCCAAAGGTCACCCACTCTACAGATACCAATCATGTCCCAGCGGTCAAACCCCTTCCTAGTCCAGAGACTACCCAAACGTTCAGACGCATAAAGTGGAGTCGCCAGCGTGACTCGATCAACCCAGCCCATGCTCACATTCGCAGCCCGCCACACACTAACAGCAATCCTAGTCGGACCCGTAAGGCAGCGCCCAGCCGCCCTGGAATAAAGCACTCTATTGAAGTCTCCACCCGGCAATTGGAATTTGTCCATTTTAAAAGCTGGATTCGGGCCGGGGGAGTACATCGAATGGTTGATGGCGGACAACTGGGAGGCCCAGTAATATCTTCTGATATCAGGAAGCGCCACACCCCCGTCATACCAAGGGATGGTGAGCTTCGCAAGGGCAATGCGCGGACGCCCGTCCCAAATCAGCTGTCTCTGTAAACCCTCTACCTCCCGGAAATAACTAGTAGAGATAACATCAAAAGAATTCTGGAGTGCATAAAGAAAGCGCGGTAGGGACATCATCTTGAAGAGGGCGGCCCTGCCCAGCGGCGACAAAGGTAACTTACGCCACCGGGCCACGTCCAGCCTCAATCTACGAAGTGGGGGAAGGAGATTGCGTTCGAAGCGGAGCGACGAGTCCAGTGTAATAAATATACCCAAATATGTAAAGCCCGTTTGAGCAACCTGAATGGGAAATCTACCTGGTAGCGGAGGCAAACCACCAGAAATAACATACACACAGGATTTAGCCCAGTTTATAATCAAGCCAGAGTTCTTGCCGAACGAAGTAAGGACATCAAAAAGGACATTCAGAGATTTACGTGGGGAGGTAAGATAGAGAAGAATGTCATCGGCGTAAAGCGAAACACGATCCTCAAAGTCGGGGCACCACCGTATACCTTTAATAGACGGCTCCCATCGGAGCCACCCAGCGAGCGGCTCCAATGCGAGAGCAAAAAGCAGCGGAGACAAGGGACATCCCTGCCTGGTCCCCCTACCAAGGGAAAAGGGTACCGACACTCGACCGTTAACAACGACCTGCGCCAAGGGGTTGGTATACAACAGTTTCACCCATCCGATAAACTCTGGGCCGAAACCAAACTTCACGAGGGCAGCCCAAAGGTAGGGCCACTCTATCGTGTCGAAGGCCATCGAGGCGTCCAATGAAGCCAAAATGGCCGGTTCCGTCAGAGACCCCGCCCTCGCAAGGACACCGTGAAGGCGTCGCAGGTTAAGGGCCGTGTTCCGGTGCGGGATGAACCCGGATTGGTCCGGATGCATCAAGTCACCGATGACCACCAGCAGATGAGTGGCAAGAACCTTGGCTAGGACCTTAGGCTCAGCGTTTAACAGGGAGATAGGCCTATATGACGCACAAAGGTCTCGGGGTTTACCTTCTTTAGGAATAACCACTATCGTGGCCAGACGCTGGTCATAGGGGAGTGTGCCTAGATCACGGGATTCCCGAAACATCGCTCGAAGATAGGGCGCAATCTTATCAGGCCGCAGCTTGTATAGCTCAATCGGCAGGCCATTCGGGCCCATGGCCTTGCCCGAACGGAGAGATCGAATTGCCGCCGCTATTTAGTCCGTAGAGAACGGGGCCTCCATAGATACCCGCTCCACTTCCGAAAGGCAGGGCAGATCTATATCACGCAACAAGAAGTGGGAGTCATCTTCGTCCCTAGCCGACACCGGGGAGTAAACCGTACGGAGACAATCCGCAAAACATTCCACTATCTCACCCGGGTCAGTCACTCTCACACCATCCAAAGTCTGAATCACAGGTACAACACGATTCGCTCTTTCCTTTTTGTCCAACCAGGCAAGCAATTTACCCGCCTTATCCCCAACATCGTAAAGTCGGCCCCGTTGTTCCCTATACATCGTCTTGGCAGCATCCGTGACCAGGGACTTGTAGTCAAATTGCTTCAGACTAAGGGCATGGAGTTTGTCACACGTAACACCCGACTCCAGGGCAGCCTCCAACCCAAGTATTTCCGTTTCCAGAACCACCACCTCCCGATTCCTGGCCTTCTTAGTTTCAGCGATAAGAGATAGGGCCTGCCCACGAATCACCGTCTTAAAGGCCTCCCATAGGGATACCGCAGAGGAGACGGACCCTTCGTTGTCCAGAAAGTAGTGGTCTAAGGACTTGAGCTGACTGATGGTTCTTATCGGCAGCCCCTTCTGTGCCCTTTAACGAAACTTTTGGACTGCCGAAAGAGGCTCTGGTCCAACCACGAGTTGGTGGAGACATTTTGACTATACTTGGACCTGCCTGACCTCACCCAAAATGGCGCCGGTACAAATGAAACTCGCAACTCCCTGTTGTTTTCCGGTTGCTCAGCCTTGATATCATGAGATATGAATGCAGTTTTTTTTGAAGCACGTGGAGGGAGGGGATGGGTACTGATTGAACACTTGGACAATGAATTGATATTAAGTCCTGACGCATCATTGATTATGGTATTATTGAAAGTTTGAATTTTCGACACTTATGGTACTTACCCACAATGAATTTTCGATATGATTTTATTGCACTTGTCGCACCTTTATGAAATCAACGGTCACTGACTCCGTTCAAATAAATATCCCCTCATGTACAGTTCCAGTCTGCTCCGTGGCTGGCCCACGTGGTTGTAGACCCGTATTTGTGCGCCAACATTTTTAAATAAAGGTTTTGTGAAAAGCAAACTTAGTTGTAGCGCTTAAATTGGTAAGTTTCGAATAAATGGCCACTGTTTCCGATATAAGTAAAATACAGGTGAAATAAAGCCACTCGATTACTTGAAGGTTAAAAAGCAGAGTACACAGAAATATCGTAAATGTGAATGGTCCAGGTTTGTTGTGTATATGTTTTTTTTATTATATATTTTTATTTTTGTGCAACGTAAAGCAATCGATAAAGGTCCCGGTATTTAGCCTTTACCTTATGTGCCACATGTATCAGGGAAGTTGTTTCAGATGCCCCTAAGCCACTCCGAAGGAATGCCACCTAGCCCCTCTAGTCTCCGTGCCTAGGGAACAAAAACGACCCTGTACCACTGTGGACCATCCCTCCTCCTCGAAGGAGAGCACGAGTTCACCCCCCACTCTACACTGACTGCCCTCTGTTTTGACCCTTCCCTACACACGATCCGTAATACCACACTTGGGCGATCTATGCAATACACAGTCCATCGAAGATTATCTCTCCCGCACTACCGGTCCCTCTGGGCTTAAACGCCGAGATGAAAGGGATTGCATCCCGCGGAGATAGATCGAGTATGTGGTAAGTAAAGGCATTTTCGGGTTTATGCGCGCTGATATGTTTTAAAACAAAACTTTCTACAGGACACATCGGAACGTCGACCAAAGTATGGAGAAAACCTAAGCAACACGCCATGGTTCCGCACGGAAAAATTGTATATTGTCTATGGGGACTGCCCCTGAGAACGTGACGAATTTGTGTGATATGAATGCACGCGTGTATGCCCTGATGTGTATAGCTCGACTGAATACGCGTTGCACACGCTTGGATTGATAAGAGAAATGTTTTATGTATGACTTAAGTGATGATCGAACGGCCGATGGAATGGGGAAAAGGGGTCTGAACATGGTGCCTATACACGACGAACAAACAAAGATATAGCATTCCCTTACTTAGAAACGACTGTCTCTCTCTCTCCGAACCCAGCGACTGAGAGGGTGGCCTGAAGCAGAAACTTGACAGGTTATTGCAGTATGATGAAATATGACTCCAACCGGCACCCCAAATAATGCAACCAAGAATGACGTGCACCCATGAGTAAATTCATACGGTGACTAAATAAGGAAAAGTTCAGGAATGTTCCGGGGTGAGGTTTGCCCAAGTGCCCTCCTCCTGGAAGACTAGGAAAATTGTCAAATGTTTAAGATTTACCACCTCCTTCTTGCACCCTCATAGACATGAAACTCAAAGCTGCCCCATTGTTCTCCCGACTGACACCCTCCGTTGCCTCAGCCTGGATACCCATTCGCTAAAAATGATTCGAAGACCCCACCGTGAGTATTAGCCCGACCAGGTTAGTTCCTGAACAATTGACAAAGGTGTAAGTATTTGCAACAGAGGCCACCAGCAAAGGCAGCCAGATGAATTAAGTAGGATACTAAGGATGCGCAGCATGCAGGAAGAAATCTTTTTGGCCAAGTACTGTTCTATGTTTTGTCTTGGATTCTTGTATATAATGCATGTACTACCCCCCCGCCTGAATTCATGTGTATGTAATGTCTGGATCTACGTCGTCCCTCAGTCTGTGTTTCTATATAACTTGACCCCTGCTGTTCTGTGTTGTGTGCGCATTAAATTGCCTATTATTGTACACATTTCTCTCTCTCTCTCTTTCTCTCTCTCCATGTCAGACGTGTACCGAATAGTTCGTTTAAAATGCAGACGACTCTCTCTCTCTCTCTCTGAGGGTCCCCCTGTTCCCTCTTCCTTTGTGTGGTAACGTTATGCCCCGCCGGCACAAGCTTAATTGGTTTCTGAACACAAAGGTGTTCGGCAAAATTGACAGAAACTAAAACAATTGTAATTTGCCATATTACTACCTCTCCTTTCTGTAAAATGATGGAACTTGAATTGGCTAAGAAGGAAAGGACAGGTAAGACGACTGATGTCTCCTAATCTGGCTTTTATTTTTTAGGGGGACTATATGTCAGTGGCCTTCTGTTCTCAGTTTGTTAGAAACGCAATCCCCAATGCCCAGATTGCCCCACCTCTCTGCACCCCAGTACGGATGTCCAAAGCGTCCTCGTTTCTCCCGATTGACCCCAGCTCCATATCCCGAAGTATAACTGATGACCCTGATTAACCGTTGCTCCCCGAGAAAAGAATGGTTAGCCTCTGTCCCTCTCTCATGATAATAGAAGATTGCCAGGGCTTGGGTTAGAAAGACGAGTTTCTACCGTAGGATCCGATTTCGAGGTTGATGGAAATACGCAGTTGATAGGAGTCTGACTTCTCTCCATATACGCCATGAATGAACGCCAAATAGACTTGGTACAACCTAAGTAGAAATGCCCACATACATACTCCATAGTGATAACTTCTGACCGTGACCGATGAACGTATCCCCAGCTACTTGAGATTGGGGGCGGAATTGAAATGTATAAATGTCTTCTCCTGCCAGTTCTCTAAAGCTTGTTTTGTACCCATTCAAAGATACACAATCACCGGAGGAGAGGGGCCGGACGTGACGCACAGCCTAGCCGCAGATCATGAAGCACATGTGACCTCGACCAAAGGTGGAGCCGCAGAGCAACGAGACGCGGGACGAGGCACCACTCTCCAACACAGAAAATGAAAGGATGGAGGGCTGCCTTGAAGCCCTCTGCTTGCTGACCCACGCGTGCCAGAAGTCCCCGCCCCTTTGAGCCCGATTGATGGGCCTGCCTGCTCGTTATCCTTTGCTCCCTTGGTTTGTCTCAAAGATCTGATCCCACTCCGCCCTCTCTTCCCTCGATTATCCGACAACCCCCCCTTTCTTTCACATGGATTTTGACTCTGAGAAGAAGAACAGCATTTAGGTAGAATAGGGTTTGCCACGAAAGGAGAAAGAAATGCAGGTGCCCAGCATGAGGCACCCTTAAAAAGATTAGTTAGGAAACAGGACTGTGGTCTAACAGCAGAGGACAGATCGCACCCTGCGACGTGTAAGGATGGATCCGAGCTGGACCTATAGCTCCACCGCCGGTGCTCAACAGCGCCAACGGAAGAAAACGAACTACTAGAACCTACCAGTGATGGCTCGCTGCTAAAAAGACACTGTGGCGAAGACCCCCCCTCCCCTTTCTGGACTTTCTACCCCCCCCCCCCCCGGACTAATTGCTTGTATTGAACTGAATTCCTCCCTCAACCACTTTGTATTGCTTTCAAAATGCTTCATCGGTCACTTTTAACTGTACATTGATACCGCCGGAGAGAGAGTCAGAACATGGTTCCATGAAAACGGTAAACTATGCGGATGACACCCAGCTCATTCTCTCATGGGAGGGGGAAAACTCAATCCCCATGGAAGCTTTTCACAATTGCCTAAGAGACACTGCAGGCTGGCTGCACTGTAATTTCCTCCAATTCAATTCCTCCAAAACCGAGGTTTTGTTTTGTCCCGGGAGCAGGATCCCTCGCCCTCTGCCGATGGAATTCTGGCCCCCGGAAAACCCAGACCAGCCTCAACCAGCTACCAGTGTCCGCAATCTGGGTGTCATGCTTAATAACAATCTTAGCATGGAAATGCAGGTAACCAAAACGGTCGCTACCTGTTCGGCCCTTATGCGCTCATTGCGTAAAATCTTGCCATTACTCCCCGCCGAGGCCCGAGCATTGATAGTCAGGTGCACCATTCTTAGTCGCCTTGACTATTGCAATGCTCTCCTGCTCGAGTCTCCAGTGGTACTTTTGGACAGACTTCAACGAGTCCAGTCGGCAGCAGCCAAACTGGCCCTTGGTTGGACCAGGAGATCCTCGGCCACAGCCGCTTTAGCCGAGCTACACTGGCTTCCCTTGAAGCAACGAATAGCCTTCAAGGCTCTCTGCTTGGTCTTCAAGGCACTGCACGAATCAGGCCCAAGACCCCTACAACAATTGTTCTCCTGGTATGTCCCTACCAGACATCTACGATCCGCTACAGCCTGTCTTGTGACGGTACCCAGATTCAAGAAGGTTAGGAGCGGGGGAATATCCTTCAGAGTAGCTGCCGCTAAGCTGTGGAACAGTCTGCCCGCCGACATTCGCCAAATTCCACAGCTCCTGCCTTTCAGGAAACGAATAAAAACGTGGCTTTTCCCCTAGTCCCCTGCGCCACGTCTATCCCCTTAAAACAGTTCCCACTGCTTCTAGTTCAGGAGTAATGCTTTCAGCGCCAGGATACCTGCCAGGTGACAGCTGCGCTTTACAAATGTTTTAAATAAATAAATAAAATAATAAATGTGTACATAACACGACAAATGTAAATTCATCTGTATTGCACCTCGTCTATCGCATCAACTGCACATAGTTATATGCAATCCGCCAGTATTAACAAACGCTATTTCATTGACCACCCATGGCTATATGTACACCCCGTCAGTTATGATAAACACGGAAATGAACTAACTCATGTTAAAAAGCGGCGACTGTGGAAAATGACATTGTATATGTACATAAGCGGCGTTCATTTGTGTTCACCATACCCCTAGCTGTAAGCAGAACGAATACCGCGAAGCAATGCCCGCATCATCTCGCCAGAATAGGCCCATGCACGCACGTACACGACAGCCATTTTAGGCACCAAGGCCTCTCTGCCCACTTCCGATAGCCAGCGTCTCTCTCTCCCCCTCACTCCCCAGCCTCGCAAGCATCCCCGACGGCCCCCGGTCTCTCATGCATAGGCCATAAAACCCTCTCCCTCTGCGCGACCTCGCTCTAAAAGTGACACCCCTGTCGGACCGACACCCCCTGCATTCCTCCCAGGAACACCCTTCCCCTCTTCTGATGACCCCCCCCCGGCAACACCTGGCCTCTCGACCCGGTCCCAAGTCATAAAACAAAGCCTCATGGATGTACTCCCCCTGGCCCCGCATAGCAAAACGTGATACACAAACCGAAGTGCCCGATCTTATCGCTTGCCCAACCTTAGATCTGACCCCCCCCCCCCTCTTGCCCTCGTGTCCTGTTGGAATGTCCGGCTGCAAAATTACAATCACATGTTACATTTGGGAGGGGAAACGACACCCGAGCGACTGGTGTGGGAATAGGCCTGAAGCTGGGATTCCAAACATGCCTTTTCGTACTTCAAAGTTTCTTTATTGCAATAAGGAATGTTTGTGCATCATAAACCTGTGTATAAAAGACGGAGCCTCAGAGAAACTTGTTAGAGCACCTCTTGAAGACATTGTGCATATGTCCGAAATGACAGGCTCTCCTCATGAGAAATAAAACTCTGTTCTTGCACTCCCGCTTCCAGCGCCCATCTCTTTATTTGGTAACTGGTCAAAATGGGAACTAAGAGGCGTCGTGTGCCAGCAGCCTGGGCATCGGTTGTAAATTGGGCTGTTTTTCCTCACTAATCCCGACTCATCGGTTGGAATTCCTCTGTTTCCTGATAGAAACTTCCCACTCTGTTCTTTAACTTCCTCCACACAAGGTGTCTCTTATAAAGTAAGAGATCTGTCACTCTCTAACTCTTCCTTACTTCTCTCTCAGGTATTTAGTACATTTGGTAGGCCTTCTAGCCTTAGCAATTCAGGCTATATTTCTGGGCCCTCTCCACTTTTGAGCTCTTCAATGATTAAAGTTCGACATTTTCACAAAGGTCTAGCCTATTCAGATCCCATTTCCCTGGACCAATACTCCAAAGAGGCGCTTCTTTGGTGGCTTCAACATCTAGACACCTGGAACGGGAGAACTATTTTCTCTGCCGCCCCAGATCTTGTATTAGACTCGATGCCAGTAGGGCCTGTTGGATTGCAAGATGTGGCCATTTCTTAACTGGAGGCAAATGGTCTCTGATGGGGTGATGCTTGCAGGTTCCTTTGCCCTCCAGTCATTTACCAAGGAAAAGGTAAGTTGCACCATTCTTCTTTGCATGGACAATCTGACTGCTGTCAGATATATCAACCACCTAGAGGTACAAAGTCCAAGGTTCTTGCAGAGCTTGCCAAACATCTTTGGAATCATAGCCTTCAAAGCAATCTTTCAGTGCGAGCAGCTTATCTTCCAGGAAAATCAAACGTTTGGGCAGGCTGGTGCTGTCAGGATTCCAACAATTGGCATTTGACCCCTTTTGTGTTCAATCATCTTTCTTCCACCTTTGGCAGAATGTTGATAGCTCTCTTTGCTTTCCGCCTCAACTCCCAGCTCCCTTCTTTTTTCAGTTGGAGACCAGATCTTCAAGCCCTAACTACGATTGCTTTTCTCCAAATTTTGCTTCAAGCTCTTCTTTATGCTTTTCCTCCTTTTCTCCTTATTGTGCATGTTCTGGCTCAAGCTCGCAGACAGCGATCTTCTCTTTTTTTTATAAATTTGTTTATTAGATTTTAAACAATTTAGATACAGAGAAGCACAGGTTCATACGTGAATTACATGCTTAGATAGATTGGCATGGGTTTAGCAGTTGATTATACATTGGTAGTGATCTTCATACATAATTGCCGCTGATCGTCATTACCGACCCAGGAGTACATGCATATTGAGGTAATCTCCATTGTTTGTGTGTCTTCGGTAGGGTGCCTATAAACATGTACCCTGGTGTGGGAGCTACGCCTATCTTTGGTGTCATTGGGAGTCGTGATTTTCTGTCCCCTCGATTGGGCTATATCCTCTGCCAACTAGTGTTGATACCAAACTGCTGGCCTGTATCTCTAACTGGTAATCCGGGTGTTGAACTGTGGTATTGATACGGGGTCAGCGGGGGGGATGGGGTTGTGCGAATGGGGGGAGTAGGTCCTCTATCCAAGTTTGCATGGTGATCTGACGGCCTACGGCTGCTCATGCGTGGGGGATTATCTCCCCTAAATTAACCTTGGGTTGTGCTCACATGCAAGAACTGCGATAGGGCGTCACTGGTTCGTGTGTGCTCCGATTCGGTGTGCTCGTCGCAGGGTCCTATTTGTGTGATGGGTGTTGACTGGGTTTGGGGTGCTTTGACTGGTTCATCCCGTGTGGCTTGCTGGCTAAATTGGTACAGTAGTTGTGCCCATTCCATGGAAATGTGGTGTTTGCGTGTTCCTTGACAGTGGTCTTCTCTAGTTCTAGTAACTCCATTTTGGCAAGCCCAGCCTTGGTATCCCAGCCTGTTGGAGATGGCATCGGATTTTCCAGTTTGGATTTCTCCCTTTCCGGAGTTACTGCTCAACCCTCTGGGTCAATCACAAAACATGATTGGAAGGCTCCATGGTTCTGATCGCTATGAGGATTTCAGGTCTTCCTGGAGAACCCCAGGAATATTGGAAGAAACTATCAGACTCATTCAACAGTCGAGGGCTCCTGGCACGTCCAAGCTTTATAGTTCGGCCAGGCTCACCTGGTGTAGCTGGTGTATAAGCAGGAAATCTGATCCCTTTTCAGGTGATGTCACATTAATTGTTAGTTTCCTAGCCTCTTTAGCCTTTCAGGGTAGGGCTTACCACACTTTCAATACATACAGGTCGGCTATATCTGCCGGGCATCATCGAGTGGATGGCAGACCCATTGGCAAACGTCCCTTAATTTGTCATCTGTTAAAGGGTGTAAGACATGTTAAACCTCCAGTTCCCAAGTACAATACAATGTGGGATGTCAATTTGGTGTGCAAATTGTTTATTTCATGGCAAGACAATGTTTCGCTTTCTCTCAAACAACTTTCTGCCAAACTCACTATGCTTCTTTGTTTAATTTCTTTGAAACAAATTTCATATGTAAAAGCTTTGGATGTGTCTTCCTTTCATTACTCTTATCTCTGTGTCTCCATTCAGGTTCATAGACATACCAAAACCAACATGTCTTCTGTTCATTACCCCTTTTTCCTTCTCAGATTAATTGTGTGTTGGAAATTGTTTAAAGTGTTATGTGCTGCAAAGTTAACTGCTGCCCAATGTTTGTTTTGAATTTGTTTTGTTTTCACTTCGATAGTTATGTACACTTATTGATAAGATGCAATGTTGTTCTTTGCAAAAAAAGGAAATAGGGATGTTTAACCTCTTTAAGCTATGCCTATGTTACATGCTTCTTAGCAGAAGGCGGAAAACGATGCTGTGTAAAAAGATAAATACGATTGTACAGAAAATTATAAGATGTATGTTTAATCTGTAAATTAACGCGATGGAAATCCCAAAATAAAAATTGAATTGCAAAAAAAAGTGTTATGTTACTCGTACTGTAGATTTGAGATCATCATCTTCTCAATTACTCATTTAATTTAAACAACCTCACAAGCCTGTTTTTTCCCCTGCCCTTGCCTGTTGGGTCAAATGGATTTGGTCCTTAGCTAGTATTAGTATTGACTTTTTTGGCACCCATTCGGCTAGAGGAGCCATGGATTCTCGGGCTTTCTGGGCTGGGGTTTCTTTACATGATATTCTCAAATTGGCAAATTGGTCAAATGTGAGTGCATTTAGAACATTTTATTGCAAACCGATTGCTCATGTTTCCGATTCTGTTATTGCAATGCTTTGAACATGCATAATGGGAACCTCCATGTCTTGTAATAAAATTTAGATTTTCCTAGCCATGGTGTTTGAAAGGCTAAATGTTATTAAAGACACAGAGGCGTGTATTAACCCACTACCATATTTTAACCCTCCCTACTGTTATTCTTTTGCAGTGCCAGCTCCTTCTGTTAAAGTTTGCATGAATCACTGTTCGCATGAGCTAAAGCCATTTTGTTCTTGGCAGTCATTTTAGATAGCCATGTGCTTTCTCCATCTTCCAGAGCCTTGCACATGCACAGAAAGACCTGTATCTGCCAGAATGCACCTGCTCCTAGTGTATAACTGTCAGACTATTGTTACTGATGTAAGCAGTTTAGTCTCTACTCCCACTCTGTTGACTAAGCAATTCTTATGTATCCCTATATGTATTTGTGTGCACACTTGTACTGCCTCTTTTTGAGTCTTCATGCTAACTCAGCAATAAACTGGCCATGAAAGGTTCTCTGTAATCCTTAGACTGTCTCATACAGCGGACTGAGGGTACTGTATGACGCAGTCTCCCTCAAGTGAGGGTAATAAATACTTCTTTTTGATATTACAGCTTCAGTGCCAATTTATTCTTTGTTGGTTTAAGGACCAGGTGTATCAGTGAACCCCTAAAAAGCTATTTATTTCTTCAAATGGTGCCCAACGTGGGGCTGAAACCCACGACCCTGAGATTAAGAGTCTCATGCTCTACCGACAATTAGTATTTACAAATGGTTTGGTTTGAGTACAGTCTATGGGCTGTCTCTTGTTTTTGTCCTAAGGGTTGATTTGTGGGTTGATTGTGGGTTTGAATGTCTATGTGGTTTGTGGTTTGACACCGGTGGTACTTGTGTGAGAGGGTAGCAATTGGGCTCTTTGTGTAAGAATGGCTAGCCTTAAGCACGCTGTGTTGTGTGTTATGAATGTGTGGCTCCCTTGTTGAAAATGTTTGGAATGAGCTCAATTTGGTTTGTTGTCATCAATTGTATTCTGTAGATGGCATTGGGGAAATTACCCTTTGAAATTTAAAAAATGAAAAATATAGCATATGGTAGGTAGCTACACGATACTATTAACAATAAAGTAGTAACAGAGTATAGATGTGTTGACCTTTCATTATTATATCGCTACAGTTGTAAAGCACAATATTAGAATTCACATTCAATAGGAATAAAATAGGCCTCATAGAAAGGAAGAAAAAACAAAATTGTGTGCTTTGCATAACTAGGACTCCATACAAAATGTTACAGCATTTATCCTTATATATTAATGTTAAAAAGGCATTCATATCATCTGAGTGAATTGGTTGTTGCTGTAATAACCACAACATTACAAAACAATAGATTTTGACTGGCTTGAAATGCCTGACTTTTAAATAGACTGTGACCGTGCTAACATTTCAGCACCAGAAAAATAGTTTTCAAACTGCTGTGTTTAAGCAAAGGGTTTTCTCCTGAGAAAGCGCTGCTGGTCCGAGCACAGCTGAGTAAATAACACATAGCTATTCCTGACCGCAGGCTACAGAGGGAAAATGCTGGGTCAACTAGATCTTAAGTTACTGCAGCATTGTATGAAGGCACGTGCGTTAACAAGTACTGATTTTTGAAAGTTAGGATTACAGTTTTATTATTTTGGATCAAATAAAAAGGATTAAAAGTAGGGATTTTCTTTCTTGTTGCCTTTTTAATAAGCACATCCGTGGATCTGATGGGAAAATAATTACTGTCTTTTAAAAATTGACACAGACTTTTCATGTTTCAGCTAAACCTCTGTGCTTAGTGTTATAAATGAATGCATTTAAAGGTGAAAGGAAAGGAACGAGGCTTGCTTTTCATATGTGGAACCATCAAAAGGGTTGGTGAACATTATTAAAAAAAATTGACTATATGAAAGAAAAAAGTGATTAAAATAATTGCACTAAAATCGTTTTTGATCTTTAATAATCATACTGTGAATAGTATATAACTCCTAGCATCAAAGTTGAAATTTTGGCAGCTCTTTTCCACAATGTGGGGAATAAAATGAGAAATGTCACTTTACCCAGTCGTACAAAAACTCATTTTATAAGGGTGTACCTTATACATTTCTGATCCACCTTCCCCCCATCCCTGGGATATCTAGGGGAGACCCTGGGGGTCTCTAATATGCCAAAACATTGTAGGTTATTCATTTTTAAGTGCCTCTACCGCCAAAGTCGAATTTGGTAAGAATTTACTTTTTAAAAGCAGTTCTGCCACTCAGGGCAGTTCTCAAACTGATCTCAGGCTTCAGTAATGCACACATGCAAGTTCAGAACAAACAGCTGACCTGTATAGTGCACACAGCACACCACGGTCTGCACACAAATGGAAATAAGTATAAAGAAACCAGCAGAAATTATTATCCTACCTTTAAATTATTGGCAAACAGGTACGAAACAGGACTGCCTTTCAGCTGTGATTCTCCACAGTTGCTTTGAATTGGAAATTCCGCATGGCATAGTCCTTCTCAGACAGGGGACAATAGGTTTAAGGGTCAGAGGCCAAGGTCTGTTTTTAGAACTGACCAGCCCTACTGAACGTGAAATTTCCACGCAGAGAGACACTGTCAGTATGTGATTTCTACATTACACTATGGAAGCTTGTAATGCTGAAGAGTAGTTTAATCAACTGATTTCTTTGTTTTAATTAAATATCCTGATTCTCACACTGTAGGGTAAAGCACTACAAGTAATGTTTTAGGTAGCATTAGCTAAAGGAAATATTGCATATTCTGTTAGGAGCACATGGGGATATCACTGTTTTCTTGAGACATAATACAAGTGTAGGAGATATGCAGGTGGGGTTTATCCTATTGAATAACATTATCAAGGGATAGGAGCGTTTGTAGGTCACATGCAGAGAATAGCTCTGCTACGTATACAATACTAATGTTTTTAGTTTAAAGATTACTGTGTAAGGGCTTCAATAAGGAGGCAATGAAATTCAGTTTGCATTCATGCGCCCTCATGTTACACTAGTACAATTGCTAAAGGAATTGGTAGTTGGTTATTAATGTTTTATAGCTAGTTCAATGTGCTATTTACCTCCTACAAGTTTGTTTGTGCCCAGCTGCCAAAAATAGGGGTAGATAGTGTTGACAGAAGGTAAACCTGTTTCAGGTTTCTTACTGTCGAAATGGGGGAAAGGCGGTTAGCTCCTGTGCAAATTAAGGGTAAGCAAATTTATGTTTTCTCTCTCTTTTTCTCACTCTCTTGTGGGCCTGTCTAAAGCTGTCTAGGAAACGGCCACAAGACATTTAATTGGCTATTCAGTAATACTGTTTTGAAAAAACTGTTAGCATTAATAAAATGAATAAAAACATACGCCATGTTACTGCCCATGCTGTCTGATGAAATTATGAAAGGATGAGTAGTCTAGGTTGCTTTTCCCTTATTTGACCTTTAAGGGGAACTAGATGTGGGTAGTTTTTGTTCTAAAATTCTCAGGTGATAACACCATTATTGTTTATGTTATTCTCATGCTACATACAGTTTTGCAAGGGCATTGCTTTTTATTAGTTAGTCTGTGTAAATAAGCTGAAAGCCCTTATTAGAGCTGGTGAATAGGGTTTTTTTCCGTTGAAAATGATGTTGCAGTGTTTCAGATCGTGAAAAGTAGAATGCACAAGGTTCATAATGTCAGGAAAGACGCCCATGTGATCCTCAGAAAACATTTGTGAAAGGAAAATATTGTTTTATAGGAGTTTGTTTGTCATAACATGTTCTGCTGGAGAAATTTATGTACCCACTATGTTCAAGTTTTTTTTAGCTATTTATGTAATAAGAATCCCTGTTAAATTAGCAGTGTTAGATTTTCCCGCTGCGCCTATTAAATGAGAGTATGGTCCTAAGCGTACAATGTAGGTGTCGTTATGAAAGAAAAAGCATTTTAGAAGTGTCTGCAGTCCTGTACAAGTAGTGAAAAGTTATGACTTATGAAACACAAGCTTGTTAAGACAAGAAGCACAAAAGAATGCTTATTCTTAGAATTCCTTTTCTTGAGGTTCTTCAGATGAATGATATAGGAATACACAAATGTAAGGATTTAGAGTATGTCTGTATTGTTTTATTTTTTCCTCAATATTTATTAAATGAACACAGACTTCCTTGGCTGTTTGGGATTGGGAGAAGCAAATCAAATAGTGTAACATATTACTCTTGTCAGTTCACCAAAGAGTTCCTTTTATACTTGCCAATAGGTCCAGGGTGTTTTTTTTACAAGATAGATGAAGTGGCTCTTGGGTGCTTTCCTAGTGTATGGGGTACCTCAAGCCTAAAGAAGTATTCTGAGACTATCCTCACTGTTGATAGATTATTTGTATGCCTTGTCTAAAGTCCGTTTGTTCTGTCCACCAATAGATATTTGTTGCCCTACAACCATTGCCAGAGGGGCCTGGACATCAGATCCAGTCTGGGGAGTCAGCACCAGTCCAGCTTGAAGCCAAGAGGAAGGTAACCAGCACAGGCGTTTGCTGGCAACTAAGACCTCAGTGAAAGTGAAAGACTGTCTTGGGCGAAAGACGGGGTCACCAATCAGAATGGAGAAGTCGTGGATCCAGTTTTTGATGCCCAGCTGAGAGAGTCACAGACTGACAAGGAGGCAAGGAGGTTTTTGCTTGAGGTGACCCCCTTTGAAACAAGGGTTGCTTCAGGCCTCCGAGTCCTGGTCCCAAAGTGAATGCAAGTCTGCGCCTTTGTTTGTTGATCAAGGAATGCCTGGGAATACTGGGTACAATCTGTGGCCCCAACAAAAGAGCAGTGCGCCAGCGGAGCAATACAGGAGTTAGGGAAGGACTTGAGTTCAGGGTACAGGTGCTGTGCCCTTGGTGTCTGTTATATTAAAGTGAAGAAAACGGGTGTATTGCCTGAGACACTGGACAGGATCGTTGAGGGTATTTGCCCTGGAAGGTGATTGCCCTATCCTGAAAGAAGAAACTTTTCCCGTAAAACTGGGCCGTGATTGTTTTCTTGAGTTGTGAGTTGTGCAGCTCCACCGTGGGAACAACAAGAGCCTGCCTGTGAGGCTCCAACGGACACAGGGAGAAGACTACCCTCTGGCTCGTTGTACAGCGGCTTCAATTTCCCAAGGACTTCATTTTGTTAGTAATGAACCCCTTCGGTCGTCCCATTTTTTAGGAGGATCAGCCCTTTGTGGCCCCTCGTCCTAACTCCCATGGTCCCGTTTGGTCCTCCTGGTCCCCTGCAGCCGAGATAGTTTTTGTAATAATCCTTGTATTTTTTAAATATTTGCATTAGGAATAATGTTTATTCTGAAAGAGAATCGTTTTGCTAAACAATTGATAAATTCTTCTTTGCCCTCCTCCTAAAGTATATTGATTGATACTCTAGCCCTCATGAAAAAAACACTGGAAAGGTATATTGAAAATGTTTTTTACAGAGAATTGGACTGGATGGTTTTGTGATTTGCTTTCTGCTTGGGGTTGAAAAATATTGATGGTTCTGTTTGTAATAATAGCCATTATTCTCTCCTGCTATCGTATGTTAATTATGATCCAAAGCTCTGTTCCCTTTGTGCTCCTGCTTATACCTTATATATATACCCGCTTAACAATATTTAGAATGAAAAATGCCCACCTTGCAGGGGATTAGGTATTGATGAATTTATGAGAATAAATGTGTAAAATATTTTCCATGTTCCTTCTAGATCATAGGGATGTCTTTAGCTCATGCTAAAAGGACCCTCTGTTAAAGTTTGCATGAATCGCTGCTAGCATGAGCATTTTGTTCATGGCAGCCATTTTAGTTAGCCATATGCTCGCCATGTGCTTTCTCTCTCTTCCAGAGCCTTGCACATGCTCAGAAAGACCTGTACCTGCCAGAATGCACCTGCTCCTAGTGTATAACTGTCAGATTATTCTTACTGATGTAAGCAGTTTAGTCTCTCCTCCCACTCTGTTGACTAAGCAATTCTTATGTATCCCTATATGTGTTTGTGTGCACACTTGTACTGCCTCTTTTTGAGTCTTCATGCTAACTCAGCAATAAACTGGCCGTAAAAGGCCCCTGTTCTTTGTACTCCTTAGACTGTCTCATACAGCGGCTGAGGGTACTGTATGACGCAGTCTACCTCATGTGAGGTTAATAAATACTTCTTTTTGCTATTACAGCTTCCGTGCCAATTTCTTCTTTGTTGGTTTAAGGACCAGGGGGCAGATTTATGTTAACTGGCGCATCCCCAGGGATGCGCCAGTTAACATGCGCCACAGTGCGCCACGCGGCGCACCATGGGGCAAAAACGGCACAGATGCGTGACGCATCTGTGCCGTAAAGGTGACGCATTGCTGGTGTTGCGTCGCAAGCGCGACGCAGCTCCAGCAAGGCTCGGGGGGTGCCCCATCTCCACAATGTTGCGTCAAGACCTACGCCTGCTTCAAGCAGGCGCAGGCTTTTGACGCAGCATTGGCCTGAAAGTGACTGAGTGAAATCTTATAGATTTCACTCAGCCACTTTTGCGAGGCGCACCTGCCCCGGAACGCCCACCCTGCGCCGGAACGCCCACAAGCGGCGCAGGGCTTTACAACGTGACGCATCTGCCTAGATGCGTCACGTTGTAAATCGTTCGTAGGGATGCGCCACGTTTACGCCGCCTTGCGTGACACAACAGCGGCGTAAACGTGGCGCAAGTGCCTCATAAATCTTCCCCCAGGTGTATCAGTGAACACCTAAAAAGGGTTTTATTTCTTCACTTACACCAGCACTTCCTCCTAATTTGGCTGGGACACCCCACACAATCTGGCTTTAGGCCAACTTACTCAACTGGTGTAACCAGGCGCTTTATAAACCCAAACTAAACTAAACTAAACAGTTTCTCTCATACAGGATTCAGTACGTCAGCATGGATTTCCATTCAAGTGTGGTTTCCATTATGAACATTTCTTCGCGAACTGTTTCATGGATTTTTTCATAATGTTATTTACCTTTTATTTTGTTCTTGTGTTTATTTCTTTACCTGTTTAACTTCTCGCTTCAATAAAAGAGGATTTGGTGTTCGCTGTCAACTGTGCATGAACAACTATTTTGTAGGAGAGTTCATGTTAAAATCCACATAGGCCTGCCGCTGCATGGTGAATGTTTCTATGGTATACCTGGAATTATTATTATACTTGGTAGCTCCTACTCTATCAATCAAATAGCTCAATATTTTAATTTTTTTTCTTTTTTTTAAAGACCATTATTGTACATTTCTAATCTTACACAGTATGTAGCCTACAACCCCAGGGGCCGGCCGCAACACGATCAAATGCAGTTCAAAAACTGTCGGAGTAACACAGCCCATTTGCCGACATCCCAGGGGTCCGGCGGCGTGATACAACAATGTTTGTACATAACTCGCATGGTTACACCTGATAATTATAGGTCCGGGTTTTCTGTTTTATAGCAACAACCTAACTTGAATGTGAGACTAACCAAATATAAGCCGTAAGGCAGACAATTTATTAAGAACACAACACCTGTCCCGTCCTGTTTGTGACATTTGCAATCTGTGGGTGGACAAAGACCTCCACCCGAGGCTCGTTTAGCGTAATGCTCCCCTTCGGGTGTGTGACTCAATGTAGGTGCTGTACTAATTCAGGCTAACCAGTCTACCACTCCCTCCCCTTCAGTGTTACGTATCGTCATGGAACTCCAGGGTCTCTATGCCTGCACACCCCTCCCCATCTCCTCTTACTCATCCTCTTCCTCTTCGTCTGATGTTATTTGCTCATCCTCCTGCAGGGGTTCGCAAATCTCCCCCCTGAATACATTCCACGGGGTCCATATCTTGTTCCATTTACGTGGGCAGGCCCTGGCTGTGTAGACTGCCCTCTCTGTAATCATCACCCTATCCATGTTCGTACACCATTGTGTCAGCGTGGGGGCCTCTACCGCACCCCACTTCTGTGCTATATCACGTTTCGCTATCATCATACCTATCGTGGACCACTGTTGGCCTTGTCTTGTGAGATCGTTCGGTTCCCATATATTTAACAGGCATTTACGTGGCTCAGGGACTAGGGACAACCCCATTGTTTGAGATATGGTGCGCATTATTTGTCTCCAATACTCCATGATGCGAGGGCATTCCCATATAGTGTGAAGAAGCGTTCCCTCCTCCCCACATCCGCGCAGACAGTAGGGATGTTGTGCCCTCTGTATTAAGTGTAGTGTTGTTCTTGTGTAATACACCCTGTGTAAAATCTTAAGCTGCACGAGACGGAACTTAGCCGATATGCCCACCTCCCTTGGTGATGCCAATGCTTCATTCCATTCCGAATCATCCATGTCTCCTAATTCCGCCACCCATTTACCTCTCAATTTTAATGTAGGGTCCGGTAGGTTGTTGAGCAATTTGCGATAAGTGAGTGATGTAGCTCATTCTTGCATGTAATCTGTGAGGAGGCGATCTTCAAGAGGAGATGCCTCTGGGACCTCCGAGTCAGGTGGAAGGGCAGTAAGCAGTGCGTGCCGAATCTGCACATATCTATACGATTCCGTCAGTCCTAACTCATATTGCTGTCGCAGCCTAGTGAAAGGGACTACCGTACCTTTATCCCACAGGTTTCCCACTGTTGATATACCAATGTTGTCCCAGTGTGTAAAGTCCTTACAGTGCCTCAGGTTCCCCAAGGTTCTGGTGTCCCACAGTGGGGTAAGCTTAGTGATTCGCCCCTTCCATCCCAGTTTTGCCTGTGCCGTGTGCCACAGTGCGGCAGTAAGTCTCGTGGGTCCCACCAATTTGTTCACGAGGCGTTTATCTTAAAGAGTTGCCAACATGCTGTTGGTACCTAACTGTGCCCTGTCAGCCTTGTAGGCTGGGTCTTCCTGGGGTGCGTGAAGCCACTGGTTAATGGGCTTCAATTGAGCCGCCCAGTAGTACAATTGAAGATTCGGCAGCGCAATCCCCCCGTCGTACCAACCCCTGTTCATTTTATCCTGCGCTATACGTGCCGGGCGATTGCTCCATAGGAGGCCGGATACCAACGCTGACACCCGCCTGAAATATCCGGGTAGTACTGGGTATGGTGTGTTATCTAGGGCATATAGGAATCGCGGCAGCAACATCATTTTGTAGAGCGCCGCTCTGCCCAGTAGCGTCAAGGGAAGTGTCGCCCAATATTTAACGTCGTGTTTCAACCGTTCTAATGGTGGCTTAAGATTTTTGTCAAAGAATTCCATTGGGTATTTGGTGACATGGATGCCCAGGTACTTAAAGGAAGACCCCGCTATTCTTAAAGGGCAGTCATTGTCAAGAACCGGGGCCGGTCCCTTCAGTACATACATCTCGGACTTCGCCCAGTTTAGGGTGTATCCAGATTCTTTCCCCTGCTCGTCACACAGCGCCAGAAGTGCCGGTATACTAAGATCCGGGTCCGTGAGGTATACAAGCATGTCATCCGCATAGAGCGAGAGACGATCCTCCCACCCCTCTGCCCAGGTAATCCCTTTCAATAGTGGGGTCGAGCATATCAGTATCGCCAGAGGTTCCAACGCTATTGCAAAGAGTAGCGGTGATAGGGGGCATCCCTGCCGGGTGCCTCGTGCTAAAGGGAACGTAGGGGAAATGTGGCCGTTCGCCACAACCTGCGCTATGGGATTAGTATACAACAACCGAACCCAAGCAATGAAGTTAGGGCCAAACCCCATGTGCGACAGGACCTCGAAGAGGTATTGCCATTCCACCATATCAAAGGCCATTTTCGCATCAAGAGGACAATATGACCGCAGATTCTGATTGCGACTGTGCCCCACCCAGTACCCCATGCACCCGTATCAGATTAAGGGCGGTGTTTCTGTGGGGCATAAAGCCCGACTGGTCTGGGTGTATCAGGTGTGGGAGGTGGGAGATCAGCCGGTTAGCTAGGAGTTTCGCCAATATTTTAACTTCCGCATTGAGAAGGGATATGGGGCGGTACGATGTACACTCCACCGGTGGTCTCCCGGGTTTGGGGATCGCCACAATAGTGGCGGTCCATTGATCCAACGGAAGTTCAGCCGTAGCCAGGCTTTCGGTGTACATAGCCAATAAGGGCCCACTGAGCCGTTCCGACATAGCTTGATACCATTCTATCGGGATACCATTTGGTCCCGGTGCTTTCCCCGACCTCACTGCGTGTATGGCCTTTTGTATTTCCTCAGTCGTGATGTCCGCCTCCAGTTCCTCAACTGCCTCCGGCGCCAGCGTTTGTGTGGCTATGTGACTAAGTGAAGCTCGCGCCACGTCCGCCGACACAGCTCTATCTGGGGTGTATACGCCTTCTAAATGTTCTGCAAGGGCCTTCACTATCTCTTCAGGGCTTGTTTGCGCTTTCCCCTCCTTATCGTACACTTGTTGTATCCCCTTAGTGCATCCCCCTCTCTTGTCCAACCAGGCCAATATTTTCCCTGCCTTATCCCCTATGTCGTAGATCCTATGTGTAGCTGCGATAATCTGTTCAGCTGTCTGATGTCGTAAGTGTTCCCTATGTTGCTGCTGACGTAGGAGTAGGGTGTGGGATGTATCTGGCGACGGGTTTGTCATATGGGCCACGTTTGCAGCGTGTAGTGCTTATCAAGCTCGGACAATTCTAGTAGCCTCTCGCGCTTATAGCCTGTAATGGCCGCTATAGCCTTTCCCCGTAAAACCGTCTTGTACGCCTTCCATAGAACCGCGGGAGACTGCACCGATGTTGTATTTTCAACAAAGTAATTTGTGGTCGCTTTCCTAAGCGCTTTTCTAACTTGGGGACCTTGAGATATGATGCGTGTATGGGAAAGATCCTTCTACGTGATTTCTCCTGGGTGGATAGGGTCAGTACTACTGGGGAATGATCTGATATCCCCCTAGGTTGGATTTCAATGCTATCTACGTGCTGCAGGCCGTTTCCCAACGCCAGGAAGTAGTCTATCCGAGACAAACTGTTGTGCACCGTGGAGTGGTATGTGTATTGTCTCGCATTGGGGTGCGTGTGCCTCCATATGTCCACCAATCCCAGGGCGGTCAAGAATCTTTGGAAGCTGGAAGGACCTTGAGCCTGGGTCACCACCGGGAACCTATCCACTAAAGCGTCCACTGTCGCGTTAAAGTCTCCTCCGACCACAATATCTCCCTCAGGTAGGGTCAGGAGAAAGTCGCCCAATGCTGGTAGTGTAACTGTGTGGAGTGCCGGAGGGATGTACACCGAAACAACATTCAGAAGTCTCCCCTCCCACTGCCCCTGAATCGCCGCAAAACATCCCTGGTCGTCGACCTTAGTGCTCAGTAGTATGAAGGGTGAAGACTTCCTGACTAGAATACCTGTGCCCCTGGAACCAGACGTAAAGTCTGAGTGCACCGCCATCGTGTATCCCCTTCTGTCTAACGCTTTGGACGCCCCCCCCCGGTGAGGTGTGTTTCCTGTAGAAGTACCAAGGCTGGTCCCTGCCTCTTCACTGCATGCATTACCAATCCGCGCTTGATCTTGTCTCCCAGCCCTCGCACATTCCATGTCATAATTCGGAGAGGTGCGATCTGCGTCTTCAGTGTCCCCCCCTCAGATGTAGTGGATTGGTAGTCGTGCATGTTCACTCTTGTAACCATATCTGTGCCAACTGAGTCCCGTAACCGGAGTGTGTTGTCCGTCCCAGAAACCTAAGCAGTGTGCGTGCCCCGTGTTGTGTCTCGCCCTTACTTGTAGAACTTCAATAACAACAAGACTGCCCCCCCCTCCCTGCCTCCCTGCTCAACGGACATACAACCGCCCGCCCCCCCAACTTAGCAGAGTGCTTTACCCAACCCATGAACAGTGTACTTGCATGCTGGGGTAGAGTGTCCCCCGGAGCCGGCGGCCCCCCTGCCCTCTTCAGAGACCCCCAGGCCAGTGTCCAAGCGCGACCAACCGTCAAAGTTCTTATCGATCATCACTCAGGAGTGTACCGGGTATTCAGGATTCCACACCCCCTTCTGCTCCAAGGTGTTCCTGCGTAGGCGACCTGTCCGCTCCGTTTCTGCCCGACGTCTGTGATCCCATTTGGCTGTCCTCTCGGTGGCTCCGGTTAGACCTGTGCAAGCAGCGGAACTGCCCTACTTGTCTCCAACCCTCCAGCCAGTCGTGGGCCGCTTCTGGCGTGTCGAAGAACCAAACCTTATTGTCCGCGACTACTCTTAGCCGAGCCGGAAAGAGCATTGAATAAGACAGTTCTTTTGCCCGCAACGCCTTTTTGACCTCTAGGAAAGTCCTCCTCCGGTGAGAGACCTCAGCTGTGTAGTCCGGGAAGAAGGCCACAGCGGAGTTTTGGATCTGGATTGATGATGACACCCTTGCGCCTGCAAAATGGCGTCCCGGTCCTGAAAGGTAAAGAGTGTCGCCAGTATTGGTCTCGGGGGGGCCCCTGGTTTGGGTTTCCCACCGGGGACTCTGTGCGCCCTCTCCACTGAGAAAAAGTGTGAGAGCCCCTTGGGCTGTAATTGCGTCTTGATCAGCTCCTCTACGTAGAGGTCCATTGGGCGTGTACCTTCCGATTCTGGTACCCCAAGAATTCGGACGTTATTCCTTCTCGAGCGCCCCTACTGATCGTCCAGCTTCTCCTTGAGCGATTTGTTTTTGGCCTCCATTCGCTCCATCGCTATTTGTAATTCTGAAACGTCCTCTACCAAGGATTTCGCGACCACCTCGACCTGTTTCACTCTCTCACTCATTTTGTGAAAGTCTGCGCGCAAGAGGGTGACCTCCGTGGCAGTTGACCCCACCGTGGCTTGGACCTGCGCCAGTGCTCGCATTACGTCTTCAAACGTTGCCTTCTTGGACCCCTCACCTTCTGATGTCTTCCCCGTGGACGTGGGAGGCTCCGCATGGGGGGATTGTGTTTGTCATAGGCAAATTTGTCAAGCTTAGATTGTGTCGAGGTGTGTTTCGAGCCTCTGCTAGCCATGGTTCACTCCGTCAGTGCCTCACCTCTACTGGGCCGTTGGTTTGTCCCCTGGGGCTCACGACCTCCGCCGGTCCCTGGGCGTTCTCTACGGCCCCCGAGTCCTTTAATCTCCCTTGCGTGTTGAATGCCGGGTGGCTGGCGGGTAGGCACGATGCTTTAGGTGATTTGTGCTGGAGTACACGCCCCTCCGTACATATATCCTCCTCAGCAGTCCTTTATGCACAGGGATCTCCCAAATTAGCCTCCCGCGTGAGTGGGGCCCTCAGTGCCTGTAGCTCTTGCGAGTGTCTCTCTGCATGCAGGCTCCAACTGCCGGAGATGACTGCAGGCCGACGCGCTATGTCACGGTGCGTTTGGGCCGGAGCGCGACCCCTGGTTCCCGAGTTAGACCTGCGCTGCTATGCCGGAGAGTGTGACCTTATTCTTCCTCCGGTCCAGGTGTCTTCCTTGTGCCGGGTCGTTACCAGTGCATGCGCTAACTAGCCTGAAAGCCGCCTCACTCCCGGAGCCTCTCGGTTATGCTGCCGCCATGTTCGGCTGCTAGCCACATCCCCCTTTTATTTCTTTTTTGATCAGCTGTTTCCTTTACCCTCATGGCATAGTTACTAAATCTTTTAAGGCAGGCAATTTAACCTTATACATAAGATTCTCGATAGTGTGCACATTTAGAACACCTTTTGTTCCTTGTTGAATCACTTCTTCCGCCACATAACAATTTAGTATATTTTTTTGCGTTTTTAGGCAACTGATGAAGGAATTCATATACTTGATGCTTTCTAGGGCAACAAAAGATGAGAGGGCAAACTCTAGTCTTATTCTGCGTTCTCGATTTGACTCCCTCAGATTAATTAACTTCCTAATGCACATCCTAACTATAGTTTCGGACCAGCTTATTGAGGATTGAGGCCAACCTATTGTACCATACAGCAACACAGATACTAATTTTTCTTGTACCACCGTAATATTAGGGCACATGACACCACCTCCATAATTAGTCCCAAAGGACTCCTTCTGTTATCTTCAGAGCTTACTTGCTCACCTGTGTGAATTGAAGTACCCATTTCAATAAACCATCAATTATCATGACCAGAATTGTACACTGCTTAACTAGTTCAATCCTAGGCATTCCAATAAACCAAGGGAGTTTCAGGTTATGACATCCAAATTACATGTCTTGTTTATAGTAACCGCAAGGTCGTTCCTTATGTTGAAATTGTGCACTTTGGTCAGCTGATGTTGTAGCCTCTTTTGCGTCATTGATAAAATCACAACGCCATCTGCTTAACACCAGACATGTCACTTTAGTATTTGCAAGTTTGGGGGAGTCCCCAAAGGATGATCCAGGATTGCCGTTAGATCCAATATATAAAGGAGCCAGATAAATCTTTGCCTAAGACCGTTATTAGTGCAAATTTTATTTCGCTCTGAACCATGTATTGCTATATAGTTCAATAATGAAGTTCAATAAGGCTTGATCAATTCCCCAAGCAGCAACTTGTTCCATAATTTTAGACCATTCACTTTATTGAATAGTCTATGAAGCATACAAATAATTTATTCTCATTTGTTACCTGTGTCTTCTGAATCAACGTAGTCAGGGCTATGATATTATTTATTGTTGAGCAATTCTAACAAAAATCTGTTTGGTGGGATGAAATATTGATTTTGCAGTGTGATCCAATCACTTAGATGACATAATAGAAGTTTTGCAAATAGTTTTGCATCAGAGTCTTGCAGGGCAATTAGCCTATAACTCGTGGGGGTCTCTTGGGACCTTTTGTAAATATGGGCTAAATAATGGTACCTTTCCACAGCGGACGCCATTTAGCCATATAGATTATTGAGTTGATTATCACATAAATTAAGGCACCCCAGTTACTTGGACTCAGTTTATAAGGGCCATAGAAAGATCATTTGGAACCGAAGCTCGTAAGTTATTAGCTTTCTTTATAAGGGTTACTATCTCCATATTAGAAATCCTGTATTTCATATAAGGTCCTTCCAATCTTGACCAATCTTGACCATGTAACAGGTTGCCCATACTAGATCTCTGATAAGTAATTATTACATTTTTGATAAGGGAAAAGACGGTTTCCCCTAATGTATAGGAGTTTGTTCCAGTGCCCACCTGTGCCCAAAATGTTTTGGTATTTTTCATCAAAATTGTTGTTTGAAAATCTACTGAAAGGAGTGCCTGGTGTCTGTTTTATAATATTGTAAATTTCCTTTCTTAACACCATTTTAAGTTTTTTTTTACTGTGGGTCCCAGAGATTTAAAGGGTTTCCCCATTAGCGTATTTAACCTTTACTGTATTTAACCTTGTGGCAAGTAGCAATATCCCATGATAACCCTGGTAAGTTGTTCTTTAAAGTCTTCTTTAATATCAGTATGAGGCTCTGACCCCACAGACATTGTGATTTGTTTTCCAAGCCTATATTCCACATGAGCCTACTTCCTCCCTTGACAAGCATTTCCCTATTAGTCAAAGAGTAATGAGCTATCAATCACGAAAATTTAAGATATGAGTATTATGATCACTTTCCAATCCGGGAATAATACAAAGTACTTTATTAATTTAAAGGAGGAGTAGTGTACAAAAAAAAGTGTACATCAAAGACTTTCCCCCACTGGAGGCGAAGGTTGTTTGAACAGATTGATACTTTGAAAATCTGCCAAATAAAAGATGTAAGCCGAGATCGAACAGGCTTACTAATGTAGTGCACAGGTTGGTATTAAAGTGAGCAAAAATGGGTCTGGGCCCTGAGTTGATTTTGTCTGGTAAATCTGCTTCAAGATCATCTCTTCTGTTTTATAGTAATGAGCAGTTAAAATTCCCTTTTAAAAGTATTGGAGCATTTTTGCATGTGCTACCAGATCTCCCGTTTGCACCAGAGTATATATTCAAGTATTCCTATCTTTGGGGAGTGCCGGCAGTAAGTAGACATTATTAATAAAGAAAAGGCCTTTAGCGCCTAACTTCACCCACACCATGATTAGGTATTTCCTTTTTAGGATCAAGACATAATTTGCCCAATACATAGTTGATTGTAACAGAATTGAAAGGCCTCCACTCAGTCTTCCCATATACCCTTTATGTGCTGAAAAATCAAACATAATGCTGTTCTGAAAAGGAGTGGCAGTTTGTTTCAAGTTTTTTTTTAAACAGAATTTTATTGTCACTTTCTCCATCATCCATGTAAACAATTACAAAACAAACGTCATAGTAGGACAACATCAACATGCACCCCCAACCTCCTCTGTGGTGTGTTCCCCCAAATTAAGTCAGTGGGTCAAACGTTGGGCAGATCCCATCTCCTCAACCTCAAGCAGGCCATGGCTGTCAAATCACACCGGGCACCCACCAAGATGGGAACAGTGGTGGGGGTGACAAGCAGAGCAGAATCTCCGATATCAGGTTTCCCATCCAGGGTACCCTCTCCCAGGGGACACTCTAGCCGACGCACTTTCTATCGCTCTCTATCAGCTAAAATCGTATTGCATGTTTGCACAAAGTCAGTCCTTCTCCTACCCTGGTGTACCCCTCTCAGCAGCGCTGCCCCCTCCCAGGCAGACCAGCATAACGCATCCGCCCTCCATCCCTCCCAGGTCCCTCAGGCATCTTCCAATGCATCGTAATCCGGAGCTTGGCAAGTGCCAGAGCCAGGTCAAGAAATTATTTAGTGACTTTATGCTTGGCAGGGCAGGGGTAGATGCCCAGGAGGCAGAGCCTAGGCGAAGGGGTCAAGGACCATTCCAGGGACTGCACTAGCATTCGCACCACCTCTGTCTAATACGTAGTCAAGCGGGGGCAACTCCAAAGCGTGTGGAGAATATCACCACGATCATCCTGGCATCACAGGGATTTCAGCAGGGTTGGTGGGAAATACATGCTAAGCTTCAGGGGTGTTAAGTATGCCTGGTGCAAAACATAAAAGTGTATGAGCCTAAGCCTGGCATATCGAGAAATCTTGGTCGCAGCCTCCCACAGCTTAGATCAATCTTTGTCTAACAGGGGGGAGCTCAAGTTTGTTTCCCAATATTTGCAGATTGGGACAGTGGAGCTCACAATTCTCCATGCAGAGCACCATAGAGTCCCGAACCCAGAGGGTGTGTCTCGGTGGCAGCGCAGAGAAATTGACAGCCGTGCAGTAGCTACGGCTCAGTTCCTCCTCCCTCCATATCCTATGCGCCGCCACGGTTAAGGAGCCATGTAGTCGAAACTTCCCGTCCGGAAGGTCAAAGGTGGCACGCAGGTATTCAAATGGTCACAATACACCAACCACATATAGTACACCGAGTGTTGAGTACTACCGCCTCCTCCACTCCTTCTTATTTCCAGGATTATTGAAGACATATTATATGATATGAGTTAATAAAGTCCTTGAGATTTGTATTACTATCTTTCAGCTGGTGCTCCAGGCCTGCAATGTTCCATGAGCAGACCTTCAAGCAGACCAGATCGATCTCTGATCCTTTACTGCTATGATCCGGAAACCCATTCAGGCAACTGTTCGGTTTCTGGGCTTGCAGGTATTAGGACCACTCTTTTATTTGCTTCTTTACTTGGAATAGTGATTCTAAAGTTGTGAACCATGTTGTGCCAAATATTCCAGGCCTTTGAAAGAAGACATGCGTGTCAGAACTTTTTTTTATATATACACACTGAGTGAGAGTCAGAGGAAAAAACCCAGCACATCCTACTGCCTTTAATTTATACACACAAATCAGGTGTTAGCGTATTTCTGATAATTGAAGGGCGAAACTACTTCCTCACATGCAAGAGGACTCCTTACCTATCAGCTCAAAAATAGATATTTGAGAGGTCGCATCACCTACCACTTCTCATGGCATGCTTCATCCTTGGTGACCCCCCACACTGGAGTACTCCAGTACTACATCAGTGGACTCAATCAAAACTGGGAGTTCTTTAATATTATTTCCTGTCCAATAATAAAGGTCCAGATAAACAATGAAAAAAATACCTAAGGGAATACCGCAAGAATATTTCATTATCAATTCTTCAACAACGTTCAACCCCCTTGGTGATTCCACATGAGCTTGGACCCCAAACTTCATTGTGTTCTGTCATCCTCTCTCTTAGTGACCGGTATTTTGTCAATGACAAAATATCTTAGCAATTTGTTATCCCCATTATGGAACTGTGTAAAATGTCTCTCTACGGGGCAGTGTTTTATAACTGAATGAATAGTACTTCCCACATACCATTTCCCACAGATTTAGACTAGAACATAAATCTGAATGTCAGAAGTGCAGGTAAGGTATTTGCAAATAGTTTCCCACACATGTTGCGATGGTGAATGGTACTTACTAATGTTAGGGCTATTTTTGTACGCTTTTCAGTGCTTGCCCATGTAGAAATGTAGAAGCCCACTCTAGTATTCCTGGGGAGAGGAGGGAGGAGGGTATAGGAAGCTATTACTGATGGCATTTTTGCTGAGTCTGGCTTTCAATGTTCTCCCTCTTCTGTATGTCACTCTTCAAAAGTTCTCAATAAACCCATCCAAACTATTGCCACTCATGAAAATTTGCCAGTGTTTGCCAAGAATGCCTCTAACATCTTTGGCTTTCAGACTGTAAGTGGTAATTAATCCAGTTGCAGCCAGTACAGGTAAGAGCGGTTGGGCAGGGTGGGGAGGTAAGTCGACAGACATTTTATTTTTAAACACTT
This sequence comes from Lissotriton helveticus, assembly GCF_964261635.1. NCBI lineage: Eukaryota > Metazoa > Chordata > Amphibia > Caudata > Salamandridae > Lissotriton > Lissotriton helveticus. Next base: position 1,070,504,633 of record NC_136072.1, on the reverse strand, counting down.
ACCTTGCGATGCAGTGAGTGCTAGGTAAGCGTTTTTCTTTTTTTATTTTATTTTCTCTTGTCATCACCTGTCGACTCACCCCCTTCACCCCATCCACCCCGCCCCACCGCTCTTACTGGCATTGGCCACGACTGAATGAACCTAAGGCTACTTGTTGCTGTGTCTTGGGTATTTGGCCTGGAAACAAGTAGATCTTCTCGGTGAGCCTGCTGTGCTCGGGGGAGGGCAGTATCTAATGTGGATTTGGGGTAACCCTTTCATCTGAATCTTGCCATCATAATATTGCATTCTTGTTTGAAATCTTGCTCTGAACTGCAATTCTGGCGAGCCCTTACCAGCTTGCCATACAGAATAATAGGATCAATGGTTTGGGATGACTGCTCTGGCCATGCAGTAATGTATTGCCTGCAATAACATTTTCTGTAAAGTTTAGTGGTCAACCTCCTATCTTACCTGTACCTTGATGCCAAGGAATTCAATCTCAATTCTACTCATGTGGCAGGAAAACTTGAGGTTCAAATTGGTGTCATTAAAGGCATCAATGAATTTCACATGTTCTCTGCCGATCCCCTTCCAGACTACAAAAAGATCATCAATATATTGAATCCAAGTTAACACATTTGTATTGAATTATTCCAGGGTACTGATCACCTTTCCTCCACTTAGCTTATTAGGAGATTAGCAAAGTTGTCAGCAAAAGAGGTGCCCATCGCAGTGCCCTAGACCTGTCTGAAATATATGTAATCAAAGACAAAACAGTTGTTAGTGAGACAAAACCAAATCATGTTAATGGTCATTTCTGTATGAAATAAAAATGACAGAGATCCTGCTTTCAGAAAATTTCTGCATGCAAAAATTCCATCCTTGTGTCTGATACTCGCATGTGGACTCCATATATCTAAAGTCAACAGCAACTAGTCATCTTCCCGAATAAATGTCATCAATGTGTGCAAGGAAATCCCGACTGTCCTGTATTTAAGAGAGTAAGGTAATATGAAAGGACAGAGAAAATGATCTATGTACTTCGAAGTAGTCTCCAACAGTGAACCCCAAAAAGAGACAATCGGCCTCTGCATTGAGTTATAACATCTTTGTGTAGCTTGTATAGGCTATTCACAATTTAAGAATGTAAATTCTTCCCATTCAATCAGCCCACGGTCTCTCCACTCTCTCAATTGGCATAGTATATGTGTTTGAGGAAAGTATCACATTTTTGTACAATTACATAACATTCCTTGTTGTTCAACTGGTTATAATCTTCCTTGAGCTATGTTTTTAACAACATTAACCCCTTTGACAGATTGTTGAATAACAATACTGGCATCTGTCTGTAAGATTCTAATAGTTTGCCTCTCACGCAATGAAAGATTGTCCTATAACCATTTATTTTTTCTGACCAGTTTTGTAAGATCTTGTATAACAACTGCTTCGAACATGTCAATGACATCATGTGGTTGGGAAGGAGAAAAGGTGGAATTAGCCATGAGTTCACTGGGACAACTTCTATTTAAATCTATTTCCATGTGTGTGTTATATTCTATGTTCAATGTTATGCAGAATTCATCATCCACCTGGTTACAGCTGTCATTGTGTCTATGATGTCACTGCTCTGGTTACATTTAGAATGTTTGGTTTCAACTCTGAATAGCCAACTGAATTGGAAGATGGATGTGGCTAGCAGATGATCAGCTGTGTAGTCTTTTCTACACATAAACCACTCTTCAAACCTATATGCTGTTGAGTGAATTACTACAGATTTTTGGCGACGATTTGACTACACAGCAGAACCCACGCTTCAACAATTTTGGAGTTTTTCAAGTCTCATCATCTGCTTCAAGTGCTTTCTATACATTCATCATCAAGGTATCTTATCTTCAAATCTAGCTGGTTCATTGATCTTGCTTACAAGCTTCACTGTGCTTGATGGTACAGTTTGGGTCTTAACATTACATGCTTTACTGCGTTGGATGGTACAGTTTGGAACAGTCTACATCTTCGTACTGGATGTACTCAAGTTCTGTGGCTGCTTATCTGTGAGACTGTGTTGTTCCTGTCTTATCTATGTTCACCCGGTGATTTTTCTTAGTTCAGCGGCTGTGTGTGCTTCGATCTGACTTTCAGACATACCGCAAGTTAGTGGAAGTGGTTCTTCCCTTGCCCGCATCCTTCTGGTGAGTTTTCTTCTTGAGCGGCTGTTGGAGCCTGCTCACCGGATCTTCAAACTCAGCGCCATCTTATGAAAGTACTGGTGGGTGTTTCTTATTATATTTTTGACTTTCATTAATTTATTATCGATCTCCATTTGGTGCGCGCTCTCTATTTGCGTGTGCATTGCTGTAAGCATTTATTTCTCCAGCAGTTCCGTTAGTTCTTTGATGAGCACGCGCATTGGCATGGGTACAGTCTCGCGTTTCTCCGCGAGCGTGTAACTCATTTCTAGTGTTCTCGCGCATGCTCCTTTGTTCAAGCCACCAATCACAACGCTGCCAACCTCGACGGCTCTCGAATTCTTCATTGTCAAGGAGGAAGTGAATTCCACCAATCACAACGCTGCCAACCACGATGGCGCTCGAATTCCCCATTGTCTAGGGAGGGTGATTTTCTGAACTACCACGTTGCAATCCACGGTGACGCTTTAATCTGTAAAGTGACTCTTCCTGATGGATATTATATAAAGAGAGCAAATCTTCATTGCCTGAGTTGTTTCAACATTGGATGTACTTTTCAAATTGTCATTTCTAGCTGTTATTTCAAGAGTGGAAGTACCTACATGGGAGGAAGTACCTACATATATTTATTTTCTGTATTTGAATTTTTTTTAGAATCTTCTACATTTCCATTTCAATGCGGATTGCAGTGATTCACACACTAACATTTCAACGCGGATTGCAGTGATTCGCACACTAACATTACAACGCAGATTGGAGTGATTCGTATACTGACATTTCAACGCGGATTGCAGTGGTTCACACACTAACATTTCAACCTGTATTGCAGTGGTTCGCACACTATATTGGTCAAACTTATCACACGAATTTTCAACAAAGTTTGAGTAGTTTATTTTAATTTCGAGTATTGGGGTAGTTCTGTATCTCTTATTGTTGTTTTCTATAACTTTCCATTATTTACCATTTAGTATTATGTCAACCGTGAAATCAATTAATGCTCCTCTTTCTTTTCTGGAAACTCCAGGAGAACAACCTGTGAAGTGGGATATTTGGTTCAATGCTTTCGAGACATATCTGTATATGTCTTGTAAAGCGCACTGCTGCCCTGAGGCGTCGTGGCGCTGTAGACTGCTGGGGAACCCGTCCTTGCTATCCCTGTAAGATGGTCCCTACTGGGTATCCCCAAGGTGAAGCCAGGCATCCCCGGCGAATGTGGGGGGCCATTGTAGAGATGAGGCAAGCTAATGCCCAGAGTTGCCGAGTGTGATCCCTGGTTAGAGTAGGCACCGAGGCGAGAATTATCAAGTCCGCTGACCCTGGTCCACGACCCTGCCGCGTCGGGAATTGAACCCTGGTCCCGGGCCGTTCTCTGCTTCCGGGTCTGCCGCCTCTAACCAGTGAGTCACACCACTGGCCATTGGAGCTTTAAGGTATCGTCCTGAAAGGAAAAAAATGTTTATTGTTACATTCCCTCAGGTTTGAGGGGAGGTCAATATTTAAACATCAACCGGAATTAGCTGATAATGGTGAGTTGCTAGATGAATTCCAAAGTACTGTATCCAAACTTAAGTTACGTTTCGACAAGCAACCTAGTTTAACCCCTTCCATGCTCATTACGGAACGGTTCCGTCATGAGCGTCAGTTGAGCTGTGCTCATGACGGAACCGTTCCGTCATGGTTCCATAAGCTCAATGGAACGTTCAGCACAGAGCGAAAATTCGCGCCGCGCTGAAGCGGTTAATAGTACTCAGACACAAATTTTTTAAGAGGAAGCAAGCTGATAGTGAGGATGTTGACGTGAATGTTTCTGTTCTCAGAAGGTTAGCTTCAATGTGTGTCTTTGAAAATGTTACTGAACAACTTATTTGTGACCAATTTGTTTGTCACGGCAAAGACAAACATATAAGGCATGGATAATCCCTCTCTCGATGAGACTATTAAAGTCGCAAAAAGTATTGAGACCTCACAGGTTTCTCTCAAGGAACTCGAAGATAAACCAGAGGAAAATATCAATTTTGTTGGTCCTACAAAGAAGTCCAAGAATAAACTTTCTAAGAGGACTGGTAACAATCCTACTAAAATTAAATCGGATATATCTATACCCAGCAATGTTTGTCTACATTGTGGTAGTTCCTCTCATGCTAAGAGGTCAAAATGTCCCGCTCTGAACTCCATGTGCAGCTATTGCAAGAAAATAGGGTATTTTGCAACAGTTTGTCTCAAAAAGAAATTTCAAAAGAAAGCTGTAGTTTGTGTCTTAGAATCTGACGACGATTCAGAGGGTGAAATCGTTTCTGTAGTTCATGATGGTGTTCTTCCTGAAGATGCTTCTATACCTCTCACCGGTGATCCGCCATTATGTGTTGATCCTATTGTTGAAATTCGTGTTGGAGATAAAAAACTCCAATTACTAGTAGATTCTGGTGCTAGGATTACCATGATAACTCAAAAAATATTTTATGAAACCTGGGGGGAGAGGGAGTTGTTCCCTCCCGATTGATCACCTGTCTCCTATGAACGACGGAAAATTGAACTATTGGGTTTTATTGAAGATTTCCTTATATTCAACGGGAGGAGAATCAGGGGAAAAATCTATGTAACAGTCAATGGCCTTAACATTCTTGGGTGGTTTCACGAGGGTCTTTTTGGAATGATATTAAAGCCAGGAACAAAAGAACAAGTCATGTTAGTTACTTGTGAAGAGGAGTGAACCAAGTGGAAAACTGAATTTCCTTCATTTTTTGGTGATGGTCTGGGAAAAATTGCAGGATTCAAACATAAAATCATTGTCAGGGATGATGCCATCCCTGTTAAACACAAACTCAGGGGTGTTCCTTTCAGCATCAGGGAAGACCTCAATAAGGAGCTTTTAACATTATGCGACAAAGTTATCATTGAACCTACTGAATCTTCCCTTTGGTTGTCGCCTCTTGTTGTTGCTCGAAAATGGGATACACAATTGCGTGTGTGTGGGGATCTCAGATCTCTTAACAAAGAAATCTGGGTTGATTCTCACCCTTTGCCTAGAATCACTGACCTATTTACCAGTATAAAGGGTGCACGTGTGTTTTCCAAGCTGGATTTGGCTAGCGCCTACCATCAAATAGAACTACACCCCGACTCTCGCACTCTAACAGCGTTCGTGTCCCCTCTTGGAACGATTTATTATCGGAGGATGCCTTTTGGGTTAGACTCCGCTGCTTCAGTGTTCCAGAGGGTCATGCAGAACATGTTGAGAGGTGTAGAAGGGGTTCTTGTTTTTCAAGATGATGTTCTTATTTATGCAAAAGACAATGACTCACATGATGTTATTATCAGAAATGTACTAGAAATTTTCAAGAAAAGTGGTGTTGTACTCAAAACTGAGAAATTTAAGTTCTGGTGTAAAAAGATAGAATACCTTGGTCATCTTTTGTCTCATGAAGTAATCAAGCCCAGACGAGGTCTTGTTGATTTCATTTTGAATGCTCCTGTGCCCAAAGACAAGACAGGTGTTAAATCTTTATTAGGTTTGTTGGAATATTACTCAAGATTCATTCCTAATTATGCATCAATGGTCAGACCTATTAGTAATCTTCTCAAGAGCTCATCAAATGTTTATGGTGTCTAGAGTGTGATCGTGCTTTTAAAGAAGTTAAGAGTTCCTTAAAAGAAAGTGATGCTGTTACTCCTTTTGACCCTGACATACCATGTTGTAGAACTCTAGATGCTAGTCAGGTTGTTCTAGGGGCCATTCTTACACAGCAGTGTGGTAGTCAGGAAAACACAGTTGCATTTGCTTCAAGAGTACTTAGGAGTGCTGAAGCCCAGTACTCTGTAATTGAGAAAGAGTTACTTGCTTGTTTATGGGCTATTGATAAATATCGTCCCTATGTATGGGGAAGACGTTTTAACCTGATCACTGATCATAAGTCACTTGTTTCTATATTGACTTCTGGTCCCAGTAAATGTTGTACGCCAAGGATAGTCAGAATGGTCAGCAAGCTTCTTCAGTATCAATTTGAGGTAACACATATTGCTGGGGGAAAAACACAAGAGCTGATTTTCTCTCATGCTTTCCTCGGAGTAATGGGTTTGGTGAAGGAACCAGTTTTCAAGATTTAAATGAAGAAGATGCTGAGGATTGTTTTGTGGCCTCTCTTGATATTTCTGTTCTTGCAGTTGGTTCTGAAGCAGATTGGAGGACAGCTCTTTTAGAAGATAGTCTTCTCCAACAAGTATGCATGTTTGTCAGAAATGGTTGGCCAAAAGAGAAATCTTTGCCAAGCATACTTCAACCGAATTGAAAAATTGAGTCAGAATTATCAGTGGAAGATGGTTTACTCAATAGGTGTGATAAACATATTCCAACTCATTCTCTTAGGCCTACTATTATCAAAGAAGCTCATGAGGGACACTTGGGCATCACCCTCACTAAACGCCATGTCCGCCAAGATTTCTGGTGGCCCAGTATGGATGATGAGATTAGCATGACAGTTGAAAATTGTCCTGTGTGCTGCTCGTCAGAGAAAACATTGAAGGTTGTCGCTCCACCTTTATCTCCAATTGAATGTCTATCTGGTCCATGGGTCAAAGTAGGAATTGACATCATGGGACGATATGAGATTTTACCTTTTGGAATGAGGTTCATTATTTTTTTAACCGATTATACTTCTAAATGGCCGGAAATTAAGGTGGTTAGAGAGGCCAGTTCTGCTAGTGTTGTCAAGTTTCTCAAAGAGATATTTTTGAGGGAAGAGTTTCCTCAATATTTGGTTACTGACAATGGAACTCAATTCTTAAGTGAAGAATTCCAGTCTTTTCCAAATTTGAGTGGAATTAAACATCTTAGAAGCTCTTTATATCATCCACAGACCAATGGTCTCGTGGAGACAATGAACAGAGTTGTGGGTGAGTGTGTCAAGTGGGCTGTGAATGGTAAACATGATGTTTTGAACTCACTCGAAAGTATGTTGTGGTTTTACAGAACCACGCCTCATTCGTCCACTAAAACTTCTCTTTTTGATGTCTTAAGGGGAAGAAAAGCTAATACTAGTTTTCGGCCTGGATGGATGGGGAAATGGATAGATTCTCTGACTAATGTTGAATCCCTTATGGAAAGGGTTAAGACTAATTCCGATATTGCACAGGGAAAGGAAAAAACATGGTTTGACAGAAAGAAAGGTGTCAAGATGGTTTCTCATTGTGTTGGTGATTTTGTTTGCATCAAGAATCCTGTGCACACCAAGAAAGGCAAATGTAAATTTGGTGAACATGTCAAGGTTATTAGAATTTGCAATAATGCTGTTCAAGTGGAGGGTGGTTGTTGGTGGAATTTATCCAAATTGGTCAAGACTAGATCTTGCCCAATTCCCAAAGCTTCTAGTTCTAATGGACAGGAGGGTTCTTTTACTCCTCCTCTCGGACAACGGAGGAAGAGCTCTAGGGTTCCTGTTACTCCTCGGAGGTTTCGTGATTGAGATTTTGTATTGTTGTATTTTTCTGTAGCACTGTTTATTTTCCTTTTTGTGTTCTTTGTTTTCTTTAGGTTGGAGAAAAGGAGGTATGTTATATTCTATGTTCAATGTTATGCAGAATTCATCATCCACCTGGTTACAGCTGTCATTGGGTCTATGATCAATAAACAAGAAAAGAGTGTTGAATGGTTCAATCAGACCACAGTTAGGAGCAACTCGAAGGAGGGGGGGTTACGGCCACATTCAGGACGTTATTAGGAAAGCCCTCACTCACCACCTGGTGATGACATGCTTCATCATCGGGCCCCACCAAAGAGGCAGAGTGCCTCTTTGGTGTGCTGCGACGTCAGATTTACTGCGGAGCAGGATAGGGAGATTCGGACGTGTTGTGTAAAGTAAATTAAACTAGTGAGTGGTGAGAGTTAAAAATAGTCAGTAGTGTATCAGAAACAATTTTATTCTTTGATCACTAGGGACAAGTTATTAAAATTATGTGTTTGGAAAAAAGTCCACAGTTAATTGAGTGGTAGTTTCCTTATACATCAGTCGACATGTTTCAGCCATGAAACAGTGTAATGTTACCAGGCATTCTTCAGGACATATTGGTGTGTTAAACCCTGGTGGTATGGACTCGCTAAGGCCCACCCTTACCTAGGGACGTGAAAGGGAAAATAACAAAAAGGTCAAAAAGTGCAAAAAAATTAGGAAGAAAAGATTGCTTCCTAATTACTCCTGGTTTAGGAGGCTTCCAGCTTTATGGTTTCTGCACCTGGAAATAACAAAAGGACATAGACGCACATGTAGGACAAAACAAACATTTAGTAATGATACTGGTCCCAGTTATAAGTCTATGGTGCTCCAGTTCGTGGTAGAGAGGCAATTGTGGTAAAATAACGGTATAGTTATCACCACCATAGCCCCTGGGTTTATAATTGATAACAGGACGGAAGTGCTGTGTGCTATAAGTGATACGAAGAAATCGTGATGGTAAAGGTAAAAGGGAAGTAAACTTCCTGTTTGCGATCAAGGTTTTGATACGATCGTTACAGCAATTAAATAAAATTAAAATTAGAATGTCTCACTTTAGGGGTGTTGGGAAAGTACACCAGGGGTCACAGGAGGGGGGTGGTAGCGTAATTGGCACACCCTGATCGTTCGTCAAAAAATGGGAGGAAAAAGAGACATACAGTAAGTTTTTGACATAGCGTCGGTACTTAGCTTATCTGATGGAATCGTGTTCGAAGTACAGCTTCTGCTCACACCCTCGACGCTCGGCACCCTCAGTATACCTGCATCACCCTCAACTGGACCCCGAAGATGTGGGCGCGGGGCCGTGGGTTCTGTATATACCTGTTTAGTTAGAGAGGCAGCGATTGATTTCCGGGTGGGGCGTGGCCAGAGGCGCGATGCCGTCGACGCCCTGTTTTCGACCAATAGGTGGGCATTCTGGCCCATGACGAGTCGGTTGCGTGCTCGAATTGAATTCCTTCGTTATCAGAGAGAGAGGGGCGTCACACTACGCATTTGTGGATGCGAAAGCGAATGCGGCGTCCTTCCGCGTTGCCATGGTGGTTACTAACAATGCGGGAGAGTTTTACGCATGTGTGCTGATCACACTGAGTGTGAATGTTGTATTCAAATGAAAGTGGAATATAAATAATAAAACGATACAAATCAAATATATTGGATAGTCAAGTGCACTTCCATGGGGAACCAAGGAATGTGCCACATGCAAATAGGGACTCTATTAGCAGGTATGCTAGTATATGCTAAGAACGAAGGATAATTGGTCAGTGTCAAAGGGCCGAAGAGGGGTTATTACAGTGCCAGATGCCTCACATGTACTTCCAAGCTGGGTGGAGAGGGTACACCATAATATGTACATTTATCTGGTGTGTAAAAGGGGTGAGGCTGTGCATTTAAAGCTGTTAGGTGAAATGTCATTCTAGCTACTAGGTTGTACCGAGTTGGTGATAAAATCTAATCTAAACTCACACCATGTTCACTTGATCATGGAATTCCAGGGGATATCATCATTTAATCCGATGAGATGGGTCCCAAGTCTGTATATCCATCGTTGTTCTTTCTCAAAGAGGCGGTTGCCGATGTTATTGCCACTGTTCAGATGTTCAATTATTGTCCATTGCATATCATTAGTTGTATGGTTGGCTTCTAAGAAATGTCTGCTCATTTTTGTTGTCGTTTTTTTGCACCTGATATTGGAACGGTGCTCACAGATTCTCTGTTTAACCTTTCTGCTGGTCATGCCAACATTAGATTATAATGAAGGGGTTCTGCCCACATCACCCTCCCATACCGGAGCAGGGGTCATCAAAAAGATGAGAAAGTAGAAAAAAACTGTATAAAGGGATAAATTTCACATTTAATGTTTGGAATCAAGAAAAAATTAAATTATCTTGTTCTATACAACTTAATGTAACCACAACTAATTAAACAAAATGTATATGGACATATAAACGTATCACAAGAACAAGTGGCGCACAGAATTAATCCATGGAAACACAAATCACAAATTATACATATATACAATAATTATATACAACATATACAATACACAAACATTATATAAACAACGGCGTACCCTAAGCGAGGTAATAGAAACCTTTCTCAAAATAATATATATCCACTCCCACTTATGAGTGATATAGATCTGAAAGGAAGTCCTAAATGGCGCCTGAGAAAAGAATTCTCTCACAAAACTACCTAAATAAAGCGCCAGGAGTTGAAACAAGTACAAATAATGGTAGAGGGACTCCTTCAACACAGAAGTGTCGACGCAGTTGCGGTCGCGTTTCCGCCAGTAGACTCTTTATGGCTTCATCAGGACAGGGGTACTTGCAGAAAACCTATCAATAAACACGCCACTCCCACCATGGGAGGGTACCAAGGGAAGAAATCCTCTCAGACTGATGCCCGGGGCCCTCTCGGGCAATCACTGGCGTGCAGGGTCCACTTGTCCAAATAGATGGGGAGATTACACGTGTGAAATGCGTTAAATGGCACAGGGAAGCAGGGCGGCGAAGTTACGCTCCTACAACTCCTTATAATGGAGTCGCACTGGCTCAAAAAAGCGGCATCAACAATCCACAGGCAAACAACTCACAAATTCGTCATGCCAACATAGCGTAGGTCGCAGGGGCACGTGATGAGATATACCACGTTTGGTATATTGCAGTTAGTGCGGTCTCTTTGAGTCCACGTTTTGCCTGCCTCGAGTTCAAGCGTTTTGGACTGTGAAGTGAGATGACAGACACTGCAATTCGAGCAAGGGTAATGCCCAACCACTTTTGGTAGGTCCCATGAATCAGTGACAGATCTCACTGTATTAGAAATAGCAGGTTTTGTGTCTATGATGTCACTGCTCTGGTTATATTTAGAATGTTTGGTATCAACTCTGAATAGCAAACTGACTTGGAAGACTGATGTGGCTAGCAGATGACCAGCTTTGTAGTCTTTTCTACAAATAAACCACTCTTCAAATCTATATGCTGTTGAGTGAATTACTACAGTGTGGTAAATTCAAACATTTGGCACCTGTGTTATCACTGTCGGGATCTAATTGTGCTGGAACAAACAACACATCAATGTCACTGACACTTAAATTACTTATATCACCTTCCCACCCTATGGGCTTAGTATGTTCACATTTCAATTGATGCCATTTATTTAATTTAAGTTTCCTAGTGAAATTGCACAGAGTAATCTAACTCTGTGCATAATTAAAAGCATTCGTGGGACAAAAGGATAAACCCAATTTCAACACATTAATTTCTATAACTCCACCAACTACACCTTGCTGGGAGACCTCAATTTCCACCTTGACAACCGCCAAGACCAAAACGCCACCTCCCTGCTGGAAAACCTCCACGACATCGGACTCAAACAGGTCGTTCCAAAGCCTACGCACTCAGCAGGACACACCCTCAACCCCATGTTCACAGCAGGAAACTCCATCACCTATAGCCACTCCTCCGAACTCCTATGGACGGGCCACCGCTGCATCAATTTCACCTTCAAAACAAACACCTCCCACAGATTCCCACACCAGCACTAATGTAGGAATTGGAAACATTTCTCTGACGACCAGCTCGCTGCCTCCCTCAGTAGCTCTGCTCCCACCGCCACAGAAGATGACCCTACCACCGCCGCCCGTACCCTACACAACTGGATCACCGACTGCGCCAACACCATCGCCCCACTCAAGAAAACTTCCAACCCACATGCCAACAGAGCCAGCTGGTTCTCCACCGAACTCCGAGAATCTAGACGAACCTGAGGACATCTCAAAAAGTTATGTAGAAATTCCAAAATCCAAGCAGACCTCGACAACTTCAAAGCAGCCACCCCCGCCCACCAGAAACTCAACAGAATTTCCACTCACACACACAACAGCAAGGAACCCTTCAGCATCATCAAAGAGTTCGCCCAAACCCAACAGTGAGACTACCGAATGTCAGGACCAATTTTCACGCCTCACTACTTTGAAATTTCACCAGCCACCACTTGTCCCTTGGGGACCCTTTCCCTTTGAGAATGTTAAAAATATATTTTTTGTTTCGGGGCAAGATGGCGGATGCTTTGCTGTCCGAGTAAGACAGGCTCTCCGCTGCTCCTCGCCCGCTCCCCCCCCCCGCTGGCTATCTGATGCTGTGACCCGTGAAAAACAGAGAAATCGAAGAGAACGGATTTTGAACGGACTTTGAACTAAATTGAACTAAATTTGAGTTTATTGAGTGTATTGGAGATTTAGCGAGGGATGCTGAATGACATTCTGCGCTGCCGGAGGCTGCACCAGACTCGACAAACTTACCTGCGCTGGGTGCTCCGATCCACTTTTCTACATTCTTCGGACCTTCCCTTGTTTGCTGGACGCTGTAGTGGGTCGCGGCTCTCAAGGTTTCTCCCGCTGGCTTTGACTCGGGCGGATTGCAGACAGGTACTAAGGCAGGCACCTACTGAGCTCACGGAAAACCAGGACTGGACCGGGTTTCCATTTTTTGCCGCTTTACAAGCTATGCCGCCTAAGAACGCCACCGGGTCTGTCTCAACCGGCAGAGTGAAGGGCCCATGTACTCATGCTGCAACGGCAACAGCGACGGTAACGGCAGCTACATCAGCTCTTCCACCAGTATCAGCTCCTGGCGTGCTTGCCTCAGCTGTGGATTTGGATATGGATACTGGAGAGTCCCAAGTAAGTGCTAACACCACAGTAGCGGCAACTAGCAATCCGCTTCAAAGAGGTAGATCTTCTTCTTTGGACCTGGGTAATTCAACAAGTAACTTTCAGAAAACAGACGGTATCAATCCTAAAATACCGGGCATGTTTAAAAGGAGAATTCAGCTTAAGGACAAAACTTCTGCAGTAGAAGCAGTAAATCACCCCGCTGTAACTACTCACCCCGCTGTAACTACTCAACCTCAACAGTCTGCGATGGTGCAACAGAAAATGAAGGATGCGCTAGTCAGCAGGGAGGGTGAGATATCCTCACAACTGGGTACTGACAATTCTGATTTAGGTATTTTTCAACAAGTCATTACTGATCCAGACTCGGGAGATTCCGCAGGTAAATTTTATTCAATGTCTGATTTATCCAACTTATCAGGTACTGATAGTATTGATAATGACTGGGCTGATGATAGGAGCTTAACTAGCTCTGATCCATTGGAGGAGGAAGGGGGTAGCCCTGCGGGAGTCAATACGGTTCGAAGGGTCTCTCTATCAACTTGCCTTCCGGTGACACGAACACCTCCTACTCAGCAATTTGCTAATGATGGGTACCCTTTATTGGCCCCCCTTCATTCTGATTCTGCATTCGTTGGGGAGGATGGTGCAACTTTAACATTTAGAGAGCCTGCAGGGCTGCATGATAATACTGCTGCAACCATGGAGGTTACTGAAGTCCATCAAGTGAATCAAGGGAGTCAGTTGGTATTAGAAGATGAGTCTGAAATTACTCTTGCAACCATTCTCCAAGCAATCACATTACATCGGGAGGAGACAAGAGCAGAAGCTCTACATGTACATGGGGCAATTCGCAAACTTCAGAACACAGTGCGTCGGAATACCAAGACAACAACTGAACTGACTACACGGGTTGCTGAAGCAGAAACTAGAATATCCACAGTCGAGGATGAAATAGTGCAACAAAAGTCGGAGGTGGCAGCATTAACTGCCCTTAGAGATGACATCAATAGGAAGTTAATTGACTTGGAGAACAGAGGAAAAAGAAATTACCTCCGAGTTTTAGGTATTCCAGAAGGTTCTGAGGGGAACAATATTTGAAAGTTTGTGCAAGAGGTATTCTTGGAGGCATTTCCTGATCTAACCCAATGGGATTGGGAACGAGAACTACAAAGAGTGCATCGTTTTCCTTTTCATAAACGCACTGGCAGTAACCCTAGTGAAGAGAAACCTAGGGCGATTTTGATTTGTTTAAATAATTTTCTCTTACGAGAAATTTTGTATGATTTAGCTAGACCTGTGAAGAACCGGGGTTTAACCCAGCGGCGTCAGGGACACGCCTAAGATCTTCGAGTTCACCTGTCTTGGTATTCAAAGACACGAAATACTTCTGGATGGCATCAGAGACCAAGTTTATTAGCTGCAGCTAGTAACAGTGATCCTAGAAATACATCATGGTGTAAATTCTCAGGAGACTGCTCATTTTACTAAGGCGAGACGTCTCCTTTTATACTCAATATTCACATTATAAATGTACACCCACTGCACAAAATTCTAGCCAATAAGATACATTTTCAAACAAAGTATCACATAGAAAAAACTCAATTTACAGTATCCCAACCCAAAAGTTAATTATTAGGAATGTCCCAAATTCAATCTCCACAAGCCGGACAAACCTATAATTGAAAGCATAACCCATGTAATGAAGAAACATAAAAAAAAGAAACAGTAACAGATGCTGAACAAGATAAAGCACGTGCAAGGAAACTAAAAAGTTAACGATGTCCTGAACATTGATTGGCTATCTCAGATAAAGATCGATCAGGGAATTTGGCTTTGCGAGGTCAGTTTCAGGTGAAGAGGTCAGTTTCTTACAGTTCATTTCAGAGTCAAAAAGAAACCTAGTTAATGTATACATGAACTAAGAAGGCCAGGCCACTTCGTTCGCCAGGTTACCTTTACAGGCCTATGTGAGGGCAACACAAAATGGTGGCACAGAACAAAATGAAGTCAGACTCGAGAATTACAGAACCTCAGACCCTCCTTTTGCCATTACATAGGCAATAACCTAAGACTCATGTTAATCTGAATCTAGGTCTATATCAATATTCATTAGGTCATCAAAGTGTTGCTGTAGCATCATTTTATTATTCTCTACTTCTCTCGGGACAGATCTCCCAACACACATAGTAGCACAAAGACTACAAATGGCGGGACCACACTGGATGCAAAGACAACAAGAGAAAAGGATGGCTAAAACCATACCAAGGAATGTCAGAATCTTCCATCCCCACTTAGACAGCAGTCCCCAAAACCATCCCGTCAATGACCAGTCTCCTTCGTCTACATGGATAGACTCAGAGATCTTATGCAACCTAGAGATGGCTTGGTATACTGTAGGGGCATTATCTGGTATGTAAACACAGCAACTAGATCCAATCAATTTACATACTCCTCCTCAATCTGCAAGTATGATGTCTAATACCATACGATTCTGCAAAGTCATAAGGCGGTGCGCTTGAAGCTCAGCTGTAACATTATTAAGAGCACCTGCTGTCTCATTAATAGTAGCTTCAACAACGCGGACAAGCTGTCAATTATGCCGACTATAGATCATAGGACCCCAAAAGGGCAGGAAGCCCTTGAAGAAATCTCCTACTTCATGTGCTGCAGTATCTTCCTGATTGAAGACACCTCTACCATATCTCGTTCTATGATAGTCTGAAGCAGTAGTGTATGTAGGGGGAAGTAAAAACGCTACATAACATGTTCCTGAAAAATCAGGTGGCAACCATGTGTAGGCTCTGTCATGACAAACAAAATATGTGCCTTTAGCTGGCACAAACGGTGGAGAAGTCCGGGATGAATAGACATAGGTTTGAGCACACACACTATTACCTAGCTGAGCTTTCGGATTCCGACCAGTACCTTGCAAACAAAAATGGCCTTGGTGGGGTACAATTCAAATAGGGGGAGACCTTTTTCGTCTCTCCTTCTCTGTCAAGCTGGTACTATATCCAGTCACGTTCCAACCAACATAGGCCTGCACCTTATCCTTAGGGATAGTATTATATGCATCAATATCTCTGATCATAGCTACTATTCCCCTTATCTTTAAGGGAACGTAAGGGGCGTACCTCATTTGCATAGATAAACATGGTCTGTAAAGCCCACACAGACCCATTAAAAGAAAAAGGCAAAACCAAATATGGCATACCTTTTTCTGTCGTATGAGGCATAAGACCACAAGCCCAACAATTAGTGGTATTTACTACTAACTGATACTGATGCAACAACTGTATGAACGAGTTGTTGACAAATTTTGATCTCCTTGTTTGCTCATGTTCAGGCAACGTATAAAACTGATGCAAAGAAACAGTAGTGAAAGAAAGCATAGGTTAGGAGGTGGGTGCAGAGATCTGTTGTGTAACATAGACAATCCAACCCACACAAGCTAATGTGATACTTAAAAACATCAAAAAGCACAATATTATAAAACATTTGCTACATATCAATGTACAAAATCTTGTCTTAAGATCTATTCTCTCAACATCTCTTTCAGTTACAACAGACTCCATCCTCTAACGTGCTGCTCGCGGCAATTTTCCTTCTTCACTCAAGTGTGCGCCAAGGCGTCCTAGACGTCCCTAGAACCGCAGACCTTTCGTAAATACGCGGGCCACCCCTTAAATCTTATACCACGACCCTGCAGCTGAACCCGGATGGTGGCTCAAAAAAGAAAAAGAAAAATAGTCTCTTGTCTGAAAGAGTGTAATTCACAAAAAAATTCAAATTTTATTTGTCCTTTTTAGACCTTAAGTTGTATCGTTCTTTACCAGGCACAGTTTGATCCTAAAAGAGTGTCTCTGGATATGTAGTATCAAGTCTCAAACACGGCGGCACAGCTTCTTGCAAGACTTCATTATCCGCACGTTCTGACTGAGTCCATTCCAAATGTGCATCGCTAAAAGGTACAAATCTTGGAACCCTTTCACTCTCGGAATCGGCAACACCTTCCCGGACCCACTTATTGTACGGTAAGGGCAAAGGTATCTTCTTGCAATGGGTACCATGTATCCAGTTTTTCTTGCCGAACACCTTAATAGCAGTCCGAGTTGATAACAGGACTTGGTATGGACCGGTCCATCTTGGTTCCAAGTTCTTTGACCTCTGGAAATTCCTGGTTAGAATCCAGTCACCAGGTTGAATCATGTGGCCTGCGTCTACAGAAACTGAAGGCAAAGTGTCATGGACCTGTTGGTGAAGAACACGCAATTAACAGTCAAATCATGTAAGTAGTTAACCAACATAGGGTACTCGATATCACTGTACTTCTTAGGCCTCGGCACACCCCAGACATTCGCCGGGCGTCCAAAAACAATCTCGTATGGGCTAAGTCCCACGCGAGAATGTACGGTCATTCTCGTGGACAAAAGTGCCAATGGTAAGGCATTGGGCCATGTAAGACCAGAGCTCGCTTGCACCTTGACCAACTTCAGCTTCAGAGTGTTATTATAGCACTCGACCAGGCCTGCTGAAAGGGGGTGATTTGCAGCGTGAAATTTCTGTTTAATACCCAGACCCACACATACTTTCTTCATAATCTGACCCACAAATTCACTTCCATTATCACTCCATACCATCCTCGGCAAGCCATATCTGGGAAAAAATTCTTTGAGCAAAACCTTGGCTGTAGACAAGGCAATATTATCCTTTAGGGGGTAGGCCTCTATCCATCTGGAAAAGGCACAAACAACCACAAGGACATACTTCAAGTTATTGCATCTTTCCATATGAATCTAGTCTATCTGCAGCACCTCGAACGGATACGTTGGAGGAGCAAAATGACCCGCTGGAGTTGGGGTTCCCTTTCCAGGATTATGCATCAAGCAAATCATGCAGTGTTTTACCAAATTCTCAGCACACTTAGGAATTCCACCATTCTGCCATACCGGAGCCAACAACTTACATATCCCTTTTGAACTAATGTGAGCCAGCCCATGAGCCATAGTAACCACCGGGAGCACATATGCATCCGGCAACAACCATCGCCGGTGCTCTGACAACTCAACCCAACAGCCTGTTGAATCCAACATTCACGTACTCTCTCTCCACATACTCAATTCTTTCTCAGTAGCTTCCGCCTGCATCATCTTCACACTTTCTGTTGTATCTTCACACATTCCTCCTTCCACAACCCATCTGGCAGGACCTGCAACATACATCCGACTCGTCACATCTTTCGCTGTTTCTCTCGCTACTTTTTTTTTTTTTGGAGTTCAAAAGAGCTTTATTGATGTTTTCAAACTGCACAAGAACACAGCTGTATGCCTACAACCCAGGGGCCGGCAGCCATAATCAGGTCTGTGATATATGCCATGGTACAAATATAAATTCCGATAGTGAATGGGTTCTATTGCAAGAGCGCATCATGTCATTGACTATCTTCTTGCTGTTACTCATGCTGCTTGTGACACAAGGAAAGAGAACTATTTTTTAATAGTAATGCAACTAGCATAAAGTAAGTGGAACAAACTTCTAAAGACCGGTACAATTCTGCATCCTTCCTCCACAGTAACACATTACAGAATGAGAACTTTATCACTGTACATACATAGTTAGTCCATTTATCCATGTGTGTCAGGGATATTACACGTCACAACAAAGGCCTCATACATGCCCCAATAGGTTGACAGTTATCATGACTCTGTTTCCACTTCTAGCGCTAATAAGTGATCCGTTAAATAACACCAAAAGTCTTTGGGACGTGCTGTCCTTGGCAACTCTTCTTCGTAGGTAACCAGCCTGTCCCTGCAGTACGTCATGTCTTTGAGCCAGGCTTTAGCATTTGGACACAATTTACCCCCCCCCAGCATTTGGACACTTGTCTTTTAGCTAACAGTAGCGCTATCGCACAGAACTTGCGTCTACGTGCCTTGACAGTTGTTAATAGACCCAACAAGCATACCTTCATAGAGCATTCGATCTCAGCATTAACCATCGTACCCAGTGTGCTGGTCACTTTTTCCCAATAATCGTGTATTTTAGGGCAATACCAGGCCAGGTGCGCAAAGTCGGCGTCCTGTGCTCCACATCTCTTACAGGTGGCCTCCTCACTTAACCCATATTTCTGCATGCGTTGTGGGGTGTAGTATGTTTGATGCAAATACTTTAAATGCGTTATGCGCAGGTTGCCGTTCTGCGTTAGCAGTTTAATGATAGTGCATGTTGCGGACCATTCTATTTCCGATAAGGGTGCTGGCAATAACGCATTCCATCTGTGCATTGATTTCTCTGGGTTGTATGGGATTTCACTTTATGCCATTTTATATAACCTGGATACTAAGTGGGAGGTGTTTGTGGAGGTGATGAGCAGTTGCAGCGTGTTCAGACAGGGCGGTTCTGACGGGTAGTCTGGGTATAAATCGCGGATCGCCCTCTGCAGCCTGTAATATGTGAACTTGAATAGCATTGTGGGATTGCTAATGTATGTCAGCTCCTCCAGTTGGCGGAAAGACCCTTCGTTGTATAGATCCCCAAAGCTATCGAGGCCTATTTGCCTTAGGTTATCCATCCCGACTTTTTCGTTTGTGACCGACAGTTTGGGATGATGGTGTAGCGGCTGGGCCGGAGCATATAAAGGGAGTTTGTGCGTTAATCTGCTGAGTGTGCGCCAAGCATGCGCGGTTGCATCGATACTATTTATGTCAGTTGCGTGCAACGGTGGTCTTTTGTGCGTGATGATAGCAGTTAGTGGTATAGGTGCTGCATCACCTTCCTCTACTGCAGTGTGTGTCAGGTAGGGTGTAGGGTGGTACCAATGTGCTGCATAGTGTGCCTGAGCACATAGATAATACAGATAGAAGTCTGGGACACAGAAGCCGCCCCTCTCATATGGTAGTGTTAGCGTGCGGAGTTCTATTCGCGCCTGTTTCCCTGCCCAAATTAATTTCAGTACTAAAGACGTTATACGTTTGAATACCTCCTTTGGCGGTGTTATGGGAATGTTGTTAAATAAGTATAAGAATTTCGGCAGGATATTCATTTTTACTATGGCAATACGATCGGCCAGGGATAGTGGGAGTTTGATCCATCTATCCACCTTCTCCTCCAATTGCGCCATAACCCTGCCATAATTAGTCCTGATGACCTCCTCTGGGTTTCTACTGTACCATATCCCCAAGTATCTGGTCGGGTCTGTTTGCCAGTCTAATGGGAAGTCCTGAGCGTATGGTGTAGTGGAGTCTGTGAGGGGGATTATGATCGATTTGTCCCAGTTTATTTGAAGCCCCGAGTGTCTGCCAAACTTCACGTATTCTCTCAACAGTGGGCTCAGGTTTTGCTCAGGTTCCCGAACGTACAAGAGCATATCGTCCGCATACAGTGATATGTGTAGCGGTCTGCTCAGGAAGTGTATGGCCGAGTGGTTATGTGTCTGACGTATAATGCACGCCAGCGGTTCTAGCGCGATTGCAAAGAGCAATGGTGATAGTGGGCATCCCTGCCTAGTGCCTCTGTTTATGCTGAAGGGGGCTGAAACATATCCGTTTACACGAACTCTGGCCCCGGGTGACGTATAAAGCAGTTTAACCCAGGTGATGAATCTAGGTGGAAAACCCATCCTTTGTAATATCGTTAATAAGTAAGACCATTCAATGGAGTCGAACGCTTTGGCAGCGTCTAAAAGTACTGCGGCGGCTTTGGTTTGAGGATTAAGGTAGTGGGATACTGCAAAAAGTGTCCTTGTGTTATGGGAAGTGGCTCTAGTTGGGATAAAGTCGGCCTGGTCCGGTAGGATCAGATTAGTCATCAGGGGCTGTAGACGCTCTGCCAAGAGTTTGGCCAATATTTTAGAGTCTACGTTCAGTAGAGATAGCAGCCTATATGAGTCGCAGAGCTCCGGGTCTTTACCCGGTTTTAACAACGCGATTATGACGGCTTCACGCAGTGTGGGAGGTAGAGCGGCTTGATCAAACGCAGCCCCATACATTTCTACCAAATAAGGGGCCAATGTGTCAGCATATTTTTTATAAAACTCGCCGGTGAAGCCGTCTGGCCCGGGTGCCTTGCCATTTGGTAGGGTCAGTATGATTGCCGTTACTTCTTCTGCCGTGATGGGTTGTGCAAGATACTCCCTTTGGTGGTCAGATAACCAGGCTAGAGCTATGTTATGGAGGTAGTCTAATGTTTCGCTCTGTGGTGCTATCTGCTGCGCAGTATAGAGGGACTCATAATTATGCACAAAGCTATTCAATATATCTTTTGGCTGTGAGTAAACATTGCCCTCAACGTCTTTCACCTGTAGTATACATTGGGGGCTTCTACCTGCACAGATTTTCCTGGCTAGTATTCTACCTGGCCTTCCACCTTCTCCAAACTGCCTTGCAATCGGTGTTTTGGTGACATATTTCAGTTCGTCCTCAGCAAACTTTTGATGTTTCGTTGCAAGCTTTCTGATCTCCGCTAGTAGGTCGGCCTTGTTCGTCTTTTCATACTCTATTTCTAGTTCTTTTATGCGTTTCTCCAGATTCCTGATCTGTGTTCTGATGTCTCTTAGTATCCCAGTGGTCGTGCTCATACACACTCCTCTAATGGTCACTTTGAAGGCTTCCCAAAGTGTGCCAGGGTCATCTACTGAGTCGACATTTAAGTGAAAGAATTCTTTAATGGCCTTGTCTAGCGTGTCTGTGAAGATCGGGTCCAGCAGCGCCCCAGCATTAAACCTCCAGCTAAAGGGTGGGGGCGTGTAGTGTGGGATGTTCAGTGTAAGTAATATCGGGTTGTGGTCTGATAGTGTTCTAGGCAGTGTTTGTATTTTTTTAACCCATAAGATCGCATTATCCGAACCCAACCAGAAGTCTATTCTTGACCAGCTATTGTGAGCCATATTCACATGTGTAGCCCCTGGAATGGCCGGGTGTTTAACTCTCCAGATGTCCCTGAGGGAGACATCCTCCATTATTTCCTTTATCTTTGCTCTAGCTTGTCTGTGAGGTTCTATGGACGTAGCAGAGCGATCCAGAGCATTGTAAATGTAAATGTAAATGTACAGGAATTTATATAGCGCAAATCACCGAGCGGTTTCTAAGCGCTTGCTTAGGGAACCCGTCCTGGTATTCCCCTGTGAGATAACCCCGGCAGGGTATCCGCAAGGTGAAAGCCAGGCATCCCGCCGCGAGGGGCCGTTGTGGAGATTAAGCAAGCTATTGCCCAGAGTCGCAGAGTGTGAACCCATGAATCAAGTAGGCACCGGAGCGAGAATTGTCGAGTCCATGGACATTTTAGGACTCAAGACCCCGCCGAGCCAGGAATTGAACCCTGGTCCCGGGCTGACTTCTGCTTCCAGGTCTGCCTCCTCTAACCAGTGAGCCACACTTCTCCACATTATCATTATCTAGTGCCACATTGAAATCCCCCCCCAGACAATAGGTGTGTCACTGAATTCAACCAGGTGTGCCCCTATTTCCTGAAAGAACTCTGGGGAATCTATGTTTGGTCCGTATGCATTAACCAACGTCATGTGTTGCCCTCTGATCCTACCAGATATGATGACGTATCTGCCGCCTGTGTCGATGATTGACCGATCTATTTTATAACCAGTACCTTTTTTGATTAGTGTCATGACCCCCCTTGAGTATGTGGAGTAGTTAGCAGCATAGCTAGCCTCAGCCCAGCGTGTCCCAATATTTCTGCGGGATGTTGGGTCAATGTGTGTCTCTTGTAGGAGCGCTATGTCAACCCCATACCGGTCCAGACATGCAAAGACTTGTCTAATTTTTTTAGGGTGCGTGAAGCCTCTAACATTCCATGTCAATAATTTCAAACTTTCGTCTCTAGCAGTACCCGTTGAAGGACGTCAGATATACTGTGTAAGGTTCGTAACAATACATTCCCATTACCATATGATGCAATTTCATGATGCTGGACTCAGAACCAACTGTACAGCGTGTCGTGTGGATTACAGCGATGCATCTTAAATGCACCGGCCCCTCGAAGCATAGAACAACCCAACACCCCCCCCCCAACATTTCCCCAACCCTCCCACTCCGGCAGCCCAATTTTGCCGAAGCCATATTCCCCGGTTAACTGTTTTAGACAACATAACTTTGTGGGGATCTCCTAGGTAGAGGTCCGCCGGGGGCACCCTCCGACACCCTGGTTAAGGGGTGTGGGCAATGTAGAAGAGTGTGTTACAGATCTCGCAGTGTCCAGGTTCACCTCACAGATCATGTATAAAATCTCCATAACTTACGTACCGAGACATACTAAGCATCATACATTTTAACATTAGTAAACACGTAGCCCAGAGCAGCGAGCTATATCCTTGACCTCGGGAAAGTGCATAACTACCACTTGACAGCTTATGTTAGTTAAGCAACCCGTTGTATAATGAAAAAGGTTCAATACCCCAGATTCTACATTATAACTCAGTCTTACTCCAGTGCATTGCATAGAAGAGGTCCATACAGGCCGCAGTAGGGAAATGTGAATTTGAGCCATTGCTCGTGACGGTAGCATACAATGCTATACCAAGTATCTCTTCTGGCTACTTGTTTATCACTTCTCACAATGAGGGTCAGTCTAGCTGTCCCGTTAGCATCGCTGCACTTCCGGAGTCCAGATTTAAGTCATGCATATTAGTTCCAGTGTCTGTGCATCGCATGACTACTGTCATAGTCAAGTGGTGAGAAATGAACCCAATTTGAGCCTTTTCACCCCTTCAGATAGCCCGTACACATATTGTGACGATGGTATGGACTGCAGTTCACATGTCTTTGCAATGGCTTACCTTAATCAGAGTCTAGGTTCCTGTCCTTACGGTCCGATCTTTTACCTTTGTTCGCCGTCTTCTTTATGAAGTCCATTGCAGCTTTAGGCGTTGACAGAAATATCGGCTTGTCCTCCCAGGTGACCTTTAGCTGAGCTGGATAGAGCATGGCGTAGGGGATATGTAATTCCCGGAGCTTGGCTTTGACGTCATTGTACTCCCGTCGAGCCTGTTGTACCGCAATAGTGTAGTCCGGGTAGAATTCCAACTTGTTGCCTTGGTGTTGTATCTCGCCTTTCTCCCGAGCTAACCTCAATATGGTGTCTCTGTCCCTGTAGTTAAGTATCCGGGCCACAATCGGTCTTGGAGTGGCTCCTGGTGCAGGTTTTGGGGCTAGTGATCTGTGTGCTCGTTCCACAATGAAGATTGTCGACAGCGCTTCAGCACCAAAGATGTCTCTGCAAGTTGTTCAATGTATGGCTCCATCCTGCCAGTGTTGGTGGATTCCGGCAGACCCGCTATTCGTATGTTATTGCGGCGTGAGCGAGCTTCCAACTCCTCTGACTTTGCCTTAATGACCTCCAGTACTTTCTCCATGCCTGTGCATTTGGTTGCTGTGGTATGAGATACGTCCTCCACGCTGGATATCCTGTTTTCGGCGGTATCTAGCCTCTCCCCTTGTTTGTCTAATTTAGCCGCCATGCTGTCCACTCGTCCTGTGAGGTGGTCCAGCTTGCCATTGATGTCCTGTAAGTTGACTTGGATGGCTTTCAATATGCTTTCCATGGCACTGCCTTCACTGGTTTCCGATTCCACATCATTTTCTGAGGGCACGTTCTGCCCTTTTGGCGTTTTCCGGGGCTCGAACGTTAATTTGGCCTGTGGTTTCTCTGGCTTGCCCATTGTGCCTGATTGAGCTCTGCCGCAGTATTAGGGGACGTGCCGACCACACCTAGGGCCCGGCAAGGCGTCTTCTCGTTGTGTGATTAAGCGTAGTAGATTGTAGTGACGGCGCAGCCCGTGTCTGGTTTCCACAGATAGGCTGCTACATAGATTGAGTTTGAGTAGCGCGGCAACAGTACCCCCACGCCGCATCCAGGGCTCTCCACAGTGGAGTGTGGTCTTTGCAGTCTTTAGGTGTGTTGATCACGGCGGCAGGCAGGGCCCACATGTTCCGATGTTGCCCCACCACTGTTGCGGCTTGTCATCGTGATGTTGTCGCACCCGTGAGTGCTAGCCGAGTCTTTGCCGTCGATGGATAGATCTGCCCTGTGCACGCGTGGATTGGGATAGCGAGGGGCAGTGAGTTAGTAATGTCTTGATTTCGCAGATCTACGTGCCACTCCGACAGACACAGTCTCTTGCTGCTATTAGGGTGGTGTATTGGCGTGTCTACCAATTGGTGTGGCGCTGTGAGGACGTGAATCTTCGTAGTATCCTCTTTAAGCAGCTCTGTGAGCACTGGCGGTTGTCGGGTATGTCCGCGTTGTCACGGTGGCTTGTGTGAGAACCTTGCTCAGTGAATGCGCCAATGAGCCATGCACGCAGCGGACCAGCCCAAAATGGCCGACATGAACCGGCATCAGAACGAACAGCACAACGCCACCCAGTAATTGCATGTGTTTCACAAGTCGGGTGCTCCGCATGCGTAGGGGGTCCCTGCGGTGAGGTTAGCGCAGGTTTGTGCAGTTGTGTGTGTGCTCTGGACAGACCCCAGTCGGCCTGCAACTCAGTTGGCCGGATGGTATCGTTCTACGGGAGCCGCCACCCCACACCTCAGCTTATGGTCACATTCCCTCCAGTAGGAGTAGCCGGGTAGTTGGCGCCTGAAGCGTCACAGACGCACACTGTTGCCCCATTCCGCCCTGTGGATCCGTCTTTGTTGTATCCAGTAGTCCTGCACAGTCTATCGCGCCCCACAGCAGAGCCTTGCACCCGGACAGTCACTCTGCTACAGACACGTTTTCAGCTGGGGGGTTAAGCGGCGTCAAAGCTCCCGGTCCCGGTTAGCCTGCTGGGTCAATGGGCGCCGCCATTTTGTGCGCTATGTATGCCCGCCTATGATCGCCGACTTTCCCCTGTTAGTTCAAGGTTATTGCAGGGCAAGCTTGCAGCGAGTGGTATTTGTCCCGCCTCTATCCAATCCTGCAGTCAGTGTGTGTTCTCTCTGTCACAGGGGGTGGCCAGCGCTGCTCTATGCCGGCGAGTGTTGTCCGTGAAGGGAACGGGAGGCGCCATTTTGCGCAGTGGTGTTACCGGCCTTCTATTACTTCAGGGCAACTAGGCGCCGGTGCACGCATTCGCGAACAGTCGCACTCACCCCTGCAGTTCTGTGTGTCCGTATTCGGCCCTCACCGCATACATCTCGGGTAGCGCCGGTGTGTTTCACTGCCACATGATGCCGACCGCTCCCGTGTTGGTGGACGCGGCGGGCGCCATGATGGTTGTTTCCGTGGGCCTTGCTCCACCGGTGATTTCCGCCGTTAGCGGGGGCTCAAACGCTCAATTCCTCTCCCGGTGCACGCCCCGCATGTTCCGATGGCCAGGGGTGTGATTTGCGATATTGTCTGATCTGTATTAACGCACTTTAAACGCGTTTAAAACAAGTGCCCCGCGGAGCTGCTCTCTCAAGCAGCCATCCCGCTGTGCGCCCCCTAGCGCCTCTTTCTCTCGCTACTTCATCTGCAAATGCATTCCCGCGACCCACATCATCCGTAACCTTCTTATGCGCACTACACTTTTTTTCGATCGCAATTTGGGTCGGCAAAGTAAGTGATTCAAGAAGTTCACTCACTACTTGTCCATGCTGAATTTTCGTACCATGGGAAGTAAGAAATCCTCTCTCTTTACACAAACGACCAAAGCTGTGAGCCACGCCAAATGCATATTGGCTATCAGTAAAAACATTCACTCTCTTTCCTTTTGACAACACACACGCTCTAGTCAATGCTATCAACTCCGCTGCCTGTGCTGAATTCTGTGCAATACGTGCTGTTTCAACAATTGTGTGCAGAGTTGTGACAGCATATGCTGCAGTCGTCTCTCCATTCGGAAGCTTAAAGCATGAACAATCTACCCATAGGGTACCATCAGGATTCGAAAGAGGAGTATCTTTCAGATCAACTCTACCCTTCGTTTCCTCCTCTGTCCGGAGAAAACAGTCATGCTGTTCCTGAGCATCTGTCTCTTCAAAAATTGGCAACAATGTAGCTGGATTCCTATGTGTTGCACCGCTTGATGTGCACATGACTAGCCAAAAGCGTCAACTCATAACCTGACAAACGTGCACTGGTAAGATGTTGAGTCTTTGTTCTGTTCAATAGGGTATCCACTGCATGTGGAAACATAACAATCAATGTATTATCCAATACCAAACCAGCAGACTGTTGAATAGAAACAGCCGCTGCCGCTGTAGCTCTTAGACAACTCGGCAATGCCCTAGCTACCGGATCTAAAGTGGCTGAAAAATACGCACATGGGCGCTGCTTGTCTCCAAATTGTTGCGTCAACACTGACAACGCACAACCTTCTCTCTCGTGTACATAAAGTGTAAAAGGTTTACTATAGTCGGGGGTACCCAACACCGGAGCAGAACACAATGCATCACGCAATTCAGAAAAACTCTTCTGACATTCGTCAGACCAAGGAAGAGGGTGTGGTGTGTCCTTAAGAGTAAGTGCCAACAAAGGTTTTGCCAACAAAGAAAAATTCGGAATCCACTGTCTACAATACGAGGTGATACCTACGAAGGCACGCACCTCTCTCTGTGTGCATGGCACAGTCATTTGGGCAATCGCTTGAATACGTTCTGGGGTCAATCGTCTTCCCTCCTTCGACAAGAGATTACCTAAGTAGCGCACTTCTTGTCGGCAATACTGCACCTTCGAAGGTGACACTTTATGATGAAGGTCAGACAGGTGTCGCAACAAAGAAAGAGTAACCTCTTTACAAATCTCTTCATCATCATCAGCAGCAATCAATAGATCATCAACATACTGGATAAGAGTAGCACCAGAAGGCAATGCAAAAGTATCAAGCTGAGTTTTCAAAGCCTGACTATAAATGGAGGGACTCTCACAATAACCTTGAGGAGCGCGTTAAACCGGAAACTGCGACCTCCTAAAGAGAAGCCAAAAATATCCCTACTTTCCTCAGCAATCGGAATACTGAAGAAAGTGTTCTTCAGATCAATAACAGAAAACCAAGCAGCTGAGGCAGGGATCATAGTCAATAAAGCAGTAATGTCTGGAACAACAGGAAACTGTGGCACAACAATCTTATTGACCTCTCAAAGGTCAATCACAAACCGATACACAGGTGGATGAGAAGAGTCAGTACGCTTAAGGACAGGCAGAACAGGACTATTACACACATTGCCTCTATGAATCAGAATATTTTTTATTGTTGAATTAATAAAAATCCTTACAATTAGAAAAGGTACGATTAGCCAATGTTCATATGACAAATTACATTAAAAATACAAGAACAAAAGTTAGTATCAAAGTTAAAAAAGGGTTAAAACTACATTAGATCCCCTCACTAGCAACGAAAGAGGATGGCTTTGGACAATATATTGAATGATCATGCACGGACCTGCAGCTGCTTTCCAATCTCAATCATAAATTTAAGACCCCTACAGGTCAGGATTGGTGATGAACCTCCCAGCCAAATTATAACGGCCTGGCGACATGTTCTAATGTTCAGTTTGTTTAGTATGTCCCGTAAAAAGTGTCTTCTGGCTACCATGAGGATTGGGCACACACAAAATAAATGAATTAAAGATTCGTTTTGATAACCGCAGAGTCTGCATTTTGGGCAGTCGTCTTGGGATTTCCAGGAAGGTCTTAGGTCCTTGGACTCGTGAAGGCCCATGCAGAGGTCGATGAGAATCTTTTTTAAGTGTTGGCTAAAGTGTGTTGCCAAGTATGCCTGGGGTTGTTAGAGAGAATATGAAAAAATAACTGTCCAGGCATGGCGTCGATGAGTCAATGTTTGTTTATCTTCCAATAACGACTTCAATTTTGCATTTAAGTTGGCAATTTTGCAAAAACTAGCCTGGTCAATTTTTTTGTTCCATGCTTCCAGCAATCCGAGATCCGAAAAGGCAGATATGCAGGTGAATGGCCCAGGGCTGGGTAGAGTCGATATTGATTGCTTGCCAACAAAGATTATTCAGTGAGTGTGGATCGGCTGCGCGAAGTTTGTGACAAAATTTGGCGAACCTTGATTTGGACCTAAAGATTTGATTCTGAAGACCAAATTCTAATCGCACCTGTGCTGGCGAGGCGCATTTTGGTAGTTTGAAAACTACTTTGTAAATTTTATTTTGTAAGGTGTTTAATAAACCGGCCTCCCCTCCAAGCCAAGTGACTAGACCGTACGATAGTGCGGGTAAGATCTGAGCGGCCATTACTTTCAGAATATGGGTGTAGTTTGGGCCACCCAGTTTTTGTAAGAGTCGCCTGTATCCATAAATTAACGTCTGTGATTTAGCTTTTAACACCGCAGAATGTTCTTTTTTTTAATTGTATTTGCCTAAGGTGACCCCCAGATACCGATAGTGTGGCTGTACCCCTATGGCAAGATGATTAAATGTCCAACTAAATTTAATGGGCTTGCGCTCTATAAGACGTATTACTTTTGTCTTTTCTCTATTTAGTTCAAGATGTTCTTCGTCCAGATAGAGATGTAGAGCGTTTATCAGCCTTTGCAGCCCAATTGGGGATCCACTTAGGAGCACAATGTCGTCGGCAAACTGGATGATTGGCATTGGGGTGTTACCGAGCTTCGGAGCATGGCTTACAATTTGACCGAGTCTTTTTCCTAGATCGGCAAGGTAAAGATTGAATAAACATGGGGCCAGGACACAGCCCTGTTTTAGTCCGTCCTCAGTTTAAATTTTGGACGTGAGGCTTGAGCCCTGTCCTTGTTTAACCCTATTACACACATTGCCTCTTGTTTCTTCAACCACACCTTTCTCAACCAAATCATAGATAATCGCTAAAAGAGCTCTTTCGCCATCACTGGAAATTTTGTACTGAGGAATGCGAGGTAATTTAGCATTCGACTTAAAGGTAACAACGTAAGGTGGAATCTGCAAGAGACCAACATCATTTGGACCTGTAGTCCAAAGTGTATCAGGGAGAGAATGCACTTCCAGTGGAAGGTGATCCTTAGACAGATACATTGGGTAAATCACTTTCTTACCCACTGTAAGATGTACCCCCGAAGGAGAACAATGTAATGTCGCATGCAATCTTTTCAATAAGTCCAAACCCAACAATTTCTCGCCACAGCCAGTCGTTAGAATAAGGGGAGCCTCCAATTCACAAGGACCAATAGAAAGGGGCAAAGGACAAGAAACCGGGTTACGAACTGGGGCGCCAGAAAATCCTACTGAAACATTAGTCAAGCCAGACAAGGGTGCGCCAGGGAGTTTAGAGTGCATGATAGAACTCTTTGCTGCACCAGTATCCAAAAGAAAAGGTTCTGCCACACCTGATGTAATCACTTCAACATAAGGTCCACTCTGGTCTACTGGAACTGACACTACTCCCTCCCTTTGTCCATGGCTGTCCTAACTATCATTAAAACCAGCACTCTCACTTCCAACATAATAATCATCAGTGTAGTACTGAGCGGACTGAACGGTCAGAACATTCTGTTGGTCAAAATAATTTATAGAATTCTGATGGGAAAAGGAACGTTCATTCTGGGGAAACGTACCACGTCCCCTACCCCTAGGTACTTGTTGGTAACCACCACGACCTCTCAGACCAGACATACCATTCGCACGCTGTAGCAAGATCGGGCAACTATTCTTGAAGTGACCTTCCTCTTTACAATAAGCACACTGATTAGGGCCTAGCGGGAGTCGCGAAGCAAAAGACTCAGGCTTCTGCAACAGTTTCTGAAACTGTGGGGGTTGCTGAAACTGACGCTGATTAGGGTGAAGTGGAGTGTCTTCCCAGAACGGAAACAAGCATCCGAGGACCGGCCCGGTTTCGAGGTAACACCTCTCATCAGCCCGGCTAGCTTGATTCCAGTGGTGTGGATGCTTGTTTCCGTTCTGGGAAGGACATGGCTTTTGTAGTTCGGACTGGACTGTTCCCATGGGGCACAGGGTCAGCACTGATTTGCATATCGCCATTGTCTAACCCAGGGTGGTGTGGAGTGGAAAAACGATGGATTTGGGCCCAGATCTTTGGACTGGGGTGAATGTGTGACATTGATCCACATTCTGTCCATCATTGTTGTGTTTGCAGGTACCGCTCTAAGTGTACTGGGGATGCTCAGACGTGAGTCCCAGGCACTCCACACCACTGGAATCAAGCTAGCCGGGCTGATGAGAGGTGTTACCTCGAAACCGGGCCGGTCCTCGGATGCTTGTTTCCGTTCTGGGAAGGACATGGCTTTTGTAGTTCGGACTGGACTGTTCCCATGGGGCACAGGGTCAGCGCTGATTTGCATATCGCCATTGTCTAACCCAGGGTGGTGTGGAGTGGAAAAACGATGGATTTGGGCCCAGATCTTTGGACTGGGGTGAATGTGTGATATTGATCCACATTCTGTCCATCATTGTTGTGTTTGCAGGTACCGCTCTAAGTGTACTGGGGATGCTCAGACGTGAGTCCCAGGCACTCCACACCACTGGAATCAAGCTAGCCGGGCTGATGAGAGGTGTTACCTCGAAACCGGGCCGGTCCTCGGATGCTTGTTTCCGTTCTGGGAAGGACATGGCTTTTGTAGTTCGGACTGGACTGTTCCCATGGGGCACAGGGTCAGCGCTGATTTGCATATCGCCATTGTCTAACCCAGGGTGGTGTGGAGTGGAAAAACGATGGATTTGGGCCCAGATCTTTGGACTGGGGTGAATGTGTGACATTGATCCACATTCTGTCCATCATTGTTGTGTTTGCAGGTACCGCTCTAAGTGTACTGGGGATGCTCAGACGTGAGTCCCAGGCACTCCACACCACTGGAATCAAGCTAGCCGGGCTGATGAGAGGTGTTACCTCGAAACCGGGCCGGTCCTCGGATGCTTGTTTCCGTTCTGGGAAGGACATGGCTTTTGTAGTTCGGACTGGACTGTTCCCATGGGGCACAGGGTCAGCGCTGATTTGCATATCGCCATTGTCTAACCCAGGGTGGTGTGGAGTGGAAAAACGATGGATTTGGGCCCAGATCTTTGGACTGGGGTGAATGTGTGACATTGATCCACATTCTGTCCATCATTGTTGTGTTTGCAGGTACCACTCTAAGTGTACTGGGGATGCTCAGACGTGAGTCCCAGGCACTCCACACCACTGGAATCAAGCTAGCTGGGCTGATGAGAGGTGTTACCTCGAAACCGGGCCGGTCCTCGGATGCTTGTTTCCGTTCTGGGAAGGACATGGCTTTTGTAGTTCGGACTGGACTGTTCCCATGGGGCACAGGGTCAGCGCTGATTTGCATATCGCCATTGTCTAACCCAGGGTGGTGTGGAGTGGAAAAACGATGGATTTGGGCCCAGATCTTTGGACTGGGGTGAATGTGTGACATTGATCCACATTCTGTCCATCATTGTTGTGTTTGCAGGTACCGCTCTAAGTGTACTGGGGATGCTCAGACGTGAGTCCCAGGCACTCCACACCACTGGAATCAAGCTAGCCGGGCTGATGAGAGGTGTTACCTCGAAACCGGGCCGGTCCTCGGATGCTTGTTTCCGTTCTGGGAAGGACATGGCTTTTGTAGTTCGGACTGGACTGTTCCCATGGGGCACAGGGTCAGCGCTGATTTGCATATCGCCATTGTCTAACCCAGGGTGGTGTGGAGTGGAAAAACGATGGATTTGGGCCCAGATCTTTGGACTGGGGTGAATGTGTGACATTGATCCACATTCTGTCCATCATTGTTGTGTTTGCAGGTACCGCTCTAAGTGTACTGGGGATGCTCAGACGTGAGTCCCAGGCACTCCACACCACTGGAATCAAGCTAGCCGGGCTGATGAGAGGTGTTACCTCGAAACCGGGCCGGTCCTCGGATGCTTGTTTCCGTTCTGGGAAGGACATGGCTTTTGTAGTTCGGACTGGACTGTTCCCATGGGGCACAGGGTCAGCGCTGATTTGCATATCGCCATTGTCTAACCCAGGGTGGTGTGGAGTGGAAAAACGATGGATTTGGGCCCAGATCTTTGGACTGGGGTGAATGTGTGACATTGATCCACATTCTGTCCATCATTGTTGTGTTTGCAGGTACCGCTCTAAGTGTACTGGGGATGCTCAGACGTGAGTCCCAGGCACTCCACACCACTGGAATCAAGCTAGCCGGGCTGATGAGAGGTGTTACCTCGAAACCGGGCCGGTCCTCGGATGCTTGTTTCCGTTCTGGGAAGGACATGGCTTTTGAAGTTCGGACTGGACTGTTCCCATGGGGCACAGGGTCAGCGCTAATTTGCATATCGCCATTGTCTAACCCAGGGTGGTGTGGAGTGGAAAAACGATGGATTTGGGCCCAGATCTTTGGACTGGGGTGAATGTGTGACATTGATCCACATTCTGTCCATCATTGTTGTGTTTGCAGGTACCGCTCTAAGTGTACTGGGGATGCTCAGACGTGAGTCCCAGGCACTCCACACCACTGGAATCAAGCTAGCCGGGCTGATGAGAGGTGTTACCTCGAAACCGGGCCGGTCCTCGGATGCTTGTTTCCGTTCTGGGAAGGACATGGCTTTTGTAGTTCGGACTGGACTGTTCCCATGGGGCACAGGGTCAGCGCTGATTTGCATATCGCCATTGTCTAACCCAGGGTGGTGTGGAGTGGAAAAACGATGGATTTGGGCCCAGATCTTTGGACTGGGGTGAATGTGTGACATTGATCCACATTCTGTCCATCATTGTTGTGTTTGCAGGTACCGCTCTAAGTGTACTGGGGATGCTCAGACGTGAGTCCCAGGCACTCCACACCACTGGAATCAAGCTAGCCGGGCTGATGAGAGGTGTTACCTCGAAACCGGGCCGGTCCTCGGATGCTTGTTTCCGTTCTGGGAAGGACATGGCTTTTGTAGTTCGGACTGGACTGTTCCCATGGGGCACAGGGTCAGCGCTGATTTGCATATCGCCATTGTCTAACCCAGGGTGGTGTGGAGTGGAAAAACGATGGATTTGGGCCCAGATCTTTGGACTGGGGTGAATGTGTGACATTGATCCACATTCTGTCCATCATTGTTGTGTTTGCAGGTACCGCTCTAAGTGTACTGGGGATGCTCAGACGTGAGTCCCAGGCACTCCACACCACTGGAATCAAGCTAGCCGGGCTGCTGAGAGGTGTTACCTCGAAACCGGGCCGGTCCTCGGATGCTTGTTTCCGTTCTGGGAAGGACATGGCTTTTGTAGTTCGGACTGGACTGTTCCCATGGGGCACAGGGTCAGCGCTGATTTGCATATCGCCATTGTCTAACCCAGGGTGGTGTGGAGTGGAAAAACGATGGATTTGGGCCCAGATCTTTGGACTGGGGTGAATGTGTGACATTGATCCACATTCTGTCCATCATTGTTGTGTTTGCAGGTACCGCTCTAAGTGTACTGGGGATGCTCAGACGTGAGTCCCAGGCACTCCACACCACTGGAATCAAGCTAGCCGGGCTGATGAGAGGTGTTACCTCGAAACCGGGCCGGTCCTCGGATGCTTGTTTCCGTTCTGGGAAGGACATGGCTTTTGTAGTTCGGACTGGACTGTTCCCATGGGGCACAGGGTCAGCGCTGATTTGCATATCGCCATTGTCTAACCCAGGGTGGTGTGGAGTGGAAAAACGATGGATTTGGGCCCAGATCTTTGGACTGGGGTGAATGTGTGACATTGATCCACATTCTGTCCATCATTGTTGTGTTTGCAGGTACCGCTCTAAGTGTACTGGGGATGCTCAGACGTGAGTCCCAGGCACTCCACACCACTGGAATCAAGCTAGCCGGGCTGATGAGAGGTGTTACCTCGAAACCGGGCCGGTCCTCGGATGCTTGTTTCCGTTCTGGGAAGGACATGGCTTTTGTAGTTCGGACTGGACTGTTCCCATGGGGCACAGGGTCAGCGCTGATTTGCATATCGCCATTGTCTAACCCAGGGTGGTGTGGAGTGGAAAAACGATGGATTTGGGGCCAGATCTTTGGACTGGGGTGAATGTGTGACATTGATCCACATTCTGTCCATCATTGTTGTGTTTGCAGGTACCGCTCTAAGTGTACTGGGGATGCTCAGACGTGAGTCCCAGGCACTCCACACCACTGGAATCAAGCTAGCCGGGCTGATGAGAGGTGTTACCTCGAAACCGGGCCGGTCCTCGGATGCTTGTTTCCGTTCTGGGAAGGACATGGCTTTTGTAGTTCGGACTGGACTGTTCCCATGGGGCACAGGGTCAGCGCTGATTTGCATATCGCCATTGTCTAACCCAGGGTGGTGTGGAGTGGAAAAACGATGGATTTGGGCCCAGATCTTTGGACTGGGGTGAATGTGTGACATTGATCCACATTCTGTCCATCATTGTTGTGTTTGCAGGTACCGCTCTAAGTGTACTGGGGATGCTCAGACGTGAGTCCTAGGCACTCCACACCACTGGAATCAAGCTAGCCGGGCTGATGAGAGGTGTTACCTCGAAACCGGGCCGGTCCTCGGATGCTTGTTTCCGTTCTAGGAAGGACATGGCTTTTGTAGTTTGGACTGGACTGTTCCCATGGGGCACAGGGTCAGCGCTGATTTGCATATCGCCATTGTCTAACCCAGGGTGGTGTGGAGTGGAAAAACGATGGATTTGGGCCCAGATCTTTGGACTGGGGTGAATGTGTGACATTGATCCACATTCTGTCCATCATTGTTGTGTTTGCTGATTAGGGTGAGGCGGATAAGCCTGCTGCAGAAGAACTTTCGTTTTTAATTCTCGAGTCTTCTTCTCTACTTTATCCTTCTCATCTTTATCTCTATTCTCATAGTATTGTGCAGTAGTCAATATCTGGGCCAAAGAAGAAACAGCCCATGAACTCTCAGAGTCCTTTAACTTATTAGAAATTTCAGGAAGTAAATTAAAAACAAACTTATCTACAAACAACCTCTGACCACCTTCTGTACTCATGTCCTGACCACTATGATCAATGAATGTTTCCTCAAACCTAGTGAAGAAATCAGACACACTCTCATCTTTCTTTTGTTTGCATTTTGCTAACTTGTCCCAATTCACCCACAAAGGAGGCATCATAGTTTTCATTAAATTAATAATCCTACCAGGTAGTTCTGCAACTAAGGGTTCAGGTTTGGCACCTCCTACCTGCTGACCATCTGCAGCAGTAATATTAACCCATGTATCTCCTAACTCTGGCCCGTGATCCTCATGACGGATCTTCGCCCAGAAGGGTTGAGGAACTACATTACCCATCAACATATCTATGTCAGCTAAATTAATAACACATGCATCAACTGTCTGAGACAACACCTTGTAATAACCAGCAGGATTTTTACGGGGGTCAGGCAAGGTCTGCTTATGACAACAATCACAAAAAGACCTAGTCCTTTAGGCAGTTTATCTTATAGACCTAAGAACATCTATGGATTGTCAAAAGATCATTCCAGCTACACCTCTAATTCTAGAGATTATTACCATGTTGCCCATGTTCCAGTCTATTGCCAAGATAAAAGATAGCCATTCTCTGATCAACATATAACCAGACAGCACAGGACATACATTCACTAGAAGGACAACATTTGAAAAAATGTGAATAGCTAGATGGCACCTCACAGGCGCACCACCAATGGGACCCCTGCTTAAGAGCCAGGACCTCAGCTCTCTTCCAAGGGACATGCACCCACACTCGCTGAAAATGAGCTGATGCAGCCGCAATACCATGAGCGGCATCAGCCAAAACTGCCTCTCTCCCTACAGGGGGGACCTATCTCATAGGATACTGCTTCACTTTTCTCCTAACAGAAGGGTCAGGTTCGAACAATAACTGAAGTGGAAGTCTAGACCTAAAAGTGAGTAGTGTCTCTACCACTTCCTCAACATCGGAACCCACTATTGTTCCTTTAGCAAATTCAGACTGAACCGTAATCAATTCCAATGGAATTGAACCCAACTCATTATCTTCCCACTCCTGACGAAGGAAGGTACACATGACATCAAAAACATACCTTTGTTTTGGTGCCTCCCACTGTAGGAAGATATCCATAACCACTTGTGGACCGTACTTGGAGGCATTCGAAACCCATCTACGAGCAAGGAGATTTAACACTACCCGCTCTTCAGGACCAGGAAGCTGACTACGTCTCTGCTTACGTTCAGAAACAGGGGTCATATTTAGTGAGACAAAAGACTAGTGACAGTCTCAGTCATTGGTTGCCGATCAAAAGGAGAAGAAGTTGACATGAGGACAGGAGACAAAGTGTTTTGAGGCAAGAGAGACGTAGGGACAGAAATAAGAGAAGTTGAAGACAAAGGAGTGTAAGGCAAAGGAGTTTGAAGCAAGGCTGGTGACAAAGCTGGCGGCCCTGGAGGGGGCTGCGCCGCGGAAGGAAGAACCACCTGTGAAGCAACAGGTGGCGGAACAACAACAGGGGGTTGAACGACAACAAGAGGTGCAACAACTGGAGGTAACGGAGGTGCAGTAGCACCCTGCACATAAGGGGGTGGTAATCTCAGTAAATGTAACATCAAAGGATCCTTTTCAGGGTCTTCAGTCACATTTGAAAGGGGAGGTGTCAAAGCCGGGTAACATTTGTCAATGGCCATGCAATGTTGTCTATCTGACACTTCAATCGCACGATCTTCTTCATCTTCCTTAAACTGCCTAGCAGCTTGCATTACCGACATTTTCCTTTCCTTCCTATCTCTCTTAGCTGGCTTAATTTCTTGCTGTTTGGCTTCCTTACGCCAAAGGCGGAAAGAGTCAAACATCGCCGGCCGGGCTTTCTTCTTGAATAGCGCAACTTCTAGGTTATCTAAAACATCTGATTCAAAACTACCATGTTGGTGCCATCGTAAAACACCATCTTTCCTTGTATAACGGACCCATACTTCATTATAGGTAATGGGACCCACACCATGCTTTGAATAGAGCTCATAGGTTGGAGTCCCAACCGGAGGTATCGGACACGAGTCTTCCAATCGGGAATCCTTATTACAACTACAACAAAACAATTTCCTAATTTTGCTAAAACCAGGCATCTTGAGCTCGCTTCAAACTTCAAGGGGTTATCAAAAATGATACACTCGTAAATATACGAACCCCTCGGCTTCGACTATTGCAATGGCCGAATCAAAACCAAGAAACAAAACAAAGTCGTGGGAGCGACCCACTTATACTTAACCAAAATGTCTGTCACGCCACCAGAAGACCGTCTAACATCTCGCCTTACAAATCATCACAAGAGGGTCCAAGACAGGGCGACAGTCAGGGCAGCAGTCCTTCGCAGCCGTCGGAAAGGGGAAGCCTTGCAGA
The DNA here is from genome assembly GCF_964261635.1 of Lissotriton helveticus. Lineage (NCBI taxonomy): Eukaryota > Metazoa > Chordata > Amphibia > Caudata > Salamandridae > Lissotriton > Lissotriton helveticus. The sequence goes on along the minus strand of NC_136072.1, from coordinate 1,070,466,579 downwards.
AAAAACCTTCGGTCCACGTCGACATGCAGGGGTCAATGAAGTGGCGGCCGTCCTCCAGAATTTCCTCACGGGGCTCCTCACAATCTTCGGACTTGGACCAGTACCGCTGAAGTCGCCGCACGTTGGGCGCCAGTTGAAGAACCGGGGCTTTACCCAGCGGCGTCAGGGACACGCCTAAGATCTTCGAGTTCACCTGTCTTGGTATTCAAAGACACAGAATACTTCTGGATGGCGTCAGAGACCAAGTTTATTAGCTGCAGCTAGTAACAGTGATCCTAGAAATACATCACGGTGTAAATTCTCAGGAGACTGCTCATTTTACTAAAGCGAGACGTCTCCTTTTATATTCAATATTCATATTATAAATGTACACCCACTGCACAAAATTCTAGCCAATAAGATACATTTTCAAACAAAGTATCACATAGAAAAAACTCAATTTACAGTATCCCAACCCAAAAGTTAATTATTAGGAATGTCCCAAATTCAATCTCCACAAGCCGGACTATAATTGAAAGCATAACCCATGTAATGAAGAAACATTAAAAAAAGAAACAGTAACAGATGCTGAACAAGATAAAGCACGTGCAAGGAAACTAAAAAGTTAACGATGTCCTGAACATTGATTGGCAATCTCAGATATAGATCGATCAGGGAAATTGGCTTTGCGAGGTCAGTTTCAGGTGAAGAGGTCAGTTTCTTACAGTTCATTTCAGAGTCAAAAAGAAACCTAGTTAAGGTATACATGAACTAAGAAGGCCAGGCCACTTCGTTCGCCAGGTTACCTTTACAGGCCTACGTGAGGGCAACACAAAATGGTGGCACAGAACAAAATGGAGTCAGACTCGAGAATTACAGAACCTCACCTGACAGAAAGAGAAAGGGTAAGGGCTTTGAGTTTTTTGTTCGCCTGATTACTGCCAGGCAACGGTTCAACAGCGCTGGCATTTACGACAACTGATACCACAGTTTCAAGCTAAGGGAGCTGTGGCCTTTTTGCTAAATCCTTCCAAGTTGAAAGTTCTTTATAAAGAGAAAACATCCTTTTTTGTTTCTGAGATAGCAGCTAAAAATGACTTAGCCTCATTAGGCTGATATTTTGTAGTGCTTATACTTAAATCTATGAAAATGAACAAATGTCTAGTATATAATAGTATGTAATAGCAATGAGGCTGCTATGCTTAAAAAAAAAAGAAAAATGGGAAACAAAATAAAAGGGGTTTCTCATTCTGTTACATTTCTAGGTATTCTTTTTTTTTTTTTTTTTTTTAAACCTTTATTAGCATCAAAAGGATATACAAGTCTAGGCCTACAACAGATCGGCCAGCAGCACTGTGTAAAGCGGTCAAAGGTTCCAAGGCAAACAGTACAGATTCAATCAACAAAAAGCAGAGGCAAAACAATCATAAAAAAGGGGAAAAAACACCTATGAACCAGACGGCCAAGAAACAGGAGTAAAAAAGGTTAATTTTATAATATGGGGATAAAAATACGATAGGCTCACTTTCAATATAGAGGTGTCTGAAGTCCCAAAACCATCCTCAGCGACAATAAGGGGGCATGGGGCCGTAATACAGAAGAGGCAACACGATACACACCGGGAGACAGGGACATTTTAGACATAATCTACACGTGTTCATTATCATCTTCACACGCCACCACCCAAACCACAGCCAAGCCAGGACAGAGGGATCGGACAAACATTACATCAAAACTAACCCGTCATAATGACCCCTAGGAAAAAAAAGGGGGGGGGCGAGGAAAAGGGGAGAGAGGGGGAAAAGAGGGGGAGGGGAATAGGGCAAAGCGGAACAATGAGAAAAGGAAATGAAACACAAAAACGAAAGAAAGAAGACCACGCCGAAACAGGCGTCCCGTGGCGGGAGTACAGGAGAAAACAGGAGCATCCGTAACAAGGAGGGTACAGCAATCGAGACGAAAAGTAACCAACCCAGAAGAGGAGGATCGACGAAGCCACACACCCCACATCGAACATACCACGGGATGCAAGGACAGACGCGGCATTACGAGAAGAGATACAAAAGGGCCATAGAACCATAAAACAAACAACAAATAGAACCCAGCCCACCCATCCCACCCTGCACCCCTGCAGAAGGCTATGGCCTACCCTTCAAACAGCATGCCTGTCGCCCTAAACCAGAACCCGAAATATAGCAAGAAAGAAAGAAAGAAGAACAAGACAAAAAGAAACAAAAACCTACAGAAAGAAAACAGGAGGGAGGAGCATGAGAACAGAAATCAATACGGTCGGCCGCAGCCCTCCGCCCAACCAGACAATCGCAGCAAAAACAGACCAGGACGACACCATTTCAAGCGCCATAAAACTTACAGAGGAGAGGACCTCACACCTCACAATGGGTACAAACAATCGCACCACGAAGTCGTACCGCAATAATCCCCAGGAGTCGCGCATATCACCCCCAGCCCTTCCGAACAACAAATCCCACCCACCACATGACAATGTAAAGTGAGCTACTCAATACCAAACCAGCACACAATCGAAAAAAAAAAATTCTGCCAGGTAGACAAGGGGGGTCAATCAATACGCAAGTGAGCAAAAGTCCAAGTAGAGAGTTTATAAACATCAGCAATCGCAGCACGGGTGATGAAGAGCAGGAGATCAGTTCCGCCGTTTGGGAAAGCGAGGGGTTCTCTGTAATAGACAAATGCGAAGCCATCGGTGCAGGCGCAGGCGGCAGTCCACCAATACTTCCGGGCATCCCAGCCGAACAGGGCCGCGGCACAGTGTCCAAGTCCCCGGGGTCAGAACCTCGAAAAGCAGGGAGTTCCAAAGTCACCGGCACACAAAATGATCGTCGATCAGCGGCGGCAACACTTGCAGCAGTCGAGGGGGGCGAGGCAATGGAGTCTCTGAAACAAGAGGGAGGCAAGAAGAAACGGCTGCTCAAAATGGCGGCAGATCGTGGCGGGCTCCCGGGGACATCGGGGGCCAGGAATGCGCGCAGGGATCGCAGAGCTTCCAGGATATCTCTGAGTGTAAGCTCCCGCTCACCAGACCAGACCCCCGCGCAATCAGGCAACCCAAGCCCGCCGCCACGAGGCGATACAGGTTCCAGATGGTTGGCCGCCATTTCGCGAAGGCAGCCCAGTCGCCACCCTCCGCGATTCTCAAAAAACAGTTAAAAAATGTAGGACTGTACAGAGCTCCGGGGGGCTCCCAGCAATGGCAGCCTTGGTGCAGAAAGGATGTCTGCCCAATGCGGGTCTCCGCCTACACCAGCACCGGCGCCCCAAACAAGCAGAGTCCGGGCGCAGAGGTCCAGGGCCGCCGGACACAGCAGCGGCGGGGGGGACTCCTTCACAGAATCAGTCACCGGTGCATCTCCCCCACATCAGCCTCGCGGCCACCAGGGCAGGCCCGGATCAGGATCGCCGGGATATTCGCACAACGGCTCTCATCATGGGTTCACTCTCTCGACCGGGGCCGACAGTCGTCGGATCCCACCGGCTAGGTCCCGGTCTAGGTTCCACGGAGGCCCCGGTCTTGCGGAGGGCACAACTTCGGAACCGCTGCACGTCGAAACCTCCGGGCCAAACGGTAAGTACAAGTGAGGTGTTCCGTCTCCAATTCTCCGATAATGTGTCGTCTCCGGACAGGATATAATACAGGATATTCGATCAGGCCGGAGGGCTGCGGGAGCCGAGCTAAAAGGCGACCATTACGCTCGCGAGCTAGGCTCCTCCCCTCTAGGTATTCTTAAGAGTATTTCTCTTTGATTGTTTTTTTGGGGGGTAGGGATGTTGGGCGAAGGGGCGGCCAGCTTCTCTTTCCATCACCTATGGGTACTCTCCAGTCCCTTTGTCTCTTGTGGGTGGGCTGTTGGGTGGGTTTGTGGGTGGGTTGGGTGGGTTCTCATGGAAGGGGGGTAGGGTGGATGGGGCAAGGAAAAACAGTAAAGGGATAATTTGTGCAGTTCAATGTTGTAATTTTGCTGGAAAACGACATTTAATGATTGTCATAGTTAATTCAAGTATTTATTTGGAGATCTCCTTTCTTATTTCTTATTTTGAAAATAGGTAGATTTATAATATGCTCATGGAATGTTTGTGGTTTAAATGATAAGCGGAAAAGGGGTATCCTGGCTCAGATTCTGAAAAATATGAAAGTCGACCTCCTGTGTATTCAAGAAACCCAAATAGCCTGGAAGAATAGGAATTGGTTTAGAGATTTAGGTCTTGAATTGATTGGCTTCTCTAGACAGGGTACAACTACAAGAGGAGTTGCGATACTAATAAGGTATGGGAGAGGTGTAAAGATACGTGTCAAAGAGGATCTTCTGGGCCGCTTGGTTCTATAACATTAACCATTTGTACTATTTATAGCCCTAATTCAGAAGATCCGGATATGTTAAACCAGTTGAGTATAGAATTAGCGTTGTGGCCGTCTCCCCTACTTCTTTGTGGGAATCTTAATCTGCATTTGGATGGGAAAGTGGATCTTTCTAGTAATTATATGTATAGTGGTAAGAAAAAAAATGTATTTAGGGCGATTAAAGGATTTATTGATGACTTTGGGCTTGTGGACATAGGCTACGTAAAGGGAGGTGGGCGCGCCAGGGTGTACTTTCTATTCTGCCCCGCATCAGAGACACTATCCCCTTGACTATTTTTTTGGGACAGCAGGATTAGTAAACTCTGACAGGAACATAAGGTATGGAATCCTACCTAAGATAATCTCAGACCACAACCCCATCACTATTGACCTAAACATTAATTCTAGCACACCTAGGGGAGGAGCTTCGTGCGCAACCAAGAAGGGTGCGTGAGCAAGGGGCTCCCGAGACCCTCGTAACCTCCCGAATATATCCTGTCACTTATCCTGTTTGCAGTTGACCTCTTTGTGCGGATGAACCACCGGTGATCCTGAAATCGTTTCCGCTGTCCCGATCAGACCCCGGGGCCGGAGTTGTGGGGCTGAGAAGTTTGCGGCCTTCGTCTCCTGGATGCCCGGCGCCCGAGTTGACATGGTGCCCGGGGCATAATTGAACAACACCGGCTAGGGGCAACGAAGGGCCCCGGTCCAGCTCAGTTTTACTTTCGTTTTTGGTTATCGCTGTGGTCTCCGGACTTGCGACGCCCCACTGACTTTCGCTCTCTCGGCCCCCCTGCAGCTCTATCGCCCTGGTTGGTAGTCCCTCTGTGTGGAATTTGTTCTTTTCTCCCTGTTTGGTCTCCTGTGTCTCCCCCTCCTCTCGCCTTTACCTGGGACATTGTTTGATACTGTCCTGACATGGCGGGCAAACCTGAGGGAGACAAACAGAGGGTGAAGAATACCAGAAGGGGCAGCTATACCCAAACCAACGTCATGGATCGTTATGTTCAGGTTCAGGGGTCGCCCAGCGGAACCGGTAGGTTGCTGGAGGAGGCGAAGAGTTCGTCGACCCCGGTGGTGGAGCCGACGCTGCAGGATGTGATGGCCGCCATAGATGGTATCCAGTCCTCCCTCGGGAAGCAAATGGAGACTCTTGCCCACAAGTTGGATACGGTGGCGATTGATGTGAATTTGATCCGGACGGACCTCACAAAAACCAATGAAAGGGTTAAATCGCTGGACATTAAAACATTGAGCCTTACGGACGACATTGTTGAGTTACAAACCAAAGTCCGTACTCTTGGGGCCTCTAATGACATGGTTGTTCGTCGCCTGGAGGATTTTGAAGGACGAGCCCGGCGGAACAACATCCGTATTATTGGCATTCCGGAAAAGGCAGAGGAGCAAGCTACTGACCTTTTTGTTGAGGACATTATCATCAATCATTTAGCACCTAAGGGACTGAGCAAGTTTTTCATGGTGGAACAGGCCCATAGAATCCCGGGTGGAAAACCGAAAGTGGGAGCAATGCCGCGGCCTCTGATAGCACGGATTTTCAACTTTCGGGACAGAGACGCTATCCTTCAGGCCTCGCGTGCGGGTGGTCCCCTGAAGTTTGAAAACTCCTGCATCAGTTTTTACCCGGACTTCACACAGATGGTCCAGAAACAGCGGCTCAGTTTTCTGGGTGTGAAAAGGAGACTTCGCGAGATGGACCTTAAGTATGCCATGCTCTTTCCTGCCAAATTGAGGATTGAATATAACGAAAGGGTGTACTTTTTTGATAAGCCTGAAGTGGTGGCTGATTGGTTGGACACCCTGCCGGCCCGACAGGATCCTGAGAGTCAGCCTGGTGGAGCGGAGGGAGGACCTGAAGAGCAGGAATGAACACCATCTTCCAGGTCTCCGGGGACTACGAAAGGACTTTTAATACGGTGGTTCAGGATTTGACTTATTACTGCCAGTTTTCTTTTGCACGGGTGGTTGCGGGGATATCGTTGGGGTTTATTCCTCCTCAGCCTTACTTCTCGTAGTTTAGTTGGGTGTGGGGCGACAGGCACACTGCAAGTTGGGATGGCTTTTTAGTCGCACGCAGGGGTGCAGGGTGGGGGGTGTTGTAATGGGTTGTTTGGGGTTGGGCGGATGGAGGGTGTGGATGTTTTGTTTGTTGTTTTTGCAAGGTGCTATACTGCAGAACATTTTCATCGAAGCATTGGACCCATCTCGTGGTTGGATCTTCTTTTTCTTTTATGATGGGGGGTAGGGGATTGAGGTTGATGAGCTGGAATGTCAATGGATTGGGGACAAGATTAAGCGTGGGGTGGTACTACAGCTCCTGAAACGCCAATCCCCCGATATTGTTCTCCTTCAGGAGACTCACTTGGTGGGGCATACATGTCACGCCATGAACAGGAAGGGGTATCGTCTGGTTGCCCATGCTGGGTTCTCCTCTGGATCTCGTGGAGTTAGGATCCTTGTTAAAACTGCTCTCCCGCTTGAGGTGGAAACCACTGTCATTGATGATAGGGGACGTTATGTGGCGATTTCAGGGCGGTGGAAGGGTTGTACTATTACCGTGGTTTCTATTTATGTTCCTCCAGGCTTACAGTCGACTACTTTTGCTGATCTGGGCGGGTGTTGCTTGATCTCCCGTCTGGGTCCCGGATCTTAGGTGGAGACTTTAATGCGGTGGTTTCAGGTAGGCTTGATAGACATCCACCCAGGGACGTCAAGGGGACGCATAGTTGGCTGCCTGATTTTATTGATGCGCTGGGTCTGGTGGATTGTTGGCGATTGCTTCATTCCACTCAGCGGCAGTATACTTTTCACTCTGGAGCCCATGGTAGTCTCTCCAGGATTGATTATGTGTTAGTACCGGCTGCACAGGCGTTTGGGGTTGCAGAGGTCCATCATATGGCTCGGGGGATTTCTGATCACTCCCCACTATGGCTCCGAATGGACTTAGTCCCGGGTGCCGAGGGTCGGGTTGCCCCAATTAACCCTTGGTATCTTCGTAGCCCTAAAATTCGTAGTGAGCTTGTGAAGGCTCTGGATCATTATTTCCGAGAGAATGAAGGCTCGGTTTCTTCCGCGGTCTCTCTATGGGACGCTTTTAAGACCGTCCTGAGGGGTCAGGCCCTGTCATTGATCGCTGGAGTTAAGAAGCAGAGAGAGGAGGAAGTGGTTAAGATAGGGACGGAAAGAACAGATGTGGAATTGGCTTTGGAGCAGGAGGTGACCCACTCGAAACTGCATTTTCTGCAGTTGAAGCAGCTTGAATATGTCATTTTAAAAAAAAAACTTTTTATTGATGACTGCATCCAGATATTGCATCGTGCATACAGTTTCTACACATCTTATACAGTCTTTTCTGTTTTTCTCCCCCCCATCAACATGAAACATCTGGCTCAGTGCCCTCATCATACTTAGTCTATACAAATCGTCCACATCAGCCCGGACAGCTCTATATACGGGTGGTAATTCTTTACAAGTAAATGCAAGCTGTCGATGCTCAATCAGTTCTCAGCGTGTATACATCCATGATTTCATAAGTATAGGCGTCGCCAGTCTCTGTCCCTCCCAACCCCCCACCCCGTTTCGTACGTCTCCTGACATCTCTGCATAGGCCATGGCATCTCCCCGGGCCTAGTGGTCTCGGAAAACTGACATATATAAATAAGTGTGATCACCATCCTCTGGCCATCCTGTGGGCACCCTGGGCCATTCTCCATTCGTGGACCCACCTCCCTTGCCCAGCCATCCCCATTACGCGGTCCCCGTCTGGGAGGGCATCAAGTCCATGTCCTCCAGCTCCAACAGTATCTGTTCCCAATCCTGTGCTATTGGGTGTTTCCGTAGCCCTCGTTCCTCCTCCCTCCTGAGTATCGTACCTTCAGCCCTACCCCACTTCAGTACTTCGGACCGCCAGACCTCTACAGTCGGAGGTCGTGCAGATTTCCACCTCATAGTCAGTGTCCTGACCGCCAGTAGTAATGCTAAGTCCATGAACTTCAGTGGGGCCCTACGACCTTTAGGTCTTTTCCTGTGTGCCAGCAAGCACGGCAGCGCCCCCTCTGGTATCTGCATGCCCGTGACAGTGTAGAGGATGTGTCGTACCTGACCCCAATAGCCGTCTATACGTGGGCAGGACCATAACATGTGGAGAAGGCCAGCCTCCTCTGCATGACACCGGGGACAGCAATGAGAAGAGGCAGGAAACATCCTGTGCAGCCTTTGTGGGGTAAGGTATGCCCGATGTAGTAACATGGCTTGGATAAATTTAAACTTCACATTTCTGGACACCCTTCTAGGGTGTTCCATAACAACCTTCCATGCCCCATCTGTCATGTCCTCCCCCGTGTCCAACGTCCAGGTGGTCCTGAGGGGAGTAAGGGACATAGCAGCGTGTTCCCTAATGCCAGTGTATAACCACCTCACAAGATGACCCCCAGTTCCCATGTAATGTAGTAGGTGCACTAGCTCATGTTGCTCCGGTCTGCTACGCTGTGGGGCCCATGTAGTATGTATGTAGTGTGTTACCGTGGCATGTAGGAGGTATAGTCGTGGAGGGGCTCCCGTGGTCTGCACAAAGGAGGCGTGGTCTAACAAAGCGTCATCTCCAAACAAATCGCCTACTCTGTCTACCCCCGCATCCGTCCAAGGCCGTCATCTACTGTGCGTCAACCGACCTTGTGGTGTTGGGATTCCCAAGAGGGGTATGTTGTCGGCGTACGATGGGGCCGGTGACGTGTATGCCAAAGCTTTCCGCCAACATATCAGGGCGGTATGCAGAAGAGGGTGGCAGTCTCGGGGCACTTTGGCCTTGGGAAGTAGTAAGGAGTGCATTTCTCCACGCGCCAGCCGTTCACCAGTGAAGCCGATTTCGTGCAGATGTCTACCCGCCACCCATCTTGGTAGCCATTGTAATTGGCTCGCGTAATAATAACCACGAAAGTCTGGTACACCCAGGCCTCCACGCCTGGTTCCCAGTTGAAGTTTTTTTAGGCTTATTCTCCGCCGGCCAGAGCCCCAGATTAGGGTGGTCAAGAGTGTATTCAAGTTATTAAAAATGGTCTGTAGGAGGAGAACCGGTAGATTTACAAAATAATAAAGCAATCGGGGAAGCATGACCATTTTAGATATGGCAATCCTACCCATGACGGACAGCGGCAGAGATGTCCAGAATTGCCCACTACTCCGAAGGCCAGCAATGGCCCGCCTAATGTTGCCATCGATCTGGTTCTCCGGCCGTCTATAGTCCCGTATGCCTAAATATTTAAACGTATCCTGCGCTATCGGGATTTGGGAAGTGCCAAATAGTATGTGGGTTGGTCGTTGTCCCTCCTGGAAGTAAAACCCCACCGACTTCGCCGGGTTGATCGCCAGTCCCGACACATCTGCGAACCGGGTAAAAATGGTCGCTAAGTCCGAATGATTCTCCTTCAGATCCCGGAAATACAAAAGGATATCGTCGGCGTAAATTGATATATCATTGGGTGTGCCACCGACGAAGATGCCCCTCTCAGCCATCCCGGTCCGGATGGCGATCGCCAGAGGTTCGAGGGTCAAGACAAACAACAGGGGCGACAGTGGGCAGCCCTGTCGAGTGCCGCCATATATGTTATAACTAGAGGAGACGTGTCGACCCGTGCGCGCTCGAGCTGTCGGGCGTGTGTACAACAGCCGGATCCATCGTATCAGGGAGTCGGGGAGGCCAAAACGTTGCAAGACCTCAAACATAAACCCCCAGGACAGTGAGTCGAAAGCCTGGCGGAGGTCCAGAGCGACACAGCCGGCCCGAGGTAGAGTCGGCGTCGTCGCGGCCATGAGGGCATGGAGTCTCCTCGTGTTCTGGGACGTACTTCTCCCCGGCAGGAATCCGCACTGATCCGAGTGAATCAAGGCCGGAAGGTGGGGCTGTATCCGCAGAGCTAAGGCTTTACTGAGTATTTTATACTCCGTAGAGAGCATTGAAAGGGGTCTGTAATTGGTGAGGTCAAGGGCGTCCCGGCCGGGCTTGGGGATTGAGATAACTGAGGCCTGCATTGTCGTTCCAGGCAGGTGACCAAGTTCATATGATTCTTTATAGATGTTCTCCAAGACAAGGACCAGGGTCTCAGAATATGACTGATAAAACGCTACCGGCAGACCGTCCTGTTCGGGAGTCTTACCCCGGTTAAGGGATCGGATGGCTAATTTTATTTCCTGCTGCGTGATGGGTCCGTCTATCCCCGTCTGCTCCGCTTGGGACAAGACCGGGAAAGGAGCTTGAATATAAGTCATTGGTGTTGGATGCGGCGAAGGCTCTTACCCGGGAGCAACAGGGGCGTATCTATGATGTTGGAGATAAGGCTGGCAAATTGATAGCTTGGTTGGATAGGAAAGATAGAGCAAGTCGTGTGGTGCCAGAGATTGAGACGGAGGATGGGGCCCTAGTTACCGGCATGCAGGAGATAGTGACGTGCTTCGCCAATCATTTTCACACCGTGTACTCCTCTGTGTCTGATAGACCAGAGGAGGATTCTCGTTTACTGCTCCGAGAAATAGCCCTTCCAAGTCTTTCTGAGGAAGATAGGGATCTAATGGACTCGGCGATCACGGCGGATGAAATAGCGTTAGCTATGCGTACCTTACGTTAAAGGTAAAGCAATGGGCCCCAATGGTTTGCCAATTGAGTTATACAAGCTTCAGCCCGACAGGATTGCCCCGTATTTAAGGGACATGTTCATGGAGTCCCGCGATGGTGGGTTTCTCCCCCGGGATCAGCGTTTGGCTACCATAGTTGTTATACATAAAGAGGGGAAGCCACGGAATAAATGTGTTTGGTACCGGACGATTTCATTGTTAAACGCCGAGCCAAAAATTCTTGCTAAGTTGTTAGCTAATAGACTAATCACGGTCATCTGCGATCTAGTTCATCCGGATCAATCTGGTTTTATTCCGCACCGGAATACGGCATTGAATCTTCGGCGGCTGCATGGTGTTATCGCTAGGGCGGCGACGCTGCGTGAATCGGCCATTTTGGCGTCTTTGGACGCCACTATGGCGTTTGATACTGTGGAATGGCCGTATTTATGGGCGGTGCTGATAAAATTTGGTTTCGGCTCAGAGTTTATTGGCTGGGTGCGGCTTCTTTACGCGGATCCCCTCGCTCAGGTAGTGGTAAATGGCCGCGTTTCTGCAACATTTAGTCTTGGGCGAGGTACCCGTCAGGGTTGCCCGCTGTCTCCCCTCCTGTTTGCGCTAGCGCTTGAACCCCTAGCTGCGTGGATCCGTTGGGAACCCTCTATAAAGGGTATTTATTGGTCCCCGGAATACGAAGATCGTATCTCCTTGTTTACGGATGACATCCTTTTGTACCTGACCTGCCCCAGAAAGTCCCTGATAGTGTTATGTGATGTTTTGATTTCCTTTGGTAAGAATTCTGGTCTGTTTATCAACTGGGCGAAATCTTCTCTTTATGTACTCAGTGGTGATGTACCGGTTTTACCGCGTGGCTGTCCTATCCAGATCGCACAGCAGGGGTTTAAATATCTTGGTATTTTTATTTCAATAGACCCCTTGATCCGGTATGAGAAAAATCTCCTTCCCCCTTTGGCGCAGTTGAGGCGAGACGTGGCGAATTGGCGAAAATTCCACTTTCGTTACTTGGACGTGCAGCCCTTTTTAAGATGATGTCCCTTCCTCGTTTTTTGTACGCCCTGCAGAATACCCTTGATTTGGTTCCTGGTAGCTACTTCCGTATAGTTGAGGGTCTACAGAGGAAATTGCTGTGGGATGGTAGGCCCCGGATTCCACTCGCCAAATTGACGCTCCCCTGGTACGACGGGGGTATTGCTCTTCCCGATATTAAAAGGTACTATTGGGCATCGCAGTTGGGGGCCATCAACCACGGTACGTATTACCCCGGGCCAAACCCAGGTTTTGCTATGGATAGGTGGTTGCTCCCTGGAGGTAATTACTATAGGGCATTATATTCCAAGTCGGTGGTGAGGTCTCTGACAGGGCCGACGCGGACAGCTGTGCGGGTTTGAAAGGACGCCACCAGCGCGTTGGGGTGGAAAGATCGTTTGACCTTAGCGACCCCGCTTCTTGGATCAGATCGGCTTGGTAAACTGTGGAACACGAAGGGATTTGACAGGTGGGACCTCATTGGTATCTCCAGGGTGGGTGATCTCTGGGTTAAGGGGCAAGTGAAGTCCTTTTAAGCCCTGCAGGCCGAGTTCAAGCTGGGAGGAACGGAGTACTTCCGTTATGCACAGATCCGTTATGCGCTCGATTCGGTCTGCCCTAGGGGGGTGGAGATACCTGAGTCTGCCCCGCTGGAGGACCGTGTTCTGGATGGTTATATACCGGATAGTACCATCTCCCTGTTGTATCTCTATCTAGGACCCTAATTCGATATTCCTAATGTATGCCCTTGTATGGCTATAATAAATAATATCCTTATAAAGGCATAAGAATCATATCCATATTTAGTCGTAGCCCATGCAGTCCAAATTAAGCAAGGCTACTTCCCCAGACTCCTAGAAAGTACAATGCGTTCTTTAAACAAAGCAAACCTCCAGCAACCTGGGAAATCCCCATGCTTCTGTTTTGATTTGTCCTAGAACTCCTGCGAGCACTGAAAGAACGGCCAGTTCTTAGTGACATCTTTATTGATGTCTTATGTCCAACCTTACGTCAAACCCGGCACCTTTCAGGTATAAATATACCAATGTTGCCTTAAGCAAACACACGGTGGTTTGGAGCAGAGCGGCTATCTACTTGCCCGAGGGCCCAGCTGATGCGAGAGCCCACGGACGCTGCCCCTCCCTTTTGACGCACTGAGAGAGACGCTGTCTTTTTCTCCTGCCGAGAAATCCAGCTCCGGTGTTTCCAGCCACCCTTGCGGGTTGCTGGGATATCGAGTCCTGAGAGAGAGATAACAGACCTCCTGCTTTCTATTACCCAGGTACGGAGCTGACTAAACCCTTAAAGAGAATTCTTGATTCAGATTCCTTGGCAAAAACCAACTTAACTTAAACTGCTACTTACTTACTCCTTCCCACGTATTAGGCTTAGGTCAGGTACACCGGGGTAGGCTTATTAGAAGCACCAGTTGAGTACGTTAGTGAATGTATTTATGTATGTATATATTTTATCCATTTTAAAGTATCATATGGCTAAGAAACCATATCAATGCTTTACAGTATTATTTCATAATACTCCTTTTACTGTACGCACTTTACTTCATGTTAAGTATTGCAATTGTGGCAATTCATTTCTCTTGCATGAGAAAGAAGACTGCTCAATAAATAACACCTTTTATTGAAAACACCCGTCTCTCTATTTCTCTGCACTCTGGTGAAACTAAGTATGCACGATTGACTGAGTAAAATAGCTGTCTATTGTTTTCACACGATTCTAGAGATACACTCTTATTCTGAGGGAGCAAAGTTGTCATGTTTATGGTTGTCAGAAGCTAATCCCTTCTTGTATATCCAGGGAAGTTAAACTCCTCCTTGTTTATTCGAGAACGCTTCTAGTGACCTCTGAGCTAGCTGGCAAAACTAATTAAGTCTAATATAGTCAGTAGAGACCTAGTCGACCTCAGTCCTACGTCTACACTACTGTTTATATTATTCCAATGCGCAGAGCCTATTGGGAATATAGGAACTACACTACATGGCGCCCAATATTTGGTAAGGCGATAATCTAACGCAAGACACTAGAGTAACTCAGTCGTGCTTCTTCACACAGAACCCTTTTTCCTGTAAAAACTCCAAAAGACGTCTGGAGTGGGTAAAAGGTTAAAATCTGCCGGAACTTAGTAGGAAGAGATTCCTATGTATAGTTTTTGGTTTAGTCAACGTTGAAGGATACAGTGTTTCAAAATAGTGTGCACCTAATCTTTGTTTCCCTCGAAACTTGATCTACAACAGAACTTTCTGTCAGTAAAATGGTAGAAAGTGACGATGAAGCGGAGAGAGCTAGAATAGCAGCTCAACTCCTAGCGGATGACGCAAGTCTCCAAGATGAAGACCCGAATGCTATACTCATTCCGGTCAATATAAGAAGAACTATAACTATTAAACTTATAGAAAATGGACTGACATCACGAGGTGGTACAGTCATATTCGTGGTAGAGGCCCATGAATATCGGCAGACAGAGGTATTCTATTCATGGATACACTTTCCAGCAGCAAACGCTGTAACAAAAGAATTCCACTATTACAAAATAGAGGTACCTCCGGATGAATACACTCCTTTCGAGGAGGTTGAAATCCCATTAAATTACCAAGAGCACTTGCTCTGGTTTAAAGGCGCCCTAAAACATAAAAATCACATCACCAGGCTCGGTCCACTAGGTAGACCAGGAGCAACGTGCCCGGTTCTAGCCAGCTACACACCACATCCAGACATTGATAAAATGTCAGTACCTGAACTTTTAGCCCAGCTAAAACTACTAATTAAAATACACACACAATTGGTCCAATATGTAATGCGGACTTCAACAGTCCAACCAGCAATTAACATTCCACAGCTGACCCCTCATCAGGGGAACACAAACAAAATAACACCACAGAACATACAGTCATGTCTTGGTAAAACACCGGCAAAACGGGAACAAATTCCATTCTGGTTAGCACAAAAAATCACTCAAATAGAGGCAGTATTTCCTGATACTACACCTACTGAGAAACACAGAATTCTGACTATCTGTCTTCCAATGGGGATCGCACCACATGTGGAGGACTGTAACACTTGGGGCACAGTCTTTGCTTCCATTTACACAAAAACACATGGTGTTCCGTCCATGGCGGTTATACCAGATGTGCTAAGACAGATTCAAAATGAATACGATCCAGAACCTGCTTTAACTCTGGGTATGAAATTACTGAAAGACTTCAAGCAGGTCTCGGCTATATTATTAGCCAACATAAAAAGAGAAGCAGCATCTGTGATGATCCGCCAGAAATTGAAAGAAACAGATATAGCAGAACAACCTTTTGAACTTGCCAGAATCATAGAAAAATCCTATGAAGAACTAGGAAGAGATAGTTTTGGTGGAAAACCAGTAAAACCCCAACTAACTGAAAATCCTGAAAAAACATTTATTAAAAATAATCTAAACACTCCAAAAAAGAGTTGGGATGGTAATAAACAATCCACTCCCAAAGAAAAACTTTTCCAGTCCAGAGGAAGGTCTCCTCAACGGCGAGAAAGATCTCCGGACCAAGGACACAAGTCTCCCCAGAGGGAGCCCTCTGAGAAAAGATACAACCTTAGAGATAGGGAAAAATTGAGAAAACCTGATAGATATCAAGATAATGATACTCATCCCTCTCGATCTTTTCAGACTTCCTCACAGAAATCGGAAAGAAGAGGACGGTCAGAACACAAGGAAGAGCACGTCAAGTGCAAAGACAAAGAACCTGCTCATCAAAGTAAAAAATTACAATTTCCAAGAAAGAAGGTAGCCAGTATTAAAATAATTAAACATGCCGAGGATACTGAGGACACAACTGAAAAACGGAGAGTGGGCCCAGACAATGCTAGACCGCGCAGCAGAAGTGACCATAGCTCGCAAGATCCTGATGAATCTTCTGGAGACAGTGGACACGAATGAATACATTCAGGTGGGAACTTGAGATACCAGAGTTAGAAAACCTCATAAAATATATGAAATAACATTACGTATAGAGGGGGCAAGACTAGGAAAGTAAGGGGTCTTTTTTGGGATAACCTTTCAAAAGCTATGACATCCTGTTAGCTGAGAAAGACTGGCCACCAGAGTTTGTCAGGGAGTGCCCTCATGGCGAAGAAATGATTATGCCTGCCTTCTCAAATCATATTTCAACTCATAAAAAATCCATATATGCAAGAAAATGGGCAGTGGCCCAAGCTCCTGCATTATACAAAAATCATGTAGGATGGGATGAGGACTCTCCTCCTCACAAAATCCAGTTAAAATGTCAAGCCACTGCACAAAGGCAGTACCCAGTTAAACAAGAAGCTAAAAAGCAAGTCAGGGAGATCTTAGATCACCTTGAATACCAGGGGGTGATTGAAACATGCACCTCACAAATGAACAATCCTTTGTTTCCTGTCTCCAAGCCAGACAATTCATATTGTCTAGTTTTGGACTACAGACACCTAAACTCCTGTTGCAAAACATTTGCAGTACAAACCTCACACAGTGCAGCACTAATGAATAACATTGTGCGCAAAAAATACAAAACGACATTAGACATCTCTAAGAGATTCTTTTGTCAAAACATTGCACCTGAGAGCAGGTATTTGACCGCGTTCTCAATAATGGGGTCGCAAAAACACTTCTGTCGACTCCCACAGGGATTCAAGAATAGCCCAGGATTATTCTCAGCAAGTAATAGAGTTACTACAAGTATATGATGATGAAGCATTATCCTATGTTGATGACATCTATCTAACAGATGATGACCTGGAGACTCACTTGAAAAGAGTGAACACCATAATACTTGGTTTCGCAGCTGAGGGTTACAAATTCAACTTTAAAAAGTCAAGAATTGCCAATCTAACTGTCCTGTTTTTATGATATGAATTATCAAGTGAAGGCAAAAGCCTAGCAGACAACTTCTTAAAGAAGTGTGCTGTACTCCAAGCACCTAAAACACTGAAGAACTTACAATCAATACTAGGTTTCCTGAATTTCGGAAGAACATACATTCTAAATTATGCAGAGAGGGTTAAACCTCTCTATGAGTTAATAAAACCTGATTTCAAACCAATCAATTGGACTCAGAAACACACAGAAATTTTAAGATCATTGCAAACAGACATGTTAGCTAAAACAAAATTACAAACTCGCGAAAACATACGCAACCTTGTAATCCGAGTCATCCCTGGAAGATGCGGATTCACGTACCTAACCTCTAATGAGGGAGAAACGGTACCAATAGCTTACAAATCACACTTGTACACACAAGCTGAAATGAAATTCAGTTCTACTGAAAAAATTCTAATAGCGGTTCAAACTGCTGTAGCAAAAGAAAGAGCCCAAGCCCAAGGCAGAAGGATAACTGTTTTAACAGCAGAATCAGCCCTTGAGGCATTAACAAGCCCACGCAATTTGATTGCTGTGGCATTAGATCCAAAATGGATACAATGGGAAAATTATCTTGCTGCAGAAGACGTGAAATACTATTTTGACCCGAAAATGAAAAAACTAGAAAATCTAGATTATAAAGAAGAATTTCCTCTGCCAATCGAAATTCTGCCTCTGGAACATTACGCCTGTATAATATATACAGACGGATCAGCACAACCCGCAGTGGGGGGTAAACAAGCTTACAGTGCTGCGTGCGCGGTTATTAAATGTCGTTGGCACGAAGGAAAATTGAGACCACTTGTCTCTATAACTCAATCTGTAAAAGATTGTTCGGCTCAGCGAACTGAACTACTAGCATTTAAGATGGCGCTTGATATTGCCGATCGCGAATTCCCCACACTAATAGTGTGCGATTCGCATTACTGCGTCAAATCTTACAACAATGACTTGCAGAACTGGGTTCAAAACGATTACAAAGATGACACAGGTACCACAATAAAGCATAAAAAGCTTTGGGAACAGGTAGTTCTTTTGCAGAAAGAACTACAAAAGACTCACGTGATACATACACTGAGTCATCAACGTGATGGCGTTCACGTTGCAGGGAATTCATTGGCTCACAGAGCCACAGCAGAAGCAGCTCAACCGGCTTCCGTAGCCACAAAAAAGCGTTCAGAAAAATACATAGACGGAGAAACTATGCTGGCGGTAAAAGCGTCTTTAAAAGGCGACTATGCAGCATTACCTCTGAACTATCCACTCAGTAATACATACATAATTGATGCAAACTCCGTTCCTTTTGCTCAAATCCCTGGAGTGGGGGATAGAGTAATTCCAAACATGAACAGGAGAGTCTTTTTAATAGCAGACGCACACATGGGATTGGGTGTAAGGCACCGAGAGATCAAGGAATCTCAGCAAGGATTACGATCAGAATACTGGTGGCCGGGGATGAGCCTGCAACATTACAAATTTGCAATGGGCTGTCCAAACTGCAACAGAGATCGCAGTCGTGAACCGACCGGAGTATTGCCAGGACCCTTCTATTAGAAAGCATAAGGCTATCTATACGCAAAAATCCAGCAGGAAAAATGCGTCCCATTAATGTTTAAGACTAGATTCGCTTACAATGTAGACACTAGCACTCGGCTGACGCCAGAACTGTTATAAAAGATTTGCGAGACTTTATCGGCACATACGCAATTGGCATGCTACATTCTGACCAGGGTCCTGCGTTTAGCTCTAGGGCTTACAAGGAGGCCATGGCCAGCATGGGCATTGCATTGCGGTACTCTTCTCCATTCCATCCTGAGGGAAATGCGGTAGTGGAAAGAATAAAACGGGACATAAAGCAATCTATAACGGCGAGGGTATTAGGTTCGGGTGATGGGTGGGTCAAACATTTAACAAGTGTCCAACGTAGTCTTAATAATCTGCCAAGAAATTCTCCAAAAGGTCTCAGTCAGTACAAACTATTGTTCGGTACTAGAATGTATATTCAGGATCTTGATAGTGACACTTCAGTGGTAGAAGAAAAATGCTTTGACATCAAAGATCGTTTGGCTGTTTTACAGGACTTAAATGAAACAAGAAGAAACCTGAGCAACATAAAGTTAAAACAACAGCCAACAGCCACTGAAGAAAAACCACCTGTCCCAGCAAGACCTGTCTTGATTCCAAAGATTGGGGATCTAGTCAGAGAGAAAATCGCGGTGAAGAAGGAATTTGGGCCTTCTTACAGAAAAGCAGTACCTGTCTTAGCTGTCAGCGGAACAAGATCAGTTGTACTACCGCCCCTTGCTGGTAAAAAGGAGAACCGAGTTGTATCCATCGACCTGGTAAAACCACAATCATGTGGCCAATAATAAGTAGTAGGCCCAGTGGACTCCCAAGAAATAGCAGAGTACCAAAATTTGCTACAATCCAAGAGGTTCAAACTGAGAGACTAATCACATTTGATAAACCTGCAGTGAATACAAGCATTGGAAATGCAATAGGTCTCGGATTTATTTGAGTTAGAGTGAATGGCATTGTAAATGGCAATGTCTTTTAGCCATGGGTTATGGAGTGTATGCATGTGGTGTGTAGTGGAATTATGTGGGTTGGATTGTAATTGTTAGTTTGTGTGTGTGTGATTGTGTGTGTGGTTGTGTGTGTGTGTGATTGTGTGTGTGGTAGTGTGTGTGGTTGTGTGTGTGTGGTTGTATGTGTGGTTCTATGTGTGGTGGTATGTGTGGTTGTGGTTGTGTGTGTGGTTGTGTGTGTGTGGTTGTGTGTGTGGTTGTGTGTGTGGCTGTGTGTGTGGTTGTGTGTGTGTTGTGTTTGTGGCTGAGTGTGTGGTTGTGTGTGTGGTTGTGTGTGTGGTTGTATGTATGTGGAGTTGTGTGTGTGTGCTTGTGGTTGTGGGTGTGCTGGTGGTTGTGCGTGTGGTTGTGGTTGTGTGGTTGTGTGTGTGGTTGCGTTTGTGTGTGTGTTTGTGTGTGTGGCTGTGTGTGGTTGTGTGTGTGGTTGTGGGTGTGGTTGTGTGTGGTAGTGTGTGTGTGTGTGGTTGTGTGTGTGTATGATTGTGTGTGTGGTTGTGTACAGGGACGCTCTTCAGTCCCGCCCCCTTCAACGCCCATACATAGTTCAGAAGTTAATATCGGAATATTTCATACAGAAACCGTGAGATAAACAATCTGCCCCACAACAATGAAATGCTTAGGTTATGTTTCTGCATCACTGAAGGAAAGCTAGCGGAAGGAGCCTCTTGCAACCCTATAAGATTATCAATCATCTTCGAAACAGGAACACCAGTGATGGGAACCTTCAATCTTCTCTATTTCCAATCCTTTAAAACAATAAAGTGGCACCAACACTTTAGCCTACTATGTCTGTTTTAGACTTCATGATTGCACAAAACATACAAACTTTATCAGAGAGTCATGATTGCACAATGCATACGCACTTTATCAGAGAGTCATGATTGCACAAAGCATACACACTTTATCAGAGTCATGTTTGCACAAAGCATACGCACTTTATCAGAGAGTCATGATTGCACAAAGCATATGCACTTTTTCTGACAGTCAAGACATGGGCCAAATACGCGCTGCTAAAGGGACAGGGATGAAGAATGGGAAATTCACGGAACATAAAGTGATGACATGTTCACTGGGATCGAACCGATGAGCAATGGGCACTTTCTTGCTTGAAACTCAAGTTGCATCACCTCTTTCAATTGGTCCCCAGAGCAATTGTTTTCTTTTTAAAGTAATTGCAGATGTAATCAAAGGTTTACATTTGTGATTCACTTTTATGGTTTTCTTTTTTATTGTTATGCAATGGTTTCAGTTAACTTATGCAAATAAAGTTCAATACAATTCGATACTGAAAACAATGCACAAAACCAGAGCATAAAACGCTACCAAACCATTGTGACCATCCGACTAACAGTCAGGCAATAGCATAAAAAATGCATTGGACTCCAGGAAACATTTTTCTAAAAGTCATCCTGAAAAAAAACAAGTTTGTACACAGTTCCTTTCGTAGCTGTCGAACATTAGCACAAAATGTCATGTAATGCTTTGTTATAAATATTGTACTCAATCCAGTATTCAGTGCTGACTAACATAAAATAAAACAATTATATTAAATATATTGCTATGACTGACTATTCAACTGGTTGTCATTAATGACCTTGTAATTTACATCTGTCAAAAGAATATGCAGGAACCAACAATTTCTATCCCTAAAAATCTAAAAAATTTTGAGAATATCCACAATCAAATAATTACAGTTTTTGGCCCAAGCCCAGGTGGCTGTATGTGAAAATGTTGAGCACAAAATTATTGGTGCATAAAAAACACAATAAACAGTATATCGACTACCAAATTATGTTATAGTCAATTTTCGTTCCTTAACACCATATCTACATACCTTGAAGATACAGATCTCATCAAGGTACATATATGCAGAGTAAGTACAGTAAATATAAACTTACCTAAACATACCTTCATGATACTTTCAGAGTAGTTATTTTGGCCAGAAAATCTTTGACAATCAATATTTCAAACTCAACTACAAAGCTTGGGGAAAAAAAGCTCATCATGTACGTATCATGGCTGCATAAAACTGGACTCAGTATTAGCTTCCTGCACTATTGAAGTCCACATCTCTTTTTTAAAAAGTTACTCTTTTAATGACTAATTTTTAAAAAAAACATTTGAAATCCATGTATGTTTTCTACTAACTAAATTATTTGTTTCATAAGCTTACGGTATGTTATGACCAACTAAATGATTTGTTTACATTTAAGATTTTGAAATCAATATCCTCAAGTTCAATCAGAATCCTATTCCTGAAAAGAATAAAACATTTATACTGCAATCAAATGTATAGTAGTCAATTTAATGAAGAATCAAAAATCCCTATAGGTAAAGGAGTATGCCAATATTGTGCAATCATTTTGGACTGTTTTTAAATGAACAAATCCCTCTGGTGGACTTTCTGCTAGTCCATTACTTCCGTCAACTTACAAGGTGAACATGTTTTAACCAAAATTGACATTTTCACGCTACTCTCTCTTTTCTAGTCAGAGGAAAAAGTCTGTGGCATTAAAGAAAGCCCTGTACATACACCATTAAAGAATGTGTGGTTTGAGTTTTGTCCCATGCTAACAATACATTTTATCTCTTCTTTAGACTATGCATATACTACGAAGCACAGTTAAGGAGGGGAAAGTGTTGCAAATTTTAAGTGCACTCCTTACCTACTGCTCCCTCTGCTGCAGAGGGACGCAGCGCTCCTATTCAGACCCCAGAGTAGTACGCCACAAGAAAGGGCTGATCGGGCAGATTCTTGCTATATGTGCAATCTTCACCCACAAAGATATGCAGATCTTTCACAAAATTCTGGTCGCAGATAGCTTTTAGTTTGCTGAGTAGGCACCTACCAGCGGCAAAGGTTTAGTAAGTCAGCTCCTCTGAGAGCAAAGTAATACACTTGTGGGTGTGTAACGACACAGTTTAAAAGATAACATTGTTTTATCTTAGGTCTTAAATCTACTGCGAATTGATAGGTTAAGAACCATCTAACACACATCAATCTGCAAGCACTTCCTGCATGCAAGGCAAAACATTAAGAAAGGAGATCATTAAAAAAAGAATGAGCCAGACAAACATTAGCAAAGCCAATAGGTCTCGTCTACGAGAGCTACTAGCTTTGGCAATGATTAGCCATTCTTTCAGCAGCAGAGCATGGCTAAAAATACTTTTATAAAAGTGCTAGTATCCGACAAGAGCTATAGCACATTCTCAATGAAAAACAAGGGTTCAGTAATAGATCTGCTGAGTCAGTCAGCACAAACCGCGGGTTCATTTACCCTGGAAACCGGAGGACCCGAGGACTACAGGACGTCACGTGCAGTATCATGGCCGTGAAACAAAAAACTGGGCGGTAACGAACGGAATGCACATTCATTATTATTACAGAATATCAGCAGATTAAATGCCCGATTTTCAAGCTCACATATTTGTACGCCAGATAAACAACAGTGAATGCACGCAAATGTTGAGTTGGACACTATACTCAGTATCACTTTACACACAGTTTGTTTGTTTTGCTTTACAAAGTGTAAATCCTGCGAAGGCTCCTCAATTCCATAGAATCTGCCGTTTCAACCAAACCCTTCTCTATCCGATTCCGGGTACTTGGCTTATTTCTAAGCTGATCCCCGTGCCTTGCTTCTCCGTGAATTGGATAAAAAAACAAGCACCTACCTCTCAGTGCCCTCACTGCGTTGCGAAACTTCTCGATGCCGGCAAGGAAGAGAGCAGTGATTGGCGCGCGGCGGGGACGCTGGCGCCGTGAGCGTGCGCGCGACTGAATCCGCGCGTGGCCAGCACTTGTCGCTCCCTCTCCCATTAGGATTGCTGGGCGTGTGCCCAGCTCTTGTCTCCTTTTGGCGGCTTTGGCGGCTGACATGATTACAATAGTTCTCTGCCGAGAACGCGCTTCGCGCGTCTCTAGGCCGAGACCTAAAAAAAGGACTATGCAACAATGCCATGGAACTTGTGCCTCTTGAAACCCAAATTGCAACAGTTCGTCAAGAAACACCAGTCTACGACGATGTAGCCTCAGACTATGCTAGTGAAACAAAGAAAAATCCAAAAGCAAATGAAAATCCGGAAGCATTTCCAACAATTGACAGAACTGCATCTGGCTACTTCATCAATTTCGATGACTTTTCTGATGATCCAAGTGAACATGAAGAAACGCCAGCAACAAAAACTTTCAAAGACAAAGTAACTGAACTCTTTCATCAACTCAAAGAAACCTATCGGATTTCTCCATGGATTGAATTTTGGATTGTGTTAGGTGTACTTTTCCTCCTGCTTTGGCTCATCATGGTTCTTTGTGAAAATTCATTGAAGGAAAATACAGTACAATGGACACAGCAAGTCAGAACATCAACTTGGTCCTAAAACCTCACAAGTCATCTCACATCGAGAAAAGAGAACTATCATCAGTGAACGTCACAGCCAATCCAATACCCGGTGGGGTAGCATGGGACAAAACGGATTATGAAATTTATGGCCCAATTGAGCTCTTGAAATATCCACACCAGTTTAAAGTTTCATTAAGTGACTTTGTAAAACCAAGTACTTTCTCTGATGATTGGGATTTTGAAAATATCAATAATATGATGTCAGATTTAGTAAAATTTACAAAACATGATTATTTACAGGGTTCATCAAATTATGAAGAAATGTACTGCTATAATCACTTTGGTCATCACTATTTGCATAAATCTGCACAGCCTAGAAATGTTTTTAATTATAACCAATGGGAACATTGTGCAACACCGCCTAGAGGCAGCTCGAAAACATTTTTTGAGAAATTCCCATACTTCTCAGGGTTTAACACAAGTGATGCAGAAACGTTTTATTTTAAATTGTTAAATAAGACAGGAATGAAAACAATGTTGACAAATACTAAATTGATTTATTCTGAAGCATTTTATGAAAAAATGACTACATTTGGTTTTGAATTCTGGAAAAACAACATTGAAACAAAAACCATCTGGGGTACAAAAGAATGGCAGGTACAAGGTCTGGAAGCATTATTTAGAGCCTGCATGATCCCAGAACAAATAATATTCTTGAATGACACCATTCAACAGACAACCTGTCTTGGCCTAGCCAAGATAAAAGACTTAAATAAACCGTCTATTCCAAAGCCCATACCTGATAGTAATAGCACTACAGATGTGGAGATAGACGTATCCCATATTTTACACCAAAACAGAACACATCCTGATTGGAAAAAATGGTTGATCTTGCCCAGAGACACAAATAACTGTCAAGATAGATTCCTGAACAAAATACAGGGGTTTAAACAGAACAGGCCAGACCCTAGATACTCCCAGAGACAACATCCAGGGATAGTTACAACATACAGTGTAGGGAAATTATGCCTCGAATGGCTACAAAAATCCACACTGGCTGAAATTAAGCAACACTTGACTTTACTTAAAGACGGTGCTGACTTGCGAGATTTCATAATGGGACCTCGCAAACAGCGTCAAAAACGTTTCATAGCAGCCGGTATATACGCTGCATACAACGAAGCTTGGAAAGAAACACAAATTGAAACAGCAGAAAAAATATGAGAAATTGATCGTATTCATTTGGAAAAATCACTTTCTGTTGTGGACAATGGATTAACGACTCTGTCCTCCAGAATATATTCACTGGACAGTATTGTATCATCTGCTATTGATATAATAGAGCAGGACTTACTAATGTTACAACATGGCTGTCCCAATTACGTTCTATTGTACAGCTTGGCTGGACGTTGCAAAATCTGCGTTCAGGCTACGTGCCATGGCGTTTAATCAACGTAACGTCATTATTCTCTATCTTTAACCTTACTGATAAACAAATCAGTTTGGCACAAAAAGGAGCAGACTATACGATTCTGAGCATTGAAAAACTTGAGAGATTACCATTGACAATGTCAGAAAGACCTGTCATTGAATGGATAATACACGGGATAATTACAATTCCGATAACAACTTTCCAATTTAAATACTGCCAAGAGTATATACCAGCGGGCCAGGATGAAAGGTTGGGTAAAGGCTACATCAAGCCAACATGGAAATTACCTTAT
The DNA here is from genome assembly GCF_964261635.1 of Lissotriton helveticus. Lineage (NCBI taxonomy): Eukaryota > Metazoa > Chordata > Amphibia > Caudata > Salamandridae > Lissotriton > Lissotriton helveticus. The sequence continues at coordinate 1,070,441,002 of NC_136072.1, read as the reverse complement.
ACACACAAATGTTATAATGAAAAGAAAAAGGAGATATTTCTTAGTGGTAACAATTGTAAAAAATCACTAAGTGGTACACTCCTGTGTCAAGGTATTAACTTGCATGGGGCCTGCGAAGGGTCTTCGAGTAACCTTTCATGTCACCTGCACGGCACTCCTACGAAACAGATAGAGCCATTTTTCAGACAGCTTTCCAACAGCAGCTACGTTCTAATAAATGACCACAGCTGTTGTGGCATGGTGCCAGGAAAAGCCTATCTCGTGAGCGTTAGTTACATGGTCACTTGCTGTATGCAAGTATTGTATCCAAACAGCACTCCAGACATGGAGGCGGCAATATGGCCTTATTTGAATATCTCTTCTATTCGAATTGATACTTTAAGCAGAATGAAATCCATTCTTTTACAAACAACTGTGCCTTTGACCTCGTCTAAAGAAACGTATGATCTGCAAGTCGCAAGGACAACAGCAGGGATACATTCCTTATTATCAACAAATTGCCCTGTGCATTTCGTAGAAATGTTAAGCGAAATCTTAAACATGTCAGATTCCAGTGGCATCGCACATGTATTCAAGACAATTTTTACGGGACTGTGGACACCATTTGAAACAGTTCTGGGCATCTTTCCCAATTTTGTCCATTCTGTCTTTGGCGGCCTACCTCTATTATTGGGACTCGTAGCAGGAATTTTATTTTTGATTCTTCTCCTCCGATATGGCAAGCCAAGCCGCAGACAAGACTCCAGCAATGATGGAAAAAACAATCCTAGCAATACGCTACCGGGACCGCATAACTAAAGTCCTTGGATTAGCCCGGCTAAGAGATCTGAATATGACCTGGTTTCTTTCATTCAGACCAATCTGGCAAAATTGCATCTTACCTGTGCTTCGATGTATGCTATGCGGAGAGGAATGCGTGTTGGACATCTGTCTTACACTTCCATCAGCAGTACCAACGGATACAGATACCTTGCTAGGTCCGGTAACGACTCATGCATCGTGTTGTCCCCAGCGGCTACCCATTCTGATGACGGCATTCGTTGAGACATTTACAACAAGGGGTGGTGATGGACAGAGTCTCTGAATTAAGCAGAATACTCTCACCCAGTCAAGAGATCAGGGCTAGATCCAACACCGTTTTTTAGCTCATTGCACCATCCCAGTTTCAGAACCTGGCTGTATGCTAATTAGTCTGTCCCTGGCCCAGTGCATCATGGGAACAGGGCAGACCAGACTACAAAAGCCAATTCTTACACTGGGAAGGAAACAAGCTTCCGGGGACCGGTTTCTGGCATTACAGCCGTCTTCGGCCCGGCTTGCTTGAATCCTGATGGTGCAATGAGCAAGGGACTCACATCTGAGTATACCCTTCCACGCTTAGGGTGGACAAAAATATTTACAACAAGGGGTGGTGATGGACAGAGTCTCTGAATTAAGCAGAATACTCTCACCCAGTCAAGAGATCAGGGCTAGATCCAACACCGTTTTTTAGCTCATTGCACCATCCCAGTTTCAGAACCTGGCTGTATGCAAATTAGTCTGTCCCTGGCCCAGTGCATCATGGGAACAGGGCAGACCAGACTACAAAAGCCAATTCTTACACTGGGAAGGAAACAAGCTTCCGGGGACCGGTTTCTGGCATTACAGCCGTCTTCAGCCCGGCTTGCTTGAATCCTGATGGTGCAATGAGCAAGGGACTCACATCTGAGTATACCCTTCCACGCTTAGGGTGGACAAAAATATTTACAACAAGGGGTGGTGATGGACAGAGTCTCTGAATTAAGCAGAATACTCTCACCCAGTCAAGAGATCAGGGCTAGATCCAACACCGTTTTTTAGCTCATTGCACCATCCCAGTTTCAGAACCTGGCTGTATGCAAATTAGTCTGTCCCTGGCCCAGTGCATCATGGGAACAGGGCAGACCAGACTACAAAAGCCACTTCTTACACTGGGAAGGAAACAAGCTTCCGGGGACCGGTTTCTGGCATTACAGCCGTCTTCGGCCCGGCTTGCTTGAATCCTGATGGTGCAATGAGCAAGGGACTCACATCTGAGTATACCCTTCCACGCTTAGGGTGGACAAAAATATTTACAACAAGGGGTGGTGATGGACAGAGTCTCTGAATTAAGCAGAATACTCTCACCCAGTCAAGAGATCAGGGCTAGATCCAACACCGTTTTTTAGCTCATTGCACCATCCCAGTTTCAGAACCTGGCTGTATGAAAATTAGTCTGTCCCTGGCCCAGTGCATCATGGGAACAGGGCAGACCAGACTACAAAAGCCAATTCTTACACTGGGAAGGAAACAAGCTTCCGGGGACCGGTTTCTGGCATTACAGCCGTCTTCGGCCCGGCTTGCTTGAATCCTGATGGTGCAATGAGCAAGGGACTCACATCTGAGTATACCCTTCCACGCTTAGGGTGGACAAAAATATTTACAACAAGGGGTGGTGATGGACAGAGTCTCTGAATTAAGCAGAATACTCTCACCCAGTCAAGAGATCAGGGCTAGATCCAACACCGTTTTTTAGCTCATTGCACCATCCCAGTTTCAGAACCTGGCTGTATGCAAATTAGTCTGTCCCTGGCCCAGTGCATCATGGGAACATGGCAGACCAGACTACAAAAGCCAATTCATACACTGGGACGGAAACAAGCTTCCGGGGACCGGTTTCTGGCATTACAGCCGTCTTCGGCCCGGCTTGCTTGAATCCTGATGGTGCAATGAGCAAGGGACTCACATCTGAGTATACCCTTCCACGCTTAGGGTGGACAAAAATATTTACAACAAGGGGTGGTGATGGACAGAGTCTCTGAATTAAGCAGAATACTCTCACCCAGTCAAGAGATCAGGGCTAGATCCAACACCGTTTTTTAGCTCATTGCACCATCCCAGTTTCAGAACCTGGCTGTATGCAAATTAGTCTGTCCCTGGCCCAGTGCATCATGGGAACAGGGCAGACCAGACTACAAAAGCCAATTCTTACACTGGGAAGGAAACAAGCTTCCGGGGACCGGTTTCTGGCATTACAGCCGTCTTCGGCCCGGCTTGCTTGAATCCTGATGGTGCAATGAGCAAGGGACTCACATCTGAGTATACCCTTCCACGCTTAGGGTGGACAAAAATATTTACAACAAGGGGTGGTGATGGACAGAGTCTCTGAATTAAGCAGAATACTCTCACCCAGTCAAGAGATCAGGGCTAGATCCAACACCGTTTTTTAGCTCATTGCACCATCCCAGTTTCAGAACCTGGCTGTATGCAAATTAGTCTGTCCCTGGCCCAGTGCATCATGGGAGCAGGGCAGACCAGACTACAAAAGCCAATTCTTACACTGGGAAGGAAACAAGCTTCCGGGGACCGGTTTCTGGCATTACAGCCGTCTTCGGCCCGGCTTGCTTGAATCCTGATGGTGCAATGAGCAAGGGACTCACATCTGAGTATACCCTTCCACGCTTAGGGTGGACAAAAATATTTACAACAAGGGGTGGTGATGGACAGAGTCTCTGAATTAAGCAGAATACTCTCACCCAGTCAAGAGATCAGGGCTAGATCCAACACCGTTTTTTAGCTCATTGCACCATCCCAGTTTCAGAACCTGGCTGTATGAAAATTAGTCTGTCCCTGGCCCAGTGCATCATGGGAACAGGGCAGACCAGACTACAAAAGCCAATTCTTACACTGGGAATTCGTTGAGACTTCACCACTACGAGTATGTGGCGGTGGGGTACGAGATGAAAGCAGCACCACACAGGTACAACCTTCTGTGAGCATTGCTTATCCTGACATCGATGATAGCAATCATTCTCACACATGCACTGTTACAGCATTTTCAAACTTGGTCGAACTTTCACCTGATGTCGTAGACCAATTTTTTGCGAGTCTATCTGAAATGATGTTCTCCCCTGAACAACGGGAATAACTTTTAAAGCAACGAGCACACAGCGTTCCCTGAACTCTGAATTCGGCCTTCAGCTTTGATAAACAAAAGCTACTGAAAACATTTGGAACTATTTTTTCCTCTGAAAGCGAAATTATTATTTTTTTCACTTCCAAAATATTTACAGTTTTCTGGCACAAAATACTCTGCTTAAAGTAGAACTATTCTTAGAGAACAGAGATTCTAATTTAGGAACTCTAGAGACAATATTTTACCTCAGCCTCTAGGACATGTACAGCATTTGTATTATTATGTGATGGAATGGTCTTGACCTTCTCTTCTGTATTAAGAGCCATTTCATGTGTAATTTTCGCAATTCATTCAGCTGATATATATATGCATTTTTAACTGAATGATACCACTGCTTGAAAAGCGTACAGTACCAATACTCATTTTTCGTGTATTTACCATATACCATTTCAAATGCGAATTATGTATTTTGGGGTGGGTTGGAAAACACATGCACCATTATATGTTTACTATTGCTTAGTTTTAGTAATGAGGGACATTAGATCGTGGAGTGGGTGTTGTATTTCTATTTAGGACCCTAATTCGATATTCCTAATTTATGCCCTTGTATGGATATAATAAATAATATCCTTATACAGGCATAAGAATCATATTCATATTTAGTCGTAGCCCATGCAGTGCAAATTAAGCAAGGCTACTTCCCCAGACTCCTAGAAAGTACAACGCGTTCTTTAAACAAAGCAAACCTCCAGCAACCTGGGAAATCCCCATGCTTCTGTTTTGATTTGTCCTAGAACTCCTGCGAGCACTGAAAGAACGGCCAATTCTTAGTGACATCTTTATTGACGTCTTATGTCCAACCTTACGTCAAACCCGGCACCTTTCAGGTATAAATATACCAATGTTGCCTTAAGCAAACACACGGTGGTTTGGAGCAGAGCGGCTATCTACTTGCACGAGAGCCCAGCTGATGCGAGAGCCCACGGACGCAGCCCCTCCCTTTTGACGCACTGAGAGAGATGCTGTCTTTTTCTCCTGCCGAGAAATCCAGCTCCGGTGTTTCCAGCCACCCTTGCGGGTTGCTGGGTTATCGAGTCCTGAGAGAGAGATACCAGACCTCCTGCTTTCTATTACCCAGGTACGGAGCTGACTAAACCCTTAAAGAGAATTCTTGATTCAGATTCCTTGGCAAATACCAACTTAACTTAAACTGCTACTTACTTACTCCTTCCCACGAATTAGGCTTAGGTCAGGTACACCGGGGTAGGCGTATTTAGAAGCACCAGTTGAGTACCTTAGTCAATGTATTTATGTATGTATATATTTTATCCATTTTAAAGTATCATATGGCTAAGAAACCAAATCAATGCTTTTACAGTATTATTTCATAATACTCCTTTTACTGTACGCACTTTACTTCATGTTAAGTATTGCAATTGTGGCAATTCATTTCTCTTGCATGAGAAAGAAGACTGCTCAATAAATAACACCTTTTATTGAAAACGTCTGTCTCTCTATTTCTCTGCACTCTGGTGAGACTAAGTATGCACGATTGACTGAGTAAAATAGCTGTCTATTGTTTTCACACGACTCTAGAGATTCACTCTTATTCTGAGGGAGCAAAGTTGTCATGTTTATGGTTGTCAGAAGCTAATCCCTTCTTGTCTATCCAGGGAAGTTAAACTCCTCCTTGTTTATTCGAGAAAGTTTCTAGTGACCTCTGAGCTAGCTGGCAAAACTAATTAAGTCTAATATAGTCAGTAGAGACCTAGTCGACCTCAGTCCTACGTCTACACTACTGTTTATATTATTCCAATGTGCAGAGCCTATTGGGAATATAGGAGCTACACTACATCCCTAGTGTATAAAAAACTGAATAACCATAGAGCAGACCTTCTGTTGCAACTGCGAGATCAGTGGACCCGTGACGGTCTTGAACTTGATGATGAAGATTGGCAGCCCGCGATCTCCTCCCCAAAGGAGGTCGCGATTCTAGCTCGCCTGAGATTGGTCCAACTCAAAACACTACATAGAGTGTATGTCACGGGTCCCCGCTTGGTTCAGATGGGTTTTTGGAGGAGGATCTGTGTAGGCGGGGTTGTGGCCAGTTGGCCACGTTTATGCACATCATCTGGGAGTGTGGGAAAGTAGCTGACTATTGGTGCAGGGTCCACAAGGTGCTTCAGGAAGTTACGGGTGTGGCACTTTTGCCGGAAGCCAGGCGTTGCCTGTTGAATGTTCGGGAGCCCACTGATCATAATGTAGCCCAAACGCAATGGGTGACCTTGGGAACAATGATTGCTAAATGCAATATTGCACAATTGTGGGGATCCCAGCGGCCTCCTACTATTGAGGGTTGGATGGATGACATGGATTGGTGTATGTTCAGGGAAAAGACTGTATATGTGGCTCGAGGTCGTCCCCAAAAGTGGCATAAAATCTGGGCCCCCTGGAATCGCTATAGAGGAGATATATGTGTGCCACCTGAAACAGTTGTACTTGATCTCCCACTCTCCCCCTAATCTTGACTAAATATTATATTTGAGGCCTCCTTTTCCTTCTTCCTCTCCCCCTCCCCCCCCAATCATGTCCTTTTTATACTGTTGTTTATGTACTGATGGTCCACCCTTGTACAGTCTATTTGCTTTGTGTAATTTATTTATACCTTGCTGTTTTCTTTGTTTATTTTTAATAAAAAGAAATATGAAGAAAAAAATTCTAGCACACCTCCGAAGCCTTGGACTCTTGAGCGCAAACTTCTGCTCGATCCCCTTTACATTGAATTTATGGGGAAGTGGATCCCTGAGTTTTTTAAAAATAAATAAAGGCTCTGCATCAATCGAGATGGTCTGGGATGCTTTTAAATCTGGGGTCAGGGGGGAAACTCTCAGTTACTCAATTCACAAACAACGGGAAATGCGAAAGACTGCAGACATCGAGTTGAGTAAATTGCGAGATATGGAAATTCAGTTGATGACGGCCTGTAGCAGAGGATCGAACACAGATCTGATTTTGAAAAACCTAGCTATTCAGAAAGCAAAAATATATCAAAGATTTGCCACAGATTTAGCCCATCAAATTGCTACCTATAGATCTGAAGTCTATGAGGCGGGAGAGAATACGGGGAGACTGCTAATACAGATCTATTCTGTCATCCTATAACCCTGGCAGGAATCTCCGTTCCTCCAACAGACTGCTTCTTTCTGTTCCTCGTATTAGGAAGGCCAGATGGGGGGGGGGAAGCCTTTTCCAATCTGGCTCCCAAATGGTGGAATGCTCTTCCTCTTGAAGTAAGGTCTCTTCCCACTCTTCAAGCTTTTAGATCTGCCTTAAAGACACATCTCTTTGTACGTGCATACCTGTAATGGTGCTTTGCAATTTTGATCTTTTTGATAGGCGCCTTGACACCTTCGGGTTTAGTTTGCGCGATACAAATTGCATAATAAATAGCAAAGAGATTGCGTCAGAAGGAGGTGTCTGCACGGATAGACAAAATTATGGATGACTCGGGTCAATTACATGACACCCCTTCGGAAATCTTGAGAGTCTTCTGTGATTTTTATCAAACATTATACACCGAAGATATTATAGGTGGTATTGACAGAGAGGTAGCCGAGTTTAGCAAAACTTTACCCAATACTATTTTGACACCTGAGGAGTCTGCACAACTAGATGCCCCAATTACTTGGGAAGAAATAGAGCAATCGCTAATGTCATTAGCGTTGGGTAAAGCTGTCGGACCAGACGCTATCCCTCTAGAATTTTTTAGAACCTTACGTAGTGTTCTTAAGAAAGAAATGACTACTCTTTTTTTAGAAGCTCAAAAGGGAAAGGCACTGCTTTCATGGCAGTCTTCTATTATCACTATTTTTTTGAAGAAAGACAAATCGCCCCTGCTACCATCTTCCTTTAGACCTATATCTTTAATTAACGCGGATAGTAAGGTTTATTCTAAGATCTTGGCCTTACGCTTATCTGGTATTATTACAACGTTGGTCTCGAATCCAACACGGGTTTATTCCCTCTAGAGATACGGCGGACCATGTACGTCGTTTAATTACATTTTTGGATTGGGCTCAGGCAACCGGTTCCGCCAATGGGGTAACCCTGTTGGATGCTGAGAAAGCATTCAACAGGGTTTCCTGGGCATATATGTGGGATTCGCTGACCAGTAAGGGATTTGGTCCAGGTATTCTAACTGCTTTGAGAGCGATGTATTATTCTCCCACTGCCTCTATACTGTTGGGCGGCCAGTTATCCTCCTCATTTCCAATCACGCGTGGCACTCGGCAAGGGTGTCCATGCTCACCCTTTCTCTTTGCTTTCTATATAGACCCCTTTGTAAATCGTTTGAAAATGGCTAGAAATATCAAACCAATTCATCTAGCCAAAACAGACTACAGAGCATTAGCTTATGCTGATGACATAGTTAAAGTCACAACAGACATAGATACTGCAATTCCTGTCATCAGCAGCTTAGCGAAACAGTTTGGATCCTTTTCCGGATACAAGCTGAATTTATCTAAAACTCAGACCCTATATGTAGGTAGTAATCCTCCTACCACTATAGTAACTGTTCCCGAAGTTACATACTTGGGAATTAAGATAACACTTCCTGTTTCCAAAATCCCAGAACTAAACTTCAATCCTATTTTGGAAAAAACAAGTGCGACATTACAAAGAATAGACCATTTTCATCTATCTTTATATGGTCGAGCCAATGTCCTGAAGATGTTAATACTACCTAAATTTTCATATATGTTTGGCACAATTCCTATTGAATTTCCATTGATATAATTTAAAAAACTAGAGAAGGTAACTTCAAGATTCCTGTGGAGCTACAAGCAACAACGTAGAGCTCATAAAAAGATGATTCTCCCTAAAGAGAGAGGGGGGTGGAGTATCCCGCATTTTCTATTTTATTATGTTTCTGCAGTCTTACAATTTATTAGTCCACATGTTGTTGGAGATAAGGCCCACATCCCAATGTGTAACGCCCCATCTATCTATGAATTGGCGATGGGTGAAGGGGTAAAGGGATGCTTGTTGAAGATAATTGAGCCCAGTTACTTCAAGAAAACCAAATTTAAGATTTTAACGGCTGCATATACAGTTTGGAAACTGATCAGGCGCCATATGGGGATCTCTTAGTTGAATATATATTCTCATTTTGCTGCACCTGATTTATTACCATATATTGTTCGTGATCAAATTGCGATTAGGTTGAAGTCTTAAGGAATATACTATTTAGGGTATTTGTTTAAAGAGGGAGATTTAGTTTCTTATACTGATTTACAAAATAACTTTGGTTTATCAAAAAATGATTTCTTCAAATTTCTCCAACTACGCAGTTTTTTACAACCCTTAACAGTATCTGATTATCAAATGATTAAAATTGCCCTAATTGAATATATGCTGAAAAAGACGCCAATCGGTTTATATTATTCTTGCCTGATTCAAGAATTCCCGGATGATCTGGAAAACTGCGAAAGTAAATGGGCATCCAAGCTTGGGATTGCTGAAGTCAATATTTTAGAATCTATAACGATGGCCAATCGAGTTCTTATAACAGGGAGAATGCGATCACAACACTTTATGGCCATACATGACTTGTACTACACTCCAAGTAGGGTTTCCAAATGGAGTTCGACCTTAGGTATAAAGTGTAACAGGTGTGGCTTATTTGCTGCGGATGCGCTCCACATGTTTTTCTAATGCCCCAGACTTTCGAAAATGTTTTCTCATATTAAAAGCTTTTTGGATACGATTATGGGGCACAAGATTAGTATTACTGGTGAGCTAGTTTTGACAGGGTGTGGCTATGGAATCATGGATCAGCCAAGGCCCAAGGCTTCGAAATGTTTTCTGTTTATATGTATGGCTAGAATAGGGGCGTGTATTACTAAAGACTGGATTAATCCGGAGCCACCCTCCTTTTTCTGTTGGCGTGAAAGACTTTTATCTATGTATAATCTGGAATTGGCGATATATAAAACCAAAGGGATAAGGAGGAGGGTTATGGGAGAAAAGATTTGGGCTCCAATTACGGAGTGGATTTAGCAAAGGACTTTTTGGGGTTTTTTTTCAGTATGGTATGTCTAATTTATTACAAAAAACTTTCTTCTGCATTAATGTTATTATTTTGTAATCTCAGACTTGTGATTTGTTTATGCTGTTTTTCCTTGCAATAATTTTTTTTTTTTTTTAAAAAGAGAATGTTAAAAATATTTTTTGGGGAGTAGGTAGTGGTCCCACGGACCACTGCCTACTCTTGAAGGATGACATTGCAACGCTTTTTTTCTTTTTAAATGAATTGGTTTTCCTTTAGGGAAAACTGGCTGAATTTAAAAAACACAAAGATTGCTTTAATGAAAAGCAATCACAGACATGGTGATTGCAGAGATCACTAATGGGTCCCAAATTGCAACCTGCCTCATTAATATACATGAGTTAGGTCTATTTGCAGCCCACTAGAAATCGCTAATAAAACTCAAAAGAGTTTATTGATTATGAATACTGTATTAACGCCACTCTCGATCCAAAAAAAAGAAGCGCTTTCTGGTCCCCGATTTTGTATAAAGAGAAGCGATAGCACGAATCCTGCAATTTTGTGCACTACGGGCTTTTCGACCGCAAATACTAATAGTACATCAGGGCCCAAGTTTTGGGGGAAAAGATCAGCGCTAAAGTTATCTATCAACTATTTTTTTTATACTGAAAAGCTATGTCTATGAACGATTTAAAAATGGACAGAGAAGGACATTACACAAAAATATGCCTATTTAATTTGAGAGGGGGCTTTTTGTTTGGCTGTTTGGTGTATCCCTCCAATGAAGCCTGAATGGGCCAGAGGCGGGGCATCAGAGAGCGCCGTCGGGCGCTTCTAGAATTGTGAGCTATGAAGCGGGACTGTCAGTTCTGAGGCACGGCGTCTCCTGTCTTTGACCTCGTTGTCATGCCAACCCACCGCCGCGCATGCGCATTGTCTGCGAAGAAACGTCAACCGTTTCAGCATAAACCTAACACCCCCCCCAAAAAAACCTTAATAATGACTGACCGCCGTATCCCAAGGAGTGCCCCACGGAGCGTCCCGTGCTAGCGCCAGGTGCGCTTGAGGACAGCGGGCCGAGCGGAACGCGCTCGGGGCGGGGATAGGTCAGAACCGGCACAGGCCGCTTTTCCCATGATGCACTGCTTTATTGTGGCCGGTAGCTCTGGGAGATGAGCTGCGCTAGCACGGACTGACCTCTGCCTGGCCGAGGGAAGGGACATGCGCCAGAAGCAGGACAGGACCCGGGCAGGAGGCACAAGGCAGCGCCCGCAGGGAGTCCGCACCCACCGGCCAAGTGAGACACATTCATATTTATCAATATATAAATGAGTAGCGCTGTGGTAGAGATACGCTCTTAACGTTGATACATGCACGTACAAATTGCAGATAACAGCCAGCAAACGGGACATTGAGTTATAAAATACTAGTATGTGCACACGGCAATAGCTCTACCAAGCAATGCGCTATACAAATGGCCGTTAAATGTAACATAAAGCACCTGTAGGGGGACACCACAGCAGGACAGGTGACACAGCCGTATACTTAGGCAGACAGGAGCCGCAGCATTCTAGTGTCCTACTTTATAAACACGCTCCTAGCGCTAAAGCGAGCCAAGATAGGCATGTTTATTATATTCACATAATGCACCTGCATCAGGCCAAGGAATATGCACTCTTAAGATACACACTGCGCCCTACGGCTGTGCTGGAGCGGCAAGTGTTATGTATTCATGGTGTACGAATATATTAATTCCTTTAATTTTTCAGTGCCGCACGGTCATCTTATTTATTTACTTCTCCTTTGTCATAGAGAGTTACCCTTTTAGGGAAAATGTGTCAGGGCGTTGTATATATAACTGAACATTTGAGATTATATCTTTTACAGAAAACCAAAGACAACACATTGTAAAGTACATTTAACAATCAACATAGTTAACCCACATCTTCTGACAAATGCTGATATTTACGCGTGGCAGATAACTGAAAAATGGTTGAAATATAAAGAGTGCATTGCTGTAAGTGGGCTGGAAAGGGTGGCAGGACCCTAAAATGGGTGTGGATCGAGAAGCCTTTTTATGAAATGTGGGCTATGTAATTAATGCATGTGATGTAGCAACATCCTTTGAATCACCGATTCACCAACGTGGTCTTCCTGGACAAAGCGCGGAATCAAAATCAACAGGGTATTTTATTTAACAATGTATATAGCACTGTTATACAGGGCAAACAAAAAACACTAAACTAGCTACAAGTTAAGTTTAAAAGTCATTGGTAATACATTATTTAATTTAAATGAAATAATGCTTAAGGTCTTAGAACAACAATGGTAAACAGCTGTAGCTACCTGTCACTTATTCCCAATATCACTAAGGAGACTTCAGGTAACATTGCATTGCAGCACTAGCATGTGACAGGCAGGAAGGTAGGGTTTTTTCTCCACTCAGTGAATGACACAATGGACAGAAACAAAGGGCCACATAGGGCCCTGGTTCAATATCCATTTTATGGGTTGGCCAGAGACCAGCCCTGGAAGGCCATGGCCACTTAGAGCACAGAAAGAGGATATAGTTGTCAGAAAATGAGAGAAAAATAAACAGCAGAACTTGGGGCCATCAAGAAAGGACGATACATTATCGCCGCTTTTATCGGCAGGAAACTGCTGCTAAAGCGGCGATAATGGGCTTGATAATATGCCCTTGTGAATTCCCATAGAAGCCCAGGTTAACACCAGAACCTGGGCTTCTATTGGAATTCACAAGGGCATATTATCAAGCCCATTATCGCCGCTTTATCAGAAGTTTCCTGCCGATAAATATGGCCCTTAGAGACACAGGTATGAGCCGGCAGACATGGGGAGAAATCAAGAAAATAAATGCTTTAAAGCATGAAGAGATTACATTTCATATACATTGAGAATCAGAGCACATTTTAACAAATAATGTAGGTAGTTCTCTCTAAGACCCTCTAAGGGTGATTACTGAACAGCTTTATAAAAATCTATATAGACTTCTCAGCAGATATACAAGCAACACCTCCAGGTAGTCTGCAACAGCACCTAGCTGGCTTAAACCCATTCATGATATATTAATATTAACTGAAGTACAGCACGTGCAGAGGGCCAGCAGCTAAGTGAGATACATTAATAATGAATTAAAGTATAGTAAAGTAACACCTGAAAGCAGCCAACAGTATCCTCCCAAGATAGCTGCATTCTAAGTAGATTAATGATTGAACAGGCAGAGCCAAAAGTACTTTATCAGAGTTGGCCATGGACAACACAATACCCTGACATCGTTACCCCAAGAAAACTAGGTGTCATGAATGAAATGTTTTCTAGCTACTGTAAAGGAACATTTCAATTCTATTAAGGGCTCAGATGCAAGGATTATGCTTTATGCTTTCTCCGCTTTTATACAGCAGCTGCTAAATGCATCTTCAATAACCCGCATTTCCTATGAAACACTGGGAAATGGTAAACACTAACAACGTACAGTGCAGTCCAATCAGTCCATAACTGGCCAATCCCGAGGCACCATTCCCATCATAGCCCTTCGTCTCTGTCTTTAGTGCCTCTTTCGTCGCACAAGTCACCCCATGGCCCTTTTCTCACAAATCCTGTTTCCTAGTCTCCATTCCTGGAAGAAGAAAAATAAGTAGCAAAGTAATCCACGGAGAATGCTGTACAAGCAGAAGATACCATACACATTTAACTTATTGAGTATTAATTCACCATAAATATGCAAAAGAAGCATAAGTTACTTACTTAGTCCTTATGGGGAGGGACTTCCGGATGAACAATCCGCGGGTGGGATAATCCTTGTCTCTGAGTCCTTAAAAGATTTTAAACTTTCCTTTACGATAGCTAGGAACATTTTTAGTGTATGTCAGGATTGGAGGTAAGGATTATGCTAGTTTAAAGCTTACTACCAAATGAGCCATATCTAACACTCACATAAAATAGAACCTCTTAAAGGTAGAATCCAATAGACCAGTTGGTCACGTTCATTATATCATCCAAATGGGCACCCAAACTGAACGCCTTAGAGACCATCACTCCTTGACTGGAATGTGCACCAAAGATGTTTAGATCCACTCCAACCTCCTGCATGATCCATCGCGTCTAGCGGGATATGGTTGGGGAGGACACCGCCTTATGTGGCTTCCTGAGGGTGATTAAAAGTTGCCTCTCACCTGGAGGCCTCAATTCCACCAACATCTCCTTGTAGGCCTTCAGGCATTAAACTACTCACAACTTAGGAGAGTCTAGAGAACTCAGATATTCTATGACCCTAGTATTGTTGTTTTGTACGCCTACTGAGTGTAAAAGACACTCCAGAGGGAGAGACGGTTCTTCCAGTAAAGTCCAAAGCCGTATGTCTGAGACCCTCCTGCATTGCACCATGCAGAGCAGCATTGCTAACTTCGCCGAATGCTCCTTCCTCGACAGGAACTTGTTTGGTTGCCATGACAGGAAAAGGTTAAGTTCCGTATTTATGTCCCAAAGAGCTAAGTATCTTGGCTTCGGTGGAAGTGATAATCTGATGCCCCGTAGCAGGCGACACAACAAACGGATGTTCCCTCACAGGGACCCATCTACAGGCCCATGCCCCACTGAGATGGCTGACTGGAAGGAGTTGATTGTGTGATACGCCATCCCTTGCTGGGCTAAACTAGCAAGAAAATTCTATACCTGGACTGCCTTTGTGCCCACGGGATCACAACCGCCAACAGCAACATCTTGTCCAAGCAGACCAGTATCGCTTGATGGTGCCAACAGACCAGGCCTTTGATCAGTCTGTGCCAGGAGTCCCGGAAGTGACCATCTACCCCTGTAATCCGCCATGCCATCAGGCAGAGGGAGCCTTCGAGCACCATCTGATACGGAATCAGATCCGGGTTGAGAAGGAGATTCGGAAATAGGGGGAGAGGGATTGGAAAATCCCAAGAAAGTTCCAGATGAACCGGAAATCACACTTGAGATCACAAATCGTGGTGACCAACTCTATGTCTTTTAAATTGAGTTTGGAGCAAAGTCTTGAATCAGGTCTTTCCGTAATCTTTTATTTCCACTTTTCAAAAACACGAAGACAACAGCAGCCGATGCACGTTTCTCCCCCTGGGCTTTTCAAGGCTCTAATTTGAACATTTATTTCCGTATCCAAATGGTGCTGACTAGGCCTGGGCAGTAAATTCCGTTGCGCTCGCGGAATTTGCGGAATCTGGGTAATTTCGCCTTCCACGGAGAACGCAAAATTGCCCAAACTTCTGCGTTTCGTGACTTCGCGAAATGTTTTGCTTGTTTGCGTTCTCAAAATGCGTGTTCACGAGATATTTCCCCCCGAGCCTGCAAACAGCGATTGCAAACAGGAAAAAAGCATCGCGAACAAGCAATTCCACCTGTTCGCGGAATTTCTGTGTGTTCGCGGAGATTTTTTACCGTTTCGCGGAGATTCGTGTAACGCAATTCCGCAAATTCCGCCCACCCCTAGTGCTGACCCTGTTTTAATAAAGGACCTCCGTATTGGTTGTTGCAGGAGAATTAATGAATAAGGTTTCACCCAATGAAAGTCAGTAAAGAAGTGTTGAATCCTTTTAAACGCTGCCCCTTGATATTAAGGATCGCTTCATTCTTTTGTAATTTGTAACTCGATCGGGACCCTGATAAGTCCATTCTGAGTCTTCTCGTCTGTGCCTCGTGCACCATAAAAAGGGTTTCAGAATATTGTGGGTAGAATATTATTATACAAAAAATATAGTGACCTAAATATTGACTACAAAAATATTGAGAAGGAAGGTATATATGGGTATGTAAGTATTGCTTCACTATACTTAACTCCACATTTTATTATTTTGATGATCAATATAGCTTCAAGGTATACTGATGTGGGGTTAAAAATAGTACATCTATACTTCCCTATATATACTTGACTCGATAATTATGCGGGAGAATTAAGGAATAAGGTTTCACCCGATGAAAGGCAGTAAAGAAGTGTTGAATCCTTTTAAACGCTGCCCCTTGATATTAAGGATCGCTTCATTCTTTTGTAATTTGTAACTCGATCGGGACCCTGATAAGTCCATTCTGTGTCTTCTCGTCTGTGCCTCATGCACCATAAAAAGGGTTTCAGAATATTGTGGGTAGAATATTATTATACAAAAAATATAGTGACCTAAATATTGACTACAAAAATATTGAGAAGGAAGGTATATATGGGTATGTAAGTATTGCTTCACTATACTTAACTCCACATTTTTTTATTTTGATGATCAATATAGTTTCAAGGTATACTGATGTGGGGTTAAAAATAGTACATCTATACTTCCCTATATATACTTGACTCGATAATTATGCTACAATAATTTTGCATCACATTATTATATCCCTTTCGATATTACGACATGTACAGGCCTAAAAAATGTAATGCAGCTGGAATGGGGGAAGTGGGGCCTGGACATTTTCCATTGCTATTCCCATAGGCAATTCTTGAAGCTTGGGATGTGAAAAAGCACAATCAAAGAGCGTGCCAAGTGGGCAATAAGGTCAGGAGCACTGGGCAGCACATGGAGAATTCAAAGGTCGGGCCTGTGCCCACAGCCTTGTGGCCCTTGCAGTTAAGAGTGGTGAGGCAGGGTGGGGGAGGATTTTGGCAGATGACGAGGGAACATTTATTATTTATTTAATTTCCCTACATTGTCGTCTGTCAAAATGCCCGCCACCCGGCCCCACTGCTCCACCACTTTTACCTGCACGGGCCACGGCTGTGTACCCAACTGTTACTGGGAGAAGAGGTAGTGGACACAGAGTGTGATCAAACCTGTGTCTATTGGCTGTTGTGTGCTGCTGCCGCCCACTCATATCCATGTTTTGCAGTGTAGTTACCACATAGCCAGTACTTATGAAAGGTGCTGTGGGATAGGGTAGTGAGTGTTGGTACTGTGAGCAGGCCACGCTCTATGCTCAGTACAAGTTTAGCTCAGCTCAGGCCTTGGTAACCAGGTACTTGGCAGGAGTATTGGTCACGCTAGGGGCGAATGACATGAACTGTGCGATAGCAGCAATACTAACTCTATATTCATGATTTAGTTGAGTCTTCAATAGGAAATTTTCTTTTCGGCATAAAATATGACTAGCAATTTTCATCTCTTTTTTTTTTTGTTTAAGTTTCAAAGACCTTTATTGCACCAATATAAATGTACACAGCACACTGCCTACAACCCAAGCGGGCCGGCTGCAAATGTTAGAATGTGTCATACAGCCTCTCATGTATACACAGCCAATGTGCCGACAACCCGGAGGCCCGGCGGCAGAGTGCAGTAGTCAATCCAGCGTATCGCTGTATTGTGATACATGATCGTGCAAGGTCCATGAAACGTTGTTGGTTGTGTGACTCTTTTCGCTGTGAACTGAAATAACAAGACACGTGAGTTCTGGGCGTGGCTGACCTCACTCTCATTTGTCCCTGTTAGTGTGGTCTCTGTAAGAAACATGTCAAACACTAATGTAAGGCTGCCGTGATCTTCATCCAGCCATGGCAAGTATACAACAATATGGATGTCAGGTCCGGGGGGGACGCTCAAGCACAGGGGGCGGTACAAATCTCAAGCGGAGATCATCCAGGCCAGCATCATTGTAGCACATTTGGGATCGTATTAGTAAATCATATCCACTCTGAGACCTGTTGACAGTTCTGCATCATACAGCCAATTCCCCTCAAACACAGAGTGCTGTAGCACTTGTATAGCCCGATGTATCCATCACAATGATCCCTCTCATCATCAGTACCCGAAAACCCCATCCTTTCAACCTCTAATGTAAGTAAGCTTCGTGCGGTGGTCCGCAGAACAGTACCTCAGAATCCCTCTTCACCCACATCCAATGTAGCATCCTCAGCACCCTGTATCACATCAGTAGAGGAATCCGCGGTAGTCAGTAAGTTTACCCTGAGTGGATCCCAGATGTCCCTGACTCTGCTTTGTAGTGGTTGCGTGTCTGCATATATCATGTTCTGCTCCTGACAGTGTAATAGATCAGTTAGCCATTCCTTAAATTTCGGGGCTCTGCCACGTCCCCATCTACATGCCACCCTCCGCTTTGCCAGCAAAAGTGCAATGTCCACAAATTTCCTGTGTACTTTAGGTATCTGCATAGTATACCCCAGGAGCATTATGAGGGGGTCTCTATCAATCCTAACACCGACCATCGTTTGTAGTGTCACACGAACTTGAGCCCAATAGTCAAACACCCTTGGACACGTCCACGCCAGGTGCAGAAAACCCGCGCCTTCTGATTTACACCGCTCACATCTATCATTATCCAATAGATGAAACCTCATCTTTTTTTCGGGCGTGTAATACATTCTTTGCAAAAACTTATAGTGAATTATCCGTAGTCTGCAACTGGCCGATACTGCTCACAGCAATATGACCATTGTGCCTCAGTTATGTTCCTACCAATATCAGCACTCCAGTGCTGAAGGGCCCTACATTCTCTCCTCTCACACTGCCCTCGGATACTACGGTACAGGTAAGATACCAAATGTTTACCATCCGCAGATGCAAGCATGAGCTGTAATGGAAGAACCGTGTCCGGCTCCGCAGGGAACCGCGGTAGCACTGTCCACAGGCCCTGCCGCTGCCGAACATATTAAAATATGTCTAACGGCGTAGGTTGGTATCCATGAAACAACTGTTCACGCGACTTGAACTGCCCGTTCACAAACATATCCCCCCAAGTGAGGATGTTCAGTTTAGCACACATCAGTTGGAATCCTCTCTCCTGCAATAGGGAAAGGTCTGGATGATACACCAGTGGCATAGCTGGGGCATACAGGAGAGGGATTGGCAAATGGTGCAATATACGCCGCCATGCGTCAATTGTACATGTCACCGTGGTAGCCGGTGTCTCAATTATAGTGACAGGGCCATGAATAACACCTTTCAATGGAAGAGGACGGGCAATCCATTCCTCCACAGCCAGCTGTGGCATGAATGGTGTGGGCTTAAACCAGTTGTAAGCAAATTGTGCTTGAGCGCTCAGGTAATAAAGTGGAAAATCCGGGACATCAAATCCTCTGTTGATATAGGGCTGTGTAATGACCGACCATGCCAATCTCGGTTGCTTGCCTGCCCAAAACAGACGCAACAATTCCGATCGCTGTGTTTTAAAAAAAAAAGCACCTGGATAATATGGGATGTTCTGAAACAAGTACAAAAAACGGGGTAATATCACCATCTTGATCAGCGACGCCCTGCCAGCCATGGTAAACAGTAGAGATATCCACCGTGTAACATCCTCCGTCAGTTTAGTGATGGCGGTGCCATAATTGAGTCGCAACGTCTCATCCTTATCGATCGATATCTGAATCCCCAAATATCGGAGATCAGAGTCACACCACTCCAGTGGATAGTCCAGTGCAAATCTGGTCACTGCAGGAGTCAGGGGGAAAAACTGTGACTTCTTCCAGTTGATTTGTATACCGGACAGCCGGCCAAAGATCAAAAATTCCCTGAGTAGTGAGTTGAGGTTAGTCTGTGGGTCTACCACATATAAGTGTTAAATCATCAGCATAGAGCGATATATCTATTTGACGTTGGAAACATTTAAAGGCACTTTGTTTGTGCAGCTGCCGGATGAGACATGCCAAGGGCTCAATCGCAATTGCGAATAGTAGTGGGGATAGTGGGCACCCCTGTCTGGTACCCCTCGTGAGGGAGATCGGATCCGAAAGTTCCCCATTTATGAGCACTCTTGCAGTCGGATCCGTATAGAGCAGTTTGATCCATGCCACAAATATTGGAGGGAACCCCATCCTGTTCAAAACGGCAAACAGGTAGCTCCATTCAACGGAATCAAACGCTTTCGTCGCATCGAAGAACACGGCAGCTACAGGGAGGTCAGGCGCTATTGTTTGGGTCAGTGAAAAAAGAGTGCGCAAGTTACTAGATGTGGATCGCCCTGGAACAAAACCAGCCTGGCCCGGTAGAACTATCTTGGTCATAAGAAGGGAAAGTCTAGTTGCCAGGACTTTCGCCAGAATCTTGGCGTCACAATTTATTAACGAAAGTGGCCTGTAGGAGTCACAATCAGCGGGCTCTTTATTAGGCTTTAACAGAGAGGTGATTACCACTTCCCTCATTGACCTCGGCAACATACCTACTTCCAAGGATTCTTCAAAGACCTCCTTTAAGACCGGAGCCATTATATCAATATAGCATTTATAAAATTCCGCCGGAAGTCCATCCGACCCAGTTGCCTTGCCATTACTAAGGGACATAATTGCATCGCGTATTTCATCTAGCTCCAGCGGAGCTCCAAGAAACTGTCTGTGTGTATCACTCAGCCAGCATAGCGCTACATCATCTAGGAAATTCCCAAAGTGCAATTCCCCAGCTTGTTGTGTCGTATATAACGTCTCGTAGTTAGCCGCAAAAAGGCCTAGGATACCCTTCGAGTCTCGGCATATACACCCCTCCGGTGTGTGTATCTCCAGGACTTGCGTGATACCTCGCGGTGTCCTAGTGATTTCCGCCAGTACACGGCCTGGCCTTTCACCCTCACAGTATTGTCGTGCCTGCCAATGTTTGCCTCTGAACCTCGCCTCCCTATCTGCCTCCTCCTCATACTGCGTGAGTTTGTCTCTGAATTCCTTATGTATGGGGCCCATTGGTTCCCTAGTCAACTGGAATTCCAACTCCTTTAGTTCTTTTTCTAGTTTATCCAGCGTCCCTCTAATGTCTCTAAGTACCCCAAAGCTTTTTGCAATGTAATACCCTCTGACTGTCACCTTAAACGCCTCCCAGATCATTTCAACACTATCCACAGATCCCTGATTGCGAGGAAAAAACTCTGAAATTTCCTCCCCCAACTCCTTTTTAAAAAGTTCATCCAAAAGCGCAGTGGGCTGCATACGCCACTTAGGTGTGGTCCTGTCAAATCCTGGCACGGGTATTTGCACTAGCACCGGGCAATGGTCTGAATAGGACCGTGGTAAATGAGCTACTCTACCCAGATTAAGCACCAGTCCCCTAGACAGAAGGCAATAGTCCAGTCTAGCCCACGTGTTGGCATTTGTGGTAAAGTGTGTGCCCTCCCGGATCCCAGCATGCACAAATCTCCAACTATCAATAAGACCTCCTTCATCTATGATCCCAGCTATTGCGTCCCTGGCGCGTCTATTATATTGAGGACTCCCGTCTGACCTATCTAACCCTGGGGTCATTGTAACATTGAAGTCTCCTCCCCATAGAATGTGCATTGAGCCAATGTTCAGTATTTTGCCCCACAATTGTTTAAAAAAATCAGGTGAATCCACATTAGGTCCATAACAATTTATCATTGTGATCGTATCAGTACCAAGTCTACCTCATAGTATAACAAACCGCCCCTCCGTATCCGTATGTTCACCAAATTTTACAAATGGCACAGTCTTCCTAATCAATATGGCAGTGCCCCTAGCATATGCTGAGTATGAAGAGAAACTCCTAATCGATGCCCATTTGCTAGCGAAGGAATAGGTTGTGCGTGGGCTTAAATGCGTTTCTTGCAACAATGCGATTTATGTATGATGCTGCTCCAGATAAGCCACCACCCTCCTGCCTTTCCGAGCATCATTTAGTCCCCTCACGTTCCAGGAGAGGATTGACAGCCTAGCTAAGCGATCGTTACCTGCCATGTCCAAACAACCCTATAGTTTCTAAACATCCTGCCATAGCAGAGCTTGTCAATTGTCACATGTTCCCTCAGTCTCATCACAGCACGCCACAGCACCCATAGCAACACATTTCCAGTAGTTCGTAGAACAGTACTCCAGCGAACTCCCCACTTCACCCTCCTCTGTGGAAAAAAAAACAACTATTGTTCCAAACCGCTCACCTCCCATAACAAATTTCTGTCCCTACCCCCTTCCGGTAGCATTTTAGCCCCACCCCCCTCCCACTGAAGCAAACCCCAACCTGCCAGCCATGTGCCCTCCCCGTCCCACCCACAATTGCCCCAAAAACTAGGGCCAGTGTATGCCCAAATCTCAACTAAACTTCTTGGGTATTTCCCGTTGGGGTTCATGTCTAGGTGGCTACACGTCTCCCCCTCATTTTTGTCAAGACCACAATGTGACTTGGGGCTTGACCCGATGACCCTGAGGGGGTGTCCAGCGGTATAACCTCAGGCACCTCTGGCGCCATACCAGCAAACATCACTAGCAGTAAACAACAGAAAACAGTGTATAAAAAGAACACATATTGGTAGGTCCACAACTACACTCGTGTCACCCAATGCTCATTATAATGCGGGATATGTTCAAAGCCTCATCGTAGGATTGTACCTTCTCCGGACATCGGTCCCCTTCCCATTTTATCTGTCCCCCACACATTTGTTAATGGTTTCTATTATGACAATTGTTCATTGTCCGTCCACTCACTGTTCACCAGACTCCATCTCGTCGTGCAGTGGATCCGGCTCTTCTTCCATTCTGTCAGCATTTCTGTTAGCTCGCTTATATTGCTTGATGAAATCCTCAACTTGTTGGGGGTTTGAGAAGAATTGTTGTCGACCCTGGTATGTGACTCTCAGCCTAGCTGGGTAGAGCAATGCATAGTCCATTTGCATATCACGTAATTTGGCTTTCACAGATAGAAATTTTCTCCGCTCCTCCTGCACCATGGGTGTGAAGTCCGGGTATATAGTAAAGAAATTACCATCATACGAGAGTGTCTTGGAACTGCGGGCCGCACGCAATGCCGCGTCTCTGTCCCTATAGTTCAACAGCCGAGCGATAATAGGTCTGGGAGGCGCACCCGGCTTCGGTTTAGGGGCTAAGGACCGGTGCGCTCTCTCCACGATGAATTGCGAAGAGAATACTTCCGCGCCGATTGCCGCCAAGAACATCTTCTCCACGTACTCCTCCATCCTGCCCATGTTGGTCGTCTCCGGAATACCCATTATGCGTACGTTATTGCATCTACTTCTCGCCTCCAATTTCTCATTCTTAGACGCAATAACTCACAATAGGTTATCCATCCTGGACAACTGCGTAGCGTGTCTCGTAGTAATATCCTCCGAGTCCGATATACGTTGTTCCGCTTCCTTCAGTCGGACTTCATGGGCATCCAACTTATGGACTACTGCATCCATGCGCGACGATATTCCATCTACTTTGTCAGCTATTGTCGCGAATCCTTGTCTCATTTCGCGCAAAACTGCTTGTAGGTTCGCCGTCGCATCTAAGGAGTCTCCATTTGCGTCTTCCGTTCCATCTTGACCAGTACGAGGCCCTCCAGCTCGATTTGTTTTCTTGGTGGAATCAAAGGTGAGCTTCGGCTGTCTCGTGTCCGGTTTCCCCATCCTTGCGTAACGCTGGGTGCCCGAGCTTGCAGCAGAGCGTCAGCAAGCAGTTCGATATCGATGTTAGAGACAGAGAAAGTCGAAATGAGGAAAAAACTCTCTTAGTATTATGGTGTACAAGGGGCACGGCACGTCCCTCAGCCTGTGTAACCACGCTTCACAATCCTTCTAATCTAAGGTGCAACTCGCTCACACATACAGATTGCTTAGTACTTCCAGGGTGTCACTGCGTGCCAAATTAATCCAGAAGCGCTATCCTTTCCACTCAGGTCTAAAGGAGATGAATCCAATATGGCGGCAAATAGTTCATAAAAACGGCCCTGGGCGTCTCGACTCCGTTTCCACGGCACTCCACCCGCAGCGGCCAGGTGAGGGGGGTAATCCGATACCTTCCGTACCACCAGCACCTCCACTGCAGTTTCGCCGCAGGTAGTTGCCCTCTGGTGCTATATGGCGCTATATGGGCCCAGAGCGCTGGAGCTATTGCCTCACTTCCAGCCCTAGGTGCTTCCCGCCAAACAGGATATTCTGTCCCAGCCAACGCACTGCACCAGTTCAGGACCGTCAATGATAAGGTAACAGCTAATATTAAGGAGGGGGGAAGTCTCCAGTAAGCGCCAGCACTGCACCGTCCGAAACCCGGTGTTCGGGTCTCCAAGGGGGGCTGCCTCGCAGGCCTGCACCGCGCTCAGCACGGGATGATGGCCGATGGGGCCTTGCAATGTCTCCTCGCACCGCCAGTATAGCACAGCCCCAGTACGTCCTAGACCCCCCCACCAGGCTCACTCCTCACCGGTCCGTAGCTCTCCGGTCCCGATGTCACCAAGGCCGTGATTTTCGCACCTTGCAGGGTCTCAGGACGCAGAGGAAGCCCCGGCCTCACGTAGCTGGTGCGGCCGACCTCCCCGACACCGCGCTCCACAGGTCACAGCCGCTGCAGGCAACGCAGCTCCCCCTCAGCCCGGATCAACGGTGTTCCTCACCAAACTCGGCCAGCACACATTGGAGAGTGTATGGTCCAGTATCCTACATGCACAGCGTCCAGAAGTGCCTGAAATAGGATATTTTAATAGGATAATTAGTGCCGGACAGAGGGAGCCTTACGCTGAGGCTGCCATTCGCTAGTGCATCTCTACCTCATATTCCTTCTTCAAATTTCCCGAAGAACGATCTGGGGCAGAGGTGCAAAGCTATTTTGTCTGAACTAAACATACCATTTCTCATTTGAAATTTCATAGAAACGTTTATTATATCCTACAGCAAAAACTGCTGAGGTAATTGCAACAAACGTAACAGGATTAATACAGTTTTATCATTACAGGATATTTTATGGTTTGATGTAAACCCATTCAGTAGGTTTTTAAAATATCTTTGCAGGGCTAATCCTTTGCATAATTTACGTGAGTGTTCCTTAACGTTTCACAAAATGTTTCTTTTACGAACCACATTTTAATTTGAAAACAAATCCACTCATTCTTTAAAGAACACTATATCACAATGCTTACTAAGTCCACAAACCACCACGTCTCCTATCTCTTCTTGACGTTATGCTTGTCTTTGACCCCTGAAAACGTTCTGCTGCCTTCTGTCTAGGTTCGCTCTTTGGAAATACCACACACGTAACTACAGGTTAGGCTCACGGTAAAAGCAGGCCTCTCGACCAATCATAAGGCTCCATTTTTAGGTCTCGCCTGTCGATGCGCATGCGCATCGAGCAAGCGAGACTATAGGGGCTCATCCACACTTTATCTAACTTGCAAGGAATCGTGGCGATTCCTTGCAGTGCCCGTGACTTTTAAGCTCAATGCGCATGTGCATTGAGCTTAAAAGCGCGTGCACAGCCGCCCGCATTCCTCCGACACCTTTGAAGTGAAGCTTAGCTTCACTTCAAAGGCCCGGCTTCTTCACACCCACATGCCTCTCTGCCCCGCTCCGCCCCCTCCCCTGAGTCATCCTGCCTGCCCCTTCCCGCCGTGTCGCATTTCTCCTCCCCCCTCCCCTCTCTTCCCTCTTCACTGACCAGGTCACGAAATCCATCTCCCCTACTGATATACATATATACTGTCAATCTGCCGCTGTTGCGTCTCCCCCGTTGGTGTTATTGACCCCAAAACACACTAGCTGCATGCCTCCTCGTACCTTACTGTTGCCTTTCTGCCCTCTTACATATC
Source organism: Lissotriton helveticus (assembly GCF_964261635.1). Taxonomy (NCBI): domain Eukaryota; kingdom Metazoa; phylum Chordata; class Amphibia; order Caudata; family Salamandridae; genus Lissotriton; species Lissotriton helveticus. The sequence goes on along the minus strand of NC_136072.1, from coordinate 1,070,415,528 downwards.
TCCCCCTATAGACAGACACTGCTTTCACCTTGCCTCCTCTCCTCCGAGTTGTCCTTCTCTACCCACGCATAATTGCCGCCAGTTTATGCCCCTTACTTTCCCACAGTTCTACATACAGACGCACACCCGTGTGCACCCCATACGCACAATTGGCTGCTCTGTATAGCACATGGCACTGCACCGAAGTCCGTGCTGTCTGTCCAGATTCATCCTTGTCTGTCTCTTCTCCGTGCACATATGTACTCTCTGTTTGCGTGTCTTACTTCTGTCGCCCCTGAAAGTTACAAACAAGCCCCTACTGCTCACAAGTGTACACTTTCGCTGCCTGCACCGATACGCATATGTGCACTCTTGTCTCGCGCACATTTTTACATTTCTGTTTGGTTGTTTGTGATGTCTGTCTCCACTCCAAGGCACAGATGCTGCATGTCTCTCACGCTGCCCCTTTTCTGCGCGCGCGTGTACACACACACACATTTTCCTGTCTATGTAGACGCGCACATGCCTATATCAACTGCTTCCTGTCAGCACACACGCGTGGCCTCTCTGTTGAGTCTGCCCCATCACACAAACACGGGCAGCGTGTCTATCCGTGGTCCCTGTACACGCACACGTGCCTGTTCTGTTACATCTGTCTGCTACTAAATAGACACACACATACACATTTCTGTTTGCCTGTCTGTCTCTACTCTCACTGTCCACACATGCAGTCGTTTCTCGTCTGAATTGATACCTCTTTATCTCTGAACCTACCATTATATGCACACGTATGTTGCATGTCCTGTTACCTCTGTCTATTGCCAAAGACACACGCACCCGTTTCTGTGTACCTGCCTGTGTTGACTGCTCCTTTTCCAATATGATAGCCTTTCTGTCGTGTTCCCGCTGAACTCACACTCACAGGCCTGCCTGCCTGCACCTACCCCTTCATGTGCGCGCGCACACCAGACGCAAACCCTCTGCCCTTTTCTCCTTACCTGCCCCTACCGGCATGCACATGCTGCTTGTTTCATTTGACACTTACTGCTCTTAAAAACACATACATGCACGTCTCCTTTCGGCCCTGTGCTGTCTACATGCTCCCTCAGACTCCTACAAGCCTCCTGTCCTGTTCGGGAGCACTCACACATACAGCTCCTCCCCCCTCCTCCTTCTACTCTCCTCCCCTGCCTGCCTGCCGTGTCGCACCTCTCCCCTCTCCGCCCCCTCCCCTGCCCGCCCCCTCCCCTGCCCGCCGTGTTAGGTTGCTGTGCATCTAGCAGTCGCCGGATACCTGTTGCTAGGTTAGATTCTGTTCTTTGCTGCATACAATTTTATGGGCCTGGTGTTTATATCCTTTATGTTCTCCAGTTCGAGGAACAGAAAACATAGCTTGAAGGGCTAATGTCCTGCAAACCATAGTGACAGTACAGATGCCCTCCTTCGAGTACAGTCGTTCCCATGAGCCTCTTTTGACAAGCACAGTTTAGTCAGGGTGTGGCTGCTGATACATGTTGCATGGTAACGGCCATTACAGGCTGCAAATTGATGCTGGCCCATAGGGAAGATGTCTTTACTGAATTTCTTTTTTTTGCCCCTGTCCTGTCTCTCCTCCTCTCCCTCTCTATACCCTCCCCCTCCCCCCCACCACTCCCATCAAGTCCCTCTGGCCCTTCCCTCCTCCCCGGACCCCTCCTCCCCTGCCCCCTCCACCCGTTCTTGTTACCACTTGTAAAGAGAAAGCGGACTGAGCCAATATCTCAGACCAGACGGGGCAGGCCAGTTCCGTGTCTGAAGCTGCATGAACAGCATTCGAGGTGATGCGCAAACTGCACTGGGACGGCCCTGGGGTTCAGGGCCAGACCCCCCGCCCACGCCTTGGTTAATAAATAGCTCCCCTCTACCCTCCCCGGATCGTCTAAAGGACAAACAGTAGAATAACCTTTTTTTTTTACTGAAAGTAGTCACACAAGCACAGTACACAAAGCTCCCCGGCCTGTAGTTCAAGCCCCACCCCACGCAGCACCTGCAGGGGGCTGCCTGATAGAATCAGACTGCCCACACCCCTCCATAGGCGGTATTCCGGTGCTATTGTGCCCACTCTGGTAATCATGACGCCCCCTGCTGCGTGCATTTACAATGTGATGCGTTCCTTCCGCTGGAGGGCAGATTCGACCACACACTGTTCACAATCACAAGCAGGCTCTGTTCTGCAAGGTGCCGGGGGACCTTCCTGCAGCCCACGCGTTTCTAAAATGTCAGTTCCGTAGGTGTTTCCGACAGCCCTCCCCGCGGCTCACAGCACGTAACTTTCCTTAAGGGATGTTGTTTATCTCGTGTTTTGTTTTCTTTTTATAGGGATATGTTTTTATGCATTTATGACAAGGTCTCGTGGCGGTGTCACCTCGCATCCCAAAATACCTACCCCCTCACCCTCAACCCCTCACCCTCACTCACCCTCACCCTCACTCACCCTCAACCCCTCACCCACCCTCAACCCCTCACCCTCAATCCCTCACCCTCACTCACCCTCACTCACCCTCAACCCCTCACCCACACTCACCCTCACCCACACTCACCCTCACCCACACTCACCCTCACCCACACTCACCCTCACCCCCTCACTCACCCTCAACCCCTCACCTACCCTCACCCTCACTCACCCTCAACCCCTCATCCTCACCCTCATTCACCCTCACCCTCACTCACCCTCAACACCTCACCCTCACTCACCCTCAACCCCTCACTCACCCTCAACCCCTCATCCTCAACCCCTCACTCACCCTCACTCTCACTCATCCTCACTCACCCTCAACCCCTCACCCTCACTCACCCTCACTCACCCTCAACCCCTCACCCTCACTCACCCTCACCCTCACCTTCACTCACCCTCAACCCCTCACCCTCACTCACCCTCAACGCCTCACCCTCAATCACCCTCAACCCCTCACCCTCACTCACCCTCACCCTCACTCACCCTCACCCTCACTCACACTCACCCTCACCCACCCTCAACCCCTCATCCTCACTCACCCTCAACCCCTCACCCTCACTCACCCTCAACCCCTCACCCTCAACCCCTCACCCTCAACCCCTCACCCTCACTCACCCTCACCCTCACTCACCCTCAACCCCTCACCCATCCTCAACCCCTCACCCTCAACCCCTCACCCTCAACCCCTCACCCTCAATCCCTCACCCACACTCACCCACACTCACCCACACTCACCCACACTCACCCACACTCACCCACACTCACCCACACTCACCCTCACTCACCCACACTCACTCACCTTCAACCCCTCACCCTCACTCACCCCCACTCACCCTCAACCCCTCAACCCCTCACCCTCCCTCACCCTCATTCACCCTCAACCCCTCACCCTCACTCACCCTCAACCCCTCACCCTCACTCACCCTCAACCCCTCACCCTCACTCACCCTCAACCCCTCACCCACCCTCAACCCCTCACCCTCACTCACCCTCAACCCCTCACCCTCAATCCCTCACACTCACCCACACTCACCCACACTCACCCACACTCACCCCCACTCACCCTCACTCACACTCACACTCACCCACCCTCACTCACCCTCACTCACCCTCACCCTCATGCTAAAGATTTACAAAAAAACCCATTAACAATTCTAAAAGCACTAACTCTAATGCTGCGAGACCTATTGCATTTCTAATGCTTGTTGATTCTGCAGTCTCGCGAGGCACCTGCGGGACTCTTGCGAGCCAAACTGCCAAAGTATGCAATTATTCTTTTACCGCTCATAATTAAAAAAACGAACAACATGATTTACACCAAAGCAAAGCACAATGTGCAGACTATCTTCCTTCCAAATTTGATGTAATTCCGTTCATCAGTTTTTGCTAAAACCTGAAAAAAGAAGGCTATAGAAAATGAATGGGGAATTTACGTTTTTTCGCAGCCTCCCAACACCCCCCTTCCCCCCAAGCCCTCCTCCTCCCTCCCCTCTTGATGGATCACCCCGAAACATTCCAGGAAGAAGCTTACGTGGATGATTTTTTTTTGGGGGGGGGGGTAGTTTTGTGAAGATTTGTCATACGGGACTAAAGTTATTAGCAGATCAAAAAATGCTCCTTCTATGGCAAAGCAGACCTATCTATAGCTACCTATTGGCAACCACCAGTAGGAAATATACATATATATATATATTGTATGTGTGTGTGTATACATATGTATGTGTGTGTGTGTGTATAAATATGTGTGTGTTCAAACAATATCCAAATACGTGCGCTTTCAGGACACAGAGAGCGTCCTGAGAGCGCACGTATTTGGATATTGTTTGGATTGATTTGCCGGAGTGCTCTGCCGGCGTGTGCGCCACCTCTCTTGGGTCTCAGTGGATCGGAAGGAGCGTTGTTCATGTTGACATATGTGTGTCTGTATATGTGTGTGTGTATATATGTGTGTGTGCATGTATACATATGTGTGTGTGTATATGTGTGTGTATATATATATGTGTGTGTGTGTGTATATGTGTGTGTGTGTATATATATATATATATATGTGTGTGTGTATATATATATATATGGGTGTGTGTGTATATATATGTGTGTGTGTATATATATGTATGTGTATATATACATATGTATATATACATATATATATATATATGTATGTATGTGTGTATGTATGTGTGTATATGTATATATATATCAACACGTATTGTATTGCAGAGATCATTGGCTTTAATGAATTACTTGAATGTTAAAAGATAACGCTCACATTTTGTACTTAATTTTTGATAGATCATAGTGTTTGCACAATGCACACTGGGATTGATTGTATTTATGTTGTGAAAACAAAATTGCAGTTGATCGTGACCAAGGTTGCCGCTGGCAACCGAAACGCTTTGATTGTCCTTGTGCCTTAAATACATTTTAGACTTGATAAACTCAGCCTTGAGTGCCACTTTCGTGTTCGTATGATAAGACAAGATGTGTGGATATATATTTACCTATGGATATATATATATTTGTGGAAACACAAAACAAATAAATGCATTATCAAAGCTACTACGTCATGCTCGCCTTTTAAGGCAAAACTTATTGGCTGAGTTTATTATTATTTATTATTGGCAACTTACCTTTGCACCAAAAATGGCTCAATATAATTGCACTAAATTCGTCATGAAGGTAGAGCTTCATGTAGAAGATATCTTTTTATGTTTGGGTGTTCACTAATTTGGGAGATATTTGCTTTACAGAAAGGTGCCAGGTGAACTTCAGTCTTTTAACTTTATGTGTATTTTGACCATTAGATGTATGCACCATTCAGGTAGCAATATTTTAAGTCTGATTGTCAAGAGAGCCTTTTTTCTCGTTGACCATTTCCATCTTCTCTGCCTCAAAATGAGTTCATGGATTCTCACTGTCTAATTGGCTTTTGTGGTGCTAACATTTTCAGTGAAGCAATCCCTTTCTCAGTGTCGGAGTTCACAAATAGTCTGGTAACTCCATCATGAGAGTTATTCAGGGGGCACGGAGCTCAGCCCAGAAAGCAGTGACATTTTGGCGGGCCTCCAGATACACTAAAACTAGTCTTAAAATGGCAAAACAAATGTAATTGTCACAGTGCTGGTCATAGAGCACGCTCTGCAGTGCACAAACCACGCTATTCAATTTATTGCCCATTTTGGAATGGGCACAAACTATTCCAAGGTACAAATTCTTTGTGCTATCAAGAATTGATTGCCACAAATGGCCTGAAGATTGGAGAGGGTCCATGGATATATTTAGGGTCAGGCTATTTCTAGAAGTGTTCCTAGCCTCTTCAGGCACGAATGGTGGTGATTAGGCTTATTTGAAGTCAGAAGCAAATCACTGATATCATAAGTTGTTAACATTTCAATATGGAACTGCAGTTTGAGTCCTCTGTTTGAGGTCCTCGAGTAAGAAAGAAATGAAAAAGAAAGTTGGCACACCATGTACTCAGAACCTTGATATACATCCCTAAGTATCATTCTCTGGAATTGAGTATGGGCATAGGATATGATTGAAAACCATGCCTTGGACTAAAAATGGGCCCCATATGACAGAAAATATGTAACAGATTTTTGGGATGTAGTCTGCCAAATCTCAATTTATTATAGTTTTTGAATCATAACCATAATTTTCCTTCAGCTAAAGATTGTCGCTTGTGTATCTGGAATAAAGTACATAATGTAGCATGATTCTCGTTTTCACAGTGTGTGTGTGTGTGTATATACATTGCAAAGTTGCAGTCGGCGCTATTTAGTTATGATACAGCTTACCTTCAATTGAAAGAGAATATTGTTATTTGTTTATAACTTTTGACTCTGTGCATGGATCTGCACCAAAATTAACAATTACTTGATAAAGTAAGCTAAGGTCTAGCATGAAGATTTCGGTGAAGATCTGTCACTCGTATTTGAATATTTTAACAAATGTGATTGGCTAGAGAAAGGCTGAAATGTTTTATTTTTCAGCCAATTTTGAAACTTGTGATTTTGAAAGAACATTTTTCGAGTTTTGTGCTGTGTAAACATAAAATTCCACAGCCACTGAAGGCCACCATGGGTTGTGCCGGACCCAAGAGGAGTGCTGGAAGGCTCCAAGAGAAATGGATATTATGCCAAAACCCACCGAAAATTGGTTGAAAGAATAAAAATTGAGATTTTTGTGAAAATATTTTGTGAAGAGCACAATGTTTTCATCAAAAAGAAAAAATATTAAAAACTAATCCCATAAAAAAATAAAAACGCAGCTGACAAAGACTCTGCGCAGTGGGGATAAACTTCCTGTGGCTAGTGGGCGCCCTCTTTGCTACCAACCCCCTCTGCACATGGCCTTTATCAGGCTGAGTAGCATGGTGTGGCAAAATGTCCCTCCCCCCCCCCCCCCCCCCCCCCCCCCCGATCCTGGAGGGCGGTAGATTACAACCCCCGCAATGGACTGATGAGCTGAAATATTCAAAAGGAAGCCCAGACTCTCAGCCTCTTCAATCTCCATAATCGGTAAGAAAATGCAGCTGAGGGTGTTCCTAAAAATTAAGGACACACCGCCTCCTCTCCCCTAGGGACGATCCTTCCTAATGATCTGATAGCCCCGGGGTATGGCACTAGCGATCGTGGGATTGACAGCGTCAGTTAGCCATGTTTCGGTTAGGAACAACAAATCAGGGGTAGAATCTGCTAACACGTCGTAAAGTTGGAGCTCATGTTTTTTCACTGAGCGAGTCTTTAGTAGGAAAGCCTTCAGATAATTGCTAGCACCCTCCTGCTGAATTCTATAAATACCGGTGTTTGGTTTTAAATAGTCTTCCCCAAAGTTGGGGGAGGCTATTCAGTTATGTCAGTAGTAGAGCAAGCTTCCCTCTCCCACAAAAGGTTGTGAGTGCAAACTTGCTTCCATTCCAATCACAACTGATCAAGAGACAAACTAGAACAGGCATTCATCACTCACAGAATGACGTATGGCTGCCATGAGTGACATATGGTTACAGACAGATGTCTGTAGGCAGTGCTTAGGCCACTTAGAGGAATGTATACATGGATGAGTGAGTGAATAACTTCTGACAGCATTTGTCCTTGGGCGGTATTCCACTTCAGCATCCTGAAAGCCTTGCCTCTGTCACTCAGTCCTACTGTTTGTGTTGATTCTTTGGGTTTCTACATATGTGGAGTTGTTGTTAATGAGTGTGCCATTGTTTTTGAAGCAGCGTAGCCGTGGGTTAAGTAGCTATGCTCTAGACGGGCACACAGTGGCCAACCTCTTTGAAAAGGTTTTGAATGCATGCGTGAAAGGCAGTCTCAGCCTCGGTGGTACACCGGTTCAAAATGTTGAGAGCCGCCAATGGTATATCCATTTGTCTCTGTCAAAGTCAGACACTGGACATTGAATGGAGTTCAAAACCCAGTGGAGGATTAGATATAAAGTTCAATTTATGATTGTGTACAAAAAGCAACTGAAAAGGAAAGGAGTAGTGTTTTTTTCGTAACTTGGCACTGACAGGCAGAAGGAGCTGGGTGTTTCTTAGTTTGTGGTGCCTAAATTTTCCGTTTCGTATGGGATATGAGAAGGCTTATCTTCTAGTCTTTTCCTTTTTGCATTCTTGATTTCAGGGTTGGGATATAATGGTTTTGTGTATTCCCTTGGCTAAGTCAAATGTGTTTTTTTCTGTCAGCTACGCAGGTGTGTATTGGTTGTTACTCCCTTGTAGGTAATACAGCACGATGGGAAGACGATGTTGGTTTTAAGTATCAGCCACTCCAAGTCTGTCGAGGTGCGAACAATGTTGTCATGCGTCTTTGGCATTTAGATATAAGGTGTTTTGGGCAACTGGTAAACATACTTCATGCAATAAAAACATATGTGCACTGCAGAAGAGAACCCCCTTCGCCCGTGCCGCTTGTGGTAGGCAGGCTGAAGGAGGCACCCCCAACAAATACCTGGGCCCCAGAGAGGGGCAGATGGAAGACTACCACCCCCATTGTTCCTCACCAACTGCCATGCTATATTTGGGCATTGAGCACTACGGCTAATTATAACATAGTATGTATTCGATGACTGCTTGTGGATGGGGACATGGATGTAATTTAGGGATTGCCGGGGGTCACAACTGCGTTCCTTGGCACTCACTTCCTGTGCGACCCCTGTCCTCAGGGGTAGCAAAGTCAGTGCAAAAAAGACTGGGGCGGCTTGCTCGTATGGGTATTGGTGTTCCACGCCTGTTTTCTGCCCATGTTTAGTTGCACTAATAGTATATAGTAGTGTATTATTCACTATTAGTTTAATTGAAAATGGAACACCAGGAGCTGGAACAATATCTCCAGTTACAGATGATGGAAGTAAAAAACGCATTTAAAGGAATGTTGGGTGTGTGCTTGTGGGTTAGAGTGTGTGTGTGCAAAAGAGTGTGTGTTTGTGGGCATGTTCCTGTATGTGTTAGTAGAAGCGAGTGCAAATCAGTGGCAGGTAGTGAGTGAGAGTTAGTGACATGTAGTGAGTGAGATGATTGTCAGTGAGTGAATAGGAGTGAGCGCAGGATAGTGAATAATAGTAAATGAGTGCAAGTAAGTGAGAATGAATGAGGGAGTGTGAGCGAGTGAATGTAAGTGAGCGTGGGTAAGAATGCAATGTCTGCTGTTGGCCCGGGCATACTGTTGGTAATTCTTGGCTTATACTACAGGTATGCAAGTAAAATGCTGCTGCTTGCATATTGGAGGAAATTGTTAGCATGACAGGCACCTGTGACAGAATGCTGGCACTTGGCATGCTGGAGTGAGGTTTTGACATTATGGTCACCCTACATAAAATACTGGTGCTGGCATACGAAAAGCAGTTTTTGGCATACGTTGTACCCATTGAAAAATGCTGGCACAGGCATACTTGAGGACTTTTTTTCCTTGGGGGCACCTGTGTTGCTAGCTCATTGGAGAAACTTCTTAACATAAGAGAGAAAAGCATGGCATATGGGATGGGAGTAACTATGATAGGACTCTGGCCCGGACATACTAGAGGTAATTTTGACATAATGTATATGAATGGAATTATTTGCAATTTCTGAAACTGAAACTGGCATATTGTAGATCGTTTTTGGCATTAGGGTGCACACATGGCATATGAGGGACATGCATGATAAAATGCTTACCCTAGTACAATTGGAGGTATTTCTTAAATATATAGGGGCATCCATAGCACAATCTGAAAACAATGGGATCAACTCCCTGGAAGCATATAGTTTCATTGGCTTAAGCACACTATGAAAAGAGTTGAATATGATGAGTATCCTTTCAGAGCCTATGGCTTTGTGGTACATTTATGGAGAAATTGTGCTTTTAAAATACACTACTTGATTCCATTTAATTCGAAGTGTTGTCACTGTTATAACCCCCAAATCTGTCTGGCTCGCTACAATGCAGGACAAGTATTACTTCCCACAGCTAGCAAAGATTATGTCACTCAGTACCTTAATATAGGTGGTTTATAAAACAGATTTTGTTGAGTTGCATTATAGTAATCATGCAGTTATGGTACGTTAGCGATGTCAATTAAGGAGGTGTCTTCAGAGTTAAGGTAAAAGGGCAGCACTTTCTGAGGATATTTAGGTTTAAAGGTCAATTGATGTCACTTCCTGTAATATCATTAAGGCCAAAGGGTGTTTGATGTTACTTCCGCTACCCCTATTGAATACACGGCCATGAGTGGAGGCTGCAGACTCACCATCTGACTGGCGGTGTAACATGGCCTGGCGATGGGTGGCTCGACCTTGGGCTATCGAGAGGAGTACCTCTCTCCACACAGGTTAAATAGACTCTTATATCTCTAAGCGCAACAAGGGCGGGATAATTTAAAAAAAATACACGTCGTCATTATGTTTGATGCTCAAGTGTTGGGTGTATCAGGTACAGGCAGTCATTTTTCAAGGACAGTTAAGTTTGTGTCTTCACTTGTTTTTTGGTGTTATGACATAGGTTTTCATTGGGATTTTAGAAATGTTATCACTTTATGGGTGTATCTGTACAGCGCCGTTTGTGTGCCCCCCCCCCCCCCCCTTTGGTGATTGTTTTGAGGGTGGCAGCAGGGGAGGCGTGCATCTCTAAAGGCAGACACATGCCGGCTCTAGGTCTGCGGTGCTTCCAGAATCCATATCGGCTTTTGAAGGTTACAGATCGGATGTCACGGCCAGCCTGGGAGGCAGCTTGTCAGCTCTGCCTTCTGCAGGCCTATCAGCGCTCCTCTGGGAGCGAGCCTATCTCATCCCTGGCCCCCTCTGATCAGAGCAGGCGCTGGCATGCTTTGCACGAAGACCCGGCCGTCCGCCCGCATCTCGTCCCATCCCATCCCGCGCCCCTAGCCTAGTGCCGGCGCCTGGGCAGGTGGACAGCTCGGGCTCCCGGGCGCATCATCTGTTCACAAGATAAAGGGCGTTCCTGGGGCTCTGTGCTGCATCCTAGCCGGGCGGGGCGGAGAGCAGCTGAGCGAGGAGCTCAGGAAGATGGAGGTTATCGGAGCGGATGGATCCCGATGAAGGATTAAGGCGAGGAGGGCAAGTATTTAGGGCTAGAGAGGGGTTGGGGTAGATGCTTCTCTTCTGTTTACTACTACGGGGGGGGGGGGGCAGCTGTGGGCTGTTCCAGCCCCCCCCCCGCCGCGGCTGCGGGGGCCCAGAGATGCTGCTGTGCACTGCGGGGGCCCATGGTTATCTTTATTGTGGTCGCAAATGCTCCCTGGGCTGGGCTGGGCGCGCGCAGGAGAGCAGCATGCCATCCGCATTGCAGGTGCACGTGCAGTGCACAGTGGCCCCGGTGCCACCCTGCTGGACGGGCGGCCTTCCCTCTGCAGGGAGGGGCCCTGCTGCATAGGCTGTGCATGGGGTGTGCCGGAGAGTGTGACAGGCGTGCACGCCCGCTCCTCTGTAAAGAACATCAACACGAGCTGAGTGAGCACGTGATTGAGCACTGAGTCCCCATACGTTACACTTTATATGTCCAGTATGTTTGAAAGTGCGTGCCCACCGACTTATTGGTCATTCGTAAGTTTATCTGTGCATGGCTAGTTATTCATGAACGCAAATGCTCAAGTAGGGCTCGGTTACACAAATTAAGTGTACCTCTATATTTTCTTTAAACCATATATACGAGTTAACAATTTCGTTAATGACTGAGCGCTACCAAATATATTGTTGATGCAGTTTTCTTGGCAGGCGCTGTATTGATTCAGAAGAGTGATTTTACCCATCAGACAGTACGCTTATATCAACCTCTGAAGGCTGAAAAGCCGAGGCCACCGATCAGAATTCGAATTCTGCTCTTTGATTTCCTCATTTCATGTATTAACCCGCTGAGCTGTCTTAACTGTGTGTATGTAGCTTAGGTTATTTTTTTTTATTTTGGAAAGAAGTCGTGGGCACTATGACTATTTTTTTCTGCCCCTCGACCTTTTATTTGTTTCATATTGTTATTTTTTAAGGCACCATTGCCCTTTTATTGTTTCTTTTGTGAAGCTGTAGCTGCTCTTTTTATGCGCTAATGCTAGTTTTTGATAGCTATGTGCCTTCTTTTTCAGAGCACTACAACAACTTTTTGAAGAGTTAAACACTTTCATTCTAATGGCATTATATCTGGTTTTGAGGGCACAGTAGCTCTACACATTGTTTATACCCATTTTATGAGTGCAGTAACTGCTTTTGGAAATTGCTTACCTTCTCTGTAATGGCTCTCTATGTCTGTGTTTTAGGGACCCTAGCTCTCTTTTATGGAAATGTGATCTATTTTGTGTTTTTTCCCTTTTGCGGTCACTGTACTTGCTTATGTGGCCTCAAGTGCACTATATAATACCTATTCCTTAAGAGCTCTACTGCGGCCCTTTTGGAGGCAGAAATATACTTTTGTGATATTTTCAGTGAAGGGTAGATAAAATCAGAGCTAAATGCCTGCCATGGTCAGTACATTTCAGATTACCATATATTGTTTTTGGTAGTGAACACCAGACCCCACGAGACATTGGACTTTAACAGCAGTATTGAAGTCAAAAACATGGTAGCTGAAATTGAAAGGGGCGCATAATTGCGGTCTCGCCTTTCGGTTGTGAAGTACACTAGAAATGTTTGTTAATAACCACCAAAATTATTATGAGAAAAAAGATCTGACAAGCATGCACATTAATCCTTAGTGTAAGAGAGTGAGGACGAAGTGAAATGCAAATATGCTACATTGGCAGGTGAGCTAACTGTCTCCTATTCTGTATGTTGTCCAACCTCATACAATAGTCTTCTCTTTGTATTATTTGTCTAGTTTATGAGGAAATGCCTGTTTAACAGTTCCATCTAATTCCTTCTATTTTCCTTTTATATAGTGGGTGTCTTGATAAGTACGGAACATGAACATTTGTCATACTGGGTAATGCTGTGACCTCATCCATCCCCTCCCCCCGCCCGTCTAACGTTTTTGGGAAGCGCCTGGCCAACCTGCGCAGATGCATTAGTCTCATTCTTAACAAGCCCCCTTGGGAGGACGTATCATCGATTTCAAATGTCAGTAGTTGACTAAAGGATATAAAAAGCACAGTAAAGGCTATCTAAGCATTGATTGCACCTTGCCATGAAACTCTTTTTACAGTTACACACTGATTTGGTGATTAAATCTTCTTGTTTTCATGAAAATATTAAAAATACGTGGTACAACTGAAAGTCTTGTTATTTAAAAACATTGCTAGTAAAGTTGCCACCCCATGAAAGTTTTTAATTAAAAAAATATTATTACAAGCATTTAGCCACCACGTTTAGTGCATTATATTTTTCATTTCCATTTTATTTTGCGACATTGGTTTATGCAAAAAAAATCCGTCACACCAGCGAAGGCCAGATCTATTGGTTTCACAAATGCTTGATTATTTTTATTATATTTTGAAGACTCTCTGAAGTTAATGGTACATACATGCATGCACTATTTAGCGTATCTGTGAGTTGTTCTACAAAGGGATGCTTATTAGCACAAACAAGTCAAACCCCTTGGCTATATCATTTGCAGTAGATTACATAGTTAATTATTTGCATTATGTCAGGCACAGAGACAGATAGTACACACTATTTGGTGTAATCTGGGAGCTAGACACAGATATTTAAAATGTCTCTTTAGATGGTGGCTTTCCAAGGGCTATTATTATCACATGTAATATTATGGTTCGCTTTGGAAGCACATCAAGTATAACATTTGGTATGATAAGACGTTACCCTTTCTTTTTTTCTCTTAACTTCTACTTTGCTTTTCCAATGCATAACGATAAATGCTACTTTTAATGTTACATATAATAAGCATTCTTTTCCACAATGCTTTATTAACACATTTGTAACTATCTTGCCCTAGATATATATTTTCACAATTGAGCAACCATTGTCAATGTCAATAATTTTGGCTCATAAATGAAAGTATCTCTTCAGGCACTAGGGAGTTTAGTAAGTGAAACAGTTATTATACATGCACTTTGTTACTCATCCTTGTGCTCATACATATATTTGACACTGTGTCCCATGGCCGCCTCTTGGAGCGGTTATGGGGTGACGGGGTTGGCCATAAACCCCCTGGGTGGCTGGCATCTTTTTGGGGAAATCGTTCATTCCAGGTCCTCCAGAAGCCTTTCTGCTCCAAAGTGGTTCTTTTGCCTCAGTGAGTTCCACAGGGCTCCTCGCTAAGCCCTACCCTTTTAAATCTGTACATTCGACCCCTGTAAGACATCATTGTGCGAATATGGCTTTGAAATATTATCTTACGCCGACGACACACAACTGATCGTCACCTTGTTCCATAACTCAGTTGTTGCTGCTGTGGCTCGGAGGGTCTGTTTGTCTGAGGTATCCCATTGGATTGACCTAAACTGCCTTAAGTTAAATGCAGGTAAGACAGAGGTCCTGACCCTCGGCAAGCAGCTCTCGATTTGGTCCACAGCCTGGTGGCCAGAGTCCCTGGGCCCCTTTTCTCAGCCTAACCCCAAGGTTATAAACTTGTGGGTCTGGTTTGAAGATAAACTCACTTTAGAAAGTCAAATTACCGCCTTTAGCGGCATTTGTTTTAGCATTATTAAATCTCTCAAATGTTTAACTAATCTTCTTCCATTCTCAGCCCAGAAAACTGTGATCCTGGTTCTAGTAGTCTCTCAGGTGGGCTACTGTAATATCTGATACCTGGGAGCCTCTCAGGTGAGGATCAAGAGATTCAGACAAATTCAAAACTCAGCAGCTCGCCTGCTGTTTAAACTCTCCATATGCAAAAGAAACAATTGATGGACGGTATTCTGGGCAATGCAATCCATCATTCTTTTGCTCACCACACCACCCCAATTTGGACCCAGCCATATGCAAATCAGTCTTTACCCTGTACCTTGTGGTGACAGTCCAGCCCGAACTGCCAAGCCAGGTTCTCCCTGGACTGGAAACAAGCATCCTGGAACCAGTTTCAGGGCATCACCCTTCATCAGCCATGCTAACTTGAATCCAGTGGTGTAGAGAGCACAGGACCCACGTCTGGGCATACCCTTCCCACTTAAGGCGAACAAAGCAAAACCAAAGGGGATGATGGACGGAGTGTTGAACATTGCAGGCACTCACCCCCAGTCAATTGATCTGGGTTTAATCCATCATCATTCTTTAGCTCACTCCGCCACCCCAGTTCAGACATGGCCATGTGCAAATCAGTCTGACCCTGACCCTGTGCCTCATGGGAACAGTCCAGCCCGAACTGCCAAGCCATGTCTTCCCCATATGCAAAAGAAACAATTGATGGACGGTATGCTGAAAAATGCAACTATTCACCCCCAGTCGCAAGGAGCTGGGTTAAATCCATCATTCTTTTGCTCACCACCCCAGTGTGGACCCAGCATATGCAAATCAGTCTTGACCCTGTTCCTTGTGGGAACAGTCCAGCCTGAACTGCTCCCATGATGGACAGGGTCAAGACCGATTTGCATATGGCTGGGTCCAAGTTGGGGTGGGGTAGTGGGCAAAAGAACGATGGATTTAACCCAGACCTCTTGACTGGGGGAGAATGTTTGAATCATTCAGCATTCCATCCATCATTTTGTTGCAGTTACACTTTTTGTCCTAAGTGGGACGGGTATGCCTAGACATGGGTCCTTTGCTCATTGTGCCACTGGATTCAAGCTAGTCTGGCTGATGAAGGATGACATACCCCGAAACCAGTCGCAGGATGTTTGCTTCCAGTCCATGGAGGACAGGGCCTGGCAGTCCGGTCTGGACTGCTCCCATGAGGCACAGGGTTAAGACTGATTTGCATATGGCTGGGTCCAAACTGGGGTGGCATAGTGGGCAAAAGAATGATGGAGTTAACCCAGATCTTTTGACTGGGGAGAATGTTTGAATCATTCAGCATTCCGTCCATCATTTGTTGCAGTTACGCATAAACTCTCCAAGCATGCATCTTTGGGTATGGCACTCCAGAAACGGCACTGGCTCCAGATGGAAAAGCGCCTCTCTTTTAAGGCCCTCTGCTACTGTTATAGGATATCTAAGAAGGTTGGACCGAAGTATCTCTACTCTCTTCTCACTCCTTACTCTCCTCGGAGGTGCCTCAAGTTTTCATTCCCTTCCACAGCAGCTGAGGCAATCTCCGTCAGAGTTTCAGTTTCGAAAAAATCTCAAGACTTGGCTTTTTTAGGCTCTGTATCCTTTTTGCTGCTTCAGTCTGCCTCTGACCACCTAGCATTGGGATGCTCCTTGTTAGGAGTATCTATGCGCTTTATAATACACGTATTTATTCATTCATTCTCTCATTGACTCATATTTGCCCTCACCTACATACACATCCACTGTAAAACAGACACAAATTCAACAAACATGTGGAAGATGAATTAAAAGAATAACAATAGAAAACAAAAACATGCCACCACTATAACTTGGTGGGCATATGCTTGCATCCAAAAATAAATAAATCTAAACTCTGCAGTGGGTGGCCATTGTGGAATGGTATGCTGCATTGTGTATTCTTGTTTTAAAGTTCACCACAGTTGCCACGTTTAGAAGCAAGCAACGTGTTGGCCATCTTGGAGCACTAAAAACAAGGATAAACTATAGACAATACCATTCCAAGATGGCTTGTCAGTAAAATTCACACTGTGCAACCATCTTCAGATGCTAAAGTGTATAGAGTATCACCGTCATACAGATTTAAGGTGGCCAAGATAATGCTTCTAAACCTAAATCTATAATGGTAAGCAAGTTTAGAAATGGTGGCCCCACAAGATGTAACACAATGCAGATGAAATGAGGCTCATGTGAGTGGCCGGGTAGGACTGAGTGGGGAGCTGCCGAATGCTGTAAATAAAGGAGGAAACAAAATAAGAATGGAAGGTGACCTATAAAAGCAAAAAAAGTGAAAATTAAAGGGCTGGCTAACAGTCCAGGCACTGAGGTACACTCATTTTTAGGCTTTTGTACTCAGGTGAACAAGCAAAATGCCGCTATTCACAGGGCAATAGAACCAGTGATAGAAATATGCTAACCCATTGTTCCATGCCGTATGCTGTCGCTGAGAGAGGTAGAATGTGATTGACACTCAAAACAGACAGGAGAGGGCTGATCAAAAGACCATTTATATATATATATATATATATATGTATAAGTATGTAGAGTTTTTTTTTTCTTTTCTATTACAAGGCCTGGTAGACAACTACACTTGCCAGGCCCTACTTAAAGGCTCTAGCAAGGGCCACCAAAGTTCTGATCTTCAGAGCCCCTAATCGATGCTTACTATATTAATCTTTTGAGTTTCCATGTATTAAAATGCCTGTCTACCGGCATTAGTTCATTAATATCAGTCCACCCTTAAATGCCTAATGTCGTTAACATATGAGTTTCAAAACAAATGTGTTATGCCTAATGCCGTTTTGATATTTTTCATAATAAGAAGATTGGGCCTCTGATATCTGACATACATTTTCCTAATTAACCAACAAGACTTATTCACTTTACCATTGGCTCATCACTGTTATCACTGTGCAAATCTTTTGCCCCAAGGGTTTATCATTGTGGGTATTGTACACCAAACCTTCCCTTACTAAGTTAATCTGTGAGAGTCCATTTAGCAAAGAACCACTTTAAAGCCTTCTATCCAGTGTAATAACAATTCACATTTAGACACACTTAATCTACATTATATGATTAGTACTGGTAAAACAAGCTGCTTTACACTCCTTCTGGGCTAAACCTGAAGGCCGCTCTCCACAGCTACCATTTAGAGAGCTTTCTATGGTTGTCTAAGACCTCTAAAATCACCACAGGGTTGTCTGGATTAGTGCAAGGTGCTTCACTTATAAGTATGCACCATATACTAAGCCAGCCTCCTACAGTCACCTACTGCAAACTTATATCGACTGCCTATCTTGAAGTGTGCATGGTTGATGACAGTATTAAATTAAGTTTCTCTACTTCTTGGTACTCCAATGCCACATTGAAATAGTGGCTGACACTGTTGCCCATCATCTTATAATCACCAGCCTATTTTTTTTATGTAGGAGCCAAAAATGTACCAGAAAGAACCCAAGCTACCTGGTGCTGCTAAGTTAAAACCACCTGAAGTGCACAACCCCATAATGACTTAAGTGAGCACTCCAATCTTATTGCTTAAAAATGTATTGATTGTCTCAGCAGTAGAGCATGCTGTCATTACCGACCCACAACTATGTCAGACGTGTCATACTGCTGCTGTCCAAACAGGGACCTTTGGATTAGTGTTACTAGAACGTTAGGAGCATATACTTTACTAAAGGTCAAGATTTAACCCCTTTTCTGCGCCGCAAATTCCGCCGCGGCCCGGGGAGAGGGGAGGACTAGGGGTTCATGAGTCACAGGCGGCGAGTGCTCATGACGCCGTGGAGCCGTCATGACCCTGACCAAACATTAATTCGCCCGCACAAGCAGGGTGTTAGTGCCATGTGGGCAGAGGGGCAGCGGCATGACGGCTCCATGCCGACATGAGCACAAGTCGCCCGTTACTCATTAAGGCGAGGAGGCGTCATGAGCACCCAAAGGGTTAAATACCATTCTGTTTATTAAAGTACAACAAGCCTGCTATGGGTATGCTGGCTTATCAATGCTGCAGTTGTTATGCCGGATTCGACCTTCCAAATTTCCCACGCATTCACCCTACCTAGCCCTGAAACAAAAGTGCTCACCATACATGAATTAGTGTAGCACGGGTTGTGGAGGGTGACCAGCCCCTTGAAGTTAAAAGAAAAAACAGGAGCTGACACCACAATGGAAGTGAGCTGCTGCATAAGAAACTAGCTTAATTTCCGAGTTGTGGCCACTCTTCCCTGAGGGAATAGTAGTGTTCAGAGAACAGGGGCATGTCGGCAGAGAAAAATGGTGTGCAAGAGGGCAGAGGAAAACGTCTAATAAAAACAAAAGGAGGGGATTTCAGAGTGGAGCTCACAAGTTGGCATCTCATAAAGACGAAACGTACTAGAACCAGTGCAATCGGTGGACCTTAGGTCAGCTTGTTCTTAATTTGCCTGCGTAGATAGTTGTAACTCTCAGCTTTATTGAACCTGGCTGTTTACAAGATGCAAGTGTGCTTAGTGCTGCCAAGACTAAATGATAAAATGTTGGTCTTTTCCTTATTCCTAGACAGGGTATTTTAATGGTCATTGGATTTTAGCTGCACCTACCCTCGCTGTATACCGATTAGTGTAACAGCAAGGAGAAGGATACCATCTGCAAAGAATAAAGCTGAAATTGGCCTTTGTCCACCGTCGTTCCAAATTACTGACATGGGTGTGGAAACACAGGGTGGCATGAATGCAGCCCTGTCTCACACCGTCGATATCATAGATAGGCTTTTTTAATATTTCTCTATTTGCAGTTTGTCAATACAATTGCATATATAGAGTAGAACATTATACGAAAAGAACATGTTACATGCATATGCAGGCATTGTAATCAAGTGGATCCAGTATGCTTGATAGCAGTCGGCCACCAGGGCACTTTATATGTTTCTATGTCCCAATGTAGATCTCTCCCAAAATGTGTTCAAGCCATCTTGGTGCACACCATGAGACCATCTTAATCCACAAATAGGCATTTTATCCAAAGCTGTGCACCGCGCCATCCACAATGTCCTGTGTAGCCACGAGAAGAATGCTACTACATTATGCATTGTTTACGTTCCTAGATGAAAACTCATTCGAGTCACTAGTTTAATTCCACCCCGTTCGACCCATTCCAACAGATCTTCTCTCAGAACTTTGCCAAAACTCTTCAAAGAGGGACCCAATATGGAAAGAAGTTGGTAATTAGAGGGGCAGTCCATCCTGCCCTTTTTAGGTCTCGCAGACCTAGCGTTGCCGTGCGCATGCGCTGCTCGCTCTACGAGGCATATTGTAGTAGGGTAGGTTTTAGAAGTGGAGTTGAATCTCCGCCCATCTTTTTTATTGGCTGGTGTAATCGTTTATGGTAAACGCTGACTTCTGATTGAAAATGAGGCTTCTTTGTTACCGCCCTGTTTCCTTTTGGGACCTCCAATCTGGACTGGATTGTTTACTTGCGGCGTTACACAGTCTCCTTCATTAGTCATTAGACACTATGTTTTTTCAGTCACCTTTGGCAAGGGCGGCCGCGTGTTTATTTTTGCATCACGCTAAAGTGAAAGCGCGATGCAAATATAAACAAGCGGCTGCCTTTTCGCAATGGCGAGATCTTGTTTTTATTTGTAGCACAGTCGCTTTCACTTTATTGGCCGTGCTTGTTTTTCTAATTATTTACTTTTTTTCCTGTTGGCGGCATACGCCCTTTACCTTTAGCCATGTTAAGCTAAAGCGCAGGTGCTGCGATTTGTTGAAAAAGTAAAGAAATAGATTTTTTCTATTTCTTTACTTTTGCAGAAATTGCGGCACCCACATTTTACTTTAACATGGTTAAAAGTAAAGCACGGGTGCCGTGATTGCTTAAAAAGTAAAGAAATAGAAAAAAAGAGTGGCCCGCCTTTTTTTTCTATTTGTTTACTCCATGCTTATTCTGCCTAGGAGAGGGTTACATCCAGTGGAATAGGTTGTCGCGGACGAACAATCTAGTGCTGGTCCCCGAACAGGGGGTATAAGAGACAGTGATACGGACCTGTGAGGGCCGCCAGCTCGCAGACAAGTAGGAGGGCCCTTGCCCAGGGCCAGAACGTTAGTGGCCCTCATTATACCATGAGGTTAAAGGTGTAGCCGATAGGCATTTCAAGTGAGCATGTAATAGTTGCCACGCGAAGTGCTTGCAAGTATAATGCAGTTCAGAAAAGGGGGTGGTGATGAACAGAGTGTCTGAATTAAGCAGACCACTCTTACCCAGTCCAAATATCAGGGCTTGATCCATCACCGTTATTTAGCTCACTGCCCCATCCCAGCTCAGAACCTGGCTATATGCAAATTAGTCTGTCCCTGGCCCAGTGCATCATGGGAACAGGGCAGACCAAACTACCAAGCCAATTCTTCACCAGAAAGGAGACAAGCTTCCGGGGACCGGTTTCTGCCATTTCAGGCGTCGTCGGCCCGGCTTGCTTGAATCCTGATGGAGCAGTGAGCAAGGGACTCATGTCTGAGTATACCCTGCCACACCTATATTGGCCAAAAACGATTCAGAAAAGGGGGTGGTGATGAACAGAGTGTCTGAATTAAGCAGACCACTCTTACCCAGTCCAAAGATCAGGGCTTGATCCATCACCGTTATTTAGCTCACTGCCCCATCCCAGCTCAGAACCTGGCTATATGCAAATTAGTCTGTCCCTGGCCCAGTGCATCATGGGAACAGGGCAGACCAAACTACCAAGCCAATTCTTCACCAGAAAGGAGACAAGCTTCCGGGGACCGGTTTCTGCCATTTCAGGCGTCGTCGGCCCGGCTTGCTTGAATCCTGATGGAGCAGTGAGCAAGGGACTCATGTCT
This sequence comes from Lissotriton helveticus, assembly GCF_964261635.1. Taxonomy (NCBI): domain Eukaryota; kingdom Metazoa; phylum Chordata; class Amphibia; order Caudata; family Salamandridae; genus Lissotriton; species Lissotriton helveticus. The sequence goes on along the minus strand of NC_136072.1, from coordinate 1,070,394,116 downwards.
GAGTATACCCTCAGCCGGGCCGACGACGCCTGAAATGGCAGAAACCGGTCCCCGGAAGCTTGTTTCCTTCCCAGTATAAGAATTGGCTTGGTAGTGAGGTGCCGGGTTTTTAGGAACCCGGTGGTGCCAGGGGATAACACCCGATGACCTCTGAGATCTCCCTTGTTCCGGACCACAGAAACAATGAGTCTTCTAGTCGCAGTCTGAGATCAAGTTTTATTGGTAGCTACCAAGTAACACGTGTCCTAGAAGCATGACAAACACGGGTCATGTATTCTCAGGAGACTGTACGTGTTCGTTTTTACAGAACCAGTCTTCTCCTTTTATACAGAAATAATGGCTTCAAGCAAGAATTCTTGAGTTTATGATATGGCTGTAAACATATTTCTGTAATAATACAAAGTGCGGCGTCACGTAAGCAAACCCACATTTTAGATGTCCAGTTCGTGACAGATTACCCAGCAAGATCCGGGACTCCCATCAGATATCGATGAAACACCAATAAAGGCAGGTACCACCCAGTCATAAAACTGGCCATAAAGAAGAAGTATGGGCAGGTGCATGTTTGTAGAAAGCATGTTCTGTATGGGGTGAATGGTTTGTGGAATGTTATGTGTCGATAGTATCGTATTCGGCCACTGGGCGGGGGAGCCGCCCAAACAGGTTTGGCTTAAGGCAATGGAGTCAGTTTAGACAGGTCAGGGGGAAGTCAGGGAAGGTGGACGTGTCCTTTTGGATCAAGCTCGACCTTTAATTGACTTAACATGAGGGCAAGACGTAAGATGGATGCCGTTCACAAAATGGAGTCTAAGGGATTGGGACGGAAACTACGATTTAGGGGTGTTGGCTACCCTCGATTGTCACGCAAATACATAGGAATGATGTCCTAATCATTATCGGTTCACGGACACTAAATTCGTCATGGTACGTTGATATTTTGTGACACGGGTATTGGACCTCGATATTGGGATAACAATAGGGTCCAGATTTTCAGAACCACAGTAGTTTGGTTTGCCCTGTTCCCATCATGCACTGGGACAGGAACAGACTAATTTGCATATAGCCAAGTTCTGAGCTGGGATGGTGCAGTGAGCTAAAAAACGGTGATGGATCAAGCCCTGATCTTTGGACTGGGTAAGAGTGGTCTGCTTAATTCAGGCACTCTGTTCATCACCACCCCCTTTTCTGAATCATTTTGTCCACCATAAGCGTGGAAGGGTATACTCAGATGTGAGTCCCTTGCTCATTGCACCATCAGGATTCAAGCAAGCGGGCCGACGACGCCTGAAATGGCAGAAACCGGTCCCCGGAAGCTTGTTTCCTTCCCAGTATAAGAATTGGCTTGGTAGTTTGGTTTGCCCTGTTATCATGCACTGGGACAGGAACAGACTAATTTGCATATAGCCAAGTTCTGAGCTGGGATGGTGCAGTGAGCTAAAAAACGGTGATGAATCAAGCCCTGATCTTTGGACTGGGTAAGAGTGGTCTGCTTAATTCAGGCACTCTGTTCATCACCACCCCCCTTTCTGAATCATTTTGTCCACCATTAGTGTGGAAGGGTATACTCAGATGTGAGTCCCTTGCTCATTGCACCATCAGGATTCAAGCAAGCCGGGCCGACGACGCCTGAAATGGCAGAAACCGGTCCCCGGAAGCTTGTTTCCTTCCCAGTATAAGAATTGGCTTGGTAGTTTGGTTTGCCCTGTTCCCATCATGCACTGGGACAGGAACAGACTAATTTGCATATAGCCAAGTTCTGAGCTGGGATGGTGCAGTGAGCTAAAAAACAGTGATGGATCAAGCCCTGATCTTTGGACTGGGTAAGAGTTGTCTGCTTAATTCAGGCACTCTGTTCATCACCACCCCCTTTTCTGAATCAGTATAATGCAGTGGCATTGAATTTCCGCAGCGCATTTGCACAGCTGAGCCACTCAAAGAAGCATGGAATAGGTAGCATTTTGGGTGCAGTCACAGTAGTGAGGCACTAGTAGTTTCAATAAGTCAGTATAATTGGTTGGACTATCAACAGTGTTTCATTAAAGGCAAAGTATTCCGGTAATCTGGTTGTGTCGGAAGGGCTCCCTCTAGGTCGCCTAAACATATTTTACATGTCCAAGAGTGTTGCATTGCAAGCATGAATGGTGACAATCATATTTCAGAGTAGCGTTCTCACAAACGATTGGTTACCAGCGTGCTGCTCACATGCATTTCACAGTTATAAGTAATCCTTCAGTGAGTTACAGAAGAGGCTTCTCTGGAACAGAGAGCACAGCACTGAGCAGTAAATAGTAGTCCTTTCATGCCCAGGCCGTAGCATATGAGGGCCAGAATTGTTGGAGAACCAATGACTCACGGTGTTGATATGGATTGACTGTTTCCCATCATTCCCAAGGTGTGACCCTATGCAAACCATTCAGTGGCTAAGTTTGAACCTCTTTTTAGGACGAGCATAATCCAAGAGAATGTGCTTTAATGGACCTAGATGGTGATCCCCGAGAAAGACTTGCTGGGCCCCTCTGTGTGCCTGACTCATCGTCACCTGCCCATGTCGCAAATGGGCAGAGGCCTGCTGCACTCCTGTGCCTGCTTACCTGCCTTGCCATAGAGGCCAATATCCCAGTGCTGAGAGCGGTCCATGCCGCACCTGCACCCTCTGCGAGATCTGGCAATTGTGCAGTGCTCTGGTGTCGTACCTCACACTACGGGTTGATTGGGCCTGTAGGTAGTATTTTTACCTCACACTCTCCCTAGCATCTTCCTCCCCCACAGTGTGCCCTGGTGACTAGCCCTGGCCCTGGAATCGTCCTACTCACCTGAATGAGCTACCTCTGAATATGGTTCACACTTGTAATATCCGCACCTTTCCTCGTGTGATGCCTCATCCACTGATCTAGCCATACTGACTGCACTTGCACCACAGCCTAACAATTGACTCCCTTTGGGCCTCGTATTCAGCCCTCCTGCTGGCCATCATCCCGCTGCCCAGAGGCTATACATCTAGACTCTCCTTCGGTGCCATCTTGGGTGCTACTCATCGTCAGAGCCCAGGTTGCACCCGGTATGGTGTTAACAGTTGGGAGAGACTTTCTCGGGGCGCACATTCAAATGGTATGAATCACCCTACCTCCTGGGAGCTGCCAGCCTCCTTGCGGCCTGTGTATTTTTTGCAGTTCTCTAGAGTGACTTCCTCTGTTTACTGGGTCACTGTTCTCACTTCGCTCCCCCCTACTTTGAACGCCTCACCCATTTATTCCTTTGGCTTCATTGTATACCACAGGGCATATCCATGCACTGCCCGGCTCTGCCCACACATAGTTGAGACACCTGCTGCCCCACTCTCCTCCCGCGTGTAAGCGTAAGGCTCCCCCTCCCTCCACTAAACAGTGTATAGTGTATGCTGACCCTAAACAGCTACGTCTCTATTTTGAGAAGCCTAAATCCTCGGAAACCACACAGCCCCCACCCATGGCAGAAGGTGGTGTCATGGCCACACTGGCCAGGAACAGACGAGTGGCGCGGAAACAATCATGGCTGAACTTAGAATATGCATTGAAAAATAAAATCGACTCTGAAACTTTATAAACAATTGTACTACTTGTGATTCAGAAAAGAATGTTTGAGATGTCTACAATTGATTTTTGATTAAGTAGCATTTTTCTGTGATTTGGAACTATTCTTCCTACTGGGTTTCCCAATTTGTTTTTTGAAGCATTTGATTTTTTGTGTATTAGGCCACTATATGAAATAATACTTTTTTAACTGTATGTGTTGTTATTGTTAGATGTAGCTTAGAGAGGATAATATCCTTTTTTAAATGTATGTTGCATGATACACGTTGATATTGAGATACCTGCATTTTTATTATCAATTAAACTTGTATTTTCCACAATTGAGTGATCTTGTGATTACATTGTCTCTCCGTCCACTGTTCACATTGGTGATTTGAGGTTCCATGTGTATGTGTGAAATGATAATTGTGGATTGACCTAAAGGGGGTTCTTTTTTGACCTTGAACTTAGAACATGTTCTGGGCCACTGATGGCCGGTTTGACACATTGGCTAGGAGACTGTACACTATGGGCGAATGACTCACCTCCACAAAAATTGTCTAGAAGCTGTTAAGTGGCGTGTATCAGATCTAGAGGATGGAGCGTCACAATCCAGGAAGCGGTTGTAGAGAATGGAAAAGTTGCTTAGATCCGTGGTGTTGAAGAACAAAAAAGTTAGAGACAAGGGGTAGGTGCAATAACCTACACATATTGAGGGTGGCTGAGTCCACCAATACCGGCCGTCTTGTTCGTTGAGGGGCTACTTGCAGATCTGCTGGGCTGGCAGCATTTCACCTCTACATTTGTGGTGAAGCGAGCGCTTCGCTCACTGGGACTGCGCCCCAATCCTGGCTGCCCCATGTGGCTCATAATTGCCCTCCCTACTGAACTTCTGGAACCGTGACATTGATTTGAGGCTGGCCTGTGAAAATGGTCCCCTACAATGTCAGGGTTCCACCATCTCCTTATTTCCCAACTTCACCGCTGTGGTCCGGGAGGCATGCTAGAAATTTATGAACGTCAATTCTCCTCTGCGAAACTGGGATTCCGCTATGGCATGCTGTACCCTGGGCGCCTTAGGATAGAGGTAAATTGTAAGCCACGTTTGTCTGACACACTCGTCCTCCCGTTGTACCACCCGGGCCAGATCTCCACCAGACATTCTTTCTAGTACCATGCTAATCTCTTCCACACTGGCTGATGGTTATACCGATTCTCCACCTGTTTTCCAAGCTATACAGCTGTTTGCGTTCCATGTCTCAGACTCAAATATTGTCATGTCTGTTTGCGTTCTCAAATTTTGTTCATATGACTCACAGGATCTCGCATGCCATTCAGCATATTGATCCTATTATATATGGGTGCATGCCACAGAGTGGTGACTCCTTAGTGGTTCACATAATATATTTACTGGGTTGCTGTTTTGCATATTGGGGGTTATTTCTATGGGTTTGTACCGGGCCTTCTTTTGCATGGTGTGGGGGAGGGTGGTGGGGGGTTATTGCGAAAGTTGGATTCACTGCTTGTTGTTTTCCTCGTTGCTAATTTGTACACACTGGTAGCTGCCCATCCTAAGTTCCCAGTTCCAACCAACCTATTTCATGGTCCATACACACCCTTCTGAGTCACACCACTTACCTCTCACATTTATGTCATGGAACATTAGAAGTCTCAATGATCGCCACAAAGACAAGCACGTTTTTCAGTATCTTACGCAGCACGGCACCCACAATGCCTTCCTTCAGGAAATACACCTTCCTTCCGGTAGATTACACACGTATACTTCCACTTGGGGCACACACTGCTTTGACCTGCGTACGGCAGTACTGGAATATTTTCAACTTAATGTGCGCACTGTGGCCTACCAAGCCACCCCAATGGGTGTCGTTTAAGGCCTACATCAGGGGCATATGCATCTCCTGCACTCTGGTGTGCTCAGAGACATATATGGAAGCCTTCTGCGCCTCGAAAAAGACCTGGCTGACCTAGATTACCAGGCAACACATAACACTGACGGGCCTTGTCCTCAGGTCAGAACTTTCATGGGGCTTCTCATATGGACCGCTTCATTATGCATTGTGTAGATAATGCATTAAGTAGTACCATATTAACTTATCCGATAGCACCAGATGATTCTCCCCAGTTAGTGAGTAATGATTCAGGTAGAGGGAGACTAGTTTCCAAACTATCATGCTAGCATTGCACCTCTCCCATCTCAGGATGTAACATTCAGATCCCGTTCGGAACGGGACCTAGGGAGATCCATTACTGATAAGATATGGGCGGCGTGCTGTATCCAAACCCGATTAGTTTCCTCTAACCATTGTCACAAACTTCTTCATTTTAAGTTTCTGCAATGTGCCTACGTAACTCCTAATGATCAACAGAAATATGACCTGTCGCCCTCTATGGGATGTCCAAAATGCCACACCCCGGGAGCAGACTTTCTTCACATGACGTGGACCCGTAGGTACATAGTGCACCACTAGGGTGAGATCTTTCCCAGTTTAACCCTCATGCTGGAGATTGACCTAGAGGCTGATCCCCTAACTGCCCTGCTGGGCTTCGTACAAGACCTTCCCAAGAGCACTAGATAGTTTACTGCAATGGCACTACTCCTGACTAAACGCAAAGTTGCAATACACTGAGGTAAGCGCCGACCCGCCAACAACTGGCTCACCAACATGATGCACTGTGTCAACACCAGTAAACTATATGCCTCTCTACAACCCTGACCTCTAGACCAAGGGATATTTGACAACCTCTGCGTGATTACTTATTATCGGGTGCTGGTCAATCCCAAGGCACCCACACTGCCACAACAGCCCCTTCCCTTCCTGATCCATTATATCATTTTCATGTTGGAACCCAAGACCACTATACATCCCCTCACAATCACCAAGCCTGGGATAGGGCAGTGAGATCCCACTAACCTTCCATTCCCACCTCCCCACCAAACTCCATACTCCTCTACCCCCCCTTTTCTTCGACCTCCTTTTTCCAAAGCGTAAAGGTTAACTTTCCCACCCTTTTATTTACTTGCAGCAGTACGGCCCAGATGACATCCTGTTTTTAGGTCTCGCCTACGTAGTACGCATGCGCTGCATAGGAAAGAGATCTTTAGCCGTCGGTTCCCTTTTTCGCCCAAAAACTTGCACGCGTTCCATTGCTTTCAATAGCAACGTGTGCACTTTTGGCAATTCCCTTGCGGGAGCGAGCAGCTGGCGCCATATGTTATCAGTTAACGCGCCTTGCTGCTCGCTCCTGCAAGGGAATGGCACAGGCCCCCTCCTCTCTCCCCTCCCCCTGCTGCTGCGCGAGGCGAGCACGCTTGTGCTTGTCTTTATTTACGTTCGCAGCTATTAAGGTCGCGTGTCCTTCCTCCTATAAATCCATTTGTCTTCCCTTTGTTATCCTCCCTTTCTCTCTTTCCCTTGGAATCACCGCCCCTAAAACCCGGGGGTCAATCTCCTCCATCCTCTCCCGCAACCCAACCTTCTTTCCGCTTCCCTGAAGCTGTTCGCCCCTCTTCCTGGGACTCCCACACTCCTCCCTCCCATGGGATTCTCCACCCACTCACATTAAGACTCCCAGAAGTGCTGGCACTGCAGTAAGGGAGTTGAAACTTGTGAGCAGGTCTCTGGAGGATTGAGGGCAGGTTTAGCGAGAACCGGGAGTCAAAGCGAGGGCTCGATCCTGAAGGCAGGGAGTTTTGGTGCCCGGGCAGCGGTACGTGTATTGCCAGCTCACACTAATATAAAAACAAAAATGCTCAGGCTTTTTTCAAGAGTGTACTCTGGCTGCTGGCTTCGCATACGCAACTTAAAGCAGCTCTTGACAGAGGTTGCTTCATTTTTTTTCCCTCTATATCTCTACTGCGCATACGTATCTCTTGCACTGGTCATATGCCTAGAATACTTGATTTAGGGGTGAGGATTTAAAAAAGTGTAAAATTCAGGATGAAAGGCAAAGTAGCAGATAAAACCACTAAAAAGGAGGAAGACAAGGGAAAGAGATACAGGAAGAAAGCGTTAAGAGAAAGACGTAGAGCACAAAATATGAAACCATGGTAATTGAGAACAAACTTGACACCTTAAGACAAATATCTGCCAAGAAAGAAAAGGGGGAAGAATCCCTCTACCTTTCCTACTGGCTGCCTACATCTATAACGCGCGTACAACCCAGCTGGGTCTTTTGAGGCGGTTCTTACAAGATACCTCTATAGCCACTGACTGCTCTAAAATAAGTAGCTTCACAGATTTTCCCAAAGACATCAGGAGTTAAGATTGACTTCATGTTCAGTGCTGTGTTGATCTCTTCGTTAGGTTGACGCTATGTGACTACCAATGCTTTATTTGTAATAAAAAAAATAAGTGCAGTGGTTCAAAACTTTTTCCTGGGAGCTCACCACCACTACTGGCAGATGCCGGGGTTGCCCCACGATTAAGGCTGCCTAGTGCTTCTACCACATGCCTCTAGTCCACTTCCTTGAGCTCCTGTCTCTGTATCTCAATCACTTGCAGGTACTTTTTTCTGTGTTTACTCCCATTACCTTTTTATTCTCGTTTTCTCCCTCCTCTCTCCTGCTGTGAGTTAGAAGTCTGATGATGGAATATAAGCACTGGAACCCAAAAATGGTTGCTGTTGGCCACCACCTGTAAGTATTGACAGTAGTTAAGAACTGTGAGTACCTGCATACCAACATACATTTTCCATATGTGGGTGTGCCGGTTCCCACAGTTCATGATTGCACTTGTAGTTATCTTCACGAGTCGGCCCTGCATTTATTGTCTACATGCTTGGGTTTTAAGGAGGAGAGAACTCACTTGCTAAAATCAATATTTTATTGCCAATAAGATCCTGCCTGCAAGCTTGGATTGTTAATATAAAGTGCTCTAGCATTCATCTTAACTATCTTCATAAAATGTTTCATGGTCGCTGACAAGCAAAACAAGCATTAGCATAGCCAATAGGTCTCGCCTTTGGGACCTTATAAGTGTTTGGTCATCCAGCAAAATATCCTTGGTGCAACAACATCAACTGTTGCATGGCTAAACACTTATAAGGTCCCAAAGGCGAGAACTATTGGCTATGCCAATGCTTGTTCTTTGTTTATGTTTGATCACTTAGGATAGACAATGTGACACGCTCTGATTACAGCGTAGCTTTTTTCAGTCACGTACGTCTCTTTGTACAAATTGTTCCTTTGATTTTTCATATCCTGCTGCACCATTGTGACACTATGATGGTCCTGTTAGCAGTCTCACTGATGGTTTGTCCCATAAACTAGTAATCTCCTTAAAATAAATAAAAACCTCATAGGCCTGGAGGATGTGCGGACCACTGTGAACTCATAAAAATACCATGCATCGACATAATAAATTCCATTGACAACTCGTTTGTGGATAAAACATGTTGCAAATGTATTACCATTCCATTCAACAAACTTTATTTCGGTCATTGTAGACCATAAAAAGTAGATGATACATATACATATAGAACTAAATGTGAACATTATTAGAAATTCATATGCTACAGGTTAGAAAAGATAGCCACAATGCATTTTAGGTTTATCCAATATCATTACAACAGTTCAGAATAAGAATAATTAAGAACAAGTAAAAAATATTAAAATGTTAAAAAGGCTAAAATGAGACACAGTGCAAGAAGAAAAATTGATGGTTGCTGGAGTGCATTTAGCAAGACCCTACGGCTATGACACATAGAATTGAGGAATCGGGACACGGCAAAAACTATGGGAGGGTGTGTGTCAAATCTCAGTATTCTTTACGCCTCCAAACACTGCCTGCAGCTCAAATTTCTACAAAGTAGTACGAGTCAACACAGTCTGGCTGTTTTATAGCCAGGGCAAAAGAAGGAAACATGAGAGTCTGACTCGTCAGGGCTATTGCAAGCAGGGCACCCAAGGGAGCGAACTTTTGACCATTTGTTCATGAATGCATGAACCGGGAGGGTCCCTGTTCTAAACTGGATATACTGGAAATGTATTACACAGGTTGGGTTAGTTTACGGACCATCTGGGTGTCTCCGCTGAGTTCATCGAACAGTTGACACCCATCCTGAGAAAGCTAGAGTTGGCCTGTTGGTGTCATCAATACCAATGTGCCTAGATTCTTTGCAGCACGTTTGCTTAGAGTGGGCTGCCACCCTCGTCTTTCCTTTTGCTTTCTGCTCCTGAAAAGTTAGCGTGTGACCCTGGCAGTTGCTCAGGTTAGGTAGACCATGAAAAGGCCCAGCCCAGTCTGCTGACCCCTCACTAGACCCCTTTCTGATCTCACTCCTCCCTCATGTCACCACAGGGAAATAAACAGAGAGAGCAAGGTCCTCTCAACCAATGGTGGCTCTTACTGCTCAAAGCTGCCATCCTATCTTTCAGGGGAGCAACACTTTGATGCTGTCCCCTCTGTTGCTTTGCTGGAGACGGAGCCTGCTGCATTGCATTCAGCCAAACTAAAGTGAATGTAGAGAAGAGTACTTCACCCTCAATGTTCCTACATCATTTAATCTATTGTGTCACCATCTCTAGTTTAGTCAACTCCCACTTTCCCATCTCTTTTCCCCCTTCAGTGAATTGAGCAGAGGCTCGCACCCGACGGGGGCTTGGACGCCGCTTTTACCAGTGCCAGCCACCCCTGGCCAAATCACTCCTTTTTGGTGGACCAGCAGCATCATTTATGACCTGGTGACAAGCCAGCGTTACTACTGTTTTTGACTGCCACAGGTGACACTGGTGAGGCGGGTGGGAGGGAAGTGGACAGACGACGGGATGGGAAAATAAAATAAAATAATAAATAAAACCACTTACCTTGCTCTCGTAGCGATGCGGCGAGCGCAAGGCAAGTAAGTGCTTTTATTTTTATTTTACTTTCTGTAGCCCATCGTCAGCCCACTCACCCCCCACCCCCCTTCCCCGCTTCACCGCTGTTACCAGTGCCGGACACTCCTGGCCAAATCACTCGTTTTTTGGTGGACCAGCGTGTCATAATTTATGACGTAGTGAGAAGCCAGCGTTACTACTGAAATGAAATGAAATGAAATGAAAAAGATACTTGATTGAGCGCACTGCGGCCAAGCGGCTTCCTGGCGCTAGAACTAGACCTGACTCTGCGGAGGATCCTAGGGAACTAACAGGGGAATGCTTGGGAGAACAAAAACGTTTTCAGGGCTTTACGAAAGTGGGTATAGTGGGAATAGAGCGAATGAAAAGAGGAAGACTATTCCAGAATTGGGGAGCAAGGACCGAAAAGCGAGTGCCCCCCGTTCTGGATTTGCGGAAGTGGGGAACTTGAAGGAGAGAGAGAGAAGAAGAACGAAGAGTGCGGGTCGGAGTGTAGGGAGTGATCATAGAAACAATGAAAAGACGGGCGGAGTGAGTGTAAGCCCGATAGGCCAAACAGGCCAATTTAAAGAAAGATCTGAGGTGCACCGGGAGCCAATGGAGGGACTTGAGTGCCGGCGTGATGTGGGAGGATTTGGGAAGACGGAGGATGAGGCGGGCTGCCTGATTTTGGATGGCCTGTAGACGTCGGGTTTCGTAAGCAGGTATGCCTACGTACAGGCCATTCCCATAGTCAAGGCGGGAGGTGATAAGGGCCATGACTATGGATTTTAGGGCGTCCGTGGAAAAGTACCGGGAGATCTTCCGGATGAGGCGAAGGGATAGGAAACAGGAAGATACGACGGAGCTAACTTGGGCATGCATGGTAAGGTCATGACTGACCTTGATGCCCAAGGTCCGAACAGCGGAAACCGGTGAGGGAGGGGGACCAAAGGAAGGGTGCCAATGAGTCGGGGACCAAGGATTGGAGGGGCCACCCGTGAGGACAAGCTCCGTCTTGTCAGGATAGAGCTTCAGATGGTTGATGCTCATCCATTCAGAAATAGAAACTAAGGTGGAGCAAAGATTGGGAAGAGAGTCCATGGGAGTAGAAAGATCGAAGACGAGCTGGAGGTCATCCGCGTAATTGTACACGGAAACCCCCAGCTCGCGGAGGGAAAGAATAAGAGGGTAAATATAAAGATTAAAGAGGAGAGGGGAAAGAGAGGAACCTTGGGGAACCCCGCAGGAAACTGAGCGGGGGGGAGCGGAGAAACCCGATAGATGGACCGCTTGGGACCTGCCTAGAAGGAAGGACGCTAGCCAGGAGTAAGCCGTGCCCCTAATGCCCGCCGCGCTGACACGGTCGAGGAGGATGGCATGGTCGACCGTGTCAAACGCAGCGGACAGGTCGAGGAGGACCAGGGCTTGGGGAAGATTGATGTCAGCTTTCACCTTGAGTTCGTCCTGGACCGCGATGATCACTGTCTCCGTAGAGTGTCCTGGTCGAAAGCCCGCCTGATGGGGGGCCAGGAGGCAGTTCTCCTCGACATAAGAGGACAAGCAAGATGTAACGTGGCTTTCAAGGATCTTCCCCAAGTAGGGGAGAAGGGAGATGGGCCTGAAATTAGAGGGGAGAGAGGGGTCGAGACCGGGTTTCTTGAGAATAGGTAGAACCATAGCGGTTTTAAATGAAGTAGGGACAGAACCCAAAGCCAGGGAGGTATTAAGAAGGGCAAGGGGGGGAGCGGGACAGCTGGTGAAGAGAGCTTTGAGGATCCGTGCCGGAGCACAGTCCATCGGAGAGCCGGACTTGACTTTAGAAAGCAGGTTAAGAAAGCAATCAATAGAAATAGAAGAAAAATGGTCCAGTGAAGAAGTGGGCAGGGGGGGGGACAGAGAGCACGGAGTTGGGGCACCACGGGAATATTAGCTTTTTTGTTGGCAATCTTGTCAATAAAATAATCGTTGAGGGACGAGCAGAGGGACTGGGTAGGGACAAGGCTGGTGCTCGTGCGGTCAGAAGTGGCGAGATGATGGACTAGAGAAAAGATTTCTCTGGGTTTATTGGCAGCGAGAGAAACTCTCTCGGTGAAATAATTGGTTTTGGCCGTCAAGATTGCTTTTTTATAGTTATTGAGGAGAAGTTTGTATTTTGCGCGGAGAATGGGGCAAACTGTGTTTGACTGATTTATAACATGTTTTATGACCTGTACTGTGATTTATGATGCAAACTGGGTGACAGGTGTCGCCATGACAATCAATCATGCTGGATTATTTATGACCACAATACAGTTGAGAGGTCATATATTGTGCAACCTTATAATAAAGCTGCGTTGCTGCGGCCAATAACTTTCAAAACAACCTCATCGTTTAGTGCTTTATTGGGAATGGGAGTGGCCACGTGCATAGTTTATAAATGGGTTTAGGGTGGCGCAAAGCGATATGAGGATAGACAGGGGAACATTGCTGTTCTTGTCATTCATGTGCAGTGCACGCATGCTCTTCGAAGACGGTGAAGCATTGCACCAGCCGAAAAAGGGACCAAAAGATATTCACGTTTAGACCAAATTTGAAGTCGCAGTTGTTTTAATTCTAATGCCATCCTGCTGCCTGTGTAGTAAGAATAGATTAGGACTTGAATCCCGTCTCCCACAGGTGTCCGCTTCAGAGGCCCGTCTCTAAGATATTAGATATTAATGAAGGTTTACGAGACAGTCGACTGGCCAGCCGTGGCTACGCAGCTGCGTGCTTCCAGCAATAAAAGCAAGTTCCCATCAGTCGGCCATTGTTGTGGTGGGGAGGCGGGGACAGAAAGCATTTCTGATCGTCCTTTTGGGAAAGTGCTGCTGAATCACTGCGGCCATGCTGACTACCTCGGTTATAAATATTTTAGTGCCGTTTTCAGCAGGGCGCTCCCATTAGAAAGACAGAAGCTTTTCTGCCACAGATAAAAACTCTTTCTTCCAGCATGTTCCCTCCCGAAAATTAAATGTCAGTGGTGGAAAAATAAATGCTTATTGCGTTGCATGATCGTCTGTCACGACATATCCTGCGTTCTGTGGGCCGTAATTATTTTTAGCATACGTCATTCCTGCTGTTTCTTCAGACCAACCTATGTAGATTTTTTATTAAATTGTACCCAGCCTAATTATTTCCCCTGATTAGGTTGCCGTGTCTTTTGCGTCACTAGTAATATCGTGTTTCATCGTTGATGGGGGAAAATGTCCTCGCATATTTGATGGGGGCAGATGGTGCATTCTCACGGAGACCAGGAGCAGCTCCTCAAGTTGATGTCACTGTCTGGGCTGTCTGCGTTTGGTTAGGTCACTTCTGTGAATTTTCCTTACTGTCGCCAAAATATGAGCAAACTTTTCATCGACATTCTAAAGCAGTATTACATATCAGGCAATGCCGTGTGAATTGCAGAAATAGATCTCTGCAATTGGTCACTGTATTAAATAGGAACACTGTACTTGATAACATTTTGAGATGTATATATGTCGACTTCGTGTATGTTCTTGTGGAAAATCCGACATTTAGTCTCTCCGATTAGAATGCCGTCTGCATTTGTAACTGGAAACAATCCGAGGCAGTCACATTAAGACACCAGTGTAATGTGTCTGTTTGTTACTTTAAGTTTACATCTATCAAGACAAAGGAGTTTACTGCATATAAGATACAGCCCTCTTTCAATTTTCAACTCTGTATATCGTAATTACAGACACTAAGATGAATTATTGACAGTGGGCTCTGAAATATGTTATGAGGATTCGATTCAGAAATCCTTTAAGCTATTATTATGGTTCTTGAATAGACTCTAAGATTTGAAAAGAAGTATTGCCAGTACATCATTTGTTTACATTAACATTTCCTTCATATGACAAGCAATTCAATCAATTCAAAGCTTTATTCGGAGTGTAAAACATCCATATAAGCATACATAAAACATAAATTACATTTTCTATTAGATACTGCATAATAGGCACTGAACGACGAAGCCAGGACAATTAAATTATCAAAGTATAGTTGCAATACAATATATACAAAAGTGACTTGTGCTTATATCATTCACTGCTTGATCAATACATTTGTACATATGATTCTTCTTTATCGAAGTTTTAGTATGACAAGAAGGTGCATTTTAAGTGCAAATTAACAATAGCAGCATAGTGGTTATTGAGTATATAAAACATGTGCAAATTACGCCAAAGTGTCAAGTATAAGGTAAGTAGTGCAAACAGTGTGTAATTGCCATCTGTATCCTTAAATACGTTTAGTGCAAATAAAATGCATATTTATAAACAATAAATATATATATATATATATATATATATATATATATATATATATAAAAAAAAATATATATATATATATATATATATATATATATAAAATAAATAAAGGACTTCCCAAGTAAATATCTTTACAGTACAATTGATTTCCTAGCAGAAATACATTTTAGGATATAGGACGCAGTAAAAAAACAGGCATCAGGGCTTTCAAGCAGGGACAACAGCCTCATGGCATTTTTGGTTGATCGAACATTATATTTTAAAAACAATGGTTTCAAATAAAATTTCCTTAAAAAATGATAAAATTTGCAGAACAATAAAAAGTGGCAGGAACTTTGTACAGATGTATTGTCGCATGGGCATACTAAGCTCGTGCTTCTCTTCATTTCCGGGAAGGCCACTCAAGCAACATGAACATATTGCATAGGTTTGTTACTTTGGGTCTTGATCAGGTAAACTTTTGGAAGCAGGTATTTTAAGCTTCATCTTCGTCCCAGTGGTGTTCATTGCTCTCAGTTTGCGCCTTAGTTCAGCTAACATAATAATCACCGAGGCTTGCCTGATGTCACACTGCCAGTTAACGTTTTCCTCTGATTACTTAAAATAAGTTCTTTTTACATTGCTTCAAGTCAGAGAAACAAGTAACCATGCTATCCCCATTAAATGTAAAAAAGCTTTTGCTCCTCTCCATTTGCATATGGCATTACCTTTCACCTGGAAGTCGTTTCAGCAGTATCCAAGCAGCACCACAAGGAGCACAGAGAGTTTCACATGAGAGAGACAACTAGGACTGTGCTGTGTAACGAGGCTTGACAATTCACATCCCTCCTAGTCACAGTCCGTACCTCATAATCATAACCAGAGAACTGGAAAGTTTTCTACCAACATACCTTAGCAGTTGCTCACAAGTCATGCTACGGATGACATTGCTTTCTCATTGTATTCATTGCACGTCAATCTTAATATCTTAATCAAGTCCTTCCAAAATAATAGTGAGCATTTGAATTCCATGCTAATTAACAGAGACACTCATGCGCTGAGTCCTACTCTTTCTCTTCATGAACCTTACTGTAAAAGAGTGCGCCAAACACAGGCCAAACTCCCAGCCCTTTAAATTTAACAAAATAGTAGCCCAGTCTACTGACTAGGTGGGCACGCTGTGTAAAGCTTAAGACAGATGCTTGGCTCTGCTCAAGGTCCTTTTGGAACCTCGAGGCCAAAATGTGCCTAGCTTTCACAGGAGGCCTAGTGACTACAGCTGTCGACCATGCTACATGAGGAACCAGGTTCGAATCCCAGCACATCTCCCTGTGTCGAAAAAAGGTGTAACAGAGTCTGTATATGCTGTAAAGTGCTCTTATATCGTTGGGCAAAGTTTACGCTGTGTAAAACTGCCAAGAAATGTGGATTCTGCCAGTTGCCCAAGCTTTAATCTCATACTCCAAGAATTAAGGAAAAAAGAATTAACCATTGATGTCAGAAAGAGATATCTATGTTGTGACTGAATTTTACAGTGGGAAACTGAACAATTAGGGATCAGTCACATTTCCCTGTTTAACCAAATTATGTGATCCGAGACAAATCCCTTATTTCACCAAGGTTCCTTATGAGAGCACCTTCAAAACGCAAGTTCAGGATGTGTGGTGTACAAAAACCTCTCTTGTGTTTGATTTAATAACCTATATTGTAGCACCATCGATAATAGGAATCTAGGTCACATATAGTGCGCACATGACCTCCGACTTACTTCTTAGTTTACTAAGAGCATTGTGATCCGGGCGGATTGGGGGGGGGGGTAATGTTTTGTAGAAAAACTGTCACGTTTAATAAATACTTCTTAATGCAGATATATAATCAGATGTATTAAGGTGAAATGCTTCTGTGTGGTAAAAAAATACACTTTTTTTTGGTTTTAGAAGACACCTTATCATATTTTATCATGACGTTTGTTGCAAGATTTACATCTCACATTTTTCAAGGCCATGGTCTTGCAAGAGAACCTTAGAGCCAGCACATACCCTTGGCTCAGCTCTGGCTTGGTTCTCTCTATTAGTTTCTTGGCTCACCCGCCTCTATTAATGACCTGTTCACCCTTTTTGTACTCCCCTAGAAGTGCCCCAGCAGACTAAGATACAAACTTAATTTGTTAGAAAAAATACACTTAATTCTGTCAGAATGGGGTTTGGGGTTGAGACACTATGTACGAAAGGCTTTATTGTTGAAATGGCTGGAAAGTAACATTAAATAGAGAGAGCTGCTGGAAAGCATTTAGGGTTGGGAACTGCTCACTGACTAGGGTTACTGGAATGTAGGAGCGTGATAAGCGACGGGAGCCAGCAACAATTACTGGTGGGATTTCCACGTTCCTCAGGAGAGACCCACTCGCTGTAGTTGTGCAAGCAGCATGGGAACCTGGAAATAGAGTACCATGCTGATTACCTGGGAAGAAGATGTGAACCTAAGATACTCTCCTTCTCCTAATCCAATTACCATGTCAGATTCCTCCTCTGTACCAATTAAGGATACACCAGGGGTTACACTGGGTGGTGTGTGTGTGTGTGTGTGAGGGGGGAGTAGGGGGAGGAGTGGCGCTCAGAGCTAATAAGAGTAAAGGAAAGAGAAAAAACAAACACCATATTACGAAACACAAATCCAAAAAAACTGAGATTTGCGATTGCATCACTTTTGGGCAATGTGTAACATGCGCTATCTTTCTTCCCCATGAGTAATAACATGCCAGTCTACGTTTTCACGTATTTGGGCTCAGTGCCTGGTTCATCAAAAATCCCTATTCCCCAGGTGTTCATCGATGAGGTGGAAGAGACTGGGATTTAGAGCATTGTGCCAAAAGAGGGGTTGGGTGTCACACAGCACCAGAGGTGATCCTGATTTAATCAACAGTTTGGATGTCGTGAACCCATATGGCGAATGTAAAAGAGGGAATAAGGACACTGGAGATATAGGGGTTAATGTTGATTCTTATGGGGTCTCTCTGGAGGGGCATGGTATAGAGGAGATGTCATCAACAGTAGCCCCCACCGAAAAAATGCCTCCAAGCCTTGATCCAAGGCCCTATAAACCCCTAACTGAGGATGCAAATCCTTTTCTTCCCCTATCACAGCGTCTTGAGTGTTGAAGTGAGATAAAGACCCAAAATTGAATATGTTGGATTTTGTTATTTCGTTTGATCAGGAATTGGGTCCTCTCAATAGACGGTTTATTCTACACTCTTTAATTAACTCTTTAATCTTTAATTGAAATTTTATTAAAATGTAACTCTTTAATTAACTCTTTAATCGTTTATTAAGACTGGTGACAACTGTCAACATTGAACATGTTTACATAAATTCATCTGCTTTGCTGCCTAGCTCTAGAATAATGTTTGTTTCAAAGATTATTCTAAAGCTAATTCTGGAGAATGTTGATTATTTCCTTAAAAGGGGATTTACATAACCGGCGTAGAGCATGAGGTAGAGTCTACTTGCAATAGTCCCAAGATGAACAGTCAGGAAAAGTTTGTGGACTCAGTCTAGATAGGGCCTGCTAATTTATTCCCCTTTGGTAATCTTTTTTTTTTTAAATCTGTTTATTGTCATTTTAAAACAACATACAAAACACAGTAACAACAACTCAAGCCAGTCAGTTGTATCCTCTATAGCAGGGCCTGGTGCAAACCTGTGTCATATGTAAATATAAAAATGTTGCATATGGTCATGCCACTTCAGCAGCACAAGTACACACATTTAGTCAGTTACATTGGTTCGAGGAACTCATCACATCAGCATAATTACACATAAGGTCAGTAATACAGCCACCATATAGGGGGTTTTCTGCGCCGACACGTGACTCGATATACATCTCTCTCCTTACCCAAGTGTACATCAGGGTTATAACATCCGCAGCTTGATACAGTAGTCACATTTATCATATCTTCGTACTCGCAAGTCCACTATTCACACATTGCCCTCTTCGTCTGTCCCATCTCCATTCTGTTGCCCCTTCACCCAGTGTACAAATGGTTCCCAAATGTCGCAAGGTCTGGAAGTGGGCAGCATTAGTTCCCAAAAAGTTCCCAACTGTGTGTGACCATAAGTGACATCTGCGAACCAGCCCTTCACCGATGGTGCTTTACGCCTCCCCCAGTGTATTGCCACTTGTCGTTTAGCATACAGTAATAGTAGTGCATGCAATTTCCTGAATTTGGGTGGGGTATCTTTGACATAGCCCAAAATACCTAGTTCAGGGAATGGGGTGTCCGCCCGTCCTACAATCTGATTCACCGATGCAAAAATCGAAGATCAATATTCCACAAGCTTAGTGCAGGACCATGCTATGTGTAAAAACGATGCAGGGGAGTATCCACATCTCCAGCATCTGTCTTCCTCCCTGAGCCCCATTCTGTGGAGACTAATCGGTGTCCTATATAACCTGTGTAAATATTTAAAGTGTATTAAACATAATCTGTAATTGGGAGAAAGTTCAGTAAGTTGCCCACAGCAAAAGTCCCATTGTTCTTCAGTGAGCGGAGTGGGAAGCTCATCATTCCAACGTTGTAGGGCTGTGGGCTGGACCACAGGTGCAGTGTGTTGCAATTGCATATATAATCTAGTTACCAGTCGCTGAGGGGATGGGGAACCCACCAAACTCTCTAGTGCATGGAAGGTCGGGGGTGCTGACGGGAAATCACTGCTGAGTTCAGTCTCTGATATAAGAACATCTCCGAAAAAGGCACATCCTGTCCCTCAGTAGCCACTGGGGGGGGGCATGAATTCGTTGTCAGGGAACAAATCAGCAAATGTTTGGAGGTCTAGCTTCTGTTGCAGGGGTTGACCAATTCCACCCTCAATGCATGGTAGTAGTGGGTTTTGCACCAGGGATAGCGAGGGGGCATACAACAGCAGGAAACCCGCCCTACTTCTCAACTCCTCCCTGACCCAGCGCAGTGTCTCAGCCGTGTCTACATGGCCCCTAGGACGTTTCGTCTTCACGCAGATGGCCACCTTCAGTGGGACCGGCGCTACAGCATCTTGTTCGACCGCAACGTGGGGTTGGAACGGGGTCGGGTGTACCCAGAAATGTAAAAATTCGACTTGAGCGCATAGCTCATAGAGATGCATGTCTGGGGCGCCCAGCCCGCCCTGTTTCAAAGGCAACGTCAGTATGTCCCAGGAAGCCCTTGCTTGTCCGCCCGCCCATGCCAGTGTGACGAGCTGTGATTTTAAGGTGGCGAAAAAATGTGATGTGAGTGGGATCGGGACATTAACAAATAGGTACAGGAATTTAGGTAATATAACCATTTTTGCCAATGCAATCCTCCCAGTAAGTGACAGGGGTAGTCGTGCCCACAGTTTTACCTTCCCCTCCAACCACGTCATAGCCTTCCCGTAGTTCAGGTTCCTGATTTCTTGAAGATCCCTGCTTATCCATGAATGTAATTGTTTCCTCACTTTCTAAACAATCAGATTAATGTGCTAGGAAATGATATCCCCACCCATAATAACAGGTTTCAAGTCATGCCGTGAATGCAGGAAGCGGATGTCAGTCACACATCTGTGCAAGTAGTGTATTTGATGTATGGCCTTGGAGCAAGACTCTAAGTTGAGGGATAAGTACACCCTCACGCACCGAAGGTGATCCAAGACTGGAAGGCGAAGCTGTATGTCGCTGCACACAAGTAGTTCTAGTAGGTTCTACTCTTGATTCATGTCATGGACTTGGTCCTTATCCCGAAACCGTTCCTGTGACTGCTGAACTTTGCGCTCAAAATCCTCTGGTAAGTCCAGGTGCATGGAGCAACTGGATAATGTCCTTGCACCTGTACAACAGATATCCCCATATACCTGTCCTGCAGCCCTACTGACATTATCTGTGGTTCAAGGTAATCCAGGGCCATTTTCAGTTTACGGTGCTCCCTTTCAGCCTCACCAGTACCCCTCACATGTTCACAAAAGTAGTGGCAGTGGTTGTGCCATCTCTTCTGGGGTTGGGGATATCAGTATTCCCATAACTGGCTGTTGAAAAAGGGCTCACCTCAGTTAGTTTGGATCACCTCAGGACAGCGACAAACCACTTCACATCATTGGGATTCACTATCAACGAACTGTAATCATATCTGACTTCTTTGCCCAAGGCTTCCTTTATTTGGAGCAAACCTGGACACAGTGGAGTTCAGGGCTTTCCCTCCTCTGTAACAAGTCCAGCACATTAGGGCAATGATCCTGATGTTTCAAGCGTGTTCCTAGATCATGCTGAGAGTAGCTCTAAGGTTTCTTTGCCTCTTAGACAAATGGGTCCAACACCAAGGATATCTTGCAGATACCATCTGGGTCTCAGAGGAGACTGCTCTAGAGTAGCAGTGTTGGCTGTTCAAATGCTATTGGTCCAGTGGCAGACCTCTCTCCTTTCCCCTACCAGAGCTGAAAGTGGTGATGGATATGTCCCTACTGGGCTAGGGAGTTCATCTAGGGGAGGTGGAGATCATGTCTTCAGCAGAGGGCCAACTCCACATGAATCTGCAGTTGTGGGCCATTTGTCTGTCTCTGAGGACCTTCTTCCTGTCCATGAAGGGGAGACTGGTGCAGGTTTTCACTGACATGTATCAATACAACAAGCAGAGTGAATCTGAATCCTTAAGCCTGTGTTAGGAGGGTCTATGCCTTAGGCAGCTGGAACACCAGTTCAGGGAACCTGCCTAATGGTTCATTAGGCAGGTTCCCTGAATGCCAGAGGGGACCAGAGGAGAAAGAGGTGTTTGGCAGTGCAGATTTGGCATCTGCATCCCGAAGTAGCACAGGGCGTCTTCCAAAAGTGGGGAAAAACTTGACTTGCATGAGTGAACCTCAGGCACTTTCACCATACACCTCCTTTTTCCAGACATGTTGGGAAATCCAAATCTCTCCCAGTACTTTCTCTAACACCCCCTCCCCCCACCCCCCAAAAGAGGGCAGGCTCCATTGTCTGGATCCAAATGTGCTTTAAATGTTTATATTGATCAGAGCTGGGACTATCAAGCGAACGATCAACTGTTTGCAGGGTTCTCAGGAGCAAAGAAAGGAAAGGCCGTGCAGATGAGGACCCAGTCAAGGTGGATAGTCCTCTGCATTAACAAATGCTGTGCGATGGCCAAGAAGCAACCTCCAAAGGGTCTGAGGGTATTCCACACACCCTTCATTTGGCGGTTACTGCTTTGGTATCTATTCTAAGATGAAGAATCTGCAGTTACAAGTATCCATCAGAATACCAATTTACTTATCTCCTGTAACGCTGTTTCTGATAGGTGCTCAATCTACCTGTAAATTCCTCAAACCTCCACGTTCAGTAGAGTGGCCTCTTAGTAACATCTGAAAAGGTCCCACGTTAGTATTCAACGCACTGGTACCAACATTTGTTCACAGTCTGCTTGTGAGGGCGTGGAAAAAGAAAAAAAGAAGCTGATGTCAGTGTGGATGTGTGACGCATATATGTGGCTCAGTTCTATGATTTTTGGGGAGGTATGAAACCAGAACTTGCCTGAGCAGTGCCACCTAGCAGTCCAGACAAGTGCATGGGGAGTATTTTATGGGGCAAAATCTGTGGTTAGATAGGGTATCCATCAGAAAGAGTGTTACAGTGATAAGTTAATTAACCTTCTGTTTTTCAGTAGCCTGAAGGTGATTTGCTTGACAGTCAAAGTATGCACGAGTTACCTGACAAGTCCCCTGTAGGTTTTAGGTCTCAACATACCAGCAACATGACTGCAACTTCAGCTATGTCGAGGTGTGTTGCTGGGCAGTCGTTTTGCGGTGCTACTACTTGATTCTCTGGTCACTGTGTCATGAGACATTATTGCCTGGAAGTGGGGAGCATTACTTAAACTCACTTTTATAGAGCGGTGTTGCAAGTTTTTTCTTGTTTGGGTTGCTTTGGGAGTATTGAGGTAAGGAATTTGCTGGAATCAATATCAATTAAAAGAAAAGGTTACTTCAATGGCGTTATTTCTGATGGATAAGTTGCACCCGGCAGGCAAAATTCTTTAATGCTTCCAGCACAACGTGCTTCTTACCCACATGTAAAAACACACAACACAAATTTACAAAATGACAGGGCTCAATAATAATCAAGAATGAAATTGAAAAGACTTCACACTTGAAAATGAAAACCTATTAGTTTCACGCCTCCTTATAATGTGAGTTGATGTAATTTAGCAGCAGACCTTGTTTTGTTTGTTTCGAGGGGCCCTAAAGTGCGACTAACCAATTTGTTTCGAAACTAAACTCTTAACAAGCAATTGCAAAGCAATAGGTCACGCATTTACGAGAGTTTGCGCTATTGACATTGTAAATGTCAATGTTAATAGCTTAAACTCCCGCAAATGCAAGACCTATTGCAATGCAAATGCAATTTTTGGAAAGCACCCCATGCTGCGATTTCATGTCGCCAGCCATGCCCCTTTCTTCAGACAAGCAGTGTCTAAAGAAAGGGGCTTGGCAGCCATTAAAGTGACAGCGCCGCAAAAAGCATCTTTTTGTCATTTTGACAAACAAATGCTTTTTTTTGTAAAAGTGCTCCATGCCGCAGTTTCACTTTTAGACGCGGCTCGTCTAAAGAAAGAGGAGTGGCTGACATTAAAGTGAAAGCGCTGTATGGGGCGCTTTTACAAAAAAATATTTGCAATGCAATAGGTCTCCTCAAACTCTAGTAAATGCAAGACCTATTTAATTGCAAAGAAGCAGCCACAATTGTCCCGGGCTGCCTTGAAATTGAAAGCGCTGAATGTTGCAGGAAAGCACATAGTGCCTGCAGTACTAGAAACTCATTAAAGAAAATAGTGCTTACAGACTAAATAAACATACAGTGTAACAACAGAAGGAAAAGGGCCAGTCCTCACGATAGGTTGCAAATGAAGACAAGGTGTTGCTAAGGAGGGAATAACAAGCCTATTAATGAATCAGAAGGCATCATTTATGAAGGACAGTGACACAAGCCAATAAAAAATATGGGTGGAGAGTGGACGGGACTTCAAATACATACTCGAATACAGCATGCCTCACAGAGCAGCGCATGGGCTGCTCAGGCTCGACAACAAAGCTATTGAAGCATACCTCTTAGCCCCTTGTTGTGCAGGGATTAAAGCTCAGCCTTGTTGTATTTGCTTCAGTAAAGGCTAAGTTTGTCATTTAATAGTGCATCCCTTCCCCCGGAATGGATATTTGCCTTGAACTATAAGTGCAACTTTATTTCTGTAATTACGTGGTCCCTTTTTACCCAGCTCTTTTCAAGATGTTGTCCCATCAATCTTGTTGTGGAATCTAAGTTCTCACATAGGGCGCCTACTCTTTTTGTGAACATTCCTTAGTAATAGTTTGTGCTACGGACCTTTCTCTTATTTCTGCATAGAGCAAGCAACTCAGGATAAAATTTCAACCAATTTTCTCTTTCTCTGCAGAGATTAAACGGAAGAGCAGCACTTCTTGCCTGGGAAAACAGCCTCCTTGCTCTGAGATTTGCTAGCCTCATCCAATCCGGTTGGACAAAATATGACACATCTAATTGGCCCATTTGTTAGTGTTAACAATCTTAGGGCCAGATGAAGGTAATAGTGAAATACCGAATTCTAAATACCGAATTTTACCGATTCGGTATTTAGAAATCGGTATTTCAGGTGTAGGTAAGAATTTGGTAAAAAAAATACAGAATTCTTTAATATTCGTTATTACCGAATCGGTTATTGAGATTCGGTAATAACGAATACCTACCCATTCATTCCTATGGGCTTGGAGGTTCATAGGAATGAATGTGAAGACATTCGGTATTACCGATTCGGTATTACCGAATCAGTAATACCGGGAGGTATTTCAAGGGTGCCTGGGTGTCCAAAGGACACCCTGTTGCACTCTTGAAATGTGCATGTGTGCACATGTGGCACACATGCATGCCCTAAGGGCATGGATGTATGCCACATGGCACTTGAAAAAAAGCAAGAAAGTGCTTTTTTAAAGGAATTCGGTAATTACCACCAACTTGAAGTTGGTAGTAATTATCGATTCCTTAAGGCCCAAAAGCACTCTGTTATGTGCTTTCTACATTGCATTTAAGGAATTGGTATTGCCGATTCCTTAAATGCAAGGCCAATTAGGAATCGGTATTAAGAAATCGGTATTTACAGATTCCTTATTACCAAATCCTTCCGTACATCACAAATGCCTAAATACCGGTCGGTAACGGTGAAATTTACCAAATTTCACCGTTACCGACCGGTATTTGGGCCACCTACATCGGGCCCTAAATGAGCAGAATGTCTACCCCTGGTATTTTCTCCATTGTCATACCAGCAATTGCTGCTGTAATCCCTTGAATCATCAGTTGTCCATCTATGTCCTCCCTTGTCTCAGGCCCAACTTATGTTAGATACATTTGTAATCTGTCCTCAACCTTTTAAATGTTGGTCTCCATTGATTTCCATACCCCATATGTTGTTCCCCTAATTACCATTTTGAATGCATTCCATTCAAGCAGTGCATTTGCTGCTGTCCCCTCATTATCTTGAAAATAATGACCTGGTTTGTTCTCAATTATTTACCTAAAGACCAAATCCTCCTGTCTGGCTGATTTGGAGCCTCCAGGAAAGGATAATGGTTGTTTAACATCTGTAGTTAAAATGCAGTAGAAATGAGCCATGATCTGACTGTGCCATGCACTACACTCGGTATGCAAGATTGAAGGCCGTTTTGCAGTAATGTTTGTGTAAGCGCTCATATGTATGAGAGTAAAGGGAATATTCTCTGGTTGCTGGCTTAGTTGTCTACCACATGTCCTTAGCCCCAGTTTACTTTTCAATCTGACAGTGACTTCGCCACTCGTACAGTGGCAGAGGAGGTTAGCGGTGGATAAGAGCTGTCCCATTCCACTTCTCCCATGCTGTTGTAGTCACCCTAGATCACCAACTCTGCCAAATGGCCAGAGAAGAAATTGTTGTCTTTACTCTAATTTTTACTGGGGCGTAGATACTCGCTAGAAGAATACCTCTGCTGTACAACATTTCCATCAGCAATTGCATACTTTCCTTTCTGGTCTAGAGATATCTTTGAGGCAGCCAACAATACCCCTAGTCTCACCTATGTCAGGAACTCCCTGGCATAAAATGAATATGTTCTGTAATAAATCAGACCCCTCTATTGCTTTTTTAAGTTTGGTACTTTCATCACTCGTTGAATGAGTTTCGTGTAACATAGCTATATGCACACATATACGCCTCAAGCAGTTGGAGACGATGGGTTGCTTCACAGCATTATTCAATCTTCCAAGATTCCGTGCTTGAATGGCATATATACATAACGGTGTTGTAAGCGTCATGTGTGGTGAGTGTTTCAGATCATCCTCAAGTATCACTCCACCCTCATAGACTATCCTCTCCAGGGCACATCTAATCACTAAACCCTACATACATTGGACCACTTTCACCTTATCCACTTCCTCCACCCACTCCTAAAGCAACCCTTAAACAAATGCCAAGGACTGGGTGGGGGTAGATGACACCCCGCATCCAGGCTAACATTTTTGACTGACTACAGGTTCCTGCCCTCCTGCACTTTAGAATGGCAACTTAAGGGTGGCATCACCGTAAAGAAAGGGGGCACAGTGTCGCTGCCAACCACCACCACATCTATAAAGAGAGAGATAATAGCAAACCAGATCAAATGACCCAGTGCATGGGCCATGTTTTCAGTTATAGGAATTAGGTTCAGCCCATTGCTACAGTAAGTTGTCAGCGTTTGATGGGTGACCTTGGACTCAGCCTTGGTTTTTAGGAATTCATCCGATTCTGTATTTCAGCTCATAGAGCCCACACCTCCCCCAATGCGCCATTTTCAAATCTCTCAGTCATTTGTCTAAGGTTGTCTCTCTTTCGCTTGAGATGGTGTGCGCCATCCATGCTCTCTAAAGCTACACCTTCTTCTGCTGCTTTTCCTGGGTCTTTGCTGCTAATGTAAACAATCTTCTCTCTTGGAACTTTCCTATTTCTCTGCCCACTCTCTAGCTTCACTGTTATTCTTTAAAACAGTGTCATTGTTTGTCATAACCTTGAGGGTCAGGGTCAATACGTCTTTATTTCGAAATAAAATTCATAAAAGACAACATACAATGCATAAATATTAATAAAACAACATTCATGAGACCTAGTATTTAAAAAGTTATTAAACAATCCATAAAGACTTTACAGAAAAGGAGACCTTCATACATTATTATTTAATTTAAAAAGTGTGCATTTTCCTAATGCTTATCAACCACGCCCCTCCTAGAAACTTGGACACACAAACCACAACAAACTCAGATCTAATGTTACGAAACTTCCGCAGGGCTTCAAGGTGTCCCCCACCATTCAATCTATTACACAAGGGTTTCAACCATCTTAGTCGTGGAGCTCGATAGGCTGGGCAGGCAAAAAACAGATGGCCAATACTTTCCACATGATCTGGGCACCAAGGACATTTGTTGTTTACATTCCCCGCCCACTTTACAGTGAAGGAGTTAATGGGGAGAGTCCCTACGCGAAACTGATGGTATAGTTTCCGATCTAAGGTTTTACATATCATGTCCCAATACGGCTCCAAGAAAGGTGTCAATTTGTGGGTCATAAAATGCCCTGTTAGGTTAGTGTCTGATGAATGGGTAACTGCAATTGATTTGACCGATGCCCAGTATTGGTCTTTAAAATCTTGTTTTGAGGGGAAGATGGTGCCCCCCGGATTGATCCACAGCTCAGGAAGGCCCATTACATACAAGACGTGTTTGACTTCCCTGAGCCAGGGGATTCTATGGGCACCCCACAGTGATTTTACCTCCTCCAATTCATTGGCAAAAAGGCTGAGCTCTGGAGTCGTCCAAAGCCGTCGCCATAGTGCCACCAAACGAAACCTGGCCATCTCATTTAGGGGTTTGCAGCCCAGATCTAACAACAGTGGTTTAATCGGTGTGGACTGGGGAAGCCCTACCAAATTCCGCAAGAACTTATTCTGGGCTATGACCAGAACAGACAGATCCTTGTAGCCCCAAATATCAGCCCCGTACAAGGAGGCTGCGTTGATCTTGGCTTCATATATCTTTAATACAGGGGTAATACGTTTGGTCAAGGATTTCTTCTGTTCCTGTAATAGACAACCCGTGAGACGAACAAATTTAAGATTCAATGCCTCAATCTGGGGTTTCCAGCTAAGTTGGTAATCAAGGGTCACACCCAGGTAAGTCATTGCCTTGACCTGTTCAATAAAAACACCGTTCAGACTTACAGAGCTTTTGATTGGAGTTTTGTTACTAAAAACCATAAATTTGGTTTTATATACATTGATCTGTAGATCATTTATCCTACAAAACTCTGCGAACCCATTCAGAGCTGTTTGCAGCCCACTACGGGTTTTAGAAAGGAGCACGGTGTCGTCTGCAAAGATTAGCATCGGGTATTTAGACCCACCCAATGAAGGTGCATCAGTCTGAAAATTGGTGAAATATTTGACAACCTGGTTAATGAAGAGGAGAAACAGGGTGGGGGCCAACACGCATCCCTGGCGTACCTCACGTTTTACCGGGAAGCTGTCGGTCACCTGACCCTGTTTGCCCCACCTCACCCGGGCAAAGTTGTCCTCGTGTAGTCTCACAACTATTTCGAGGAGTTCAGCGGGTAGGCCCATGAGTCTTAGGGAATCCCATAGTTTCGCTCTTGGCACCAAATCAAAAGCCGACTTATGATCCACAAATGCGGCATAGATAACCCGACCACCTAAAAAAACCACCTTCCAATAAAGCATAGTGAATCTGAACACCTGGTCTAAAGTACTAGTGCCCGGTCTAAACCCAGCTTGCATGGGGAATAGTATGTTCTCCTGCTCTATCCATCCCTGAATTCTTGCAAGAACCATTCTAGAGACTATTTTTTGGAGTGAGTCGATCAGATTTATGGGGCGATAATTACTTGGCAATGAGCGATCCCCTTTTTTAAATATTGGCAAAATCTCTGCCCCTTTCCAAGATTGTGGGATCCTGGCTCCTGATGCAATTGCATTGGCTAGCATGGTTATGTATGGGACCCATACCTCAAGGTTCGATTTGAAAAGGTCTGCAGGAATAGCATCCAATCCCGGTGCTTTCCCTGACTGAACAGAACCAAGAGCATGCTCAGTGTCTAAAAGAGAAAAGGTGGGTGCAGCCCCAATATTATGAAGTGGAAACCCCGGTGCGGGCTCGTTTGGTATATCAAGCACAACATTTGAGTCATTAAATTGAGCAGTGAAAAAACCCACCCAATCCAGAGCAGAGACATGATTAACGGGTATTTGGGAATCCGGATCCCTACCCCATTTAACAGTCTCCCAAAACTTTATTTGGTTAGACGATTTACACGCCAGGAGTAGTTCTGACCATTAAGAGTCGTCCCATTCCCTCTTGGCTTTCCATAGGACCTGTTTGTAGATTAGCCTAGCATTCTTTTTATTTTTTATTTTTTTTTATTTTTTCCAAAACCTTTATTGCACTTTGTAAAGTACACAGCGGAGCGCCTACAACCCTGTGGGCCGGCCGCTATCAGAGGATCGTTGTACACAATAATCACCAGCAGGAAGGATATCAATACCACATTAAGAACAAAAGCACGGTGGAGAGTACTGAAAAGTGCAAAAGTGCCATTCGAGCCATTATTCAATGCATGAGTTGAGGTTTTGACGTAGTTTTGCGTTTTTATATTTCCCTTTTTAAACAACAACAAACTCTTAACAATAACAGTTAGGAATGACAGTGCGGTTAAGCATTAATCAGTGCATTTCAGGTCTTCAGTGTCTCTTGGGAATATGGGAACTTGACAGCACCTCACAGTGCGCACATTTCTTTACCCACCCTACCCGCTCCTACCCCCCTTAGCCCATTTGCCTAAACTCTACGAAGAGGCCACTGCAGCGGTCCCGGCCACCTCCCCCTGCCCCATCCCGACTAAGTTCAACCCTCCTCCCCCTCCTCATCCTCAGAATCGACCTGCTCATCTTCTCGCAGTGGTTCGCAGATGTCCCCCCTGTAAACATTCCACTTCAGCCATATCTTATTCCATTTCCCGGGACAGGCTCGGCTGATGTACACCGCTCGCTCTGTTAACATTACTCGATCCATGTTTAAGCACCATTGGGACTTGGTTGGTAGTTCTGCCGCCCCCCAGCGCTGTGCTATGTCGCGTTTTGCCACCATTAACCCCGCTGTGACCCATAGTTGCTCGTAACGGTTCAAGTCAGTGGGTTCCCATATATTTAACAAACACCTCCTCGGGTCAGGTAATATGGAGTGATCTAGGGCCTGCGAAAGTGTGCGGAGCACCTGTGTCCAGTACTCCTGGATCTTGGGGCAGTCCCATATGGTATGGAAGAAAGTGCCTTCCTCCCCACATCCCTGGAGACAGTATGGATGGGGCGCCCTATGTATGTGATACAGCATTTTCCTTGTATAATAAACCCTATGCAGGATCTTAAATTGCACCAGCCGCATGCGTGCCGAAATGCCCACCTCCTTAGGGGACCCAAGTGCCTCGTTCCAGTCATGTTCATCCATATCATTAATCTCCCCCTCCCATTTCTCTTTCAGGTGTGAAGTGGGTTCAGGGCTGTTATTGAGTAGCTTGCGGTAAATTAGAGAAGTCGCCCGTTCGAGCATGTGTTCGGTGAGTAGGCGATCCTCCAAAGGTGAAGAATCTGGGAGTTGTGTGTCTGCTGGAATGGCTGCAAGCAGTGCGTGTCGTATTTGAATGTATCTGTACAGTTCCCTGTCGTTGAGCTCATAGAGTTCCTTTAATCGGGTAAAAGGGATTACCTCATTCCTCTCCCATAGGTCACCCACAACGGATATGCCTATTGTGTCCCATTGCGCGAACCCCTTGGTGTTCCTCAGGTTACCTAGTATGCGAGAGTCCCACAGCGGAGTCATACTAGTAATTTTCCCCGTCCATCCCAGGGCCGCCGTAGCTGCGTGCCATGCCTGCACCGTTATCTTGGTAGGGCCTATCAGAGTGCGCAGTTTGCGGCGATCATATAGTGGACCCAACAGACTATCAGTTCCCAGCTGCACCCTGTCCGAACGAAATGCCGGCTCATCGTGCGGCGCGTGTAGCCATTGATTAATGGGCTTCAGGTGTGCAGCCCAATAGTACAGTTTTAAGTCCGGTAGCGCAATGCCCCCGCCATACCAATCTCTGTGTAACTTGGATTGCGCCACACGCGCCGGGAGGTTGCCCCAAAGTAGATTGGAGACCAGAGCCGCAACTTTCTGGAAGAATTTGGGCGGCACAGGATAGGGAGAATTGTCAAGGACGTATAAGAAGCGTGGTAACGCCATCATCTTATATAGTGCTGCCCTGCCGAGGAGCGTTAACGGCAGGCCAGACCAAAACTCCACATCCCGCTTGAGTCTATCCAGAGGCGGCTTCAGGTTCTTGTCTATGAATTCAGCCGGGTCCCTAGTGACGTGGACGCCTAGATATTTGAAAGACGTCCCCGCCAGTCGCAGCGGGCAATCGTCGTCGAGATCCGGAGCAGGACCTCGTAAAACGTAAATCTCTGATTTGGACCAATTTAGCGTATAGCCGGAGATCCTACTGTACGAGTCACAAATGCGTAACAAGGCCGGTATCCCCACCTTGGGGTCCGTTAGATACAGTAACATATCGTCTGCGTATAGGGACAGACGGTCTTCCCAACCTCCGGACCCTGGTATTCCCTTGAGGAGGGGGGAGGCTCGTATGTGAGTCGCCAGGGGTTCCAAGGAGATGGCAAACAACAGGGGTGACAGAGGGCATCCCTGCCGCGTGCCCCGCCCCAGCTGGAAAGTGCGGGAAATGTGGCCATTCGCCACCACCTGAGCCACTGGGGCTGTGTACAGCAGTTTGACCCATGCTAAAAAGCGGGGCCCGAACCCCATACGTGTCAGTGTTTCGAAGAGGTACTCCACTCCACCAGGTCAAACGCCATTTTGGCGTCAAGTGCCAGGATTACTGCCGGCGTGTGGATGTCGTCGGCTCTGGCTAGTATACCATGCAGCCGCCGCAAATTCATCGCTGTGTTCCTGTGTGGCATAAATCCAGACTGATCCGGGTGTATAACCGAGGACAGATGGGGCAAGATTCTCAGTGCCAGCAGCTTGGCCAAGATTTTCACTTCCGCATTCAATAAGGAAATGGGTCGATAGGAGGTGCATTCCTCCGGGGGCTTACCCGGCTTGAGGATCGGTATTATAGTAGCCGTACGTTGGTCCGGTGGGAGGGTACCCTTCTCCAAACAGTCCTCGAACATCTCTAACAGATACTCGCCGAGGGTGTCCGGCATCATCTGATACCACTCTATGGGTATCCCATTTGGCCCCAATGCCTTGCCCGGGTTTAGCGCCTTAATGGCCAGCTGGATTTCATCGGCTGTGATGTCCGCCTCCAGCTCGCACGATGCCTCCGGTGAAAGGGTTCGAATGGCGATCGGTGCCAAGAGCGTCTGGGCACACTCAGGTGTTATTACGCGAGCCGGGGTGTATACTTGTTCAAAATGGGACGCAAGCAGTTCTGTTATTCGCCTCGGATCAGCGTGCGCCTCTCCCTGTTCATCTTTTAGACATTGGATCCCCCTGGAGTTGCCCTCCCGTTTATCGAGCCACGCCAGCATTTTCCCTGCTTTATCCCCCACTTCATAAATCCTGTTCTGGGTTTCGGTTATGTGCCCCTTGACTACCAACCGCAGGTGATCATTGTACAGCTGTTGCTGGAGAGCGAGTGCGTGCATGGCGGCGGGGGAGGGCTGTGACTCATGTGCCGCGGTACATTCCCTCAACTTAATCTCTAGGTCGGCTAGTTCTTGAGACTGTCTTTTCTTATGACCAGTTATGGTGTTAATGGCGTGGCCCCGCAGAACCGTTTTGTAGGCCTCCCAGAGCGTCGTCGGGGAGCGTACCGAATGGGCATTTTCAAGAAAGTAGTGCTTCGTGGCGCGTTTGAGTTCCTTGCGGACCTGTGGAATTTTGAAATATGATGCGTGCATGGGGTAAATGCGCTTACGTGCCCTTGTCTGTAAGGAAATCGTCAGTGTGAGCGGTGAGTGGTCAGAAATACAACGAGGGTGAATTACCAGGGTCTCCACATGACTAAGGGCCTCCCCTAGCGACAGGAAATAGTCGATACGGGACAGGCTCCCATGCACCGCGGAGTGAAATGTGTAGTGTGTCGTGTTCGGGTGTAAGTGTCTCCAGATGTCTGTCATGCCCATGGCCGCGGCAAATCGCCGAAAGTATGTTTCCCCCCCAGTCTGGGCGGGGGATGGGTGTTTATCTAGTTGTGGGTCCAAGACCGCGTTGAAATCCCCCCCTATAATGGCCTCACCCTCGGGGAGAGTTAAAAGGAAGTCTCCTAGTCTTGGGAGGTGAACCGAGTGTAAAGCCGGTGGGATATACACTGATATCAAATTAAAGAGTTTCCCTTCCCATTGTCCCTGCACGGCCGCAAAGCAGCCCTGGTCATCAGTCTTAATTGCTAGGGGGATGAAACGCGAGTTCTTCTGTATTAGAACGCCGGTCCCCCTGGAGCCGGACGAGAAAGCCGAGTGGGCCCACATTTTGTAGCCTCGTCTATCTAAGGCCTTCGTAGCTCCCCCCACCAGGTGTGTCTCTTGCAACAGGGCCACAGCAGGACGCAGGCGCTTAATAGCAGTTAAGACCAATCCCCGCTTGACCTTGTCCCCCAAGCCCCTTACATTCCAAGAAACCAGGGTCAAAGGTGGGCAGTGCGTATCCGAGGGAGTCACCCCCTCCGCAGGTAAGAAATCGTTAGCCATCTAGTGGCAATGAGGTACATGATGTATTGCCCCAAAAAAGTGGCCGGTCTAGCGGCTGTGTCATTGCGCAGCCAAGTGTTAGCTGCATCATGGGGGCATAAAGTCATTGTCCGTTCCCAATAAAGTGTTCCGATTCTTGTAAATACTGAAACAATGCCCTCGACCCTTTGTGCACATTCCCAACAAAAACAGTTCAAAACAAACCCCCCTGCTTAACGGACCTATAACTGCCCGCCACCCCAACTGAGCAGAGTGCTTTACCCCTCCCAAAACCAGAGTACTTGCGTGTAGGGGGGAGAGCGTCTCCCCGGGCAGGCGGCCTCCCTGAAGGCTTTCGGGGCAGCCATGCCAGCGTCAACTTGCAGCCTTGAAAGAGATAAGTCTGTACGGCGGTTGGTGATTGCTTAGAGCGTAGAGGCCGTGGTCAGGGTCATTCTTCCTCGCCACCCCCTTCAATGCCATGGGAGGGCGAGTGGTCTGCTCCCTCCGCTCGTCCCGACGTTTGCGAGCCATGTCTGCTGCCTCCTCCACGGTCCCGATCCGGTTCGTGTGTTTTGCGCCGTCGACCAACGGTGTGCCAACCCTCCAGCCAGTCCCGGGCTGCATCCGGAGAGTCGAAGATCCACACTTTTTTGTCCGCTACCACCCGCAGCTTTGCCGGGAAGATCATCGAATATGGCAGTTCTTTGTCTCTCAAGGTCTTCTTTACCTCCAGGAATGTTCTCCGTCTCCTGGCCACCTCCGCCGTGTAGTCCGGGAAGAAAGCAATTTTGGAGTTCTGAATTTGGATGGACGGTGACACTCTTGCGGCTTGGAGAATGGCATCTCGATCCCGGAAATTAAACAATCTGGCCAGTATCGGTCGCGGTGAGGCCCCCGACTTGGGCTTTCCTCCCGGGACGCGGTGCGCCCTTTCGACGGAGAAGAAGTTCGAGAG
Organism: Lissotriton helveticus; assembly: GCF_964261635.1. NCBI lineage: Eukaryota > Metazoa > Chordata > Amphibia > Caudata > Salamandridae > Lissotriton > Lissotriton helveticus. The sequence goes on along the minus strand of NC_136072.1, from coordinate 1,070,359,683 downwards.
TCCCTTGGGCTTGAGCCGCGTTTTGATCAAGTCCTCCACGTATAGGTCCAGTGCCCCCGTGTCTTCTGACTCCGGCACACCTAAAATTCGGACATTGTTGCGTCGGGAGCGCCCTTCCTGGTCATCCATTTTGTCCCGAAGCAGTTTGTTATCGGTTTGCAGGCGTTCTACTGCTGTTTGCAATTCGGATACGTCCTCCACCAGCGATTTAGTGACCACCTCGACCTGCTTGACCCTCTCATTCATCTTTTGGAGATCCGCTCTAATCAGGGTGACTTCCGTCGCCGTGGCACCCACCGTTGTCTGCACCTGGGCCAGAGCTGCCAGGACATCCTCAAGCGTGGCTTTCCTCGCCCCCTCAGGTTCTGCCGTTTTTCCAGTGGTCTTGCGTGGGTCGTGTGGCGGCGAGTGCCTCTCATACGCGAATTTGTCCAACTTGGCCTGGGTCGCGTTGCTCCTGGGGCCCCTTTGGGATATGGCGTCGCCGGGAAGTGGACTGCCAGCTGGAGAGAATGATCGTGCGTGGGTCGCGCAGGGCCGCCTCCTTGCACTCCTGCGGCGGGCCGTGACTGCTTATCTGGTCACTGCGATGGGGGACGGCGTTTCCTCACTGGTATGTAGCGGTCCAGCGCTCTCCCACAGATTGCGACTAAGCCAGGGGTCAGGCCGCCCCCCAGCAAGGAGCCCAAAGGAAAGTTTGGCGGTGCGCTGTGAGGTATGACCCACACCGGCCGGGGTAGCCACAGTATGCCTCTCCTCGGTGTCTCCCCGGTATATGCGCTGTCCACGCCCTATCTCCTCTTGTGGCTCAGCGTGCGAATGGCCCCCGATGTTCCCGGACAGAAGTCCGTCGCGCCTACCTCCCGACGACCGCAGTGGCCGCCGAGGGATGCCGCCGGTCGCCGTGTGCCTGTGACGGCCGCTGCCGGTGCTCTGCGTAGTCCTTCTGCGTGGCCGGGCAATGGCGGTCGTAGGCCGAGTTTACGCCACCCCTGTCACGCCGTTGGCGGATGCTTGCAGGTCCAGGGGGCGCCGACTGGTAGTGTGGACGAGTGCCCAAGTGCTCGGGTCGACGGGAGGGGGGCCTCACGGAGGGTTCAGGGTGATACGCCCGTTTCACCGGCGCTTCCTGCCACTCACCCCCGCCCTCGGGTCACTTCCGGCTGGATGCAGTCGCGCCGACAGTCCGTGGCTCCGCTTCGGCAATTAGGCCCTGCCCCTCCTCAGCCACTCGACCTCAGGATCCTGCCCGTTCGAGCCGCCGCCGTTCCCGGAAATTTCAGCGAAGCTCGCCGCATGGACGCTGGGTCCGGTCCGCCCCTTTCCGCCAATAAATATCAGGATTCTGCTACGGATGTGCGCGGAAAGCCGCCTTCGCCCAGGAGCCTCCCTAAGCTGCGGCCGCCATCGTCGGCTGCTAGCCACGCCCCCTAGCCTAGCATTCTTGATGTCATTAGAGATCCTCGATTTAACAGCTACTATTAATTTGCTCTGTGCTGCCCTACAACTCTTATTGTACCACCTTTTGCAAACTTTAACTTCCTTAATGTTCGGTGGCTTTGTAAGCAAACCTTTTAGTTCCATGAAGCACTTTTCGTGTAGGTTAATAATTGGAGAGTCGGCCCCACTAGGGGAGGGTAGATCCACCATCTTACCCATTGTTCTTAATACTACCGCCTCTATTTCTTTAATGAGCAGATGATCTGCTAAGACCCTAGGCCATTTAACCCGTCTTCTATTATTACACAAAATGATCTCAGACGTCGAGCAAGTTGTTACAGGTTGTCCATCACCCAATCCGGGTACCCTAAGGCCCAATGAGAGGGGGTTATGATCGCTCTCTGGCCTTACCACTACCTCCATATCCATCACAAATGGCCAAAAATCTACTTTTACTAGTATGGAGTCGATTCGACTCACACTAGACCCATTGTCGAAGGTTGGATTACCAGACTTATAAGAAGGAGTGCGGCCGTTCGCTGCCCTCAACCCCCACTCCATACAAAATCCCAACCAGTGTAGGGCCGCCTCAGTTCCCCTAACACCCTTGTCTATGGTTAGAGGGGGAATGTTCCAGACAATGTCCTCATCAGCTCCCGCGTCTTCAGCCAGACTAAGAATGGGTTCGAATGAACAGTTCAAATCCCCTGCCACTAGGATAAAACTGTCACGGCTTAAATTCCTAAGAAGCCAATCTAGGTCATTCAAAACAGGTTGTTTGCGGCCACCTTGGTTGCCTCGAGCATAGATGTTTATTAATACCATACTCTCATTATTGCCCTTACTAAGGTTAATACACAGTAAGTCTTTGTTATCTACCTTGATTTCCGTAGAATGGTATCCCAAGGAGTCTCTAATCCACACCACCAAGCCTCCGGAGGCTCTACCCTTAGGGCCCTGTATAGCAGGCTTAAAGTAGTTCAGGTATCCTGCTCTAAAAAGGGGAACAGTTGCCCACGTTTCCTGGAAAATAACAATGTCATAAGAGTCGATAAAATCGACCCAATCATCATTATCCAAACGGCCCCTTAACCCAGCTATGTTCCAGGAAACCACCTTAAGCGGTCCCACTAGATCTCTGATAGGTATTACCTCTAGTAGGCTTACATCTTCCACCCTGGTCTCAATGAAACTGATTTTAGGGCGTGGGACAGATTGTGATCGTTCCAAGGGAGCAACACTATCAGCACGTGCTTCAAGTGGAGTAGAGACAATGAGCCTATTTGCAGGGCTTTGGACAAATCGTGAACCTTCTGTAGGAGCAACACTATCTACGCATACTTCTAGAGGGGTAAAGACAGGAATCGCAGGGATAGAGATGGGTTCTGGATTATGAACTGAAACATTAACCCTCCAAAGTCAATCGACCTCATCCAAACAGCCGAACATATTAGAAGTGGGAACCCCTTCCCACCAACCACTTTGACCCTGCCAACCTTCCCTTCGTCCACCCCGCATGGTATTTTGGACTGTGGACCAATTCCCTCCTAAGTTTGAATGTTGCCGTGGGGGATAAAAGAAGGTAAGGGGCTTGACAATAATACCAGAATGATCGCCACGTACATCCCATGAACATAGATGTTGAGCTGTACGTGGATCTGCGAAGGAGACAACAATACAGTCACCCGAGATGGACTTAGATGTGGGGCCTACCCAAGGTACCCTACGAACCATTAAGACGTTACTTCTGAGGTGGGTCGGTAATTGTCTATTTGCATTGAGCCAATAAATAACCTTGTTTTTTAGTGACCAATGGTTCTCTTGAGATTGTGGCTCCAAAACAGGCACGCCAGCCAACACTACAACATAAGGCCTGGCATCTGGTGGTAAATCTATATAGCCCCCACGAAAGTTATGTCTATTTCCATTTCTAATTCCCTGGGAAAATGTACGTGGGTTCACACTCTTATTAGGATGTTGTACAGTGAGCTGAGAACCCAATTTTTTTAGGTACTGTGCCATGTGGAGGGCAGGGGATTGGTACAGTAGATTGAGGACTAATGACTATGGGGTTACAATCCTTTGTGCGGGGTTTGGGTATAGGTTTGGAATTGGGCGGGGGCAGGACTGGTGTAACTACAACTGGGGCCTGTGGGATGCTCTCATCTCCCTGTAGAGTATTTGCCTCCATCTGCTTTAGGCTAAGACTAGCTAGGGTGACAATTGTCTTATCCATTTCTAACAGGTTGTTTTATATACGAGAGAGTCTGAGTTCCAGGGGGGATAACAGCTTTTTCAATGTATCCCATACAATTTTGAGGAAATCTTCGTCACCCCCCTGTTGCTTACCAGACTCACCTAGCGATCCCTCAAGGGCCCCCTCAACGGGATTTGGGAGCGTTTCCCCCGTTATTATATCTAAAACTACACTATCTATACTGATACCATTTTCCACACCGGTTGGGCAGGTGTTAGCCTGCGGAACATCAGTACCAGCTCTATTTAAGGCCAGGAGACGACGGTTATTAAAGAAATGTGCCCTCGCAATTTTGGCCTTTTTCCGGGCATAAACTGATCTAGCGAGGCATTTCCTTATGTGTGCAGCATCTCTTTTATTAACACTTACTAGTTGTTTTGACATCTCAAATTTTTTGGGGATACCTAAGTCTGAGCCAGGGGTTTTTGACAACAAAATCTGAGTGGGTTTAGAAGATATCGACAACGGAATAAATGGTAGCTCCAAGGGGGGGGGTTGATGGAAGGTGATGAATATCCGCCTTTGCTATCAAAGGCCGGGGACCAGACAAGCGTTCGGGAGTTTTTGCGGAGGCAATGTTACCTAAGGATGATTTTTTGGAAAATACTAAGTCTTGGGATAGTCTTCGTGTTGCTTCTAACTCTACTGATACTCTATGTTGCATTTTACTGATTTCGTGATCAATGGCCGAATTAGTCTTGATAATGAAATCATCGAGTGTCCCATTGGGTTTTTGCCCTCCCTTAGCAGTTTTACTACGACTACTCCGTGTACACATGATGAATATGAGGACAGAATACAATTACAAACTGTGAATATACCAGTAATTTAGATAAGGGGGTGGCCCAGTCCAGTCCTCTCTGTCCTCGAACGGCCTCAAACGGCCCGCTCTTAGCCCGGTCTTCGCCCCGAGCTGCGTCCCGCGCTGCGGGAGGATAGACCATAGAAATAGGGAACGTAATGGGCAGGGGGCGGGACAACAGGGAGAGCGGACCGGAAGGTGTCACTCGGTCACGCAGGGACTCCTGGGATATGGAGTCCCCGCAACGCTCGCAGCCCCGCTGTCTGCCTCAGCCCAATACCAGAACTGCTCCCTCTCAGTCTAGCATGCAGCCCCTCTCACTGCTGGCGATGCGGCACCCGCGAAGCGGGTGCGGGGAGGTCCAAAGGGTCCGGTGCAGAAAAGGGCAAGTCCTCCTCCAGCCAGAAAGCTCCTCACGGTAAGAGCTTGGTTTAAAAGCGGTCCCACAAGAAACGAGGCGGTGAGGGATTAAAAAGCCTCCAGTGGGCAGGGGGCGGGACAACAGGGAGAGCGGACCGGAAGGTGTCACTCGGTCACACAGGGACTCCTGGGATATGGAGTCCCCGCAACGCTCGCAGCCCCGCTGTCTGCCTCAGCCCAATACCAGAACTGCTCCCTCTCAGTCTAGCATGCAGCACCTCTCACTGCTGGCGATGCGGCACCCGCGAAGCGGGTGCGGCGAGGTCCAAAGGGTCCGGTGCAGAAAAGGGCAAGTCCTCCTCCAGCCAGAAAGCTCCTCACGGTAAGAGCTTGGTTTAAAAGCGGTCCCACAAGAAACGAGGCGGTGAGGGATTAAAAAGCCTCCAGTGGGCGGGGGGCGGGACAACAGGGAGAGCGGACCGGAAGGTGTCACTCGGTCACGCAGGGACTCCTGGGATATGGAGTCCCCGCAACGCTCGCAGCCCCGCTGTCTGCCTCAGCCCAATACCAGAACTGCTCCCTCTCAGTCTAGCATGCAGCCCCTCTCACTGCTGGCGATGCGGCACCCGCGAAGCGGGTGCGGCGAGGTCCGAAGGGTCCGGTGCAGAAAAGGGCAAGTCCTCCTCCGGCCAGAAAGCTCCTCACGGTAAGAGCTTGGTTTAAAAGCGGTCCCACAAGAAACGAGGCGGTGAGGGATTAAAAAGCCTCCAGTGGGCGGGGGGCGGGACAACAGGGAGAGCGGACCGGAAGGTGTCACTCGGTCACGCAGGGACTCCTGGGATATGGAGTCCCCGCAACGCTCGCAGCCCCGCTGTCTGCCTCAGCCCAATACCAGAACTGCTCCCTCTCAGTCTAGCATGCAGCCCCTCTCACTGCTGGCGATGCGGCACCCGCGAAGCGGGTGCGGCGAGGTCCAAAGGGTCCCGTGCAGAAAAGGGCAAGTCCTCCTCCAGCCAGAAAGCTCCTCACGGTAAGAGCTTGGTTTAAAAGCGGTCCCACAAGAAACGAGGCGGTTAGGGATTAAAAAGCCTCCAGTGGGCGGGGGGCGGAACCACAGGGAGAGCGGACCGGAAGGTGTCACTCGGTTACGCAGGGACTCCTGGGATATGGAGTCCCCGCAACGCTCGCAGCCCCGCTGTCTGCCTCAGCCCAATACCAGAACTGCTCCCTCTCAGTCTAGCATGCAGCCCCTCTCACTGCTGGCGATGCGGCACCCGCGAAGCGGGTGCGGCGAGGTCCAAAGGGTCCGGTGCAGAAAAGGGCAAGTCCTCCTCCAGCCAGAAAGCTCCTCACGGTAAGAGCTTGGTTTAAAAGCGGTCCCACAAGAAACGAGGCGGTGAGGGATTAAAAAGCCTCCAGTGGGCGGGGGGCGGGACAACAGGGAGAGCGGACCGGAAGGTGTCACTCGGTCACGCAGGGACTCCTGGGATATGGAGTCCCCGCAACGCTCGCAGCCCCGCTGTCTGCCTCAGCCCAATACCAGAACTGCTCCCTCTCAGTCTAGCATGCAGCCCCTCTCACTGCTGGCGATGCGGCACCCGCGAAGCGGGTGCGGCGAGGACCAAAGGGTCCGGTGCAGAAAAGGGCAAGTCCTCCTCCAGCCAGAAAGCTCCTCACGGTAAGAGCTTGGTTTAAAAGCGGTCCCTTGAGGCATACTCAGAACAGCAATACATAGTTTACCTCAAGTTCTTGCAATCTCCGTTTCACATCTAAGAATGGTAACCACTGATGCTGCACTGCCAGGGTGTTGCCCGGCAATATCATGATTTCCACCATATAATGGCCTGCCTTCATTGCTCTGTGCAGTATAGTACCCATGTTCCTGTAGATTAAGAGATTGGCTACCTCCAGACTTGGGGATGCACCTGCGGTAAGAGGCCTTGCCGGCACTGTGTGCGCTTTTCAAGGCAAAGAGGCTTGAAAGCCCCCAGGGTGCCACTGACTGTCTCAGCAATTCCTCTAGATCAGGGGCCTCCAACTTTTTCAGTTGTAAGAGCTTCTTATGTTTAATTACAATCCTTTCATATGGCTAACAGACAAGAATACATTAGTGATCACCACAGTCCAGGGTTACTAGCAGTAATATAAGAAGCATTTGCAATGCAATAGGTCTCGCATTAGGAAATTTTGAGCTATTGGTATTGTAAATGGCATATTTTTTCATTTCTGTGTTGGTTTTGAAAATAGCTAAATTAATAGCTTTGTCATTTACAATACCAATAGTTTTAACTTTCGCAAATGTGACACATATAGCATTTGTAATGCAATATGTATTGTATTTACGTGACTTAAATGTATTGCTATTACAAATGACAATGGCTTTTAATTTTTTTAAAATAATTAATACTTAAATAAAAGTTATTGTAATTTATAATAGCAATAGCTTAAACTTTTGTAAATAACGTTTGTGAAGATTGTGTTCAGTGTATTTTATTCTGACGAAAATCCGAGAACAGAAGTGAAATTTTAACATCTTTCTGTGACATTTGTAATAAAGCTTGAAACATTGAGAGAACATATTTGAACCAGTTGTTGTTGAATGGTTGTACAGATTGATGCTGTGATGGCGCAGAGTGATGTTGTGGTGGCGACGATTGATGTTGTGGCGTTCAGTGATGTTGTGGTAGCGCATAGTGATGTTGTGGGCCCCTGAGTGATGCTGTGGTGGTGCTGAGTGGTGCTGAGTGATGCTGTGAGGGTGCTGAGTGGTGCTATGATGGTGCTGAGTGATGCTGTGGTGGTGCTGAGTGATGCTGTGGTGGTGGTGAGTGGTGCTGTGGTGGTGCTGTGGTGGTGCTGAGTGGTGCTGAGTGATAATGTGGTGGTGCTGAGGGATAATGTGGTGGTGCTGAGTGGTGCTGTGGTGGTGCTGAGTGACGCTGTGGTGGTGCTGAGTGGTGCTGAGTGATAATGTGGTGGTGCTGAGTGATAATGTGGTGGTGCTGAGTGAAAATGTGGTGGTGCTTAGTGATGCTGGGGTAGCGCTGAGTGATAACGTGGTGGTGCTGAGTGACAATGTTTGTACGGAGCAACAATTATAAGATAGTGAGAGAGACAAGAAAAATACTAGCTATTTACAGTGAAAAGTACAGACCTAGTAGATTAATAAGCAGAGTAAGCAGGAGGTACTGCAGCACATGTCTGTGAGCGACAAGCAGCGGCGTACACCAAGAAATTTTAAATCGCGCTTACAAGTATTTTTTAAACATACTATAGTGTAACATTTATGACATCTTTGTTATCACCGAAAATGTCCCTTACCTGAGTCACCAGCAATGAACAGTCGCTTTTGTAAAACCAACCTCATCCAACGGTAAAAAAAGGAAATATTTTGCTTTAGTAGTTTGCAGGTTTAAAGAGGAACCGGAGTAGAAAATTCCCAAAAGAGTAAACACAAAGTCGGCAATGAAATAGAGTCACTAGCAATGAACTGGCACTTTTGTAAATCCTACGGTTAGAACAAGACTCAGAGATTGAGTTGTTATTTTGTGGGATGAAGCCAATCCAAAGTCAATGGATAAAATTGGAAGGAAGAGTCATCAGGACCCAGGAGAAGGATCTCAATTAGAAGCAGGGCCTAGGAATAGGACCTCTTTCTTTGGACCACTGAACCAGGGCTAATGAAGCAGTATCCATCTTATAGCTTAGGTGTGGTCTTGTGCAATCTACTAGTTGCCTCCCGTACCAGGGCTTTGTCTCTGGAACCCTCCCTAAAAGCTTCAGTGCCAGAGGCAGATTGACCCAAGACTGGTTAAGAATATGACAAACATGAGGCTGAAGAATGGCTCAAGCGAAATTCATTGGTACTGTTGGGGTACTGAGGAGGATGATTGTTGTGAGAAATAAAATTATTTTGCTGCATATTTTGGGAGGGATTGCTAGTGTCAGAGATGCAGGACTGAGTGTAAGCATACAGCAACTGCAGTGGGTGAGGTAATTTGTGTTTTTTACACCATCCAAACTGCTTTATTTCCAGTATTGCCACTGAGATCGTTCTGTAAGTTGCAATTTTTAACAACCTATTTTTGAGAGTATTGGACAATTTGACCTTCTGTATCATTAAATGAACAATGTGGGCAACGCTGCGTGTGTACCATTTTATATTTGGTCTAGGAGATGCAAAGGTGTGCACTTGGGATGTGGTGAAATTTAAGGCTGGAGATGTTTTGCATGAGAGCATCAGCATTGATGGTATTTTCCTTTTGGCCCACAGTGAGGCGGGCCTCACAGAGTTAGGGTTGGCCTCATTGCCGCGTGCACCATGAATGTTGAAAACGAGAACATGGACAGACCATGCGAAGAGCTGCCAGTCCCAGAGGCGAAGATTGGGTATCTTGAATTCTGAGATGTCAGGGCCCTTCCACTTCACTGGTGAACGTATTGACCACTTGAGTAAATCTAAAGGTGCTGTCATATCTTTGTTTGCCTCTTGTGTGTCAGGTCAGGTGATGAGTTTGCTGAGCAGGGACAGCAGAATGAGATCATCTGCTAGGCTGCCAGGGTTAGAGGTAAAAGGTTAATGCGTTTTCGTTGAAGGATTATAGACTGACTTACAGGTGACAGATTTTACCAGAAGGTGTCATGTAAACTGTGCATCATCTTTCAGCCGAACTGGGTAAGATTAAGCTTTTTTTCTATATTTTTTTAGGAGGATATTCTAGTTAAAAAGTGGTAGCGCTGAGAGTATAGAACCAGATGTGGTTAGCCAGGAGTCACTGAGGAGTAAATAGCTAAAGCTGCTATCATAGTTAAGGTTGTGAATCCTTGTGACATGTTGGCAATACCCATACAGTGAAGAGTCCACCTCTGATGAAAAGCCCAGAATTGCATGTGATAAGCGCTGTCAATGGTAGATTCAGCAAAGATTGAGCAGAAGCATGTGAGACTGTGGGTCGAACAAATGGGGCTTCTGCTGGGATTGTTGTGCCTACTCCAACCTTTGTGACCACTTGTGGAAATAGGAGCGCAATTTCCCTCTCATGGTAAATAGGACACAACCATTTTGATTAGGCACTTGTCAGGTTTTCTTGTGCTATCTACTGGTAAAGAGTGAGAAGTATGAGTGTATGGGGGAAGGGAGGTGCGCGTGGCTGCAGCGAGAATATCTATAGAGAGAGAGAGTTTTCCCTAATAAACCCAGAAAAGACCGGGAAATGTCACAACCAAAAAAAGAATTCCTTTCTGTGTGTTACAAATTCAGGTATTGGTGTGTTTCATAAGCACCAACATAAGTTTTGCCCAATTTCAGCCACAGGTTCCCAGTATATTGACTAAAAATCAAAACATAAAATTATCTGTAACTATGTATTTTTATTATTTTTTTATATATAAATATATAAAATAGTTTTTCGTATACTTAATATAAGCAATTTATTAAAAAACAAAATCATGTGGCTTTTTCAAAACAACATTTTACACATATTTTCCAAGTTTCATCATAACTCGATACATAATTCACAATTCATTATACAAAACAATCAATTAATACAGTTTAAAAATCCGTGTGTCGACGCGTTTCGGTGCTTCGTTGTTTAGAACACCTTCCTCAGGACAATTTTAAAAACATCTTCTTTATATATAGCAATTTTACTTTGCGGTACCAGATTTATTGCGGGGGTTGTAATGAGTATTGAGCCTCCGTTTTCACTCTGTTATAGCTTCAGAGAATTTGTACTTGGTGTGAAAACACCACACTCCGTGGCCAGGGCTGTACTTTCACAGATATTTAAATTTGTTGCTTCCTTTTTTGACTTGGCCAATCGGATACCTTGGTTCCTCATGGGTTTTCACAGCGATCCTTCCTCTTTATTATTTGAGGGGATCAACAGCGTCTCTAGTGAAAATGAAACGCTCCGCCTGCCCGGTCTCCTTGGTTGCCAGCAAATTGCGATTCCTTAAATGAGATGTCGAAAGCACCCAACTTGTGCGATTTCTCCTTAAGAAATCGCAAATTACTACCAACTTCAAGGTGGCGATAATTTGCGATTCTTTGAAAAATGCTCTTTTTGGCATTTTTCAAAGTGCAATGTGGCGCGCATACATGCCCTTGGGGCATGTATGTGCGCCACATGTGCACACACGCTCATTTCATGGGTGCAACAGGGTGTCCTTATGACACTCTTGAACCCTTGAAATTGCATTTGCAATTTGCGAGTACCTAATGGGTACTCGCAAATTGCGAATGTCTTCCCATTCAAATGGCCCATAGGAATGAATGGGAAGGGATTCCTTTATTGCGATTTGTAATTTGCAAATGGCAATTAAGGAATGCCAAGGAATCGCAAAATATTTGCACATTTTTTATTATATCCCGTTTTGCGATTCTCAAATAGCGATTCTCTAAAAATCGCTATTTGAGAATCGCAGTAACGGTATTTGATACATATGCCCCACCTTCCCTTTCATTCCTATGGGCTAGGAGGCTCATAGGAATGAATGGGAAGACATTCTCAATTTGCGATTACCAATTAGAGAATCACAAATTGAGAATGCAATTTCAAGGTTGCAAGTGTGCCAAAAGGACACCCTGTTGCACTCCTGAAATATCATGTGTGCTCATTTTGCGCACATACAGGCCCTAAGAGCATGTATGTGCGACATATGGCAATTTCAAAAAATCAAAAAAGTGCTTTTTTTTAAAGATAATCGCCAGTTACCACCAACTTGAAGTTAGTGGTAATTTGCAATTCCTTAAGGCCAAATAGCAAATTTCTAGTGCTTCCAGAATTGCATTTAAGGAATCGCAATGTGCAATTCCTTAATTGCATTCGCAAAATAGAGAATCGCAAATTTTGCAATTCTCTATTTTGCGATGGCCTTTTGGAATGATACATCCCAAAAGGCTTTTTCCAATTCGCAAACAAGCCGATTCTGAGAATCTGCCCGTTTGCAAACGGGTAAAAGACTTGCTACATGTGGCCCTCTCTATTTTGCGATAGCCTTTTGGGATGATACATCTAAAAAGGCTATTTCCAATTTGCAAATGGGCCAATTCTGAGAAGCTGCCCGTTTGCAAACGGGAAAAAGGCCTGATACATATGGCCCTAGGTCAACAGTAGATGGCCCTTGTCTAAATCCTCCTTGAATTGGGGTAAGTATAATTTGTGATTGCACCCAACCTTGGAGATGAATTTCGAATTTAATTGTCAATGTCAATAAGACTTAAAAGTCTGTACGATTTTGGAAGATCTTGGAGCCTTTGTGTAGAGTGCAATTAGAAGGCTGTCAGCCACGATGAGAGGGTATACCTAGTGTACAGTGCTCTTTACCAATATTGGCATCAGCCATTGTGATAAATATTTAAATGCTTTAGGGATATCATATTTAAAAGGGGTCATGCCCAAAGTTCTTCTTCCATTATCGAATTATACTTGGACCAGTCTTCCAAGCCTTCGCCTGTATTTGTATCATTTAGTCTTTGTGAGCGTGTTGAAATGGCCCTTGATATTAGTTATGTTAAATATTTCCCAGGCTTACTGCGTTAAATGCGCCTGAAAAGAAACCCACCCAGGTGTCTTCAGAAATGTTCGCCTCCTAAGTGTTCTTTTTGCCACCCAGCTACTCAGCTGTTTTCCTTCCAATATGACTGCGTGCCTTCCGCCTCTACTTCACACTCTAGGGCTTTCCATTTCTCTTGCAGGTATGCCTCTTTTTGTTCTCAATAAAGGCATTGTGTTTCTTGAACTCTCGGTGCCCTTCAGGTTTCCACCTACGGAGACTGAGTATTTGAAGTCTGGCATAAGACAAAACGATTTGATTTTTACTAAGATTATATGCATAATATATTTAGTTAAAGGGGCTTTCAGCCAGCTCTTTTCATTCATTGGTCTTTTGTTGCGTCACTCACATTTTGATTCCTCCCACTGCAGCATACAGCATAGGACAATGGGTCTGCCTACGTTAGCCAGAGGCTAACTTCACTTCGAATGACTGCATTTTGCTATTCACCACGGTCACATCCTCTCACAAGGGAGTTCCCCTCATTGCCAGTGTTCTTGTCTTTACTTTATTATTATTATTATTGTTATTACTTTAGCGTTGCCTTTTAATGTGAGCACAGGCCATATTTCACCTTTATCAGTTCCTGTCTCCTGCTAATGCTGTTATGAATTCCTTTTGAAGTGGCCTTTGTTTATCTGACTCCTACTATTTTCACAGCACACCTAATCGTGCCCATTTCAATCTGTTCCATATAAAGGTATCCTCTTTTTGGGATGCATGCATTAGATTGCTTTTAAAACTGCACTCCTGTTTGTCATGCTGCTATGTATTTTCATTGAGGACTAAGCTTATACTTGTAAACCCATTTAGCCTGTATGGCATAGCTCTCAGTTCTCTTCTATGTCATACTTATGTAGACATTTAACGAATGTATCAATTGAAGTTGTGCCATTTATTCCAATTATCTATCTAGTTAGCTATCTATCTGTTTATCTATCTATCTATTGTTGCTAATCTATCTGTCTAGCTGTTGTTGAAAATCTATCTAATCTGCCTATGCATATCTATCTATCTATCTACACACACAAATCCCTCGATCAGTCTTTTTACCCTCTTGGTTTATGTATCTGTTCAACCCTATCTGTCTATTTGTATAATAGATGTACAAAAACATTTTTAAAAAAGCATTTGCAAAGGCAAGAGTCTGACAGCCTGCACTAGAGTGATTAACTTTTCTTTATCTGGAGTTAGCCAAGACCTTTTGATATTTTACAAAGTTTATGTATATAGCTCCGTTAGTTTTACGGGTTTTCAGTCAGACTTAATCCATTAGTCCATGGTGTCATTCAAATTTTTTCTTTCACCCACCCACTTCCATCCATGCATCATAGGACAATGGGTCAGCCCACATTAGCCATTTTCTTTAATTCACTGTGAATTACGGCATGCTGTCAGAAGGAGCACATCCATACACAAAGTAGTTCATTTCAGTGCCTGAGACTAGTATGATACTGTGTGCTATTTTTAGACCAATAGAATATTTTTGCTTTAGCCAATTTTTTTAAAGCACTGCTGCTTACAAACAAAAAATATGAAAAAACAAAATAAGAATGACCAAAGCCAAAAAGCTTGCGGTCAGCACTAGATCTATTGGGTTTGTCAAAGCTTGTCCATGTTTACACTCTTTATCAAAGCACCTTTGTAAACCAGTTCTGGGCATATCATAGATCATCTTGAATGGAAGGTCTGGACGTTAAGAGATTTTCATAATGACCTAGTATGTCTTTCAGGCAACCTTTATTTAGCACTATTGATGTCAGATCCTCTCATTCCTGACGCAAGATCTTGTATTTACTGGCTTACTGCACCAGCCAGTTTCTAGTCCATGAAGTCACTGCTCCCTCGTTGTTGCCTTATATTCCTGAGTATTATCTGTGTTCACATATTTCTGAGTTCCCCACCCCTGGCATTTCATTTAAATATCCAAATGCAGTGCTTTGTCATTGGTCTTCTTTCAGATTAGATCTACCCATACATGACATTCCTCTGCTCTTAGTAGGATGCAGTCTATTCGCGTTGCAGCACCATATGCGATTTAAGAGAGAGTTCGTGGATAATTATCTTTGTAGGTGTTTCTAGCCAACATTAGCCCTTCCCTATCGCAGACGGATTTCAAAAATATTCTTCTTGCATCTGTTTTTATCAAAATCGTGCCACGGAGATGGAATTCACTTGACTTCTTCAGATATATTACATCCTCCCCATTGAAATATGTTCAATGTTCTGGACGTTTTTTTTCTTATTTTCTGGTTCCTATCTTGAGGTGCTACACTTTATTTGTGTTTTGTGTCGACTCTGTCTTTCGCATCCTTTCTCTCTTTTGGGCCAGGTTAGTAAGCGGTGCTGAAATCCCAGGCACATGCTGCCATTTGTTTGAAGGTGTGGTGTCACTTCCATTCCTGTTGCGAGATGCTGAGGATGCACCACACTTTGCCACCTAACACCAATGACTTGACATTTTCAGGATCCAGTCTGGCTCCTGGGTAGTAGGTTCACAGTAAGCAATTTGAAGGACTCTGTCATCTGCATCAGAAAGAACGTTACCAAATGTAAGTAACTTGTTCACCTGGGATTTGTTTTACACTAGAACGAGTACTGGCGTAGAGATGTATAATACGAGTTATCGAAGTTAATTCCTTACATCCTACAATGATAGTTTAAAAAAATATATATAATCACCCAAGAAAGTACTAGCTTGGAACACCTTATTACCTATGCCAGGTATCCATTAAGTTCCTTGGGCCTCATTTATGAGAAATGACGCATCGCTGCGTGAAAGCAGCGATGCGTCACTTCTCAGTGTGCACTCCTTGCGACATACCTGATGCGTCATATTTAATGTATGACACAACTTGTCGCAAGGAGTTACAGATATGTCAGTATTTCTGACGTATCTGTAAGTGCAAAAGTGACGCATTACTGGAGTGTGTCACAAAAGTGACGCAACTCCAGCAATGAATCCTTTCACATGGGGGAAGCCCCATGTGAAAGGGCCTGCGTCAGTCTTACACCTGCTGTGAGGCAGGCGCAAGATTTTAATGCAACAGCGTACTAGAAGTGACGCAGTGAAATTTCATAGATTTCACTGCGTCACTTCTACGAGGCTTTTTGCGGGGGAACGCCCCCCCTGCATACATTATACCTGACATAGGTATAATGTAGCGCACGGGTTTACAAAGTGCTGCATCTGCTTAGATGCGTCACTTTGTAAATAGTGCACAACAGGAGGCATGTTTTACGCTGCCGATGCGTCACAAAAAGTGACGCATCAGAAGGACAAAACTGACGCAAGGCCTTATAAATGAGGCCCCTTATATTTTGTGCTCTGGATGCAAAATATCAGTTTATCCAACCCTGTTAAAAATAAAGCAGCCATGGAAATCTCATGGACAATCTTTGTAATATGCAAGGAACACCTTTTGCTCAAATAGTAAATATGCCTGTTGCAGCAGTCTGACTTCAGCATTTAGGTCACAGATTGGGATAATAGCAGACTGACTCATTTATTCACATGTGCTTTGTACATGGAAAGCGTATCAGATAGCTTCCCTCTGGGGGTAGCTATGTTCGTGCTTTATAAATACAGCCAAAAAGATAACATGCAGAAATTAATAATATATTATATAAAATGTAGCTAGTTATTCAACATTTTTCACTCATTTGAAGGCAGCAGAAATCGTTACACCACATATTAAACCACATGTCAGACCACATGCCAGACCACATATCAATGCATTGTGGCTAATGTTTATTGATATTCAGAAGGTAAATAGACATTTCTTCAAGTTGCTTTGAATTTTGCAGTGATTAAAGATTCAGCAAGGAGTGGAGTGCATGAATGAGGGAGGAAAACCACATGACCCCCCTTGTCTTTTCTGCCACAGCTATCCTGTCCAATCGACTGACCCCCTAAGGTTCCGTACCAACACACTCACAAATTATGAATATTTCACAAACCAGCTACCTCTCCTGTCACTCGTTGGCATTATACTTGTCTCTGACCGAGTACAGCTAGTGGTGCTGGACCAATTTTAAGAGTAGGGATGATGCCATCAATGCAAATCACTGAAGTCATAGGGACTGAGCATCCATGAGTCACTTTAAGAAGAAATCCGGCAAATGAGCCATGCCCCTTCAGTAGAAGAATGGTATGGGTGTGGTTTGTAGTCAGTTGTGTATTTTGGACTACACTGTTGCAAATATATCACTAACGCATGATGTGGTAATTCATTGTCGTTTACAGTGAGCATATTTTCCATTGAAATGGCCACAAAATTCCCACTGACATGCAGTTTTACTGATAAAATTATATAGTGCAAATACTTTAATCTGTGGAAATTTGCACATCACCATGTAAAAGTGTCTTGATTTGTTTTGATACTATTAAAATCTTTGTTTCTATTACACTTCAAAATTACAAAAAAGTGATTCATTTGTGATTTCCCAACTGCCAGTATATTTGAAATATTTGTATAGTTAATTTATAGGTATTTACATTTTGTTGTGTGTTGGGAAAATGACTTCTTACAGCCTTTCCTTTCACACTCCCTGTACCTTACTTAGCAAGATTGTCTGAGTTCACTTTTAAATCTCCTTTGCAGGCAGAGAAAGAAAAGTAAACACCTCCCTATTAAAAGAATAAGCAGCAATTTGCCAAGAGACATAGCCTGACATCTTTTACCTCTGTCTTAAACGCACAGCAACAGTGCCCAAAACAAAATGTAAAGGCATTTTTATTGCTCATTTACCTTCTGAATTCCAATAGGTTATTTAGGGGTTGCTGCTGCTGCACCACCACTAAGCTTGGGCTATAGAACTACTACGGGCCCTATTCACAGAACTAACTTAAGACAAAATCCTAAACTTACTACCATTTTGGTATTCACAGAAGGCACTTACTCATTTTGGTATTCACAGAAGGCACTTATTCATTTTGGTATTCATTGATGAGTAAGTCCCTTCTGTGAATACTAAAATGTGTAACTTACTCATTTTGAGTAACTTACTCATTTTGGTATTCACAGAAGGCACTTACTCATTGATGATTAAGTGCGTTCTGCGAATACCAACATGAGTAAGTGCCTTCTGTGAATACCAAAATGGTAGTAAGTTTTGGATTTTGTCTTAAGTTAGTTCTGTGAATCGGGCCCTACATACGTACATACATTAATATCTCCTGTGAATGTGAAAACCCTCCACTTAGACCTCCGCCCCAAAGTGCAAGGGCCTCGAATTGCAAGCCCTTAATGCATTCTGTTTTACAATGCATCCAAGAGTCACTCTGTTCGATAAAGGTATTTGGATTCCTTCTAAATATCAGCTCTTACCTTTTCCGAAACGTTTTGCATATTCTTTTTGCATCTTTTTGCCTTTATTGTAAATTACTACATTATATCCCCTGTTTTGATGCGTGTCAGTTCACCAAATGCCAACATGTGAGTCCACCTGTGAAGTGCAAAGCCCTGGGCCTCAACATCTCTCCTGCAGTACAGCCCCTTCCATGGCTCACTACTTTCAAGGTAAGGGAGTGGGCATTTTGATCTCTATTATACTTGTTCTCATAGTCCTTCCAGTTTGTTCATTTGAGTCTTTTTTCGCAGGAAATTCTCACACTCTATTTTAGTCCCACGTAGATTATTAAAAGAGAATGGCCTATTTACACATACACACTTGTATGGAAAGCACAGACTTAATTAATTATTTACCCCCAGACTGACCTACTAAAACCCTTCCCTAGAAGAAAACGCTCTCTAATAATTTTATCTTCCTGTCCTGCCCTCACAGAAGGGGTCTTGAGGGTTCATCGACTGCCTCAAACACCTTGAACCCACTCTGATTCAAGTTATAGCGTGCACCTAAACATATGTGCTTGCTCTGATGAGGGCGTGGCCGAACCGAGCTGCAAGACGGCCGCTCGGTAAAGTGGCTCTGCCAGTGGAGCACAACATCCGTCATCTGTCCGACCCCAGGCTACCCATCTTGGCTCCAAACAAGGAGGATCAAGTGAAGAAAATGTTGCAGCACTGTATTTTGTGCGGTGGTGCGTTATAAATTACTGAAAAAAATTACTTTGGGACTCTGCGGCCGGGCCCCAGCCAGGGACCACACTATGGCAACGGAACGTAGAGAAAACAGAGGTGAAAACTCACCGGGTGTGTCAGCAGAGCTCCGGTGCCAATCGATCCTAGACCAGGACTGAGGAACTACAGCAGAGCAATCGCCCGTGCGGATGACCAATGTCCACGAGAGGAGGGCGCCGGAAGCCGGGACCGCCTGTGAGGCCTGCCGGACTGCGGTCGGGTGAGTGATCGCATGTAGTGGCTCCTGCTCACGCTCCTTTGAGGCACCGGGAATAGCTGCGGCAGCCCACAGCAGCGTGAGAACGTGTGGAGTTGAGATGGCCCCGGAGCGTCCCCCACCGGTGCAGAACGAGAGCATCTGATACATGGCCCAGGCTCTGTGTGAGTGTGCTGCCTGAAGCGCGCCTTGGGCCTAGCTGGAATCTGACCTGACCCGCGGCAGGGCCCTGAACAATCCAGGCCCAGAAAAAGCACTGCATTTAACTCACAGCACGCGGAGGCACCCCACAGATGCAATCGGGGCCTCTGACCCATCGGACGACACCGACTTTGAGAAATATTGGGCCTATGGACACATTGCGCAATCCGGAACTGTGAGAGAGTGGGCTGTGCCTGTCTCTGTTCACCGAAGGCATTGGGGGCAGCTGTGGAAGCCCATAACACAAGTAAGGGAGCACGCAACTGAAGCAGCCCCCACAGTGTCCTCCCCTGGTGTGGAAAATTGCCTATTAATAAAGCGGCCCAGGCGCGGAAAGCGACTGGGGCCTGAAGCGAGGCCTGGTACCGGCTGAAGTAGTTCTTGGCCTGCAACAGGGCTCGGGGCTGGATCGGGTCCTGGAGCAGCGCTGCGGCGATCAGCATCCCCACCTGGACAGGCTCTATGAAACATGATCCTTGGAGGCCTAACGCTGAGAAAGAATGGGCCTCCACCACAATAGTCAATCGCCGGCCTCCAGAGGCAGGAGACATCAAAGCGCATTTGGTGATCTGCGGTAAAACATGTACCCCCCCGCTTCTGAGACGTCGCCGTTGAGTCCACAAGTGCACTAGCGCTAGTAATAAACAGGCCTCAAGCGAACAGGTCCTGCTCCACAAGCAGCCAGCGGAGCCCCTGGGGATCGGGGACACGCCTTGGCTGGCAACCTCTAGAGACCCAGCGCGATTCATTCCAGAGTTGCTGTCCTACTTGTTCCTGTCTACTCTTCCTGTGAAGCTGTTACCTGGCGGCTGGCTGTGGCTGTTCACTTTAGTGGCACAGTGATAGCAAGATCCGCAATTCCCTCATGGGGATACTGTGTGAACCGTTGCACCACTGGGAATTGGCACATAACACGAACGCTCATCTTACCCTTAACTATACCTGCACGGGTCGGTGGATCCCCTCACTCTGGCCTACAGCAACACAGAGGGAAGTCACAATGGGAAAAGCGGACAATAAACGAGCCAAAATTACTTTTGAAAAGCACTCTGCCAGGCTACAAGTGGTGAACCTACGCCACTAACGATTGTGCCGGAAACACAGCTAGAACCTGACCAAGAAGATAACATCAGGGCCATTCTGCGCAACTTGAAAGACAGCCTGCGGGCGATAGACTCAAAGCTGGTCTCACCTGCGGTGTGTATGGATCACGTTTCGCAAAAGGTGGAGAAACACGAAAATAAACTCAACATCTTGGAAACTAGAGTCTCCGACTCCGACGATCGCCAGGTAGAGTCACAAGCCAACCTTCTTCGCCTGGACAAAGTGCTTGAAGTGATATGGGTGCGCAATGAGGACCTCGAAGCGAGATCGAGGAGGAACAACGTCCGCATTACAGGCATACCAGAATCTACAAATATACCATACATAAAGAAGTACATCGAAGGCCTCCTGCAAGACCTATTCGGATCTGACTTGTCGGTTATGTTCCTGGTGGAGCACGACCACCACACTCTGGGGCCCAGACCCCCCCCTGGTGCTCAACCCCGTCCGATCCTGTTCTAGGATTGGTCCGTGAACCAGGGGAACTACAACATCAGGGCAACGCCATCGCGTTTTACCCAGACTTCACCCAGGCAGTCCAAGCAGCACGGTGAGACTTTTACAGAAAAAAAACTGCTATAAAAGACGGGCACCAAATATGCAATGTTTTACCCCGCCAAACTCTGTGTGCAGACCGGGGATAAACCCATGATATTTACAGAGGTCAGTGAAGCTCTGAAGTTTGCCAAGCAGCACACAAAGAAGCAACATGATAAAGACCGTGAGAAGGACACGCCATCACAGAGTCAGCTAAGTGATAATGACTAATTACTGTGGCCCACAGGTTGGGTCCTAATGGTGTTATGGTGTATATGGTGTATATATGGAGATATAAACCATTTGTGGGTACTCTTCTTCCTTTTGATTCCGACTGCTAGAATTGTATATTGGTAGTCCTAAACATGCTCGGCCACCCTGTTGCTACATGACAGGGCAGTATGCCAGCGACTCACGCCCCCTCCGGGATGATTCCCTCTAGCCCCATGTTCAGAGGGCGCATGTTTACTGTGGGATGTTCAACTGGGAAAACACAACCTGATTGGGGGGGTTGGTGTGGGTGGGGGAGGGCTGGAAATGTTACTGTTATTTATGGTTTGTCACAGTACATACTGAATTCTCTGTTGCTCGACTTATGCCCAGGGAGTACACCACTCAATTCTTGTAGAGCCATCGCACTTCGGGTAGGCTCCAATTGTTTCTGTAATGTGTTCATATCCATCCGTAAGGGCCCCTCTGGATTGCCTCACTTACGCTGACAAATATTTCTACATGCCCTGTGTATAAGTATCACTTGGTATATACGTGGTCTGAATGACCATACATTGGTACAGTCATATCTTCCCTGAAACGTTGTGGATATTTGACTCCTACATGAGGCCCATCTTAATGAACCCACTCGCACCAGATTAACATCTAACAGATGGAGCAAAGTATATACATCTAGCTACTTGAATTACTCTGGGGGGTGACAACATTGATCAGAAAGGGAGTTCCCTGGCAAATGTCGAAGGTTGTTAGCAACCCAGAAGGTCCATATCTGCTATTACTGGGGAAACTATTTAATCAGCAAGTCGTCATTGCAAACATATATGGTCCCAATGTGGATGATGCCACCTTTTTCCTACAGGTATGGCACCAAATACACTACATGGGGGCCGCTGCGGTACTTTGGGGGGCGATTTTAACATTGTTCTGTCACTAACAGACTTTCACGTACACACCACCCACAAGCTGCAGCAGTCCTCAAAGGGCTAATTTCGGATTACAAACTGATTGATACATGGCGAGTGTTCCATCCCACTGCCCGGGAGGGTACATGTATTACACAACAGCATCACACATGGTCCAGAATAGATTTCTGGCTCACATCTAAGGATCTACACTCCTGGGTCACGGAGGTTACACATCACGCCTGTACACTCTCAGACTATACCCCGGTCACATTAAATCTCTCGGTGCCCAAACCTTACATACAGCCGTTTGCATGGCACTCTCAGACTATACCCCGGTCACATTAACTCTCTCGGTGCCCAAACCATACATACAGCCGTTTGCATGGCGCCTTCCCCCAAATTCGTTGATCTTTAGAGAAGGTATCAGGGCGCACATATCAGAGTACTTCGAACACAACACTGGGTCAGTAGAAACCGCTGGTACTCTTTGGGAGGCGTTCAAGTTGATGATCCAGGGGTCTTGTATAGCTGGTCAATCCGGGGTGCTCCACGACATTCGTGGGAGTCTGGGCAGTCTATAAAAAGAATTGCAAACACTGAAGGCACAATATTTCAACGCACCATCATCCACAACTCTGGGACACATTCGCAGCAAACACACAGAATTTGAAGAAGAGGCAGTCAGGGAGACCATTTTCCTACACAAACATACAACTGCATGCCGATATGGTGAGGGAGACAGGCCGGGCAAGATGCTTGCAAATCTCCTGCGTCCACCTAGAGGCTCCACATTTATAACTGCACTCGACACCCCCTCCGGTGACACTGCACTCAATCCGCCTGACATTCTTGACACCATGAGGACATTTTATTCACAGTTATACTCATCCCGCTCTAGCCCACAAGACTCTGTTTTGGGAGACTATTTTGAATCAAAGAACTCCTGTGGCTCAGTAGGGCACATCAGGAGTATTTGGATGTACCGTTCACAGAAGTAGATGTTTGCCGAGATATTAGTGCCCTGCCAGCAGACAAAAAACCTGGTGCGGATGGGCTCACAGCCAAATTCTATAAAGAATACTCAGAGCTGCTTGCCCCTCACCATTTAGCAGTCTACCAAGAAGCACTGCAGCTGAGAACTCTTCTAGGGTCCATGCGCAAGGCCATTATTATCATGCTATTAAAGCCGGACAAGGACCCTTCCCAATGTGATTCTTATTGCCCATTTTCTTTGATAAATTTTGATGGCAAGATTTTTGCCAAACTCCTGGCCATCAGACTTCAACCACTGCTCCCGCTGATTGTTAGGCCGGATCATTCCCGCTTCGTGCCGGGGAGGTCCACCTCACATAATCTCAGGACGTTATTTGGGCTGTTACATTATCTTGCCCCGCATGTCCCGGCAAATGCGGCACTTCTTAACGCCACCAAGGCGTTTGACTCCTTGGAGTGGGGGTTCTTGTTCCCGCTGTTATATAGGCTGGGGCTGAGCCCGCTCTTTATTCATCAGATCAAGCTTCTTAACACGTTGCCCACCGTGCGTCTGAGTGTCAACAGCTTGGTTTCCAAACCTATATCAATCACAAGGGGCACCAGACAGGGCTGCCCCCTGTTGCCATTATTGTTTGCGATAGCCACAGAGCTCATTTGACAACACCACACAAATAAAGGGATAGGGTTCATGACGAGGGGGCTCACTTTGTCAATGTACGCAGATGACATAACATTGTACATGACGGATCCAAAGGATAATTTTGCGCCCATGACACGAGAACTAGTGAGGTATGGCGGCATGTCCGGCGTGGTAATCAACTGGAGCAAATCCGTAATCATCCCACTCATGCCTGAGACTCAGGCATTCGACACTCACTATCCGATAGCATGGGCAACTGGCCCAACCCGATATCTAGGCATTTGGATAAGTGGCAATCTGCAAGAAATCCGGATGGCAAACTATGGCAGGGTGTAGACTGGATAGAGGACAGAATGAAGAGGTGGAAAATGCTCCCCTCTCCCTAGCCGGCCGCACAGCTGTGGCAATTGTTCAAGCGCCTCCGATTACTCATGATTGAGCTGGTGTGGGCAGGAGGACAACCAAAGATATCCTGGGAGGTCTTAACGCTGCTGGAGGCACAGGGTGGACTGGCTGTCCCTGAATTTGCTCTGTATGCTTACAGTGCCCAAGCACAGTTTTTACACTTTTAGGCGCACCCTACACCTTTCCAGCTGCCCATGACAATTGAAATTCACGGGGCAGCACCTCTTCCACTGACCACAACACTGCAAAGGGCATAGGAGGGGACTATGTAAACGTGCACACATGGACATACTCTATGCTCCCTCCATTCCGTTATTGAATAACCCACTGCCACCCCCACTAATGGAGGCCAAGGCACAGGAGCGTGGGCACATACACAATATCCAGATAGGCCAGGATCTCTACCCAGGAGATAATTTCCTAACGCTGCAACAAATGTGTGGCCCTACACTGCCCTCACCGCCCTCAGAGCTTGACACGCTGCTATACTACCAGATACGCGTCACATGTAGGAGTACATTTAATTTCCAAATACGACCCAACACTTCCGGCACTGGAAAACATACTAACTGTGGAATCAGGACGGAAACTCATCTCTCGTATTTACACCATAACACAAAAAGGCTTTCCCGTCATTGTACCAACATCACGCGGGGCTTGGGGGGAGGACCTTGGGGGGAGTATCACAGATGAGCAGTGGGAATTCGGATGTAGGCAGTTAGAGCAACTGTATCCCAACTATCGCCTCTGGCTCACCCCCTTCAAATATCTCCACCTCCTCTACCGCTCTCCCATACAACTACATAATACGTTCAGATGACAGATGCTGGCGGTGCTTGGTCCCCCTAGCGACCTTCCTACATTTGGCCTGGCAGTGCCCACCCATAGCAAACTTCTGGCTAACAAGACTGCATCACATCAAAAACATAATCGGGCAAGAGCTGCCTTGCACCCCATTGGGGGCACTGTTGGGAGTTATTTCAGGGGTGCCATCGAAGTCTAGGAAGCTTCCGGCAATGCTGTTGTTCTTAGCCAAGAGACAGGTGGCCCTACATTGGGGTGCTGCTGCCACCCCCACTCCCTGACAACAAAAGAGTGGGTCAAGAATGTGGCATACTGTAGGACACAATTGGCGTGCATGATACTGGAAATTTCTGCCGACAAACTCTTGCCCACGAGACATTGGGATCCATTCGTAAGTTGGCTGAGTTCTGCTGCTGCAGATAACCCTTGATACAATTGCTTTTGGGTTGTGTCCCTCTGACTGGCACTGGGGCAATAATTGGGAGTATAAGGTTGTATCGGACAGAAGTATCTGTGGAGACCTATATGTCAAATGTTAATGGAGCTATTGTTTAACAGATTTCTACCTCAGGAGCTGCAGATGCATTTTTATGTTAAATCACTGTATCTCTGTATCCCGTACGGGCCGGCTGGCCCGCCAGTTCGGTATGTACTGCATTTTGTGTTATTGTTTGTTTATTTCATACAAAATGGCAATAAAAATACATTTAAAAAAAATAAAAAATAAAAAAAACATACGTGCTTGCTCTTGTATTCTGCCATATAATTGTTCCTCTATGTATCCTTTTTAAGACTCTTCATGCTAAGAAGTCTTTGATAAGAAAATAACTTTTGCCTATGCCTCCAAATTTTGAATTAAACACTAATCGGTTGAGGATAAACAACACTTTATTAGTTTACCCTGACATTAATTTATGTCGTTGAATTGTAACTCAGTTTACAAAAAATTGTCTTCATTCTACATAAACAGACCTAAGATCACTATCAACTTCATGTCTGGCCATATACAGTTCGAAAAAACAATTTGTGCATATATACAGTGCAAAAAAATCAACAATGAACGTTTTACAGAAAAACTTTTAACCATAGGTGCATGGTCGTGACATGGACAAATTAGTCATGAACATTGTGAGCAAATTAAACATTTCACGAACAAAGGATCACAATCATGGGGAGAGAGAAAGAGAATTTTTTTTCATTTTTTTCAAAATCAACTCCCAAAACCTGAAACAGATTAAATCGTTATTGTTCAGGAAAGTTGCCCATTTTTGCATCAGTAACGTTGACCTAAATGTCAGAAAAAGTGCCGACGCGTTTCGAATCCTGTTATATGGTTTGCAGGATTCTCATCAGGGCGGTGTGATGCAAGTCCATGGGAACTGTTTGTGAAAGGGAAAAGGGCGAATTGTTTAGCAAACGGGGTCCTCTAGCCAATTGTGTTGATAACAAAGAGCGCATATCTAAATGCGGCATACCTTCTATTGTTTTTTGCCCAAAGTTGCTCCTGTTTTGATGAAGGATCGTCTATGCCGTGGGGTTTGGACTGCAACAGAGTAAGGTTTGAATAAGTATCACGGTGGGGTGGGTTTTACTGACAAAAATCGAAGTACGTGAATTAAAGATTACCTTCGATGTTCCTGACCCATCGGCTAGTGTGCCGGTGTCTGGAAACCAATCTGGATGTTGGCTCTTTTACATCTCTGGAAAAAAAGTTTACAGGGGATTGGAATTGGTCCATGCTCGCTCGGCCGTGCACTGAAAATGAGCGCCGGGAATGGCCCATCAATGCTAGAATCACTCAATACCGGAGAAGATTTTCCCGCCTCAGCAGAATCGTTCACAAGTAAGTCCCCATTCCCGGCGCTCATTTTCAGTGCACGGCCGAGCGAGCAGGGACCAATTCCAATCCCCTGTAAACTTTTTTTCCAGAGATGTAAAAGAGCCAACATCCAGATTGGTTTCCAGACACCGGCACACTAGCCGATGGGTCAGGAACATCGAAGGTAATCTTTAATTCACGTACTTCGATTTTTGTCAGTAAAATCCACCCCACCGTGATACTTATTCAAACCTTACTCTGTTGCAGTCCAAACCCCACGGCATAGACGATCCTTCATCAAAACAGGAGCAACTTTGGGCAAAAAACAATAGAAGG
This sequence comes from Lissotriton helveticus, assembly GCF_964261635.1. Classification (NCBI taxonomy): domain Eukaryota; kingdom Metazoa; phylum Chordata; class Amphibia; order Caudata; family Salamandridae; genus Lissotriton; species Lissotriton helveticus. The sequence continues at coordinate 1,070,332,992 of NC_136072.1, read as the reverse complement.
TATGCCGCATTTAGATATGCGCTCTTTGTTATCAACACAATTGGCTAGAGGACCCCGTTTGCTAAACAATTCGCCCTTTTCCCTTTCACAAACAGTTCCCATGGACTTGCATCACACCGCCCTGATGAGAATCCTGCAAACCATATAACAGGATTCGAAACGCGTCGGCACTTTTTCTGACATTCAGGTCAACGTTACTGATGCAAAAATGGGCAACTTTCCTGAACAATAACGATTTAATCTGTTTCAGGTTTTGGGAGTTGATTTTGAAAAAAATGAAAAAAAATTCTCTTTCTCTCTCCCCATGATTGTGATCCTTTGTTCGTGAAATGTTTAATTTGCTCACAATGTTCATGACTAATTTGTCCATGTCACGACCATGCACCTATGGTTAAAAGTTTTTCTGTAAAACGTTCATTGTTGATTTTTTTGCACTGTATATATGCACAAATTGTTTTTTCGAACTGTATATGGCCAGACATGAAGTTGATAGTGATCTTAGGTCTGTTTATGTAGAATGAAGACAATTTTTTGTAAACTGAGTTACAATTCAACGACATAAATTAATGTCAGGGTAAACTAATAAAGTGTTGTTTATCCTCAACCGATTAGTGTTTAATTCAAAATTTGGAGGCATAGGCAAAAGTTCTTTTCTTACAATATTGTGGCCCTGCCTACCCTCCCTCCCACTGGGCCCAGCCACCCTTGTATTTTTCGAAGAAGTCTTTGATGGCATTATTCTCTGATTGATTTTGGGTTCATATCTGAGCGCCCCATACGAGCTGTTAGTGCCCTAGGGCCTAGTCACTCACCCCATCCTTCTGAGCATCTGCTCCTGTTCTGCAGGCTGTCATGTTGGCAGACAGAAGGAGATACAAGATTTATTTTCAAGTGTTGCAGTGCTGCAGCCAGGAAGTAGTGGAAGCACAATCTGAGACTCACCAGAAAAGGTGGAACTATTGAGAGGAGAAAAGCCATTGTGGTCTGGCAATGTCCTCCACCCTGACTTGCGACGGTGTCAAAAAGGTACCTCCAAAGGCAATGCAAAAGAGGCTGGAGGGCCAGACAGGGATCATTTTGGGTGTGAAGCATAGAGGGGAAGTATCTTCTAGTAGGAAACAGACACTTCAACATCACATGACGGAGGCTAAGGCTGTACTGGACAAAGTAATGGCCTTTAAAAATCCTGCAGTTGAAACCAACTCTAAATTGGGTGCTAGAATCAAAGTGCTTAACAACAACAGGAAAGGAGCTACATTTAAAGTTCTGGAAGTGCCATCCATTAAGACACAAAAGACACTTGTGGCTGAGAATAATGTGTTGTGCAACCTCTTGTACGCATAATCCGAATTTGTGGGGCATTTTCTGAAAGAACTTGTAGCTTTTAATGAAAGCACAGAAAACTGCGGAATGATGGAGGTGCTCCATTTTTCAGAAGTGAAGGAGAAAATACTGCAGGAGGTACTCTGGATGAAGAACGTAGCGATGAGGAAGTGCCATCTCCTGCTCTTCCCAAAGCTAAATCTAGACAACCTATCAAGTATTTATGCTAAAACCCTTATGTTCGAGGTTGAACCTACCTGCCGGAGGGAGATCAACACCATATAATTATCAATTTTATTGCTTAAGACCAGTGTGGATTCACTAATCACCTCAAAAACATTGGAGTCCTAAACAAGGTGCACCATAAAGAGGTTGGGTGAGAGATTTAAAAACTGAGCATTTACACAAACCTAACACTAGAATGTACTTTGGAAATCCATTTCTCTGCACACAGATGAACACGCAGTATGATAAAACATAAAGTACTCATCTGTGGCAGTTGCTAGACTTGTGCAAGACACTTCCACTTTGGGTGCAAATAGTACCCCAGCATTTCATGCCCCGCTTTTCTGAGTTCATCTTCATATTCCTGTGGGATTACACTTCCTCGAGTTTTATAAGATGACTAGGGAATGTTTCTCCATTAGAGTCCAATTCTGTTGTTTTTCAATCGGAATTTTATTCCTTCAAACCGTGTCTAGGCCCTCCGGTATCTTTGATAAATTTTCCGGTGCTCAAGCCTCTACTTTTTTAGGTGATCAGTAACACGATAAAACCAGTTACTTCATTGCTTTCTTCACCTGTTTTGCCACATATGACTAAGGGCTTCTACTTTCCTTATTTCTCCTGGAGAAGCATTTGACTGTTTCGCATGTGGATGCTGTTGCTCCCATGTCTCATCCCGTATCATCGCACTAGTAATTTCAGGCTTCAAGAGTAAGCTGTTTGTGCTCATACTTTTCAATACGATTCTTCCACAATTGTGAAATTTGGGCTCTCCGGTGTAATTTTATTTATTTTTGCAATATTATATAGCGCGGACATGGCCCGAAGGCAAATGTGTTTTTGCTTTCGGAGGTAAGATCAAAAGAAATTCCGTCTTAGTTTTGCTGAGTTTTACATGGTGGTTGGTCATCCATTTTGGAATCTTTAAGAGAGTTTTTTAAAGCAAGGCAACATCTACTGGGGAAGAGATTTTTCAGTATATTTGGGTGTCATCTGCATAGAGGTAAAATAGAATCCCAGGTTTTCTGTGAATCACACATAGAGGCTCTAGTTAGAGGTTAAAGAAGGTTAGGGAGAAGGTCGAACCTTGGGGGTCTCCTTGGTGAATGCTGGCTGGTCTCGAGAGTGAGTTTCCCATATTTACAATATGGGAGTGGTTGGATAAGTATAAGGAGAACCAGTTGAGGACAGTGCCTCCACATCCCATGCGATGTTCAAGAGTTCGAAGGGGGCCCAGATTGTTGACAGTGTCGAATTTAGCAGATAAATTCAGGACGACCAGGAGTTGCCAAAGTCAAGGATTCTGAGGGAGTCATTGACTATTTCGTGGACTGCAGTTTCTGTACTGTGACCCTGGTGTAAACCTGATTGGAGAGAGTCTAGGAGGTTGTTTGTTCGTATGTGTGAGGCTAGTTGGAGCACTACGCAACATTCAATGACTGCCTAAAAATAGCAGTGAGGAGACTAGGCAGTAGTTGTTCAGGTTCTCTGAATCAAGAGGTTGTTTTTTTCAAAGATCTGATATTTGACCAATTTTTTGTCATTCTGGGAAGATGCCCTGTTTAAGAGAGGTGTTCACTAAGGTGATCCATATGGGGAGAAGGTGGGTGGCAAGAGATTTGCTGATAGAACCTGGGTTAGCATCCTGATGGTAGTTTGAGGGTTTTACTTTGGTGATTGTTCTTTGTAGGTCTTGTTCAGAAATTGGAGAGAAGGATGACCATACTTGTAGTGCCTTGCATGGTAGATTTTCAACCATTTCAAGGGAGTCATTGCCGGGCAGTGAGATATGGATGTCTCTAACTGTTTTATGAAAGAAATCCATGAAGTTGTTGCAACAGGGCACTGATGACTTAGGAGCCGAAGCAGTGGTGGGCTTAGTAGTCTGTGCAGTGATCTCGATCAGGTGCTACAGCCAGTTCTTTGCCTATTTCACGAGGGTTGGGAATATTTGGCTCTGAGGATTCGGTCTTTGTAATGTTTTCTCAATTTGCAGGTAAGATGGCTTTTTTCTCCATTCTTTCTCGCATTTTCTTATTAGCTTTCTTCATAAAGCTCTTTAGAGAACCCGAGCCTGGAGGGTTTAGATCAAGGTAACTTGCATTTCCGGGGTCCACATTAGTCGATTAGGGATTCCATGCAAGAGCTGTACTTGTCAGTGGCCTCGTTAATATCTATATGAGGTGTAATCAAAATTAGGGCAGGGAGGGCTATGACAGCCATGGCTTCTGTGTCAAGTTTGATGTGTCCCTGAATTATATTTTCTCTTTCTTGGGTTGCCCATATGCTTTGGTATTCAAGCTGATTAGGTAGATTGTAATCTGTCCTCTGGGATAGGGTCATATGTCTTTAGGTTGGAAGAATTGCATTTTATCTGATCCAGAATGACACCTTTGAGATGTGTGGGTTTATGGCAGTGTTGATGAAGATCATTGGCATTGAGAAAGGAGGTGAATGTGTCCACAAAGCTGTTGTCCACGCCTCCTTAGTGGATGTTGAAATCACCAAGTAAGATATTGTTGTTTGAGCTGAGGAGTTGTGAAGTGAAGTAATCCATGTATTCCTCAATTAAGGTGTTGTTTAGACCTGGTGGATGGTAAATCAGATTCAATCTGCGGTTGGAGGTAGTGGAAGTGGACAGTTCAACCGACATGCATTCAAAAGACTGAAATTGAGTCATTGGAAGGGTTTGGCATCTCGGGGAGTTTCGGTGAATGAGTGTGAGATCTCCACCATGTCTATCTTCCGGATCACGATCCAAAATGTGGTTGGGAGGAAGGAGTTCTGTAGTGTGATTAGATGAGACATTGAGGCATGTTTCCGTGAGGATTATGATGTCAAGATTATGAGTCTGGATCGAGTCTGATATCTCTAGACTGTGCTGGACTGCAGACCGACAATTATGTGGCATGCAGATAAAGGAGAAGCTGTTGTCTTTTTGACCTGGTTGTTCCAGGGGTATTTGGAATTTGTTTCAAGTTAAGAGAGGATGAGCGTGCCCTGGGGTGGGTGAGTGAGTTTGAGTGCGATCAGAGACGATGGTGTAACTCGGGCAGCCCCCTGCAAGAAGATAGGACGAGGGGGTAGCGCAATTTGAGACTGTATAACCCTTAGGGAGATAGAGTGGGCCTGAGTTATCTAGGGATGATTGAGTCAAATTGGGACTGGGTAGGTGGCTGTCTCTTAGTATGCTGGAAGGATGTAGGGGGGTTTGCAAGCGGTGATGAGGTTAGCAGTGATAAGACAACAGAGTCACTAAGATTGAGTAGAGGCAATGCGAGGACGTCCATTCTTCAAAAGAGGTGTGCGAACGATGAAAGGAGCGTATTGAACAGAGGACAGTTATGTTCAGTAATTGTGGGAGGATTGGGGTGGGCTGTCAGTGACCAACTCTGAAGGGTTGGGATGCAGCTAAGGAAGGGTGCTGGTTGTTAGTATCTGGTGTTGTGAGAGATTATGGCAAGAGGTGGAGAAGGTAGGGAGGAAGGGGAGATGTATGGGTCGACTGAAGAGATAAAAAGAGGGTGGCAGCAACAATCGGTTTGGAAGATAATGGTTTGAGGGAGTTTGGAGGGGAACGGTGCGGGGATGGTCTGTGGGGTGGGGGATGTTCAAGGTCTGGTATTGGCGGGGATCTATGGTTACAGTGGCTGAGAAACAAAACCTGGCATTTCATTATGCTGCCCTAGGAAACACATTGTGTACACTGGTGATACATGAATTGTGGTTTGCTGTAGGTGAAATGAAGCCTAATTATGTTCTTCCTGTTATTTAACAACACATTTTAAGAGCGGACAGACTGCCACAGCATTATTCTTGTCAAATGTTATGCAGTATGTTTAATTTTATAAAGGGCAAACAAATATAATTCCACACTATTGTTTAACCATATTGTTCTTCCTGAATGTATTAGCTGTATATATTATGCAAATATGATTTTATAACCAGGGCTACTTGATTTATGTGGCAGGGGAGGACAGGATTATGAAGCAGGGTTAACTAAATTATGCGGCAAGAAAAGGCAAATTATGCGACATAATGCTGCACATTTTATGGCAATATTACTTCATTAGTTTTTCAGTTTTACAATTATTACTCTCTGGGAAAATGTAACCCCCTTAATTATTAGCTTCAAATCTAAATACAGCAATCAATAAATGAAAGCTGACCAGTTCATCTTTACAAAGTTCCTTCTAATGCGCACCAACACGTGCGGTAGCGCTTTAAGATAGTTTTGATACATTTGAGTAAGAATTATTCGTTTTAATTTCTGTTGCTTATTGTAGATGCTCTTTCTTATCGTACAGCTCTCTGCAGCTTCGTCAGTCTACTGTGTGATGTGTGTAGAAAACAACCGAAATAAAAAACAATAATTCTAATAAAAAAAATGTTCCATTGCTTAAAATGTAGCTTCTAAATTCGATTCACGTCGCAACTTTCTCTTAACATAATTTCTTTCATTGACTGTAGGACTTTTAAAAAAAAACCTCTAAAGTACCCAGCCACAAACTGCTTGTTGTTCGCTCTTCTTTTTTATATGGAGAGGAAAGTGTGAGGGATCAGTGGTGAAGAACTATTTAATCAACTGAATTGGTCAAATGCTAGGAAGAAAGCACACACTGTGGCTCTCCGTTTCTTTGTACGGATGTCCTGGGCATGATTCTCAAAGGTATTTGTTTCTGTAAGAATTACATGTGCAAAAACCCTTGTTCATGACTGCCAAAAAGTTTTTTTAATTAAAAAAAGTTGATTTTAAAATGGAGTTGCTCACTCAAAGATTTTAAAGCGACTAAATTTACAAAGTAGAGTGGACTTTAAAGGACTGACATTTCTTGTGAAGATTGCGAATAACCACAAGATTGTGGGCATTCATAAACACCTCTCCAACCTCTTCAGGACAAGGTAAAAAAAGACCCCCCAAAACCGTGTGCTATAGGGCATTGGGCTTTTTGATTGGGAAGTATTTTTCCCATAAAGAAAAAAAGAAAAATAGTTGGGAAATATATCTGTTCTTGTGCAGATGTTTTTTTCATGCAAACATATCTGATTGTATGTTTTGTGTATATGCAAAAATGGAAGTCACAGTTGTTTTCCAGGAGTACACCTAGACACTTGCAAGTGCTACAAGTTTCCAGCATAACCTGGAATTCTTTTGGAAAATCCGAAAATGAGTATATCAACACACATGTAAGGATGTACTAATTTCTCTGTGAATTAGGGGCCCCGATTTTTAAAAGGCCCATGTTCTGAACTCCCTTTTTAAAAACATGTTGCTTAGCTAGATGGTTGAAGAATAATTCAAGGTTCTCTCGTATGTCAATTAGCCATGATTTTTAGCTCTTTGTTTCTTCCTAAATCTCTCTAGGTTTAGGAATGTTGTCTCAGCATAAGTCACTGAGATCTTTTAATTGATGTATATCAGTGGTACGCAGAGATATCCAGTGTAGATCCTGGATGGCCCAGTCAGTGGCCATTCTTCAGGATATCTATTGACAGTGCAGATGATTTCTATGCAGCATCATTATGTGTGGATTTATCTTGCATGACTGTCCTCAATGTGTGACAAGCTTCTGGCCCTTCTGGAACTATGTAGAATACCCTGTACAACAGGATATTTTTGATGTTCAAAGCAGGAAACAAAATTTGATCAGTAGGTATTTGAAAATTTTATGTATATAAAATGTAAACATCAGGCTAATATTTGAAATTTCTCCACGACCTCAAAATTATTGATAAGACAATTTCAGACTCATGTTAATAGCTCAAATTTGTCTAGTTCGTGCCTCAAAGTACAGATAGGACAACCCATATTTAGCTTAGTTTAGCAAATTACAACTAACCAAATGGCCTTTTGTTGTAAGAAATTTATTTTCTCATTGCATAAGCAATCGATTGATTTTTTTTTGTTTGTTAGCATTTATTCTAAAGCTAAACATATATTTTGAAAACATCAAAATGTTTTGCATAGTAAAGTGCTGTACTGTTGCCTCTGCCTTCAGTGGAATTGATGTGTATCTCTTTATTGTCTTTCAATACTAGATTAGGTGGATGAGATCATGGCAGCCTCAAACCTGGAAAATCGTTTACACAGCGCACAGAAAAACTTGCTGTTTCTCCAGCAGGAACACGCCAACACACTGAAAGGCTTGCACACTGAGATCCGACGACTTCAACAGCACTGTACAGGTACTGTGGAAAAATATATAAAATATTGATAGTACAGCAGTGCCTGAAGATGCGACACACCGCCGCATCATCTGTAATTCTCTCTCCTGCACTTATGTTTGTGAGAATTACCACATATTTAGTCTTGTAAGCAGCCTTGAGTTATTGGACAGAATTGCCTCTGTGTGACAATTTATACTTCAAATAAAAGCGGGTGTGCACCAGGTACTAACCTATCTATGTACATATGCTTGTTCTGCTTCGGAAGATGATCTAGCTGTAAAGTTTTCGCTACAGTTTGAAGGCTGCCGGGAGTATGATCTTTAGCACCTTCAGACCTTGGTTATTTTAAGTGAATAGCCGCTCCTTGAACAAGTTTTGCATAGCTTGTATACTGTGCTTAGTAGATAATTTTTATTTCTCCATGTTATATTTCTCATGAGAGTCTCACTGTCTGCAAATAGTGAGGTACAGAGTAAACTCTCTCCATAGAGTAAACACTGTTAACAGTACCCACTTTTCTACTCATATCTACTTAATTTCTCCATGTAGGTTTAGTGACTGTCAGGTGTTTGATACAGGTAAAGAGTGTCCATAGTAGGGCATTAGTTATGTAACAGGGCTTGAACATCTGAAGGAACTTGATTGTCCCTTATCAGTTGGATACAGATTGATCACTGTGTGCAGGACAGGTTACCCTTTCATCTGTGGCTCATAGTCAACATGAACTCTACTACTCATGAAGTGTATGTTATAGGTTCAATGTTGCAAAGAACACAAGCTTGCTTTACCTATAGGGGCTGTTTGTATGATATCAGTAAAGACTCTTCATAATATTTTGAGCTATTTTGCACTTACTTTCATAGCTGTAATGGTATACCCATTTAAAGAGCAATGTGTACAAAAAAAGTTTGGATGATGTAATCAGTGATGACATTTGACTTGTCATTGGTGATATCATAAATGCTGTCAAAGAACATGTAATGGGTGATGTCACATGTGAGGTCATAAGTAGTGCATGACAGAAGCGCAAAGTAATAGCTCTGAATTTCTATGTTTTTTTAGTTTAAAACAGAAACTGCTCTGTCCCGGGACATAGCTACTGAGACAGCCCCGGGGATGGTGTCCCCTGGGGCCATTAATGGCTCATGGAGGGGGGAGGGGAGCTGCATTGCCCCTTTTCCTTAAAGTAATTTGTCCGGGAGATGGCCTTCTCTGGGCCTTTGATGGCTCGGGGGCCATCCCTCCCATTGTAGTAGTTTGAGAGGAGGAAAAAAGAGATATCATAGCTTCACCCTGTAGCTGGAATTAAAGGATCAGTTGTATTACAGGCTCAAAATTCAGACAGCTAATTGACGTGTTGTGAGAAACATCTTGAAGAATGACGATTCCCAGGGATGTGCTGAAATCAGAATTAATTTCACTAAAAGAGTTGCACATCTAATACTTGAAAACACGTCTGGCTAATTAAATTATTCACAATAGGGTTAAATTCCATTCAAGTTGTGCATCATAGGACTCATTGAATCATAAGATAGATTGTGAGTGCAAATTGGGCTCATAAATGCTTCTGTATCGTTATGGCCAAATGAGTCAATTATTAGGAGTCTTGGATGCACATGAGGAAGTTGGGATTTCATTTGGAGATGTGCAGCTACCGAAGTGGGGTTAGAGATTTCTCTTTTGACATTGATTTTATTTCTTATTTATTAGTACTGTGATTAACTAAGCCTTTGTGTTATCACAGAAATAGGTTTCAGCTCATTTGATTGAGATTACTGCTGCGCATGAGGTACGTGTGCGTTGGCATTGCCCTATAGCATTGCTATGCTATCAGAGGCACTTACCAAACTCCTTGGCTAATACAGGGCGTCAAACACTCCTGCCCAGTAGACCCCCAGAGGCCACCTAACCTGCAACGAAGAAAGACAGCAACAGCCGCAGCAGTGACCCAGAACTGCGAAACTCAATGAGGAGGAACTCCGATGATAATTAATATTCATTCACACAGAGAAGTGTACCATTATAGTATGTATCAGAGACACTTCCAGTGACCAGCAGCATAGAAGATTGCATGGAACAAGTAGCATGTAATCTATTTTCTGGAATGTCAGTGTGAAACAAAATACATTGTTAGCATTATCTGCAGATCAAAAAGATTATAGAGCATGAGGGATAAAACTGGTTCAATAGCAAAACATTTTCAAATAGAACATTCAGAAAGCCTGTGGTTGCTCACTTATGTAATAGACCAGACCACATAATATGAGCAGGAAGAAATTAGAAAAAAAAAGTTACTTAGAATCCAGGTATATAATATATTCGATTCAACTGAGGGAGATTTCTTAAGCGCATGGCTACCCTACTGGCTTCCCAGCGTTGGGTATGTTATGCTCGGATATGAACTCCTAATCAGTAAGTTTTCAGTTGTTTTCTAAAGCTGAGAAGGTTGTTATTTGATCTGAAAGTGAGAAGCAAAGCATTCCAGAGCTTAGGGGCAAGGAAGGCTACGGAACTTACAACATATCTAGCCTTTTTAAACCCTAGAGATGCAGAGCTGGTATACAGACAAAATATCGAATCAAAAATAATGAATAGCACTAATATTGAAGTCAAAATATAGAATGGACAAAATATCGAATGGACAGAATATAGTCAACAAAAATTTCTAATTTCAGGTAAGTAATTTAATATCGATTTTCATAAATATAGAAAGTCAAAATATCGAAGTATATAATATAGGTATTAAATATATCGAATTTTTAATAATATAGAATTTTTTTAAGTGTTTTGTATGTTAGTATATGTGTGAAAAGTGTATATTTATTTTATAATTTATTTTAAGTAATGAATTTTATGTTATTTAATTTTTGCGTAATTTAATTCTGTAGCGGGTTGTGGGTTTATAGGGGAATAGGGTGGGAAGTAATTTAATTATAATGAATTAAATATTTAAATGTATTTATTGGTATTTATTTTGAATTAATTGTTAGTTAATTTTAATTGGTAATTAATTAAATTTTAATTGGCAATTAATTTTACTTAATTGATTAATTGATAATTATGTTAATTTTATTAATTTATTTCCCGTAGCGGGTTGTGGGTTTATAGGGGAATAGGGTGGGAAGTAATTTAATTGTAATTAATTAAATAGTTTAATTTATTTATTGGTTATTATTTTGAATTAATTGTGAATTAATTTTCAATTGCTAATTAATTAATTGTTAATTGGTAATTAATTTGTATTAATAGGTAATGAATTTTAATAATTATTTTTTATTTGTATTTTTAATTGATTAATTATTATATTATAATACATCGGTAATTACTTTTAAATAATTTTCTATTGGTATTAATATTTAATTTATTTTTATTAATATATAAAGTATTTACTTTCCCTACTGTTGCACTCACTGGAGTGGGAATAGTAATTTTTACCCCTACGCTATCCAACGCTTTCCCTACTGTTGCACTCTCTGGAGTGGGAATAGTAATTTTTACCCCTACGCTATCCAACGCTTTCCCTACTGTTGCACTCTCTAGAGTGGGAATAGTAATTTTTACCCCTACCCTATCCAACGCTTTCCCTACTGTTGCACTCACTGGAGTGGGAAAAGTAATTTTTACCCCTACGCTATCCAACGCTTTCCCTACTGTTGCACTCTCTGGAGTGGGAATAGTAATTTTTACCCCTACGCTATCCAACGCTTTCAGTACTGTTGCACTCACTGGAGTGGGAATAGTCATTTTTACCCCTACGCTATCCAACGCTTTCCCTACTGTTGCACTCACTGGAGTGGGAATAGTATTTTTTACTCCTACGCTATCCAACGCTTTCCCTACTGTTGCACTCTCTGGAGTGGGAATAGTACTTTTTACCCCTACGCTATCCAACGCTTTCCCTACTGTTGAAAGAAAGAAAGAAAGAAAGGATTTTTAGAGCGCATGGCTGCCCGTGAGCGTCCCAGGGCTACGAATGAGCTGACGGAGGAGGGAGAGGAATTAAGGAAAAAGCCATGTTTTCAAAAGCCTGCGGAAGGTCAGGTGGTTGGATTCGGCACGCAAGGTAAGAGGGAGAGAGTTCCAAAGTTTGGGGGCATTGTAAGAAAAGAGGAGGCCTCCTGTGCGGGCTTTCCTAATCCTGGGGAAGTGGGCAAGATGTAAGCGGATCTGAGGTTCCTGGGGGCTACGTGGGGTCTGACGAGATCTTTTAGGATGTGGGGTCCTTTGTCATGAAGGATTTTTTGGGTGGTGCAGAGGGTTGCTAATTAATTAATTGTGCAGAGGGTTGCTAATTAATTAATTGTTAATTGGTAATTAATTTGTATTAATAGGTAATGAATTTTAATAATTATTTTTTATTTGTATTTTTAATTGATTAATTATTATATTATAATACATCGGTAATTACTTTTAAATAATTTTCTATTGGTATTAATATTTAATTTATTTTTATTAATATATAAAGTATTTACTTTCCCTACTGTTGCACTCACTGGAGTGGGAATAGTAATTTTTACCCCTACGCTATCCAACGCTTTCCCTACTGTTGCACTCTCTGGAGTGGGAATAGTAATTTTTACCCCTACGCTATCCAACGCTTTCCCTACTGTTGCACTCTCTAGAGTGGGAATAGTAATTTTTACCCCTACCCTATCCAACGCTTTCCCTACTGTTGCACTCACTGGAGTGGGAAAAGTAATTTTTACCCCTACGCTATCCAACGCTTTCCCTACTGTTGCACTCTCTGGAGTGGGAATAGTAATTTTTACCCCTACGCTATCCAACGCTTTCAGTACTGTTGCACTCACTGGAGTGGGAATAGTCATTTTTACCCCTACGCTATCCAACGCTTTCCCTACTGTTGCACTCACTGGAGTGGGAATAGTATTTTTTACTCCTACGCTATCCAACGCTTTCCCTACTGTTGCACTCTCTGGAGTGGGAATAGTACTTTTTACCCCTACGCTATCCAACGCTTTCCCTACTGTTGAAAGAAAGAAAGAAAGAAAGGATTTTTAGAGCGCATGGCTGCCCGTGAGCGTCCCAGGGCTACGAATGAGCTGACGGAGGAGGGAGAGGAATTAAGGAAAAAGCCATGTTTTCAAAAGCCTGCGGAAGGTCAGGTGGTTGGATTCGGCACGCAAGGTAAGAGGGAGAGAGTTCCAAAGTTTGGGGGCATTGTAAGAAAAGAGGAGGCCTCCTGTGCGGGCTTTCCTAATCCTGGGGAAGTGGGCAAGATGTAAGCGGATCTGAGGTTCCTGGGGGCTACGTGGGGTCTGACGAGATCTTTTAGGATGTGGGGTCCTTTGTCATGAAGGATTTTTTGGGTGGTGCAGAGGGTGTTGAAATGAACTCTTTCTTGGATGGGCAGGCAGTGGAGCGATCTTAAGGCAGGTTTTGCGGAGCTTCTGCTGTTAGTGCCTGTTAGAAGCCTGGCTGCGGAGTTCTGTACCACTTGCAGCTTTGCTATGACTTTCTTAGGGGCTCCGAGATACAGGGCGTTTCCGTAGTCAAGTCTAGAAAGTATGAGACTTTGAATTAGGATCTTTCTGGAGTCGTGGGGGAGGAGGGGGAGCATCTTGCGGATGGTGCGAAGGATGCCGTAGCAGGCCCCTGCAGTTTTCCTGGCTTGTGTGTTGAACGTAAGGTCCTGGTCGAGCCACATACCCAGGCTCCTAATGTGTTCTTTAGGGGCCGGGGCAGATCCCATGCAGGGGGGCCACAGAGACTTGGGTGTGAAGAAGGATTGGTTGCCCAGTACCAGGATCTCGTTTTTTTCGCTGTTAAGTTTGAGGTGTGAGCGGTCCATCCAGTGGGAAATGTCTTGAAGGCAGGAGAAAAGGTTGTCAGGGGGGCGGTGTGGCTGGCTGAGGGAGACGACAAGTTGGGTGTCGTCAGCATAGGTCACGAGTCTGACTCCATGGGGGGTGACTAGGTCCGCCAAGGGGGATAGGTAAATGTTAAAAAGAGTGGGGCTCGGGGAGGAGCCCTGAGGGACCCCACAATGTACTGGAGTTACGTGGGACCTTGAGGTTCCCTCGAGAACTTGGTAGGATCTGTTGTGGAGGAAGGATTTGACTCAGGAGAGTGCGGATCCAGAAATTCCCAGTCCTCTGAGTTGGCGAATCAGGGTGAGGTGATTCACCGTGTCAAAGGCCGCACTTAGATCCAGGAGGATCACTGCCACTGATCCCCCTGAATCCAGGATCCTTATCGCCTCCTCCACAACTGCGATCATTGCAGTTTCCGTGCCCTGGCCAGGGCGGAAGCCCGTTTGGGAAGCGTGTAGGAGGCCGCTGGACTCCAAGAATGCTGAGAGCTGCTGGTTAACAAATTTTTCAGCAATCTTGCTGATTCCGGGCAGAAGTGAAATGGGCCGGAAGTTAGCTCAGCGGGATCCAGGTGGGGTTTTTTAAGAAGGGCTTTAACGATAGCCCTTTTCCAGTGTGGTCATATGGGGAAGGATGGTAGGGGCAACTAGCTTTAAAATGTTGAGTGAGGCTGGGTCAAGTGGGGAGCCGCTTTTTATGGAGAGGAGGATGGGAAGGAGGGTCTCCTCCGTAATAGGGGAGAATGAGTTTAGGCCGCATTCATTCTGTAACTGGGTATTGAGGGGAGGGTAAGGGAGGTCTGCTGTTTTAGACTGGGGGAGAATTTTGAGGATATTTTGAATTTTGTCGTCAAAGAATGCTGCAAGCTTATTGCAGTGATCATCAGAGGGGTCCTCAGGGGGAGGAGGTTCTGGGATTTTGAGGAGCGTTTCCCTGGAAGAGTTGGGGGGGCTCTGATTTTTTTCCTCAAAGAAGGCAGCTTGGGTGCTTTTAAGGGCCTTTTTGTAGATAAGGATTGAGTTGCTGTATTCTTTCTTTTTTTGTGGGGAGAAGTCTTTCCGCAAGCTCTTTCAGTTTTTTTACAGCATTTTTTTAGAAGGCGGAGTTCTTGATTGAACCAGGGGGATTTGGGCTTTCCACTGGAGATGTGGGCAGGTTTTTTGGGCAGAATAATGTCAAGTGAGTCCTCAATCCAAGCGGAGAACTTAGTGTCTGCGACCTGGATAAGGGGGTCATGAGGTGGAAGGGAAAGTTCCAGGAGTTGTTTCCAGTCCTCAACGACTAATTTCGACCAGTGGCGTTCAAGAGTGCGAGATGCGGATTTGGTGAAATGGGAGACCGTAGTGTCCAAGCTGAAGGGAATTAGAGAGTGGTGTGACCAAGGTAGAGGAACAGGATTATGCACTTTGAGGTTGTCAAGATTCGAGAATAAGGGATCCAAGAGGTGGCCTTTAACGTGAGTTGGTTGAGAGATTAAGAGGTTGAGTTGGCAAGCAGCGAGATCTAGTGCCAATTCGGAGGCCACCTTGTCGTCGGGGTTATCAAAGTGGAGGTTTAGGTCTCCTAGGATCGTGAAATTAGGGGAGGTGCAGGCCTGGGCGAGGGAGGATTCCAGGAGGGAACTACAAAATTGCCCTGGGGAGCCTGGAGGGCGATAGATAAGGATCCCTGACAGTGATATAGAAGGGGAGACTTGGATAAGGAAGGAGGAGTTTTCGCAATCTGAGACAGGGCTGTCAGTGAGGTGACATGTCAGATGGTCTTTTTATATTATTGCTAGTCCTACCCCCTTTCCCGAGGGTCTGTCCAGGCGCTGGATCAGGTAGCCTGGTGGAAGGGCTTGGACAATGTCGGGGTCGGAATCTGGTGAGATCCAGGTTTCCTTGAGGAATAACACCTCAAAGTTGTAATGTAGAAGGAGCATGTGGATTTCAAGGGCGTGTTTGGGCAGGGATCGGCAGTTTAGCAGAGCCATACTAAATGGGGACAGCGTGGCGGGGCGGAGGTCGTGTCCCCGGAGGTAGTAATGGCAGTTGCGACAGTAACTAGGGGGATCCGTCATAAGAATGGAGTGTGTGCAGGGCGCTTGGGGTGTCGGTCTGAGTTGGAGGAGGTAATCCCTTGAATAAAAAGAGGGACGGGGGTAGTGGTAGGGGGAGTGCTAGGCCCTAGGCCCGTTCTGGCACGGAAGGGTGCAGACGGGCTTGCCTTAGGCGCGCCTTTGGCATGCCAGTGGCGCGTCCGTTCCGCGCGTCCGCTGCGCGACTTGTAGACCATCTGTCTATGTAGTGAGTGGGCGGGTCAGTGGGGATGTGTGATTGGCGTGACTGAAAGGCAGATGGGCCCGGAAGTAGTAAATCACTTCCGGGGCCTGAAATCTCGTCCTGCGTCCCTCCACAACAATCCAAAAGCTTGGCGGTGGACCGGGGACCGTGGAGCTGGTAGGTGCAGTGCAAAGTGCAATTTACAATTTTGTGCAGAACAGTTTAAAAACAGAAGCGATTTTAGAGAGGTTTTCTGATTAAAAAATGGCAGTATGCAAGTTCAGAGTAAGAGGGAGGCCTTCTTCGGCGCTCCTCAAAACGACGTTAAAATACCTTCATCAAGCGCATCCAGTGCGCAGCTTGCAAGGCTCCTGTTTTGTAGGCAATAAGGCTGGGACTAGCCCAGTGGGCGTAACTGAAAGGCGGATGGGCTCGGAAGTAGTAAATCACTTCCGGGGCCCGAAATCTCGTCCCGCGTCCCTCCACAACAATCCAAAAGCTTGGCGGTGGACCGGGGACCATGGAGCTGGTAGGTACAGTACAAAGTGCAAATTACAATTTTGTGCAGAACAGTTTAAAAACAGAAGCGATTTTAGAGAGGTTTTCTGATTAAAAAATGGCAGTATGCAAGTTCAGAGTAAGAGGGAGGCCTTCTTCGGCGCTCCTCAAAACAACGTTAAAATACCTTCGTTAAAATACCTTTGTTGCACTCACTGGAGTGGGAATAGTAATTTTTACCCCTACGCTATCCAACGCTTTCCCTACTGTTGTACTCACTGGAGTGGTAATAGTACATTTTACCCTCCCGCTATCCTACGGTAAAATTGTTGTATATGTTTTTATTAATATTATGTTAATATATATATATGTTTTGAAAAATAAAATTGTATGGTTTTTTAATGACTTAAATTAATTATTTATTAATTTTAAGGTTATTTAAGTATTTTGTAAGTATATTTTAGTTAATTATTTTAAATATTTCATTAATTTTAAATTATTTTTAAGACATTTAAAAAAATCGATATTTTGACTAACTATATTGTTTTAAACTATATTTTTGATTCGATATTTTTGTACTTACCTGTTCGTAGATAGGAATTCGATATTTTTGCATTCTATATTTTTTTCTTCTTTATTTTGGTAATTCTACATTTGTGAATTCGATATTATGTCAGTGATCCGCAGAGCTCGTGCATGCTGGTTGATCTGAGTGCTCTGCTTGGTGGATACGGACTTTTCAGTTGATGGAGAAAGCAAGGGCCCGTCTTGTGTTTAGTACGGTGACTCATGCACATCGCTTTTAACTGAATCCTCTTGCTAATGTGTAGCCAGTGCAAAGAGGTGAGTGCAGAAGTGGCAGACTGAGACTTGGGGATACCCAAGAGGATCCGGCTGTGGTATTTTGAATTACTTTCATTCTTTTAATGACTGAAAGTTGACTCCCTAAAGGAAGAGAGTCGCTGTAGCCAAAGCGGCATAGAATCAGGCTGTAAACCACCCCTCTCTGAACTGCAACAGGTAGGCATCTAAGTTTCTATCTGAGGGCTCACAGTAGCCCAAAACAGCTGGAGTAAAACGTTCTGCCCTGGGCACCCATAGTAAGCCTACTGTAAAGTGTGACACCCAGGCTGTTTACTTCCGCCGTAGGGGAAGGGCGATTACACAAAGAGGAAGTCCAGTTAAGCTCTTCCGTCACATGGTTTCTGTGCTGCATCCCGGTCTGAATCTAGTTTGAATAGGATGCACAATATATATGCATGTACAGTGACTGCACTTGGACATAATCCGGATGACAAATTATATGCACATTTAGATTTAAATTTAATTACAAATTGTGAAGAACTGTGCAATTGTTGTCATTTAAAAATATGACCAGAGTTTTTGTGAAAGACATTGAAGAATAGGAGCCAAAATAGGTAAAATGTACCACTTGAGGGTAAAACCTAAAACAAATTTGTTAGAAAGTGGAAAAAAATCTATAGCATCAAAGGATCCATAATTATATACATTTCTATAAAGACAATCTCGTGCTGAGAACAGTGTTGTCTTTTATTCCTAAGATTTTGTGGAACTAACTTGCCCTTTTTCAACAAAGGCCTCACGTTTTCTCAGTTGAAACGCTACACATGTTGGATGTTTCAGGACTGTTTAGAGAAAATTATTACTTTTCAGGAAGCAGATTCTTTTTATCATTTGTGGTGGATTTATCCCAGGTAACAAAGCTGTGGAGTTTACTGTTGCTAGATAATGGCCTTGGAAACTTATGGCACAAGAGGAGTACAAAAATTGAAAAGTGGTGCACACCTTGTTTTGCCTGAATCAAAACTCAAAACAACTGTAACACGATTAATGCCTGTTGCACCAGGCCAGGGAAGCTGCATGTATCCATTAGTGTTATTGCAATGTGTTTCAAGTAAGTGTGTAGCCGAATCCCAGTGCGCACTGCAAAATGTATTTAACTATCAATGTTGATCTTGTATACAAATAAAATTTATTGAATAACACTAATTAAATGTTTCGAAGAAACAATTTTCATTTTCATCTGTTATGCCATTCTTCAACTTTTCATGCATATACCAAAACAATATACATTTCAACAAAAAGATAATCATAACGTAATTTAATTTCCAAAGTATTCTTCATCTGTAGATTCCATTACATTCTTGTGTTGCCCTATGCATTTCGGTACAAAAGTCCCTTCCTCAGGGGCCTGTAGTTGAAAAATAAAATCAAACAAATGTTTCTGTCACACCAAACAAAACCTGATATCCAAGTATGGACAATAACCATCATTAGCTTAAAACGGCAGCACTTCTCCTATCCATACCCCCTCTATAAGTATCACCATAGTGAACACTCTGGTGAATGATCAATCCATTTATACAAACACATCCATGCTGTGTGTTTAGCTAGATTACAACCATCAATTGTCAGTGCTGTTCAACAATCACCTCAAACCATTGAGATGCAACTTGTACATGGAGACTCACCCAAAACACTACCCGAAGGTGTTACCCTAAAAGCATGCCATCATGCTCTGTTACTCACAATGTAATGAAGTCTTCAGTCCTTATCAACAAGAAAAACGTCATCTAGTCCTTCTGTGGGTAAACATAGTCATTAGCCAGCTCATAAACACTCAGATAATAAAAACAATTCATGATGTTGATTATGTATGCCACCTCAAAATACCTTGTACAATCCTCACACCATGCTTCCAACTCTCATCACTTTCCAACCTTACTTCACACTCATTCCAAATAACTGGTGCCGTGTTCTACTACACTGAAACACTTGATAAGCAAAGATAGTTTCCTTGAACACCCAAAGTCTCATGCATTTTATAGTGAGATGCTCGTGTGATTTAGAGTGAATTAACCCTTACATTATCCTTTAAATTACCACGTTAGATGAATTATAAATACTATAATTTATCTGGATTAAATTGAACAACGTGCTCATTTAGATCCTTATGGCTCATGTTAACTGCTTATCGAAATGTCTCAACATACATATTACAAATATAATTTTGATGGATACATCTGCCTGTGGCTTCCTCACCTTTGTATTACCCCTCTGCCAGCATTCCACGGAAATTCTTTTCTTAGCTCTCCCACGTCGACGAGGACGACATAATAGTTCAGCTCCGCTCGTGATTCCGTATGGCGTCACCAGAGCCATAAGAAGACCTCGTCGGCGTGCTGACGTCAGTTCCCTTTTTTCTATGCCGTCGACGCGTAATGTTTTTTTTCTTGGACTCCCCATTTCTCTGTGATTACTTTGTTTCTTCCATCTTCTTCGTGATTCTGTAGGAATATCTACTTTGAAGAAGTCGGGTTTCAAGCCCTGCAGGGAGTGGGGGGCCATATGTCTATTACAGAACCTCCCGATGGCTGTCTTTGGTGTCTTTCTTCGGACCACGACGTTGAAGGGTGTTCGTGCTGTCGAAAGATGAACCCAAAGGCGCTGAAAGGAGCATGAAGCTAAACTCTTCATGGCATGGGCGAAAAAAGAGAAAAGGGGTCATAAGCACTCAAAGTCGTCGACCTTACATACTTCAAAGTCAAAGAAGCATAACAAGTCGAAGAGAAGACACGGTTCACTACGAGATTAGCCTCACCTGTTCAGCGGCGCCGAGAAAAGGACTTTGTCTCTCCGTCGCCTTCTCCTTCTCCGCAGGCGATTCCGATCCACTCACCTGCTTCGAGGGGTTTGCCGGTGCCCAGAGGCTCTTTGATGCCCAGAGGTTCTCCGTAGCCCAGGGATTCTTCGGCTCCCAGAGAGTCTTCTCCTGTTTCTGCAGCTTTGCCTGGGCGGGCGCCGATGTCACCGACTCCGCAGCCCCTGCCTCCAGTACGGCCTCTGATGGACCCAGACCAAGGGGTTCGGTTCCTTACCCTTTTTTCCCAGCACCAGGAGCGGATCCCACGCATTTCCTGAATGCAATGTTTGGCATGTTTGCCAAGGCATCCTACCTTACCCGTGCGCCTTCGGGCCCTGTGGGTCCGCTTGCCTTTAACTTGGGCAACCCCCAGCAGTATGTCCCGGCACCCTTCGTGCCTTTTATGCTGACGACTCCATCTTAGAAGTTTCCGGCGCAGAGATTTTCGACTCCAAAACCTCAATCACCGTCGTGTGTCGAATCAGCACCATCTCGGATTCGATTGGCACCGCTGCCTATTTTGGAAGGTCCTCCTTTGGCGCCATTGTCACCAGCGCCGCCGCCGACGATCCCGAAGCAGCGATCCAGGAGGGAAGCACAAAAGCTGCTAGAGGTGGATGAGCACTGGCAGGAGCAAGAGGAAGTGGAGATTCTTGACTCCATAGATTAATTCGAAGGTCTCCATGAGGCTAGTGGCTTAGCCACTTCCCCGGATTGGGAGCTCTCTTCACTAAAGGCTATTTCCTCCCAGGTAGTCGCCCCTTATCATGTGGTGATCAGAAAAGCGGCTGAGTTGTTGGACCTCCAGTTGCCTTCAGCTGAAGTAAATTCAAATATTCTGACTGAAGTGCTTTATTGTGCTTCTTCTAGTGAACCTCTACTGCCTTTCAATGAGGCATTGACGGAGCCAATTATAGAGCTGTGGCTGAAGCCCTTGTCTACTCCTGCAGTTTCCAGATCAGTGGCAAGGAGATATAGACCTGCTCCAGGTGATCCAGCTTTTCTTTCTGCCCACCTATCTCCAGAAAGCTTAGTGGTCCAAGCGTCTTGCTCCAAGAAGTCGCCTGAGTCCTTTCCTATCACCCCGGGGGATAGAGATTTTTTTTTAAAAACAGTCGGCCAAAAAGGTGTTTTCCTCAGCAAGTATGACGCTGAAGTCTACAAAGGCACTTGCTTGCTTGGAAGGTACGTTCATGCCCTTATGGACTCTGTTAAGCAATTGGCCCCTAAACTTCTTGAGGAAGATTGAGTTCATTTTCTTGAGGCTCTTTCAGATTCACAAGCAGCAGCCCGTCGGGTCATTCAGTCGGGTCTGGACACTTTTACCATGACAAGGTCACTTAATTAAAGGGAATAGTTGCGCTCCACTGGATGATTGGCTGGGTTAGTTGGACTTGTTCGGTTAATGTGGTGCTACTCGGAAAGGGGTGACCCTAGCAACCCCTTGACAATGTATTACCGGCATACATCTACAACTTGAAAAACAAAACCTGTGCACACACCAAATATATAATCACAATTAATATCTTATTAGTGCTCTTTGAAGCAATGAAGAAGGGCAGTCGGTATATGTTGCACTTGTATTTATTGCGCCAGCCGACACGTGTTTCATTGGAGTGGAGTACACTCCAAATCTTCAGGGCTGGAGAAAAACAGAGAGAAAAAAACAA
Source organism: Lissotriton helveticus (assembly GCF_964261635.1). Lineage (NCBI taxonomy): Eukaryota > Metazoa > Chordata > Amphibia > Caudata > Salamandridae > Lissotriton > Lissotriton helveticus. The sequence goes on along the minus strand of NC_136072.1, from coordinate 1,070,311,349 downwards.
ACTTAACTGGCTATTCTAGCCAGAATTTCATTCTCGCTTGATCACAACCTTTCTCTTAAACCTTTCCTATTTAATTAAAAATAGTTGATGTATGTACGATTCATATCGCATTGATTTTAACCAAGAGCACTTGTATGTGGCTTTCACTCTATATCCATATGGATTAGAGTTGTAACTGACATTCTGGCTAGAATAGCCAGTTAAGTTTGTTTTTTCTCTCTGTTTTTCTCCAGCCCTGAAGATTTGGAGTGTACTCCACTCCAATGAAACACGTGTCGGCTGGCGCAATAAATACAAGTGCAACATATACCGACTTCCCTTCTTCATTGCTTCAAAGAACACTAATGAGATATTAACTGCATACTCGGTTGCCCAGGTAATGGGTTCTTCAGTTGCTACGAAAACACATGCCTGGCTCAGATCTTGAGGTTTTTCATCAGTTGATCAGGCCATTCTACTGGATCTGCCTTTTGATGGCTCAAGATGGTTTGTTACCTAAGCAGACTCTGCTTTGCAGCGTTTTAAAGACAGTAGGGCTACTGCAAGATCTTTGGACCTGCAGTCTCAGCCTAGGGGCTATGGCTACAAGAGGTATCAAGGTTTTGGTAAGGCGGCTTCCTTTCGAGGCCGTCAGCAGCCTTAGCAACAACAGCAGAATCCTCTGTACAGGTTGTACAAGGGAAAAAATAGAGGCCGTCTTCGAGGAGCTTCTCAGCAGCAGTCCTCCTCTTCTCCTGTCGCCCCCCCCCCCACTGGTACCACGGAAAAGCGGCACTATATCCCGCATCTTGGAGCATGCTGGTCCTGTAGGGGGTCGGGTATCCCATTTTTTACACAATTGGACATTGGTTACCTCATTTGGTTTTAAATCTTGTGGAAAATGCGTACGCCCTCCCTTTTCTATAGTTTCTACCTCCGTACCCTCCTCGCCAGGAGCAGTGTTCAGAGGACCATTTACTGCTCTTACAACAGGAGGTTCTTGTCTTGTTGCAGAAAGGGGCGATAGAGGTAGTTCCAGAGCAGGAAAGGGGTCAGGGATGTTGCTCTTGTTATTTCCTGATTCTCAAAAAAGACGGCTGATTGAGGTCGATCCTGGACCTCAGGGTTTTGAATTTTTACCTCCGGAAGGAAATGTTCAAAATGTTGACCTTGGCTCAGTTTCTTCTGGCAGTGCAACAGGAAGACTGGATGGTGTTGATCGATTTGCAGGATGCATATTTTCATCTTCCCATCCTGAAGTCGCATCAGAAGTATATCCGGTTTATGGTAGGGTCGCAGCACTACCAGTTTGCAGTCCTTCCATTCGGTCTCACTTCCGCACCATGGGTCTGCATAATGGTGATGGCGGTGGTGGCAGCACATCTCAGAAAGTCAGGGGTTCCTGTTTTCTCTTATCTGGACGAATGGCTGCTAAAAGCCAAGTCTCCAGAGATGGTGTTGCGCCACTTGCATGCAACAACACAATTGTTGTTCAACTTGGGTTTCTCAGTAAATATATCTAAATCTCACCTGGTGCCTTCTCAGCGCAGCCTGTTCATAGGAGCAGTACTGGACACTACTGTGTGTTGAGCTTTCCCGCCTCCGCAGAGGATTCTCAACATACAGGAGATGATTCCTTTATTTCACGATGGAGCGGTTGTTCCAGTCCTGAAGGCCCTACGTCTCCTCGGTCTGTTCGCTTCCTGCATACTGTTGGTCAACCATGCACGCTGGCACATGAGGGCACTTCAGTGGTGCCTCCGCAGCCAGTGGTATCAGCACAATGGAGATCTCGGGGAGAAGATCAGAATCTCCAGAGACACTGCAGCAGAGCTGTCTTGGTGGAGTGAGCTGGGCAACCTGTCTCAATGAAAGCCCTTTCAGCCTCCTCCACCGGTGCCATGGTGATCACAGATGTCTCCACTTTAGGGTGGGGTGCTCATCTGGGGGATCTGGAGATCAAAGGTCTTTGGTCTCCAGAGGAGAGGTTGCTTCACATCAACCTTTTGGAATTGCGGGCAATACGTTTGGCTCTCAAGGCCTTCCTTCCCTTTCTCCGCGGTTAGTCGGTTCAGGTCCTGACGGACAACATGATGTGGTACATCAACAAACAGGGTGGTGTAGTGTTGTTTCGTCTCTGCAGATAGGCTCTGCAACTCTGGTCCTGGGCTCAGGCCCATCAGATTTGTGTGATTGCAAATCATCTGACAGGTGTGCTGAATGTATGTGCGGACAGTCTCAGTCTGCATTACTCAGCCGATCAAGACTGGCGTCTTCATCCAAAGGTGGTCCATCACATCTTCAAGATGTGGGCGTTTCCTCAGGTTGACCTTTTTGCCATTTGGGAGAATGCTCACTGCCTGTCGTTCTGCAGCCTTCAGCATTCGATACAGGGGGCGTTGGGGGATGCGTTTCCATTGGATTGGAGCTCCCAACTCCTGCACGCGTTTCCTCCCAGTTCTGAGGAAGGTTCCCCAAGACCGGGTCCAAGTCATTATGATCGCCCTGGATTGGCCAAGAAGTGTGTGGTACACAGATCTGCTTCACCTCCCGTCGCACCCTCTGCTCTGTCTCCTTCTCAGGGCAGACCTCCTCTCGCAGTCGTAGGGGCAGGTTCTACACCCCCACCTCCAGGGCCTGCACCTTCATGCCTGGAGATAGAATGGGGCAACCTGAGTTCTTTCTCTCTCCCTCTGATGTGGTGAATGTTATTTTATCATCCAGGAGACACTCCACCAAATCCATTTATTCATCTAGGTGGTCTAAATTTGTGAAATGGTTTGGGAAGAAGACCAATGATCCTTTGAAGGCACATTAGTCTGACATTCTGGGATTTTCACTTTCCTTGGCTCAGCACGGTTGTGCTGTGGCTACAGTAAAGGGATATTTGTCGGCTTTTCTCTGCTTACCGGATCAGCCATCTTTATTTAAGTCCCCCACTGTTATGCGGTTCATTAAGGGCCTAACCAATAAGTTTCCTCCCACTCCCTTCATTATGCCGCAGTGGGATTTGAATCTAGTTCTTACTTTTCTGAAGGGGTCTCCTTTTGAGCCTCTTCATAGTTGCCCTTTGAGGCTTCTTTCTTTCAAAACAGTCTTTTTGATCGCTATTACCTCGGCCAAGAGGGTAAGTGAGCTTCCGGCTCTTAGTTCAAAACCTCAGTTTTTAACCTTTCATGCAGAAAAGATGGTTCTAAGGACCAGGGCTGCTTTCCTGCCTAAGGTGGTTACTCCTTTCCATTTAGAAAAGTCTATTACTTTACCTACCGTATATCCTACCCCTCAACCTTCCAAGGAGGAGGAGAGACTTCATCGCCTGGATCCTAAGAGGGCGGTCAGCTTCAACCTGGACATGACCAGGGACCTAGGGCTGGATGATCAGCTCTTTGTGGGCTACATTGGACGAATGAAAGGAAAAGCTGTCCACAAACGAACACTCTCAATGTGGATCATCTTGTGCATCAAGATCTGCTACGCCCTGGTCAAGAAGGAGATGGCTGAAGGTATTCGAGCTCATTCCACCAGAGCTAAGTCTTCTTCTTCTGCTTTGGCTAGAGGTGTTCCTGTTGTAGACATCTGCAAAGCGGCAACTTGAGCTTCCCTCCACACCTTTGTGAAGCATTACTGCTTGGATTCGAAGGTTAGGAGGGACAGCCATTTTACACGCCCTGTCCTGCAAGTTTCTTTGGTATAGTCAGGTAGACACCCTGCTCCGAGAGAAGTACTGCTTGGGGGTTCAATTCAAAAGGTAACGAATCCACAGTCAGGTGTATCCATCAGAATAACAAGTTACTTACCTTCGGTAACCCTTTTTCTGGTGGATACAGTATCTGCCTGTGGGTTCCTCACTGAACCAGCCGCCTCCCCGTTGTCCTCTTGTTAATACTGAAAAAGTTATAACTGTCTGACATGGTTATTTTTAATTTGTCATTTTCATGCATGCAGTTTGCTGCTAGGAAGTGCTTTGTTTATTGGCTTTTCCTTTCTGTTTATGTATATACTTTATGTATTTGTATATATATTATGTATACTGTGTATACTTGGGGAAATGTTGTTGGTCCGCCCGTTTGCCTCGGAGGCTCGGAAAAAAGGGTGGAACTGACGTCAGCACGCCGACAAGGTCTTCTTATGGCCGTACTAATATGACGTCTTCATCACGTGGGAGAGCTAAGAAAAGAATTTCCTTGGAATGCTGGTGCAGGGGTAATTCAAATGGTGAGGAATCCACAGGCAGATACTGTGTCCACCAGAAAAAGCGTTACCAAAGGTAAGTAACTTGTTCTTATGTTCCATACCTCAATAACGTTACATCGTAGGTACATTGCAATTTTAATTTTTTAACAAACAAATGTATTCAACTCAATAGGGTATTTATCAACCTACATACCATTTCTAACATCATCTTACACTTTTAAATCAAATCCTCAATTACTTCAAGATGTTGGTAATCTGTGTGAAGTGTGGGAGATCATGGTGTGAGTGTGTGATGCTTTAAAGTGTGTTTTAGAGGAAGCAGCTCATGTCCAGTTTATCATTGAGTCCAAAAGGACTCAAAGTGTTATTTTTTTTATCCAACATACTTCCCTCTGTAGTAATGTTTTCCCAGGATGAGCTCCTTCTCTGGCAGCCACTCTTTCTAGTATTAGAAACCTTAACTGTGCGATGTTGTGTTGTTGTTCAATCCATTGTTCTACTAAGTTTGAGTTGGTATTGTTGTTGCAGATCATGTTCCTGTGTTCAGTAATCCTGATTTTCACTCTCCTTTCAGTTTTGCCAATATATAGTAAACCACACGGACACTTTATGCAGTAAATTACATTCAATGTATTGCAATTTGCCAAATGTTTAAGGGCCATTGGTTCTCCAGTTCTAGGATGCGTAATGATATTCCCTGGAATTACATTATTAGAGTGGATGAAATTGTAAAAAAATTTCATACCTTCTGCAGTTGTTTGTTCTGATTTGCATTTACATGACAACAATTCTTTGATGTTTCTTGTTCTGCTGTAAGCAAACAAAGGTCTGTTTTGAATATTTCATTCAAATCTGGTTCAGTTTGGAGTAAATCTCAACGATTACAAATTTTTTTGTTTAATATACTTAGGTTTCGTAGAAAATTTAGATATGAACACCATTTGCTTCTTGTTAGGTTTGATTTATTTCTTTTAACAATACTTGACGTTCTCGTAGTTTAAAGCATTCTTTAGATTGCTCTACTGTGGTGATAGGATACCCCTGAGTCAAGTATCTTTGTCGTATTTTAGCTATATCTGATTCACAAGTGTCTGTATTGGATGCAATTCTTTTCACCCTCATCATTTGAGAATATGGTAGTTTGGGTGGATGGAAACTCTGGAAATGTAAGGCATTGTTCCGAACTGTAGGTTTTATGTGTACACTTGTTTCAAATTTATGTCACTCTTTTCGATCCAAATGTTCAGAAATGCTAAGCTTGTCTTACTGATAGGAAATGTAATTCTAGCTTTCCTGGTATTTAATAGCAGGATGTTCTTGATCAAATCATCTTCAGTGTTGTACCAAATTAGAAAAATGTTGTTAATATATCCACAGTAGAACGCCAGATGATCACTCCATGCAGGAATAGAGAAGATATACTTTTGCTCGAATGTAGTCATAAAAATGTTAGCATACACGGGTGCCCCCCAAAACCCATGGAAGTACCACTGATTTGTAGAAAAACGTATCTTCCCACTTGAAAAAGCTATGTTGTAAATAGAATTGTAATATTTCTAGCAAAACACTTTGTTGGCTTTAATGGGAGGTTGGTGAAGTAATAGCCATTCTACTGCTTCCAGTCCTTGCAGGGGAATGGATTTATACAATGAAGTAACACCAATAGTACACAATAACAAATGTTCCATATTTTCGATGGGTAAATCGTGCAATTGGACCAGAAAGTCAATGGAATCCATTATGTACAAGCGCCAAGATTGTATGATGGGTTGTAACAAACAACAATTCACCCCCAGCTTCAAACAGTGAGCCACCACTGAACACAATGGGTCTGAATGGTGGATTCATGCTAGTTTTGTAAATCTTTGGTAACATGTATAAACTTGGGCGTCTCAGAAAAGGTGTCATTAAAAAGTCCAGGTCTTGGTATGAATCCACTCCATCTCCACAGCCTTATCCAGGATCTTAGTGAGTATGTCTGTGATCTCAACAGTGGGTTCCCGATCAAGTTTTAATTATGTAGATTCATCCATGACATGTTCATCTACCTTTTTGTTATAGTAAATGTTGTCCATCATAACTAGGGCTCCCCCTTTATCAGCGTAAGTTCAGGATTGTTTGCTAAATTTCTCAGTATATTTTTTTCTGATTTTGTTAGGTTCAAACTCTTGCTGGGTTTAAAGCAAACGCTGTTCAGATCTTTCTTTACCAGAACCTCAAATGTTTCTAGCATTTTATGAGATGCTGGAGGCATAGATGTGCTTATGCCTTTAAATTTCTGGTATTCTGGATCTTCTGTTGGCTCTTTAGTGGGAATCACATTTTCAAAAAAATGACGTAATCTCAACAACCACATAAATTTGAACAAAGCTATCTCAGTTCCAAACAAATTAGTATTGTATGTTGGCACAAACACAGTCCCTTTATTTAGTACCTTCAGTTGCTTCTGTGTCAAAATATGAGAAGAAATATTAATGACTAGACTCCTCAAATTCTTCTGACTTTTTTCTTTTTCCTTTTGCTCTGCTTGTTTTTGTCCTATTCCTGTTGTTTTGGATGTGCTCGAACCCGGTGGTTGACCCAAATCTTGACCCTTCGATAAAAAAGAACCTGTAGCTGTAAATGATCCCTCCTCTTTCTGATCTTTTACCACGTTTATGGTGTTAATTTTATTGCTTTGTATAGTATCTTTATCGATCAGTTTTCTTGTGGTTTCCATCTCATGGGCCGGTACCACACTTTCCTCTGATGAAGCATTGAGTTTTTGAAAAGATCTTCTTTGGGTGTACCCATGTGAATACTTCATTGAGTTTATATCTATAGTATCTCTTCTAAATTTCTGTAGCTTACGTTCTTGCTGTTCCTTGCCATAGTTGTCCAGTCGGATATTAATTTCATCCAATGTAATCTTCCACTTGTCTGATGCTATTCTGACGGACCTCTTGGTCTTTGATGGTTCGGGATAGGTCTTCAATGAGTAATACAATTAATTCCAGATAACATTTTAATGTATTATATTGGAACTGGAACAACAACGGTTTGATGGCTAACCTCAGTCCACGTGGTATCCTCTTAGTCTTGTGATATTGAATAAGCGTTGAAGCCTAAGTTCTCTTCTAGAATTGTATTCCAATTGTTTTAATTGCTGTGCTACTCATCCATCTTGGACATTAAAAGTCTTGGTTCCCTGAATCAATGTTTACATTTTAGAAACCTGCGCAGATGTATAACCTTTAATTTCAGCGTTGTTGTCTGTGATATTAGTTATAGTTTCAAACTACATCTTTGTACCTGTGGGCGCTGCCATCTTAAGTTAGACAGAACATTTCCAGATTTAATATCCACCCAAACTACTCAAGAATTTACCATATTCTCAAATTATGAAGGTGAAAAGAATTGCATCCAATACAGACACTTGGGATTCAGCAGTAGCTAAAATACAACATACTTCACTCATGGGTATCTGATCACCACAGTGGAGCAATCTGAAGAATGTATTAAACTACAAGCACATCAAGAATTGTTAAAGAAACAAATGAAACCTAACAAGGAGCAAATGGTGTTTCTATCTAAAATTTCTACAAAATCTAAGTGTATTAAAAAATATATATTTTTAATCGTTTGGAATTACTTGGATCAGAGCCAGATTTTAAAGCAATATTCAAAAACAGACCTCTGTTTGCTTACAGCAGAACTAGAAACATCAAAGAAATGTTGTCACGTAAAAGCAAACCCGAACACACAACTGTAGAAGGTATAAAAACTATTTACTAATGCATCCACTGCAATAATGTAATTCCAAGGATTACCTTTATGCGTCCTTGAACTGGAGAACCAGTGGCCTTTAAACATTCGTCAAATTGCAAGATATCGAATGTAATTTACTGCATAAAGTGTCTGTGTGGTTTACTATATATCGAGAAAACTGAAAGGAAAGTGAAAATCGGGATTACTGAACACAAGAGCATGAGCCGCAACAATACCAACTAAAACTTTGTAGAACATTGGCTTGAATAACTACACAGCATCGCACAGTATAGTTTCTAATACAAGAAACAGTGACTCCCAGTAAGGGAGGTGGTTCTGGGAAAACATAACTACAGAGGGAAGTGTGTTGGATAAAAAAAAGTTAACATTATGAGTCCTTTTTGACTGAATGATAAACTGGACATGAGCTGATTCCTCAAACGCACACTTTATAGCATCATACACTCACACAATGATCTATCACCTTCCACACACATTACCAGCATCTTGAAGTAATTGGGGATTTGACATAAAAGTGTAAAATGATGTTTAAAATTTGTGTAGGTTGATAAATACCCTATGGAGTTGAATACATTTGTTTGTAATAAGTTGAATTAGCAATGTACCTATGAGATAACGTTATGAGGTATGGAACAAAATTATGTATGTAATATGTACGTGAGACATTTCGATAAGCAGTTAACATGAGGCATAAGGATCTAACTGAGCACGTTGTTCAATTTAAACCATATAAATGATAGCGTTTATAATTCATTTAACGTGGTATTGAGTGTTTCAATGCAGTACATCACAACGACAACATATTTGGAATGAGTGTGAGGTAAGGTTGGAAAGTTTTTTTGAATCAATGAGAGTTTGATAGCATGGTGTGAGGATTGTACACACCAGCTTTGATCACAGTTTAGATATGGCTACAACCATAGCTGAACAAGCAGGTGGTTGTGTTTAGTCTGTCGTTCATGTTGGTACGCAGATGACGCCGCGATCTTGCTGGTACGCGGAAGATGGCGTGAATTTAACACTAGTTCAGTAGTGCACTACTCGAATACTGACGCAGTTGTTGTTGAAGTGGTACAAGTGGACTCAGGTCAGTCGCGATTCAGCTTACGAGGGGTAAGAGCTAGTACTGCTGAATTGGGATATAGAATGGAGTATTTCATACTCATACAGGTCAGTAACTACAATTGGTCTATTTATTAAGGATCACATAGTCTTATGGAGGTGATCATAGACCGAGGCTAACGACTTCTTGACCTACTACGTAAGGTATGTTGAGGTGGCACTACGTAATCAACATAACGAATCTTTATTAGCTGAGTGTTTATGAGCTGGCTAATGACCATGTTTACCCACAGAAGGACTGAATGATCTTTTTCTTGTCGAAAAAGGACTGAAGATTTCATTCTATTTTGAGTAAGAGAGCATGATGGCATGCCTTTAGGGTAACACCGTAGGGTAGTATTTTGGGTGAGTCTTCATGAACAAGTTGCATCTCAATGGTTCGAGGTGTTTGTTGAACAGCACTGACAGTTGATGGCTGCAAGCTAGCTACACACACATCATGGGCGGCATATTTGTATAAATGGACTGCCATCATTCACTGGATTGTTCACCATGGTGACACTGACAGTGGGGAGATGGATAGGGGAAGTAATTTCATTTTAAAATAATCATGGCTATTGTCCATACTAGGATATGAAGTTTTGGTTTGAGAGAAACATGTTTTTGAATTTATTTTTCATCTACAGGCCCCTGAGGAAGGGACTTTCGTCCCAAAATACATAAGGCAATACAAGAATGTAACAGAATCTACAGGTGAAGCATTTTTGGGAAATTATATTAGGTTATGATTACATTTTTGTTTAAATGTATATTGTTTTGGTATTTGCATGAAAAGTTGAAGAATGGCTTAGAAGATGAAAATGAAAACTGTTTCTTCAAACATTTAATTTGTTTTTTGTATACACGGTCAAATTTGAAAGTTAAATAAATTTTGCAGTGCGCACTGAGATTCAGGTAAATACTTACTTGAAACACATTACTAGAGAAGTTCAACCATCTCCAATAGTTCATGCTCAATCAACAAAAGTAATAGCAGCATTAGTGACTTAGAAGAAGCTTGTTCCTATCCAAGCTGTGCAACTACTTGGTCTACCCTGCAAACATTTTGAAAGCAATAGTCAATGGATGCGTTTTATTGCAAAAATCTAAATTTTCCCTAGGCTAGAGCCTGTTCTAACATATGATGTCTCTCTCAGCCTCCATTTTGGGGATGTGAAATCCTTTTTGTAACTGGTTGGGACACAGTAAAAACGAGAACAACGGAGTAAAAAAAAAAAAAAAGTACGTTGCAGTTCTCCATCCTTCACAATAACCACTCAGCTGCCCCGTGGTAAGCCTATCACATGCTCCAACCTTACAAGGTACGAAAAACGTAACACAGCTGTTGGCGACATGTGGTTGGGAGGTAAGGCTGATGAGTGAAGATGAGGGACACTTGAACTGGGTCCTGTCAGAAAAGTCGAAACGTGACAGCATTTTTGGGAAAAGCTTTTTTGTCCTGTGCTGCCTGCAATACAGTCGTTTACAGATAGTTGTGGAGAAAAGAAAGCCAGAACCATGATTATCGAAACATTATTAGGGTCATTTTACTTTAGAAAACAAAAGGAGATGATGGACGGAGTGCTGAAACTTTTCAGACACTCACCCCCAGTCAAAGATCTGGGTTGAATTCATCATCGTTCTTTAGCTCACTTCGTCACCTCAGTTCAGACCCCGCTATATGCAAATCATCAGCCAGGCTAGCTGGAATTCAGTGGCAAAGTGAGCAAGGGACCCACGTCTGGGCAATCCTTGCCAATTGAGGATGAACAAAACAAACACAAGTTCTTTAGCTCACTTAAAGCTAGCCTGGCTGATATGGGGTGTTACTACGAAACCGGTCCCAAGATGCTTGTTTCCGGTTCAGGGAAAAGACCTGACTTGGCAGTTCGAGCTGGACTGTTCCCATGAGGCACAGGGTCAAGACTGATTTGCATATGGCTGGGTTTGAACTGAGGTGTCCTCAACTGCACACTCCACATACAGGTTATCTAAGAACCTTTCCGGTACCAGCTTCTCCCACTTCAGCCTACGCAATTGATCCATGGTACTGATATGGGAGTTGGGGATACCCCTGCTCTCTTCTGCATAAAAACATATGAATACAGTAGTTCAAGCATGAGGGGGACTAATAGGTGCTGGACTAGATGCTAGTCTAGATAGAGGAGCAGACTGGTTTACTGGGTGAGAAAATAGTGTTAGCAGCATGGTCTTGAGATCTTATACCTACATTCTACTCCTTGATTTATGTGGGAATCTTCCATGCAACATCATTGTGTTTATTTGTATTGACTATCAATGGGCTCTTGTTCCGAGTTTTATTTTTGTTATTAAGTAGTTCTGTTACTGCATTTTCATTCAGAGCCCACAAGAAGATGCCTAGTTTTTATTGAATTACTATTCAGTCATTTCTGACTCGCCCACAGTTTTATTATAGCAAAACCTTGGCAACTATGTTTTGTCGTGCATAGAAGCCATTAATTTGAATCTACTTTGCGTTTCACTTGTGTGCGCTGAGGTGGTAAGGGAGTGTATGCTGGGGTTTAGATTTAAAGGATAGGTAGCTCTAAATCACATAATTAAGGGGTTCTTGCACAATGTATACAAAAGCAGTAGGTGCATTTATGTCAGTCAGTAAATCAAAATTCATTTTATTGGGACCATGGCCCATCAATCTAAAAACTGAACTAATAATACAGCAGGACAACACGTTAGTTAATACTATAATACAATCTCCTCTCTAGACATTTCAATGTGTCCACTGCTCAAATATCAGAAATAAAGTAAAAATGGATTAATTCTACTCAATCAAAACATTCGGTACATTACACTAAAAATGTAAAGGAGGGTTTCAAGATCATCAAATGCCTCGTTACAACCTATAAACATTTTCCACTAGCACTAATCACATCAAGAGGATACATACCAAACAAAAACCTTTTCAGGAGGTTATACCATACTTATTTAAAATCGTCTTTAAACTCCTTCCTCTCTCTCCTGAATAAAATTACCTATCCAGTAAAATATGTACAACACAACATTTTATATTTGCAGCACTTCCACTGTTACCCCATATTAAACCTGACAGCCTTAGGGTGGTCTTCCCCCAACGTTTTGCCTGCCTCCCTTTATTTTTCTGCCCTCATTTATGCTGGCTTTAGGACTCTGTGCACTTTACTACTGCTAACCAGTGCTTGTACTCTCTCCCCTAAACATGGAATCATTTGCTCATACCCAACTGTCATAATTAATATACTTATAAGTCCCTAGTAAAGTGCATTACATGTGCCCAGGGCCTGTAAATTAAATACTACTAGTTGGCCTGCAACACTCATTATTCCACCCACTTTAGTAGCCTCTAACCTTGGCTCATGCCTGCCATTGCTGAGCCAGTATGTGCAGTTTAACTCCATGGATGCTCAGCATATTCCCCTCCTGTGCTGAGAATTTGTAAATCCCTTTATTCATGACGAGCTGGGCTCGTCATGAGCGTGCGAGGAGGCTACTTCATGACGAGCCCAGCTCGTCATGAGTGTGGAAGGGGTTAAACTGCTGCTTCGTCCTGGCAGGATAAACCTCTTACCAGGCCTAAACCATCCCTTTTTATGCATCTATGTCACTCCAAAGGTAGGCCCTGTATGACCCACGGGGCAGGCTGCAATGTATTTAAAAGGCAAGACATGTAATTTTAAGTTTCACATGTCTTGATAGTGAAAAACTCACAATTTTGTCTTTTCATTACTGCAAGGCCTATCTCTCTTATAGGATAACATAGCAGGGGCGTGGAATTTAATAAAATATCTACTTGTCCATGCGACAGTTACTTCATAAATCTACTTCAGTTTCATAAGTCTTTATTTCGATTGTTATATCATAAAAGACAGTTTGTACAATAAAAATAGTGGAATACAAGAATAGTTAAAACGACATATTTGCCTAAAACATTTCATCATTAAAAAAAACAATTAAACAATTTATTAATTAAAGACCCAATATATGAAACCCTAAAAGAAGGAAAAAAGAAAATAATTTGTTATTCTACCAATCAGGTGCCTGCTAATATCTGCGAGTGTCTAGCACGAATGATCCATGCCCACCCCAGATATTTAGCCACGCCTATTACCACCATCTCCGATGTATTAGTTCGTAGCGCCCGCTAAGCTTCGGTGCTTCCTTTAATTTTCAATTTACAAAAAATAGGCCTAATCCATTTAGTTCGGGGGGTATGATATGCTGGACAAGCAAAGACAAAATGACCCAGACTCTCCCTTTGGTCAACACACCAGGGGCAAAACTCATTTGAGTGGCCCGTCCAATTTTTTGTAAAAGATCTCACTGGCAGGGACCCTACTCGAAATTGGTGATAACGTTTTTTATCTAGTGTTTTTGTGATGGCGTCCCAGTAAGTCTCCAGGAAAGGGTCTAGTTTATGGGCCAAAAATCTACCTGTCAAACTAGTACCCTCAGATTGCACGATAGAAGGGAGTTTAACAGATGCCCAGTAGAGTACTTTAAATGCTTGCTTTGGCGGGAATATGGAGGAGCCTGGAGAGACCCATAGGTCAATTAGACCCATCTCCTCCAAAATTTATTTAACCTCTTGCAACCAAGGGATGTTACTAGAACCTGGTAATGATCTCACATCCAACAATTCGCTTGCAAACCGACTTAGATCCGGAGACGTCCAGATCCTTCTCCACAGCGCCACTAGCTGATAACGCGCCATCTCGTTTATCGGTTTGCAGCCCATGTCCAGCAAGAGAGGTTTGGTTGGTGTAGATTGTGGGAGACCTACCAGGTTCCGCAGGAACTTATTTTGTACTTTGACCAATGGCGAGAGGTCCTTATAGCCCCATAGCTCAGCCCCATACAGAATAGCAGAACTAATCTTGGCCTCATAAATCCTAAGTGCTGGTTTAACCCGTTTGGTTAGTGCCAATTTTTGTTCCTGGATTAAACAGCCTGTGAGGCGAGCAAATTTTAAACGAAGTACATCAATCTGGGATTTCCAGCGGAGGCGATAGTCTATGGTTACTCCAAGGTAGGTCATAGCCTCAACTTGTTCAAGACTAGCACCATTTAGCGTAACAAAACTTTTGATGGGGCGATTTTTTGTTAAGACCATAAATTTGGTCTTGCTCACGTTGATTTGCAGATCATTTAGCTTACAAAACTCCTCAAACCTGTTTAATGCCTTTTGCAACCCTCCACGTGTCTTGGAGAGGAGTAAAGTATCATCTGCAAAGATGAGCATTGGAAATTTGGTCCCACCTAAGCATGGTGCATCCGTTGGGGTTTCCGCAAAGAACTTAACTACCTGATCGATAAACAATAAAAAAAGGGTCGGTGCAAAACGCACCCTTGTCGGACACCTCGGGTTACGGGAAAACTATCCGTTACCTGTCCCTGGCTGCCCCACCTTACCCTAGCAATATTGTCCTCGTGTAATCTGATCACAAGGTCCAATAGATCCAACGGTAGTCCTAAGTTTCTCAGAACCTCCCACATCTTGGATCTTGGCACAAGATCAAAGGCCGACCTCAGATCTATAAAGGCGGCATAGATGTGTCCGCCGCCCATCAGCACCACCTTCCAGTAAACCAGAGTAAGTCTGAATACCTGATCGATGGTGCTGATGCCTGATCTGAAGCCCGCCTGTAATGGGGAAAGAACATTTTCCATCTCCATCCATCCCTGGACTCTCGCAAGGACAATCCTGGCAAAGATTTTTTGTAAGGAATCAATTAAACTGATGGGGCGGTAATTTCCCGGGGCCGAACGGTCCCCTTTTTTAAAGATTGGGAGAATTTCCGCCCCTTTCCAGGATTCAGGAATCCTTGCTCCTTTGGTAATTGCATTAGCAATCAGAGTTATATAGGGGACCCATAATTGGAGATTTGTTTTAAAGAGATCCGCTGGAATAGAATCCATCCCTGGCGCTTTCCCCGATTGGACCTGCCCAAGAGCAGACTCAGTGTCAGAGGTTGTAAAAATAAGCGAGTGACTAAGATTAGGATAGACAGGTGTCTGCGTCACTTCCCTAATAAAAGGTTGCAGATTGGGGTCCTTAAACTGTCCTGAGTAAAATTCCACCCAGTCTTCCACAGACACATGGTTTGCTGGGGTTTGAGAGTCGGGGTTCCTACCCCATTTCACAATTTCCCAGAATTTGGCCTGATTTGGGGATTGACATGCCTCAAAAAGATTGGACCAATGACACTCATCCCAATCTCTCTTCGCCTCCCACTGTGTTTTTTTATACGTTTTACGTGCCATTTTAATATCGCTGGTGACACGTGATTTAATGGCTGCAATTAAATTAATATGTTTTACCCTGCAGTTCTTATTATACCATTTTTTCCGTGGGCCCATTCCCATCTCCTTTCCTTGTTTGTTAGGGATGGTCAACAGGGCCTTAAGTTTGGTAAAACACTGATCATGGAGCTCACAAATCTGAGAGGCGGCGCCCGAAGTGGATGGTACGTCCAACATGGCGCTCAGTGTCATCGAAACTTCCTTTGAAATTCCCTCCAGCAATGTGGCATCATTCACGGCCCTGCTCCATTTTACCCTTCTTCTGTCGTTTGTCAGGACAGCCTCGGCCGTTATACACGAGGCTAATTGGGGTCTGGTCAAATCACATGGGAGCTTAAGGCTCGTGACCAAAGGGTTATGGTCGCTTTCTGGGCGAGTCACAACTTCCATGTCGACAAGAAGTGGCCAGTATTCCATTGTAAACAAGATATAATCTAGCCTACTTTTGCTAACCCCATTGTCGAAGGTAGGTCGTCCAACCTTATCGGAGAATGAGCGCCCATTTGCCGCTCTCAAACCCCACTCCAAACACAACCCTGACCAGTGTAGTGCGGCCTCAGTCCCCTTCTTGATTTTACTCAGGGCCAATTTCGGGATGTTCCACACTGCATCTACCTCAAACCCCAAATCCTCTTCTTCGCTGAACAGGGGTTCAAAAGTACAATTTAGATCCCCTGCTACAAGGATTAATTTGTCTCTCGCAATTAGATCAAGATAGGAGTCCAATTCGTTAACAATGACCGGGCATCGCCCACCGGGGCAACCTCGGGCGTAAATATTGATAACTATTATGTCCATGTGGTTCTTCTTCCGTAGCTTGATACCCAAAAGATCTGGGTTGTCCACTGGAATTTCTGTTAGTTTATAATCGATGGATTGTCTAACCCAAATCACTAGGCCCCCAGAAGCTCTGCCTTTGGGACCCTGGATTGCAGGTTTGTAAAAGTTTAGAAACCCTACCCGATATATTGGATCAGGTGCCCAGCTCTCTTGGAAGATTAAAATATCAAATGTGTCAATAAAATCTATCCACTCCTCGGAGCACATACGTCCCTTTAGCCCTGCGATGTTCCATGAGGCCATTTTAAGCAGCGTACCCTGGCTGACCGGTGCAACAAAATCCGAAACATTCTGCTCTGGACATATCTCCCGACCATTGCTCAGGAAACAAGCATCAGACCGGATACTGTCTACAAAATTAGTTAAAGCTGTAGCTGGCACTTTCTCCAGATGTTCTCCCTCCCAGCTTGTCACTGCCTTGTCTACTACATCACCCCTGTTATCAATGATGCCACATTCACTCCCTCCGTCACATACAGGATGGAGTCAATCTATACCCTCCAAACCAGATAAGGGTTCAAAGCGATTGTACAAACGAGGGTAGAAAGGGGAATGAGGAAACCCTGCCAGTTGGGGTCTTCCAACAAAACTATTCCGCATCAAGGGGTTAACAACTGCCACATTATATCTTTTGGGGTAAAAATAGGCAAGATCCAGTGACTGTACATCACCCACCCTCCCATACCTTGCATCTCTACGAATATAATCCACCACCCAAGGATCTCTAAAATTTATGATAATACAATCTCCTTCTAGATCCTTTTCACAATGTCCCACCCAATCAACCCTTCTCACGTTCAGTATCTCAGTAGCAGATGACGGGGAAGGGGGCGATTTTTATTTAGCCAAAAAACAACTTTATTTTTTAGATCCCCATGGGATTCAATTTGGCCCTCCCTACAAGGTGAGACACCTGTTAAAATGATTGTATATGGGGTGGCTTCAATAGGTAGTTCTGTGCGGGGGAACTTGGGTGGTGGTAACAGCACCTCCCCCCCCCCTCGTAGATTTGTTTTAGGATATGTAGAGGGGGTAGAACCACCCCTCACCTGGGCCAAAGAACAAGTTTTGGGTATTGATGCAAGATTACTTTGGGAGGCCGAGTGATTGGATTTAATACTGGCCTTCTTAGGTTTTAAGAGCTGTGGACATGGTGCCGGTGCTTGGGTAATGGTATTATTAGGGTTCCCAACACCAGAATCTATACTAGCGTGGTTATTTGGGGCTGGCAGAGAAGTTACTGGCTTACCAAGTGCTAGGGCAGACTGCTTACTACTAGCAGCTACACCTTGAGTTTTAGATTTAATAGTACAGGTAGTGTTGGGCAAAGCCTTTTGGTCATTAACCAGGCTTTTTAGCAGACCAGTGTTAATATTAACAAGGTTCTCCAGTATATCCAGTTTTGAGTGCATTAGTCTAGTTCTTTCCAATAGAGGAAGCATAAGCGTTTTAAATAATACTTTCATTTTTCCAAGTAAACCCTCATCACCACTACAACTCATGGGATAGGGGTCAGAAGAACCAAGTTGGACTAATGAGGGCAGTGGGAGATCCCTGTCTATCAAAGGGGGCTGCGAACTGGGGTAGGGTTCTAAATTAGTTGGGAGCCGCTGAGAGTCAATTAGTTTGGGTATTTTCGAGATACCTCCCCTCTGGCAATCCTTCCTGCGTTTTCTACATTTCCTTTTACCAGAAAAAAGGATTGGAGGGTCCCCGGAAGACGAGGGATCTAATTGTGATTGGCTAACCAAGTGTTCATTCCCCCCCACCACACTCCTAGAGTGCTCACTAGGACTCATATCACTATCGGTGGGAATCAAAGACGGGCCCTCCGCCTCGCAATGTATGTCCACCAAAACTGGAACCAGAGATGGAATAGTACCTGGTGCCATGTTTTTTGGACTTGGTGCCATTGCAAGGGGTTCTAACGAAGAGCGTTTCCCGCTAATCAGGTCAAGAGAGAGCCTTTTTTCCGCAAAGGCGATCTCCTTCTCCAGGATTCCAGTGGCCTTGGTAATAAAAGCATCCAGGGGCCCGGTAACTACCCCCTTTGTGGTCTGTATTTGGACAGAACGTTCCTTCCCGGAACGTAGGGGCATGATGGCAACAGCTAGTGACAATAAAGAAGGAAACAAATACCTATATGTTCACGATTACACACTTAATAGGGACAGAGAAAAAAAAAAGCCAAGGAGGGTGGCCCAACCCAACCTCGCCCGACCGCGGACGGCCGCAGACGACCCCGCCCTTGTCCCGGGCTTCTCCCGGGACGCTCCCGCGCAGCGGGGGTAGTGGGTTGTTGAAATAGGGACTTTAGTCAGTGGGGCGGGGCAGGCAGGAGAGCGGCCCAGGTGGTGGCAATTCGGGCTAGCGGGGACTCCTGGGAGATGTAGTCCCGGTCCCGCTGCTCGCAGCCCTGCCTACACTCACACACCCACAGCAGACTCCAAGGGGCCAACACTTCCAGTGGCCACGGACCCGCTGCAGCACACCCCACGAAGCGGGACCCGCGAAGCGGGTACCGCGAGGCGCAGTACTAAGAATCAGGAAACAGAGCACAGGGTCCCGGCAGGTAGAAAGATTTCAGCAGAGCGTCCCAAAGTGGTTCCAAATGCTGGGGATTTTAAGTTCATTGGTGGGGCAGGGCAGGCAGGGAAAGCCGCCCAGGTGGTGGCAATTCGGGGTAGCGGGGACTCCTGGGAGATGTAGTCCCGGTCCCGCTGCTCGCAGCCCTGCCTACACTCACACACCCACAGCAGACTCCAAGGGGCCAACACTTCCAGTGGCCACGGACCCGCTGCAGCACACCCCACGAAGCGGGACCCGCGAAGCGGGTACCGCGAGGCGCAGCACTAAGAATCAGGAAACAGAGCACAGGGTTCCGGCAGGTACAACGATTTCAGCAGAGCGTCCCAAAGTGGTTCCAAATGCTGGGGATTTTAAGTTCGTTGGTGGGGCGGGGCAGGCAGGGAGAGCGGCCCAGGTGGTGGCAATTCGGGCTAGCGGGGACTCCTGGGAGATGTAGTCCTGGTCCCGCTGCTCGCAGCCCTGCCTACACTCACACACCCACAGCAGACTCCAAGGGGCCAACACTTCCAGTGGCCACGGACCCGCTGCAACACACCCCACGAAGCGGGACCTGCGAAGCGGGTACCGCGAGGCGCAGCACTAAGAATCAGGAAACAGAGCACAGGGTCCCGGCAGGTACAAAGATTTCAGCAGAGCGTTCGTAAATCTACTTGTCCTATAAGAAAATACACTTGTCTTATTAGTTCCATGTAGTGCGGCGACAATTAAAGGCAGCAATCTCATTATATAAGAGCTTTGATAATAGCCTCTCTGATTATGCCGGAGCTCATACCATAGTACCGTTTGAATGCTAGCAATTCCCTTATTTTGCCACCTTTCAGGAGATCTACATACAGGGGCTGGAGGTTCCCATTGTTGGAATGCCCTTCTGAGTCTGTGCAAACCTACTAACTTGCATGTTTTATGGGTTTGCATCAGCTCATCTCCAATAGTTACCCATACAGAGAAAGGTTGGAAATTTCCTCCTGACAAAGGCAGAGGTAAAACCTCTTCCAAGGTTGGGGAAATAAATTGGTTGGTGGGAAGGTGAACTTGTTACCACTCAACAGATTTTCGCATGAGCAAATCCACACACATATTGGCTCGTGATAAAAAGCGGTTCACAAATATTTTCTAGGAGTACGATTCCCTGACCTACTTCTGTAAATTCTTGTGAATTCTTGAAAGCTGTATATCTTCCCTATTACAAGGTCATACCATGGGTTCACTTTTGTGACTTTCTTTTAGAATTAGGCCGCTATTTTGGTCTGGCACTAACCAAGACCTTTTGTCTTTATTAAAATTATATCTATCTACCTGCTGGCTTCACTGTGAGTGACAACGTTCTGCTCTTTCACAAGGAGCATATTGGCATCCTAGGTGGAACTACTGTGGCAATGTGTGGCTTTTGAGAAGAAAAATATCTTTGCTTTGGTTAATGTTTGTTATAATGATGAGAGGCCCAGCATCTCCCACAAAAAATAAAGTTCCTCAAAAACCATGTCAAAGCAAGACATGCATTGACAAAACCAAAACGGCTGACCACCATAACTATTGGCTTGGCCAGTGCTTTTTTATTTTCATGTTTTCTATCTTTTTGTTGAAACTGGTTACACTGATTTTCCATTATGAATATTTTTGGGAAATACCAGAATGCATCGAGACATTTTACTAAATGATGCTACAAAGAAATGGCACCTAAAAATTTACAGAAGTTAAACGTTTTCTTCCAAGTTGCATTTTTTTATGAACATTTTATTTTTAAAGCAAAGAATCATCAATCTTGGTTTCAAGCTTTTACATATATTTGCATCTAATAAGAGACCATCCTGGAAGCATTATAAAAAAGCCTCATATTGTTAAACTTTGCAAACGTGTGTACACATTTTCATACTGAAACCACTGTTAGTTGTGCATTCCGAACTTACATTTCCATAGAGTGCTCACCCTAGTAAAAAAGGCTTTGTATTAATGAACCATAAATAAAAGTTTGAAAAGCATTTACATATGGAAACAAATATGACCTTAAATGCAGACAGTCCCCTTGATCAATAAAGTGGTACTGTACTCTGGCAACTAAAGGGTTTGTTCTACAGGCAGTTGGGCCTACTTGTCCCAAGGACAAAATACATGTGAAAACTTGCTGCCCTTGACCCAAAACAATATGTCTTGGGCATCTGGCTATAGGAATTCCACACCCCTGCATTGCGATTACCCTATTACATAGTTTATGTGTATTCCCAATTGTGAAGAGACAGACATTTAAATCACAATTTATGGTGAAGTTGGATTTTAAGTTAGTTTAGCAAATGCCTCTTTTAGAACGTTGAAGAGTGCAAAGAGAGTGTGCAGGAGAAACAAATGTAATTTGTGAAGCGTGCACCCCCTGGGATGGTTCCGCCCAGCCACCCATTAGAAAGGAAGAGAAACACTAGTGCCTAAGTCCTAGACATGAGGTGCCTACTGATGACCACTCAAAGAGTGTATACCAGATTATTTTCTACTGGTGAACTAGTTTAAATACTGTACATACCAAACGCAAAACAAAAGCAACATTATAATATACAAAAGTCCATCAATGAATCTTCCCTGAGACCCTGGATATGTCTCTTTTACCATTTATTGCGTAAACACAGATGCTTCGTAGGAAATCCATTCCACATGACTTCAAATGGTGTTAAAAAAATTCTTGCGTGAATTGCACGAGTTCCAATGCATTTCGGGCATACACAATAGCCCTTCATCAGGGGAATCTTGTGGCTCCGAGCACCAGAACCCAGAGATACAACACCAACAAGATAGTCGCCATGTGCATAGTAGTATCTGTAACAAGCCTGCACTCGATACTACTCAGGCTCGTGAACAGAGCGTGGTTAGGCCTTTTAGGTAACTACTGTCTCAGATAATTAAGGTTTGGAGGAGAACCACCCCGAATTGCCGGCAGTATACCAGAACCCTCCTCCGTTAGCACAGCTCAAAACGGCCGTGTACTACCACATGTGCCACCCTCTACAGAAACCAGTGCTCCAGTGTATCAAAGCCTCTCTAGCTACCCCGGTGTGAGGAAAAGAGTAAAAGTTGGCATTTATTTACTTTAGCAGTTTGGTGCCCACTGCCTGTCTCTGTTCAGTCTGGGCTGGGTGACAGCTGGGCTTTGTGTATTCCCTCTAGACAGCCACACACAAAGGAAGCTTAGGTGTGTCTTGATGGGTCTTCTTGGGTGATGGGATCGAGGAGCTAGGCACAGCCTCACACTCAAACCTAAATAGGGTGTTTCCTGTCCACACACAAAGGGATTCTGTAGTCAGGGCAGTAAGTGAACTTCAAAGCTTTCTTTGTAGTCTCCCCCACTTCACTTCCTTGGCCCCGGTCATCCGCTCCCATGGGTTTGAACTAACATCTTATGCAGACGACACACAGATTGTGGTGTCGCTGCTACCAGGGAGAGAGGATGACGTGGCCAGTAAGTTCCAGGAATGCATGACGGCGGTGAGCACATAGATGGCTGGGAATTGCTTAAAACTTAATTCGGCCAAAACCGAACTGATACTGTTTGGTTCTACGGTCAACTTTTGGGGACCAAGGTGGTGGCCAGAAGAGATGGGGACCCTCCCCACCCCGGTCAATAAGGTTAAGAACTTGGTGGTCGTTAAAGATGATAGACTCTCCTATAGACCCCAGGTAAACGCCTTAGCCTCATCTATCCACTGGATGCTGAAAATCCTTCGGAAGGTTCTCCCGTTTCTTCCAGCTGACTGCAAAAAAACTGTGGTGACGGCCCTGGTGCTCTCACGTTTAGATTACTGTAACAGTTTACTCCTTGAAGCCCAGCAAGGAGTACTAGATAAGTTACAGATATTACAGAATGCAGCAGTTCGTCTTCTTACAGGCTTGCCCAAGTTTGCTTCCATCTCGCACAAACTTGTGAAGCTGCATTGGCTACCAGTACGGAAGCGGATCCTATTTAAGAGCATGTGCATTGTTTTCAAGGCAGTCCATGGCATAGGTCCATCATTCCTTGGGCAATACTTTCATTGGTACAACCAGGTAGACCTTTGAGGTCAGCTACTCTTGGACTGATTAATACCCCATGCACTAGGAAAGTGTGCTGGGGAGGCAGGAGTTTTAGCCGAGGGGCTGCGGTGGCCTGGAATGCCCTTCCGGTGGCACTCCGACTGTCCCCCGAGTTGATGACCTTTCGCAGGGGTCTAAAAACATGGCTGTTTGTAACCTAACCTGGGGATCAGCTATAGGAGTTATCAAGACAGCGCCAGGACACCGTACGGTAACAGTGCACTCTACAAATGTCATGAATAAACAAATAAATAACATATTCTCGACTACTGACACCAGAACTTCAGTACACTTCTGGTCCTCTGACAAATCTGCTAGGAAGAAGAACTGCTGCGCTGCTGAAAGGACTGCCACTCTGCTGGACTGCTGCTTTGCTGGACTCTTGTCTTGCTGAGCTGCCTGTTGTTCTCAAGCCTGGGTGAGAAGGACTGGACCTGCATCACTTGAACCCATAGTGACTCCCAGGGGTTGTTGGCTTGTCTCCTGTTTACAGTCTCAGGGACATCAAAGACTTCAACTCATCCTGCTACAGCTCCTACAGCTTGCTGCAAGTCTTGCCCTGCCAAGTGGTACCAACCCAGTCCTGGGCCCTTGGTAGTTGGTATAAAGTAGTGCTACAACCAGAACCCATGCATCCTCATCGGAATCACCGCATCTTGGCCTTTGTGTGGTTTTGAATCTGTGCATACTTGTCAAACCTTGGAATGGAGCTGGCGCATATTAACTCGGAACCAGTGAATCGCCTTCAGAATCATCGCATCGCATGCTGCGGAAGCAGTAGCTGCGCCTCTCTCCTTCTGAACTAGTGTCTCGCAATCAGAACCGACGCATCGCCGCCATTGTATGAATAATCTTGACGCATCTTGCCCACTGGGTGGCTCGCCATCGACACATCACTTCGGCTGCACCTCGCATTTTCGTCAACGCAAACCTGGATCGAGGTACTGTTTTTCAGCACGCCTAAGTGGGTACCTGTATCTTATCCTTGCTTCATCGCAGTTGGCCTGAACTTCTAAGTTGGCCCTTGTCCAGTGTGACAAAATATCCCATTTAAGTGGTTATTGCTTCTAAATGCTATTTTACATTTCTTTATTTTAAATTCATGTCACGACTTCTAATGGCTGGATGTCGTTTTGGTCTTGTTTTATTTATAACATTTTTCTCTCTTTTTCTAACCAGGTGCGTAGCCATTTTGTGGTTACACAAATACCCTTACACATTGCCTCTTAAGTTAAGCCTGACTGGTCTGTGCCAAGCCACTAGAGGGTGAGCACAGGATAATTTAGGCTGTGTTGTGGCTTACCCTGAGTATGATTGTGGTTCCTGCTTGGAAAGTGTGTATACCTCTGCCAACCAGAAACTCAATTTCTAACACCCCCAACCTCATTATCTCATTTGACACCTCAGGCCATGCAAATACAGGGTTAACACCAATTTAAAATTTTAAAATAGTACAATGTATAGTTTGGTCTGGGGGCACAGATATATACAAGAATGTTGTTCCATTGTCCGAAGCATCAATCAAATGTGACACTTAACTCTTCAAACATAAATATTGCAAATCCTTGTTTCATGAAAACATTTCGATTTTCAAATTGAATTCCACTTGCTAAATTCTCACTGGAACCTCCAAGGTTGAAGAGTCCAAAAGAAGCAGATCCATCATCATTTTTATATGCTCTTTCCTAGCCTCACATCCAAACTCAGATCACTAATCAATAATTCATTTTTACAGTAAAAGGCAAGTTTGTCCTTATCAGCTAATAATAGGTGATTCCAGAATATCAGGATCAGCTTTATAGATATGACGCACCAACATACCCATCTTGTTTTCACTCTTATAGCTTGGATCCTAGAGGGGTTAGGAAGGTTTAGTAGGGCTTTTATACACCAGCCTTCAACATTGGTCCAGTTATGATGCTCACTCATAAACAGTGATTCTACACTATATAAATAATTATAGTGCACCATAGCTTTAAAAGCATCCAACACTGGAACTGGTGAGCGCCCTTCATAATTTAGACTAAAGTTACGTAACCCTACAATAGTTGAAAGAGCCCTCGGTTTCACTGGATGTATGTGCATCTTCCAGTCCAAATTTTAAGTAAATACAATTCTTTAATATTTATAGGAATTCACTTCTTCCACCCTTGCCCCATTTAGAAACCTGTGAAACGTTTTCTTTGTATGCTCAAATACCATGGTTTTGGTCTTTTCCTAATTTATTGTTATTTTTTTCCACAATATCTAACGAAAACGTCAAGTTTCCTTTGTAAGCCTATATGGGTTAAATTCAAAATGACCAAATTGTCAGCATAAAGAAGAGAAGGCACATGTCTTCCACCCATCATAGGTGAAAACAAGTGAGAACTCAATAATTTCAACGGTAAATCTATAAGATAAAGGATAAATAGGGTTGGGGCAATACACATCTGTGGTGTAAGACATTTTTTATAGGAATTGTCTTTGTAAGATGGCCATCCTGACCAAAATTCACCTGAGTCCAATTTCCTCTATGAATCTCTTTGAGAATTGCCAATTTCCCTCCTGGGAATTCTCACCTTTATTAATGAATCCCACAATCGCTCCAAGCTTACCAGTCCACAAAGCAGCGCATGAGGTTACCCCTAGTTTCTATATACTTCTTTTCAATAGCCCATTGAGTAAAGTGGGTGTCCATAGTGGAGTGTCCTTCTTGGATCCCTCCTTGTTCCACTGAAATTAAATCCTTAGCCGCAATCCACCCCTGCATCTAACTAACAAAATACCTTCAACCCAATGTGAGTTAAGCCTATGAGCCTATAATTGTTTGTGTCATAATAATTTCCTTTCTTAAAAATTGGTTTTATTACAGCTCCTTTCCAGCTATCTAGAACCTTCCCCCCGTAACTAAACTTCTAAATGTTAGTTCGAAAAAATGTCCCCACCAATCACTATTTGATGTAATTATAACTGCTGGATCACTAACCCCATCTTGGAGTACACCAAATATTATTACATATGTATGTCATAGAGAGAGCAAAGCCTAGCATAATATTTCACAGGAGTTGCTGGAATATATATTTTTTTACATTTGTAATTTATTTATTTATTTAGCGATTTTATATAGCGCTGGCTAGACCCGAGGGTATCAGAGCGCTTTACAGGGTAGAAAGTGGAAAACAAGTTGCAAAATGGTATTTAGTACAAATATGAGCAAAATGTCATTAACGATAAATCCATGAACAGAAAAATCAACAGTACATTTAGTCAATAACAGGAAAAGGATAGATGTGTCATCGTGGGAGGCCAGGGATTGAAAGGGGAACGTTAGGGGGCAGTGAAAGACCGAAGAGGGAGAGGGGGAGGAGCAGGCATGTAGGAAAAGGCAGTGATTGAAAGGGAGCAAGTAGAGGAGGATAGGGAATGGGTGAAGGGGAATACCGAGGGAAGTGAGTCAGGAATGATGTGGAGAGAAACGTCATACTGTCCTGGGCATGGTGTGGGAACCTGAAAGGAGGCCGAAATTAAGGACCCCAGTATTTGTGGAGTAGGTGACGCTTGAGATCTTTTTTGAAGCTGGCGTATGAAGGGTTGCAATGTAACTGCTTGGAGAGAGAGTTCCAGTTGGAAGGAGCGAAGCCAGAGAAAGAGCGAGATTGGGTGGATTTCTTGTGAACCAAGCGAGGAACCAAGATGAGGGAATTGGAGCTCCTCAAGTCTCTAGAGCAGCCAGCTTTACGAAGTTTTTGTGAGAGAAACAATGGGGTTCGAAGATGTAAGGCTTTGTGTGTAATGCACGCATTCTTGTAGGAGGATCTGCCTTCGATGGGAAGCCATTGGAGATCTTTGAGGATAGGGGAGATGTGATCAAACCTCTTGCAATCCGAAATAAGCCTGGCTGCGAGGTTGAGGACAGACTTGATTGGGGCTAGATGGACTTTGGGTGTTCCGGCAAGTAAGGCGTTTCCATAGTCCAATTTCGAGAGGACAAGTGATTGAACAACGGAATTAAAGTCATCAGGAGGAATAAAAGGTTTGATTTTTTTAAGGTGATGTAGGGAGAAGAGAGCGGCTTTAACCGCGTTTTTTATGTGGGGGGAGAGGCTGATGTTTTGGTCAAGGCTTATTCCGAGAGATGTAACTGAACTAGAGGGGGACAAGGAGCAAGCAGTTGAGGGCTTTAAGGTCAGAGAACCAATGTTGGATGGGGAGCTGGTTGTTTTGGGGGCGAAGAGAATGACTACTGTTTTTTTAGGGTTGAGTTTCAAGTGGTTGAGATGGAATCATTGCTGAATCTTAGACAAGGTATCATTGAGGTGCAGAATGTTTGCATGGGATTTGATTTAATAGTAAAGTTGGGTATCGTCCGCTTAGAGGTTAGTTAATACCTGCTTGCTTTAGAATGACGGTGAGGGGTTCCATAAAGAGGTTAATTAGTGAAGAAGAGAGAATAGATCCCTGGGGCGCACCCAACGAAACAGGCATAGGTTTAGAGAGGCAATTGTTGATTTTAATTTGTTGCGATCTGTGCTGAAAGAAGGAGCTGAACCATTCGAGAACAGGACCATTGAAGCCGAACCGATCCTAGAGGGTGTTGAGTAAGGTACAGTGGTTGACAGTATCAAAAGCAGCCGAGAGGTCGAGAAGGATGAGAAGGGATGCCTCCCCTTTGTCAAGTGAGTGATGGATGTCATCAACACTATTGAGCATCGCAGATTCAGTGCTACAGCCCTTACGGAAGCCTGACTGTAGTGTGTCCAAAAGATTAAATGAGTCGATGTGTTTGTCCAGTTGAAGCAAGGCGCATTTTTCGAGGGCCTTGGATAAAAGGGGAAGATTAGAGATAGGGCGTAAATTGTTGAGATCATTAGGATGAGCATTGAGATTTTTGAGGATGGGAGAGATTTGGCCGAGCTGGAGGGAGATAGGGACGCAGCCAGTGGCCAAGGAGGAGTTGATGATGGAAGTCCAATAAGGCGCAAAGATGTGCTTTAAATCTTGAACGAGGTTGGCGGGGAGCGGGTCAAAGGTGTGAGAGGAGGGTTTAAGTTTAGTGATGATGTTGAGGACTTCTCGCTCGATCACTGGGCTAAAATGAAGGCAAGATGCGTTATTTTTTAGCTGTGGGCAGGAAGGGAAATGTTCCAGGGGGGGCACTGGAGTGCTGGAGCGGGATAGAGTCAGGAGGGGGTGAAGGAGTCAGAGGAGACTAGGGTGGAAAGACATGGAGTGTAGATGAACTCTGTGGTGGGGGGGTAAAAGGAAGGATAGATCAATCTTGACAGTTTTCTCAGAAAAGAAGGAAGCAATTTCCTCACATCGATCGATAGAGGCAGTCGGTTTGGGAGGGGCAGAAGCTGTTTGATTTTTGATAATGCTGAATAGTTCCCTGGGTCTATTCCTAGCTCGGTCAAGCTGGGCACGGAAAAAGGATGCCTTTTCATTGAAGATATGTTTCTTATAATTGGCCCTAACACTTCTAGGGGGGGCAAGATTAGAGGGGGAGGGATGATGTCTCCAAGTGCGTTTGGTCATCCTGAGCGAGTGTCTCTCACTGTTGAGATCAGCGTTGAACCAGGATTTGGAGGGCATGTTTTTTTGGGATTTTAATTTGGCCGGGGCAATTTGGTCAAGGACCTCAATGATGGCTTTGTTGTAATGGTCAGTAAGGTCATTAGTATTTAGCGAGGGAGGGGGAAGTTGATGTTTTGCTTTGATTTTATATTCCATCTCACCCGGAGGAATCAAGTGAAAATTTCTGGTTATTTTCTTATGTTTAATATTTATGGGGGAAAGGAGATGAGCAGCGTTGTTTATCGAGAAGAGGATGAGGTGATGGTCGGATGAGCCAATCGGGACATCCGTATTAATGAAATGTACATGAGGGTGAAGTACAATACATTAATGTATATTACGTTAGAGTAAAACATTATGAGAGCCGCAATTAGCACCAGGGTTGTGTTTCTGTTTTCAGTTTTCATCTGAACAGTATACGAACAGTATACGGCTGGGGCATTGCAGATCTCGGAGGGAAGATTATTCCGTACACTAGGTGCCAGCACTGTAATCTCTTATCGACTATGATCTAGATCTTGGTATGACTAGGATTTTTTCATCGCTGGAATGGAAAGGATGGGATGGTTGTGTTTTAGTTATCTTGTCTTGGACTTATACTGGAAAGTTTTTTCCAGAACACTTAAAGGTAAGGCAAATTATCTTAAATTAGATTTTTTCTGTGCTGTGAGCTACGAGAGGCTTTTTATTTGGACTTTAAGAGTTGAAACATTTGACCTCATCTTTGAGACCGGACAGAGGTGGCTAATATGTCCAGAATTTCCTTACCAAGTTGCAAAAGCACGATACGTTAGTCCCTGAGAATTCATATTGCACTTCAGGGATGCATAAATAGGTCTATAAAAATAGGTTTCATAGCTCTGTTGAAGTTGAGTCTCACTGTGGCATATAAATAATATTAAATGTTTAATTCATCAATTTATTTTTCAGATTTAACATACGAGTTGACTCTAAAGAATTCTGACTCTACAGGTAAGAAGTAAATTAAAATATTTCTGTGCAGTTAATTTATTATTTAACAATTGGATATACCTAAAAAACTTAAACCCAAAATTAACTTTTTATGGAATGGGCAGTAATCTTTGTAAAGCTGGATTTAGTACAAATGTTGTTTCTAGTGATAAAGGTTAATTTTAGTTTGGGATAATAGAAAAAGGCAAACCTAGAGCTGGCTAACAGCTCTTCAGGACTACTTTCACCCCTGGGATATGGTCTCCATCATTGATTCCCCTCCATGCACCAAGGAATCCCACACATTCCCCAGTGTGAGGGACCACTGTAATGTCTAGTATTAGTTACTATTGGGATTTAAGGATGTCCCTAGCAAAAGGAGATCCTTTAGGATAGCCTCACCTTGGGGTACACAGTTGATGGCTTCTGTGCTCTCCCTCTCTGGGGTGAGCAAGTAAGTCCACCACGTTTCCTCCCAGTCTTCCACACATGCGTGCTGATTGGAGTGAGACTGCCTAATCCCCATGGAAGGGAATATGGTGGCTACCACTTAGTAATTTCTTGTGAGTCCACCGCCACAATACCACAATCTGACTTTATCAGTTGATATGTTTGAACTGGGCAAAAATGAAGGCAGACGTTCTGTCATCCAGTCAGTGAAATCCTACTTCACCCCACTATTGGACCATCAGACATTTCTCATCTGTTTCCAATCAGAAACTCTCACACTAAGATATCCCCAACATTTAACAATAGTTCTGCTTGATGGTGCACTACTTATTTTACCAGTACACAAGCTAGGCCTTTAAATCTGCTTGTTAGTGTATTATATTTTGGTCTTGTCAGCTGGGGCAACAAGCAGGTTTCAGGGAAGATCAGTATTGTTTTCCAGCAGTGTCTGCTAATTTGGCAATCACAGTGTACCAGTATGTTCTTATCAGTGCACAGTCCCATACCATGTCAAAGAAACCTTTTACTTCCTCATTACAACTGGAGCACTTATGACTCGTGCCTTGGTGCACTTGCTAGTACGCTGGGCTTTAAATACCTTTTGTGTAAATATTTAAATTTCATGAATTTGAATCTTGAGTTTCTGGAAAATCTATTACTGTATTTTAATGATTTATTCAATACAATGCTGTGTCTGTGGGTTGTTTGTTCAAGTCTGAAATCTCATTAGGTCTGTATGTGACTGTCTCCCATGTGCTTTTTACAATGATACCATTTTCCTACTGTCTCCATGCATCATTATCGTATGTTGCACTTTGTTGATCGTTAGGCCATTTGCCTGGCTCACCCAGAATTTGTGTGCAGCCTGCATGATCGATCAAAAAACAGGAACTTACCCTTAAGGTCCTCATATTCCTGGCGTATTCCCAATGTGAACTTAATTTTTATATAGTTCGCTCACTAGTGTGATCCTGGCTGCCATCTGGCCCCATATGTCGGCTGCTCTAGTCAACTCTTCTAACTTTCTAAAACACCATAAAGCGATTTCACATGCATATTCAGAGGTTTCATGTGGCAGTTTGATGCTCCTTTGCCAGTAATATCCAGCAGTTCAGTCGGCGTCAGATCATTAGAATTCATCAAAGTATCACTTATCAATGCCTCCACCATTGTAAGCGGTTGTATAACAGTCTATAGTGTTTGTGCTTTTTCTGTGGCAACCTAGGTGAGCTATTTAGTTGGCAAGTTTAGTAGGCCGATGCAACTATATGGTACTGCACATCATTTGAGGGTCCCAAGCCTCCTTGGTTTTTGTGGTAAATCAACAAAAGCAAGTGCCCAAATATTCTTGTTGTATCGGTTCCAAATATTCCTGATGTATCAGTTCACTGCTGCATTAAACATAGCTTCTATTGATTTTAAAAACAAGTGTTGTGGAATAGTATTTGAGAACAGTTAGCTTAGATACAAGGATAGCACCAAGAAGTAGTAGCACAGAATTAGTTAGTATCCCAGAATACAACTAGTGTAAACTCATCGTGAGCAGGGAATACTGAATGATTAACTGTTTTATTCAGAAAGTGTGACAAGTTTGAGATACTCGTGTAACTCCTTGGTGCCATGACCTTACATAACTTAGATAAACTATATCATGGGAGCAGCAGGAGCTGAGAAAGTATCCAGGCCTCAAAAATCATAAAATACGATACAAGTCATACAGATCTAGTGACCTGAATAATCTACTTGACCTAACTGTAAATTGTTGGATCCTGGACAAATATTTTATTTTACCTAGCTGCTTTTCTCTTCACTATTTCATGAGCGCACTGTCACATATGTGAGTTTAGCATGTCTGATTTAATTTAATAGACTACACATTTGCTCCATGTATAATATGAATCAAGCCCACATATAGGGTACACATACTCTGACCTGCCTCTTAGTTCACCAGTAACATCATTGTAATCAAGGCAGGGGCAGGAATGTTTAAAAACTCACTTTTAATAAATGTATTGCTAAAGCATGATATGGTAGCACACTGCCATTTGCAATCAGGACTTTTTGTATTGAAATGGCTACATGCTTTCCCCACCGACGTGCAGTTTTACTGAAAAAAAATATATTCTGGCCAAATCATAATGTTTGGAAATTGGCAGCCAGATTCATCAACGGAAAATCGGCTCACAAAGGGCCAGATTCTGAGAATCTGGCCCTTTGCGAGCGCTATTTTTGCATTTGGGATTCACCATCCCAAATGCAAAAATCGCAAATTGCGACATCGCTAAATTGCAAGGAATTGCATTTAAGGAATCTCTATTTGAGATTCCTTAAATGCAATTCATGAACCATTTTAGAATTGCGAAATCGCAATCTTTGGCCGCTATTTACCGCGAAGTCTGACTTCGTGGTAAATAGCGAAAACTTAGAAAAAAGCACTTTAGTGCATTTTTCTAAGTTGTATGTTACACACACACATGTCCTTTGGACATGTGTGTGCGCAACATCAGTCTACATTTTCATTTCAGGGGTGCTACAGGGTGTCCTTTGGACACCCCTGGCACCCTTGAAATCGCATCCTTATTTGCGATTAGCAAATTGCTAATCGCCTTTAGACCCATAGGAATGAATGGGGAGTCATTCCTTATTTGCGATTAGCAATTTGCTAATCGCAAATAAGGAAGCTGTAGAAATCGCAAATAATATTGCGATTTCTACATGAATCCCGTTTTGCGAGTCTTTAATAGCGATTCCTTAATAATCGCTATTAAGGACTCGCAAAACAGGACAATGATGAATCTGGGGGTGGGTTTTTAGCATTTGCACATTGCCATTTAAAGTGTTCTGATTTGTTTTGATCCTTTAAAAATCTTTGTTTCCATCACCCTTCTGAATTTTCAAAAATGTGCTTTCCTAATTGCGGATATATTTTAAAATATTTCTTCCGTTCATTTACAACATTTTAAATGTTTATGTTTTAGAAAACAAACTGACATCATACAGCCTTTCTTTTCACGATTGACAGGCACTTCACTTAACAAAATCCTCTGATTTTGTAGTCAGAAAAAAGAAAAGTAAACACCAATCTGCAGGTCAAAATAACAAGCAATTTGAAAGAAGACATAAGCTGACATTTGACCTCTGTCTTTTACTGCAAAAGTGACAAGATACAAACAAGGGATAAAGACATATTTATTGCTCATTCAGCTTCTGGAGTAACAGAACACCTGTTATTTGCCAGCTCGACCTCTCTCGCCAGAACGGCTAGTAGGGCCTATACTTAGCTCTACCTTATAAAATCTGACTTGCCATCGTGAATAAATGAGTAGACGTTGCGAGGCCTGGACTATCCAAGTTGTTAAGTATGCATAGCAATCACGTGCCTATATAACCTTGAAGCTTAATAGATCATCAGCGCACAGGTGCATGTTCATCTTATTCTGGCTAGAGACAGGCTTCCAACACTTGAGAAAGAGTGAGAAGATAGGCATTGTGCAATGAACAAAAACTGCATTGGCGTGATGTGTACAAAAGAAAACTCTAGGGGTTTGACGTTCCAGAGCCACAAGGATCTCCAAGGGTGAGTTGCTATATTTTATATTTATAACACTGTAGATGCACAGTTAGTGAAGACTTTATGTAGACTGGGGCTACAGTGCTGTGTCCCATAGGAAGCTGCTCTTTATGGGTGCGGCTTTGGGGCGAGCCTTGGACTGACCATTGAGTGTTTCTCCTCACACCAGTGCAATGCAAAACAACTCAAAGCAAAGACTACAATCTGAAGCATCTGATGGGTTGTTTGTTTGTTACAATTGCCCTTTTGTTCTGTATGCACTATATTATTATATGTGCTTATTTTTATCAGTAGTATTTCTGTTACCTCTGACTCAGGGTTTTGCAAAATCATCTGTTTTTAGAGTGGAATGATTGCACCTGTGTCCTACGGATTCAGAACCTGGGCTTCGAGACTCCAACTGTCATTGCTGGGTTGTTTTTTTACCTAGTAATGGGCACATGATGGATGGAAATTTGGCTTCCTCACATAAATACCCTGTTATATAAAAGTACCATCCATCTCCTCTCTAAGAGAGCACTTTACCATACACAAAATAGATGGCAATAACCTTACACACTCCTACTCTGCATTAAAACAATAGTTTTTTAATGCCGGGCATAAATAACACGCTGTTCCAGTACCTTGACTAGATTTACCAGATTACCAGAACCTCTATTCCTGAGTAATGCTTTTTTGAAAACATTTTCTTCAATTCCACTCTTCTGCTGAAGTTGATGTCAAAGTTCAAGCACAGCAAAGTGAAGATGAATTGTCTGCACAGGAGGCTTGTCTATAGGCCATATTCTCCACCTTAGTAATAGTGAAAGGCAGAGTAGAAATGAATAGCGCACCTTTGGAGCAAACTGACACCTTCACGTACCTGGGTGTAACGATGGATAAGAGGATGAATTGGAAGCCTCAGATAGATTTACTAGCCCTTAGGCACAATCTATTAGCAGGGGCCTTTTTAAAAGAGTACCGGCTGTCCTACACCAAACCGGTAGGTCCAGCATTAGCCATATATAACTGGAAAATCAGGGCCTCCATAATCTATGGGGCAGAACTGTGGGCTTCGAAAATCTAGCCCCCTTAGTTCTAGCCCAAAATAAGTTTTTGAGATCATTGACTGGCCTTCCCCAATCGCCCCCCCCCCCCCCCTCAAACCTCTATATTTAGATTTGGGATGCATTTCCATCGAGGAGGCAGCAGACTTTAGACCCCTAGCGTATTGGAGACGGCTATGGACAACCCCTGAGTTAGTACCCTATGCCAAAACAGTTAAGCATATCAGAGACGCTGATATGTGTTCAAAAATCAACTGGCTGAAAAAAACCAAGGGCACACTATTTGACATGGGGCTAGGCCCTTGTGGGAAGACCCAGAAGGGAATCAGTTCCCATCAAACAATGAATTTAAATCTCTATATAGGGACATGGTCTGTCTTAAGTCCATGTCACTGGTGGACGGCACTTCCCTGACTGGCCTCTTTTTAGATCATAAGTATGAATATATGTTGGAGGCCTATTGGGATGTCATTACGAGACCTGGTGACAGAAAACTGTATCACCAATTTAGAGTGGGCAACCTCCCCTTAAAAACCTTTACGGCAAAATGGGGAGATGGAGATACAAAATGCACTGTGTGCACATCTCAGGAAGAGTCTATACTCCATGTATTATTTGTGTGCCCTGCGTATAAGGGTCCCCCGCAACAAATGGCTAAAGCCGATCTGTCTAAACATTGGCACAAGATCATGCCAAACAGCATTGCATATTTTAAAGACAGATACAAGGGAACCTGTAGTTATAGCTATGGCTACATTCTTGAGCTGGACATGGGCCCTCAGAAGGAGTAGTTTGGTTGCTAATGTAGGCTCTATTTTGCATTAATGAAGTGGACATTATTGTGACTGATGTTTACCCTCTGATGGGTATTGTGGGTATATTGGTGTTATGTGGTTCCTTTTTGATATAACTGCGTTTTCTAATGAATGCAAATTTTATTTATTATTATTCTTTTAACATAATTAATTTTTAATAATAAATGTTTTTTATAAAGTGTGGTACACTTGTTTTATATGAGTGTATTTTATATGTGTCTTTTATGATTGGAAACATATCGGATAAAGACTAATTGAATTGAAGATGAATTGTCTGCACAGGAGGCTTGTCTGTAAGCCATATTTTCCACCTTAGTAATTTATCATTGAGTTTAACTATAAGGCTTCTGAAGATCTAAAATAAAGCAATCTGGGTCCTCTTGATACGCCCATCATGAAAGAAGTCAAATGTCCTTCCGAAGATCTTCATTCCCCTTAAAGTGGAAGAAGTTCTGCATCAAGTGTCTGGAGAAGCTGTTGGAAATGAAAACTTGCCAGGAAGACTTAGTGCTATCTTTCCTTTGTACCTGGCTAAATCTGGCTTACAGATGAGGTACATTTGGCTGCCATTACTAGTTACAGTAAGAATCATTATCAGGTATCTTTTTCACATTTCCACTTGTAAAAGGTTTCCTAGATAGCATTAGGAAAATAGTTATTCCAGTTATGAAACCCTCTTCAGTGTGGAACGGTACCTGCTTCCCTTGCAATCAGCAAACCATGACCGGTGCTCTGCCGGTACTCTTTGGTCTGTTTTTAGGGCTATTTCTTGCTTTTTCTTTTTTCTCCTCCTCTGAAATCAAGTTGCTCATGCCACCACATTTCTGCTTTAACCTACCCTCGTTATGCCATAACCATTTCCATCAGCTGCCCCGCATAACTTCTGCATCTTGATTTTGGTGAATAGTAATTCTTTGCACACCAGTGCCTTGAATGCTACATTTGCATTGGACCACCCAGCATGGTCGAGCCACAGCTCCTGGAAAAGGACCAGGATCCTATATCAAACTGCTCATTCTCCAAAAGTTCCCACTCAAGGTGTCCTCTCTATTTCTGCATCTGAGGTTGATTCCTCAGTTGATTTGCCTGCCATATCCCTCTTTTATTAGAGAGCACACTTCACAGAGTCACTGAACAGGACATCAATCAGGATGTCCTTGTTGGTGAACATGAAGACTTGCACAGATGCTATCTTGCCATCGTGCCCAAGGCATTGGGAGGTGCTGTCTACTCCTCGCCTGCCAGAACATGAGTGCATATATGTTTTGGTTACAGAAGCAGCACTTCTACTAAGAACAGTTCTGGCCATAGAAACTCAGTTTCTCAAGCAGGCTGATAAGATTTGGAGGTAATTTTTCTTTCAGATTGCAGTCTCAAAGTCATTTTGGTTAGGGGAAAGCGGTTTTACCGCTTTCAAAGGCGGTGTGCACTGTAATACAAAGACCTGAGAGGTCTTACTCCATTATATTCTTTTTCAATGAAGATTTCTCCAAATTGAAGTGGTTTCAAACCATAATATTTGTTTATTGATTTTTTCTTTCTCTTATTTATTCTTCGAAACTTTCTATTAATGATTTCCACATCATCATAATTCACATTTTATATCTTCCCAATGCATTTCGGGTCATATAGGACCCTTCCTCAGGGGTCTAAATTAAAACAAACAAGGAAATATTATGAGCCGTCTGGCCTGATAATATAACACATGGTACGTTACATTTGAATAATTAACATACTCAATCCTATTCTACTGTTGGTACAAAACTAATGAAACAGTAAACGTGATATCATACATTCATGGCCAACTGAGATCTCTGCCCTATGCTTAAAACATGAATTACACATGACCAATCCTATCAAGCTCATAGGTTGAACTTCAGTGAAAAAACTTAAATGAAAAAAGCTTGATTGTTTTACATGACACTCGGTTACACTATTAAGGTAACACATTACTATCCAGTACGAGCCGCTCTGCCGTTTATGAATGCCAACTCTCGTGTTTAAACTCTGACGCTTAGTGCAAAAAAAGCTAACATATTGTCAAGAGGCAGCGCGCTGGTTTTCTTGGTACCTAACACTAACTATCCAGTTAAAGCGGGGACATTTTACTTACGAAAATGTGGTATTTCAGCGTGTCGCGTTCGTTAACCAGTGGGAACTCGACTACCTGGCCCTCGAGCCCTGGAACTTTAAATACGCGCTCTAATTGGCTTAGATTACGATCACGTGATCGCAGTGATCTTTAGTCAACATTGAATGTATTAAAAAGCGCATATTTTGAAAAAGGGGACAGTAGTGAAGTACATAGACATAAGTGCCTGAACCTAGGGAGACAGCACAAATTACATGCACAGTGACATGGGACTATGATGCCATATGATTAAACAAGACCAAACGTGATGTATATTCAAAAATATTTTTTATATATATATGTGAATTCATTTATCTTTTTTTCTCCATTTTTGATTATAGTTTACAATAAAAAGTTCAATTCAAAGATTTAGTCAGTGCAGCATATATAATTATCACAATACAGAAGTAATAAATAAACACAAAATAAAGAAAATAGTGAAAATAATATAATAAATCAGAAATGATTAGTGAACAGATGAAGTTAGCAAAGCGGTAGATGTAAACTCAACGCGCATTTCGGCTATTGCCTTCTTCAGGAGTCCGTCTTTTGCAAGCAGAATAGAAAAAGTTGATCAATAAAAACTGACCACTATATTTCCTGTTGACGTAGCATGGTGATAGCTCTGTATTTAAAAAATAGATAAGAAACAGGATTCTAGTTACGGTGATGAAAAACAGGTTCGGAGTGTTTAATCTGATAGCAGATGACGGATATGTCAGCCAGCTATTGTTTAGAAGTAACGTAGGTACATGAAGGCTCACCGAAACGAAAAAATATCGTAAATCAAGGGTCGTCCGTGAAAACAGAATCGAGAATTTACATAAGTGAGCCTTCTTGTACCTACGTTACTTCTAAACAATAGCTGGCTGACATATCCGTCATCTGCTATCAGATTAAACACTCCGAACCTGTTTTTCATCACCGTAACTAGAATCCTGTTTCTTATCTATTTTTTAAATAC
Source organism: Lissotriton helveticus (assembly GCF_964261635.1). Lineage (NCBI taxonomy): Eukaryota > Metazoa > Chordata > Amphibia > Caudata > Salamandridae > Lissotriton > Lissotriton helveticus. Next base: position 1,070,273,026 of record NC_136072.1, on the reverse strand, counting down.
AGAGCTATCACCATGCTACGTCAACAGGAAATATAGTGGTCAGTTTTTATTGATCAACATTTTCTATTCTGCTTGCAAAAGACGGACTCCTGAAGAAGGCAATAGCCGAAACGCGCGCTGAGTTTACATCTACCGCTTTGCTAACTTCATCTGTTCACTAATCATTTCTGATTTATTATATTATTTTCACTATTTTCTTTATTTTGTGTTTATTTATTACTTCTGTATTGTGATAATTATATATGCTGCACTGACTAAATCTTTGAATTGAACTTTTTATTGTAAACTATAATCAAAAATGGAGAAAAAAAGATAAATGAATTCACATATATATATAAAAAATATTTTTGAATATACATCACGTTTGGTCTTGTTTAATCATATGGCATCATAGTCCCATGTCACTGTGCATGTAATTTGTGCTGTCTCCCTAGGTTCAGGCACTTAAGGCTATGTACTTCACTACTGTCCCCTTTTTCAAAATAATTATTGTAAGTCCCTACCAGTAGTGAGTATCCTTTTCCAAAATGAATTAAAAAGCGCATATTCTACTTCTACAAATGTATTCCTGCCTACACAATTATTTGTCTAAATCAACTTAAGATGGAATTCACACTAGATTCTGTTTAACATGATGTTTTCGAGTTGGCGTAAATTAGTCACAGCTTAAGCTCTGTTAATTCACAATTCAACGTTCTGGGGTTTGTAAAAACCAATCGAATAGAAAAATAAAAACAAAAACAAAACAACGATACTTCTCCAGTATTCAATCTTTCATAGATTCACATGCTTGTATCTTCCCCGTCGTCATGGTGGGAGTCTCCCGGTATATAATAACCATAGCAGTAGAAGAAAAAACTGCCTGGAAGCCATAGAGTAGTGAAACCACTAGGTAACCTCTCCTCCTCATTATGTGGCCCAAACTACAGCCAATCAGCAGCCAGCACCAGCCTACACCATTCCCAGCAGAGCCACCATACCTCAGATTTCCAACCGCCTTCGTGTGAGAAGGAGTCTCCCTGAGCTCTGCTCAGTTTATTCTCTCTTCACTGAACTTTTGACCTTTCACAGTTGGAAGTCAGGTACTGTTCTTTATTATCAAACTTGATTTCTTTCAATATGTCTGAAAGCTCCAAGAAGAGCCTTTTCAGAGCTTGCAGGTCCTGTGGCAAGGCCAGACTGTATTCTGAAGATCCTCACAAGGAATGCTTGTACTGTTTGTACCCTAAGCATATTCCTAAGGACTGCAAATATTGCCGGACCTTCTCTGCTAAAACACTGAAGGATAGAGAAGCGCGCCTCTTGTTATGGCTTCAGAAAAGGAAAACTCATGACTCGGAGTCTGAGGGAGAAGCCAAGGTACACACCTCTAAGAAATTGAAAAGAGGGTCCTCTGAGGAAAAGGGTGAGGTGAAGAAACAAAAATCAGGAAAATCTAAGGAAGGTGAACCTTCTACTTCACTCCCTCCAACTCCTCTCAAGCCTTCCTCAGAAAAGAAGGCTCCGTCGTCGCTTCCGTCGACGAAATCTACTGAAATTCCAGTCAGACCGTCGACGAGGCCGTCGACGACCTCGACGACGACCGTCTCGTCAACGACGACGACGTCGACGACGACAGCTTCGTCGACGACGACTCCGTCGACGGTGAGTGCCAGACCTTCGTCGACGGCAAGATCTTCGTCGACGAGTATCCCGCCGACGATGCGAATGATTGTCCCGTCGACGGCCCCGTCAACGATGAAAAAATCGTTGGCGATGCCATCTCCAACAAGAATAACATCAACATATATTTCTATAAAGAGCATTGCTCCGTCGACGGGAGCGTTGACGAGCAAAAAAGGGGAATTTTCTACGCCCAAAATTTCACCCTTGCTGCCCTCTACCATTCTGGACTGTCAGGAATCAGAGGAGGAAGGTTCTTTTGGTGTTGCTTACAGTCCTTCGCAACTCCATATTAAACATCAGGATTCCGAGGAGGAAGACCACCAGGAGGCACAGGAACACTTCTCTTTTACGGAGCGGCCGGTCAAAGGCCAGATGAGATACGAGTCATTTCACCAGGCCTACCACTATGATGATGAAGAGGAAGTGGATACGCCTGTGCGGGAAGAGGCCATGTCGGTGCCTATTTCTTTAATATCAGACCTTAGAAGCATGATTGATAGCTATTATCGTCGCTTTCCTGAAGATAATGCTCCTGCGGCCGCTGGAAAAATCTCTCAACCTGCAAAGGAAATACCACTGGCTCAGCCGCCGCCTCCTCCTCCTCAGAAGGAGGTCCAAAACGTTATTACAATTCGTGATGACTTAAATGATTCCGATCAGGACGATCAAGAGGAGGAAGGGGAACTTCCTCAGGATGAGGAAGTTGGAGATGAGTGGGATCAATATATTGCTCCAACGTCCCCGGCTTCACCTTTGCCTCAATCAAGCTCTCCTCCAGAGGACATAGCAAGCTTTCATGATTTGATGGGAAAAGCGGCAAAGAGATTTAAGCTGGATATGCCAATCAAGGAAAGCGAATGCTTCCTTTATGATTTCAAGGAGTCCTCCAGGAAGTCGGTAAGAGCCATTCCTATTATTGAACATATCTGGGATGAAGGGCTCAAACTAATGAAGAATCCTGCATCAGTCCCAGCATCCATACCCAAGCTGGACAAAAAGTATTGTGCTGTAGAGACGGCTCCAGCATGTCTTATTGGTCATCCTCGACCGGACTCAGTTGTGACTCAAGCAGCGCAAAAGCGCTCCAAGAACCCTATGGCAACATGTCTGGTGCCCCCCGATAAGGAGGGCAAGAAGATGGACGGCATAGGTAAACGTTTTGCAGTCATGGCAGCAGCTTCCATCAAGGCTACCAACGCGATGGCCCTTCTGAGCCGATTCAATAGACAGATGTGGTCTGACATCGCTCCATTCCTGTCGCACCTTCCGGAGGACAAGAAAGAGGAGGCGACTACCATCCTGCAGGATGGAGCTAGAGCGGCGTCGGAGTCCATAGACGTGGCAATGGACATAGTGTCTATAGCTTTCCGCCAGATGGCAGGGGCGGTAACCCTACGGAGACAAGGATGGCTCAAGGCTACGTCCTTTCGGCCGGAGGTCCAGGCTAAAATATTGGACATGCCATTCGATGGCGAAAGCCTCTTCGGTAAACGGATTGATGAAACGTTACAGGGGATAAAAGCAGATACTGATACTGCTAGATCCTTGGGATCTTTACAGCAAGGTCGTTATCAGTCCTTTCGTGGACGAGGATCCAGAGGACGCTTTCAACAGCAACGTTCCTCTTACCAATCAAATCGGTACCAACCTTACAACCAACAGGGATACCGCCAACTCCTCCAACCAACAATACCGGTCCTCGAACTCTTCTTTCCAACAACAAGGAAGAAGAAAGTCCGCCGCCAGAGGGAAACAAGACTCTAGTCGCAGACAGTGATATTTATCAGGCGCCTCCAATTCCTCTTCAGATCGACCAGTTCCACTACCTCTCTCAGTTTCTTCCGCATTGGCAGTCCATAACATCGGACAGATGGGTATTAGACATCATTACACAGGGTCACACCCTGGAATTTTCGCAAAGGCCTCCAGATCGTCCTCCTCTCTGCAGAGTTCATCAACATATGGCAGCTCTCAAAGCAGAGATCTCATCACTCATTCTGAAAGGAGCGATAGAGGAAGTCCCATCAGACCAGCGAGGAACAGGGTTTTATTCACACTTATTCCTTATAAGGAAAAAGCAATCATCAAAATGGAGGCAGGTACTGGATCTCAGAGATCTGAACACATACATAAAGAAAATTTCTTTCCGTATGCTGTCCTTGCAGGAAATTCTTCTACTGCTCCGCAAGGGAGACTACATGGTCTCTCTAGACCTGTTGGACGCATACTTCCACATTCCGATACACAAAAAACACAAGAAGTATCTGCGATTCATGGTGGCGGGGCGCCATTACCAGTTCAGAGTTTTGCCTTTCGGCCTGAAGTCTGCCCCCAGAATATTCACAAAATGCATGGCTCCAATAGCGGCGCATTTAAGGCAACAAAGTCTCCAGGTGTTTCCATACCTGGACGACTGGTTAATAAAAGGACCATCGTTTCAGGCAACACAGAGATCCCTTCGGATGTGCACAGATCTCTTCCACAAATTAGGCCTTCGGATAAACAAAGAAAAATCATTTTTTCTTCCGACTTGTACTCTGCAATTCCTAGGAGCAATCTTGAAAACTCAGGAAATGAAAGCTTACCCATCAGAAGAACGGGTAACAAAAATCTTGAATCTGACTGCATCTCTAGCAACAAAAAAGTTCACTTCCATCAGAATATTCAAGTCATTACTGGGAATGATGTCCTCTTGTATCCCATTGATTCCCAATTGCCGTTTACAGATGAGACCGTTGCAAGAAGCCCTGGACAAACAATGGGTCCAAGCCCTGGGTTCCTTCGAAGACAAGCTGGTCATAACCCATCAGATCAAATGTGCAATGTCATGGTGGGGTATCAGGAGCAATCTAACAAAGGGCCTGGTATTCGAAACTCAATCTCCAAGCTACGTCATGACATCAGATGCTTCATTACGAGGTTGGGGGGCACATCTACAAGACCTAGAGGTTCAAGGCCTTTGGTCTCCTCAGGAGACAAAACTTCACATCAATCTCTTGGAATTGAAAGCTGTCTTCCTGGGCCTTCAGGCATTCCTTCCCAGGATCCAAGGTTCATCGGTCTTAGTGCGAACGGACAGCACGACAACAATGTTTTACCTGCGCAAGCAAGGTGGAACGAGATCAAAACCTCTGTCGATTCAGGCACAAAGAATCTGGAAATGGCTACTGTGTCAAAACATATCGCTGCAAGTGGAACATGTTCCAGGAGTAGACAACTCAAAAGCGGATCTGTTAAGCAGGTCATCCGACATTTGCCACGAATGGGAACTATGTCAAATCCAGCTGAATCGGATTTTCAATGTGTGGGGCAAGCCAAGTCTGGACCTGTTTGCAACTCGAGACAACAAGAAGTGCAGACATTATGCCAGCAGGTTCCCCCAACAGGGTTCGAGAGGGAATGCTCTTCACCTCCGATGGACAGGGATGTTTGCTTATGCCTTCCCTCCCTTTCCCCTAATTCCCTTATTATTGAGGAAAATGAGATCAGAACCTTGCCAAATAATACTGATAGCCCCAGCCTGGCCGAGGCAGTTTTGGTATACAGAGCTTCTCCAGTTGTCGGTGGAGCCAAGAATTCAGCTACCATCAACCAGGGATTTGATTTCCATGAACAGAGGCCAAGTACTTCATCCGCAATTGACATCTCTAAAATTGTCGGCTTGGAACCTTTTGAGCACGAGTTCCAGTCATTAAATATCACCCCGGAATGTCGTGAAATCTTGCAAAGTTCCGCAGCGCTGTCTACCAACAAAACATATTCCGCTAAATGGAAGCGATTCTGTATTTGGGGCCTTGCTCATGCAGTACATCCTTTGACGTCTTCTCCAGAGCAAATTCTTCCTTATTTGTTGCATTTAGCCAGATCAGGGCTTGCGCACTCGTCTATTAAAGTCCATTTGGCAGCAATATCTAGATACAGAAGATCTCCAGGATGTCCATCTCTGTGGTCTAACAGACTGATCAAGGAGTTTTTAAAAGGACTATTCAGAAGGTTCCCTCCAATTAAGCGTCCTCCACCCACATGGCAACTTAACACAGTCTTGTCACAACTTATGAAAGCTCCGTTCGAGCCTATCCACAAATCTGAACTGCAATTTCTGTCATGGAAAGTTGCATTACTGCTGGCACTCACATCAGCCAGAAGGGTCAGCGAGATCCAAGCTTTTTCTATACAGGATCCCTTCATACAATTCAGGCCAGATAAGGTGATGCTAAGGACTAATCCGAAGTTTGTACCTAAAATACCTTCGTCTTTTCATCTAAACGAACCAGTGATCCTACCTACATATTTTAAAAATCCTTCTACAGCGGCTGAGAAAGCTCTTCATACTTTAGACATTGGCAGATGCCTAAAGTTCTACATTGAAAAGACTAAAAGCTTTCGCAAATCAAACCAACTGTTTGTCTCCTACTCGGGGCCCAGAAAAGGTCTGGCCCTATCACGTTCCTCCATCTCCAGATGGATTGCATCCGCCATTGTTTTTTGTCAAGAGAAAGCAGGAAGGCCTCTCGACATGAAAGTCCGGGCCCATGATACAAGGAAGATGGCGACGTCTTCTGCATTGCTAGCAGGAGTATCACTTCCAGACATATGCAGAGCAGCGACTTGGTCGAATGTGCATACATTCACGAAACATTACTGTCTGGACACGGAATGGAAAACAGATGCGGCAGTGGGACAGGCAGTTCTACGACATCTTTTTAAATAAGGTACATGTTTATGAATGTTATTCAAATGTTTTTTCTATATAATGTGGTTTTTCCATCTGTGCTAATATCTGAAATAGCAAAGTTTTATTGTTAGTATTTTTTAATTTGTAATGAGTTCTTTTTCTGAAAGGAATTTATGGCACGCAGCCCCGAGAAAAGAAAGGTGTCTAGCCTAGAAACGCTCTAACTACAAATACTGCTATCTACTCTGATACAAGCATGTGAATCTATGAAAGATTGAATACTGGAGAAAGAACTAGTTACTTACCTGTACACTATGGTTCTCCAGTATTATCTTTCATAGATTCACATGCGCCCTCCCGCCTCCCCGTTTCCTTTAGGCAGACCACCTTTTTTATCTCTGGTTTCCTGCATAGCTCACTCTTGGGCGGTAGGAAATCTGAGGTATGGTGGCTCTGCTGGGAATGGTGTAGGCTGGTGCTGGCTGCTGATTGGCTGTTGTTTGGGCCACATAATGAGGAGGAGAGGTTACCTAGTGGTTTCACTACTCTATGGCTTCCAGGCAGTTTTTTCTTCTACTGCTATGGTTATTATATACCGGGAGACTCCCACCATGACGACGGGGAAGATACAAGCATGTGAATCTATGAAAGATAATACTGGAGAACCATAGTGTACAGGTAAGTAACTAGTTCTTTCTGGTCACATGTAGATATTGTGAAATTGTTTTTGGTCGGCCATCTTGGAATGGGTTATAGAGGCCACAGTTGAACACAGGAAACCAAAGTCTACTATCCTAAATATGATTATAGAAAACATGATAGTTCGATCCTATCATTTAAACCCTGTGGCTGTAGAATGTCCATTTTGCAGATCCAAAAATATTCAGCTCTAAGTCTCAAGTTCAAGTTAAAGTTCAAAAGACCTTTATTCGAATTTCATAAAATTCATAAAAGTACCACATAAAAAACAACAATTCATTTGCAAAACACATTATTACAAGATTATCAAGTTTAAAAATATATAATGCAGTACGATACAGTTCTAGTGAGGCAAATTTCAAGCTCTCAGTCTCTGTTTATGCGAGTCACTGTCTGGTTGTGGTTTAATTACTTCAAGTATGGTGAATCTTAACTGCGAGATGTTGTGGCCCGCTTCTGTCCAGTGTGTTGCTAATGTTGATTTTTGGTTTTTTTGACAAATGTTACTCTTATGTTCCGTTATTCTTACTTTAATCTTTCGCTCAGTCTGTCCCACAAATAATTTGCCACATGGACACTTTATTCCATAAATAACACCTTTGGTATCTCAAGTGCTGCTGTGGTGTAATGAAATCTTTTTCCCTGTCATAGGGTGGGTGAAGATTTGGCCTACCATTACATTATTGCAATGTGTGCAGTTTTCACATTTTCGCATTCCTTTATGTTGTGTAACTGAGCTTTTTGACTGTTGCTTCTTTAGTAGTTCTTTCAAGCTTTTAGATCTGCTATAGGCAAATGTTATTTTATCAGCAAATAACGGTTGCAGGTCAGGTTCTTGGGTAATTTTTTTTTATATTTCTTTTTATTGAAGTAAAAAACAAATGAACATGTAAGAAAAAACAATGCAAGGCGTACGCACATAAATGTGTCACATCAATGTGAGGATAGGGACATACAGATGCAATTCAATCGACATAATCACGGGAGAGGCAAGGGAGAGGAAACTGAAACAGGAGAAATGCTTAAAGGGTTGTGGAGGGAACATCAGGTTGGGAGGGTAGCAGTTCAGTGTCTAAGTCCGCTTGGGGGGGAGTACATAGCTCACCACGATACGAATTCCATTGATTCCAGACCTTCCCCCATTTTCGAGGTCTGCCACGGGCAACGTACACCCTCTTCTCTCTGAACATGCACCAATCCATGTTTTGTTCCCATGCCAGAACCGTGGGCGGCCTCTGGGCACCCCATAATTGGGCTATGTCTCTCTTGGCAATCATATTGCCCAGGGTTGCCCATTGAAGCTGCGCCACATTGTAATCATTCGGCTCCCACACGTTCAACAAGCACCGCCTAGCCTCAGGCATCGACTTCACACCCGTGACCTCACTCATAACTTCATGCACACGAGTCCAATAGCGCGCCACCGTAGGACATTCCCAGATTATGTGGAAAAGGGTACCCAGGAAGCCACAACCACGCCTACACAGCCCATCCAGAGAAAATCCCATGTGCACCAGACAGTTGAACAAACCGAAGGAGTGCCGGAATTGCCACCTCCTTAAGAGAAGACACCGCCGCCTGCCAATCCTCATCATCCAGCTCCAGGCCATCACTAGTCCAAGCCTCTCGGAGGCGACATAGGAGGTCAACCCTGTTGTTTATCAACTTTTTATATATTAACGAAATCGTGCTGTCTGGGACATACCCGTCGAGTATACGGTCCTCGAGCGGGGATGCCTCCGGAATATCCGCACCCACAGGAAAAACAGATAGCAACGCGTGACGGATTTGCGCGTAACGAAAAAATTCCCTAGCATACAAGTCATACTCTACCTTCAGTTCCTCGGTCCACACATCAGCTACCCTGCAGATACCGATTACGTCCCACTTATCGAATCCCTTCGTTTTCCATAGAGACCCCAGTCTCTCAGCCGCAAACAATGGGGTCGCTCGAGTCAATTTATCCGTCCAACCTAGGGCAGCCGTGGCGCGATACCATACCTGTACTGCTATCCTTGTGGGGCCCGTGAGTGCCATCCCCGCGGATCGTGCGTACAGAACCCTGTAGTAGTCCCCGCCTGGCAACAACCACTTATCCATCTCAAACGCCGGATTTGGCGCGGGACCATAAGTACAGTGGTTAATCGCACCCATCTGAGAGGCCCAATAATAACGACGAATGTCGGGGAGCGCGATTCCACCATCATACCACGGGAGCGTCATCTTCGCGAGAGCAATACGGGGACGACCCCCCCATAGCAATTGCCTCTGTAGACTCTCGACCTCCCGAAAGTAGCTAGCAGGCACAGTGTCGAAAGTGTTCTGCAGCGCATATAAGAACCGGGGCAGCGACAACATCTTAAACAATGCCGCCCGTCCTAAAGGGGAGAGGGGGAGCCTACGCCAGGCGGCTATGTCAGACCTGAGGCGCTGAAGCGGAGGCAACAAATTACGCTCATAACGGAGTGCGGGGTCCAATGAGACAAAGATCCCCAAATACTTAAATCCCTCCCGCACCACCTGTATAGGACACCCACGAGGCAAGAGGGGAGCGTCGCCCAAGAGAACATAGATACAAGATTTGGACCAGTTAATGACAAGACCAGAATTTTTACGGAAAGAGTTCAGGACGTCAAACAAGACCACCAACGACTTCCGAGGGGACGTGAGATACAACAGGATATCGTCCGCGTACAATGACACACGGTCTTCAAAATCCGAAGTCCATCGAATGCCCTTCAAGGACGGCTCCCACCTCAGCCAGGCTGCCAGGGGTTCCAAGGCGAGAGCAAAAAGAAGCAGGGACAGGGGGCAACCCTGGCGCGTCCCTCTGCCAAGGGTAAATGGAGCGGAAACTCGACCGTTTACCACCACTTGAGCTAGAGGATCAGTGTAAAGCAACTTCACCCAGCTAATAAATACCGGGCCGAAACCAAACTTCGCGAGGGCCGCCCAAAGATATGGCCATTCCAGCGTATCAAAGGCCATTGTGGCGTCCAAAGAAGCCAAAATGGCCGGCTCATGTAACGTCGCTACCCTACCAAGGGCGCCGTGCAGGTGCAGGAGGTTCAGTGCCGTGTTGCGATGTGGTATAAAACCGGATTGGTCGGGGTGAACCAAGTCGCCGATGACAGTTATTAAGCGAGTAGCAAGCAATTTGGCCAGGATCTTAGGCTCGGCATTTAAGAGAGATATGGATCTATATGAGGTGCAACGGTCGCGCGGCCTCCCCTCCTTGTGTATTACAACAATAGAAGCCAGTCGTTGATCAGGAGGGAGGGAACCCGTTTCCAACAACTCCAAAAACATCAACCTAAGATAAGGGGCTATCACATCGGGGCGAAGCTTGTATAGCTCAATGGGGAGTCCATTCGGGCCCGTGGCCTTCCCCGATCGAACAGCACGGATGGTATTCGCCACCTCCTCGACAGTAGGCGTGGCATCTAGGATTTCCCTTTCAGGGTTTGACAAACAAGGCAACACGATGTCCCGCAAAAGTAGCCGAGAATCCTGCTCAGGTCTATCCGACACTGGGGAATAGACATCCCGGAAATACTCCGCAAAGCACTCCACAATCTCAACAGGGCCAGTTATTCTCGCTCCATTCGCACTCTCAAGCACCGGAACCACACGACTAGCACACTCCTTCTTATCCAACCACGCAAGCAGTTTCCCGGCTTTATCACCCACATCATACAGACGTCCCTGCTGCTCTCTACTCATTACTTTCGCAGCATCAGTAACCAGTGCTCTATAATCAAGTTGCTTAAGACTAAGGAGGTGCAGCTTATCTTGGATAACCCCCGAATCGAACTCCCCTTCCAAAGCAGTTATTTCATTTTCAATTCGAACAACCGCCTCCTGTTTACGTTTCTTAGCATTGCTAACTAAGGAAAGGGCCTGGCCCCGAATGACAGTCTTGTACGCTTCCCACAGTGAGACAGAGGAGGACACAGAGCCCACATTCTCCGCAAAGTAATGATCTAGCGCTTTAATCAGTTCCGCCCGCACCCTAGGGTCCCGGAGGTACCAGGGGTTAATCGGAGCCACCTGACCCTCCGTTCCCAGCTTCGTGTCCATGACCAACCATAAGGGGGAGTGATCCGATATGCCCCTGGCCAGATGTTTAATCTCCCTAATAAAGGAGGCTTGCGAAGAGGGCACCAATACATAGTCTAGTCTTGAGAGACTACCGTGGGCACCGGAATGGAACGTGTATTGCAACTGCCCCGGGTGGAGCAGTCTCCAACAATGGACCAGTCCCAGAGTGTCCAAGAAGCCACCCAGCCAAGATTGAGACTTCGCAATTTCCCTGGGAGGGTAGCGATCACACATCCCGGAAATCACTGAATTAAAATCTCCAGCCACCACCAACTGACCCTCCGGAACTCCCAGGATCACTTCCCCCAAATCAGCGAAGGTAGTAGTCTGCAACCCAGGTGGAACATAGACAGAGAGGAGGGTGATAACCCTCCCCTCCCAGCGCCCGACAATGGCGGCGTACCGCCCTCTATCGTCGAGGATAATATCCTCAACCTGAAGAGGGAGGGAGTTCCTGACTAGAATACCAACCCCCCGGGAGCCAGAGGTGAATCCGGAGTGCGCTAAGAGACGATAACCACGCCTGTTCATAGCATGGCATGTGTTGCCTATTAAGTGCGTCTCCTGTAGCAACACCACATCAGGGGATAAACGACGTAACAGTTGTAATACCACTCCTCGTTTTATCCTATCTCCCAACCCATTGACGTTCCAACACAATAGCCTCAATCCCCTACCCCCATCCCAGAAACCAATCCCACCCCCATCCCACAACAGATGCGACACAGAGCTACAGTAGATCATCAGTACATTGCCTTGAGAGAAACAAAAAAACAGTAACTTCGCCCCGTCTACCCCCCAACAGATCCCAAACATCACACCCTGCACCCCTGCGTGAGACTAAAAAGCCACCCCAACTTGCAGTGTGCCTGTCGCCCTAACACACAACTAATCTATGAAAAGAACCCTAAGGAGGAAAGACCCACCCAACCCCCGCCCATGCCCCCGAAGGACAGTACATTAGCAAACAAATTTGCATAGCATCAAACCGCTGCCAAAAGTCAATATGTTGATCCGGGAGCCGATCTCACCCCTATTCCTGCTCCACCGGGCCGCCCTCGGCTCCTCCTGAATACTCAGAGTGTTCTTGCCGCATGGGCAGTGTGTCAAGCCAGTCTCCTGCAGCCTCAGGATGGTTAAAGAAGAAAGTCCGATCTTCGTACACCCCACGTAGCCAGGCCGGGAAGAGCATAGCATACTTCATGTCCCTGTCTCTTAACCTCTTTTTCACCCCTTGGAACTCCTGTCGCTGTTTCTGTACCTGCTGGGTGAAGTCCGGGTGAAAACTCACTGCAGTGTTCTCAAAGGCAGTGGGACCACTCTGGCGCGACGCTTGCAGGATCGCGTCTCTGTCCCGAAAATTAAAAATCCTAGCAATAATGGGTCGCGGGGTGGCCCCCTGCTTGGGCATTCCTCCCGGTATCCTATGAGCCCGTTCCACAGCGAAGAACTTACTGAGACCCTTGGGGGCAAGGTGGTTCACAACAAGGTCCTCCACAAGCAGGTCAACCGAAGAAGCATCCGCCTTTTCCGGGACACCGACCACACGAATGTTGTTCCGTCTTGCACAGCTTTCAAAATCTTCCAGGCGTCGGGAGAAAAAATTGTGCGAGGATCTCAGGTTACTGACCTCCGCCTGTAGATCAGAGACATCGGTGGTAAGACTGGAGGTCTTTAAATCGAGAGATTTGACCTTTTCATTAGTCTTAGCAAGATCTGCCCTGATCAGAGTGACATCAATAGCAACTGTGTCCAGTTTGTGGGCCAGGGCTTCGTACTGTTGACCCAGCGAGGCCTTCATGCCAGCAATGGCGCCCATGACATCGTTCAGCGTCAGGTCCTCACCCGTCAAGGAATCTTCTCCAACGTTGCTCGGGGGTTTAGTCGGTCCCCCCGGAGAGCTCTTGGAAAGAGTGTATCTGTCCATAATGTTTGACTGTACGGAGCTCCCACGGAGAGCCGGCTTGGTCTTGCGCTTCTCACCCTCTGGCTTGGTGGCCATCTTGGGTTCAGCGCCCCGGAGGGGAGCCTTGGACCTGGTGAAAATGGCTACACTCGATGCGACCAAAACAGGTCCTCAGGATAAAGTGGGCACTTCACACCACACGATAAACCACAGTAGGCCAGCGCGGAGCTAGAGTTGCAGCCGGAGAGCAGAATGCGACCAGTGCGGGTCAAGGCAAACCAAAGTCGGGGAGGTCTCAAAGCCAAAACCGAAACCGAAAGTGAATGGCGGGGTAAGAAGACTCGGGCAAGCCGTTGTTGTTCGATTACTGCCCGGCTGGCAGAGAAATCGAGCCCGGGTCAGCACCAAGGAGCAGGCCAGAAAAGTTCAGGAGCCCGTAACTTCGGCTCCCAAGCTCCAAATCGAAATCCAAAAACAGCTAGTAGGTCAGCCAGGTTGTGCCAGTAACGACTCGTCGTCGTGGACAGGATAAGATGCAGGATAAACGGCAGAGGCGGCGAAGGTCCGGGAGCCCTGTGCTCACGCGACCATTCTGGTTGCGCGCGAAGCTCCTCCCCCCGGTTCTTGGGTAATTAAGGGCCAATGTTTTCTCATGATGTTGGTTATTTGTGTAGTTTGCATGGAATATTTTAACACACATACTGTCTTTTGTGAAGTCGTTTTTTCTTTTTTCTTCAACAGTGATTCTCTGCTCATTGTCATAACTCTTTTCTTGGATTCTTCCAGTAAGGCTTTGGGATAGCCACGTTTTAAATATTTCAGAATCTGATTGTTGAATGTAGTGGGGAAGATCCTTGGGGTCAGAAGTGATTCTTTTTTGTCTGATAAATTGAGATAAGGGCAAGTGATTTTTCAAAGAGTGATGATAGAAGCTGTTATAGTGAAGACCACTGTTTCTATCTGTTTCTTTGATGTGTACTTTTGTGCTTATTTTTCCATTGTCAAAGGTAATTTTCACATCTAGGAATGCCAGCTCTTGTTTATCCATAATGTGGGTGAATTTTATCCGTTCATGCTGTGAGTTCAAAATATGAATGTTTTCAACCAGTTTTTCTTGCTTGCCTCTCCAAATAATAAAGATATCGTCTATATATCTTTTGAAGACCAGAAGACCGGTGAGCCATTCTGGATTATTTATGATGTGGTCATGTTCAAATTTCGCCATAAAGGTGTTTGCGTAGGACGGTGCCCCCAAACCCATCGAGGTTCCGCTGCACTGTTCATAAAACTCATCTTCCCATTGTAGGTAACTGTGGAAAAGTGCAAACTGTAGCAATTCAAGCAAAAATATTTTGTCTGTACCATTGATGTTATTCTCTAATAAGCTCCATTCCATTGCTTCTATACCCTCGTTGTGAGGGATAGAAGTGTACAGTGCTGTTACATCAATAGAGCATAGCCATAATTCTTCATTCGCTGGGATATCAATCGTTTCAAGCATGTTCAGAAATGAGGTTGTATCCTTAATATGGGTGCTCCAGTTTTGCACTAATGGTTGCATGAACCAATCCAAGTATTGACCCAACGGTTCAGACAGTGAACCACATGCTGACACGATAGGTCTGAAAGGCGGTTTTGTGGCGTTTTTGTGGATTTTTGGGAGTATATAAAATTTGGGTCTCTGTGGGTATTTGATATTGAGGAACTGGTGAGTTTTTGGCGTAATCCATTTCATATCCAAAGCTTTGTCAAGGATAGTTTTCAGTACCACTGCAAATGCTTCTGTGGGGTCATGATCTAGCTTATGGTACGTATTTGTATCAAAGATCTTAAGGTATTCCAATAGACGCATATGAAAGAGTCATTAATACTGAGATGAAAAAAATTAATTACCAAGGCGGCACCAAAAGCAACTTTTCTAAAAATGAATGGAATACCTTAAGATCTTTGATGGAATCAAGTGACATCACAATTCAGAAAGCGGATAAAGGGGGAGCAATTGTGGTGATGAACTCTGATTATTATATGGAACACGTACGTTCACATCTACAGGATACAAATACGAAATGGATTACGCCCAAAACTCACCAGTTCCTCAATATCAAATACCCACGGAGACCCAAATTTTATATGCTCCCAAAAATCAACAAAAACGCCACAAAACCGCCTTTCAGACCTATCGTGTCAGCATGTGGTTCACTGTCTGAACCGTTGGGTCAATACTTTGATTGGTTCATGCAACCATTAGTGAAAAACTGGAGCACCCATATTAAGGATACAACCTCATTTCTGAACATGCTTGAAACGATTGATATCCCAGCGAATGAAGAATTATGGCTATGCTCTATTGATGTAACAGCACTGTACACTTCTATCCCTCACAACGAGGGTATAGAAGCAATGGAATGGAGCTTATTAGAGAATAACATCAATGGTACAGATAAAATATTTTTGCTTGAAATGCTACAGTTTGCACTTTTCCACAGTTACCTACAATGGGAAGATGAGTTTTATGAACAGTGCAGCGGAACCTCGATGGGTTTTGCGGGGGCACCGTCCTACGCAAACACCTTTATGGCGAAATTTGAACATGACCACATCATCAATAATCCAGAATGGCTCACCGGTCTTCTGGTCTTCAAAAGATATATAGACGATATCTTTATTATTTGGAGAGGCAAGCAAGAAAAACTGGTTGAAAACATTCATATTTTGAACTCACAGCATGAACGGATAAAATTCACCCACATTATGGATAAACAAGAGCTGGCATTCCTAGATGTGAAAATTACCTTTGACAATGGAAAAATAAGCACAAAAAGTACACATCAAAGAAACAGATAGAAACAGTGGTCTTCACTATAACAGCTTCCATCATCAATCTTTGAAAAATCACTTGCCCTTATCTCAATTTATCAGACAAAAAAGAATCACTTCTGACCCCAAGGATCTTCCCACTACATTCAACAATCAGATTCAGAAATATTTAAAACATGGCTATCCCAAAGCCTTACTGGAAGAATCCAAGAAAAGAGTTATGACAATGAGCAGAGAATCACTGTTGAAGAAAAAAAAAAAAAACGACTTCAGAAAAGACAGTATGTGTGTTAAAATATTCCATGCAAATGACACAAATAACCAACATCATTAGAAAACATTGGCCATTAATTACCCAAGAACCTGACCTGCAACCGTTATTTGCTGAAAAAATAACATTTGCCTATAGCAGATCTAAAAACTTGAAAGAACTACTAAAGAAGCAACAGTCAAAAAGCTCAGTTACACAGCATAAAGGAATGCGAAAATGTGAAAACTGCACACATTGCAATAATGTAACGGTAGGTCAAATCTTCACCCACCCTATGACAGGGAAAAAGATTTCACTACACCACACCAGCACTTGTGATACCAAAGGTGTTATTTATGGAGTAAAGTGTCCATGGGCAAATTATATGTGGGACAGACTGAGCGAAAGATTAAAGTAAGAATAACGGAACATAAGAGTAACATTCGTCAAAAAAAACAAAAATCAACATTAGCAACACACTGGACAGAAGCGGGCCACAACATCTCACAGTTAAGATTCACCATACTTGAAGTAATTAAACCACAACCAGACAGTGACTCGCATAAACAGAGACTAAGAGCTGAATATTTTTGGATCTGCAAAATGGACCGTCTACAGCCACAGGGTTTAAATGATAGGATTGAACTGTCATGTTTTCTATAATCATAGTTATGATAGTAGACTTTGGTTTCCTGTGTTCAACTGTGGCCTCTATAACCCACTCCAAGATGGCCGATCAAAAACAATTTCACAATATCTACATGTGACCAGAAGTGTCGTTGTTTTATTTTTGTTTTTATTTTTCTATTCGATTGGTTTTTACAAACCCCAGAACGTTGAATTGTGAATTAACAGAGCTTAAGCTGTGACTAATTTACGCCAACTCGAAAACATCATGTTAAACAGAATCTAGTGTGAATTCCATCTTAAGTTGATTTAGACAAATAATTGTGTACGCAGGAATACATTTGTGGAAGTAGAATATGCGTTTTTAATACATTCAATGTTGACTAAAGATCACTGCGATCACGTGATCGTAATCTAAGCCAATTAGAGCGCGCATTTAAAGTTCCAGGGCTCGAGGGCCAGGTAGTCGAGTTCCCACTGGTTAACGAACGCGACACGCTGGAATACCACATTTTCGTAAGTAAAATGTCCCCGCATTAACCGGATAGTTAGTGTTAGGTACCAAGAAAACCAGCGCGCTGCCTCTTGACAATATGTTAGCTTTTTTTGCACTAAGCGTCAGAGTTTAAACGCAAGAGTTGGCATTCATAAACGGCAGAGCGGCTCGTACTGGATAGTAATGTGTTACCTTAATAGTGTAACCGAGTGTCATGTAAAACAATCGAGCTTTTTTCATTTAAGTTTTTTCACTGAAGTTTTGTTCAACCTATGAGCTTGATAGGATTGGTCATGTGTAATTCATGTTTTAAGCATAGGGCAGAGATCTCAGTTGGCCATGAATGTATGATACCACGTTTACTGTTTCATTAGTTTTGTACCAACAGTAGAATAGGATTGAGTATGTTAATTATTCAAATGTAACGTACCATGTGTTATATTATCAGGTCAGACGGCTCATAATATTTCCTTGTTTGTTTTAATTTAGACCCCTGAGGAAGGGTCCCATATGACCCGAAATGCATTGGGAAGATATAAAATGTGAATTATGATGATGTGAAAATCATTAATAGAAAGTTTCGAAGTATAAATAAGAGAAAGAAAAAATCAATAAACAAATATTATGGTTTGAAACCACTTCAATTTGGAGAAATCTTCATTGAAAAAGAATATAATGGAGTAAGACCTCTCAGGTCTTTGTATTACAGTGCACACCGCCTTTGAAAGCGGTAACACCGCTTTCCCCTAACCAAAGTATTCAGAACAGTGTCTTTAGACAATACACTAGGTGGGATGATCACGCAAACAAAGTGAAGATAAAAACTTGAGTAATAACAATAAAAGAGGGTGCCGGATGGACTATCACTAAGTCTCAAAGTCATTGCACACAAGCACCCGGCCCCAAAGGACAGTTCGGAATTTGTGTTCCATAATCCTTCAGCTTAGAGTCGGATAGTAATTGCAGCTTCAAGGAGGGGTGAGAAATATTCTTTCAAATTGACAAGGATGCGGTGTGTCTTAAGACACAGCAGAATTTTTCTTTCTAGTCTCAGGGGTGTTCCAGCCACTGCCATTAAGGCTATACTAAAGTATACAAAAAGTGATGGATGAAATGCTTGAATTAGTCTCAGCCACTGGCAATTACTCGGGCCGTATCCCAGTCGATCGTTATTTTGCACACCATGCCATCTCACTTTGGACCCAGATATATGCATATCAGTCTTGATCCTGCCCCAGTGGGAACTATTTTGCCCAAAATGCCAAGCCAAGCCAGTTCCTCCCTGAACCAGATTTCAACAACTCAGGTCTGGTTTCACCAGAAAGGTCAGCAATGGTTTACCCCTCTATTACAAATTTGACTGCTAAGCCTCCTTTCCACCAGTATCAGTTCATGGTCTACAGTAGCAAGGAAGATGAAGAGCTGAAACTGCTGATGTCCAGGGACCTCATTGATACAGCTTCCAGGAGCATAAATATCTTTTTGGCCAAGCAGCAGTACTCAGAATTTAAGCCAAAGGCCCCTTTGATTGAAAGAACGTTTTCAATCCAACAGCAAACAATGATGACTAGCACAACTCGAAAGTCAGGGTCAGGGTCAGAGTTAAACACCTGAGTATCATGTATGCAGTTTTAAACATACCCCCTTGTCTTTTGCAGCCATCAAACACCTTCCATTCTTTCAAGGCTAAGGAGTCCTACCAACCTAAGACCACGGGTGGGCCTGGCTGCTGGTTAAACGTCCCGCCAAGGACTGAGGAACATGGCGGCCGCTGACTGAAACGGCCGCGGGCGTTCTCCCTCTGGGCTCTAATGGCGGCATGACTTTGGGGGCAGAAAACTAAGATTCCCGTTCCAAGAAACTTCCCTGATAATGGTGCGGATTAAATCTAACCTCTTTTTTGATGATTCGGTGTCAGTGCCCTCGTCTCCGCCGGCGTCCAACTCTGTGCTTTCATGGGCGTCTCCATCGTCGATTTCGGATCCAGCGTTCGTGCCGAGGACGGAGGAGAGAAGGAGAGGACCCCGCTGCTCTTCTGGTCCGGTTTGCGGTGTGCTCATTAGAGAGACGCGGTCAGTGGGCTGGGTTGCACTCGGAGCGGCGGGTGAAAGTGAGCCAGAGCGAGCGACGGTAACCAAACGGGCAGCAAGCTGGAGTTGGGGGAGAGCCGCGACAGAGCTGAGGCGGTTTTGGCGGCGGTTGAGTTGTGGTAAAGACGGTGTTCTGAGACCGGATCGTCTGGTGCAGGGAGAGGGTGCTGGACTGGAGGCTGGGAAGGATCGGGCGGGTTTTCCAGTTTAGGAGGTTTCTTGTGAGACTCTTTATACGTCTGGGGCATTCATGAGAGTGGCTTCTTGGGGGGCAGTGGCGGCGTTCTTTTCTATTTCTGATTCTCCACCGCATCACCTTCCTGATAAAAGGGGCATACTTAAGAACAACTCTGCTGCTGTGGAGAGGCATATATTAGGCAAGGTGCTTGTTGACTGCATGGAGAGAGGAGCCTCTGCACAAGAGGGTATTTTTGCCCTCCAACCTACCAGGTATTCATTAAGAGCTAGAGCAGCACATAATGTTTCGTATGAATTGATCACTCACTCAATTATTCCACAGCGAATCTCCCCCCCTGTTGCAGAAGTAAATATCGTGACCAGGAAAGTTAAGCAGATCAAACAGGAGGGGCGTTTAGGATCACCAACAACCCCAGTTCTTTTTAAAGCACATAAGAATAAGGCAAAATTAAGAGAAACGAAATCCGTAGAAACCAAAGTAAGAATTACGCCATCTTTGAAATCTTACTATCAGGTCATGTCTCTCACTTCTTCTAAAACCCCTCAACATCAACTTAATCCCCAGACTCAAGCACAGCCCCAAGTTCTTCATGAACCTCAAGTAGCCACTATATTACAAAAGGTGCCTGAAGAGAATAGTGTGCAAGAAAAAGAGAAAATCCTATCTGAATTTAGCGTTATGGATAGCAGTGAGGCCGGTAGGAAAGAAGCGGCTGAACCTGCATTAAAAAACACATCTAATCAGGTCCAGGAAGTACACCCAGATGTAACTCTTATCAACAGATTCTCTATATTTTATCAGCAGGAGGAAGTTATCCAGGGGCTAGAAGTGAAACCTAGAGACATTCCAGATCAATCAGAAACATCAGTGAAGGGGCAAAATGAAGAAGTGGCAAAGGAAGGCTCTATCCGCCCCTTGGCAATTAAGGAAATTCCAGCTCCAACCTCCCACTCACTGGCAGACATTCTACTGGCCCTGAAAGATGAGATGACCAACAGGTTTATAGTCTCCGAGGCAAACCAAGCCGATTTGGCTAATAGATTCTTGGTTTCTGAAGCTAATCAAGCGGCAATTCGGTCCTCCTGCGAGGTATTGGCCCAGAAACTGGACATAGTTACTGCACGGTCAGACGCAATTGAGGAAGAGATTCCCAAGATTAAAACTGCAATAGAGGCCATGGCGTCACAGTTGGGGAAACTGTCCGTCCAAAATAAGGAGCTCAAAGACGATCTTGAGAGGTTAGAGAATCATGCGAGAAAGAATAACCTCAAGGTTATGACTATACCCGAGGCAATGGAAGGGGATGACATTAAGGGTTTTTTAATCTCGCTCTTGAAACGCACAGTGCTTAAAGACCACTCGGGAATCGACCTAAGCTATGAAATACAGAGAGTCCATAGAGACCCGTTTGAAAGGAATCCTGGTCGGTCGAAGCCCCGGAAAAATGTTGGTCAATTTTTTGTCTTATTCAGTAAAAAAACAAATCCTGTCCGCAGCTCTGAAGGAAGGTGCCATCTCTTCCCCATTTGCTGAACAGTCTCCCTTTTCATTCTTTATTAGATCAGACCTTTCCCATATAACAGCAGAAAGACAGTAAGAATTGGGGAAGAGATTACCAGAGCTGAATGGGTTGGAGGCAAAGGTTCAACTGAGATTTCCAGCGACATTGCGTATTATGTGGAATAACCACATGCACATGATTCGCTCTCCCCAAGAAGTCGACATCCTAATAGCAAAAATTCAGCTTGAAAAACAGGGAGGTGTGTGAGGGGGGCGAAACAGAATAAAATAAAGCCTCAAGCCAAGCCGCCAGTTTAAGTTTACATTAAAAGAAGTTTTTTTTTAACTAAAAGGTAGGTAGGGTTCCTCAAGGGGTTAATGGGTCAGGGATACACGGGGTGGTAGGGTGGGAAGGACAGTCTGGGTAGGAGAACAGGGTGGCAGGAAAAAAAATCTCTCATCTCACTTGTTATTTAAACTATGTTCTAAATGCTGTTTGCTAAGTAGGAGGTGGAAGATGAAAGAAGAAAATGAAGGGGGGTCGTAATATCCAATTTATTTCTTGGAATATAAACGGCCTAAAATGACAAAGATTAATTTTTAAATATATAGAGATGCTGCCAGTACAGGCTTGCTTATTACAAGAAACGCACTTAAGCCAAATAGAGTCTGATAACATCTTCTCTAAACTTTCCTGGCTACAATGTTTTTGCCACTCTCAGCAAATTGTGCACTGCCGAGGGGTGGCAATATTGGTTAAGAAAGGTCTTAATTGTGAGATAAAATCGGTTTTAACAGACCAATCAGGAAGATGGATTATCGCCCAGCTGGATTTGGAAGGAGAAAAATTCACATGTAGGTCTTTTTTATGGTCCTAATGTGGACGACCCCTCTTTTATAATTAAATTGCAAGATAATCTTATTTCAGCGTCGCCTCCAATGATTGTTGGAGGTGACTTTAACATTCGCCTTGATCCAGTCAAGGATAGGTCCAATCGTAGCCGCGTTATCGGATCTCCTAGATCTAGAAGGGTTCTGAAGAATCTCCTTCTTTTTTTTTTTTTTTTTTTAAACAATTTTTATTGTTGAGAAACAAAATAAACAATGGGCATTGTCAAGGTTTACATTTTACACATCAATTGAGCACGATAAATAAGGCGAAACATCGTGGACACAGCATATTATTACAAGGAGACAGCAGTAATGTAATCTTGACATCTATACAATATCACCACCCCATCCCATGATTATCTCGTCCCCCCTCATTGTCATTCCGAATCAGTATCACTATCCATCTGAGGCGGTTCACAAATATGCCCTCTATATTCATTCCAGGCTCCCCAATTTTTGGCCCACTTTCGCGGACACTTCCGATTTAAGTATACCGCCTTTTCGGCAACCATCGCTAAGTCCATATCTGTACTCCAGGCACTAAGCGCCGGTACCACGGGAGACCCCCAGGCCTTGGCCACATTTCGTTTAGCGTACATAATACCAAGCGTTGCCCAATCTTGTAGAGGGTTACTCAGCTCATTAGGCTCCCAAATGTTCAACAAACAACGGCGTGGTTCAGGGAGTAGCGAAATGTGGTTCGCATAACCTTGGACCAAAAACAAACAATCAATGGGCAATCCCAGATAGTGTGGTAGAATGTCCCCACCTCCCCGCAGCCTCTCAAGCAGTACTGATGTGCGATTCTACCTATCCTATGTAGTGTGACCCTAGTATAATATACTCGATGTAAGACTTTCAATTGTATCAGTCTGAGCCGCGACGGCACAGCGACCTCCTGAGGCGAGGAGAGCGTGGTTTGCCAGTCCGACTCATCAAATTCCCCTATCTCCGCAGTCTAGGCCGTTCTAAGTCTTTCCATGGGGTCAGGCATATTGTTGACCAACTTACGGTAGACCAATGAGGTCGCCTTTTTTAGCATGTGCTCCGTAAGCAGTCTATCTTCTAAAGGAGTGGATTCTGGTAGCTTTCCTTCAATCGGAAGCACAGACTTGAGGGCATGACTGATTTGTAGGTAGCGGAAACGTTCCGCCTCCACCAAGTTGAATTGGGCCGCTAGCTGGTCAAAGGTGAGGATTGCACCCCGCCTATAGAGGTCTCCAACCGTCTATATGCCTATGCGGTCCCAGGCCTCAAATCCCTTACTATTACAGAGACAGCCGAGGCGTCGCGATGCCCAGAATGGCGTCATCTGCGTGATCGTGTTCTTACATTTGATGCGAGCAGATGCCAGGTACCATAGCTTTACTGTGTGAGCCGTAGGGCCCAGCAGGGCCGCCGCACCTCTAGGGTCATAGAGCGCGGCCATCACTCCTCCGCCCCCTAGGTCCTATCTATCCACCTTGAGCGCTGGCTCAGTCTGCGGAGCGTGGAGCCAGTGATTTATAGTCTTTGGTTGGGCTGCCCAATAGTACAATTGGATGTCTGGGAGCGCAATGCCTCCATCGAACCACCCCTGTACCAACATTTGCCGGGAAATGCGCGCCGGTTTGTCCCCCCAAAGGAGGCCAGAAACCAATGCGTTATGGACTTAAAATATTTTAGAGGCACGAGAAACAGAGTATTTTCCAGGATATAAAGCAGTAGTGGTAATGTCATCATTTTAAATAATGCCGCTTTGCCTAAAAGGGTCAGTGGTAGGGTGTGCCAATGCCTCACATCCGTGCGGAATCGTTCAAGTGGGGGTAGTAAATTGCGGTGGTAAAAGATCTCCTGACTTGGTGTCACCCACACCCCTAGATATTTAAAGTGTCCATCAGTGACCATCAGGGGGCAGCCGTCCGGAAGGCGCGGTGGGGACCCCTTAAGGACAAATAACACCGATTTGGACCAGTTGATTGTGTATCCTGAGGCTCGCCCAAAAATCTCACAAATGTTAAGAACTATGAGTGAACGCCTGGGGAGAGTTAAGTAAAGAAGAATATCATCTGCATATAGCGATTTGCGGTCCTCCCAAGACTCATTCCAGCTGAGACCCTTTATCATGGGGTCCTACTGTATCCATGCTGCTAACGGCTCCAAGATCAATGCGAAAAGCAGTGGCGATAGGGGGCATCCCTGCCACGTACCGCGGCCCAGCCGGAAATCCCTGGAAATATGGCTGTTGGCTACAACATGTGCAAGTGTATTTGTATACAGGAGTTTCACCCAAGCACAAAACTTTGGTCCAAAGTCTGAGGGCCCGATGTAGGTAAAATAGATTTACCGATTTTTAATTACCAAATCATACCGATTCGGTAATAAAAATCGGTAAATCTAAGGGGTTGAGATGTAGGAACATCCAGATGTTCCTGCTACCGAATCGGTAAAAATCTGTATTTACCGAATCGGTAAATACCGACCGGTAATGGCCCATTCATTCCTATGGGCTTTAAAGCCCATAGGAATGAATGGGGCATTACCGGTCGGTATTTACCGAATCGGTAAATACAGATTTTGACAAGGGTGCAGGGGGTGTCACTTTGACACCCTCTAGCACCCCCAAAAAAGATTCGGGGGCCATGTGGCAGGCATACCTGCCCTAAGGGCAGGTCTGCCTGTCATATGGCACAGGTGTGCATGCACACATGTGCATGCACACCTGAATCGGTATTCTACCATCAAATATATTTGATGGTAAAATACAGAATCGGTAAGGGTTGTGGGACTCAGAAGAGTCCCACCTACATATCAAAAATACCGAATAGGTATAAATACCGATTCGGTATTTTACAGATTCGGTAAATTTACCGATCGGTAAATTTACCGAATCTGTAAAATTCTGGGCCCTACATACCAAATCTGATTTTCCGGTCGGTAACGGCCGAAAATACCGATTTTCGGCCGTTACCGACCGACCTACATCTGGCCCTAAATGTCGCAATACCGCAAATAGATAGGCCATTCGACCATGTCAAAGGCCATTCGCGCATCTAAAGACAGGATCACAGCCGGTTCCGACAGAGCCGGGATCTGCGCCAAGACCGCATGTACTCGTCTTAAATTGAGAGCAGTGCTCCTGTTCGGCATGAATCCGGATTGATCCGCATGAATAAGTGTCTCTAAATGCGGGGTTAGTCATACGGCTATCATTTTGGCCAGTATTTTCGCCTCCGCATTTAATAATGAAATAGGACGATATGATGTACATTCGTCCGGGGGTTTGCCAGGTTTTGGTATGGCTATAATCGTAGCAGTCCGCTGATCTCGGGGCAATTGGCCCGTAGCCAAGCTGTCTTCAAACATTCGCAACAGATGCGGAGCCGCGTGATCAGAGACACGCTTGTAAAGTTCTATGGGGACCCCATTTGGCCCCATGGCCTTGCCTGACTGCAAAGAATGAATAGCACCCAGGACCTCATCTGTCGTAAAGTCCGACTCCAACAGTTTGGCGTCGGAGTCCGAAAGAGAGGGCATTTGGATATCTTTAATGTAGGTCTGTGCCTCCTCAGAGGACATACAGGAGGAGGAGGTGTAAACCGCTTCGTAATAATAGGCCAAGGTGTCTATTATATCCATAGGGGTAGGGTTTACCTTACCGTCGGCAGTGCGAAGCTGCGTTATCGTCCTCTGGGCCCTGTCTTTCTTTTCCAGCCATGCCAGAAATCTCCCTGCCTTATCTCCAACCTCGTATACAATATATTGAGTGCGCATAAGCCGCTGTCTAACCTGCACTCGCTGATACTCCGTGAATTCTGCCTGTTTAAGGCGTAACTGGCGCTTAGCCTCCTCAGTAGGATCAAGATCATGTTTGGATTGTAAAACGTCCAGGTAGAACTCTAGTGCTCTATGCTCTAAGGTCTTCTTGCACAGTGCGTTTGTGACCTGTTATGGAGGCTATCGCCTGGCCCCATAGCACCGTTTTGTATGCTTCCCACAGGACCTCCGGCGAGTCAACGGAAGCGATATTTTCTTGGAAGTAGCATTTCGTAGCCGTGACCAGGTCTTTTCTGATTTGCGGAATTTGTAAATAATAAGGCGAAATTGGGAAGATGCGCCTCCGGGCTTTCACATAAGAGCAGTATATCATGGAGACTGGGGAATGATCCGAGATACCCCTCGGGCCTATCTTTACCTCAGTTATATGGGGCAAGCTGTCTTCAGAGACAAAAAAATGATCAATAGGTGAGAGACTATTGTGTACCCCTGAGTAAAAGGTATAGCCTCAATCCCCGGGGTGTTTGAACCTCCACCCATCCGTAAGACCCATAGCCTCTACATAGCCAGTCAGCCGCACTTTATGCAGCCCTGTCACCCTGCTGGGGTGACGGTCAAGTCCCTCGTCTAGAACCGCATTGAAATCTCCGCCCAGTATGAGTTCGCCCTCTGGCAGCGTCAGTAGAAATGCACTGAGGGCGGGGAGAGCGACTGAATGCAGGGCAGGTGGAATGTACACTGATACCACATTGAACCTCCTTCCCTCCCACAAGCAGGAGATAGCTGCAAACTGTCCTTGTGCATCTTTCCACACCTGTTGTACTATCACAGGAAAGCGCTTACGCATCAGGATTCCCACCCCCCTGGAACTGGAGGAAAACTCAGAATGCACTGCCATCGCATATCCCCACCGATCCAAAGCCCTACATGTCGAACCCACCAGATGCGTCTCTTGAAGCAATACCAATGCTGGGGCTGCCCTACGTACATATTGCAACACCAATCCCCTCTTAATTTTGTCTCCCAAACCGCGTACATTCCAGGTGACCAGGGTTAAAGGGGTCATTGGGGCCAGGACCGGGGCAGTATCATCTGTTATCTTGTCATCCAAGACCTCGTCTGTCATCACGTTCAAAACATCCTTGAAAGCTCATCATTGCATCACACATTTGCTCGCCCGTATCCTTGAAGTACAGCCCAAAACTAAAGCACAGAACAGAGTGCAACCAACCCGTCCCCCCTCCAACACTGTAATCTGAATTTGTACATTTTCACAGTAGTCAATAACATCGGATTGCATTGTCTTGAAAACCCCCATCCAACTCCCTCCACCCCCACCCTGCTCCCCTGCCCGTGGACCTCGAACTGCCCACCCCCCAACATGACAGAGTGCCTATATGTTCCTTACCCGTGCTTAACTTGCAGAGGTGATGCGCGCTCACCCGACCCGTAGCACCTACAGTGGCTTCAATAGAACAGTACTTGATATTATAAGACACAGCCTTTAGAACATTATCATAACATGTCTACGTTAAACCATAAATCTGACCAGTTACACAACTGGAACTCTGGGTTCCGGCACCGCAGAAACTTATATGCCCCTCCATCTGATCCCCCCGACCCCCCAGCTTCATCCCCCGCCCAATACTTGCGAGTGTCCTCAGGATGGGGCCCTTCTGGAGATGATTAATGTAACTCATCCCTGCTCGTCCAGTTCATTGGCCTCCAACGCATTCTCAGTCATTGAGTCACCAGGTTCTTCACCACAATTCCGGTCCGCCCTGCCGCGGCAGGTACCCCTCGCGTCGGCGACCCTCGTCCAACCCTCCAGCCATTCCCAGGTTGCTTCTAGAGAGTCAAAAAACCAAGGTTTACCGTTCCTCTCCACTCTTAATTTGGCCGGGAAGAGCATAGCGTATCTGATTTCTCTGCTGCGCAGTTCCTGTTTCTCTGCCTGGAAGCTGCACCGCTGTGCCTGAACCCGTGCTGTGAAATCAGGAAAGAAAGTGACCTCATAGTTGTCTATCTTCAGCGGGGGCCCGCTCTAGACGCCTGTAAGATGTTGTCTCCGTCTCGAAAATTAAAAACTCTTGCAATTATGGGTCGAGGTTGAGCCCCTGGCTTGGGGCGACCGCCGGGCACCCTGTGGGCTCGTTCAATGGAGAAATAAGTGGAGAGAGCCTTCGGTTTCAAGTGTCTCGTGATCAACTCTTCCACAAAGAGGTCCGCCGCAGGCCCTTCTGTTTTTTCCGGAATTCCGAGAATTCGTATGTTGTTTCGACGAGCTCTCCCCTCATAATCGTCCAACTGTTGCGCTATGTGGGTCTGTTTCTTCTCCCAAGTCCGACACCCGTCGCTGCAGTTCAGAAGTATCCTCTTGTAGCGCCGCCGTTACCACCTTAAGTTCCTTCACTTTTTCGTTCATTTGTTTGAAGTCTGCACGAAGCATGGAAACCTCCGTTGTGACAGAGTCCATTGACGTGCGCATGCCTCCTATGGCCGCCATGACGTCGTGAAGTGTAGGCTCCTTACTCGGGGATGGCGACACCACAGCGTTATCTTTATTCAGTCTAGGCGAGTCTCCTTTGTCACCTCCCTTGGTCCAAGCGAATTTGGCTAGTTGCGCCTGAGGGGCGCTCTTGGAACCTCTGCCTCCTGTAGCCATCTTCCTCGACGGCATATAGGACAAACTAGGAGTGCGTACACCAACAGGTCCCGCAGCCTGTTATGTAACCTACAGATCGTCAGGGGCAACAGCCTGCACTTCGGACTGTGCGCGGTACTCCAAAGCGCAGTAACACTTTTCAGTAGCAGGTTTTATCTCAAAATATATCAGCGATATATGCCGGGTACATTCGTAAACTGGCCACACCTGCGCTTCAGAGCAGGTCGTGCGGTATAGGGCAGCTGATGATCAGCTCGACGTCACTGGTCAAGATCAAACATGGTGTCCACGATAAACGCCACGTTTCAGGGAGGGAGGGACAGGCAGTTCCATGCATTAGACAACATCGTCCCCCAGAGGAGGGCTCTGGGACGGAAGCGCGAACAGAAAGCGATTCCACGCAGCTGTACCTTGCTTCTGTCACAGTACAAGGGCCTTATCAGTCCCTGCCCCAAACACGAAGAGTGTCTACAGTCCCCTTCACCGCTGTGTCACACATCCAAGATGTCACCCATCACGATACTGAGCAGTAGTACCCCAGCAGTAGCACCTGGAAGCAGAAGAGTGTCGCATCTGATCACAGGGGGAAGGGGGAGAGGTGCACCCGCACCCCAGGGCCACTGTCACCGATCACCCTCCGGTCCGCTCTTCCAATAGTCCAGGCCCAGTTCAGTGCTCCCCGCTGCAGGGCTTCAAGCTCAAGCAGGCCTCGTGCCGGTCGTAGTCGGCGCTGCCACCTCTATCCCTCATCCAGGCGGCCCCTGCGCCAGCATTCATTGGGGGGAGGGCTAGTGCGCTTCACATCCTTTGTCGCTCCGTGGTGTCATCCCACCACCTCTGTTCATTTCCGTCACCACCGGAGGCCAGTCCTGAGGCCCTCCCGCGTCGCCCCAGGCACCTCCGCTATCCTCCACGCAGTTGTCATGGGGATAGTTGCCGATGATGAGGGGGAGGGAAAGATGGCACGTAGCACCTTGGCCCCCAGTACCAAGAACACTGTGCCCGGCTCTTTGCTGATAGTAGGCCCCGAGGCCCGGGCCACAATTTATAGCTGTCCCCGAGGCTGGCCGCTCCCCTCCCCTGCGACGCTTCAAAGCGCCCCTCCGAGGGTGCGCAGCAGCTCTCCACAGCTTTCCCCCCTAGCAGTCAGGCTGGCCAGGTTCAGTAATAGGCAGGCGGGGAGGGTGCCCTTTGCGGCGCCGTTCACCCTTCACTGCCAGCTCTTCTGTTCATCGGGAGACAGTCCCGCGGTCTCACCGCGCCTTCCGGGGCATCTCCGCCCCCTACCATGCAGGTATAATGCCAAAGACGGGGAGGGGGGAGGGAGGGATGGCCCGCAGCACTCCGGTTCCAGGCATTCCAAGCCTCGCGCGCAACACTTGCCGGGGGTAGGCCCCAACGCCGGGGCCCAAATATGCAGCTTCTCCCAGGGCCGGTCCCACCTCACCTCCGTGCTGCACCGATGAAAACCTCCGGGGGGTCCCAGCAGCCCTTCGTCACTCGTCCCCTGCGCGATCAGCGACCTGAGCCAGTGGGAGCAGGCAGATGGGCAGGAATGTTTCCTCATGAGTTTATCATTAGCTTGAAAGGACTGGCAAACATCAATACTATTACAGTGCAGAGTTATTTAGTGAAGCCGTCTCACTCCGGCGCCGCCATTTTGTGCGGTCCGGTCCCCTGTCCCCTCGGCGACCCGATCTTGTTTACTCAGGGTCCTCGGCTCAGCAACCCCTCAACAGAGCTCCGCAGGGGCGCCCGGCAGCACGGCACGTCGTTTCTGCCGAAATCTATGCAGATCCGTGGGCTGTGTCGGTCTGCAGTGCCACGGGTCTTTCGGAGCACATCTAGACTGCGGCCATTGCTCTCGGCCGCTAGCCACGCCCCCAAGAATCTCCTTAATATTATTATGGTGGATGTTTGGAGAGGAAAGATGGGGGGTTTACAGGGTTTTACTTTTCATAGTAAAAAAATACCACCATTTGGCAAGAATAGACTACGTCTTAATCAATAAAGAAGCCCTAGATACGATTCAAAATATCTCTGCAGCACCTAGTCATCTCTCGGATCATGCCCCTTTACTCTTGACATTCTCCACAAGTAGAACGTGTTCACAGCCAAGGTGGACTTTGAATAGAGCCTACCTCATGGACACAAATATTTTCTAGACAATAAAAGCGGCCTCAATTGAATTTTTTGCTTTTAATATGGGTTCTACCTCAATAGATCAAGTTTGGGACGCATATAAAGCTAATTTGAGAGGGGTGCTGGGCAATGTTCCCTCTAATTTTTTTCCTCTGTGTGCGGCAGTGGAGGGTCTCTGTGCGCTGCAACCATGGCTATGTGCGCCAGGAACCAAACCGCGCGTGTCTGCGGCGCCAAATGGCACTCTCGCCGCTCGGCCCCGCGCTGCGGCCGTGTCTCATTTCTCCTCCCCCCTCCCCACACCAATGCCCTCCGTCTTGTTACTCTCCCCTCGCCACTCTCCCCTATAACAACTATCTTCTCGCATCCCACCTCACCAGTATGCACTCTCACCACTCTCCCCTCTCACCATCACTCTCCCCTCCCTTCTCTTTTCCCCTCACTCTTCACTCTCCCATCACTTTCCCCTCCCCCTCTATCCCCACTCTACCCTCCCTCTCACCACTCTCCCCTCTCACAACTCTACTCTCTCCTGTCTCCTCTCTCTCCTCTCTCTCTCCCCCCTCTCCCCTCCCCTCTACCATCTCCCACCACTCTCTCCTCTACCCTCTCTCCTCTCTCACCACACTCTCCTACCTTTCTCCCCTCTTTCCTCCCTCTCCCTTCTTTCCCCTCCCCTCTCCCATCTCTCCTCAAGGTACACACGGTTGTCAATGAGCACTAACACAGCATCATTTATACCATTTCGGCATTAGTCAACACCACTAGTTTTTCCCTGTTGCTCTCATCTTCATCTCCCCCATGGTTACTCCTTTCCCTGGTCTATCTCCATTGCTCTGCCTTCCACCTCTCATGCCTCTCTCCCAAACTCATCTTCTCCCTTTCTATGCTCAACTCTCTCCCTTTCTATAATCTCAGACTCCCTCTCCTGCTTCTCTCTTGGGCTCCCTGTCCGTACTTCTCGCCCCTGATACACTCTGTCTCCCTCTCCATGCTTCTGTCCCCTGCTGCACTCTCAGGCTCCCTGTCCGTGCATCTCACCCTTGTTTCACTCTTGGGCTCCCTCTCCATGCTTCTCTTCCTTGCTGCACTCTCTACTCCCTCTCTGTTTCTCTCCCCTGCTGCACTTTCGTGCTCTCTAGAGATGTGGCCTAACGACCAGAGCTGCCATCTAAGTCACGTAAATAGAAAACATGTTGCATTCCAAATGCTATAGGTGTCACATTCGCGAAAGTTATAACTATTGGCATTGTAAATGGCAAAGCTATCCATTTAGCTATTTTAAAAACCAACACATAAATAAAATATTTGTCATTTACAAGACCAATAGCTCCAACTTTTCTAATGCGAGACCTATTGCATTTCCAATGCTTGTTGTGCCTTTCTGTCCTGTGTCCAACTCGTTTTTGGTGCCCTTCTGCCCCACTCGTTTTTTGTGCCTTTATGCCCTGTGCCTCACTCGTTTTTTCTGCCCTTCTGGCCTATGCCCCACTCGTTTTTTGTGCCTTCCTGTCCTGTGCCTCACTCGTTTTTTGTGCCTTCCTGTCCAGTGTGACACGCGTTTTTTGTGTCTGCTGTGGCCTTTTGTTTAAATACTGCTGACAATCAGAGCCCCCTCACGGGCTCCGATTAACAGCAATACTTAAACAGTGAAAGATAGGGCTAGTCTAGACAGAAATATTTCGGTCACCTAAGCGGCAAAGCGGTCAACTTACCATATGTAGCTTGCGTACAAATGCCAATAATAGTCAGTGAATACCGAAAAAAAACAAGTTTTCCTTGTCTGCAGTATGTTATCATTTCTTCCAAGGTACATTCGTGGTCATAATAATAGTCCAGTCAATTATGTATTCTAAGTGTACACGGCGTGTCTTCCAAGCGCCTTGTTTTCATGAACGCACCGACCAATTTGCAGACAATGATTTTTAATTCAAGCGGCGTGGCAGAAGGCAAAACAGAACCTAAAGATTTTGTGCTGACCCGTAATTAAATGTCTCCAAACCCCCATGCATCTCTCGGCGAAAGCAATCACCGGCATTGTGGAGCGAGAATTAGAAAAGGAAAACACGAGAGCGCCCGCGCCCCTGCTGCTAGACACTCAAGCATGGCGAACATACACCTCTCTGGATGGCTAGTTTTCCTTATTAAACAAGCACAGTAGGACTCGCAGTAGGGGCACGCACTAAAACAAGGCTCTCGAGTCATTTCCGTCAGCCAAATTTCCGAGGACAGTAACTTGAAAAGCTTTTAATCTTGTGACAAGGCTTTTTAAGAAGGCTTTCTATCGGCAGTCTGGAGAATACTCAAACCCCTGACAAGCCAATTCTCCTGCTCCCACACTGCCATAATCCCCACAATAACCACCAGTTCCCCCCGCCTCCCGCCTCCCGCCTCTCGCCTCCCGCCTCTCGCCTCTCGCCTCCCGCCTCCTGCCTCCCGCCTCCCGCTCCTTACCTGCAACTCCTCACGCCCGCACCGCCGCCACCACTGGAAAAGTGCCGCATGTCATGTTCGCGCCACTCGCTTTTTAAAAGCGGCGGGCGGCGCGAATCTCTTGCGACGGCCTGTGTGCGCGCTCCACGCTAGGTGGTGCGCGCTGACGTCAGGGAAGGTGCGTGCGCGCGCGCGCGCGCGCGCGGCCTAGAGGGAACAGTGGTGCTGGGTACCCAAATTAGAATTAAAAACAAGAAAACGCAAAAGAAATGCAGTTTCTTGAGTCAAGAATATCGGCCCTTGAAAGGGAAAGGAATCAAGTAATTCAGGAGAATCCCAGGGGCTTGATGCAATTAGAGAAGGACCTTGAGAATGCTAGACAAAAACTAAGGATATTTCTTGATGGTAAATGTAAGGCCCAATGGCAAGCACGGAATATGGAAAACTTTGAATATGGGGAGAGAGCTGGAGCATTGCTTGCTTGGAAAGCAAGAGTAGACCGAGCAAGAAATGATATAAATGAACTTATCATAGACAATCTGGGAACAAAATCTAGCAACCCTGATGATATTCAGAATTATCTTTGGTCTTTATTTACAACCCTGTATAGTGTGGATATAACACCTTCCCCAGAAGCAATTAGCTTATGGCTTAGGGATAAGTCCATGTCTGTTTTAACTAAAACAGCTAAAGAATCACTGGAAGCACCCATCTCAGTGGAGGAGATAAAGGCTCAAATTAAGAGGGCAAAAAACAAAAAAGCAGCTGTTCCTGTTTTCCTCCCTAATGAAATTATAAATAGTTAGGCGATGAGGTTTTGCCTATTCTCCAGATCCTCTTCAACTCAGTCTATTCCACTTCCGGGGTGGTTCCAAGATCTTGGAAAGAGGCTACAATAGTTTTAATATTGAAGCCAGGGAAAAATCTGCTGTTGGCTGACTCCTACCGACCAATCTCCCTGCTGAATGCCGACTATAAAATCTGTACGGGCATTTTAGCAGGGAGGTTGGAAAAACTTGTATCAAGCCTAATTAATTCCGATCAGAATGGTTTTATGGTGGGAAGGTTTATTCAGGAGCAAACCCAAATCTTGATTGACAACATCGATTTGGCTGAGAGGAGGATGACCCTTTAGCAGTAGTGGCCCTCGATGCCGCTAAGGCATTTGACCGAGTGTGCTGGGGATATCTCTGGGGGGTACTAGAGACTATGGGAATGGTCCGATATTTGTGCAAACCCTAAACAAATGTTATTCTGGGGCGTCAGCGAAAATCCTGGTAAATGGCTCCCTGATCCCGAGTTTTGAAATAAAGAGGGGAACAAGGCAGGGGTGCCCCCTGTCCCCTCTCTTATTCAATATTTACATTGAACCCCTGGTGCAAATGATCAGGCTGGATAACGGCATCAGTCCATTTAAATCACAAGATTATCTGTGTAAAATAGCTCATTATGCAGATGACGTTATTATATATACAAGTGATCCCAATATTGCCATTCCTCGGATTGAGACATTGTTACAAGAGTTTGGTACACTGTCAGGTAATCTCGCCAACTCGGCTAAAACAGAGATCATGTGTTGGAACACAGTGTACAGGGGTGGCCCAGAAAGTTGGGAGTTTAGGTATTTGGGGATTAAAATTGTAAAAGATCTGAAGAAAATCCCCACGCTAAACTTGGTTAAGGTTGAAAACGACATAGAGTACCTCTTTGCAAGATGGAAAAATCTCCCGCTGTCCCTGGAAGCTTGTTTCCTTTCCAGTAAAGAATTGGCTTGGTAGTTTGGTCTGCCCTGTTCCCATGATGTACTGGGCCAGGGACAGACTAATTTGCATGTAGCCAGGTTCTGAACTGGGATGGTGCAGTGAGCTAAAAAACGGTGATGGATCAAGCCCTGATCTTTTGACTGGGTATGAGTGTTCTGTTTAACTCAGATGCTCTGTCCATCACCACCCCCTTTTCTGAATCGTTTTGGCCACTATAGGAGTGGCAGGGTATGCTCAGACATGAGTCCCTTGCTCACTGCACCATCAGGATTCAAGCAAGCCGGGCCGAAGACAGCTGCAATGCCAGAAACCGGTCCCCGGAAGCTTGTTTCCTTTCCAGTAAAGAATTGGCTTGGTAGTTTGGTCTGCCCTGTTCCCATGATGCACTGGGCCAGGGACAGACTAATTTGCATGTAGCCAGGTTCTGAACTGGGATGGTGCAGTGAGCTAAAAAACGGTGATGGAACAAGCCCTGATCTTTTGACTGGGTATGAGTGTTCTGTTTAACTCAGATGCTCTGTCCATCACCACCCCTTTTCTGAACCGCTGACTATATATGGCAGGGTCAATTTAGTAAAAATGACGGTCCTCATCAAACTGACTTATCTGTTCAATACTATCCCCCTTACTTTTCCGCAGAAAGCTATAAACAAAATCCAGGGCAAGATTGGAAGTTTTATAAGGGGACAAAAAAGTGCAAGACTGTCATGGAAGAAACTGAGAAGGAAGCTTCTAAAAGGTGGCTTGGCTCTACCAGATATTCACTGGTACTTGAGGGCATTTCAGTTTAAAGGCATTAGGATGCTGCTTACAACACCAGCTGAATCTAAGTGGGGTAGTCTTTTGAGGGAAATGGCCTTGGCAGAGGGAGACAATGGGCACGGTCGGTTCTTGTTTAAATTTGGGGCGCCCACATTTTTTAAATGAGTACGCCTAAAGGTCTTGAAAACCGCCTCGTCAACATGGTATAGATTGAGGCGAATCTGGGGTTTAGGGTACTTTTCTAATCTAGCCCCAATATGGGATTCTCCAGGGACCCCAGAGTGCTTGAAGGACAGCTTAGCGGCTCCATTAAAGGGGGCAGGACTGCAGATATGTCGGAATTGGTGGATTCGGATGGTTTATTTCCCTGGGAATATTTATCGGTCAAGATTGGTCCCTCATTTTAAAGATTCAAATATATCCAATTGAGATCATGGTAATGAAATGGGATCTGGATCAGCTCTTTTTAGATCCGCATCCAATAAAAAAAGAAATATTCTATTGGTATGCAAAGCTGCTCGAGGCGGAAGATAGAGAGATCCCGCCCCAATCTGCTGTGTGGAATTCCCTCCCCCATGCTTGTTCTGTAGAAGAAAGATTTGAATCTTCTCTTAAAATTTTATATAAATATATAAAGCCAGCGAGATTAAAAAGGAATCACTTTTTTGTGTTAAATAGGCTTTATTTTACTCCGGCCAAAATTGCGAAGTTTGCCCCAATTTCGACTCCTAAATGCCCCAGATGTAACACAGACAAGGCTAACGACCTTCATATGTTTTTTGACTGCCCATAACTAACTGTATTTTGGAAAAATGTGAGGGAAATATTTGGTTGCAATTTTTAGCATAGATTTGGAAATGGACATTAATCTGGTCATCTTTGGTATGAACGACTCTACAGCTGAGGTGCTCTCCCAGATTGACAAAGTCCTATTACTCTATTTGATAATCATAGCCAGGAGAGAAATTTGTTTACGGTGGAAAGACCCGACCCCCACCCAATAGAGAAAATTGGGTAAAAGTTATATTAAACATCGCCCACAGGGATCAGGGAGATTTGTTAGGGACACAGGTTAACATCTGGTCCCCCTTTTTGGGCTGGGGTTGGCATTTACATCTGATAAACTTCTAGCCCAAAGGTGGGGGTTTCCCGCTCCAATGACTACACCTGACCTCAACCACAAGAGGTAGCCTTGGGGGCGTGGATCTATGCAGTGGATCGAAGGGCACCCAGATTGACCACAGACGGCTTGCTAATTCTGCTCAAATCTAAGGTGAGATGAGGACCCAAAAAAATAAATAAATAAGACCACAAGTGGATTCTCTTCTTCTTTGGAAAGAAGTCAGGCAAAGATGAAATGTTTCATAATGAAGAATATGCACCTCCTCCAATCTCAGTGAAGGCCATAAAATCCCAGTTACTTATTGGTGGACTAGTTAATATCTTCTGCACCATCTGAAGAGGACCACTAAGTGTCAGTGGGGGGAAGCTTTTTCTCTTTGCCACCAATGGACGTAGAGAACAAACATGGGTGGGACTGTTTTATTGAGTGAATAATGGCTCTGCTCTACAGCTTTTACATTTGCCACAATCCAGGCTGTCTCTATCATAGTTAACATCTCAAGAATGTTTGTAAGAGGTAAAAAGGCTTCTCTCTTCTTAAAAAAAAAAAAATCTTTATTTGTAAATTTTCACATCAAACTGACCGGTCATATACAGAATATATCGAGACAATATCCATCGATTTATTCTCATTTCCTGCATTAGAGTCCCAAGCACTTAGCACAGTTAAATACACTTTACATTTTTCATGGCTTAGCAACAGATTCAGCAGCATACAGAAATAAGGTTGACACAAGCACCAACGTTTACATACTATTGTCACCATCAGACTCACTGGTCTGTTCACTGCCTAACCCCGTTGGGTTCAACAATTTTCTACGTAGCTCTCTCCAACTTGCTATGTCTTTTTCCAACTTTTCATCACTGCGGCAGTCTTTCATATGCAGTTCCTCGACCAATGAGCACTCTCCCACATCTCTCATCCAATTCACAAATGAGGGGGCCCGCTCACCCATCCAGCTAATGGCAATCCTCCGTTTAGCCAACACCAGTGCTAGCTGTGGTAGCTTGTTGGCGATTTTCCTCTTTTTCCGTAGTGGTACCAGCCCTAGAAGGCACTGCTCAGGCGTAGTTTCCAGCGCGATTCCTACCCTTGCACCGAGCCGTGCTACTACATCAAGCCAATACTGAAAGAACTTCTGGACATTCCCACGCCTTATGCATGAACCATGTGTGGGCTCCATGACATCTAGGACATTCATGCGAACGGGAGGCATCTATACAATGGAGCCTCGCCGGGGTCATACACAAGCGTTGCAAGAAGTTATAATGCAGCAACTTCAACCCGGCATTGCCAGACAACTTACGCGTTAGCGTGCATACTCTCACCCAGTCCCTCTCCAGCAACGGCACCTGCAAATCCTTTTTCCATGCATCCCACCCTAAGAGCCAAAGATCCTAAGTCCGCCCTCATGGCCTTGTACGTACAAGAAATGCACCAATCTGCGCCCCCTTCCACATGTTAGCAATATGTCCAAGGTCTCAGTGGTCTGGGGCACATCTGAATACACAGCCCATGTCACCTTAGCCATTTCCATCAGGCAAGCGTATTGAAGATATTGCCCCTGCCCCATACTCATCCCTTCATACGCATGCTCAAATGTAAGGTAGGTGTCATTTATATATGTCTGCCAATACCATGCAGCCACCCTCTCCCCATGCATAGAAAGACATGTTTTCCACCAACCTGCTCACAGGGACCAACTGCCAGATTGACAATTATGGATGGAAGTGAGCCCGCCCCACCAGTCGTTCCAAATCTTTCTGCCACAAGCACGCCATTTACCTAACCACATATGGCAGCTCCACGCTCACCAAAGCACCCTCTATCAAAATCATAGGGAGATCCTCTGGC
The DNA here is from genome assembly GCF_964261635.1 of Lissotriton helveticus. Taxonomy (NCBI): domain Eukaryota; kingdom Metazoa; phylum Chordata; class Amphibia; order Caudata; family Salamandridae; genus Lissotriton; species Lissotriton helveticus. The sequence continues at coordinate 1,070,234,612 of NC_136072.1, read as the reverse complement.
TTCACTTGCCCAGCACGTAAACGCTTTTCCCAATGACCACCCTCATCTAACCACAGCACAGCATGCTGAAGGTGCGCTGCCTAATAATAAAGATCAAATCTGGGTATCCCTAGTCCACCCTCCTCATACCGTTTCTGGAGCACCTGCAGCACAACCCGTCAATGCTTTCCTGCCCACAGCAGGGTTACCAGGAGAGAATTCAATTGCAGAAACACTTTTGCAGGAATCAGAGAAAACGCATTCTGCAAGGCAGTTAGGCATCTCGGCAGCATCACCATCTTTGCCACCGCTATTCCACCCATTAGGGACAGTGGCTGCATAATCCAGAATTCCAGGGAGCGCCTCAGTGACTCAACCATCCTGCTCATATTTAGCTGGAGCAGCCTAGCATCCCCAGGAGTCACCTGCACCCCTATGAATCAAAAATGGTCCTTCTCCCATCTCAGTCCCAGGCTAGGCAGCTACCCAGCCTCACTCTCTCTCAGGCCTGACAGGGGGAATGCCAGGGATTTACACGTGTTTATGCGCAGCCCTGAGTAAGTCGCAAACTGGTCTATCAAACTCGGCAATTGCGGTATGGCCTCACGCAGAGGCATAACATAGAAGAACGCATCATCCGCATAAAGTGAAATAAGGTGCATACTATGCCCAATTTGTATGCTCCAGTGGTCCAATTCCTGTCTTGCCCATATCGCCATGGGCTCAATGGCCAGAGCAAACAGCAGCAGCGACAGCTGGCACCCCTGCCGCGTGCCCTGCCCAGCAACCACTGCACCCACCTGGTTTGACCCATTCACAGACATACTGCAAAATTAGTATTTAGTATTTTAACCAATCTACGAAAACGTGGTCCAATCCCCAACTTTCCAAGGATTAAAGCCGAACTGGTCCTCATGAACTAAGTGGGCCATGTGTGGTCCCAACCTTTTGGCCAGTATCTTACATAAGATTTTTATATCTGAGTTAATCATCATCAGGGGTCGGTATGCCGCAGAGTCCTGTACATCACCACCCAGCGCTGGAATCAGTCACATTTCGCCCTTGCGCATCGTAGGGGGCAATATTCCACTATTGAATGACTCATTAAAAGTCTGAAACAAAGTTCAGACCAGTACTGCTGAAAATGCTTGGTAATACTCAGTGGGGCAACCCGTCACCTCCTTGTGCCTTGGCCCTAGGTATGTCCGCTATCGTTTCCATCAGCTCCTCCTCGGTAATCTGTGCATCCAGATCCGTCCTAACTTCTTCAGATACCTGCCTCAACTGTAGGCCCTCCAAAAAAGGGATATAAATGTCTGCACTTACCAGGGGGCCTGCCCTGTACACTGTCTGCAGATGTTACCGCAACACCTCCAGCATAGCTGCCCGAGCATAGACCTGCTCGCCCAACTGGGCTCGAAGACTGGTAACCAAAGGGGGGCCTGTTCCTTACGCATATCCAGGTTAATAATCAACCCGATTTATCTCTCACTGCATGCAGCCACTGGCGATATTTCGTAAGAGTATACTTATCCAACCTATCCCACTATCTGCAACCTGCTCCCGTAATGCACGCTCTTGTTCCTGGGCGACATCCTGCCCCAGCGGCCCTGGCTGGGGCTCAGCCAACATTTTCTCCCTATCCTGTTGCTCAGACTGTAGTTGCCTCCAAACACTACGTCAGCCCCATTGCCGCCCCACTGACCATCGCCTTCATCACATCCACTTGTGGGCTCTGTTGCTTGCAGTGACCCAATAAAGGGACAGATACTCTGTCAACGCGTTAGACATTGCCTCTTTACCAACCGGGTCCTCCAGAATATCAGCAGCGAGCCACCATCTGGGGGGCCCCTGCTCTCCAATTGCCCTTGTCTGACAAAAAACGCTCCAGGTGTATAATCTCTGCTGCCATAAACGCTGGGTGCTCTGTTGCTAGTAGCCTATCTAGGTGATTATGCGTGTTATGAGTGGGCGGAAAACAGGTAAATATTTTCTGAGTCGGTGATGCTCCCTCCAAACATCCTGTATGCCTAGGTCCCTCATTAGTTTCTGCAACTTCTTAGTCATACGCAGCTTGGTGACCCTTCTAGGGCGGCATCGATCCAGCTCCGGGTCCACCACACAATTAAAGTCTCCCAACCATAGCAGGGGAGCATCCAGGTCTACAGTAATCAAGTCATGCAAAGAAATCAATATTAGGGGCATAGGTATTTAGTTTACTGATATCTTTGCCATCTAGCTTGCCCCGCAATAACACGTAGCGACCTTGTGTGTCTGCTTTGGCATACTGTAGTGTAAACGGAGCCCCAGATGCCATTCAAATTAACACCCCCTAGAATAGGTAGAATACGACGAGTGGAACACTAGCCCCCTACACATTTTAGCCAAACACCCCGCTCCAGCATCTTCCAGATGCGTCTTTTGCAAACACGCAACCATTATGTTGTGCCGCTTAAGGAATGAAAGAACCCTATGCCGTTTGGTGCAGGTGCCCAAACCCCTAACGTTCCAGCCAAGAAACTTTACCACATCTGCCATGGCCATACATTCGCACTTCTTGTCTGGCATCTCACCAGGACTCAGCACTCTTCTGCAATGACACTCTTTTGCACAACCCAACGTGAATTCACAAAATAACAACTGAACCAAAAAAGCCCCTCCCACCCACTAACAATGCTCGACTACCATCACAGACGATTTTGCTCACCCACCGCTTGTGCCAGGACCTGCACAGCATCCCACTAAGCCCAACAGAGGAAACAAAGAAAAGCATTGCATCCCCGGTCCTCCCACCCACCACAGATCAAGAGTCCCGCTGCCATTCTGAGGTACACCCGCTTCCTATACACTTAAGCCAGGCAATATCCTCCTTCCTGGATCCCATCAAACCTACAAGTAGCTCATTTCTCCTCCCCCCCACACCCAGGTCCCACAGCAACAAGCAGCACCATACAGCATTACCGCACTCCCGCATAGTAGTCCTGAGTCAGCGAGCAGCGCTGTAGCCCAGCAGTCAAAGATTAATCACTTTCACTGCCACCCCCAGGAAAATCCTCCAATAAAGCCTCGGGCACAATGTCCATTGTAGTGGCAGAGTCGGATCGTACGCATCCGGTTCAGCGGACATAGCTCCCAGCAAATCAACATCTGCAACACTCTCCACAAGGGGATTAGACTGGAGCGCTCCATCGTCGTCCACCGTTATCCTCCTCTGCAACACCTCCGGAGCATTTTGCAATTCCATTAGATTCTGTTGCCGCCGGCAGCCCCCTTCCAGCTGTGCCCCCCATCTTCGCCCCTTGCTTTTCCAGGCGGCAGTTCATCTCCACGGATCTCCAGCCACTCCTAGACATCTTCCGGGGTGTCAAAGAATTGCGCCATACCCCCCCCATACCCCCTCCCCCCCACCCCCTCGCCCCCCCGAGATCACCTTCAGCTTGGCAGGATACAGGAGCATATATCGCATGTTCAGGTCCCGCAGCTTACGCTTCACTTCCAGGAAGGATTTCCAAAGGTCCTGAACTTGCTTATTGTAATCCGAGTAGATAGTCACTTTATTATTTTCATACTGGAGGTTCTGGTATTCCCTTGCCGCCCTCAGAATGCAGTCTCTGTCCATATAGTTGAGGATTTTAGCTATGAAAGCTCGAGGCTGTGCCCCTGGAGGTGGGGGAGGGACGAGAGCCCTATTCGCTCTCTCAATCCCGAACGCATCCGACAGTCCCTAGGGGCACAGTTGAGTACGAATCCAGCGCTCCAGGAACTGCTCGGCCGCCCCCAGTTCCGTCCTTTCTGGGATGCCCAGCACCCTAATATTACTGCGTCTCGCCCTCCCTTCTGCCTCCTCAGCACAACTATCCAAGGCCTTCGTAACACAGTCATCTCTGCCACCTGTTGCTTGAGGGTAACCATCTCACCTTTCTGTTCTGCTATATCCCCCTCGGCACTTGTAACTTAATCAGCTACCTTCCAGAGGTCTGCGCGTAGTAGGTTCACATCCACAGAGACAGTATCTATTCTGTCCTCCAGCGCTTTTTTGGAGCCCTGTATGGCCGCCATGAGTTCCGCACTGGTGGGCTCCGGGCTCTCCTCCCCTGAGTCCCGTTCCACCCCCCAATCTGTCTGGTCAGGCGCTGGGGGATGCCTAGGTGTGGTGTACAGCGCGAGGGTATTTGGGCCAGTTGTTTTCTGGGGCTTGTCTTTGCGCATTATGACCCCCAGCGCGTGTACTTGACACACCCGGTGTGTGATTCACTTGCCAGAAGAGTCTCCTCAGCGAGGGTTCACTAACAATCCAGACCAGCAGACGTAATAACCTACAGGGGCCCCTCTCCATGTACAGTGTCCTCGATACGGTAGGATGGCACACACTGCTCCTCTGTCCCAGCACAGCAAGCCAAGGTCAGCTCCAAGCCTGCCCTAGTAAGTCCACACATGTAGCAACTCAGATCAGCAGGACCAAAACTAGGGCACGGCAATCCACGTAGGCAGAGAGTGTGGTCAAGGCCAAGCAACGTGCAATCATTTCAGCTCTCAGGCTACTCCCAGTCATGTCCACCTCTTTGGGTCTTCAAATGTTTGCTAGCAAGTCTTTGCGGGCACCGCACGCTCACCAGGGGCACCTCAGCAGTATCAGTGTGTCACTGTACATGTCCACAGCCCCCCACAGTTCAGCAACACTCAGGCCTTTGCTCACAGGAAAGGGGGGGGGGGGCAAATGGACAGTGACTCCCTCACACACGCACCACCCCGAGGGCCTGCAGGCCTTGCACAAGTCCAACAGCTCTAGGGGGCGGCGGGGCACCAAGTGCAGACGCAATCCTCATGCACCCCGACCAGGCCTATAGCGGACCGCTCTGCCTTCCATGCCCCTGCTGGGGGAGCAGCGCCCTTCCCAGGCCCACTCACCACTATCAGCCGGACGCCCAGGCTGAATAATGGGCAAAGATGTACCAGTGCCACACCTTGTAAGCAAAAACGAGGTCCTTTACCCCTTCCTTGATCTTCACAATATGAACCAGCTTCTTCTCGTGCAGAATATTGGGATGCTGGCTTTGGCTTGAGTACAGACAGAAACTGGCAGTTCTCAGTGGACCTCCAGGACACCTACTTTAATTTGCTCAATGCCGGAGGCTGCAGTAGCCAGTAGTATCGTAGTGCAGTCAGGTCAAATGCACTACGATACTAGGCTGAGGTCAAAGTATCAATTAGCTCATCTTCCCTAGGAATTGTATGGGCATCAGTCCTAGTGACTGCATTGAGGCCTCTGTAGTCTACACAAAACCTCATCTCTATTACCATCTTGGGTGTGAGATTTTGGCACAAGAACTACTAGATTAGCCCAGTTCCAGCATCTTTTAGACCTCAGTCCTGATGCAATCTCTGACATGGTCTGTCTGACTATAGATTTTCTTCACCGGCAGACTGTCACCTGTGTCCACTTCATAGGTACACCAGGTGGTCTGACTGGGAGTCAGAGAGAACAAGTGGGCAAACTGATTGAGAGCTTTCCTGCAGTCAGCTTGCTGCTGGTCAGTGAGGATGCCTGCCAAGGCTACCCCATCAGCTGACCCATCAACAGGGTCCTTAGAGATGAGATCAGGGAGAGTGTCACTCTCTTCATCCTGTCCCTCATCATTGGCCATGAGCAAGTTCATGTCAGCCCTGTCAATAAAAGACTTAAGGCGGTTCACATGAAATACCATGAGGGGACTTCAAGGAGTACCTAGGTCAATCAGATAGGTGACCTCACCTTTTTTCTCAAGAATGGTGTGGGGGCCACTCCACTTGTCCCTGAGAGCTGCTGGGGCCACAGGTTCCAACACCCACACTTTTTGTCCTGGCTGGTAATCAATCAGTATAGCCTTTTGGTCATGCTACGCTATCTGAAGCTCCTGGCTGGCCTCAAGGGTTTTGCTGGCCTTCTTCATGTACTCAGTCATACGCGAAAGCAGGCCCAGGACACAGTTCATGATGTCCTGTTTAGGAGGTTTGAGAGGCTGCTCCCATCCCTCCTTAACATCCCTCCTTAACAAGACACAATCGACCTCTAACTGGATGTCCAATCAGAAGTTCAAATGGACTGTATCGGTGCCCTTCTGAGGAACCTCTTTGTAGTCAAAGAGAAGGCAGGGTAGTAAGACATCCCATTTTCGTCTGAGCTTTTCTGGGAGTCCCATGATCAAGCCCTTGAGGGTCTTGTTGAACCTTTCAACAAGAACCTTTCAACAAGCCCATTGCACTGTGGATGCTATGATGTGGTAAACTTGTAGTTTACACCACACTCTTACCACATGGCAGTGATGTAACTAGACATAACGTTTGTACCTCTGTTAAGACCTCCTTCAGGAACCCCACTCCGGAAAAGACTCTCAGAAGGGCACTAGCCACTACAGGAGCTGTAGTGATCCTATGGGGAATAGCCTCTGGATACCTAGTGGCATGGTCCACCAGCACTAGGATGTAACTGTGTCCAGATGCTAGTGGAGGTGTTTAAGGGATCAACAATGTGTATCCATACCCTCTCAAAGGGAACCCCAACCACTGGGAGTGCAATTATGGGGGTCTTTGTAGTGCCACCTGACTTACCACTGGCTTGTCAAGTGACACCGGAGCGGCAAAACCCATTGTTGTCTACAGATATGTGGTGCCAGTGAAAATGAGGAACAAGTCTTGCTTTGCCCAAGATGCCTTACAAGGGAAATGTCATGTGCTAGGGATAGAAGAAAACTCCAGAACTTCTGAGGTATTACCAATCTTCTGGTGGCAACAGTCTTGGGGTCTCTACACTCTGAGAACAGAAGCCCATCTTCCCAATAGATCCTATGGGACCCACTGACATTTCCTGCTTCCTCAGCAGCAGCTTGCTGTCTGAGCTGTTCAAGAGAGGGGCAGGATTTCTGCTCCAAACTCAAGTCTGCCCTGGAAAGCCCGCCTGCCCCAAAGAACTCTGCATGATCAGGCCCAATTTGCTTTGGGACAGTTCCTTCACAGGAACCGAGGTCATCTCCCTCAGAAGATTGATTCTCACTGGGAGTTTCGGAGGAAGATAAGTATTTACCATTTCTGCTCCTTCTCTTAGGAGCCAGCTGGTCCATTTTTCCAGGATCAATTGCCCCCTCATTGCCTAGCTGTTTGGCCTGAGCCCTAACGAGAGCAACTTCACTGGCAGAGATTCTCATCATCGCTGCATGTGTCCTGAACTCCACTTCTGATCAGGCTGAAGTTTCTAAATCATTGCCCAAAAGACAGACTCGAGGTAGGTCTGGGGAGCCACAACTCTTTTATGGCCAGTTCACCTCCCCACAACCACCCACTTTCCCCGGATGTATGTCAGTACAACGCGAACTTTTAGATCGCAGTACTCTACAACGCGGTTTCTACAACGCAAGTCGTTACAACGACTTGCGTTGGAGGGCGCGGATTGAGGATTAATATAATTTTATATTCCAACACCAGCCCACGTAACAGTAGGGAAGGTGTTGGAATATAAAATTACAATATTCCTCAACCACCTATCTGTTTGTGTTACTCAACTGTGGACCACTGGAGGGAGCCCGCAAGTTGTGCCAGAAACACCAGAGACGCCATCTTCACAGAATTGAGACGGACGTGGAGACTGCCGCACCACCTACCGCACTCGCTAAGGATTCCACGCACTCACAGGAGCACGAGAGGGAGCAGCGGGCCGCCGCAATCGCCATTGCTCTCAACCTGTCCCAACCTGTCTGCAGGCCTGACCGTGACTGTCAGCCCGATTGCGACTGAACCGCCGTGCTGCCACAGTCACAGCACGGTACGGTACGGTACGGTACGGGAGAACAGCGATACGGCGCTCCGCGAGCAGGGTGCGGCAATGCGGTGGGCTGGCAGGCATGAGCAGGTGTGAGCGCTGCCTTAAGCACTGAGACAACAACACCGTCATTGCCTCCACCACCGTCCCCGTGAGCCTCGAATGACAGGAGCAACGACTAAGGAGCTGTGAGGTGCTTCTGGCTGGTGAGAGCACTGTAACAAACAACAACAACAACACTGCCAAGCACCACCAAGCACCACCAAGCAGGAGAAGGGGGAAGTGGGAGCTTGCCATCTTGACCCTTCACTGCCCCCCCCACCGCCCCCGTGTGCTGATGCGCCGTAGGCAGGTGTGCTTCGAGCCCCGAGCGCTGTGATAACACCACCGCCACAGCTTTCTGCGCTTGGCTGCCTGAGTTCGGAGACCGAGAAACCCTGAACCAAAGCAAAGAAGGGTAGCGAATTGAAGTGAAGAGAACCGGCTTACCTCCAGGGAGAGCGAGAGCGAGAACGAGGACCCGGTGCTGGCGCAGGAGCCAGAGGACAAGAGGCCTAGGGCGCTGGTGAGTGAACACCAAAGCCGCAAGGCAGCAAGGTAACAGCTAACAGAGGTAACCAGCAACTCGCGCACACAGCACCGCAGGAACCCGGAGTGGGGGGGAAGAGACGTGAGCGTGACAGCCGATAGAGGCGGTCGCGAAGTAAGAACCCCGGGAGCTGGGCTGACAGGCAGTCTGACCAGGTCCGACTGTGCAGGGGTCCTCCAGGCGCGCTTCGCTCGCAAGCGAATCAGGTACCCCCTCCAGCGACATTTCCACAACTATCCAACTGACCCACCCGCAACAGCTTGAGTGGGCGCAGAAACAGGGGCAAGGTCTCCGCTCTTGAACTGCTTCACCATCATCCAATTATCTAAGCATTCAATCAACACCAAACACCACCCATCATTCCATTATTTAAGCAAGCAAGCGGGGAGCCGCGGTAAGAGAGCAGAGCGGAATGAGGTCTGGTAAGATCAGGGGCTCACCAGAGTTAATTCCAAGCAAAAAATTAAAGACGAAAAAGGGGAATAAGAAAACAGATACCGACGGTCCAACATCCCCCAGAATGGAGCAGAATCTTCTCTCCTTAACTGAGTCATCACCGGGCCCGGCCAACACTATAGCAAAACAGGGGCACTCAACAGCCCTGCTTCAAATGCCATCGGCCATGGAGCATCTTATCAGGAAAAAGCTCCACCAACCCAAAATTTATACAAAGTTTGAGTTTCTAAAGGACGCAGGCTCAGTCATCTTCTCGAGCAACAAGCACCTCCAGGGGCTGCAAACCCCGCTGTCACCTTTACCGCTGCTGGGAAAAGGTGCACCATTGCGCGACACTATCACAAGCACTATAAGTACCCTGGTCCAGGGAACCTCCACGGCCACGGCTGATCCTCATCAAAGGGGGATCCCAAAGCACAGGTCCACAAGTGCAAGCGCATCATTCGAGCTTCCAGTGTTTTCATCTGCACCAGGAAAGCCCCCTGACTCTACTTGCAAACAGCAACTATCATCTGCTCACCTAGTCAGCTGCACTCCAAGACCCCCACCGGAGGAGATTACAACCAACCTGAAATCCATCCCAGAGGTGAAAGAAGCAGACAAACCCAACAATCCGGACCCCCTAGATAGTCGCTTAAGCATGGGGGAAGCAGGGGCTGATCTACAGCTGCCAATAATGACAAAGATGCAAACTTCGGCCACTCCCAAAGATATCCAACTAGACTAGGGCGGACACTTCAGGAGCCCCAACCATAGTACTCCCATCAATGCCTACTCGGCTGGCACAGGTGCCTTATCACACATAGAACTGAGCAATCATGTCTCAGCACCAAGTTCCTCGCGCAGCGCGGCATTCAGCGCAGCACTCAGTCAACATAACTCCAGTCAACACAACTCCAGCAAGGAAGTTGAAAGCAGAGCCACACCGTCTTACCCGAATGTACTTACAAGGGCGAAAGGACAGGCTAATAATCAACAACCCAGACCACAAAGACCCGCTTTCCCCCAACTTATCTTTGCCCGATATCAATACCATCAATACATCTTACTCAATCGCACAAGGGCGAGAGGATAGGTTAATAATCAACAACTCAGATCACAAAGACCCGCTTTCCCCAACTTACCCTTGGCTGATAACAACACCACCAACACTGCGCCAAATGCGTATTCACAATCTGCAATTGAGAGAGAGTAGGGAAATGATCACAACACCGGAGCCTGGACCTCCCTCTTAAACACAATTCAGTTAGCCGTAGAAGCCCTACAATATCAATCGGACAAAATGGATCTTCAACTTAATCTCCTCAACACACTGGCAGTTTTCACCGCGGGGATTGACGACAAGCTAGGTAACTTGAACAACCTGATACAAAGAGCACAATCAAATACCTACTTAAGCTGCAACTGCAATCAGGCAGTAGATAAACTAGCTACATTGCCTTTAATGTTAACTGAACTAATAGGGGACATAAAGTCGCTGCACAGAGAAAAAGCATTCAAAGAAACGGGCACCATTAACTTTGCAGAAGGTAACAACAGCAGCAAACCATCTGATATATACTCAACTGCCCAGGCATACTCTGCAAATGAGGAATTGTCCCAGAAGAGTCTGGAATCCCCCAAAAAAACTTAATGCTAAACAACGACGACAACAAAAGAAAAGGACGCAAGCAAAATCTGTCGACAACTACAATAAAACTCTTCCCTATATTCTCTGGAACTACCGCAAAACACATGGAGATCATAAACACGGTTGACCCCTTAGAAGGGAAAATTCCAGCAGCTACCAGCCCAATCCAACCGCAAAATAAAGTCAGCAACCTGCTCCATCAGGAAGGCCAAGGGCCCCAAGTTCAACTAGCCGCTAATTCTTTTGGACATCTAGACATACATACAACAACGGCGACTAGTACTCGCCAGCACACACAGCCCACTGAGTCCTTCGCAAAGCAGGAGCCGGTTACTGAATGCCAAGTGGCAGCAATGACAACGTCAATCAGGGAAGCCTCTCATCGAACGTCCACCTACGCAGAGCGTACCAACCAGGCCCATCCAACCTCAGCAGAAACTAAAAAAAAAACTCCCACTGATCACTAAGGAGGGGGTGAGGGAAAGACCTACAGGCCCCAGGTCAAGCCAAACGCAAGACGACCAAACTAGGCCCACACTCATGACAACTGTGACTATTCACTCTGCCCCCAGCAAATCTGAGCACTCAAAGACTACCTGGCCACGAGAGGTGCAAACAACATTCAAGGAACCAACGCCAACCGAAGTACCAACTCATAGTTCAAACACGCCTGGTGATGGTAGAAATTCAGCAATGCATAAAGCTCTGTTCGATTTTGGAGTAGCAGCTCATGCCCATGCTGCAATTGCACAACGGAAGGCAGACGGTAGCAAAATACACCTAACTGAGATCCTTGTCTTCCACCCGGAATACAAATCGAAAGGGCGGGAGGACGTGCTGAATAGAGGCAACATTCTTAAACTGATGAAATGCGTCCCCACCTTGGGGGGCATAAACTCTAACGACCTACTTGCGGTTGAATTTTTGCCCACCCGGGATGCAAACAGCCAGGAGGCGACCAGGACGACCTGGTCCTCTAGTGACGTTGTCGACCTAATTGCATCAGAAGCAGCCCAATTCAAGAACTGGGGTATCAAGCTCGTTCCACTACAAAGACCATCCTACCCCTCGCCACTCCGCAGAAGAAACTGTTTTGAACCAGCGTTGCAACAGGCCAACCCCTGCAGTGTACTAAGGGGTGCGCTGGGAAGATCACCGACAAAAAGGGAGAACAGCACTTGGCAGCTACCATTGGATAGGCTGTCAATGACAACTGGCTTGGAGCCAGTGTTCTCAACAAGCAGACGCAACTTAGCCCCAAGGAACCAACAGCCTTGGACACTTACCACTGCCAACTCCCAGCGAGACAGCCAACTCCCAGCGAGACAGCGCACCAAATAAGAACCCACGCAGTTTGGGGGAATGGGCAGAAGTAAGCACAAGGAAGGCATCTCATTCAAACCACGCACTAGTAAGAGGAACATTGTCCCGTACGTTTTTTACTTGCCCTGAAGAGATATGACGCCCTCACCAAACGGTAGAAGACACCAGAGGAAGGGAGCCAGCTCTTGGCATTTGTTCCTGGAACATAAATGGTCTTACCTCTAAAATGGATGACTCGGATTTTATAAAGTATATCTCCCAATTTGATATTGTAATGCTGCAGGAAACCTGGCTCTCAAGTACAAAACACATCCCGGGTTTCACTTGCTTCTCATCAGCGGCGGTCAGAACCAACAAATTTGGACATCAGTCAGGAGGTTTGGCGACATATGTATCCACTACATCAATATCCTCGGCCGTCCAACTGGTCACACTAACATCTTCAACCTTATCCGTAAAGATTAAGCTACAGTTGGGCACCAAAGAGGAAGAAGTCTGTTTTGTCAATGCATATGTTCATCCCAAAAACAGAGCCAAAGACTCAAGGAACATCCTGAACCAACTGGCTGAGCACGTCACGCAACTGGAGAACCCACTCCTCTTCTTGTTGGGGGACTTTAACCAAAACGTACTTGGCTCGTCATCAGAAGATGACGCTCTGGCTCTAAACAAAATCTATAGTATACCAGCACAAAGTTCCCCTTCAAATCAGAGAAAGCGCCATAATAACGCTTTTCTCCAAGATTTAGAACATCAAAATCTTCGGGCATTAAACGGCAGATTTCAGCCTGATTCCCCTCCAGTAGCTTCTTTCTTTTCTCACAGAGCCAGCTCCATCCTGGACTACACTTTTGCCAGTCTGGCACTATTTCCATACATCCGGGAATTCAGAATGGGGGACCAGGGGGAAAGCGACCACCGCCCTCAGGAAAGCCAGCTGACAGCAAAGACGCCAACGGCTATCAGGCCAGACAATACACTGGGGGAGATTTACACAATCAATCAAAGGAAAATCAAATGCTCGCCAACCAACACAATTACCTTGGCCGAAACTGCCCTGCAAATGTACAATATACATATACCAGATGCAGTTGGGCTCATTCCCCACTGGGACCAATACACAGATTCACTAGCAAACAAACTGGCAAGAAAGACCGCTCCTAAAGGCAACCATATCACAGAGCACAGCAGAACCAGCCTAAAGAGAGGACAAAGAATACTACTACGATCACAAAAAAGAGCCGCAAATCTATACTTACGGAAGCTAAGAGCGGCGCCCCATAACGAACAATTACGAACCATATTGAAAAAGCAAAGGGCTGAGCTCAAACAGACAAAATGGGAAATAAAAAGAGACGTAGAAAACGAAGGCTGGGCAAAACTTCTATATGACTCCAAAAGCAACAATAGCGCCCGCTTCTGGCAAACAGCAAACAAGATCCTACGTCCAGACCACAAGGACCTTGGTTCACACATTGGGGAAGATCAGTGGATCAACTATCTCGGCAGTCATTTCAACGACCCCCTGGAACAGACATGGGCACAAAGAAGCACCAACGTAGAGCAAGTACCCGCAACGACCACGACAACGCTGACAATTCCGGGAGACCAATCCCAACTCAGTGTTATCCCGGTACCACCAGCGGCACAGCAAATAGCCCTAATAAAAAAACAGATTCGGAAGGGCAGGAAAGAAGGTGCTCAAGGTCCCAATGGCATCCCGCCAGCCTTGTTCAAGGAGAAAGACACAGAATGGGCCACCATATTACAACCTTTATTCACAGAAGTCAGACTCCTAAACACAATCCCGGATTCCTGGAGAATGTCGACGATTGTCCCCATACACAAAAAGGGAGACAGTCAGCCGTCCAGCGGATACCCCTGATCGTCGGTTCCCACCTCACCCATTCAGCCAAGGGTTCCAGGACCATGGCGAACAGCAACGGGGAGAGTGGACAGCCCTGGCGCGTGCCTCTATATAAGGGAAAGTCCGCCGAGATATGGCCATTCGCCGCCACATGTGCCATCGGCCTTGCATATAGCAGACGGATCCAGGAGCAGAATTTCTGGCCGAAACCGAAGTGATGTAAAACCGCAAATAAGAAGGGCCAGTGGACTGTGTCGAACGCCATATGGGCGTCAAGGGACAGTATCACCGCGGGCTCCAACAGATATTTTGCCCGCGCAAGTGCACCGTGCACTCTGCGCAGGTTAAGTGCCGTGCTTCTGCCCGGCATAAACCCGGATTGATCTTTATGTATAAGTTTGGTCAGATAAGGCGTGAGACGCTGCGCCAACAATTTCGCAAGTATTTTGGCCTCCGCGTTAATGAGGGAAATTGGGCGGTATGACGTACATTGGTCCGCTGGTTTCCCCGGTTTGAGGATCGCCACAATCGTGGCTGTTTGCTGATCTGGCGGGAGTTCACCTGTCTCTAGGCTATCCTTGAACATATGTAGCAGGTGCGGTGCGAGTGTTTCCGCCTGTTGCTTATATAAGTCTACTGGTATCCTGTTGGGCCCCAGCGCTTTACCCGTCTGCAGGGCTTTAATCGCCAGTTGTATTTCCTCGGTCGTTAAGTCTACGTCCAGGGCCCGCGTCTCCTCCTCAGTCAACACTGGCATTTTGAGATCTTTGATATAAGTGTATGCCTCGTCTTCTGAGATTGTGGACGTGGACGCGTACACCGTTTTGTAGTGAGTCGCCAACGCCTGCACTATTGCACCAGGATCCCTAATGGGGACATCACCCTTTACCGTCAGTTGTGCTATCCACCTGTCTTGTTTGTCTCGTCTGTCCAGCCAGGCCAGTAATTTGCCCGCTTTGTCCCCCATCTCGTAAACCCTGTGTCGTGTGGCAGTCAGTTGCAATTGGACCTTCTCTGTGAGATGTGCTTTGTGATGTTGTAGTGCTATTCGCAAAGCGTGCGCTGTAGTGGGGTTTGGATCTTCCGCATGCTGCGCCTCAGCTTCCGTCACCGCTGTTTCTAGGGTTAACTGCTTCGCCTGCCCCTCCTGTTTAAGCGCTGGGATGGAGACTATCGCACATCCCCGAATTACTGTTTTATAAGCCTCCCATAGATTGGCAGCTGAAGACACCGAACCCGTGTTGTCCCTGAAGTATTGTTTGGTTCCCACTCTCAGCTCCTTTTTGACCTTAGAATTATGAAGGTATGATGCGTGGATAGGATAAACCCGGCGCCGTGTGGGTTGGTGATGTGTATAGGTAAGTAGCAGCGGGGAGTGGTCTGAAATACCTCGTGGCCTTATCTCTATTGTAGAGACAGTACCAGGCCCACCCGGAGAGCTAAGAAAATAATCGAGCCTGGTGAGAGTGTTATGGACGTCGGAGTGGTATGTGTATTGTCGGCCCTGGGGGTTGTACTTCCTCCATTGGTCTTCCAGTCCCATCGCAGCCATGAAGCCTGCCAGGCGTGTTGCGTTAGCTGGGGCCAATTTCGGGGGGACCCTATCTTGCAGGCTATTAGCTATCAGATTGAAATCTCCCCCCAGAAGTAAACCTCCCTCGGGGAGCCCAAGTATAAAAGTGCTAAGGTCTGCTAGGGCTGCTGCCTGTAGTGCAGGCGGAATGTATACTGAGACGATGTTGATGGGTTTTCCCTCCCACTGTGCGTGTATAGCGGCAAATCGTCCTGCCGTATCCGACCTGGCAGACTGGACAAGTAGGGGGAATTGCTTCTTCACAAGGACGCCTACTCCCCTTGACCCAGAGGTGAACTCAGAGTGTATCATCATCTGGAAACCCCAGCGATCCATAGCTTTCACAGCCGTGCCTGTGAGGTGCATTTCCTGTAGGAGGACCACTGCAGCCCCTTCCCTCTTGATGTGTTTCAGGACCAGTCCACGCTTGACCTTGTCCCCAAGGCCCCGGACATTCCAGGAAAGTATCGACAGAGACGGTGTCACAGTAGTTCCACCTCCCCGTCGAGTCAAGAGTGTGTCAGCCCCCATCATCCTGGATCAGTGTGCTCAGCAGACAAATAATCGTTTCTGCAATTCCCAACATCATGCCAATCAGAGTAGTCAAGTGTATCGCTGTAACTAAAACCATAACTAACAACATAGAACATTCCCTCCTTCCCTCCCCCCTCCCTGCCTCCCTGCTTCGCGGACTCCAAACTGCCCGCCACCCCAACTCAGCAGAGTGCTTACTACCCCAGTCAAAGGACAACGTTGCTTACAAGAGCTTGAGGGGGGGTGAAAGTACAAGGGGGACCAGTAGCCCCCGACAGTTCCAGTGTCCCAGTTCACTTGCAAGGTCTCAGTAGTACACCAAGGAGGTGAGTGTCCATAAGGACTAGTTCATCGCCTCAGCGATAGTTCTCAACAATAAGAAAAAAGAAAAAGGTTTAGACACTTCCCTTAATGCAGCAGGAGTCAGTCGCCAGAGTCCTCGATTGGGCCTGTCTCAGCCTTCTCCTCCTGCCCGGTCAATTCATGCTCGCTGGACTGTTCTTGTCTTCTTCGCCTGCTGTTCTGCTTGCCCGAGCCCTCCGCCGGTCTCCACCCTTCGAGCCAGTCGTGTGCCTCCTCCGGCGTGTCGAAGAACCAAGTTTTTTTCTCAGCCACCACCCTGAGGCGCGCCGGGAAGAGCATGGAGTATGGTAACTCGCGAGATCGCAGTGCCCTCTTCACCTCGATGAAACTTCTCCGTTTCGCCGCCACCGCCGTCGTGCAGTCAGGAAAAATTAAAACTTCCGAGTTCTGTATGCGTATGGGTGGCGCGACCCTCGCCGTTTGTAGGATGGCATCGCGATCCCTAAAGTTGAATATGCGCGCCACAACAGGTCTTGGTCGTGCCCCTGAGCGAGGACGCCACCCCGGGACTCTGTGCGCCCGCTCCACCGAGAAGAAGTTGGAGAGGCCTTTAGGCTGCAGCACATTCCTTACTAGGTCCTCCACATAGAGGTCCATGGCAGGCCCCCCCTCCGATTCCGGCAGGCCAATAAGGCGGATGTTATTGCGCCTGGAGCGCCCTTCCTGGTCATCCATCTTGTCTGCCAGGATTTTATTGTCCTCCTCCAATTGCGCCACTCTTTTCAATAGCGACGCCGTGTCAGATGTAAGTGTTGTGGTGACCTGTTCAACCGTTGATACTCTCGCCGACATCTTTTGTAGATCAGCCCGCAGGAGCGTGACGTCCGTGGAGATGGTGCCCACCGTGGTCTGCACCTGCGTCAGGGCCGCCATAATGTCTTCCAGGGTTATGGGCGAAACCGCGCCACCCTCTGCACCCTTTACGCTGGTTCTTTTTTGCTCCGGCAGCGGGGGAAAGTCCTTGGCGTAAGCAAATTTATCCAATTTGCTCTGCTGGGTCCCTCGGTTGCCCCTGCCGCCCATTGTGGTTCAAAGGGGGGGGGGGGGGGGCGCTGCTCCAGGCCACACCGGGCAGAAGAGGGGATGTGCCGCAGATCGGTGTTTGGGTCGATTGGTAGGAGGGTAAAGCCTGTCTCTTCACGCGTCGCCAGGCGTCTCTCGGGGATGTCAGTCCCAGGTTGTTCTCACTGCTGTTGTGCCACTGCGGAGCGTGGGGGTAGGAGTGGGCCCCCTCGCTCGGCGCGTGTGCTGGCCTCTGAGAGGAATGCCGGAGGAATCCCGCCGCTGCGGGTTGTGGTGGATTGTGCGTCACGCCGCTGCCGGGTCTGGTGGGGACAGCAGTCCCAAGGTCTAATGCCGCCGCTGTGCCACTGAGAAGCAGGGCGGGGGGCAGGGGAGACCGTAGTGAACCCCTCGCCTGGCGCGTGTGCTGTCCTCCGAGGTGGTCACAGGAGGAATCCCGCCGCTGCACGCCGTGGTGAGTCGTCAGGGCCACGAGTCAAGCCGCCACTGGGCCTGGTGGGGACACTAGTCCCCGGTCTTTATCGCCGCCGTTGTGCCGCTGGGAAGTAGGAGTGCAGGTGGCCCTTCCGCTCAGCGCGTGTGCTTTCTTCCGCGGAGGACACAGGAGGGGTTCCGTCGCCGCTGGCTGTGGTGGGTCACTAAGGGTCGCGATTCAAGCCGCCGCCGGGACCGGCGATGTCAGCGGCTACCGGCGGCTCGGGCTCAGCCTCTCCGACGGGAGTTGGAACGCAGCGGGCCCTCCCGTGTGGTCTTCAATGGGGCGATGTCGGGCAGGGGGGAGGGCGCGGGGGGGTAAGCCAAGTCGTCACTCACCCGCCTCCCGGCGTCCAATTCAGCCCCGCGTCCACACTCGATGGCGTGAGGCGCCTCCTCGGTCGGCCCGCCGAATCTAGGCCGGTGCTTCTGGCGCCAATGCAGGCCGCAGCCTCTCTGACGACTTAGCTCGGGTCTCCGGCGTCGTGGCGAGCTCAGAGAGGGGTCGCTGCACGTCAAATCACCTCCGCTGCACTGTTGTCGCGTCTGGGGTACTGGATGACAGGATTAATGGCCGGATTGATACTGGGCTACGGTCTCACCCTCGGAGCCTCACCAGAACGCGGCCATCTTGGTCGATCGCCGGCCACGCCCCCCCATTGTGTCATTTTTATTTAAACTTATTCATTTTAATATGGAAAACATTTCAAAGTGTCGTTTTAATTCTATTTATTTATTCGAGTGCTTGTGGGTACACGATTTTTTGTTTTTCCGTCTGGTGCGTACATCAGTATTCAAAAGATTATGAGGATCCGGGGGGCGATATTTAAAAAAAAATGTATGCCAGAAACCTTCGCGGGAGTGCACTCAACAGCTTCCCAAAGTTTCCAGGCGATCGGATGAGTGGTGTTTTAATTCTATTTATTTATTCGAGTGCTTGTGGACACACGATTTTTTGTTTTTCCGTCTTGTGCGTACATCAGTATTCGAAAGATTATGTGGGCCCTGGGGGGGGCCGATATTTAAAAAGAAATTATGCCAGAAACCTTCGCGGGAGTGTACTCAACAACTTCCCAAAGTTTCATGGCGATCGGATGAATGGTGTTTTATTTCTATTTATTTATTCGAGTGCTTGTGGATACACGATTTGTTGTTTTTCCGTCTGGTGCGTACATCAGTATTTGAAAGATTATGAGGGCCCTGGGGGGCCGATATTTAAAAATAATTTATGCCAGAAACCTTCGCGGGAGTGGACTCAACAACTTCCCAAAGTTTCATGGCGATTGGATGAATGGTGTAGTAATGCATAAAGGACAAACAGAAAGACAGACAGACATACTTTCGTTTTTATATATATATATATATATATATATTTGAAAAAATATATATATAAATCAATGATCAAGGGCTTCAGGGCCCGAAACGCGTCATGGCGGACGTGAGGTTGCACGAATAAAATACGCGCTAAATATACCTGGTTGGGTCCGGTTTGTTTTTTACTTCCAGTTTCCTGGTGTATCAACGGAGTTCTTGGCATATATATATACATTTGCATTAATGTGTGTATGTGTATATATAATCGTGTCACATCCCTTCCGATGAAGAAATCAGAGGCCAGAGGGGATTTCAGGGCAGAAAACTCGCTTTATTAAAATGTCCCAGTGGCAGCGAATGCATTTCGGCAATATATATATATATATATATATATATATATATATATATATATATATATATTATTTCAGCAAGCGTCCCAAGATGAGAGGAGCGGCCACAAGCTGGTGCCGGCGGCGAGGTTCGGGACACCCTCGCAAATCTAGGATTCCAGCAAAGTTTTCTTCAAAAGAAGACGCCGCACACAACCTCAGTTATATGACTAGTTTGTTTATTTCATGTAGGTTCCCCACCTACGCGTTTCAGACAGATACACTGTCCTTGATCACGGTTAACATATATATATATATATATATATATATGGTAAGTACTTTTACTAAGTTTATAACTTCACCACACATGCCTTTGCGTTGTAAAGGAATGCGTGGTAAAGTTATATGCGGGGTAAAAGATTGCGGAGTGATGGTATTGCGGAGTAATTGCACATGCATTTTTATAAATGCGGAGTCATAGGGCCCGATTCACAGAATGAACTTAAGACTCAATCCTAAACTTCCTACTATTTTGGTATTCACAGAATGCACTTACTACTTTTGGCATTCACAGAATGAACTTACTACTTTTGGTATTCACAGAAGTTAGGATTTTGTCTTAAGACAGACTTAAGACAGACTTAAGACAGACTTAAGACAGACTTAAGACAAACTTAAGACAAACTTAAGACAGACTTAAGACAAAATCCTAACTTAAGTCTGTCTTAAGTCTGTCTTAAGACAAACTTAAGACAAAATCCTAACTTCTGTGAATACCAAAAGTAGTAAGTTCATTCTGTGAATGCCAAAAGTAGTAAGTGCATTCTGTGAATGCCAAAAGTAGTAATGCATTCTGTGAATACCAAAATAGTAGTAAGTTTAGGATTGAGTCTTAAGTTCATTCTGTGAATCGGACCCATAGTATGCGGGGGAAATAGTTTACAGAATAACGTCACATATTCGTGTTAAACAGCTTGCTTTGCCAGAACTAATCATATAGTGGAGGTTAAATGAAAAAGAACCACACAGTGTGGTTATAAATAATAAGTATATTTATTATAGACACTTACTTACACATTGGTATATCTCCTACCCGGAGATATCAACAAAATATACACCATATTTCAAATGTACCCAGGGAAGTAAGTACAAATACACAGTGGTTTCCGGGGGGAGGGGGGCGGGGCCAGTGCCATCTTTAGGGCAGTGCGACCCATGCGGCCGCACTCGGCGCTGACCTGTGGAGGGGGCGCTGAATTCAGGGGAGGGGGGGCGCTATATTTAGCAATAGCTTATGATTGTAGAGATGAGGTACACTTTTGCCCGGTGGTAGTGAGAGAATCTAAGGTGGGGGTCATGAGGTGTGGGTGCGCCAAAAATTATTGTCGCACTGGGGGCGCCACCAGAGCTAAAACCGGCCCTGGGGAGGCCAAACCATATATTAAAGAAGTAGAATGCGAACTGCGGGACTTGGACCAGAATACTTAGAAGAGCTGGAGACCCAAGGAACCACCCGAGGTAAGTACCCAGACACCCCACGGAGGCAGAGTGGAAACTTAGACACATACTCAATACAAGTCGGTGGGAAAGTCACGTTGCAGTTTTTAAGAAGGACCCTTCCAAGAGGACCCTGAAGAAACCCCGTGGAACATAGAAGGCTGGAGAGTCACCCACCTGTGGATACCCGAGGAACCAGGATACCTACACCAGGGAAGCCGGGTGTATAGGTGTGCAGTGACATCGGAAACCGCTGTAGACCACAATGGAGGACTTCAGAAAAGATGCAGCTGGCGAAGAAGGTGAAAGAGCCCAGTGGAATCCAAGGATGGATTCTTGAAGAGAGGTACCTGCAAGCAGAGTCCACCCGACACCGTCTCAGTCCTGGGACTGACAACCTCTGGTCGGCGGTCCCGACCACCTAATTAGGATGCGACTGAACACTGTTTGGTCGCATTCCTACATTTCCCTATGGGAGCATTCATTACAGCCGTAAACTCGCCGTAATACATGCTCCTATAGGGAAATGGGAGGTGCTATTCATCTCTGCACCCCTGACTTGGCCTCATTGATACTCACATCCATTCCTCATTCGACAGACAGCCCACACCATCTCCCCGAGCGGTTAGTTTAGGGAGAGATCTACATCCCCTCTATCATCACTCATCTTGAACTCATGGTTCCTGCGGATTTGTCTTTAAAAATCTAAATGTATCCTCAGAGAAATTAGAGACCTTGACAGCCACCAAAAAATCTTCCAACTGAACAGTACAGGAGCGAACTGATGCAGTTCTGTCTCTGAGCTCTAGTGAAGAACATCAATCTGTTTACATGTTCAGAGGATGATGTAATGTCTTTTTTATGCCATTTGGCTGATACCATAATGCAGGGCAGGTGTACACATGCAGGACATACTAAGGCCACTGGGCCCTACTAGAATAGAGCTGATGGGGCTGATACAAACATGCTGATGGGGCTGATACAAACATTTAGTATGGTACTGCCCCATCCTGAGACCCCCAGCTTTATTGATGCCAGTCTGATGCATACGCTTTTTGAACCAATGGCTTCCGACAAACTAGATTTAAATTTAGGCAAGATGGCCTTCGAGAGGCCTCAACAGTGGCCAGGGACCTAAGCGAGCTTCAAGCCTTTTACATCTCAGAGCTCTTCATAATGTTTGATAAAGATAGTGTTGTTGCTCAGCCTCACCCTTCCTTCATCCTAAAAGTGATTTTGGAGTTCCATCTGAATGAGGATCATTCTTTTGGCATATTTTCTATGTCCCATGCTTCCAGCCAACTCATCTGATGTCGCTCCAAAAACGCTCACATGCTCCTTTTTCAAAGTGAATACAACTAACAAGGGTGTGTACACTTATAGGCATGGGGTGTATCATGTTCAGTATGCATTCCTACACTTTAGCGGCACATGACGTTCTGTATTTAAATAGCTATTGAAGCAATTCCTGGCCCGTCTGCCAGATGAAAGGGTTAGCCACAAGATGATAATGAGAAAGATCCTCCCGACTAAGGCCCGTGAAATTACAGTATATGCGGTAACTCCTCTCACCTTACCTACTGGCTAACAGCATACCCCTGCAATTTTCCCCAAGTAAATTTCAGCAGGGCAAAGCTGTTAATATTTACCAAGGGAAAAATGCCCTAACAATACTGGTTCATTCAGATTTGGTGCAGTGTGTGACATTTTGCAAGGGTAAACTCAAAATAGGCAATAATCACTGCAGCTGTTAAATATGGATCCCTGGGATATTGGAACATAGTAGAAATTATAATTATCACACTTGGGTGGGCCACACGTAATAAGGGCCTAAGAGTAATCTATTCACCATAAACTAAACTTTATCCAACTTCCCATTCCCTGTATAGCCAGGGGAGCTGCCATGGGAGCCGCCATGGGAGCTACGTATGTAGTAATTACTCTGGGAACCTACCAGAGGCTAAATTGATATACCTTCATTTATCAATTGGATGTCTCTCTGTGAAACCTGAAGCAGCTGCTGTTTCTGATGGATCCTCCTACCTGCAGATTCTTCAGCACTTGAATATCCTTCAGGCACCAGACTGAATCCAGGAACTCAAATTAGCTCTCCTGCACTAATAGGTGGCGCTGCTGCTCTAACTTAGCCTTAGGTTGCATATAGGCCTCATAAGATGCCACCTAGTTCTTTGACATAATTTCCTTTTTTCACTCTGGGCCTGCACACCATGTCTACTTATGGTGCGTGGGCCTCCAGTAGAACTGTGCTGTGCCTTAAGTAGTGGTAATTACTGATTACACTCTGGCTCGCCTTAGATACACAAAGCCTCGAAGTAGGACTCTATCATGGAAAGAGAGGAGTCCTCCAGGAAGATACAAGGCGGAGTCCTTCAATTTCCCAATATTGATCCAGCTCCATGGTTAGATTTCATAGTCGGCAGCCTTATTACCTGACTCTGGCCACGATGTCGACTTCGAAGCCAGACTTAGAGGAGATATCATTTTCCTGGTGCCGACCCTGGCCAATGAACCCTCTTCTCCACTTGCATTTTTTCCACCATCTGGCGGTGAAACCATGCAAATCATGGCCTTCATCTAGGGATGCTGGCTTTTTTCCAGAAAAACTCTACTCCAATTCCCTCTGGTGCGCCTAAGATTTCCTCTGGTGCGTCTAAGCGAGGGCATCATTTGGTAGCTCCAACCCTGTTCAGTGACATCCTCAGATGCTGCACTGACACCAGTCAGTCTAAACTCTCAACTGAAGGCCTTGCCGGTTGCCCCACAACTAGCGCCATCTGAGACTCCCTGGCAAGCACACAGTAGTCACAATTGCAAAGAAGGGCATGCTTGGTATGCCCCTCCAGACCACAGAGACCTGCTCCGGTTGTCAGTATCACTAGTGCCTCCACATACAAACAGGATTGTTGCATGTACAGAGGCCAAAAAAGGTCAAACCTTCCCAAAGATTTGTTTAAGGGTAACTCATTTTAAGGGTGCATGCGCGCCTATTATGCAGAAGACTGTGGCGTTCAAAAATGTGTGCTTGGCTAAGATTGGATTGAAGGGTGGAAACAGTAACATGTTTTTGTGGATGAATACTGTGAGCATGTTTATGTCTGGGGTTGCAGTGCTCTTGCACCATGCAACGTGGTGCAAGCATGACTCAAGCCCAAAACGCGATTTATGAAGCCACTCAAGGTCATTTTGTGAGGCCCTGGGTGGCTACATAAAACTGGAGTAACACAGCACAAATCACTGCATTGCCTTACTCAGCCCTGGGAAAGCATTCCATGGGCGTCACGTGGGTGTTCCCACTAAAATCCTTTGGTTTTTTGATGCATTCCCAGATTTGACAAAAATGGCAGACCTGGGACTGCGCCAAAAAGATACTCCTTCTCGGGGGGCGCTAGGTGGCGCCGGATATCATGGTCGCGCTTTCGTGAGGTTCCCGCCGACCCGGGCGGAATAAACATCATAAACCACATCCTTTCTACACAACGGGATCCTAATCATCGCCATCTGGTAGCGGAGGAAGAGCTGATTGCCCAGCCCGACTCTGAACGTTAGAGGCGTCCTGTGGCGGCTGCTAATTGCTCCGGAGTGCTACGGCGACGCGAGAGGTGGATTCCTGGAGCGCCCTGCTGGGGGTGAAGACTACGCGAGGGCGCGGCTGAACATGCCGGACCCCGGAGCTGCGCGCGACCAGAGAGCGCTGACGGGGCTCGAAAGCGGCTGACGGGAGGCGCAGGAAGATTGAGACGGGCACCTATACCCCCAAGGCTGCTGTGCGAAGAGGTGCCGCGTTACCCCGCAACACGACTACGAAGGGACAGGCGCCAGAGTACAGTGCGGAACAAGGCCTGCCTGCGGTGAGGACCAGGCCCCGAGAACTATTGCAATTAGGGGCGGAAGCCCCCGAAAACATCTGAAGGGACGACCGACTGTACAGCAGGTACTTCTGATAAATCAGAGGGCAACAGACGGCGCGGTGTACACCAGCAGGAGAGTCCGCCTACTACCAAAACACGGGATGCTGTCCGCCATTTTCTGCGAGGGTGCGGAAGCGCGCCATTTCTAACGGAGGGTGTAACGGTCATATATGGCGGTGGACGCTGTGATTTCCCTACTCCCATATGCCCAGCCATAAGGCCACCCTGAGAGATATCCGCACATGACCCTCTATTTCCAGCCTTAAGAACATATTTAGGGAGGTTTGCGGCTCCTGCGGAGCGGGACTTTTCGAGGTAAAAGATAGGGGAGATACCCTGACTGTTTGCCTGAGAAGTAGCCCCTAGCCTTGAATATTCTGTCGGACACTGTTATGGGGAGGACGGAACCCAGGCAGGCGAAGCTGACCTTCGACGCACGTAAGGCATCCAGCTCCAACTCCAAAGAGCGCGAAGAAGATGACCCGCCGGAGACTAGAGATGAAGGGTGGAAAGCGCTATTGGTGGGAATGCAGCAGAGCCTTACTTCCATTGACTCTAAAATGGACGCCATGAGTAACAGGCTGGAAGCTGTGGTGGCGAAACTAGATAAACATGAAGGGCGACTGAAGGAAGTGGAACAAAGGGTGTCAGATTTGGAGGACGGCACGGGGACCAGACTACAACACGTGCAGCAAATGGATAAAGTGCTAAAGGTCATCGCAGATAAAAATGAGGAGTTGGAGGCGCGCTCCCGGCAGAACAACGTACGAATGCTCGGCCTGGCGGAATCCACCAATACTGGGAGGCTGGAAGACTTTATTGAGCGCTTGCTGGTGGACCTATTGGGCAAAACTCCTTCTCGGCGCATATGGTCATTGAACGGGTGCATAGATCGCTGGCTGCACGTCCCCCTCCCGGGGCCCCACCGCGCCCGGTAATCATGCGGTTCCTGAATTACCGCGCTAGGGACACAGTGCTACGCATGGCGTGGGAAAAAGGCGAACTGAAATATGAGAACACCACCCTGGCCTTTTATCCTGACTTCACCCAAACTTTGCAAGAGGCTCGCCGCAAATTTATTTTGGTGAAGAAAAAAATTGCAAACACAAGGCATCCAGTACGCCATGCTATACCCTGCAAGGTTGCGGATTAATCATCGCGGGAAACAGCACATCTTTAGCACACCACAACAAGCGGAGGAGTACCTTAAACGAGACCGCCGGTCGACTTCGCGAGAGGAGGCAGAGAGACGGCGCTCGAGATCTCATTCACCACTGTCGGAGCCAGGTTGACGCTGGGGTGCAGCGTGGGAAACGGCACCTGACTGCATTGCAGCTAAAGTCTTTGTGAACGCTATTCAGGTTGATGATGTATAACTACAGCTTATAACTTGTGTATATACCTGGCCGCCTGGACACTCACCTCCGTCCCATCAGACCGACCCCCGTGGTACAGGTGGTTGGCGGATGGGTGCGATAAGGAGGTTGAGTCGGTGTGACGGAGGTCCCTAGCGACTACCCAATTGAGGGCATTCCCCCTTATCTTTCTTTTTTTTATGTTGGCATCTGCTTGTACGTTTAAAGTGCGGACACCATAGAGTACAAGTAGCGATTGTTGGGAGGGAAGGGTGTGGGGGTGGGGAGTTTGTTCCTGGCAAGTTGGGGTAGCCGGTGTGGGAGGGAGGGGGGGGCAGGAAGGACCCCAATGGAGGAAGAATGCTGAGTGATGCGAGGCCGAATGAGTACGACCGAGAGAATACGCAGATCGTGTTGAATGATAGCTATGACTGAGGGAAACACTGTTGGCACTGACCTCCAAATTGTCTCCTGGAACGTTAGGGGACTGAATGACCCCAGGAAGCGTAGGCAGGTGCTTGGCTATCTGGAGCGTCACCATGCTCAGGTGGCTATGATACAGGAGACCCACCTTTCACCGGGAAGCACGCCCCAATTTGCATCACGCTGGGCTTCCCACAGCTGGTTTGCGTCCTACTCCAGCTATGCTAGAGGAGTAGCCATCCTTATCGAGCGTGGAGTCAGGTTCATAGAGGGTGGGAGGGAGGTAGACCCTGATGGCAGGTGTTGTATTCTATGGGGCAGACTGCATTCGCACGATGTAGTGTTTGCGAATTACTATGGGCCCAACACTGATGATGCTCACCCTATAATGTAATGTAATGTAATGTGTATACTTATAAACCAACACCCAACGTGCATTACGCAACATTGTGACATCTGATAACTTATTGGATACATGGCGCCACTTACACCCCACTGGGATGGAAGGGACACACCATTCGGCTGTACATAATACTTGGGCCAGGTTAGATTATGTTTTTGTGGTAAAGGGAGCAGCGCACTGGGTCACCAAGGCAACACACCTGGCTAGAACATTTTCGGACCATTCCCCTGTGTTAGTTGTGATGAAGCCCCCGATAGACATTTCCCCCTACCTAAATTGGAGACTGACCCCTTGCACTTGCATGACGCTGTTTTTAGGGTAGAGTTGGAGCAGGAGATTACTGACTTCTTCCCCAGAAACACTGATTCAGTAGCTAGCTTAACAACAGTGTGGGAAGCGTTTAAAATGACTGTGAGGGGATGGTGCGTTTCCAAAGGAGGGGGCATATTAAAAGACCTCCGCCGCGACCTGAACAAACTGGAGACCGAACTAGGGGAGTTAGAACGGACGATACTAAGAGGTGACGTGGCAGGGAAGCTTAAGGCTCAGCTACGTGAGAAAATGACGGAATATATGGACGCTGCTGAGAGGGAGTGTAAGTTCAGAGGGAAACATATTACTGCTCGGAAATATGGCGAAGGAGACAGACCAGGAAAATCGCTCACTAACGCGGTGAGATGCCCCAGATTTAGCAATTATATCGTAGTATTGCAAGATGAGCAGGGGACGCCACGCAGTACTCTTACAGACCAGATGACCATAATGACAGGTTATTATAAAAAAACTCTACTCGACACAGCAGCAGAATCCGTTACAACTTGGGGAATATTTTGAAGACGTGGCCATGGCCTGGCTGGGGGACGCTCAGCGCCAATTTCTGGCCCATGAACTTGAGGTGGATGAGATCAAGGAAGCAATTATGTCCATACAGTCCGGAAAGGCCCCCGGGTCTGACGGGATCCCCATCGACTTTTACAAGACCTATGTCTTCATTCTGGCACCCATTCTGAATGCAGTGTTTTATGGGGCCCTTGAGGAGGGCAGTCTACCCACCACTATGAGAGAAGCCCAAATTATGTCTCTGCTCAAACCTGGCAAACACCCGGATGTTTGCGATTCCTACCGGCCCCTAACGTTGCTTAATAGCGACACTAAAATACTGGCAAAGGTACTAGCCACAAGGTTAAATCTCCTCCTGGAACGCCTGGTGATACCTGACCAGGGAGGGTTCGTGCCAAATCAGGCTACGATGCATAACCTCCGGACTCTCCTGGCAATAGTACAGCACATAGACCTCAACAGCGCGGCGGTGGCTGTCTTTTTAGACGCCACCAAAGCGTTAATGAGAACGAACTATGGGCGTGCCATGACTAAAGTGACAGACAACATCACTAAATGGCTTAGGCTGCCCCTCTCGATGGCCGGGAGGGTATCTCTAATCAAGATGGGCATACTGCCCAAATTTTTATATTTGTTCATAAATATCCCCTACCGTCCGGGTGCCTACTTTTTTAAGACACTGAAGATGCAATTGGTGCGCTTAATATGGGGAGGCAAACAGGTGCGGCTGAAACTAGACACCCTTCAATTATCGTACTGTTTCGGAGGGTTTGATATACCCGACTTTGAGCAGTATTACCATAGCGCGCAGGCGCACTTTGCGGTGTACTGGTTTCATCCCCCTCCATACATGCCCCATTTAGCTGTGGAAGATGGCTACATGGCCCCTATCCCAACGACGGGATATGCGTTTGCTCCGTATAATGAGAGGAGTGTAGACCCGTCCACTGTGAATTGCACGGTCAGAGCTTGGTCCTGGCTGGCTCGGGCCGAAGGGGTGACCCAGATGTACTCACCTAAAATATCATTGCGCAGCTGCCCTTTACTACCTGTCACGACTGAAAGGATATGCCACAATCTGTTAGAGAGACTGAACTACACAACCTGGGGTGACTTGTACATAGAGGGCGAGTTTCGGACAGCAGAACAATTCTTTGGGAATGACTCGTACTCATTTATGGACCTCTTTCTGTACACTAGGCTTAAACACAGTATCCGCGCTAAGACACCGGACTTTCCGAAAGAACCGTACGCATTTGTGTCCCTCCACTTAATGCTACTGACAGAAGCCCCCATGCACGTAATATCCCGGTTGTATGCGCGAGTTCGCACAGCTCCTCCACGATCCCTAGTTAGGGCTAGGAGGGAGTGGGACACGGACCTTGACGAACCACTTACTGATGACCAGTGGGAATTGGCATGCCTTCAGACAGAAGCGGTTACTGGCAGTAGCAGGTTGCGCTTGCTCCATTTTAAGTTCCTGCATCGGCTATATCACAGAGACGATGACAGATTCCAGGGGCCGGCTGACTTTCTGCACCTGGCATGGGCGTGCCCCCAGGTGGCCAGGTACTGGGGAGAGGTCTTTGAAGGATTGGCTGCGATGCTGAGTGGCCCCATTGAGCCGACCCCTGTCAGGGCCTTGCTGGGGTTGGTCACTGATGTAGTTACGCTGCACCGCAAATTTCTAGTAATGGCTATACTCCTGGCCCGGCGACAGGTAGCGTGCAGATGGGCGAGGGGAAGGGCGCCCAAATTTAACACATGGATACATGATATGTCAACCTGGCAGGAACATCTCCAAACGTATGCAGAACAATTGCCACTGAAATCCCGGGCCAGGGACATATGGGGACCCCTGATAGCCTACCTGCTGAGTCAGCAAGCGGATGGTGACACGGTCAACAATGGGGATGAAGTTGCGGAAGGGGTGTGAATTTGAAGTAAGATTGTGGTTGGGACGAAGCTATGCGGTTTAAAGGGAAGAGGGGGGGCGTGCGGGCGAAGGGGGGGTGAGTCTAGCTTTAAGGTTCAATATTGGCTCTTTACACCTGATCCAGAGACAATGCTTTTCATGGTGAACACGATTTTGGACTATGCAAACTGGACTCAACTATGGACTCTTCGATTGGTCTTCTTGGCTGTTCTTTATAGTAGCTGGTGGAGGATCCTTAGAAGGTGGGGAGGGGAGGGAAGGGGGAGAGTGGGAGGGAAGGTTCATTGTTATTGTATGCCTAGATCTAAGTTATGTATTACGCAATATCATGCTTAAGACCTGCAGCATGCATTGTTGTAAGCTAAAAACCTCTCATAATAAAATTTTAAAAAGGTCTTAAAAAATAAAATAAAAAAAGATACTCCGGGGGCGTGGCTAAGATGGCGGCCTGAACGGACGTGCTTCGCGTGGCTCCCGGCCCTATGCCCCATTGCACGGTATCATCAGCTGAAATCCCCCTAAAGCCTGCTCACACGTACCCCCCTGGGAGACACCCCACCGCGACGCACTCCTGGCCGTGTCTCTGAATGACGGCGGCCACCTGCAACCCGCTATACCTGCCGCCGGCAGGACCGGCGTAATGGCGGCGCGGAGCTGACACGGCCCGTTGGAGCACCAAGACGGGAGAGCGGCCTGCAAGCCTACGGCGCTGACCTGCGGAGGGCGGTGAGAAGCGCCCAGCACCCAGCAGCGACTGCACGGCCGACGCTGGGCCGTCTGTGCTCCCGGAATCCGCGCGGAGCTCCAGAGGGCCTCCTACCACTTTAGTCCCCAGCTTAGGGCCTGCGCTAGGGGCAAGCGGGACCCCATCCACCGGAGGCAGGCCCGAACGGAGCTACTGCGCCTCGCACCCCGGGCACCCCTAGCCTGCAACCCGCCCCGGCCCCTCCACTGGCGGCAGCACTTACGGAGACATCCGTTCCGGGACCGGAGCGCCACCCACTGCGACCCGCTCCGCCACCGGAGGGACGCCGAGCCTGAGTCCCCGGCGCGAGGCTTGCCGCTGCTGCACAGGGCCGCGACGGACCAAGGGTTCTCGAGCGCTTCCGGCACACGCTGACGGACCGACCCAAGCTGCGCCTACACAGGTGACTCCCTGCGCCGCCTTCCGCGCCCGCAGCCCCCGACCTGCCTCGGCCTCGGCATCACGGGGGCCTGCTGCCGACGCCCGGCCCTCGTAAGAACCTGCTCCGCCGTGGGGGCCTCCCGGCCCAACTCAGAAAAGACGCATCTGCGTGCTCCCCGGGGCTGCTCTACCCGGCCACGGTATACATTGTCGGCGCGACCGCCTCTGGGGGCCTTGGAAGGCCCGACGGCGCCCAGAAACACAGCGCTTGGCAGGCAGCCGGCCTGCTACCACACTCCCCGGCTTGAGGCCCGTTCATGGGCAGCTGAAGTGGACTGACGTTCTTGGCGCCCACGAGTGCTGCTACGCGCTGGGGGCCCCTTCTGGCAGGATCCCCTGCTCCCGCCCCGGACAGGCATGTACACCCCAACACCAACGGACTGGCACCCTTCTCCTTGCCCTGCAACGCGGCGCGGGCCTGGTCCTGAGGCCCGGGGACGCCTACACTTCTTCTCGAGAGCGCCTGCCCGGGGTGCCCTGTAGGGCCCCCCCCCCGGACATCCCATCTGCCCTCAACCTTCTGCCTGAGGAATTCTGGCGGCCCCACTGACCGGGCTCCACATCTTACCCCCAACACCGTCCCCACGACGACTCCGGAACGCCCGCCAGACCTCGAGAAATCTACACCTCCTACCTATCGAGAGGACGCCTGCCGAGCCCCTGCAACTCCCCCAGTCCGGATCCGCAGGTCCCTGCCCCGACGTCATGGCCCACTCCAATCGCAAAGGGACTCGGAACATCGTGGACCTCCTGCACAACAACGCACCGAAGGGGGAGAAGACCCAGACAATGGCGTCTCCGAAGCCTCCGACGAGCCCCCAGGTGCAGGACGATGAAACCGCCCCCATCACCAAGGCCTTCCTAGCTTCCCTCTTCAACACCCTGAGAGAGGACTTTCAAACCCTGAAGCAAGAGTTGGCCGGGGAACAGCGGGAGCTGCGCCGAGATATAGACGGCCTGGGCGAGCGTGTGGCTTCAATGGAAGAGGCGGACCAATCCCGCAGCATGGAGGTGGAAAGGCTGCAACAAGAGATTCTTAGGCTTCAAGATCAGCAGGTGGATTTACAATCGCACTCGGAAGACTTAGAGAACTGCTCCAGGCGGAACAACATACGGGTCCGCGGAGTCCCATTAAAAGCCGAGAAGGACAATCTGGTCGACTACCTGCAGGACTTGTTCAGGGAGATCCTGGGTGAACCTCGAGAATTTGCGATTCGGATTGACAGAGCTCACAGGGTTGGCTTGGCGCGCCGAGCACCAGCTCCCCCATCGGATATCTTGGCCTTCCTTCCAGACTTTCCTCTGAAAGAACGCATTCTTCGAGAGGCCCGGAGGGCACAGCCCATCCGCTTCCGGGACGAGCCCGTGGCTCTTTTCCAGGACCTTTCTACCATCACCCTGCAGAAACGCAAATCCTTCCGGATAGCAACAAACTTCCTGAGAGACAATGGAGTACCCTACTCCTGGGGTCACCCGTTCCGCCTGATCTTTAAGTGGAAAGGCTCCCTTCACCAGCTCAGATCCCTCCGTGATGCTTGTGCTCTACTGAGAAAAGGGGGTGGTGATGGACAGAGCATCTGAGTTAAACAGAACACTCATACCCAGTCAAAAGATCAGGGCTTGATCCATCACCGTTTTTTAGCTCACTGCACCATCCCAGCTCAGAACCTGGCTATATGCAAATTAGTCTGACCCTGCCCAGTGCATCATGGGAACAGGGCAGACCAAACTACCAAGCCAATTCTTTACTGGAAAGGAAACAAGCTTCCGGGGACTGGTTTCTGGCATTACAGCCGTCTTCGGCCCGGCTTGCTTGAATCCTGATGGTGCAGTGAGCAAGGGACTCACATCTGAGCATACCCTGCCACTCCTATAGTGGCCAAAACGATTCAGAAAAGGGGGTGGTGATGGACAGAGCATCTGAGTTAAACATAACACTCATACCCAGTCAAAAGATCTGGGCTTGATCCATCACTGTTTTTTAGCTCACTGCACCATCCCAGCTCAGAACCTGGCTATATGCAAATTAGTCTGACCCTGGCCCAGTGCATCATGGGAACAGGGCAGACCAAACTACCAAGCCAATTCTTTACTGGAAAGGAAACAAGCTTCCGGGGACCGGTTTCTGGCATTACAGCCGTCTTCGGCCCGGCTTGCTTGAATCCTGATGGTGCAGTGAGCAAGGGACTCACGTCTGAGCATACCCTGCCACTCCTATAGTGGCCAAAACGATTCAGAAAAGGGGGTGGTGATGGACAGAGCATCTGAGTTAAACAGAACACTCATACCCAGTCAAAAGATCAGGGCTTGATCCATCACCGTTTTTTAGCTCACTGCACCATCCCAGCTCAGAACCTGGCTATATGCAAATTAGTCTGACCCTGGCCCAGTGCATCATGGGAACAGGGCAGACCAAACTACCAAGCCAATTCTTTACTGGAAAGGAAACAAGCTTCCAGGGACCGGTTTCTGGCATTACAGCCGTCTTCGGCCCGGCTTGCTTGAATCCTGATGGTGCAGTGAGCAAGGGACTCAGTGGAAGGGTATGCTCAGACATGAGTCCCTTGCTCACTGCACCATCAGGATTCAAGCAAGCCGGGCCGAAGACGGCTGTAATGCCAGAAACCGGTCCCCGGAAGCTTGTTTCCTTTCCAGTAAAGAATTGGCTTGGTAGTTTGGTCTGCCCTGTTCCCATGATGCACTGGGCCAGGGTCAGACTAATTTGCATATAGCCAGGTTCTGAGCTGGGATGGTGCAGTGAGCTAAAAAACTGTGATGGATCAAGCCCTGATCTTTTGACTGGGTAGGAGTGTTCTGCTTAATTCAGATGCTCTGTCCATCACCACCCCCTTTTCTGAATCGTTTTGGCCACTATAGGAGTGGAAGGGTATGCTCAGACATGAGTCCCTTGCTCACTGCACCATCAGGATTCAAGCAAGCCGGGCCGAAGACGGCTGTAATGCCAGAAACCGGTCCCCGGAAGCTTGTTTCCTTTCCAATAAAGAATTGGCTTGGTAGTTTGGTCTGCCCTGTTCCCATGATGCACTAGGCCAGGGTCAGACTAATTTGCATATAGCCAGGTTCTGAGCTGGGATGGTGCAGTGAGCTAAAAAACGGTGATGGATCAAGCCCTGATCTTTTGACTGGGTAGGAGTGTTCTGCTTAATTCAGATGCTCTGTCCATCACCACCCCCTTTTCTGAATCGCTTGTGCTCTACTGGACATTGAAATGCCGGAGGGATCTGGCTCTAGAGACACTTCCCCCCATAGATCACAGGATGACCCATCACGGCGTGCGGGGGACGGCTGGCAGACGGTGCGTCGGGGGCGACCCCCGAGATCCATCCCGAAACCGGACCCGGCGACAGTCGCTCAAGAGCCTGAAGCAGCTGTGCAAGAAGTGGCGGACAACACCGCAACCGATCTGTAAGACAATGTAATCTTGGGGGTTTTTCTTTCTTTCAAACTGTCCTCCTGAGGCGACAGGCCGGGGGGCCGCCGAATCGGCCGCTACCATGGTACCCTTTCTATTGACTTACTACGGACCTGTGTTATACACAAGTAGGCCCGAGACTTTGAACTGTTTTAGTTGGGGGGTTTGTTCCGGGAGGGGTTGGGGGGTTCACGAGGGGGGGGACGGGGACTCTGTTGGAACTGGGGAGGTCCACTCTGTTGGGGTTAGGGTGGTCCTTTGGGGATGGTTGGTGATGGGAGATGGGGGGGGAACGGTGTTGTGGGCAGGGGGGGCGGGGTACGAGGGTGGGGACCAGTATGCCAAGGGATTCCTACAGGGTTCAAGCGCTACCTGTGATCTTTCATACGCAACAGCGTCCAACGCTGCCATGCTCGGTTGTCTCCACACCCCCACATGATGACTGATGCACTCAAAGTACTATCTCTAAATGTAAAAGGCCTCAATAACCCGATCAAACGGAGGGCAGTTATCTCCTACTTGGAAAACTCAGAAGCTGACATCTGCTTGTTGCAAGAAACCCACCTCCTGACCAAAGACTGGCACAGGATGCGCTCCCGGGCTTTTCCCCAGCAATACTTCTCTTCTCTCCCGTCCAAGAAAGCAGGGGTGGCCATTCTTGTGTCCCGACGTTTCAGGGGCCGGGTGGGAGCCAAGACAGGGGAGATCAAGGGACGCCTCTTGGCATACACCTTCTTTATGGGAAATAGCGCACTTACGATAGGCTCCATATACGCTCCCAACACGAGTCAAGAACCATTCCTGAAAACTGCACTCTCCGAAGCACTACAGTCACCTCACTCTCAGCTGCTCATTGGGGGGGACCTCAATCTCGTCATGGACACGAACAAGGATAGATCCGGGCACCGCTATGGTGATACTGGCGCGCTTTCAGAGGCAGGCAGATCCTGGTTGCAGGAAAGGGACCTCTTAGATCTCTGGAGGACGGCACACCCCAACACAGCGCGCTACACCTTCTACTCCCATGTACACCACACGTACGCGCGTCTAGATCACTTCCTGGGTTCCTCGGAACTAGTTCCTCACTTCACCGAGATTTCCATTGTCCCAGCAGCCCTCTCTGACCACGAGGCGGTGGAGCTGACACTCAAGGTGCCCAAGTCGCCACGCACCCCTGGCTCGTGGAGGCTCAATGAACCCCTTTTACAGAGACCAGCCGTTGTCAAACAACTTCATACATGCATTTCGGACTACCTCGCCACTAACGATACCCCTGCAGTCTCGATATCGTCCCTTTGGGGGGCCTTGAAAGCCGTGGTTAGGGGGGAACTGATAGCCATTGCTGCCGCTGCCGCCAAGGTTCGCAAAGAGAAGAGAGCTGACCTCACAGCACAAGTAGCTGAACTAGAAAGGGTTCATAGCCGCACCTGCGCCCCTCGGATTTGGCGCCAGCTGAAGGCTGCCAGGGCTCAACTGGCCAGCCTCGACACTGACAGCGGAGTTTGCCGCTCTTCGTCTCCGCCATACGTACAACGTGGGAGGCAACCGCACCGGACGCCTCCTGGCCAGGGCCTTAAAGGCAATGACTCAACGCTCATAAAATTACCACGCTCCTGGACGACTCCGGTACCACTCTTGCCGAAGATGCACAGGTAGCTTCCGCCTTCCGCTCCTTTTATGCTTCCCTGTATAGCGCAGATAGAGTATCGCCAACCGCTGTCGACGCGTACTTGCAATCGGCCGAAATCACGCCACTATGTCCAGCGAAAGCAGAGGCCCTAGACGCTCCTATTGTAAATGTAAATGTAAATGTAAATGTAGTATACTTGTAAAGCGCACAGCTGCCCCAGCAACGGGGCGTCCCGGCGCTGTATAACTCTGGGGAACCCGTCCTGGCTTTCCCTGTGGGATGGTCCCTTGCTGGGAGTCCCCAAGGTGGAGCCAGGCATCCCCGGAATTGGTGGGGCCGTTGTGGAGATTAGGCAAGCTAATGCCCAGAGTTGCCGAGTGGAACCCCTGATTAGAGTAAGCACCGAAGCGAGAATTATCGAGTCCGCTGACCAAGGTCCACGACCCTGCCGCGTCGGGAATTGAACCCTGGTCCCAGGCTGACTTCTGCTCTCAGGCCTGCCGCTTCTAACCAGTGAGCCACACTACTCCACCCTGACGAAGTCCTTACCGCCATCGCACGCCTCCGCCCGCTCAAATCACCAGGCCCTGATGGCTTTTCGTCGGGTTTTTATAAAACCTTTGGCCAAATACTAGCTCCAATACTCACGAGGCTGTTTAACTCCTTTGAGGGTCCGAGCTCCATACCACCGGACATGCTGACGGCTGACATAGTGGTGTTACCCAAACCGGGCAAACCCCCGACGCATTGCTCCGCGTTCCGCCCCATCTCCTTACTTAACTTAGACTTGAAGCTATTCACGGGGGTGTTAGCGGCCCGTCTGGGCCCTTGCCTCCCGGGAATCCTCGAACCGGACCAATCGGGCTTTGTCCCAAACCGCCAATGCAGCGATAATACTAAGCGGTTGCTGCACCTCGTGGATAAAACTCACTTTCAGAACTCGGACTCGGTACTACTGGCTATCGACGCGGAGAAAGCATTCGACCGCGTCAACTGGACCTACTTACAAGCAGTCCTGCAGCGATACCACTTGGGTGACCGATTTCAGGCTTCGATCGCAAGCTGCTACCACCACCCCATGGCCCGAGTCAGGCTAGGCGGCCTTAAATCGGACCCCTTCGAGATACAACGGGGCACGCGTCAGGGGTGCCCTCTCTCGCCCCTTCTGTTCGCCCTATACGTGGAACCCCTGGCGCAGAAAATTCGAGACAATCCTCACATTAGCGGTGTCTCCTTCGGCCATGAACCCCACGTGGTGGGGCTTTATGCCGATGATATTATCGCTGCTTTAGACCGACCGTCCAGCTCAATACCTGCTTTCCTGGAGGAACTGGAGAGCTTTGGAGCGGTATCTGGCTTCAAAATCAACCGGGGGAAATCCTTGATATTACCCCTGGGCAGCTACGCCCATCCTAATGCCCCAACGCCTGACTTTGGCTGCGATCTACAGACCTCCACGCAGCTCCCGTATCTGGGGATTACTCTTACCTCCTCCACGGACTCAACGGTGGCCCTTAACTATAAAACACTGTCCTCCCAAATCCGAGCCGACCTTGCGCGTTGGTCGAAACAACCCCTCTCCTTGCTAGGCCGCGTAGCGGCAGTAAAAATGTCCGCCCTTCCTAAGATCTTGTATATCTTCCAGACCCTCCCGGTACTGCCACCGCCAGGCGCACTTGCCGACCTACAAAATGCTATCCACCAGTTCATCTGGGAAAAGAAACGCGCATGGCTACACAAACAGGTGGCACATAGGAGTATCGATGAGGGAGGCCTCGGGATCCCTAACCTCCTGCAATATTTTCAGGCCTCACAGCTCCGCTATTTAGTGGAGTGGTACAGGCCCGAGTCCGAGAAGAGAGGGCTATTTCAAGACAGGGCGATGGCTCGGACATCGCTGTGGAAGATCCCATTTCTTGCCCGCCAGCATAGACCACGATACCTCCTCCGCTCCCCTATTACACGCACCGTCATGAAGACCTGGGACATGGTGGCGGTCAGGAGAGGCCTGACGACCTTCCCTTCCCCACTCACTCCACTCTTTGACAACCCAGAATTCCCACCGGGCACCGATCCACGCGCCTTTCTACAATGGCGTGACACGGATTGCCGCTCGGCCGGCCATCTCTTCGATGTGGAGGGGTTTATCCCACTTGCCAATATCACGCGGGGCTACGGAATGACCAAACCCCACATGTTCCAATACTTCCAACTCCGCCACTGGCTCCTGCGCCCGGAGTGTGCCCCCCTGGTCGGTCGGCGGATGACGCCATTCGAACACTGGCTGGTGACGAAGGACTCGGATAAGCACCTTATCTCGGACCTCTACAAGATGTTATCCCCGGAGGCCAACCCAGTTAAGACGGCGGGACAGAAACGCTGGGAATCGGAACTTGGACGGACACTTTCGCCCAAAGAATGGGGATTCATACACTACAGAGCTGCACACACCACTCGCAATACTAGTGCCAGGGAGTCGGCGGTGAAATTGGCCATCTACTGGCATTTTACCCCGGCAAGACTCAATCAGGGCAATCCTCTTCGAAGCGCGCTGTGTTGGAGGGGATGTGGCGAAAGGGGCACCCTGACCCATCTCCTGTGGGACTGCCGTGCTCTGCAGGGGTACTGGAAAGCAGTTTTGGACGATATAGACTCCACATTTGAAACTGAAATCCCGCACTTCCCAGCATACACAATCCTAGGGCTGCCCAACGCGCTCACGTTTCCCTTGAGGTCACCTCGTGGCAAGCAGATGGGCATTGCCATGCAAGCGGCGTCACAACACGTCCTGTCACTATGGGGATCTACCACCCTACCCACCCACACTGGCTGGCTGCACAAACTGTGGTTCACATTAGGCATGGAACGTATCCAGGCTACGCTCACACACACTGCTGACTCATTCCAGAAAACCTGGCAACAGCTCCTGTCACTCCTGTCCAGAGAATTTCACGAAATCACGTGCCCGAAATATCTCCGCATTCTGCGGCTCACGGAACAACCACGTGACACTACACGAACCTGTATGCCTTGATACACACCAACCTGTACGTGCTGTGATGGAGACTCTAGACAACTGGCATACTGGTCGGGGTGGAGGGAGGGGGATGGCGTTGGGGGGGGGAGATTGGGCTTTTCTTCTTGCTCTGTTCGATTACCATTCTTACGTTGCACCTTTACCGAAATGTAGGCAACGCATCTCAATGTGGGCATGGTTTATCTGCTTCTTTAACGATTCATAGAGAAGACATGCATGTCTGTCTCGCTCGCCATATACGCCTACTGCATATATACTGCATTGCATTGCTCTTAAACTCAATAAAAATAAATTTGAAATTAAAAAAGATACTCCTTCTCAGGGGAAGCGTGACAAGGAGAAATATTTTTATTTCTCCTCTTTACTTCCTCTTTCTGTATATAGCTGTCCATTTCATGTGTAGTTTCTATATGGGTTTAATTGTCTTTATATTAGTTCGAGCGAGAGTTCTCACCACTAGGTGCATTTTTTTTCCCTGCCTCCCTAGTGTCCTCTTTCAAGGTGATGGAGGAGGCTGGAATCTTCCTTGCTAAAGGATTCCACTATACTCAGGGTATTATCAGGATATATTTGTGTGTCACCAAAATATGCACCCTAAACTGATGGTTTTGACACCTTCTGTGAGTAATGGACAGCAGATGCAGTGATAATGCAATGTCTAATGTTGCTAATGATATTTGAACATACTCACTTGGGTGAACAAAACTGCAGCAGCAAAAGCTGCATGTCTCATTAAGATGTGGAATGTTATTACATCACGTGATTCAGAGTCATAAAATACAGGCCTTTAATGTCCGTTGGTGTCCTTTTTCCGAGCAAACTAGTTCGCCAGCAGTGACTTAATAATCTGTTGCAAATATTCAGTAGAGCATAGAAACATTGCCTTCAAGTCCAGTCAGTTATATATATTCTTTCTACTGTAGTTTGAATTTGTTGTGTGATGGATGTCACATGTAACCATTCCAAATCAATTATTTTAACAGTTTCTTTTCTTGAAAAAAGCCGTACATTTCTCACCCTTGTTGGTGTGATAGGGCTGTAAAAATGTTGCAAGAGGGTTAGGCGGAAGGAGATAACTGGCTTAAGGGAAACACACAATATGTTGCCACCATTGTCTGCTTGACATAAACTACATTTCGTGTGACATAACAGAGAAACGGGTTCAGAATCTTTCATTCACATACATCCTTTTTAAGCACACCTAGGAATTCTTTAGCAATGTCCAACTTAAAGTGTGAACCTTCCTAATGTGTGGTATCTGCAATTAAGCAGTTTGCCAGATTAAGAATCATATACGAAGTAGTATCTGTCCTTTCCTGATTGTTTATGGCTCTTGCTTTCTAGTTTAGTTTTAGCTAACATTTTAAATATCGCGTTGATTTTGTTGCTGAACTATATCACCTGTATTTCAGGCTGCTGCTCTCAGACCTCCCTCTCATGGCTCTGCCCTTTTCAGGGAGACTGTTGCTCTTCCACCTCATTTACCCATATTTAGCCCTAGGCAGGTGTAGAGTCTGGTTAATTCGGCCAATGAAGCTAGGTAGCTGGTCATACGTTTGTCTTAAGGAAATTAGATTTCCAGTATTTTTTAGAAATAGTTTTAATAGTTTTCCACATAACCAAAAACTGTTTGAGTAAAACAGCAAAATACTTCTGGTGCACATCGGCGGAGGCCACAGAAGATAGGGTGGATAAAATAATTTCTGATAGAGACTTTGAACCGCAGATTCCTCCCCTCAGAATATTCCCCAGGCGCCAGGCTGGATCCAGAAAATATTGAGCTGTACCTCTGCGTGCCGGCAGATGGTATCGATCGGCTTCGCTTCGACGCTATCTGCTTCGGAAGTGGCATCGCGATATCCATATATGTGCCACCGTGGTGAAGTGACTTCTGAGAGAGACTTTTACCCACAGAGTCCTCAAATTAAAATATTTCCCAGACATCAGACTAGATCTGAAAAATCATGAGCAGTACCTCTGTGACGCTGCAGAGAAAGGCTCTGTGTCGATTCTAATCCCACAGAAGCTCTGGGGGCGTCTCTCCAGAGTCATTCCTGCAGACTATTGTTTACCCACTTCAAGAGTCTTCCTCAAAGTTGGGTGTCCATGAAG
Organism: Lissotriton helveticus; assembly: GCF_964261635.1. NCBI lineage: Eukaryota > Metazoa > Chordata > Amphibia > Caudata > Salamandridae > Lissotriton > Lissotriton helveticus. Next base: position 1,070,193,585 of record NC_136072.1, on the reverse strand, counting down.
CACAAGAGGAAGAAATTGAAGCGCTCTTCAGCTTCCCTGTCCAAACACCATTCTTCGAGGACCATCTCCTGCACTGCTAAGTAAGGGTCCAGATCCACTCCGCGCTTTCCCAAGTTCTCTGGAGTGAACTGTGCCTATCTCAAAGAATTCTATGATGCTGTGCATGCCATCTTTGGGTCCCCAGCTCCCTCTCGCTCAAATTCAGGCACCACAGAGTCAAGAGGTGCTCCTGCTGAATTGCAGCCGGTGGGTTAGCCTCTGACGCCAGCCGGGCCTTCTGGATCTACCCTCAAATCTGGTCCGAGGTTTACATCAGTGCCTCCACCCACCTCTGCCCTGGTCCTCCCCACATTGTCTCCAACGCCCCCAGTGGCTCTGGACAACATGCCTATCCCAATCTCTGACTCAGAAATGGTGCCAGCCCGATGCTGCTCAACATTGACACCAGCGCCGTCCAGGCTGTATCAACCCCCTGAAATTGTCACCCTTGGACAGACCCACCTAAAAGGGGGAGGTGGAGGGAGGAATGAGCAATAGGGGTGTGGCCCCTTTGAGGATGACCCTGATTAGGAAGAAAACTGGTATGAGGAGATGGGTGACTCTACAGATTCTGAGATGCTTTCCCCTCCAGGAACCTGCTGCGGAGGAGGGCACATCTTTTGCAAAAGTGATGCGTAGGGCAGCGGAGGACCCTGACATGCAGCTGCCAGATATTAAGGTCAAGACTAAGCCTCGATGGAGCTGCTTTATCAGAGGTGAGCTCTGTCTAGCCACTGCTCAACTTTAATGAGGTCTTTATAGATGCTGCTCCAGGGGCCTGAGCTAAACATTACGCGTGCGCCTATGCACTGCATGATTGCTTGTCGTCATCGTCCTGCCCTAAGAGACTCAGCCTTCCTCTCCAGCATCCCTACTCCGAGAGTCTGGTGGTGCAGACCTTAACAGATAAGGTGTACCCAAAGTCATTCCCTTCCACCCCACTGGATAGGAAATCCAAGAAACTGGATACTTTTCGGAAGCGAAGGTTCTCTTCCAACAGCTTAGCCTTTGCAGTTGGTGAACACCATATGTCTCTTGGGCTAATATTCCCATTCTGTATGTGATTTGGTTGAGCAGCTGCTGCCCAGGCTTCTTGAGGGAGAGGTCTGAGCCATTCTGAAACAAGCATTGCTGGATGGTCGGGACACAGCCATCAGGTACAGACTCCCTAGGCAGGGCCCTGGCCTCAATGGTGACACTTAACCGCTATACCTGGCGAGGTCCACTGGATTTTCTAGAGATATCCAATCATCCTTGATTACCACTAGAAATTGGAAACACATGGACCTTGGATCATTGTGTACCTCTTTCCACATCTTTCTTCATGCTCTCTGCGCTAACCTAGAAGGATATGAGGAAGCACTTACGCACTGGCTTACAGAAGCCAGCAATTCTACAGCCCCCCCTCCGGAAGAGAAAATTTGCCTGCGCTATGAAGCTTCTAAGTGGTTTTCAGAAGATCTGAAGGTCTTTAAACTTGTATTTTGGCAGGCTGAGCACAAATGGCGTAACACTTATCTGCCTAAAAATAGAGAAGTCCTTATCCAAAATTAAAAAATGTACAGAAAAGTAATCTTGCAGGCAAAATCTACATTCTTCTCTAGCAAAATATTAAATTCAGAGAATAATTCCAAGGTACTTTTTGAGATGGTCAGAGAACTATAAAACCCTGACAGACTCTTTGCTCATAAGGACCCCCACCCACAATCTATGTGATGAATTGATCCTTTTTTTTTTTTTTTAGGAGAACATAAAAATAATAAAAAACAACATCCCCCCAGTACTCAAGTCTTCAACATACCATCAGAAGATAGAAATTCTAGGTATCTTTCTGCTTTTCCAGCCATCAGCAACAGTGATAAAGTTTCACTGTGTTATTTTGCACTGATTTTATATTGCGTCTAAAATCCATAACTCCGGTTATATGTATCTGATTCCGTTCATTTTGGTGTCCAAAGTAAGATAGAATCTGCTTTATTTTTATAAATTGGTGTCGGAATTCTTTTGAGTATCGTCAATTATTTATTGTCCATGTTGTTACTCTGAACTGCTTAACGCATGTTCCTCTAGTAAAGCCTGACTGCTCTATGCTGCTCTACCAGGACTGAGCTACGTATTTATTATTGTGAATCCAGGGACCTCTATTTGGGTTTGTGAGTGTATGGCATAGTGAAGCCTAACTAGCTACACCACATAATAGTCCACCTTCCTACAACGTAACATCTTAGGAAAAACTGGTGCTGAGGAGTCTACAGACCATGAGAGCAGAAAGTCAATGCCAAGGATTTAATGGAGCAGCAGAAAGTAGATGTAGTCAGGTCCTGTGGACCCTGTTAAGGAATTTGGCCAAATTCTGAAAGAATCATGCATGCGTTAAAATAAATCTAATCTCTCCTGAACAAATTGCTTTGTATAGGAACATGTCGTGTCATACAGTTCACAACATATTTGTTGTCCATTGCAGTCATTGATGCTCACAGAAACTGCTGATTACTTTCATCTGGAACCAGAGTTTCTTTGTTAAAACGGCCCGCCAAAGACTCCAACAATAAAAGCGTTTCCTTCTGGTCACTTATTCTTGCCCTAAATCGTAGCACGTTGCGTGGACTGCCATACTTATTATTTCTGTTTTTCAAGATGAAGTCTAGTGACTGCTTTGACTTGCTCTTCTACGCAGGGACCTTCAAGTATTTTCAGAGTTCATTACAGGGAGAACAGGGTGTAGCAAGTAGCATTTGAGGAAATGACTGTCACAGGCTTTGTGAGAATCATCACTGCAAATTGGAGGCAATTAAGAAAACATGCCTTCACTCTCAGATTTTAAACTGGTTTACATTGTTGCAGCTTTGAAGGAAAAAAGAAGAGGGAGAACAAGCACAACAAAATAAGCAGTTCATAGAAAGGCTGTTTGTGACTTTAATCAATGAATTCCCCTCCAAAGATGACAAACCTAGAGCGTGGCAGCAAAAAGCAACTTCTCATTTCAACCAAAAAATAAACTTAGCAGTCGAGCAGGTTTGGATTCTGGAGACTAATGGAACTTTTCCTACCTTTAGTGAAGGAAAGTCAAGATTTTATTACGGACACGAATATTATGCTATCTTTTCTTGCTTTAATCCCAATAGCAGCAAAGTTTTTTTTGTTGATAATCAAGTTTATTGATTTTACAAATTGCAACAAAGGAAAATAATACCAGCTCTTAGTACAGTGGTCATTGCATAACAGTGACAAAAAATAAATAATACCCCAGCATATGCTAATCAGCATATGAGTAGCAAGCATCATTGTCCTCACCCAAGTCCAATCAATCAATCAATTTAAGCTTCTAAAGCGCCTGGTTGCACAACCTGTACGTCCATAGGTGATCATTAGGAATGTTCTGTCTTCTACCACGGACCCATTTGCCCCACACCCTTCGAAACTTTTAGGTACAGCCTCAGGCCACATATATTGGTCACTCCTGCGCTGCGCACCAATCTACCCCTCTGCGCCATCGCGTCATGGAAGAAGTTGTCAGGTCCAACCAGAGAGCTGCAATATCCCGTTTAGCCACCATCAATGCTGTAGTTAAACAAAGCTTCTCAGCTCTGGTCCCATCCAGCCCCTCAATAATACCCAGAAGTATGGCCATCGGCTTCAAGGGAACTTCCCAACCCAGAACCTCCGTAAGTCCCCCTGTCACTAACTCCCAGTAGCGGGTGATTGTAGGACAGAGCCAGACCATGTGATAAAAGTCAGCCTGGGGGCAACTACAGCAGGGACAGGAAGCATCAGGTCGGAGCCCAGTGCGATGAAGACGCAATGGCGTGAGGTAGGTCTCGTGTAAGTAGTATATTTGAACTAATCGGAGCCACGTTAAAACTGCAACTGTTTTGGGGGCCATCAGCGCATCCCTCCAATCAGCGTCGTCTAGGGGCCCAAGCCAACCCTCCCACTTATCCCGGAGATGGGAGAGGGAGTTGGGGGTATTATTCGTGAGGGAACAATAGATGCAGGAAATCCCCCCTTTCCCCAGATTTCCAGTCATGACCTGGGCTTCAGGTGGGCAATATTCAGGTAAGGAGGTCTACTCTGAGATGTGGGTGTTGAGGGTGTGTGGCAGCTGTAGGTAACAGCAAAACTGGAAGGTGTGGCGGGAGAATCTGGGCCTGCAAGTCTGGAAAATTGTGTATGTGGCTCCCGCCCCAGACATCCCCAAGTTGTGAAATCCCGATGAGATCCCAGGCTCTGAAACCTGAAAGAGCGGTGACGTCCTTGAGCCACGTTCCGCACCACAAAGGGGTATATCGGGTTAGTTTGCCCGACCAGTGGGTTGGCACATGGAGGCACGCCAGGCCAAAAGCACCCGTGTGTGACCTCAGGCAGAGCATGGGAGATAGCGGTTCCATAGAGCATCCCCTGAATATTGTAGAAACCCAAGTTATGCAGCTCTAGGCGATATGCCGGGTCCGACCAGCCACCATTTATTTATTTGATTTCGTGTTTTATAGAGCGCGAACTTGACCCGTGAGGGTATCAGAGCGCTTTACACGGTATACATTTTTGAACAAACAAAAGGTTTAAAGTGCAGAGACAAACAAGATCAACATGTATGCTTACAATCACCGTCAGAGTCAGTAACAAAACAGAGGTCCCATATGTTCTCGTCGTGGGAAGTTGGTGATCTGGGAAAGCGGTAGTCATAGAATAGTCTAGCACAATGTGGTGGTTGCGGGCAGGCCTTAGGCGAGGAATTTACCCATGAGGAAGGTTTTGGTATTCTTTTTAAACCAGTCATGCACCGTGAGGAGCTTGGTCGCCAAATAATATAAATGCAGGTTCATCATTCCCAACCCACCGTCAAATGGCGGAATCCTGCACTGGGCGAGGGCCAACCTCTGTTTCCGACCTCCCCACAGGAATTTAGTGGCCAAACGGTCCATCTCCCGAAACCAAGACCGTGAGAAGGAGAGGGGTGTGTTCTGAAGCATATAGAGAAATCCGGGAAGCATTATCATCTTAAAAAGGGCTATTCTGCCCATAGGATTTAATGGCAGTGTTTGCCATGTAAACAGCAAAGTTATTAACAATAAGACTACATTTCCCATGAGTCCATTTGAAAAAAAATACAAAATGATATCATAAAGGAAGAACTAATAGGTAATCCTTTAGCCCAATAATAGTCTTAATGGCCAGCAAAAGAGCAAAAATGTCCTTAGCTAAATAAACATAGCAACTGAAAAGGTATAAAACTGTTTAGAAGGTTGCGAAGACGAGGGGTATTCCAAATCATGAAATACTGATGGAGTGGATACATCTTGAAGAACTAACTTGGCAGTGTTGAACATTCTTACATCAAAGGAGTGGTTGTAGGTGTAACCCGCACTGCAGGACAACATAGTGAGGGTCAGCAATAGTGAGCAGTAGGGTAATACTTGCCTTTGTGTCTTTAATAAAATCTAAATTTTCCTTTACTAAAGCTAGGAAAATCTGCATTTTGTTACCTGACTGAAGACTTGTTTAAAGCATATTAACAACAGAATTCACCACATGAATAATAGATATCCAATAAAAAGTTATGAATTCAGAAACATTTGACCAGTCTGCTTTTCTGCGAATGTCCTCTGATCCAGCACCAGCCTCCAGGGTTTTAGAAGCCATAGACCCTCTTGCGAAGTAAGCTCCAAAAGAATTGGTGCCAATGCCTGCTAAAAACAGGATCCATTTAACCTATTGATCAAGCATACTAGATGGCAGAGGTGTATGTGGTTTATGGCAAGAATTTAATAACGGTACAGAGGAGGATGTTCTAAAATCTGCCATCTTTGAGATATATGTTTTTAAACAATTTCCTACACAAAGTTTAGGCTGGGAAGGAAAATAAGGATAATGTATAGACGATAAAAAAAATTGTTCTGTGAATTTTGAAAGAAATACTAATAGGAGTATAGTGTACTAAAGATATGTCTAAAGCTCTAACATCAGTAATTCATTTAAGTACTTTAAAGATAGGAAATTATTATCTTGACAAAAAAGTTTAACATCCCACATTTGATTATAGTTTGGATAGCAGGTTTAGAAAATCTTATTCTCTCCATAAGATGACAAATCAAAGGGTGCTTACCAACAGGGTTTCCATATACTCATATATCTTCCAGCAGAAAGGGCAGATCTATAAGTATTTACTGTTCTGTATGCCCTCCTTAGGAAGCCAAAGAGGCAAAAAAATTAAAAGTCACATTGGCTGAAAAGGGATCTTAATCGCTGTCCATACCGCCGCTACTACAAGCCAGCCATGTATATTTGTAAACTTTTGTTCTTCTTGGTGCCCAAGAGTGGTGGATGTATTGAAGAGCTTCTTCCAAAATTCCAGGGGTTCTCCAGGCTGACCTGAAATCCTCCAGGCCATGTCATGAGTTTGGCCTCACTGGATTGAGAAGGGGGAATTAGGAAAATGAGAGATTCCAAAACTGAGGGGACCAAAGCTAAGCTTGCCAGAAGGGTGTTACTAGTACCAACGAAGCTTGCTGGCGGCGGATTTTGGCTAAAACCTGGGCTATCATAATGGAAGGAGGAAAGGCATAGTTTAGGTGAAGGTACCAGTCTTGAAGAAGAGCGTCTGTTGCTAGAGCTTGAGACTCTGGTCTCCGGCTGTTGAAGTTGTGAAGATGGGTATTCAAATGGGATGTGAGCAAGTCGATTTACATGGTGCCAAATTACAAAGAAAGGCTTTTGATTTCTGAAGGGTGCATACGCCAGTTGCTGGTGTCTTTGAGGTGTCTGGAACACCAATCCGCTATAGTATTCAGTTTTTCCTAAAGATAGTCTGCTTGGACTGTTTTTTTGTGTAGATAGAATTCCCAAAAACTTTTTTCCAGATCCACTAAAGTTTTTGATGTTGTTGCTCCCAGTTGATTAATATACTTGACAACAGAAAGATTGTTCATTCTTAAAAGAATTGAACAACTGAATTTGTGTTTTGCAAATGTCTGAGTTGCAAAGGAGCCTGCAAGCATCTCTAAACAATGTATGTGTAGTGAGGACTCCTTCTCTGATCATGCACCCCCAGTCAAGAGATTGCAACATCTTGAACCCCAACTTGTCGGACTTGCATTGGATTCTAAGACCAGATCTGGGGCTGTAGAATGATTGCTCTCCTGTTCCAGTCATCTAGATGGTCCCGGAACCATTGGAGTTTTGCTCTTGACTCCTAGTCTAACTGAATAACATTTGAATAATGAAGGCTCTTGCGAAGATGTCAATTTTTTTCGTCTCTGTAGAGCCCTGTAATGCAAAGGGCCCAGAAAATAGTTTGGATGGAAGAGGCTAGAAGACCTACAATCCTTGCAAGAGACCGAAGAGATATGATTGAAAGAATGAGTACTTGTTGAATTTTGTTTTTGATTTCATTGACCCTTTGTCGAGGAAGAAGGAAAGAGGTGTTGTTTGTGTCTATGAGGAAGCCCAAGAACTTTGTTTAGGTTAACCCCTTCCGTGCGGCCGCGATTCCCCCCGTGTGCGCCCGCCGAACGAACAGGCCGGGCCGTGATGAACCCCAGCCGTCATCAGCAGACGAGCACCGTGGAGCGTGACGGCTGGGGTTCATCGCCAGCATGGAAGGGGTTAAGGGAACGAGAAAAGATTTTTTTTCATGTTCACAAGACAACCAAAAGAGTGTAGTTAAGTGGAGGCATGCCTTCAAATGGGTGTAGCACGGTTACAACGAATTTTTTACAACGCACTACCATTACATCGCAACTTTTACCACGCAAACCATTACAACGCAATGCGCTGGGGGGCGCTCTAGGATAGGGAATGTATTTAATATACTATCCAACACCTTCCCTGCTATCCACGGGGACTGGAGTTGGAATAGTAAATTAAATAATTCACTATCCAGCGCCTAAAAGCATTATGCGTTGTAATGGACTGCGTGGTAAAAACCGCGTTGTAAAGGCATGCGTGGTAAAAGCATGCGTTGTAGTGACACCAATCCCTTCAAATGACATAATAGAAGATCTTTGTTCTGAGCCATAAGAAGGAAATTGTCTAAATAAATCATTAGCCTTATTCTATGAGCTCTCAGATGAGCCACCACATCTTCGTTATCATTATCAGATCATTATCTTCATAAAACACCATGGTACTGAAGAAAGACCGAAAGGAAGTGCTGTGAATTGATAGATAGTATCTGGCCATCAGCATGGAAGGCATTTTCCATGAAACAGATGAATAGGAATAGTGAAATAAGTGTCTTAGAGGTCTAACAGGCTATCCAGTCTCCCTCCAACAAGGTATCTCTGAGATGAAAGATGGTCTCCACCTTAAAATGATTGTAAACTACAAAATTGTTGAATGTCTTTAGATTTATCATGGGATAATACTTCTTGTTTTTCTTCTGTGTTATACTGAGGAACCCTGTTGTGTGTACATTTTTTGTCTTGGTTGCCTTTTTTGAAAGGACAGAAAGAAGTCTATATTGATCTTGGGAAAACTTTAAAGAAGGGTGAAGATTTGAATAGGGGCTTGATAAAGGTCTATGCAGTAACCTTTAATCGTTTGTAGGACCCAGGGGTCTGCAGTAATCTAAAATGCTAACCGGGCCCCCACAAAATGAGGGCCAGAATTGAAACTTCTTACCTGAGTTCTGGGTTACACTTTGATGGAAACCCTTTCTCCTGAAGCCTCTTCCTCTCGGAGGGTAGAAATAGGGTTTGTAATCTTGAGTGACTCTGTACGAGCCTCTGTAGAGATTACCTCAGTGGGAGACATAGCGGGCGGTAAAATTACTCATTCCTTTACTGGCCGTGCCAAAAATTCTAGAGCCAAAAATGTTCTGGAGAGAGAATTGAACTTTATCAATTGTAGCAAAAGTTGCTACATATTTACTAATTTCTTTGATATTGATAAAAGAGTCTCCAAAAAGTAATCCGATTGCCGCCTTCTCTGGCACAAAGATTGCGTAATGTGGAGTCTATCTTTAGTAAAAGGCTCTTAAGCCTCTTTTAGGATCTGGCAGGGTTTGCATTACCCAATATACATATTGCTCTTTGAGCCCAATTAGTAAGGGTTTCTGGATCAATCTGTGAGCCTTCCAATCTAGCCTCCTCAGCTAAATCCAATAGTCTAATTAATGTCAAGTCAAGTCAAATAACTTTATTCGGTTATTAATATTAACAACCATAAAAGCATATTACATTAAACATACATTGACTCATACTAACAAGAAAATTTTAAAAAGACAATATGAATCACAAAAATTACACATATATTGACTCGTACTTACAAAAAGAGAAATTATTGAATCAGCATAGATCAGAAAAAGAAGAGTTAGAGTTACAAGCAGAATTTACTCTCAAAATGTTAAAAGTTTTATAAAAATGTAGAAAAGTTACTGTTAACTGGAAATATATCTTATCAGTAGCACTATTACCCCTCCATACTTTTCCTGTATTTAAGAGCTAATTTTAAAAAGCTACATACAAATAAAGTGCAATCGCAACTTAACATCTGGAGGTAGTAAAGTGCTGGTCTAATTTGTGTGAAGTTCAGTTTTTTGAGGCAAGGTTTTAAATATAGCCTCCGCGGTATAATATAAAAAGGGCAGATAGGGGCGTGGCTAGCAGCCGACTGGAATGGCTGCCTAGCAGAGGAGCTCCGTGGTGACTGAGACCCCATCTCATTATCCTTACATTCATCCGTGATCTCGGCTGCTCAGGCGACAGTTTCACCGAAAGGACTCCAAGCGGCATCCTCCGCCGCAACCCCGGTGTTGATCCGACGCCGGCAACTGCCCCGCGGTGGAGTGCCTGCTGCGGCCTGCTCGCATCGTGGCTGCACCGGCCTGTCCTGCAACCCTTCCCGGCCGGAAGTGAGGGGCCGCCGGGAGACCGGACCGGAAGCCCCCGCATTGCGGCTCCGACCACAGCCCGGAGGAATCACCCGCTTTGCACACCGGACGTGTGCACTGGTGACGGCGCCCTTTTGCGGTGGGTCTTCAACTCCCCCACACCCCCCCCGCCCTTGACTTTGTTGTCATCGGGGGCCGGTGGAGAACATCCTGAGGCCGGGAATCGACGGTGAGTGAGGAGCCTGCGTCTGTTCCCCCCCCCTCGCCAACCCCCGCCACCGGCTGTATTACCGGCGGGAGGTGAGCGATCTATTGACACGCTGACGGGGCGGACCCGACCAATTACTGTCAGGCGCGCCGTCCCTCCTCCGGAGCCGACCTCACCTGCGCTGTTGCTGGCCCGGAGCCGCGCTGGGGAGAAAACGACCTGCCGGATTCGTGCCTGGGGTCGAGCAAGCACAGATACGCCCCAGTGTAAGCTCTGCAACGAGTTCACCAACCTGACATAGCTTTGAGGGGGCACATTGGACCCTAGGGGTTCTCCCACTACATGGAGAGAGAGTGCTGACCAGTGTATGCACCCTCATCCCCCAGAGACACTGCTCGCCCGGAGTAACAGTGAGACCGCTGTGGCGCAGTGGCCTGCACATTACAAGGCGCTCTGCATTGAGGTTTCCATCTGACCAAGCCTCGTCTACCCCACCGCTTTGTCGCTATTCACTATACTGCCCGACCTCGGTATTGGGGGATCCTATCTGCTGAGCCAGTCTCATAGCTTACCCCTGATGCCTGACCGGGCCTGCCTCGTCGGCGGACCGTCCTAATTGCACGCCCGACCCTCAGAGGGCGGAGAAACTGCCAGGACACTAGCCGGGGCTGACGCGCCTGACGGCCCACGCAAGGTCGGTGGAATGGCGGGAAAAGGAACGCGACACAACGCTGCCCAGTCGAGACTGGAAAAATTCGCGTTCGAGAAGACCCCCTCGCAACACACAGAAGGACGTTCGTCCGCAGGCAAAAGCCCCGAAGGTGACGGAGGGGAAAAAGGTGACACTCGAGGACTTGATGAGGACGCTTACTAACGTCCAAACTACAGTGGGGGCCATCTCCTCGGACGTCGGATTACTGAGGGCGGACCTGCACAAGATGACCGAGAGAGTGGCGCAGGTTGAAGTGGTCACGAAATCCCTGGTTGAGGACACCTCCGGACTACAGCTGGCCATGGAGCGGATGGAGGCGGTCACTAAGAAACTGCAGGACAGGCTGGACGACCAGGAGGGGCGGGCTAGGCGTAACAATGTCCGAATCCTTGGAATACCAGAATCGGAAGGCAAACAAGCGATGGACCTTTACATCGAAGACCTTATCAAGACTGAACTGAAACCGAGAGGTCTATCGAACTTCTTCTCAGTGGAGAGGGCGCACAGGGTCCCAGGTGGAACGCCGAAACCGGGAGCAACACCACGGCCTGTCCTGGCCAGGCTATTCAATTTCCGGGACAGGGATATCATCCTCCAAGCGGCTCGGAGTACCCCACCCATCAAAATACAAAACTCCACGTTGGCCTTCTTTCCTGACTATACTGCCGAGGTGGCCCGACGCCGCAAGACCTTCATGGAGGTAAAACAGGCTTTGCGAGCAAAGGAATTGCCCTATTCGATGCTGTTCCCGGCGAAACTAAGGGTCGTAGATAACCATAAAGCATGGTTTTTTGATACCCCGGAGGCGGCGTGGGATTGGCTGGATGGTTGGCGTAGGGTGGAACCACCTAGACGCACGGGCAGAGACCAACAAAACCAACGATTCGACACTGCAGGAACTTCGCCAACATCGACCCGGGAGAATCGTGACAAGGAGCTGGAAGAGGGGCCGGAGGCCGACGAACGATGTCCTGATATATGAGTTCCTTACTGACACTGTACGAGCCATCGGTGGCAACGAGAGGTGAAAGGGCTGCCGTTGGACTATGCACGAGAGGAGCAGAATGTGACTGATGGGGTCACTCGTACCACGGAACACTTACCCCGCAAGCAAGTACATTGGGGAGAAATGGGAGTAGGCACTCTGCTAAGTTGGGGATGCGGGCGGTTCTTTGTCCGTGTAGCAGGGAGGCAGGGAGGGGGGATGGACAGGGGGGTTTGTTTGTAAAGTTCTATTGTTCTCTTTTGAGTCTCATGTTTTTCCTAGGGTTATATGTACATACGGCCACGGGGCATTTACTCTGGCGCCACTACACACTTCTAGATCTTCAATGCCGCCATAGACGAGGCTTCCTAGAGAGCCTAGTATTCTCCAGGGTCCTTCTAGCTAGACAGGGGGAGGGATTTGGAACTGCTCTGTACACTACACGATACGTTAGATGGTATGGGACCCCGGTCCGAGTGTCTTCTTCGGGAGCATTGCCGCTACGGCACTTAGTAAATAATGATTGTTCAGTGCTTGGGTCCCAGTGTTCCTATAGTCTCAGGTTCCTCTCTAGACCAGCTCTCCACTTAAGCGCAGAACGCTCTTTGTGTTACCTCTGTACGGCGCCGAACGCTTTTCACCGCCACAAACGGAGCTTCCCATACACACTGTTGTTGGACCCCGGTCCACATGCTAGATTCAGCGCCACTGACACGCAGGAACACCTACAACCATGGCTGACCAAAACCTTTTAACGCCTCACCCCCCCTCACAATCACTGGTTACTCCCCCACTCACTATCATCACCTGGAATGTCAATGGGCTGGGCCACAAAATTAAGCGGGGTTTAGTCCTCCAATTTCTTAAGAGAAAGGCACCGACAATAGTACTACTCCAGGAGACACATCTGGTGGGTACAGCCTGTAAGGCCCTTAACCGCTGGGGATTTAAAATGGTCACCCACGCAGAATTCTCCTCTGGTTCACGTGGAGTTGGTATCCTGGTTTCCAAAAACGCACCCCTACTTATTAAACACACTTGGGCTGACGACCAGGGACGCTTTGCTGCGATCAGTTGCCAATGGGAGGGACGGCCATATAATGTACTGTCGGTCTACATCCCCCCGGCGTTGCATCAAGGGGCATTCCAAGACCTGGGTAACTTGCTGCTTAGACTCCCGGAAGGGGAATTAATTATCGGAGGTGATTTTAATGCGGTGCTAGACGCTGCCATGGATCGACAGCCTCCTCGAGAGGCTACCAAAGCGGACCACCTGTTCCGAGAATTCTTGGATGCACTGGGATTGTTAGATGCATGGAGACTCAAGCATCCCCGGGATCGACAATACACGTTTCTTTCGGGAGTGCATTATAGTCTCTCCCGATTAGACTACCTACTTACTCTAGCCGTTCCCCCAGAAAAGATTACATCCATTGAACACTTACCGCGGGGAATATCTGACCACTCCCCGGTGCTACTCACCTACACAGTACACCCCACCAGGCGTCAACGCATTTATCCGATCTATCCTGGGTATCTTAAGAATTGTACCATTTCTAGGGCACTAACGACGGCTACCACGAATTACTTCGAAGACAATGTGGGCTCGGTCGACTCACCATCGATACTATGGGAGGCCTACAAAACAGTGATCAGGGGACAAGCTATCTCCACCATCACTAGGCATAAAGTAGCACAGAGGGCAGCCATCGAGTCACTTGAGACAGCGGTCCAGTCCGCAGAGCTGGCGCATGCCTCTGACCCCACGGAGGACGCGGCACACACACTGGCGTTAGCATCTCAGGAATTCAGAGCATATGCAGAGGACATGACGAAGCTGAGGTTGACTGATACGCTACACAGGGTCTATGAGTTAGGAGATAAGACGGGGAAAATGCTGGCATGGATCGAGAGAAAGGAAAGGGCGAGTAGGTGGATAGCGACCTTAACACTTTCAGATGGCACACACACGACCTCTCCCGCTGAAATAGTGGAGGAACTCGCCTCTTACTATGAATCTGTGTACACTGCACGTGCGGATATCTCGATGGACGAATGTGCACGCTTCCTACATGACATTCCTCTCTCCACACTCTCGCAGGAAGAAGCACAGTCCCTAGAAGATGACCTAACGGGGGAGGAGCTGGGGCTGGCCATAGCAGCCCTAAACACCGGAAAGGCAATGGGACCTAACGGCCTACCGGTCGAACTATATAAGACGATGTCATCAGCCCTTACCCACCATATGCTTCCCATGTATGCAGACTGCTTGGAGCGGGGTTCCCTCTCGCCGGATCAGAGGTTGGCCACAATTGTCACTATACACAAGCCTGGTAAACCACCTGATCTATCTTCCTCATACCGACCGATCTCGCTGATGAACGCGGATGCTAAAGTGCTAGCAAAACTCCTGGCTCAGCGTCTGCAACCTCACCTCACAACTCTTGTCCACCCCGACCAATCCGGCTTTATGCCAGGGCGAAACACCTCCCTTAATCTGCGGCGTCTCAATGGGATACTACATCGCATTCCCTCACTCAGGGAGGATGCCGCAATTCTCTCATTAGATGCCACCATGGCATTCGATCTGGTGGAGTGGCCGTTCCTCTTTGCGGTGCTCAGGAAAATGGGCTTTGGCCCTAAATTCTGTGGCTGGGTTAAGCTCCTATATACAGCACCCCTGGCGCAGATCGTTGCGAATGGGCACACGTCACGAGTGATCACTTTGGGTCGCGGCACCCGACAGGGGTGCCCCCTGTCCCCGCTATTATTCGCCCTCATACTAGAGCCACTAGCGGTGAAAATCCGTATGGATCCACAGATCCGGGGCATCTCGTGGGGAGAGGGCTGGGAAGACCGCATCTCCCTTTATGCCGATGACGTGCTGCTGTATTTAATGTCTCCGACCCCGTCCCTATCAACACTCATGGCCATACTCGAGACCTATGGTGAGGTCTCGGGATATACAATTAACTGGGCAAAGTCGCTCTTGTATGTCCTACGCGGTTCAACGCCCATACTGCCACATGGCTGCACCTTGCAAACGGTAACCAGAGGGTTTAAATATCTTGGCATATACGTCACCCCACAGGTCACTGTCTTTATAGAAGAAAACCTGCTGAAACCTCTGCAGAGGCTAAGGTCGGATGTGAAGCACTGGCGCTCCCTTCCGTTGACTTTACTAGGCAGGGCGGCCCTCTTTAAAATGCTCTCACTTCCGAGACTCCTATACGTCTTGCAAAACACCCCGTTTCCAGTCCCTCTCACTTACCTCAAATCAGTCGATGCAGAGATCACCGCACTCTTATGGGACGGTAAACCGGCCCGAATAGCACAGGCTAAATTGTCACGTAGTTGGTACGATGGGGGCATTGCCTTGCCGAACATCAAATTGTATTATTGGGCCGCACAGCTTATGGTGGTGAATCAGTGGATACATGCCCCGCACCAAGATCCGGCCTACGCCCTTGACAGGACCGTCCTGCCCCCAGACAAACTTATGAAGGCGCTATACTCTGTCAAACGCCGGCACACACTCACGGGCCCTACGTCTCACACAATCAGGATCTGGCACGCTGCACAGAGAGCTCTGGGGTGGGAGGGGGTTCTTATGCTGGCCACACCACTCTGGGATACCCGTAAACTTGGCACACTGTCGAATTCGAAAGGTTTCAGGCAATGGGATCTAATTGGCATCTCGACAATTGGAGACCTATGGATAAGAGGGGAGATTATTTCATTCCCAGCCCTACAAGAGAAGTATGGAATGGGAGTAAATGAACGCTTTCGATATGCACAAATCAAACATGCCTTGCAGGGAGCCATCCCATCTGGTACAATACTTCCTGCATCCTCCCCCCTGGAGGATAGACTCCTCACTGACCACCTGGATAAGAAGGCGATCTCCCTTACGTATCGGAAGCTCGTCAATAATCTCCCTGACCCCACGGTGGTACTGCGCAGTCGTTGGGAGGTGGATCTGGGGGACAAAGCAGATGAGGACTGGTTACACGCACTGGCATCACCCAGAGAGACCACCATACCTTCTCGACTGAAACTGGTACAATTAAAAATACTACATAGAGTATATTATTCACGTACTCTGCTACACAAGTTAGGGCGCACCCTGGAACCCACTTGCCTCAGGGGTTGTGGATCCCCGGGGACCTTCTTTCATACCCTATGGGATTGCCCCGAAATACAATCATATTGGGAGGAGGTTTTGTTTGAGGTATCGGAGGCGACGGGGGTGGTGCTGCCGAATGAGCCTAAATGTTGTCTATTGAATATCTGGTCTCCAACTGATATGAACAAGGGATTGCAACTCTGGGCGACACTGGGTATGGCCATTGCAAAGCGTAACATTGCTAGGAGATGGGGATCTGGTGTGAAACCCTCATGCACTCGGTGGTGTAACGATATGGATTCTGCAATGGTGGCAGAAAAGGCAGTGTATGTACATAGGGGGTGCCCTAAGAAATGGTCGAAAATATGGAATAATTGGAACGAATATCGGGGGAACTTATGTGACCCCCCGGAGGAACTGCCGGAACCTGATGATGACCTGTAGAGGGGATGTTACTATGGCTCAGCTCTGTCACGGCCTTCAATGTGTTGTGGGACACGGTGGGGAGTTCAGTGATCAAGGGTACTGCGATGTAACGTATGTGGCTTCTACTTCACCTAGGGGAGGTTCGTGGTTGGAATTCTGAGGTGTTTTGTGCTGGAGGGGAGAAGGCACGGAGAGTGTCACTCGGGGCGGGTGGTATAGCTTGTGATGGGACAGGTTCCATAGTATGATATGTGTAGTTGGGACCCATTTGCCAATGCTTGTGCTGTATAACCCTGTAGGACGTTGACATTGAATGCTTTAATCCTACTTTTGATGGAGACAAGTTATGGTTGTTTAATATAAAATAAGACGGACTAGCTCAGTGATTATTCCTATCCGAATGTATCCAGGTGCTGTATCCATAATCAACAACTTGGCGAGGATGATCGTCAACGTTGTATTACTGTCATGATAATTGCATATGTTAAATAGCGGCCAGCCTCAGGGTTGTGTGCAAGACGCTGTGTATTACTGGAATATTTAATAAACGTCTTTAACAAAAAAAAAAAAAAAAAAAAAGGCAGATAAAAAGGAAGTGTGCCAGGTCTTGCGGAGACTTTTCGTCGCAGCCGCAAGCCGGCAACACTTGACTACGATGGGTCCCCTTAGGCACGGACAATAGTAAGTGAAATAAATCCAGACGGAACCTCGTCAGCAAGAAACAATCATAACTTGACATGGGCCATGACAGGTACGGTTCCATGAGCAAAGATGTTTTTAATAGCACATGTTTCCGTACACTTCCTTTCTTTAATTCACCGTCCTCCCTAGCTAAATACTTGGAAGAAATAAAATCCTTCTTCACAGTAATAACATCCAGTTTCGTAATAGATTCTGGAGTTAAAAAGAGTTCGGGGCGCCCTAATTTATTAAAGCAACTACTTAAGTACTTTATCCATGGAACCTTAAGCCTATTTTCCCACGTTAGTGCTTCCCTCAATATGAGCTGAGTAAGGGGTATGTCGCTGTTTAGCCAGCAATTTAACCAGCACAGTAGAGGATTTACCTCTACCTTGTCACATAGATATGACATACCCAGCTCTTCGTGCACAGAGAAATTGGCTGTTCCCCTAGGGACCCTCAATATCTGTTTTAAGAAGTTATTTTCTACTACCTCCAGGGCTCCTATTGTGGCATATCCCCATAGCTCACTGCCATAGCATGCAGTAGCAACACTCTTGGCCTGGTAAAGTTGAAGCAATGCAGCCACTGGGCTATTTCCCATTTTTCTTGCGAAATCGAGTATTGCTGCATTTGCCTGGGTTACCTCTCCCTTTTTCTTTTGTACCGCGGGTCCCCAGTTCAGTTGGTCGTCGAACAGGACTCCGAGATAAGAGAATGTTTTTGTTACTGGGATTGTTTCCCGGTTAACATTTAGGCAGTTTGGCTTTTTATTACCTTGGCCAACCTTCATTACGAAAGATTTAGAGTTGTTTATGCTCAGGTCTCGAGACTTCATAAAAACAAAGAAGGAATTTAGCAATATTTGAAGGCCATTTGCAGTCCTGGATAAAAGGACTGTGTCATCCGCATAAAGCAGAACCGGCAATCCCTTCCATCCAACATAAGGGTAATCTGCTCCTGTACTTAAAAGGTGCTCTTCCAGATCATTTATGTATAGGAACGGGGCTAAGATGCACCCTTGCCTGACACCCCGGTATACTCCAAAATCTCTTGTCACTTTTAGATCTTGTGTGTACCAGACATTTGCTCTTGTGTCAGAATGCATATCTGCTAACAAATTAATTAAATTCTGCTCTACACCCATTTTCGCCATGGCTTCCCAGAGCCTTGCTCGGCTTACACAATCGAAAGCCGCCGATAGGTCCATAAACGCCATGTGAATTGTACCTTGACGGGCCATGGTGTATTTCCCTATAATCAGGTACAAATTCAAACAGTGGGTAATCGTGGAGTGACCGGGCCTAAAGCCATATTGAATTGGGGATATTACTTTATTTTCGTCTGCCCATACAACTAGCCTGTTTAGAATTACTCCCCCCACTACTTTGACCACTGAGTTGATTAAAGATATTGGTCTATAGCAGAGGGGGCTATTACGGTCTCCTTTCTTATACACGGGTACGATGGTAGACACCCCTCACGACTTTGGGCAACCAGAAACCACAGCTGCATTAAGTACAGCAGTGAGGACAGGTGCCCATAGCGATATGCAGGATTTAAAAAGGTCCGGAGGAAGGCCATCCGGCCCTGGGGCCTTATTACTTGTTAGCCCTTCAATTCCTTTTTCAACCTCACTTATTGAGAACAGCAAAAAATTCTCCTTAGAAATAACCGGACTATATTCTGCTTGAGACTCATTACTTTTAAAAATTGAGCTAAAGTGATTAACCCACTCTTCCTCTGGGATGTTTGTGCCAAGGATGGAGTTATTTGGGTGATCAAACAGAGGTTTATTTATAATTTCCCAAAACTTGGCACTATTTCTCAGGGTTTTTGGGTCTAAAAGGGTCTCCCATACACTTTTCTTTACCTCTTTCTTTCAAATAGCAAGGGACTTTTTGTACCTCACACGCATGGCCTTAACGTGATCCGTGTCTCTGGGTTTAGTTTTCAGAGCCATCTTAAGATCTCGGCTGGCCTTAGAGCAAGAATTGTCGAACCATTTTGGGTTACTACTAGTCTAATTAATGGACCAGTTAAGTCTAGGACCCTGTCCTGGCAGGTTGAACAGGCCCTGTCCCCCCTTTTTTAGGGTCCTTACAAATTTAGAAAAGAATGAAAGCATGTTAGGGTGACAGTCTACAGCTGGAGTAGCAGTAACGTTATTTAGAGGACTAGGACGGGGACATTCTGAAAGTCATTTGTTTCTAGTACTTTTGTCCAAAGGATGTCTCAAATGGAGAGAGACATACACCGCCACACGATCATAAAGGGACAACTCAGTGCAATTGGATTGCTGAATTAGCATAGAGTCAAACATTGGTTCCCCCCATACAACCTAATACTGTCAACTCTGGTTTGTGAGAGGATTCGCCCATTTCAATCTGAATTTTTCTTCGCCTTTTCTCAGGAGGCCCCTGCCAAACATTGTCTTGGTCTTGGTTGTCTACTTTATCCTGACCATCTGGATCCATAGCATCATCAGTATTCCTTAAGTTGGTAATATTTAATTGAAGAGAACCCTTATCTGCAGTATTAGAATCCTTACGGGGTGACAGGAAATTTTGGAAGAACTCTTTTTTATTTAAGATAGATTGAACTGAAGAAATTAATTGTTACTTCCCCTTTTTTGAACTGGATAAAATAATAATTTTTGGAATCACAGCTTCTAAATTGATTGAACTCTCTGACATAGAGGCTAAAACAGCTGGTTGCACCGAACCCTGAGTAAAAGAATTCAAATTATCGCATAAGAGTTGAGCTTCCTCCTCATCGGTGTGATTAGAAGTGACTTTAGACATCTTGTATTAAAAGTATTATAATAATGGATAAAAATATTACCACTTAAATTATTAACTAATACATATAATATGGATGGGAAGGCTAACAGTGTCACCAAGTTTTCTAATTTAAAAAAGTTAGAATATGTTGCCATAATGCAGCAGAAATATGCTGAACTAAAGGCCTCTTTTTATTTCTATTAAACTGAGTCTAGTGGCAAGTCACGCAGTAAAAAAAGAAGGCTTGTTCCTCACAGTTAAGAGTAATATTATTGGACTGAATGATTGCTTATTGGTTCTTCCTTTATGACTTAATTTTGTGGGTTTGTCCCATGGACTCATGGGATCTGTAGTCTTATTTTTTTTATCTTGCCTGCTATTGAGATTAAAGCAAGAAAAGATAGCATAATAGGAGCCTCCGGTCTTGTAGTAAAATGTCTATTTTAAACTTAGTTCTGTGTTTTTTTTCACTTCTGGGACTGAGCACATGTAACCATATTGTGTTTAATGAAGTGTGTGAAGTAATTAACATTGTGGTGTTCGCTATGATGATCTAAACACGCAACACTTTTTGAAGACTCTTCTAAATATGTGCTAACAAACCTTAGTATTCGGGCTCTTAACAATACTGAGTAACATTTCCTGGGATACCGGGGCAAAAACGTTAATGTTAGAATAATGGGTTGATGTCTGTTAATCACACTGGGATCAAATTAAGAATTTTGAAAAATAAATAATTTTAGATCCTCTTCATTGTGATAGAAGAGTGCTAATTAATCTTCAATTCAGTGGGTATGAACTGGATTAAAGTAAAAGTGGCTAGTATAGGCTAAATCTCACTCTATAAGGGTGGTTATTTTACTGTTGGGGATAAATGATAGCTTTCACTTCATTATATTTGCCAGCGCTGATATCCCTTCTGATTTAAGGCCTCTTATTCTTAAAGTATCCCCATAACTGAATGTCTAACTTTATTGTTCATGTTACTCAAGCCCCAATATTACTCTTACTTTTTCATAATAGTTCTGACTGGAAAATTTGGAAAACTAATATCTCTGGATTTCAGACCCTAGATTTAGGTGGTCAGATATGCCAACTAATGCATCATCTGTAGCCATCAATGGCCTTGTGTTGTGTTTTTATGCAATTTGTTTGTCGTTTTAGGGAGTGGTTATTTAAGAAGCGAAGAGCTGAAAAGAAAATGTGAAGACCTTGAAGTTCAGCTACGAAACAAGGAAACCGAAAACAATGAGCTGCTGCAGGAACTCGAACAGAAAAATGCAATGATATTGGTCCTTGAAAACACAATCAAGGAAAGAGAAAAAAAGTATTTGGAAGAACTTAAAATAAAAAGCCATAAACTCAACATGCTGTCGAGTGAACTAGAACAGAGAGCGAGTACTATTGCATATTTGACATCTCAACTTCATGCCACCAAGAAAAAACTTATGAGTTCCAGCGGCACCTCAGATGGTACACCATCGGACACACCAGTACTGCCCAGCTATAAGCCAGCTCCGCCCAAAGAAAAACCCGAAACTCCAAGGCGCAGAATGAAAAAGAGCCTTTCAACACCACTGAACTCGGAAATTGCAGAGGTATATAGACTCGGTTCCGATGGCCGCAGAATACTTTTACGCGAGCCTGTGGATGCAATGCCAGATCCTACTCCATTTTTATTAGCCAGAGAATCAACAGAGGCACACCTAATAAAAGAAAGGCCATTAGTTATCCCTCCCATTGCTTCTGAGCGCAGTTCAGCTGGCCCGCACAGTCCTGCGAGAGAAAAGCACCAGAAGGCGCACATTGGTGTGGCCCACAGAATCCACCATGTTGCGCCATCCCAGGGCCAGCCTGAGGTTGAAACATTAGCAGTTGACCAAGTAAATGGAGGCAAAGTTGTCAGGAAGCACTCGGGGACCGACCGAACTGTTTAAAATGCACCCTTATAAACTAGGTCATAATTTTGATTCCATGGTATGTTGAGTTTTATGCGCTCGATCCCAGATAGACTATGATATACTCTGAGTCTTGTTTCCTCCCATGCATGCCAACTATTTGCAGATGTTTTATGATAGATTCCTGTCCCCCTTTATGGATACAGTAGGTTCTAAATTACTCACTCAAATTCTAAATGCTGGGGTCAACCACAAGTGCATCTCTCTACCTGCTTGTAATACACCTACATCTAGTACCTACACATATCGACAAAAGCACTGGTCGCAGCTTGCACCATAGCTCTGTACATCTATATTAATATAAAGGAAGTATCAATGTATGTAATATTAAAGCAATATGCATAATCTGTTAGCATTTTAAGGTATCAGTGTTCTGGTCTCTATTCTATAAAGCTGCTGTTTACAGTAGCTTTCCTTTGGGCAGAAATGAACACTTCCTTCAAAGAATACAGAAAAAAGACTACTGCGACGTGTACCTCAAAGTGTGCTGATATCTTTTTAACATTTAACCAAACAGTTTGCACAGCGCTATGTATTGCAGCCTTGCCTTACTTGGCTTTGCTTTATAAAGCAATCGCTTGGTGAAAAATACATTTGGCGAAAATATGTTAAGCATTTAAAATGAGGTATGAATGAGATCATATTTAAATTTTTGTTTTGAGGTACAGAAAACTATACAAAATATGCAAAATAAATAAAATGTGAGAAAACAATTTACACTGATAATTTAATTTTATTTGTGCATCTCGTCCCCTCCAATGCTGGAATTAAATGAAAAGGCCAGAAGTCTACAAGGCTCAGTTGCGGATGCTAGATATTCACTAGATAATTGATTAGTAACAAATCATATGATACGTCACAGGATTAATTTACAAAATAAGTATCAATATTTAAATTTGGTTTGCAGAATGCACGCAGGACCAAATTGGACAGATTTATGGGTGAAGTTTGTAGGGCACGCCGTCGGTTGTAGTCTAGTAATTGTACATGTCAAAACAAACCTATAATGTTGGCATCACATTGTGCATTGACATTTACATTCAGTGCACTTCACTGTGCAGTGCAATACTGTGTGTTTATTTTTTATCTCGGTTTGAAAAAAGAATTCCACATTATACATCGATGCTAAATTAGGCCATGCCTAGCCATGGTTAGATATGTGGTGGCAAGTGCAGAGGCCGTAAATCCATAAAATGGCTTTGTAATTGCCATTCTCTAGATTTCGTGCTAGTAGGGCACATATGCAGATAAATGTATGTGCTGGGTACAAGCCTAGTTTATAAACTGCATGATTGAAGCCACCTTAGTCAACTCGAAAACTTCTGGAATCTAAATTCTCAGAAAACCAGGTTTGTACAGGTTTGTTGAGTACGTTTCACTTATGTTCATAATTCCTCCTGACAGCTTGCACACTCTGCCATTTTAATCCTTTTTTTTTCAAACAAGTTGAATTATGAATGTTTACCTTTGTTTAAAAATCAACATGTTTGTGGTCAGTACATTTATTGCGAAACATATCCTAGTTTCCTTTAGCGATTTAAGTGCCTGCACTTTAAATTGCACTTCACTTCGGTTGGTCTCTGAGGCACGGTCAGTTTTAGCTCAGAGCAGCAGATGCCATGGTCATTGATAAGACCTTTGCATGAGTGATGCTTAAACTGCACCTTCACAGGGCGTTTTATACAATTACGCTGCATGTTAATTCATCAATGTTTGCTTCTAGTTCGCTTTCACCCAAAAGTACAACTTTTTTTGATTTTTCACTGCAGGAGCACATCTACTGGGGTAGAGAGTTTCTGTAATTCACTCATTTCCCATTCCAACATAAAAATGTGCCATCCTTGTTGTAAGTTACCAACAAATTTAAAAACCCTTAATTGTTTGCCATAATTGTAAGATATTTCTACACTTTGGAGGTGATTCACAAAAGTATATAAAATGTGATGTGTAGGCCCACAGGAGCATTCTTACATGTAAATGTACAGGAATTTATATAGCGCAAATCACCAAGCAGTTTCTAAGCGCTTGCTTAGGGAACCCGTCCTGGTATTCCTCTGTGAGATAACCCCGGCAGGGTATCCGCAAGGTGAAAGCCAGGCATCCTGCCGCGAGGGGCCATTGTGGAGATTAAGCAAGCTATTGCCCAGAGTCGCAGAGTGTGAACCCGTGAATCGAGTAGGCACCGGAGCGAGAATTGTCGAGTCCATGGACATTTTAGGACTCAAGACCCCGTCGAGCCAGGAATTGAACCCTGGTCCCGGGCTGACCTCTGCTTCCAGGTCTGCCTCCTCTAACCAGTGAGCCACACTTCTCCACATGTGTTGTGAACCAGCCTCAAAACGGCAAACTAACTCCCTTCTAAGAAAAGTGTGAAGAGGGCACACCCCTTTCTATTTGTAATGATTGTATATTAATAGTCACATTTTATTCGCATTTTAGATATCTTGGATCCAATTCATAAAGGCATAAAAAGGGTACTACACTCTTATATGCTTTTTGTGAGTCGGTCTAAATGTTCTCTGCTAACCCAGTCGTGAAAATAAGGCAGTTTTACAATTGCTGTACAAAGCATGGGTTGAATATCTACTAGCTACAGTTTTATTAGCAAACTAGCAGCCCGTCCCGACCTTGTCCGGGACCATTCAGGCTTCCCCTACCCCTGCCTCCCCCGACATTGCCCAGCAGCCCGTGCCTCGCCCGCCCCGACCCCCGCCTGCCCCGACATTGCCTTTCCTCAGCCGATCTGTTTTCCCGTCTGGCCCGACCCCCGCCTGTCCTGAGTCAATGGAGGTCGGACAGCAGTACGTGCAAAATGTTCCACCCGTCACCTTGTTAGTCCCCGTCCCCTGCCTGCCCCGACCCCCGCCTGCCCCGACATTGCCTTTCCTCAGCCGATCTGTTCTGTTGTAACTACCCGTGGACAGTAGTACGTGCAAAATGTTTCACCCGTCACCTTGTTAGTCCCCGTCCCCCGCCTGCCCCGACCCCCGCCTGCCCCGACATTGCCTTTCCTCAGCCGATCTGTTCTGTTGTAGTCTGTTCTGTTGTAACTCCCCGTCCCCCGCCTGGCCCGACACCCGCCAGCCCCGACATTGTCCCCGGAGCCTTACCTCAGCCGCCGCTCCTCAGTTCACCGCTCCTCGCCGCTCTGCTGCTCACCGCCTGTCCGCCGCCGCTCCTCCCCCGCGCCATGTCCGCCTCTCCGCTGCTCGCACCGCCGCTGGCCTGTCCGCTGCTCCTCACTTTATCGCTCCTCCCCCGCGCCATGTCCGCCGCTCCTAGGACGCCGCTCCTCCCCGTGCTCCTGACGTGAGCACGCACGTCGCGGCCGGCGCTACTTTGGAGGGACTAATTTTTTTTTTAATATAAGTTTTGTAAATAACGTTTATTTTTTATATTTATATAGCCTATAACCATCTACACACCCTGACGATTTCAACGGTGTATCGGGTGTGTAGATTGGCGCCGTGGTTCCCGAGTTTACCCGCCTCAAAGCCTGAAAGTTCTTACTTTATTATAGTAGTATAGATGTGCACTCTGCCTAGGACTCCTACTCTTTGCCCAAGAATCACTACAGTGCAGTCACAATTTCCCTTGAAACACATCGGATTAGATAAATAATTTGTATGTGGACAGCTCTAATTGGATACTTTTTGCTCAAAACCCATACTTAAATTCAGGATAGGACACTCCTAATGATACAATATGGTAACCAGTAACGAAAAAAGGCGCTCATGCAAATCAGGGTAATGTAATCAAATTGGAGTGTACATAGGCGGTGCTCCAGGAAGATCCAGGGTCGGTTACCACAACCCCAACTGTACCCCACTGGTGGAGTGACAAAATAAATGAAAACGTCCTTCCGAGCACACAACAGTCAATAATACAGTTGTACGTCAATTATAATTATTACAAAGTAATGGAAATTATTGCAGTGTTCTTTTAATGAGCCACAACACTCCAAGAAACGCTTTTCAGCGAACACCTTTGTTAATGTAAAGCGGTGCGGCAGCGGAACTAGCCGGAGTTGGTGAAACGCCATATATATATATGTGTGTGTATATATATATATATATATATATATATATATATATATATATATATATATATCCAAAAAATTGCCTCCGTGAAGAAACAATGAGGGACTCAGAGGGCAGTGCTTCAGGTAAGATTATTGCAACAGTTCTTATGTGGCATGGCGCGTTTCGGGAAGTCGTCCCTCTTCAGATGCCTTCACTCCCTGGACTGGCGCTGCATGCAGTTCCGCTCTGAAAGTCCAATGCTTCCTTCCCATTGGAGGACATCATCGAACTGCATGTCCCAGCATCCCTCTGGCTGGATGCCGGTAACCGCTGCCAGTAATTCAAACAAAATGTTTTCTCCGGGCTGTTGTCACCATCAAGCACCGCCCAACGCCTTCTGCAGCCTCCAGTGTGTGCGCAATCTGCGAGGCTCGTGGCAATACTCCGGGCCTCACCGTGAAGTCACGGTCCCATTCAGGTCAGAATCACGATCACCTGTGGCATGCAGCAATCCAAGCCCATACCGATTCCTCGATCTACCTCCAAAGTGTTCCACAATTGGGCTTGGGTTGTCAGGGCGGGTCACCTCCATTGCGCTGTGGTCTCGCAAAAAATATCCAAAAAATTGCCTCAGTGAAGAAACAATGAGGGACTCAGCGGGCAGTGCTTCAGGTAAGATTATTGCAACAGTTCTTATGTGGCATGACGCGTTTCGGGAAGTCGTCCCTCTTCAGATGCCTTCACTCCCTGTACTGGCGCTGCATGCAGTTCCGCTCTAAAAGTCCAATGCTTCCTTCCCATTGGCGGACATCATCGAACTGCATGTCCCAGCATCCCTCTGGCTGGATGCCGGTAACCGCTGCCAGTAATTCAAACAAAATGTTTTCTCCGGGCTGTTGTCACCATCAAGCACCACCCAACGCCTTCTGCAGCCTCCAGTTTGTGCGCAATCTGCGAGGCTCGTGGCAATACCCCGGGCCTCACCGTGAAGTCACAGTCCTATTCAGGTAAGAATTACGATCACCTGTGGCATGCAGCAATCCAAGCCCATACCGATTCCTCGATCTACCTCCAAAGTGTTCCACAATTGGGCTTGGGTTGTCAGGGCGGGTCACCTCCATTGCGCTGTGGCCTCGCAAAAAATATCGAAAAAATTGCCTCCGTGAAGAAACAATGAGGGACTCAGCGGGCAGTGCTTCAGGTAAGATTATTGCAACATTTCTTATGTGGCATGACGCGTTTCGGGAAGTCGTCCCTCTTCAGATGCCTTCACTCCCTGGACTGGCGCTGCATGCAGTTCCGCTCTGAAAGTCCAATGCTTCCTTCCCATTGGAGGACATCATCGAACTGCATGTCCCAGCATCCCTCTGGCTGGATGCCGGTAACCGCTGCCAGTAATTCAAACAAAATGTTTTCTCCGGGCTGTTGTCACCATCAAGCACCACCCAACGCCTTCTGCAGCCTCCAGTTTGTGCGCAATCTGCGAGGCTCGTGGCAATACCCCGGGCCTCACCGTGAAGTCACGGTCCTATTCAGGTAAGAATTACGATCACCTGTGGCATGCAGCAATCCAAGCCCATACCGATTCCTCGATCTACCTCCAAAGTGTTCCACAATTGGGCTTGGGTTGTCAGGGCGGGTCACCTCCATTGCGCTGTGGCCTCGCAAAAAATATCGAAAAAATTGCCTCCGTGAAGAAACAATGAGGGACTCAGCGGGCAGTGCTTCAGGTAAGATTATTGCAACATTTCTTATGTGGCATGACGCGTTTCGGGAAGTCATCCCTCTTCAGATGCCTTCACTCCCTGTACTGGCGCTGCATGCAGTTCCGCTCTAAAAGTCCAATGCTTCCTTCCCATTGGAGGACATCATCGAACTGCATGTCCCAGCATCCCTCTGGCTGGATGCCGGTAACCGCTGCCAGTAATTCAAACAAAATGTTTTCTCCAGGCTGTTGTCACCATCAAGCACCACCCAACGCCTTCTGCAGCCTCCAGTGTGTGCGCAATCTGCGAGGCTCGTGGCAATACTCCGGGCCTCACCGTGAAGTCACGGTCCCATTCAGGTCAGAATTACGATCACCTGTTTCATGCAGCAATCCAAGCCCATACCGATTCCTCGATCTACCTCCAAAGTGTTCCACAATTGGGCTTGTGTTGTCAGGGCGGGTCACCTCCATTGCGCTGTGGCCTCGCAAAAAATATCCCAAAAATTGCCTCCGTGAAGAAACAATGAGGGACTCAGCGGGCAGTGCTTCCGGTAAGATTATTGCAACAGTTCTTATGTGGCATGACGCGTTTCGGGAAGTCGTCCCTCTTCAGATGCCTTCCCTCCCTGTACTGGCGCTGCATGCAGTTCCGCTCTAAAAGTCCAATGCTTCCTTCCCATTGGAGGACATCATCGAACTGCATGTCCCAGCATCCGTCTGGCTGGATGCCGGTAACCGCTGCCAGTAATTCAAACAAAATGTTTTCTCCGGGCTGTTGTCACCATCAAGCACCACCCAACGCCTTCTACAGCCTCCAGTGTGTGTGCAATCTGCGAGGCTCGTGGCAATACTCCGGGCCTCACCGTGAAGTCACGGTCCCATTCAGGTCAGAATTACGATCACCTGTGGCATGCAGCAATCCAAGCCCATACCGATTCCTCGATCTACCTCCAAAGTGTTCCACAATTGGGCTTGGGTTGTCAGGGCGGGTCACCTCCATTGCGCTGTTGCCTCGCAAAAAATATCCCAAAAATTGCCTCCGTGAAGAAACAATGAGGGACTCAGCGGGCAGTGCTTCAGGTAAGATTATTGCAACAGTTCTTATGTGGCATGACGCGTTTTGGGAAGTCGTCCCTCTTCAGATGCCTTCACTCCCTGTACTGGCGCTGCATGCAGTTCCGCTCTAAAAGTCCAATGCTTCCTTCCCATTGGAGGACATCATCGAACTGCATATATATATATATATATATATACATATATATATAGCGCCTTGACACCTTTGGGCAAAGTTCGCGCTTTATAAGACTTATATTCAGTCATTCATTCATTATATATATATTTGTTGAGCTTTGTTCTTGGTCTTCAGCCATCGCTAAGAAACTTCTAGAGTTCCAGTCATTTCTACAAATATGTTTAGAGTAATACCATGCTTTCTTCCAAGCCAGGTTCACATATTTATTGCAGTGGAAGGAATTCTGTTTATTGTGCCATTAGCACCAGCATTGATTAGCAGCAAAAATGTGCAATTGTTTTTTCTTGGAGTTTTTAGTAACAGTTTCTATAAATTTCAGTGGAGAGTGGTTATGATATAAACCTGAAAAACTATGTGCAAAAGTCAGCAGATGGATGTTCCTATCTATTGTGAGTTTGTTTTACACTCTCTGATGAAGCGAATACTTGGTAAGACAACCAAATGTATTAGTTCACATTCTTATCAGCTGATTTAAATTTCTAATTTGAAATTCAATATTTACAACATTTGGTCTCCGGCTAAGTTTAATCTACACAGCTGAAACGTGTACATTTGGGGATGCCTCACATTGTCTTTCATCACATCATCTTCTAGCATAACTCTTCAATTATTATCGTCTTCTAGCATCATTTATTTTAGTTGGGTGAAGCATTTATTATAATTATTCGTACAACAGGTTAGCAGTCTGATTTTAGCTCAATACGTATTTACTAAATGGAGATATTGGCAGATGTCCATACATATGACTTAACCCCATTAGGCCCTTCAAGACTGCCCTTTATTTGCTTATTATGCCCGTTCAATTGTGCTTCTCTTGAAAACAATGAAGTAAGTATAACACTATGACAACTGTGTTCATTTCCCCCTTGCAAATTAGCATTTTTGAAAAAGCCTTTTGGGATGTATCAAGCATTTTCCCGTTCACAAACTGGACGATTCGCAGAATCGGCCCGTTTTCGAATGGAAAAAAGCCTTTTGGGATGTATCATCTCAAAAGGCATTTGCAAAATAGGGAATCACAATTTTTGCGATTACCTATTTTGCTAATGCATTTAAGGAATTGGAATTTGTGATTACCTAAATGCAATGCAGGTAGCAAAAAAATCTGCGACCTGGCTTTAAGAATCACAATTTAACACCAACTTCAAGTTGGTGGTAAGTTGCGAATTCCAAGAAAAATTCACTTTTTTCATTTTCCAGGTGCCATGTGGCATACATAATGCCCTTAGGGCATGTATGTGCACCACATCTGCACACATGCATATTTCAGGGGTGCAACAGGGTGCCATTGGGCACCCTTGCACCCTTGAAATTGCATGCGCAATTTGCGTAGACCTATTGGTACTCGCAAATTGCGCATGCAATTCCCTTTCATTCATATGGGCCTCTAGGCCCATCAGAATGAATGGTAAGCCATTTCTTATTTGCGACTCACAATTTGCGAGTCGCAAAGAAGGAATGCGTAGGAATCGCTCATTTTTTGCGAAACCTACAAACATGCCATTTTGCAAGTATATAATAGCGAATCTGTAAAATTCGCTATTATAGACTTACAAAATATAATCTTGATACATCTGGCCCTTTGTTTCTACGCCTTTACGATGCCTCATATGATTTCAGGTTTAACATACCGCATTCAAATCACCGCATCGACGTTACACTAATAATTGCGACCTGTATCAGCATTTCTCTTAATACTTTATTCTGATCAGATGTTTATTTCATAGCTCATACAAAACCTTACTAACCCCTGTCAGAATGTGAGACAACCAACAATAAATATATAAATAGAGGGGGCGTGGCTTGGCTACGGAGCGGAATGGCTGCCTGAAACCGCAGCTCCGCTGATCGAGCCTATTAATCCGGCAATTATCAGCTAATCTGGTGCGGAGACTCGGGCCCCTTGATCCCCCGAGTGGGCGCACACGCGAGACCTGTTGGGCGAACCCCTGCGGCGAGAAACACCTTGGGAAAGAAGATAACCGCCGGCGGGCGGCAGACGGCGGCGGAGGCCTAGCACAGTCACGGAAGCCGCGAGCTTGCGTAGGGCTTCTGCCCAGGACGAGCTCCACGGCCGGGCGGAGGGCCGCCGCACGAGTGGCTCCCGGGATAACAGGTGGGCCGTCTTGGAATAACGGCTGTAATCACGGACTGCTGGAAGTGACAGCGGACCAGCGAACGACGTCGCGCATTGCAGTTAACGACTACGTGGGAGAGCGTGTTCGGAGCTGGGGCCTGGAGAGCCGGACTCTGCATTGCCAAGCAGCGGTGGACGCCTGTGGCGCGGTCCGTGGCACCAGCTTACTGGGGACTGGTGCCGATGACTGGCCATGCAACGCCGTGCTACCTAAATAATCGCCGGAGAGTCGAGGCAGAACCAGGTACGGCAAGGAAGGGGGCTGGGCGGCCATATTGGACGTGTCGGTCCATGAATTGGCAGCGACCGCAACGCGGTCCCCTCAGGGCTGACTGCCGCATTGGGCGTCCCGCACACACGCTGAGGCGCCGGATGCGAAATATTTCGGAATACAGTGAGGATTGAGCAGGCGACGTCGAGGGGAGCTGTGGTGTGGTACGAACACGCGCACAGACCGGGCAGAGGCGCAATCCTCCATCTTGACCCAGCCACGTGGACAGGGAAGCGAGTCGCTGAAGCGCACTTTTTCCGAGCTGCCGCCCCAGCGCCTGGCTTTGCGGAATCCGTAGCGTCACGCAGCGAGCTGCGGCGCCAGGCCCGGACCGAGGTACTGTGTTGGACCAGGGACCCACAAGTGCCGCGAGCGCTGCGGAGGAGGCTGGATGCTGCAGAGGCGCAGTGGTATCTAGGAGGGCTAACGGCTGGCTCATCCAGACGACACGACCACAATCCGGGGACACAGGGTGTGGAGAGTACTCCGTTGGCAAACTAAAACCCTGGTGCTGCGCTGAGAGTGGTACTGTCTTATTGGCCTGGGGACTGCATAAACTACCTGCAATGGGCAAACCAGACACACGACAGCCGCGGCTCACTTTCGACAAATCCAAACAGAAAGCGGCGGGCCAGGAGCAGCAAGAGGATGCGACACCCAAAGACACTCATGGTGGCTCTCAAGATTTGGACATAAAATCTATGTTTCAGGAACTGAAAACGAGCTTACAGGGCATAGACCAAAAGATGGATGACCTGGCTGCACGAATGGACAGCATCACGAGAAGAATGGACAAACAGGAGGGCAGAGTCGGGGTGCTGGAAACGCGAGTGACTGAGACGGAGGAGAGCCAAACTGAGCTGGATAAGAAGGTTCGTGGTATGGATAGATTGCTGGCCCTGATCCAACAAAAGAACGAAGATTTGGAGGCGCGCTCAAGGCGCAATAACGTCCGCGTCACGGGCGTGGCGGAATCGACGGATATAACTAGCATGGAACTGTTTATCGAGGAAATGATGAAGGAACTGTTTGGATCGGGTCTATCCCAGATGTTCCTGGTGGAAAGGGCTCACAGAACCTTGGGACCCAAGCCGGGTGATCCACATAGGCCCATCATAGCGCGAGTCCTGAATTACAGGGATCGAGACTTGATACTGCGCATGGCAAGGGACAAGAAAGAGCTGCAATACAAAGGCAATAATATCGCGATCTACCCGGACTTCACCATGCTAGTCCAAGCCGCCCGGAGGGAATTTCTTCCAGCGAAGAAGATTTTCCAGCAAATAGGAACAAAATACTCGCTGATATATCCGGCCAAGCTTTGAGTGCAAGGCCCAGGCAGACCCTCCTTCTTTGTTGACGCTAAAGCGGCTCTGCAATATGCGAAGCAACTGGCGAAAGACCAGAAGAATCAGGCGCAAACTGCGGAACCGGACTTACAAGCACGGCTGAGTGATGTCGAGTGAAGGCCGAGGTAAGGCTTGGACAATGCAATGTGATCAACCTACAGGGGCCGTACCGGAGACAGACAGTCAGACTGTTATGCTGGGGGCTCACCAGACAATCCGTAGAGACTATGTGGAGGTGTGCGTGTAGTGTGGGCGGGGGGGTCCTAGAGTGCTCGCCATCAGGCCAGCGCTCGGATCACCCTGGCAAAAGTACAGGGTCGTTAGAAGTCCGACCTACGCACCCCAGGGGATGATTCCCGGTCACTGTTTACCGTGGGTGTTTGGATTTGAAGAACTGTTCTGTGGGGAGGGGGGGAGGGGGGCAGGGGGGGAATTGCACAACCTGATTGGGGGGTTGGAGCGGGAGGGGCCTGGGTGGACGTGGATTTGGGATGTTTGAATGTTCTTTGTTTGTTTCGAAGCGATATGTACACTGATGCGAGTGAATACGTCGTGCTTGACACTAGGGGTATTACAGTGCACAGTCAGCTGCACCATCATGCCATGCACCACAACAAGTCAGAAGTACTGACATCAGTAAAACAGACCACACACATGGAACTGGACATATAACAGGACATATGTAGATACCATACTGAGGGAAGCTTCTCACCCGCAACCGACACTGTGAAGCGCATACAATGTCTCACCTGGAATGTGAGAGGGTTGAATGATAGACGTAAGGTCAGACTGGTGCACGCACTCCTTCTGCGGAAGGAGATAGATATTTGTTTCCTACAAGAAACTCACCTCACTGCTGATGCCACACACCTACTTAGGCATAATAGGTGGGGGGAGATAATCCATGCCACATACTCTAATTACTCACGAGGGGTGGCGATATTGGTAAAACGAGGCGTACAGTGGAAAACGTGTGAGACAGTCAGGGACAATGGCGGGAGGTACATACTGATGGTGGGGTCGCTGTGTGGTGTGAAAATGGTGTTGGTCAATGTCTATGGCCCAAACGACGATAATCCTGATTTTTTTAGCGACCTATGGCATAAAATTCAAGCGCTTGGCCCGGCAGCAATCATGTGGGGAGGGGATTATAATGTTGTACTATCAGGCACACTGGACAGACAGGGAGCAGATAGGGAGCATCACCCGAGGGCCGCTGAAGTGCTGGGCAACATCATTACAGACGCACAACTGGTTGACTCATGGCGGGTGCTGCATCCGGAGCACAGGGAGGGTACATGCATCACGTCACATAGGGCAGCCTGGTCGAGGTTGGATTACTGGTTACTGTCTAGAGATATTCATGTCCTGGCAACTGAGGTCCAACACTGGCCATGGTCGCTGCCTGACCACGCCCCAGTCTGCCTTTCATTGATTACACCACCGCAGTACGTCCAACCCTTTAGTTGGAGATTCCCCTCCCGAACATTGCGGGACCAGGTTTTCAAACAGGAACTTAGAGGAAAACTAGAAGAATACTTTGAGCTCAATGAGGGTACAGTGGACTCCCCGGGCACCCTTTGGGAGGCCTGCAAGGCTGTGATGAGGGGCTACTGCATGTCGCTGAAAACGGGGGTACTAAGGTCAATAAGGGACACCTTAAGTAAACTGGAGGCTGAATTAGCGGAGATTGAATTGGCATTGCAGGAAACACCGACTGATAGGGTGTGCGCTGACTTTAGAATGAAGCTTAATCAATATCAGGAGGAGGCGGACAGGGAGGTGGCGTATCTGGCTAAGGACTGCCAAGCTAGGAGATATGGCGAAGGCGATCGAGCTGGGCGCACACTGGCAAACATGCTGAGACCGCTAAGAGGTACGGACTATATACTGGAACTGAGGAACGTGGAGGGCGACATAGTTAGAGAGCCACAGGCCATACTTGAGTCCATGACTGATTACTACCAGGCACTGTACACATCCAGGGTGACGCCGTCTGATCAGGTCCTTACAGACTACCTAGACACTATAGCCTTAGCGTGGTTCAATGATGGGGCCAGACAATATATGGACTTACCTTTCACGCAAGAGGATATCAGAGCGATAATCTCTGCCCTGCCACCTGGTAAAGCGCCGGGCCCTGATGGCCTGACGGCAGATGTGCTGGTCCCCAGGCTCCACCGGGTCTTTGAGGAGGCGTTGGAAGTGGGTGTGCTCCCTCAATCGATGCGTGAGGCACTAACTTTCACGCTGCTCAAGCCAGATAAGAATCCCATTGACCCGGACTCCTATCGCCCACTTTCGTTAATAAATTTAGATGCCAAAATATATGCAAAACTACTGGCAGATCGCCTTAAGTATATGCTGCCGCAAATTGCGCTCTCTGATCAGTCCGGTTTCGTGCTGGAGAGATCCACTTCACATAACCTGAGAGTGTTGTTCGGACTCCTGCATTACCTTGACCCGAAAGTACAGGCTGCAGCCGCCCTACTAGATGCGACAAAGGCATTTGATTCTCTTGAATGGAAATTTTTGCTTACACTCTTTACTCGTATGCGCTTCAGCCCGTTATTCGCCAAGAGAATTGGCATATTATATAATGGCCCGACAGCCAGAGTGAGGGTGAATGGGCAGATATCCGCTCCTATTGCTATCACCAGGGGCACTAGACAGGGTTGCCCACTGTCGCCGTTACTGTTTGCTATTGCGACTGAACCACTGGCGGCACGCATGAGGCAACACCATACTCAGCGCAGCGTTGGTTTCACGTCTCGAGGCCGCCTTATATCAATGTATGCAGACGATATCACCATATACATGATGAATCCGGCGGAGAATTTTGACCCGCTGATGAGGGAGGTAGTGCGATACAGTGGGCTCACTGGCATAAATATAAATTGGTCAAAGTCAACGATGCTGCCCTTGACGGATGGTGCGCTAGAATGCCACACCGAATTCCCGATAGAATGGGTTACCGACGAGGTAAAATACCTGGTAGTCAAAATAAGTCGCAACATCCAAGACATATGGTTATCAAATTACGGGGTGGCCATGGACTGGCTCGAAGGCAAGGTGGAGCGGTGGAAAAAATTACCGCCATCTCTGACGGGCCGCATAGCAATCACGAAGATGGTAGTGGTCCCCAAATTTCTTTACTTGTTCATAAACATTCCCTTGCCCTTGACGGTGGAGCTTTTTCGTCGCCTTCGGTCGGCGGTCATCACACTGGTCTGGGCTGGCAGACAACCCAGAGTTGCCTGGAACTTTCTCACGCTCCCCTTCCACCAGGGAGGACTAGCATCCCCAGATTTCAAGTTTTACGCGTACAGTGCGCAGGCCCAATATTTGCATTACTGGCAACACCCAAAACCCTACCAACCGCACGTGGCTGTAGAGACTGATAAGGCGTCACCCTGCCTCCTGAAGTCGGCGGCGTACCAGCAATACAAACAACCACAGGGGGACATAGATACTGTGGAGGTGGTGCGATGGGCATGGTCGAGGATTGCACATAGAGCGGGTTTAGTCGAATTGTATGCTCCGAGCATGCCACTGGAAGGTAACCCGCTACTGGGCCCATTGACGGACGCGGCAGTGGTGAAGAGGGCGCACAACTGCGGCCTTAAGGTGGCGAGTGATTTATATCCGGACGACATGTTCCTTACACTACAAGACATGGTGCCGTCGGCTGAACCGACTGCCTCCGAGCTACTGTTATACTATCAGTTGAGGGCGGCCTGTAGAAGCAGGTACCCCTCGTTCCCTGAGGCCCCACCTTCGCTAGCGGCTTTGGAGGATGTTCTCTCGAATGCCTCCTCACATAAATTGATAACCCGCATCTACAGGGCTACGAAAAATGCAACACCGGTCCCACATGTAGACTCCCGAGCTCAATGGGAGATAGAAGCAGGCATTAGCATATCGGTAAAACAATGGACATTCTGCTGTACACAGCTTGAGCACCTATCGCCCAACTATAGACTGCGTCTTATACACTTCAACTACTTACATAGAACATACCGCACGCCCAAACAGCTCTTTAAAATGGGGTTACAGGCAGACGCAACATGCTGGAGATGTGGCGAGCGAGAGGCTACATTCTTCCATCTTACTTGGGTTTGTGAACCAATACATAGCTTTGGGAGAGAATATTCCGCATTATAGGGAAGATAGTAGATACACATCTTGACCCAGACCCACTGTTGGCACTACTGGGATTTGTGATGCCGGTGCCAAGTGCCTCCAGGCGAGTGGTGGCCCTTCTTCTGTTGTTGGTCAAGAGGCAGATAGCGATACACTGGAAGCGCAGGACTCCACCGACAATTTCGAGTTGGATAAAATCGGCAACATACTGCAAACACCAACTGTCAGCGTACTGGGACATGATGCCGCAGCGATCTCGGCGGGTAGACATATGGCAACCATTGGTGGATTGGCTGGCAGGGGAGACAGGATATGATAGTGATTGACATGTGTGGAATGACTTGGGCTGATTTACATGTGTGTGTGCCATGGGTTACATAACGAGCCGAACGAACAACAGATGGTGGACGTAGTGTTACTGTACATTTAATCTAGACACTGCTCGCTGTTACGTGACACTCGCTGAGTATTGTTTTCATTGGTTATTTTTAGTTCTATGTAAATGTAGAGAAAATGCACATGTGTACGTCATAAATTCGCTTTGGCGAGCTCCGCCTTGTAAATAAGCTGCCTGCCTCCGGGTTGTAGGCTGAATAGCTGTGTACATGATGATGAGAATAATAAAGGTTTTGAAAATCAAAAAAATATATATATTACCTACTGGCGGTCGCCAGTAGGTATATATAGTTAGGATTTTTTCTCTATGGGATTTTTGAAAATTCTATGTCTAATAACTTTGGCGTTTGTGGACGGAATTGGCTGAAATTTTCAGGAAAATGGAACATTTTGTTTCTGAGCAGCCCCTGAAAATTTGGGGGGGTTTCGTCAAGGGGGGGCCGAGAAAAAAGGGGGGTCCCAAAACGTGTTTTTAACATTGAGTTTTCCATAGGGCGGTTGGCCTCACTTTTAGCCCGAACGGCTGAATGGATTTGCACGAAACTTGGCAAAATTGTAGGGACTGGTAGCCCGATGTGCCTTTGCTAGGTCTCAATATATGTGCTCCAGTGGATTTTGAGAAATTAACGTTCAAAAAAAGATATATATCTGTAACAGCGGACCGGGCAGCGCTCCAGTTCGCGTACTTTTCGCGTTATGGAGCTTTGTGAAGCGAAGCTGATTGGTTCTCCGGCGTCTGTAAACATTCCAACCAGTCCGTAGCGGCCGCCATCTTGTCTCTCGGTAGGATCGAGAGACAAGAGGAGGCCAAAGCGAAGGGGAAAATGACCATAAGGGGGCATAGTAGATCCTCCCTGACCCCCTAGGTTTGATGTGGAGGTTTTAAAAGGGCCCCGCGGGGCACAAAAAAAAAAAATAATAATAATCGAACGGCTGAATGGATTTGCACGAAACTTGGCAAAATTGTAGGGACTGGTAGCCCGATGTGCCTTTGCTAGGTCTCAATATATGTGCTCCAGTGGATTTTGAGAAATTAACGTTCAAAAAAAGATATATATCTGTAACAGCGGAACGGGCAGCGCTCCAGTTCGCGTACTTTTCGCGTTACGGAGCTTTGTGAAGCGAAGCTGATTGGTTCTCCGGCGTCTGTAAACATTCCAAACAGTCCGTAGCGGCCGCCATCTTGTCTCTCGGTAGGATCGAGAGACAAGAGGAGGCCAAAGCGAAGGGGCAAATGACCATAAGGGGGCATAGTAGATCCTCCCTGACCCCATAGGTTTGATGTGGAGGATTTAAAAGGGCTCCGCGGGGCAAAACAAAAAAAAAAATCGTTTTTTTGGTGGGGTGCGCCCGGTTAGCGTAACGGGAAGCGGACTGGGGAGCGTACTACAAGGAATGAAGAATGATTGACTTTTAACTTATTGTATGTTTATAGACTTTTTTAAAACTTTTTTTTCTGCTGAGTGACGTCTCGGCCTATCTTCACGGGATGCAGTCCCTACCATCTCGCCGTTTAAGCCCAGGGGGACCGGTAGTGTGGGAGATAACGGGGCATATTATCAAGGGGGTTTATCTCCGCTTTTTTGGCTTTAAAAGCCAAGAAAACGGAGATAAAATGATCTCCGTATTACCTAGCTGTCGCTAACACCAGTTAGCGACCGCTAGTAGGAGATAGCGACCATCTTGGGCCCCACTTTGCATGTCAGTGATATTTATCACTAATGACATGCAAAGTGGGCATGCCAAGATGTTAGCGACTGGAAACAGTCGCTAACATCGCTATCTCCTATTACCAACTTTTGGAGATATTCGCGCTAAGCGCGAATATCTCCAAAAAGTAACACCTGCCCTGAGCAGTTCTTAGCCATGTTATCCAATGGGAGGTGGATAACATGGCTAAGAGCATTAGCTCGGTAATGCATGAATATCGCTGACTTTTCAGCGATATTAATGCATTGCGGCCGTTTTTTATCGCATTTGCGATAAACCTTGATAATAGCAAGGTTTATCTGCGATAATTTCTGACGATGCTTAGCGGTAAAAAATTTGTTGCTAAGCATCGTTAGGGATAAATATCGCTTAACTTTGGTAATATGCCCCAACGTCTGTTAACGTTCGATTCGAAGGAAATCAGGAAGTGTTGAAAAACATTGTCTGCGCCATCTTGCCTTTTTTCAAATGCCACACTTTTGTCGTGCACGGCAGCCATTTTAGATGACTTGACCAGACCCACTCTCTGCACGCTGTCGATCCTTAGCATGGCTCCCCACCCTCGCAAGCATCTCCCCAGGCACTGGTCACCCCCGCTCTCTGTCTTATGCATGGGCAATAAACCTCCCCCCATCTGCGCTGCTCTTCCCTGAGAATCACACCCTGTGCCCGCCCGACACCTCCCTTTCGCCCTATTCACTACCGCACCCCCTGACACTCCTCTTCCTCTGTGTCCGATTGTCCAGGCCGGTCCCAGGCTATCAGCTAGCCCTGCAGATGTAGTTTATGGCCCCAGCTGTAAAGAATCACCCCTCTTCAAAGGAGTTATAGTAGATCAAGGCCCACACCCGATGAGATCCGTCACACCACAAGCGTTCCTACTATCTGAAAACCATCCTGTATTGTGATTGGGGAGGGGACCGAGCCTGAAGCGGAAGATTCCAGGGATGACTCTTTGTACATCAAAGTTTTTACAATTATGTGTCACATTAAAAATATATAGCACTCCAACAAAGTAGTAGGATTATAAAACTTTAATAACTTATAAATATATACAACAAAACAAAAACAGTAAAAACATTTAAACATTTTTAGGGAAAAAGAAGGAAGTAGCGGTCGGTTGTGCGAATAGTCCCAAGGCAGCACAACGTCCAGATTTCTGGACGGCACCCAGGTGATGTTGCCTGGGTGCCGCACTGATTTCGGTATCCGGCGTGGGGCGTCGCGGGGGGTGGGTCATCAGTAGCGGTCTGTTGTGCGAATAGTTCCAAGGCAGCAGAACGATGGCACCAAGGTGATGTCCAGTAAGTTGCCGCCCTCCGAATAACGGCGTGGGGCGCCCCGGGGGGGGGGGGAGGCGGCGTGAACGGGCCTCCCCAGGTGGAGCCTCGTCTGCTGTAGTGGGGCGCCCCTTTACCGTTTCAGTTGCCATTCCGTCCGCTTTTGGTCCACTGTGTCAAAATCCGCAATTCAGCTGAGTTGCCGCCCTCCGAATAACGGGGTGGGGCGCCCCGGAGGGGGGGGGGAGGCGGCGTGAACGGGCCTCCCCAGGTGGAGCTTCGTCTGCTGTAGTGGGGCGCCCCTTTACCGTTTCAGTTGCCATTCCGTCCGCTTTTGGTCCACTGTGTCAAAATCCGCAATTCAGCTGAGTTGCGCCCACTCTTGCGGTGCAGCGATAGGCGGCTGTCACAGGACTCTCAAAATGGCGGGAGGCTCTTTCCTTTTTGGGCCTGGTCCACTGAAATGGCCCTGGGACACCTTGGAAATCGGACGCTTGTCTGCTAGGTCTTGGACCCCATTCTCGAAAGCGTCCCCTCCGCCTTGAGGATTCTACAAAAGTCTTGGGGGCCCCCGACTCCTGCAGGCTTCCGGTGGGGAGCGGCTGCCATGATTGCTCGCGGAATGACCACGACGGAGCCACGAGATGGTGGTGCTTTCATGCTGACGCCAGCTTCAGTCTGAAACATCCAGAAACAAGGTGGGGCTTTCATCGTTTGGGAAAAAAAAATAGTTTTCATCCAATGAAAAGTGTTATTTTTAGGTCATATGATCAAGCCTTCCATCATTAGGAAACCAAAAGTAAAATGAACCAATGAAAAGTTTTTTAAACAAGTCACATGACCTGTTATGCGGCATAGGGTATAAAAAGCGTAGAAAATCCGTTGGCACGTGAGGCGGCGTCAGTAGCGGACCGATGTGCGAATAGGCCGAAGGCAGCACAACGCGCCAAGATCCGGATGGCACCGAGGTGGTGTCCAGCAAGTTGTCGCACTGGTGTGGCCATCCTACAATGCTGAAAGTCGGCGTGGGGCGCCCCGTTGACCTGTGAGATGGCGGCAGTAGCGGACCGATGTGCGAATGGGGCCAAAGGCAGCGCAACAATATTTTCTGAATAGAAGACACCACAAGGCGCTGAGATGCCAAGATCCGGATGGCACCGAGGTGGTGTCTAGCAAGTTGCCGCACTGGTGTGGCCATCCTACAATGCTGAAAGTCGGCGTGGGGCGCCCCGTTGGCCTGTGAGATGGCGTCAGTAGCGACCGATGTGCGAATGGGGCCAAAGGCAGCGCAACAATATTTTCGGAATAGAAGACACCACAAGGCGCTGAGATGCCAAGATCCGGATGGCACCGAGGTGGTGTCTAGCAAGTTGTCGCACAGGTGTGGCCATCCTACAATGCTGAAAGTCGGCGTGGGGCGCCCCGTTGGCCTGTGAGATGGCGGCAGTAGCGGACCGATGTGCGAATGGGGCCAAAGGCAGCGCAACAATATTTTCTGAATAGAAGACACCACAAGGCGCTGAGATGCCAAGATCCGGATGGCACCGAGGTGGTGTCTAGCAAGTTGCCGCACTGGTGTGGCCATCCTACAATGCTGAAAGTCGGCGTGGGGCGCCCCGTTGGCCTGTGAGATGGCGTCAGTAGCGGACCGATGTGCGAATGGGGCCAAAGGCAGCGCAACAATATTTTTGGAATAGAAGACACCACAAGGCGCTGAGATTCGGTTAGCACCGAGGTGGTGTCTAGCAAGCTATGCAGCTGAGTTGCGTGCGCACTTGCGGCGAATAGGTCGAAGGCAGCACAACAATGTTTTCTGAATAGAAGACACCACAAGGCGCTGAGATTCGGTAGGCACCGAGGTGGTGTCTAGCAAGTTGCCGTACTGGTGTGGCCATCGTACAATCCTGCTCTGAATAACGGCGTGGGGCGCCCCGGGGGGGGGGGGGAGGCGGCGTGAACGGGCCTTCCTAGGTGGAGGCTCGTCTGCTGTAGTGGGGCGCCCCTTTACCGTTTCAGTTGCCATTCAGCTGAGTTTCGGCCGCTCTTGATGCTACAGCGATAGGCGGCTGCAAGAGGACTCTCAAAATGGCGGCCTGTTCTTTGGATTTGGGCCTGGTTCACTAAAATGGCCCTGGGACACCTTAGAACTCGGACGCTCGAATTTTTTTTCCTTTCCTCTACATGCAAAAAAAGGTAAATGCCCGGTACGTTACACGCTTCATCTGCCACGATGTACTCTCCAGAGGAACCGAAAAAAAATATAGTTATGGTAACTATACCATGCATCGTCATATGGAGAGGTGGCACCGATTAATTATAGTGCTGCATAAAAGAGAGATTTGGAGGAGAACCCCCGACCTGCCAGTACATTCATCAAAGAAGTGGCACTGACAGCATCAGAGGCAAGGGAAACGGTCCCAAATATTTAGAAGAACTTTGGAAAGATTAAAATGACATGTTTAGATTGTGGCAAATTAATTTCATGTGGACAGATGAGTGTTACTCTAATAAATACAGCATATGAACATCATCATAGTCGATGGTTGGTAGAGACATTTTGACTATATCCTGGACCTGCCCGTCCTCGCCCAAAATGGCGCCGGAATAAATGGGAGTCGTAACTCCTTGTTGTGTACTGGTTGCACAACCTTGATATCACGAGATACGTATGCAGTTTTGAAGCACATGGCGGGTGGGGACGAGAATAGATTGAATATTTCGATATCCCTATTGATATTAAGTTCTGATGTGTTATTGATTACTGTACTATTGAAAGTTCGAATTAACGTCACCCATGGTACTTGCCCGCAAATGTATATCTAGATAATTTTATTGTAACTGGCCCTGTCGTATTTTAATTATAAAATGTACGTCCACCGATTCCGCAACTGTTAGACACTTTAGTTCTTGCAACCTAATGGCCCGCCCGTTACGTTCCTCTACAGTGTAAATGTCTACTCGTCATATACGATTACAGTTTGCTCCGTGGCCGGCCCACGTGGTTATAGGCCCGTATTTGTATAATGACATTTTCACAATAAAGGTTTTTAAAAGAAAACATGGTAGTAGTATATACATTGGTAAAGTTTTTAATAATAGTCACTGTTTTAGAATCAGTAAAAGGCAAGTGAAATAAAGCAGACCAATTACATGAAGGGTAAAAGGTATAATACGCAGGAACGCAGTAAAGATAAATGGTCAAGGGCTGTTGTGTTTTCTACTCCTGCAACATAAAGTGATCGATAAGAATCTCATATTCAGGCGTATCGGCGACTAAGACAGCAGGCCGACCCTCTTTTGCTCAACGGCTCCGTCATGGGACGAAGAAACGCCCTTTTTCTCGAAAAAGGAATATATTTTACTTTTCAGGACAGTTGTAAATTTTCCGGGAAAGTACATTAGCCTGGAACATTATAACATATATTTAAGAAAAAATAATGTTCGAAAGTAATAAAAAGCGTAATTTTTAGGTCATATGACCAAGCCTTTCATCATTATTATTATTATTATTATTATGCGTTCTTATATAGCGCTCGATTACCCGTAGGCATCTCGACGCTTGCCTTGGGAACCCGTCCTGGCTTTTTTCCCTGTGAGATACCCGTACTGGGCATCTCCAAGGTGGAAGCCAGGCATCCCGCCGTGGGGGGGCCATAGTGGAGATTAAGCAGGCTGATGCCCAGAGCTGCAGAGTGTGAACCTGTGATTAGAGTAGGCACCGAAACGAGAATTATCGAGTCCGTGGATATTTGGGCTCAAGACCCTGCTGCGTCAGGAATTGAACCCTGGTCCCGGGTCTGACCTCTGCTTCAGGGTATACCTCCTCTAACCAGTGAGCCACACTTCTCATTAGAATAAGAAAAGTAAAATGAACCAATGAAAAGTTTTATTAACAAGTCACATGACCTGTTATGCTTACGTTACGCGCTGCGCGTTGCGCCCCGGATCACTTCCGGATGCGCTAACGCGGCGCGTCATATGACGCATTACGCGACAACGCAGGTCCAGAATATAGTCAAAATGTCTCCACCAACCAGCGGTCGGAACACAACCCCTTTCAGCAGGCTAAATAGTTCTGTTAAATGACAACAGAAGGGACAGGCAACAAGAACCATCAGTGAAAGAGGGGAGGGCTAGTTCTTCTCTACCGGGTCACGTTGGGGCGCTACCGGAACTGATCGAATTGGTAGTCTACAATGTTTCTGGATGTTTCAGACTGAAGCTGGCGTTAGCATGAGAGCACCACCATTTCGTAGCTCCGTCGTGGCCATTCGACGAGCAATAATGCTAGCCGCTCCCCACCAGAAGCCTGCGGGAGTCGGGGGCCCCCAAGACTTTTGTAGAATCTTCAAGGCTG
Organism: Lissotriton helveticus; assembly: GCF_964261635.1. Classification (NCBI taxonomy): domain Eukaryota; kingdom Metazoa; phylum Chordata; class Amphibia; order Caudata; family Salamandridae; genus Lissotriton; species Lissotriton helveticus. The sequence goes on along the minus strand of NC_136072.1, from coordinate 1,070,149,213 downwards.
AGGGGACGCTTTCGAGAATGGAGCCCAATCTCTAGCAGACAAGCGTCCGAGTTCCAAGGTGTCGCAGGGCAATTTTAGTGGACCACGCCCAAATCTGAAGAGCCGGCCGCCATTTTGAGAGTACTGTGGCAGCCGGCTATCGCTGCACCGCAAGAGCGGGAGCAACTCAACTACATGGTGAGCGAGACGCTGTAGTCGAAAGAGCGGGCGGTAAACAGCAGAATAGCGGAAGAGGCACAGTGTAGCAAAAGCGGGCGGAATGGCAACTGAAATGGTAAAGGGCCGCCCCACTACAGCGTGTCTTTAGGTGAAACGGATTGTGGGACAAGGTCAAGAATGGAAGAGTTACCAAAAGGCAAAAAGTTCCGCTTGATCCCGGGAGCCGGCCACCTATGTCGGGGGCGATCTCAGGCTACACCAGGAGAACACGACTTGGGGAGGGAGCCGGAGCCAAGCGCCCCCTCCGAGTCCGCGCCATCACACCGTCCCTCGGGGGCCTCCGTCAAGCGGTTCAGGGTGGCACCGCATTACATTGTTCACAAATGCAGTCACGTCCTCAATCAGCCCCCACTTTACTTTGAGAATAGTGAAGCTGAAGCAAGTGCAAATAGGCTTCAGACAGTGTTACAAGCACTCCTCAAAACTTTGAACCATCAGAGTGCATGAGTTTCATGCTCGATCGATTGAGCTAGCCGGATCGGGCAACAAAAAGTATAAAATAGTTATGTAAATAGTTGTTTAATAAAATGTTTTACCCTGTTACTTTGCTGGTGTGTTGTATATATTTGTAATATTTGCATAGAGTTTATCGTTATTTTGGGCGGGGTGGGTGGCGGAGCCGAGCTGTATTGCAGCCATCATGGTGTGGAGTTCAGTTCATCTCAATAGTTTTGTGTTTGTCATGAGGGGTTGTTCCTAATGTTTCTATTTTAGCGAGGTCAAAAAGAGATCCCATTAGTGGCCTACTGATTTTGCTCGATTCCTTTTGTTTTTTTACACGATTTTTCGCTATCTGCAAAGACTAAACAGAGTATTGGGACTCTGTGCTTGTTTGTAAATAGAGAATGAACCAAAGAGAACCAATTCTAAAACAGTAAATGCTTGGATAACAATCAATCAAATGGAGAGAGAAGCAGGCACGACGGATTACAACGGGGGCAAAGGCCTGCGTTAACTACCCTTCACTATCTGCAAAGAGAGAGTACTCCTAATAGAAATGAGGGGGAGGGGGGGTCAGCATTCAAAGCAGATCGGTGTGCATAAACACGAAAATGTTTTTACTTACCATGTACTTGACATTCGACAGCTTATGATATTTGCTATTAAAAAACCATTGAAATTCACTGAAAAAAACATAGGTTAGAGACCATATATAGTTAGGAATTAGCATTTAAAAAACCTTGAAAATTCACTGAAAAAACCATAGGTTATAGACCATATATAGTTAGGGATTAGCATTTAAAAAACCTTATTTTACTCACACAAAACCATTGAAATTCCATATATAGTTAGTTGCACTAACTATATATCGCGCACCCGCAATCCACTGCTGATGATGTCACATATTACATCATTCATGACATGGTCAGTGACATCACTGATGACATCACTGATGACATCTCAAATGACATCACTGATGACATCTCAAATGACATCACTGATAACATCTCAAATGACATCACTGATGACATCTCATTTGACATCAATGACCACATCACTGATGATATCATTCATGTTACAATACAATGCATCTCCTCACACTTTAATATAATCTCTGTTACACCCAGTGTTAAATACAGAGTATAATTTTTGAAACCATTGACACACCAATACTAGTTACTACATACGCACTCAGTGATTCCTATGTTTATACACACATTCACTCATTTACCCATACAATCATTCATACATACAATCACTCATCTTTACAACACTATCATATGCACTCATACACCTATACAGACTCTCACACTCTGTCACTCATCCATGGAGTTACTCACACACCTAGTCAGTCCTGTAAATAATCAATCACACTTCCATTTTCTAATCTATACAGTTAAACATAGAGCACCTTACATTTTGAAACATATACTAACACATACTTACTCTCTTATACAATCATTGATACAAGTACACATTGATCTGCACAGAGTCACACACCTCCCAGCCAGCCACACACACTCAGTCTCCCATACAAATACTTGGGCAATCAATCAATAACCCATATAGTTACTCATATAGCTACTGACCAACACATGCAGCAGTTTACAGAACAACAGACATAATGATGCACAAATTAAGACAGTTTAGTCACTAACCCATGCACTCAGTGAGACACATTTAATCACTCACTCATACAGTCAGTCACGCACCTACTAAATCCTTCATCCAGACACTTCTACATCTACTCATTCTTCAATATGTAAAACATATTTAAACTTTACAGAAACACACAGTCACTGGATGATGTCATCAGTGATGTCATTTGAGATGTCATCAGTGATGTCATCAGTGATGTCACTGACCATGTCATGAATGATGTAATATGTGACATCATCAGCAGTGGAATGCGGGTGCGCGATATATAGTTAGTGCAACTAACTATATATGGAATTTCAATGGTTTTGTGTGAGTAATGCTAATCCCTAACTATATATGGTCTATAACCTATGGTTTTTTCAGTGAATATATATATAAATAGATTCTCCAGTATTGTATCTTTTATAGATTCACATGCTTGAATCTTCCCTGTCGTCATGGTGGGAGTCCCACGGTAACAGTAAAATAGCAGTATCAAAGCGTAACATTGAAAATCCCTTAAGAATTCACATAACTTTAATATCCTATAACCATTGTTATAAAAAATCCAAGCTCCAACCAATCAGAGCGTAGACCATAGAATCTCCTTCCCCTGCAGGGCCACCTTACCCTCAGATTTCTTACCGCACGTCGTGTGCTAGGGAATCTCCCTGAGCTCTGCTCAGTCACAGTGTTTCTACTGTTGCCTTTTTTAACTCCAGCTAGCTGTTTATCTCTGCGTTCACTTTTCCTCTGAGGTACTAATCAGGAGTGTGAGTACCCATTTTTCTTCATTATGTCAGAGTTTAAAAAATGGTTGTTTAGGCCCTGTAAGACTTGTGGAAAGTCTAGACTTTTTTCTGAGGACCCACATAAAGAGCATCTCTACTGTCTTTACCCAGAGCACAAGCCTAGAGAATGCAAGTACTGTCGTATTTTTTCTTCAAAAACCCTTAAGGACCATGAGGGTAGGCTGCTTCTCTGGCTGCAAAGGGTAAAAGCAGCAAAGGACTGACTCTGAGGCCGAGGAGAAGCCCCATACCTCCTCCAAGAAGAGAAAAGAAGAAGGACTTTCTTCATCTCTTAAAGATCCCAAAAAGTCCAGATCTCAAAGTAAGGAGAGGGTTGAGGAGAAAGGAGTTGAAAAAGTTCAGCCTGGTCCCTCCTCATTGTCTTGTCAGAGGTTAGGTTCTGCACCTCCGTCGATGCCTCTCTCTCTTTCCAGGAATTCTTCAGGTGACAAAAAACATGACGAAGAAATCACATCTAAGACCTCCGGCTCTGCTCCAGGGGGCGCTCCGTTGATGGTCTCGCCAGTGACACCTACTATGACGATGGTCAAGACGACAACGGGGGCCACGTCGACGACCGCTTTGGTGGTATCACCGGAGTCGGCCGCGATTAGGCCATGTCTGTCGATGAGAGTTTCACCGTCGACGACTATCCTTCCGACGCAGTCTGTTGTCCCTTTGATGATCCTGTCGACGACTCCGTCGACAAGAGTGAAGATTGGCCTGCTTCTGAAACCAGCAGGAAAATTCAAAGATTTCTCCTCTGCCTCCTGCCCGCCTTCTAGATTTTCAGGAGTCTGAAGATGATGGGCTCTTCGATCCTGCTTATAGTCCTTCGCAACTCCAAGTTAAGTGCCAAGACTCAGAGGAAGAAGAGATGATGGATGATCTATCCACTTATATGGAAGGGGAATATTCTTTTTCGGAGAGGGAGTGTCCTGCTTCCCACTGTTTGGACACTTTCCAAGAACACTATCCATATGAGGAGCAGGAAGAGCAAACTCAAGAACCTTTCATTAATATTCCTGAATCATTTGTGTCTGATCTTCTGCTAATGCTGAATGACTATTATAGGAGATTTCCTGAAGCAAATTCTGCTCCTCCTCCACCTCCTGGTCTGGAAGTCACCACTCCTGCATTGCAGGTAGTCCCTCTGTTGCAGAAGAGCAGCACTGCAGTGCCTCCTGCGCAGGTTCCTGCGCAAAGTCAGGAGGATGATAACCATCAGTTGGAAGAAGGGGAATTATGGTTGGACCAGGATATCCATGTCGAGTGGGATGACTATGCGATCTCAACTCCACCTTGCCCTACTCAACCCCCAGCCGACTCTCCGCCTGCAGATATCGGCGGTTTTCACGATCTGCTAGAGCGTGCTTTCAGGCGCTCTGAACTTCCCATGCCCGTAAAGCAGATTACGAAGTGCTCCTCTCGTTACATCCCCATTGTGGACTTCTTGTGACAAGAAGGCCTGAAATTGATGAAAACGCCTGCTGTGGTACCGAAGTTAGACAAAAAGTACCTAACAACTCTCCCCTGTTCCTGATTGTGCATCCCCGGCCTGATTCAGTCATTATGCAGGCAGCTCAAAGGAGGTCGAAGAACACTTCCTCTCCGTGTATGGCTCCGCCTGACAAGGAGGGCGCCGTTTGGATAACATCGGCAAAAGGTTCTCCGCTTTGTCAGCCACTGCCATTAGAGCCTCCAATGCCTTGGTGATTCTTGGGAGATATATCTTCCAGAAGATAAAAAGAAAGAGGCACGGGAGGTGCTGTCAGAAAGAGAAAAAGCCTCTTGCAAAATGATTGACGTGGCCATGGACATTTTGTCAATGCCCTTTAGACAGATGGTGGGAGCAGTGGTACGGAGACGACAAGGGTGTCTAAAGGCTACTGCCTTTCGACCGAAATTTCAGGCAAAAATTTTGGACATGCCATTCGATGGTGAATTTCTCTTTAGGAAACATGTAGATGAAGCATTGCAATCAATTAAAAGGGATACGGAGACAGCTAAATCTTTGGCTAACCTACAGCAAAAAGATTTTCTTCTTTCCGTGGCAGAGACAGAGGTCAGTATCTCTCTCGCAGCGTTTCCAGCCCTAGGGTTTTCATGCACAGTACTCTTTTCAGCCCTTTCAGCAAACTTCAATATCGGCCTACTATAGGTCTACGTCGTTGCCAACCATCAGGAGGTAAGGGCTCAGGACTCTAACAAGAGACAATGAGGATCCACAGGCTCCTGCTAACGGAGTCCCACTTCAATTCGGCCCAATTTGCTCCAAATTCTTCAATCACTGGAAGCTTATATCTTTTGACAAGTGGCTGTTTGACGTATCTCGCCGCGGTCACATGCTGGAATGTGTTCAACAGCCTCTGAACATGCTTCCACAAAGGCCTTCTCATCGCCTTCTCCGTATTCTCAAGAAGGAGATCTGGATGCACTTAACCAAGCAGGCAGTCAAAGAAGTGTCCCCCAATCAACAATCTGGGGTTCAATTCCCACTTATCTTTGATAAGGAGGAAGATGGGAAATCGAGGCAGATATTGGACTTAAGATCACTGAACAAGTTCATCAAATCCCAACCTTTCAGAATGTTGTCGCTCCAGGAAATGCTGCTTCTAATGGATACAGGAGACTATGGGCCATATGTATCAAGCAAATTCGCATTCGCAAAGGCCGAAATTCGCAGAATTTCAGCCTTTGCGAATGCGAATTTGCTACATGGTATGTATTAAGCAAAATCTGGTGCAAAATTAGGAATCGCAAAATTTGCGATTCCTTATTTTGCAATTGCATTTAAGGAATCGCAAATTTTGCAATTCCTTAAATGTAATGTATGAAGCAAAAAAAATTTGCAAAATGTCCTTAAGGAATAGCAAATTACCACCAACTTCTAGTTGGTGGTAAGTTGCGAATTCCTTGAAAAATGCAAATTTGTGGCATTTTTCAAATTTTATGCATTTTTCAAAGTGCCATGTGACGCACATACATGCCCTTGGGGCATGTATGTGCGCCACATGTGCACCCATGCATATTTCAGGGGTGCAACAGGGTGTCCTTTGGACACCCCTGCTCCCTTGAAATTATTCTCAATTTGCGATTAGCAAATTGCGAATCGCAAATTGAGAATAATTTCCCATTCATTCCTATGGGCCTCCTGGCCCATAGAAATGAATGGGAAAGTATTCCATAATTGCGATTCGCAATTTGCTAATCGCAATTAAGGAATTTTAAGAAATCGCTAAAAAAATGCAATTATGTACATACATACTCATTTACGATTCTCAAATAGCGATTTCTTAAAAATCTCTATTTGAGAATCGCAAATGGGTATCTTGATACATATGGCCCCTTATGTCTTCACTGGATCTTCTGGATGTATATTTTCATGTTCCCATTCACCAAAACATCGTCAGTTTCTGGGGTTTCAAGGTGGCAGGGTGCCATTACCAATTTTGAGTACTCCCATTCGGGCTGAAGTTAGCTCCGGTGGCGGCCTTTCTACAGCGAACCGGTCACCAGGTATTCCCCTATCTAGACAACTGGTTGGTCAAGGCCCCTTCGTTTCAAGCTGCCAAGAGATTGACGGACGCCTGTTTCCAACTCTTTCGCTCCCTGGGGCTCAGAATCAATTGGGAGAAGTCCTCCCTGGATCCTTCTAGGCCAATAGTGTTTCTAGGAGTAACTCTGGACACTACACTCTCGAAAGCTTTTCCCACAAAAGAAAGAATTTTCAGACTGCAAAGGACAGTGAAGGGTCTGTCCGCAAAAAAGTATTATCAGTAGGGACATATAAGTCAATGCTAGGGATGATGTCATCCTGTATCCCGCTGAATCCAAATTGCGGCTTAAGTATGAGGCCTCTCCAGGAGGAGCTCGACGCTCAGTGGAAGCAATCTCAAGGCTCATTCAAGGACTTCATCTCAATCACTCCGAGTATGGCCTCAGCAATGTCCTGGTGGACGGTCTGAGACAATCTTTGCCAAGGCCTCTCTTTCCTCATGAAGAAACCAAGGTTGGTCATGACATCAGATGCTTTAATGGACGGATGGGGGGTTCACCTGCAAGGATTGCAGGTCCACGGAAAATGTTCTGTTCAGGAAGCCCAGTGTAACATAAATCTCTTGGAAATCAAAGTGGTCTTTCTGGGTCTCCAAGCATTCCAGTGAAAAATCAGAAGGTCATCGATCCTTATTCGTACAGACAACACCACCACCATGTTTTATCTGCTAAAGCAAGGTGGGTCAAGGCCTCAGACTCTCTCAATCCGGGCTCAACAAATATGGGAATGGTTGCTAGTCAACGAGATATCGATTCAAGTTCAGCATGTGCCAGAAGTCCAGAACGATGTGGGTGATTCACTTAGCAGAGACATAAGACCGTGACACGAGTGGGAACTAAACAACGAACAGTTAAAAAGGGCTTTTCACTGCTGGGGGTTTCCAATCCTAGATCTGTTCGCTACATAACTAAACAAAAAATGCATATTCTTCGCCAGCAGTTTCCCTCAACCAGGCTCTCTGGGAAATGCCTTCCACTTCTCTTGGGAGGAAGCGTTTGCCTATACATTTCTCCGTTTCCTCTCATTCCAAAAGTTCTCCAAAAGTTCAAACAGGAGCCTTGCCGTGTCATCTTAATAGCCCCGGCGTGGGCACGGCAATACTGGTCGACAGAGGTGTTTATCAAGGTTTTCTCCAATTCCCTTGGAACCAAAAGAAAATCTCCTTTCTGTGACTCAGGGTCAAGTATTTCATCCCCAGGTTTGCACGCTCAACTTGTCAGCTTGGCTCCTCATCACAACAGAGTTCGGTCAATTGGAAATTTCTGAGGAATGCCAGACAATACTACAGAATTTTCATGCTCCTTCTATGATGAAATGTTACTCAGCCAAGTGGAAAAGATTCTGCATATGGTGTGCCACAAACTCTCTTGAGCCGCTTTCTTCACCACCTGAGGATGTTTTGCCTTACTTATTATTTCTTGCCAAGGTTGGTTTGGTGCATGCGTCCATCAAAGTGCACTTAGAGGCAATATCCAGGTACAGACGGCGTTCTGGTTCTTTGTCCCAGTGGTCTAATAGATTTATAAAGGAGTTTTCAGGGTTTATCATCTAGTAAGACCTCCTCCAGTACAGTGGCAGTTAAATACCGTCCTGTCGCAACTTATGAAGTCACCTTTTAAACTTATTCACAAGTGCGACTTAAAGTATCGCTCTTGGAAGATGGCTTTCCTGTTAGCTATCACGTCAGCAAGACGCTTTAGTGAGATTCAAACCTTCACAACAATGGAGCCTTACCTGCAATTCTTTCCAGACAAAGTAGTTCTTCTGACAAACCCATCTTTCATTACCAAAGTGCCTTCTGTATTTCATCTAAATGAGCTGGTGGTTTTGCCCTCCTTCTTTGCAGCTCCTTCTTCACCAGCTGAGAGAACACTCCATTCTCTGGACATTAAAAGATGTCTCAAATTCTACTTGCAAAGGACTCAACCTTTCAGAAAATCTACTCAGTTACTTGTTGCCTTCTCTGCCCCTAGAAAGGGTCAGGCTTTGATGAGGGTGTCTATCGCTTGCTGGGTCTCATCGGTTATTCTCTTTTGTCATGAGAGGGCTGGTTATCAAAGCCACAGCGCACTCAACACGTAAGGTGGCAGCTTCCTCCACCCTGTTCGCTGGAGTGTCCTTGCCTGATATCTGCAGGGCAGCGACGTGAGCGAACGTCCATACCTTCACAAAGTATATCACTGCTTGGATGCCTGGCAGAAAGCGGATGTGGCAGTTGGTCAAGCTACTTTGCGACGTTTATTGGCATAGGTATGATGTTTGAAGTCCATTCCCTACTATATAAGTTTACTGTTGTTATGATGATATTTTATATGTTACCCAATGTTTTCCATCATATATATATGTATATATATTTTTTTTTTCCCCCATTGAAGGCCCGAAAGCATTGGGAGGGCATTCAACCACGCTCCTCTGATTGAGCCCACATTCACTGTTTTCAACCTACTGCAGGATGTTAATATACGTAAATATGAAATACACATTGAACTTACTAAAGTGATTTTAGGGACTACAGATCCCTTCATGCAACAAGAGACATTGAAATCAGGTAATGCCCACTGGGGGCGATCGCATTAATAAATTAATCAAACAAGCAAAGGAAGGTGAACCGTCAGTGTCTGTTTCAGCAATCCCAAGAAGAAGATGCGTCGGCATGGAAGGAAATTAATGCGGACTGTGGTGCGAGCTGAGGCAAGGCTGAGAATCGGAGGAGCGTGGTCGAGTGCCCTTCCAATGCTTTCGGGCCTTTGATGGACAAAAAAATAAAGCTATGAGGATCCGGACCCGGAAATGCTGGGAGAATGGGCGGACTGTAACCTAGACTCATCTGCCAGGCTGCTGCGTATACTGGTTAAATATGCAGCCAAAGACCGGCTTAAATTACAGGCTAAAGTCGAGGAGTTGAATGCAGAAATTGCTCTGATTGAGGAAACTGAAAGTATCAAGAGAATGAGGAAAGAGATGATGATAAAACCGCAGAAAGATGAGGACGCTATTAAAAAACGCAAAGCCTTCAAATTCATTAGAGACAAACTGGATTACCAGAATGGCACTGTGTTCACTTTTGCTCGGAAATATGGAGCAGTAAAAAATAAGGGCGGTGCGGCTAATTTTCGCAAAATCCAAGGCACCACGGGGGATAGCACACCTTCCCTAACCTCAACTTCTGAACAGAGTGTCACTGGCAGCGAAAATGAACACGAAGAAGAGAATGGCGGACCTTCAAACATAGTAAAAGAAAAAGTTTTAATCTTGTCTCGCGCGGAAGAAATGAATGTTCTGTGCCAAGACAGACGAGACACGCTAAGACCCCGGAAGAAACAGCCGCATCAAAAAGGCTTTCAAATGCCAAGCGGGGGGCAAGGAGGAGGTGCAACCGGAGGCGAAAACGCGAAAAAATCGCCCAAGAAATCCAAGAGAGGCAGATGGAACCGGAAGTAACTCAGGAAAACACTTCCAACACTGTGATTAACCTCTCGGATATCGCCCTCAATAAAGCGGAATGTCAAATATTATCTCTAGGACTCTCCTTTTGTCCTGAAAGTAACTTCAATTACTCAGAAACACGTATGGACGTTTTCCGTTTTATACGGAAACTGAAATTGCAAAAACACCATATGCTCAAGGCGGATAAAGAAACGTCCACTGTCCCCACTTATGCTACCAGCCCGCCTCTGATCAACGCAGGTGATGTGGGCCTCTTCTTTGACCTTCGACAACTTCAAACTGAACAAAATGAGTCAATTGGTTTACTAGGCTTGGAGGGAATGGACTTGGGCAGCACGATTAAAACACCATTTAAACCTAAATCTGTTTTCCACCCGATAATGAGCCATGACAACATAGACAGATTCCACGAATTGGTTGCCTCGGATCTGAAAGATTTATACAGGGTGACTCACCACACTGCCACCGCAATGACTATCAAACAACGGTGTTACATTGAATTAATGAAAAAACTGCAGAAAAATGAAGATCTTGTCATAAAACAATCTGACAAAGGGGGCAACATTGTCCTGTGGCCGAGACACATGTATTTGGAGGAGGCGTATATCCAATTAAACGATACAACCTGCTATAAACGTAGTAATTTGCAATTTGTGAAATCTTCTTGGTTGGATTACTATGGTAAACTGGTGGCGTGGAAGAGTAGTGGGCTTATTAGCAATGATGAACACAAATTCTTGCATAATAGTTTCCCCGCTATACCTTCCATGTATTTACTTCCCAAGGTACATAAGAACATTCTTAAACCCCCAGGACGCCCAATAATTTCAGCTATTGGTAGTATAACAGAAAACACATCTAAATACGTAGATTATTTTCTACAGGAATGGGTTGTCAAATTACCATCTTATATTAGGGACACCTCAGATTTTTTAAGAAAGATCCAGGAAAGCAATTGGTCTGATGACTTGATTCTCATTACTATGGATGTCACGTCCCTATACACCTCTATTTGCCACCGGGATGGGATCAAAGCGGTTGAACATTATCTTAATCGCAGACCTGCATGCTTTTTGTTACATAACAAAATGTTGATTGATATGATCAAAATGTGTTTGGAACATAATTACTTCACTTTTGAAAATACTGTCTTCCAGCAAACCAGGGGGGTAGCTATGGGGGCCTGCTTCTCCCCGAGCTATGCCTGTTTGCACATGGGCTTGTGGGAGGAGCAGGTTCTTAAATTACAACATGAAGAAACTCTGAACACACATGTCCCCCTATGGCTCAGATACATAGACGACCTCTTCCTCTTGTGGAGGGGGCCAGAGGATCTGGCCTGGGAGTTCATTAAGAAATTGAACATCAATCAACTAAACTTGGAGTTCACAGCACAAATGAGTAAGACATCAGTAATCTTCCTTGATGTTGAGGTTTACATATGTGACAATAAGATCTGTACCAGACTTTTCCGCAAACCTACTGCTGGGAACTCATTATTACATGCATCCAGCCACCATCCCCAACATTTGATCAACAGCATCCCCTACGGGGAGATGTTGAGGATCAAACGTATTTGTAGCAACAGGGAGGAATGTAAGCTAGCACAGCAAAGCTGCAAGGAGAGATTTCTCCAAAGGGGTTATAGCAACTCCATTATTGAGAGAGCTATTCATAAAACTGAGTCCTTGACTCGTGACACCACATTGACCCTTAAAATCCCTACTGTACCCAGTGACATTTCCAATAAAGTGAGAGTTATTGTCACTTACAGCAAACAACAAGGTGCAATTAGGAAGATATTGAGGAAACACTGGGATCTATTACTAAAGGACCCGGTCATTGGGGGTGAATTAATTAAGAACAATCGCACTCCTCAAATGACCTTTCGGAAAGCTAGATCCATGGGCATTTGTTTAGTAAAAAGTAACTCTGAAATCAGGCAGCCTTCCAACTGGCTTTCAAAACAAAAGGGTTTCTACAAATGCTTTGTTTGCAAAGCGTGCAAACATGCTAAAAACACTAAGGAATACACCACTCCGTTCCTGCCCCGGCCAGTCAAAATCAAACACCGTATCACATGTAAAACTGAATACGTTGTTTACATTTTGGAATGCCCATGTGCACTCCGATACGTCGGTAGCACAAAGTTACCTGTACATATGAGGATTTTACAACACCTCAGGGCAATCACGAATAAAGATCAATCATATCCGGTTGCCAGGCATTTTGAACATAAGCATGGCAGTGACAATACCCTTCTTTCCTACTTTGCCATTGACTGTATTTTGCCGACACGTAAGGGTGGGGACAGAGAAAGTGCCTTACGCATGTTGGAAACTAAATATATCCTGGAACTGAATACCAAGTCTCCGATGGGCCTGAATGCCACGGAAGACTTACACACATGTATATGAATCAACTCCTTGTGTACATTATGTCTGTTGGGAGATTCCCAAGTAACCCATGATAGAGAGTCAACTGTTTGCTTAATATATATGTGTTAATGTTTATCTGCTATTTGCCATCTTACACATTTTTGAAACGACTTGCCAAGCATTTAACGCATTATCAAATGAATTGAGATGAAGCGCCTTTCCTTTTAATATGAAGCTATGCATTTGTTTTTAACAAACACATACTTATACATTTTGTTCACATTGGTATAATTTATTTTGGATCATTTTAGATCCAACACGGGGTTCTCTACTTGTAATACACTTTTTATGTTATGCATTTTACAATTTATGCCATTGGCACCTTTGTAGTTTATGCATTCGACCACTAAATTTTTGGATATAGGTTGCCTATTTGCAGTGCTTGCCCACTCGGGCTTAATTTTTCTCTTCAATGATATACAGACTGTATATGGGGCACAAGATTAACATGGTTAACTCAAATCCTGTATAGCACTATTAGAACCGTCTTTTTACTAACATTATGTTATTAATTGGTTGCATATGTAAATTATTATGCACTAGGTTCATTGTTATAATGGATATTCTAACATTTTGTGCTTTTCCAGTTTTAAACATTTGAGCAACCACGGTATTGCTTATTCTGTGTTACTATATGTAATAATTATACCCCATAGTCTGTTTTCCAGCTTTATTGTGTTTACACACAGCTGTTGTTAATTTTGGCACTGTTCACTTTAAATGTGGCGCCTATCCATGAGTAACGCGTCATGTGATCAAGGTCCAGGTCGGACCGAAACGCGTCATGGCGGCATTAGATGCAGGGCAATAACTTTAAATAAAGAAAAGCACAAAGAATTGGGTCCGCGTGTCTATCCTGTTCCGTTGTGGCAGTGGATTTTTGTGGATAGAGTACTGCAATATATATATATATATATATATATATATAATGTCTTTTAGCATACATATGCATTATTGTACATTCATGTTAAATGCTCTTTTTAATTATCATAAATGATTAGGTTTTGGGTCGCATTGTGGGATGGTTCACCTTCCCGGCGACCTCAGCCTTTTTCTTCTGGTACTGCTTGCTATTCTGATTCAAGCATGTGAATCTATAAAAGATACAATACTGGAAAAAACAAGTTACTTATCTTGTTGTTCTCCAGTATTGATATCTCCCTCCTCCCCTTTGCAGGTTCACCTTTCATACCTCTTCATTACCTGGGGTTCACATGATCGAAATCTGAGGGCCTAGAGATTCTATGGTGTACACTCTGATTGGCTGGAGTTTGGGTGTTTTATAACAATGGTTACAGGTAACTAAAGTTAATGAATTCTTATGGATTTTCAATGTTAAGCTTTGATACTACTATTTTATTGTTACCGTGGGACTCCCACCATGATGACGGGGAAGATTCAAGCATGTAAATCTATAAAAGATATCAATACTGGAGAACCACAGTGTGCAGGTAAGTAACTTGTTTTTTTCCTGTACACTCAGAAAATCAGTTTCTTATTACAATGCCCGTTCTTTAGATATTGTGTTACAACACTGCCATCAATTAACCGAGGATAGAATTGGCGCAGAGATATACATTTGAATAAAAATAAATTAAAAAATAGAAGAAAAATTAACTTAGAAAATTAGAGAACAGCACCTGTGCACTTTTTTTTTTTTTGTGGGTAAAGACTTTTATTGCAAAATATTATCATCACACAGCTCTATGCCTACAACCCAGGGGGCCGGCCGCGATGTTATGCAGTGATCATTTTGTATTGTCGGATTAACACAGCCCGTCAGCCGACAACCCAGGGTCTGGCGGCGTATTGAAGGATCTTTAAATATTTCAGTCGGTACATGCTGTGAATAAAATAACGTCTTACTTCTTTTATAGTGTATACATTGCAATACATCACCAAATAGTTATTATGAACAGTAACCAAACAGTAACTGGGCAGCTGACTTCATGTATAACATCTAAATTTGTATTTAGCCGTTGCGTACGGCTATGTGTACCCTGGCTGTATCACGTCATCGTAGTAAGTCATCTGTAGGAGTCACGTGGAGTTGTTGGCACTACTACTCATACCCTTCAATTCAAACTATTTTCGTCCTCTTCCATCTCATCATCAGAATCAGTAGTGGTCTCTTCAGGCAGTGGGTCACACAGGTCCCCCCTATACGCATTCCATGGCATCAATCAATCAATCAATCAAAGCATTTATATAGCGCACTACTCACCCAGAGGGTCTCAAGGCGCTGGGGGAGGGGGGTCCGTTACTGCTCGAACAGCCAGGTCTTGAGTTGCTTCCTGAAGGCGAGGTGGTCCTGGGTCAGGTGGAGGTGAGTCGGGAGGGAGTTCCATGTCTTGGCGGCGAGGTAGGAGAAGGACCGTCCCCCTGTGGTGGCTCTTCAGATGCGGGGGATGGCGGCGAGGGCGTGGCCGGTCGATCGAAGCTGGCGTTTGGGAGCGTAGAAGTTGAGGGGGCTGTTGAGGTATCCTGGGCCTTGGTTGTGTAGGGCTTTGTGTGCGTGGGTGAGGAGTCGGAAGGTGATTCTCTTGTTGACCGGGAGCCAGTGCAGGTCTCTCAGGTGTCCGGAGATGTGGCTGCAACGGGGGATATTCAGGATGAGACGTGCTGAGGCGTTCTGGATCCGCTGGAGTCTCTTCTGGAGTTTGGCGGTGTTCCGGCGTAGAGGGAGTTGCCGTAGTCCAGACGGCTGGTGACGAGGGCCTGGGTGACCGTCTTCCTGGTCTCCGTGGGGATCCACCGGAAGATCTTACGTAGCATGCGCAGGATGTTGAAGCACGACGAGGAGACGGCGTTGACTTGTCTGGTCATGGAGAGGGAGGAGTCTAGGATGAAGCCCAGGTTGCGTGCGTGGTCTGTTGGTTTGGGTGCGGTGCCTAGGGTGGGGGGCCACCAGGAATCGTCCCAGGCGGAGGGTGAGGATCCCAGGATGAGGACTTCCGACTTGTCCGAGTTCAGTTTCAGGCGGCTGTGCTTCATCCATTCGGATACCTCTTTCATCCCTTCGTGAAGGTTGGCGGTGGCGGGGTCGTTGGTGAGGGAGAGGATCAGCTGGGTGTCGTCGGCGTAGGAGATGATGTTGAGGTTGTGCTGGCGTGCGATGTTTGCGAGGGGGCTCATGTAGACGTTGAAGAGGGTTGGACTGAGCGAGGAGCCTTGAGGAACGCCGCAGATGACTTCGGTGGCTTCCGATCTGAACGGGGGGAGGCGGACTCTCTGTGTCCTTCCGGCGAGGAAGGAGATGATCCACTCCAGTGCCTTCTCCTGGATTCCGACGTTGCTGAGTTGCTGCACTAGTGTACGGTGGCAGACAGTGTCGAAGGCCGCGGAGAGGTCTAGGAGGATGAGGGCTGCTGTTTCTCCGTTGTCAAGCAGTGCTCGGATGTCATCGGTGGCTGTGATCAGGGCTGTCTCAGTGCTGTGGTTGGCTCGGAAGCCGGACTGTGAGGGGTCGAGGGATCCGTTTGTCTCGAGGAAGGCGGCCAGCTGCTTGTTGACGGTCTTCTCGATGACTTTAGCAGGAAACGGGAGCAGCGAGATGGGGCGGTAGTTCTTGGGGTCGGTGGGGTCGGCTGATGGTTTCTTTAGTAGAGCGCTGAGTTCGGCGTGTTTCCAGCTCTCTGGGAAGGTAGCGGTGTCAAAGGAGGTGTTGATGATGTCCCGCAGGTGGGGTGCGATGACAGCGTCGGCCTTGTTGAAGATGTGGTGAGGGCAGGGGTCGGTAGGAGATCTGGAGTGGATGGAGTTCATCGTGCGGACGGTGTCTTCGGTGCTGATCGAGGTCCAGGCGCGGAGGGTGGTGGTGGGGGGCGGTGGTTCGGTCGTGGCGTGTGTCGGTTGCGTGCTGAAGCTGTTGTGTATGTCCGCGATCTTGTTGTGGAAGTAGGAGGCGAGGGAGTTGCAGAGGTCTTGCGAAGGGGTGATGTCGTTGTTTCCGGCGTTGGGGTTGGAGAGCTCTTTAACGATGTTGAAGAGTTCCTTGCTGTTGTGTGCGTTGTTGTCCAGTCGTTCCTTGAATGCGGTTCTCCTGGTGGCGTGGATGAGTTGGTGGTGTATTCGGGTGGCGAGCTTGAGGGCAGTCATGTTGTCCGGTGTTGGATCTCTGCGCCAGGCTTTCTCGAGGGCTCGGCAGTTCTTCTTGGAGCTCTTGAGTTCGTCGGTGAACCATGGGGCTTTCTTGCTACCGGGTCTGTTAGGCGGGGTCTTCAGGGGGGCGAGGTCGTCTGCGCAGTTGCTGATCCACTTCGCGAGGTTGGTGGCCGCCTGGCTTGGGTTCGTTGCGCTGGTGGGTGTGTTCTTGCTCAGGGAAGTTGCGAGCTGGTCGGCTGTGATCTTGTTCCAGCTTCTGCGTGCAACCTGTTGCTGGTGGTGGTGGATCGTGGTCCTTCTGAAGCTGAAGTGGACGCATCTGTGGTCCGTCCAGTGGAGTCCGGTGGCGTGGCTGAAGGCGATGTCCTTGCAGGATGAGAAGACGGGGTCGAGTGTGTGTCCGGCGTAGTGGGTGGGGGTGGTGACCAGCTGCTTGAGTCCCAGGTTTGCGAGGTTGTCCAGCAGGGTGGTGGTGTTGCGGTCGTTGTTGTTCTCCAGGTGGAAGTTGAGGTCCCCGAGGAGGATGTAGTCAGCGGAGGGGAGGGCGTGCGGGCTGATGAAGTCGGCGATGTCTTCGCTGAATTGTGTGCATGGTCCCGGGGGTCTGTAGATGAGGGTGCCTCTGAGGGTGGTCTTGGGGTTGATGTGGACCTGGAAGTGCAGGTGTTCGGCGGGTGCGAGGGTGTCGTCGGTGTTGGTCGTGATGCGGATGGTGTTCCTGTGGATGATCTTGTTCCACTTACGTGGACATGCCCTTGCCGTATAGACTGCTCGTTCTATTAGCATTAGCACATCCATGTTTCTACACCAGTGTGCCAGTGTAGGTGTGTCAGTCGCTCCCCACTTCTGCGCTATGTCTCTCTTAGCCACCATCATGCCTATCGTTCCCCAGATTTGACCATGGCGAGAGAGATCGTTAGGTTACCATATGTTCAGGAGACATTTGCGGGGTGCAGGCAGAAGAGTGATCTCTAATGTTTGGGAAATACTACGCATTACCTGCCTCTAGTACTCTAGCACACTCGGACAGTCCCAGATGGTGTGTAGAAAAGTCCCTTCCTCCCCACACCCGCGAACACAATACGGGTGTTGTGCCCGGTGAAATTTATGTAAGGTGGTTCTGGTGAAGTATATCCGGTGCAGTATCTTAAGTTGCACCAAACGGAACTTGGCAGAGATGCCTACTTCTTTCGGGGAGGCTAGTGCTTCGTTCCATTCTGTTTCGTCTATGTCGCTCCCCCATCTCTCTCGCAGTTTACCTGTAGGGTCAGGTAGATTGTTCGTCAGTTTGCGGTATGTGAGGGAAGTGGCGCTGTGCTGCATAAAATCTGTAAGCAGTCTGTCCTCCATCGGGGAGGCTTCAGGGACGTCTGTGTCTGTATGTATCGCAGTTAACAAGGCATGCCTAATTTGTACGTATCTGTAGAGTTCGTTCGGGCCTAGACCATACTGTTGCTGGAGCTGGGGGAATGGGATTACTGTCCCATCCGCCCATAAGTCTCCCACTGTTGATATACCAATATTATCCCACTGTGTAAAGTCCTTGCTCCGTCTCAAGTGTCCCAGTGCTTTAGTATCCCATAATGGAGTTAGTTTAGTGATCACACCGTTCCACCCAAGTTTGGCCTGCGCTGCATACCATAGTTTCACTCTGTGTTTCGTGGGACCTATGAGTCTTGCCGCCATCCCTTTGTGGTAGAGCGCCGCCAATAAGCTGTGGGTGCCTTGCTGTGCTCTATCTGCCTTATATGCTGGGTCATCACCTGTGCACTTTTTAAGTAATTGAATCTATGTGCAATATATGATTGATGTCATATGATGTCATTGCATTGTTTTACATACATGTATCTCCATAGAGCCCATACAGAGCGCAATTCTGGTGAGAATAATGATAAGGGCAGTTGCGTATTAATGACTGAGAATATTGTTGGTAGTGTGGCAAAACAATATCTAAAAAACTGGCATTTTAATGAGAAATTGATTTTTTCAGGCATTTCGGTGACTCCCCGGTCTGGGGTTACACCTTCATCAGGGCGCATATTAAGAAGCCTTTGCCAAATGAGTACAACTATGAACATTATAGTTATACGCCAGCATGGGGATTCCCCCTGCAGTGCCCTTTTAAGCCTTCAAAAGAGGTTACCAGCAGAGGCAGCTCCAAATCTTGCCTTGATAACAAGTCTCCCAAGCATTTCAAGGAAGAGTCCAGGGATCAGGCACCAGCCTTCAGGGCCCCAGTAACACTGAGCTACCCAATCCACTTGCACAGCCTTTCCTGCAACCCCCATAAAACCATTTTAAGTTGTCCTCAGTGGCGCTCTGTTGCCCGTTTGCCCAGTAGGAGGTTGTATCCCCTTTTACCTCCCTGGGTGGAGAAGCATCACATCTGACCAGTGGGTGCTCTAGATTGTACAGAATGGTTACTGTCTCTCATTTCTGTCACCTCCTCATGACATGCTTCCAATACCTCAACACCTCCCAAAGGGCCACCTATCCAAACTCCATGGAGAAGTTTACGCTGTCTTGGCCAGGGAAGCCATAGAGAGGGTGGTTGTTATGCCTTTTTATTGCAACATTTATTTATTTGTTTTACTATAATAATTGCCAGAAATACTGTACAATACAAACCACTATGTAAGACCTTCCAGAAAAACAGGGAGGAGATAGTCCTAACCTGGGAGTGGAGGACAGCGTACAGGGGTCCATAGCTACATAACATAACATGTCTATTTGTAAAGTGCACGTACACCCAAGGGTCTCTTGGTGCTGAATAATAGATGTTTATTGTTACCCAACGCAATGGTACTCATTTTATCCACCTCAGAAGGATGAAAGGCTGAGTGGACCTGCCAGGATTTGAACCCGTGGCAATGAGTTCGAATACAGACCCCCAACAGTGGATGCATTAGTCCACTAAGCCAGCAGGCCCGGCAAGCATGGACAATGAGTTTGCAAGCTCTGGGATCATAGCAAAAGTCGGAACAGTCTCAACTTTGAAGTCTCACTGATTCTCCCTGGTCGGAAAAGCCGATTTGCTGGTCTGGATGGCCATTCGGAGCAATTAAAGGGGAGGGGGGAAAGAGAATGTGAGGGAAAATGAAGGGGCAAGTTAGGGTCACAGTTGGGGGTGGCTGTTATTCCTGTTACTTTCTGGTGCAGAAAAAGGATGCAGGGCTCCCCCCCCACTCCTCTCATGTTCATCATATTTGGGGAGGTAACGTGGCAAATTGTACATTTCACTACCTGAAAAGGACGATCTTTGATCAAAAGTAACTTGCCTTTACCGTTGCTGACGTTGAAACAGAGATGAAAAGACCTGTTGGGAGAAATAACTAGCCTCAACAGACTGGTTATGAAAATTGGGAAAAGAAGCGACGTGGAGACGTATTAGCGCAGTTGGTTAATCCACCTGACTTTTGTGTGGAATTAATTTAATTGGTGGTTCAGTTATGCCTTATACTTATGAAACAGGGATTTGATAAATCTACGACTGACTAATGTGGTTGCAATGCAGATGGGGAAACCCTCGCATGAAGAAGGTGGAAATGAACTCAGAAGGATGCCAGGGTTTTTAGCCCTAATATAAACCACCGCCTAATCACAATATCATGAAAAATGGGTGGGAAATCGGGATTGCTCTACAATGGTGCAAACGAATGTATAGATGGCACAGCAGATTTAATACAGATTTCCCTCCAAATCCAGTGAATGTCCTTAATGATCTTAAACCGCACCCATTAAAGTCATTTGGGTCAGACCGCTTGCCAAGAAGGAATCGGAAATCTGGTCCCAAAGTCAATTGATAACGTAGTGCAGGGGAATCTGGGTTGCGATCCAAATGCTGCCCAAAAGTATAACTTAAAATCAGGAAGTTGAAGACCACCTAGATTGGCTGGTAGTTTCCTGTAGCGTATTGTCCGACTAGCTCTTTTGTATACCTAAATGAAAGAGGTTTGAGTAGAATGTTCATTTTGCTGATGTTGCATCACCCTAAGAAGCTAAGTGGGAGATGACATTATGACAGCAGTTTAATGCTAACAGACTTTAGGAGCACTAAATGTAGCAGAACATGAATAGCAAGCAGACACAGCCTAAGGGGCTCATTAGGATTGTGGATTTCCCCCATCCTCCGGGCCGGCGGAAGCCACCGCCGGCCCGGAGGATGCGGGAAATCCGCTGCGGACTGAAAAAGACCCCCCGCCAGATTAGGATGGCTGGGGGATCGTTTTTCAGTCCGCAGCTTTTAAGGGGACCGCGGCGGAAAAGCAATAACATGGCTGGCGGTGTCTATCAGACACCGCCAGCCATATTATGATTGCGTAGAAAGTATGCTTTTCCGCGGCGGCTTTTCTGCCGTGGAAAAGCATACGGAGATTGCCTTCGGGGGCCCGTTGCGGGCCCCCTGGGTGAAGGGGGGGTGGGGGGTGCACATGGGGGGTACCTATGGTACCCCCCTGCATTTGCGTGAACAAAGCGGCAGACACCACGCGGTGCCTGCCGCTTTGTGCACGCAAATGCCGTGCATGCATTTTTAACATTGCGGCGGGTGCAGCTTGAAGCTCCACCCGCCGCAATGTTAAAAATAGAGGATGTGACCGCCACCCTGGCGGTCACATCCTAATCTGTATGGAGGGACCGCCGCTGCCCCTGCGGACGGTCCCTCCTACTCTATGGTGGCGGACGGACTCAAGTCCGTCCGCCATCATAATCAGCCCCTAAATGTGCTCTTGGGGTAGTTGTTTTTCAACCAAATTACTCTTAAATTTGCGAGCGGACGTCATTGCATTAATGGTAATTCATGTGAAAGGGCAAAGCGGAATTACCAAATTTACTCCGGCGTAATTGAAATTACACCCATGCCTAGATGGATGGAAGCCCCACTCAGGCAACAACCACAATCCTTATCAAATTGAACCACAAAAATTACTAAATTAACCTGTTCTTAATCCACTGGCAGCTGAGCACAAAAGCAGTCAGGCTTAACTTAGAGGCAACGATTGAAGTATGTAGGTAGCACACAAACAGTAATAAAGTGAAAACACAACACACACAAAAATCCCAAAACAAATTAGAAAAATAGAATACATTTTAATAATCAAAATGATATGTACCAGAATGACAACAATCAAATCAGTAGAACCTGAGATATTGTTTATTAAAGTTTTTAGTGAAAATAGCGGC
The DNA here is from genome assembly GCF_964261635.1 of Lissotriton helveticus. NCBI lineage: Eukaryota > Metazoa > Chordata > Amphibia > Caudata > Salamandridae > Lissotriton > Lissotriton helveticus. The sequence continues at coordinate 1,070,127,395 of NC_136072.1, read as the reverse complement.
AAGAAGCGGAAAGCATGACTCGCAGTTATCTAGTCGCTCTAGACCAGGGGAAAGTCACAAGTTCAGGCTGACTGCGATGAAGCATGGGTCCGATACAGGGACCTGGTTAGTCCCATTGAAGAGTTACCTTCTCAAGTCCAGCGCAACTAGTCCCATTCCTGTTGGTGTAGACCGCAAGGAGGAGGCGTTCAACACAAAGAGCAGGTCAAGCATCGCAGACACTCGTTACTGAAGCATGAAGCGCCGGTCATCTCTGGAGTTTCACATTGGTGGTTGCCACAGGTTGTCATTGCTGGAGCACGAAGTGAAGTTCTCATGTGGCCGGTTGTCGCGGAATGCCACTGTTGGTGCGAAAAGCAAGTTCTGATGAAGCTTCACATTGGCGGTCAATCTTCGGCACAAAGAGGTCACTTGCAAGGGGCTCAAACATCAGGATTTTCACCTTGTGAAGCAGAGGCTAGCAGCAGGATCAGGCCGGTCCAGTTGGTGCTGGTCAGCTGGGGAGTTGCAAGGAGGCCCCTGGAAGTTTGTTGTGTCACTGTAGCTCACACAGGGAGTCAGCCAGCTGACTCGTGGAGTCACTCAGGGTTGCTTGGGATCAAGGCAAGCAGGTCCAATCTACCTTCTTCAGACAGAAGGCAGTCCTTCAAGCAGCAGGGCAGTCCTTCTTCTGAATCTTCCACAGGAGTGTTCTAAAGAGTGGTTCTGAAGGTCCGCTTTTTATACCTGGTGCCAACCTTTGTATGTGGGAATTCTCTGACCTACCCCTAAAAAGGGTTCTGATCAGTTCTTCCTCTTCCTTTTCACCTGGTCCTGGATCCAAACTGTCTAGGAGGGCAAATGCAGTGGCATCACGGTGTCAGGTTCTTTTGTGTGTGCTATGGGCAAGATCCTTTGAAATATAATCAGAGCAGGGTACAGCTCCTCAGCCATCCTTCCAGGAAGACCCTCTCCCAGCTACATCTAGGTCCCATAGTTTGGGCCCAATACACTTTGAAGGGGGAACCATTAACAGGCAGTGGTAGCTGGAAACTCCTTGAAATGCCTTAAAATCTTAGGCAGCAGCAAAATGCCAACTTTCTAACAGTGCCATTTTCTAAATTAAATATAAAATCCAACTTTACTATGCATGATAAATTTCAATTCATTTGAGTGTAAACAGCATAGCTCTATCTGTTCCCAATCTGGGGTTAGCACTTATTAAATGTAATGTGGTGACCCAACGTTAGTCTAAGGGAAAGCTAGGCCTTACAACAATAAAAACAAGCATTTGCAATGCAATAGGTCTCGCATTAGAAAAGTTTGAGCTATTGGTATTGTAAATGACAAATTTTTTATTTGTGTGTTGGGTTTGAAAATAGCAAAATTAATAACTTTGTCATTTACAATGCCAATAGTTATAACTTTCGCAAATGTGACACCTATAGCATTTGTAATGCAATATGTGTTGTATTTACGTGACTTAGATGTATTGATATTACAAATAACAATGACTTTTAATTGTTTTTAATAATTAATACTTAAATAAAAGTTATTGTAATTTATAATGACAATAGCTTAAACATTTGTAAATAACGTTTGTGAAGATTATTATTATGGGACAGAGCAAGGGTTTTTCGAAGGTGGCGCACAGCTTAAAGTAACGCTAAAAGTATGAGTAGATTATGTTCAGTGTATTTTATTGTGACGAAAATCCAAGAAAAGAAGTGAAATATTAACATCTTTTTGTGACATTTGTAATAAAGCTTGAAACATTGAGAGAACATATTTGAACCAGTTGTTGTTGAATGTTTGCACAGATTGATGCTGTGGTGGCGCTGAGTGATGTGGTGGCGACGAGTGATGCTGTGGCGTTCAGTGATGCTGTGGTAGCGCATAGTGATGCTGTGGTGCCCCTGAGTGATGCTGTGGTGGTGCTGAGTGATGTTGTGGTGATGCGATAGATAGATAGAGTGAGAGGGTGATAGATAGATAGAGGTAGGGCGATAGATAGAGGGAGGGTGATAGATAGATAGAGGGCGATAGATAGATAGAGTGAGGGAGATAGATAGATAGAGTGAGGGAGATAGATAGATAGATAGATAGATAGATAGATAGATAGATAGATAGATAGATAGATCGATAGATAGATAGATAGAGTGATGGTGATAGAGTGAGTGCGATAGATAGACAGATAGAGTGAGGGCGATAGATAGACAGATAGCGTGAGGGCAATAGATAGAGTGAGGGCGATAGATAGAGGGTGATAGATAGAGTGAGGGCGATAGATAGATAGATAGACAGATAGAGTGAGGGCGATAGAGTGAGGGGGATAGATAGAGTGAGGGCAATAGATAGAGTGAGGGCGATAGATAGAGTGAGGGCGATAGATAGAGTGAGGGCGATAGATAGGAGTGAGGGCGATAGATAGATAGATAGATAGATAGATAGATAGATAGATAGATAGATAGATAGATAGATAGAGTAAGGGCGATAGATAGAGTGAGGGCGTTAGATAGATAGATTGATAAAGTGAGGGGCGATAGATAGAGTGAGGGCGATAGATAGATAGAGTGAGGGCGATAGAGTGAGGGCGGTAGATAGATAGATAGATAGCGTGAAGGCGATAGATAGATAGATAGAGTAATTATGTGGAATGTAATTATGTGGCACTGAGTGGTATGTGGAGTGTATGTCGCATTGAGTGCAGTGTAATTATGTGGCGTGTAACTATGAGGCACTGAGTGGTATTTGGAGTGTATGTTGCATTGAGTGCAGTGTAATTATGTGGCCTGTAACTATGTGGCACTGAGTGGTATTTGGAGTGTATGTTGCATTGAGTGCAGTGTAAGTATGTGGCGTGTAACTATGTGGCACTGAGTGGTATTTGGAGTGTATGTTGCATTGAGTGCACTGTAATTATGTGGCGTGTAACTATGTGGCACTGAGTGGTATTTGGAGTGTATGTTGCATGGAGTGCACTGTAATTATGTGGTGTGTAATTATGTGACACAGTGGTATTTGGAGTGTATGTTGCATTGAGTGCAGTGTAATTATGTGGCGTGTAATTATGTGGCACTGAGTGGTATTTGGAGTGTATGTTGCATGGAGTGCAGTGTAATTATGTGGTGTGTAATTATGTGACACAGTGGTATTTGGATTGTATGTTGCATTGAGTGCAGTGTAATTATGTGGCGTGTAATTATCTGGCACTGAGTGGTATTTGGAGTGTATGTTGCATTGAGTGCAGTGTAATTATGTGGCGTGTGATTATGTGGCACTGAGTGGTTTTTGGATTGTATGTTGCATTGAGTGCAGTGTAATTATGTGGCGTGTAATTATCTGGCACTGAGTGGTATTTGGAGTGTATGTTGCATTGAGTGCAGTGTAATTATGTGGCGTGTGATTATGTGGCACTGAGTGGTTTTTGGAGTGTATGTTGCGTTGAGCGCAATGTAATTATGCAACATATAATTATGTGGCACTGGCTGGTATTATGAGGAGTGTATGTTGTATTCAGTAGAGTGTAATTGTGTGGCGTGTAATTATGTGGCACTGAGTGGTATTGTTTGGAGTGTATGTTGCATTGTGATTATGTAGCATATAATTATGTTGCACTGAGTGGTATTGTGTGGAGTGTGTGTTGCATTCAGAGTGTAGTTATGTGGTGTGTAATTATGTGGCACTGAGTGGTATTTGGAGTGTATGTTGCGTTGAGTGCAGTGTAATTATGTAGCATATAATTATGTGGCACTCAGTGGTATTGTGAGGAGTGTATGTTGTATTCAGTAGAGTGTAATTGTGTGGCGGGTATTTATGTGGCACTGAGTGGTATTGTTTGGAGTGTATGTTGCATTGAGTGCAGTGTAATTATGTAGCATATAATTATGTGGCACTGAGTGGTATTGTGTGGAGTGTTGCATTCAGTAGAGTGTAATTATGTGGCGTGTAATTATGTGGCACTGGGTGGTATTTGGAGTGTATGTTGCATTGAGTGCAGTGTAATTATGTGGCGTGTAATTATGTGGCACTGAGTGGTATTTGGAGTGTATGTTGCATTGAGTGCAGTGTAATTATGTGGCGTGTAACTATGTGGCACTGAGTGGTATTTGGAGTGTATGTTGCATTGAGTGCAGTGTAATTATGTGGCGTGTAACTATGTGGCACTGAGTGGTATTTGGAGTGTATGTTGCATTGAGTGCAGTGTAATTATGTGGTGTGTAATTATGTGACACAGTGGTATTTGTAGTGTATGTTGCATTGAGTGCAGTGTAATTATGTGGCGTGTAATTATGTGGCACTGAGTGGTATTTGGAGTGTATGTTGCGTTGAGCGCAGTGTAATTATGTGGTACTGAGTGGTATTTGGAGTGTATGTTGCATTGAGTGCAGTGTAATTATGTGGCGTGTAATTATGTGGCACTGAGTGGTATTTGGAGTGTATGTTGCATTGAGCGCAGTGTAATTATGTAGCATCTAATTATGTGGCACTGAGTGGTATAGGTGCGTGGAAGGGGGGTGTAACGAGAGTGAGAGGTGGTGTGCGAATGGGGGTAGAGAAGGAAACAAGTGCTGGAACTGACTAGCAAGCGGGGAGGGGAGGCAGTTATAGGACAGAGAGCCACTAAGAACAAAGAGAGCACTGGTGCGTGCAAGGAAGGAGAGGCACAAGAGCATGGTTATTTATTTTATTCTTTGTAGTTTTAGATAGGGAAAGCATTGGCAAAAGTTAAAGCGTTTCCCTCGGGCTCTAATGAAAAAAAAAACAATATTGTAAAACTGGTTGGCATATTCTAGCTAAAAGTATATTACGTTAGGGTAAACTGCAGCGCATGGGAAATGGTGTGTGAATAAACTAAGTTTAATTGTCTGCGCCGTGCTGCCCCTTATGGTGCCTGCCAGCTGCTGCTGGTTATTACCGGCTCTGGCACATGGTAAACAAAACAACATCAAAGCGGCCGGCCGTGAAAGTGAAAGACACTGCTGCAGCAACTGACAGTCGGTGTGATCTTGGGCATGACAGCCTTCAGTGAGCAAATCCAGAAATGGCGGGGGTGGGGGAGCGGATTCCTTTGAAGTGTTTGAAGTCTGATGCCGGCTGCAAGCAAACCAGCATGAGTGTGGAGAGAGGCTCACAGGCTGCCAAATGGTGTGCAATGTGCACGCGCCCGCACACATGCACTGTAGGCAATCCGCCTGGAAAAGCCTTTGGGAGCATTTTTGAAAGTCCCTACTTAATATCTCGCCAAAGCATTGCTAACGTGATGGCTTAGGCGAGACCTAAAAAGACTTTAGGAGTTTATCATTGCTAGGACATACAAAATGTAACCACAAATGGACTGCTTTTTAGGTCTCGTATAGGGCAGCGCATGCGCTGCCTCTACAAGGCATAAGTTATTAGTATTAAGGGTGAAACTCCATCCATTGCGTTTTATTTTGTTTTGTCCCTTGCCATTGGCTTACATCTGGCATTGCTCTTTTTATCTCCTTCATTATTGACTGGTTGGCCGATGCGTCACTTCCATTTTTGGAGGAAGCAGCCTCGACCAACCACAGTTACCTTATGCTGCAGGGCATCATCTTTCAATGTAGGGACTACTTTGTTGTTGCCTGGTGCCTCCTCTCACACCCGGACAGGACTAGGACGCACTTGGGCCCGCAGTACTTCTCTTTGGAGTCTGGAATGTTCTTCGCTGGGCCGGGTCTCCGTGGGAGGGACGAGCTGGCCTCAGTCAGAGTGAGTCACTCCTGCAAGCAGTGCGCCGGCCCTGCCTGTGCTCACGGCCAGTGGCAGTTCTGCCTCTTGTGCAGCTCCGTGATGACATGATAGAAAGTGCCTCACGTCAGTTCAGATAGTGGTTTGAATTGCCCCTCGACCTAAAATAAAACGTTGAGCATTCAAAAAAATTATTATAAAATACGGTGCTGAACCGGTGTTTCACAACAGGAAACCTGGATGCTGTTGTGCTCCTCGGAAATTGGAAAATCCACTGTTATTGTACTGTTTGTAGTGGGAAATAGTTCAATTCCGTAAGAAAAGAAATATTACTGGTAAGAAAGCTTCGGACTGCAAGTTCAGGGTGTTGCAAGTAAGAACAGTGCGGCGTGGTTCTTGCTAGGAAAAGCACCGATGGCTGTGGGCATTTGTTCCATAAAGCCTGACGCCTTGAAATGTCATCCTCAGTAAGGTCGTGCAGACTTGGTGCCCCGTGCCTATCCGAATGACAGTAAGAAATTGCTTTTTTTGAGCCAACAGCCCATACCGTGTACTTCTTTCTCTTTGGTTTAATGCGGCTCTTGACGTCATCCGTCATTGCCTCTATCACATATTTTGGATTGTGTCTCTCTGTGGGAAGCTCTGCTGGGTGCCCTCTACAAGTCTAACCCCTGTAATGACCAGCTCGGGAACCCTGTCCAGCTTTACTGAAAAGCTCTGCCGCCCTCACCAGGCATGCTGTGCCCCCACGGGCCTTCCCAGACTGATGGACCCAGATTGCTTGCAGCCGGTATTCGGTAAATACAAGCGGTATTCACACGGTGCGCGTTCGTCTATGCACGGGAGAGCGGAGGCCCCCCTCATTACTCTGCCATTTGTTACCCAGCGCACGCTCCGCGCACCCGCCCCCAGACGCAGTGCGTGGGTGCATGTCCCAGTAAACAACACGAAACACAAGTGGTGTGAGCAACGCCTGCTTATGTGCTGGCCGTTCGTGCTGGTTCAGTACCAGCATTGGCACAGTGGCCTCTCCCACTGCACGTGCGGTAACTTTGCTGAGAACGCCGCATAATCAAGCGATGCTGCGTCATTTTCGTGAGTCACACCCGCTTCACTCTCGCCAACCACAGGACATGGGCACTTTAATCAGCCTTTGCTTCGCCCATTTCACGTCTGCACCTTCGCAAAGCCATTTCACAAGTCACTGTTGACAGCCACTTTCACTTCTATTGAAATGTACCTTCGTGTGTTTTTGTGCGCTTTCACCTCGCTGGCAATTGTCACTATTCACAGGCACGTTTACCTCCCTGTAGTGTGAGGACATTACACTCCCTTACCTGTCACTGTTCCGAGGCACTTTCAGACTCTCTCTGCATCTCTCTCCTTCCTCTCTCTTTGTGTCTCTTTTCTGTCTTTCAAATTATGGGCAAATATCGGTATTAGGCGCTACAAACCAGACTCCTGCCCTTCCCTCCTAGAGTTTGCACCTCAAGGCACTGTCCCTGGGCCTGTCTTTTGGTGACTCGTTTACTGAGAACCCTGACCTTCCGCGTTCAAGGCTCTGTGTCCAGGGCGTGTGACTCTCGATGCTGCCTACTGCCCGCTCCCCCCCCAACCCCAGCGCCCTCGGGCTGAGGACTCACAATCACCTAAGCTAGTGCTCACAGGCAGACGTGGATGTCTCGAGGCGCGTCGCATACGCAGTCACCCCTAGTGCCCAAAATAACAGGACAAGGTGACGCTACGCCCAGTGCGGACCCCCAATATAGCTCAGGGGACTCATGTCCTCACTGCAGTGGGCGGGAAAGGAGCAATGTTGAATTCTTACAGCGCGTTGAGTCTTCGCTGATAACTGCACTCTTACGATACCAATGAGACATCCCAGTCACCTAAGAGGGTGAGTGCTTCTCCTATCTACCTAACCCAGTCAGTCATATTCTTATTTCCTTGCAGTGCTGTCTCAGTCCGTTTGCCTTCTAAGGTCGATAAAATAAACGCTAAATTCTGATAACACGCAACACTGAACATTATGATTATTTTTATTGTACGCTGGAGATGTCACACAGACTGTAAGACATCCGTTTACCAATGGGGAGGAAAAGTCCAGGACTCAGTGCATCCACCATTATAGCTAACTTGCCTTCACTACATCACACTCCTCCCTGCAGGCCCAACTGCAACCCACGCCTCTGTAGCTATACAACCATTCACTTGTTTTTACAAACACGCACACCAAAAAGGGCGGGAGTTACTGGTGTGAATTGGAGCGCCTCCTGCCTCCTGAGGCGAGATAAAGCGCTATATACATTCTCCAGTCGAATATATGTGGGGTTACTTCAAGAGCTAATAACATACGTTTGATTATTTGGCGTTCTAAAGAACGAAAGAGGGCTTCTCTGCACGTTTTAAGAATGGGGAAGAACAGGATGGGCTGGTCTTGGTAGGGTGGGTTCAATGCCACTGTGCACCCATGCCTGAGCAGAGGCGCTAATGTAGGAGGCGAGTCTAAACGGTGCGTGGCTGACATTAGAATTAGGTGCCTATAAAACAAGCATTTACAATGCAATAGGTCTCGCAACTGCGAGTTTTAGAGCTATTGCTATTGTAAATGGCAATGCCTTTTAAAACAAGCATTTGCAATGCAATAGGTCTCGCATTGTTAAAGTTTGAGCTATTGGTGTTGCATTATTTAGCAATTCCAATAGCTCAAACTTTAATAATGCGAGACCTATTGCATTGCAAATGCTTGTTAAATACTGTACATGGGTGATTATGGCCTACCTTAGGGGTGACTTATAAGTATTAAAAATGAAAGGTTTATGCCTGGCAATAGGTTTATTTCGCTAGGTCGAAATGACAGTTTAAAACTGCACTACATGCTGCAGTGGCAGGCCTCAGATATGTTTTGCAGTGCTACTTTAGTGGGTGGCATAATGAGCTCTACTGCCCACAAGTGGCATTCAATTTATGGGACCTGGGTACAGTTAGTGATAGAAGCCAATAATCGGGTTCAGCAGAGAAAGGCAAAAATCTGGTGTGGCCCTACAGAAAGGGCTTAGTCCAACAATAGCTGTCCCTGGTGCTGACTGTCCCTGTAGGGCCTATCTGATAGAGACTTCTAGCTGCACATTCCTGACCTTTGAATTTCCCAGGCATCAGGCTGAATTCGGAAACTTTTGCTGAGCAACACCCCTGCTCAGCTCCATTTGTCTATTGTGACGAAGTCAGTAGCGTTGGTTAAGATGTCGCGGAACCTATATAGGCGCCACCCAGGCACACAGACGTCTTCTTTTTTTCCACGCCAGTTAAGCAAAGATCCAGGAAGAGCTACCCCTCTGTCGCTTTTTGACAGGTTTTTTCTCAACATTTTGTAGAATTTGGAATTTTTTCCTACTTTGTGTGCCATGGATGTCTTCGAGGAAGACAGGTTTCAAGCCATGCGGTACCTGCCATTGCATGAGTCAGTTATTGACCCCCATCTCATCTGTCTCTTGTGTCTCGAGCGCAATCACGACTTAAATTCGTTGACGGACTGCTGGGCCATGGTTCCGAAGGCCTTCAAGGAGCAGGCGATAACACTCTTTGCGGCCCAGCAGTCAACACCGTCAAGCGATACTCCATGGAGGTCCTGGTCCTGATCGAGAAAGAGGAGGTCGCTGGACCCCTCCCAGACCCCCTAAGTCCTCTTCGTCTCAATCAAAGTCCTCTGGACACTCGGGGAAGAGACATAAGAAGAAGTCCAAGCGGACTTCATCTTCACTTCGGCTATCGTCCGTCCGACACTCAAGGCACAGTTCTGCAGAGTCGGAGCCTGGGTCGACTTCGCACCTCCCTCCCCGCTAAGATCAAAGAGTTTTATGAGGCCATTCGCTGCACATTTGAGAGGGCCGACCCCACTGGTGAGCCCTCGGGCCCCTTCGGGTTTAACGCCGTCGGCTCCGGCCACAGTAGGGCCTCATGGATCCGGTCCAGGTTGACGCCGGTCGTGCCAAGGCGACCTCCTTTGGCATCAGACCCTACGTCATTGCCTGCTGCGCCCTCGGTGCCCATCGGCGGTGCCAGCCCCATCCTCATCCTCGAAGACATGGAGTCGTTGGGGTTCTATGTTGTCGCCTTAGCACTTTGAAGATGTGCTAGGCTCAGGAGAGGAATGGGAGGGGTCTATGGAACTTCTGGAATACCAGGATGTCTCTGCAGAACATTTTGACTGATATGAGGAATGTGCGGAAGCCAGTGGACTGGATACTTCTCCAGATACTGCCATGCTCTCTCCGCCAACAGTGGCCATTGAGGGGGAGGAGGGGGCCTCCTAAGCCATGGTGGTAAAAGGGCAGCTGAGGTTCTTGGACTAGACCTGCCCTCAGTGCAGGTCAGACTAATCTCCTGACCAAAGTGCTTCAACCTGCGGCTTCCACTTCTGAACCCCTTTTAATGAGGCACTTGTAGACATCCTTCTAGGCATGTGGTCCAAGACTAGCACACGGGCTCCTGTGAATAGGACCATTGCACGCCACCATCGCCCAGTACCGGGTGATCCAAAGTTCCTCAGCCAACATCCCACCCCAGAAAGTTTGGTGGTGCAGGCCTCTACTTCCCAGGGAGTGTTTCCTTCCGCCCCTCCGTATATGGAATCCAAGAGGTTGGATGCATTTTGGAAGATTTTTTTTTCTTCCACCAGCCTGGCATTGTAGTCGGGGAATACCGCATGCTTATTGGGCTGTTTCTCCCACTCCTTTTGGGAGACCGTTGCGCAAGTGCTGCCACAGGTCCCGGAGGACAGGCTCCGGACTGTGCTCTCCCAAGCAGTTAAGGATGGGAGAGATGCAGCAAATTTCACCATACGATATGGACTAGATACGACAGATTCGCTGGGCAGATCGATTTCAATGACAGTGGCCTTGTGGCACCACGCCTTGCTTAGGACAACTCATATCTCGGGCGATGTCCTGGCCAATCTGATGGACATGCCCTTTGATGGAACCTATCTTTTTGGGGATAAGGCAGATTCGTCCCTGGTCAGGTTCAAGGACTCTTGAGCTATGGCCAGATCATTGGGACTTTCCCCTACTGCTCGTGGCCAGTCTTCTTTTTGCCCCTTTCGTTGCAACGGAAGGGGTTTCTAGCTGTGTCAGTCCTGTCCCAGCCACCATCCTGCACAGACTGCCCAAGACGTGCGTGGACGCAGTGCATTCTGAACCAGGAATGGAGGCCAGAAGTCGACGGCAACCCTGCCCCCGGCAGCTGCAGCCTCCAAGCACTCCTAGTCTGATTCTGCAAGACCACATTACCCCAGTTGGCAGGAGAATTTGGCATTATCTTCCCCACTTAAGATCCATAACATCGGACAAGTAGGTTTTGCAGATCTTCCAGGAGGGCTATTCTCTATCTTTCCTTTCTTTTCCTCCTACTATTCTGTCAAGTCAGGAATTACTGACGGAGGATCATTTACAGTTGCTCCAACAAGAAGTTACAGCTCTTGTACCCAAGGGAGCTATAAAAAGAGTCCCAGTTTCAGAAGTAGGCAGTGGCTGTTATTCCCGCTACTTTCTGATTCTAAAGAAGAACAAGGGGCTACGGCCCATTTTAGATCTTCGGACCGTCAATCACTTCCTTAAAAAGGCGAAGTTGGGGCGTGGCTACCGGCCGAACATGGCGGCAGCATAGAAGAGAAGCTCTGAGAGTGAGGCGGCCCGGCTCCGACAATCCGCATGCATATCCGGCAATTGTGAGCCACGGAAGGCAGATCTAAAGGGACGGGACCGGGCGGCACCGAATGAAGTGACTCCGGGGCTAAATAGACATCGGCAAGCCACAAAGCCAGCAAACGCTCGATAGAGGCCTAAAGACGAGGCGGGGACGCCGGCCCGAAGTTACTTTGGCAGCCGACAGGAAGTGGCGGCGGGGCGGGCGTCTACGACCGGAAGTCTGCCCAGAGACTCGCATCGCTGCAAAATAGAGGTAGAGTGGCGAGGTAATGGAGGACCCGGAGCTTGACTGCAACCACTGGAGCTCCAGAGGACAATAATAGAACCTGCTGCCTGGGTATCGGTGATTTGCACATCATCGCGCGTTGCGATCAACGGCGTGCGCAGCCACCTCCAGGCACCGCAGTCACCCCCCCTCGCTCACAAGACAACGGCCGGCACTGCAGACTGCAGACTACTCGGTACCCTCCCCGCCAGCGCCACGATATATACCTGGGAGCGGCGCAACCCCGCAGGCGCCCCGACAAGCACCCAGGAGCAGCGGGTGAGTCAGAGCTGCGAGAAGTGCACGTGAAGGACTCATAGACGGACCAGACCGTACTTCGAGGCTGCAAAGGGGAAAGCAGTGCCAGAACGGCACGAAAACGGCCTACACGGTGAAGGGGCGACATTACTGACACGGTACTGCACCGCCACTAGAAAGCACCGGCAAACCAGCACACTCTAACATGGGGGCACAAAAAGGAATGTACAATTGCAAGGTGAGCATTTAATTGGGCAGTGGCAGTGCATTGCGCATCACCGACCGTGGTGCACACTGGCAGACCTCATCGGCACCATAGAAATACTACCCCAAGACCCCTGACCAGTTTCACTCTACAGTGTTAAGTCTGCACCGCCATAACGCAATAATACGTGGCGCTTAGTCGCGGGTGGGCCGGCAACCTAACGGTGAGACCAAGAAGACAGACGCCATGGCGGGCAGAGGGCCGAGGCATAACACGGCGCAGGCGAAGCTAGACAAATTCGCCTACGATAAACAGAACCCGCCACAAACGGAGGCACGCACATCCAATGGGAAACCAACAGAAGGAGAGGGATCTAAAAAGATAACGCTAGAGGACGTTATGAAGGCGCTGTCACAAGTCCAAACGGGTTTGGGGATACGGACTCAGCATTTACGGAGACTACGATCCGTTTTCTTGGGGAGATCATTATTAGTGGTTCAGGTCCTTATACATGTCTTTGACCACAGCAAGTGTTTAAAATCTACAGTTTCTACCCCCTATTTATGCCAGCTCTATATGTGCTATTCTAAAAGTTGATGAGGGATGACATCCGAACTCAACTAGACACATGGTCCTTTCGTGTCCGGAATATAAAGTCTCCTGCCCGGTGACGCTCAATAGCGTTAAGGAATTTTTCATAATACGTCTCATCCATATATTGGGAGATCTTGACGTGGAGGTCTTAATCCATATAAACTGCGCTTGGTAGCCTCATTTGTCACCAGGCTTGTTTCTCTAGCCCTGACGAAGTTCGTATGTGAACGAAACGCGTTGGCTGATGGCCTTTTTAAAGATTGAAAATAATAAAGGACTTTTTTGAACAATTCAACAGCCTGTTTGGACTACTAAATTCGGGTGCACCATCCTTTGCTTTAAAAAAAAAAAAAACGGTGGGAACAATATCCACAGATATCACACTGCTGCGTGCTGACCTGCATAAAAGGACCGAGCGAGTGAAGGAGGTCGAGGTGGTCACGAAATCCCTGGTACAGGACGTCTCAGCACTACAAATAGCGATGAAACGCATGGAGTCCGAAAACAAACTACTCAAAGACAAACTGGATTATCAGGAGGGGCGCTCGAGAAGAAATAACGTTAGAATTCTTGGGGTTCCGGAATCTGAAGGCACCCGAGCGACGGATCTCTACGTGGAGGAATTAATCAAGACGAGGCTACAGCCCAAAGGTCTGTCGCACTTCTTCTCGGTGGAAAGGGCACACAGAGTCCCCGGGGGAAAATCAAAACCAGGAGCAGCCCCACGACCGATACTAGCTCGGTTGTTCAACTTCAGAGATCGAGACGCAATCTTACAAGCTGCACGAGTCTCACAACCTATAAAAATACACAATTCCACGATTGCATTCTTTCCGGACTATGCGGCTGAGGTCTCCCGCCGCAGGAGAACTTTCTTTGACGTGAAAAAAGAATTGCGAGCGAGAGATCTACCGTATTCAATGCTATTCCCGGCGAGACTGAGAGTAGTGACCGACAACAAAACGTGGTTCTTTGACACACCAGATGCAGCACATGACTAGCTGGAAGGGTGGAGAAGGGTAGGTCCATCGCGCCACACGAACGGGAACCGTCGGAACCCACAGGATGAGGAACACGCTGGATCGCAGGCATCGGGTCGAGACGCCTCGGACCACTCACTAGGAACCCGAGCACTGAACACTGGCCACAATACGGGGCAATGAATACACAGTACACACAGCTGGCACAATTGCCTAGAACATTGAAGATCGGGCTGCCATTGGATACCGGACTGGGAGAAACCGGAGAGGGCAGGAGGGGCCGCCTCCTCCATGAGACATTCTACCCCAGCAAGCAAGTAACATAGGTTGGGGCTGGGTTATGCACTCTGCTAAGTTGGGGGGGGGGGGGGACGGGCGGTTCAATGTCCGTTGAGCAGGGAGGCAGGGAGGGGGGAGGGAAGGGAAGGATGGGTTTTTGTTTGACACGTGGCACAGGCACTGGCACAATATGATAACGTACACCCACAACACATATGATGGCGAGGCAGACAAAGGGCACCAACACAAACACGAAGGGCACATATACGACACGGCTACCATGACTCAAGACTCACAACCCACCACCCATGATAGGGTATTGCAGATGACCCCAGTATCATCACTGAGAATAATAACCTGGAATGTGAAAGGACTGGGGGATAAAATTAAGAGGGGACTGGCACTGCAAGCTATAAAACGACAGGGTCCGGCACTGGTCCTACTCCAGGAAACACACCTCACGGGGAAAGCATACCAGGCGCTAAATAGACGAGGCTACAAAATGGCAGTGCACTCCGAGTTTACTTCGGGCTCGAGGGGGACAGGTATCCTAATTAAAAAGTCGTCCACGTTCGTCATCCTGGACACTAGGGTGGATAAACAGGGGTGCTTTGCCGCAATACAGGGCCAGTGGGAAGGTAGGCTCCTGAACATAGTTTCGGTTTACATACCGCCAGCGCTCCGCACAGTCACACTGTCAGCACTGGATGACTTTCTCCTGACTCTACCGACAGGGGATATCATCATAGGGGGAGACTTCAATGCGACGTTTGCTGCAACGATAGACAGATTCCCTGTTCGAACTCTTTCACCCGGACCATCTCCCCTCCGGGGATTCCTGGAGGTGCTGGGACTGCTAGATGCATGGAGGCACATACACCCCGCCACGAATCAATACACTTATTACTCGGCGGTGCACAACAGTCTCTCAAGAATAGACTACTTCCTGACGCTGGGTAATGGACTACACAACATCGAACAAATAGATATACAACCCAGGGGGATATCAGACCACTCACCGATACTGCTAACACTATCCACGCAGGAGAAGTCGCTCAAGAGAATATGTCCCATATACGCCACCTATCTCAAGATCCCCAAAATTAGAAAAGAGCTCAAGACAATGACTAAGCACTATTTTGACAAAAACACAGCATCAGTAGAATCACCTTCTGTTCTTTGGGAAGCGTACAAGACGGTACTACGGGGACAGGCAATTACGTCCATTGCTGGACACAAACGATCAAGGCAAAGGGAGCTGTTGGAGCTAGAGCTAGCATTACACGAAGCAAATGTAACCCACATGGCTGATCCCACACCAGACACTACGCACACTCTACATCTACATCAACAGCGATACAAGGAACACCTGAAACAACAGACGATTGACAATTTAGCAGCCACCAAGCATAGGATATATGATCTGAGAGACAAAGCGGGGAAAATGTTGGTATGGCTGGATAAGAAAGAGGGAGGTGTTAAGGGAATACAGCAGCTGTGCACAAGTGAGGGCGTCACCCAGACGCGACCTGAAGAAATAGTGCAGACCGTAGCGGATCACTTTGAAAAGATATACACTCCAGACAGGGACGTGACAGCAGAAGAGGCACGAGCCTCGCTTGGTCCACTCCAGACCAAATCACTATCACCGGAGGCAGTGGAGGAGCTGGAAACAGACCTCACCACTGAAGAAATACAGCAGGCCATAAGCTCATTACAATCGGGGAAAGCTCTGGGTCCTAACGGTATCCCCATAGAGTGGTACAAGCTCATGTCTGACACACTTAGTGGGCCATTGCTGGCAATATTCAATGAATGTCTGGCAACTGCGGAACTCCCTCCGGATCAAAGAACAGCAACGATTGTGGCAATCCCGAAACCCGGCAAACCACCGGCGGATTGCGCCTCGTACCGTCCAATTTCACTGCTTAATGCGGCAGCTAAGATTTTAGCGAAACTTCTAGCTAGCAGAATAACAACACAACTTCCACACCTGATTCACCCAGATCAATCGGGCTTTATGCCTAATAGAAACACCGCTCTTAACCTTAGGTGAGTCAACCGCGTCCTGGCAAGGGCCTCATCACTGACAGAACCGGCAGTTATACTATCACATGACGCGAAAATGGCTTTCGACATGGTCGAATGGCAATACCTCTTCGAAGTTCTGACCCATATGGGGTTCGGACGAAATTTTTTAGCGTGGATACGCCTCCTCTATACTAACCCAATTGCCCAAATCGCAGCGAACGGGCACCTGTCCCGCACAATACAGTTAGTGAGGGGAACACGTCAAGGCTGCCCCCTGTCGCCCTTACTATTCGCGATAGTGTTGGAACCCCTAGCGACCCTGATTAGAACAACCCCGCTGCTGAAGGGGATTCGTTGGAAAGAGGGGTGGGAGGACCGTCTATCATTGTACGCGGACGATATGCTGGTGTATCTGATGGACCCAGAACGGAGCATTCTAGCACTTCTATCGCTCTGTGATGCCCAGGGGAAATCCTCAGGGTATACAATTAATTGGGTGAAGTCGATGTTATACGTTCTGAGGGGACCAGCCCCCACTCTTGCCGCTGACTGCCCTCTCGGGCTCGCAGGGGATTCCTTCAAATGCCTTGGAACACATGTCACCCAAGACCCGACAGTATTCTACGATAACAATCTAAAACCACCACTAGAGAGGTTGAAACACGACGTGAAACACTGGGCAACGCTGCCCTTGACATTATTAGGCAGAGCAGCCCTGTACAAAATGATGGCCCTACCGAGATTCCTATACGCCCTAGATAACACACCCTATCCGATCTCACCAAAATACTTTCGGCAGGTTGCGGCGTTAGTATCCAACCTGCTCTGGAGCAATCGACCAGCACGCATAGCACACACCAAGATTAACAAAAGCCGGTACAAGGGAGGGATTGCACTGCCAAATCTACAACTATATTACTGGGCGACACAACTAAAAATCATTAATCAGTGGATACATGCTCCCCAGGACGACCCGGCTTATTGGGCCGATAGAGTACAGATTGGCACAAACAGCTTGCTCACGGCGCTTTAGGACAAAAGAGTGGCGAATGGTCTGCTGGGACCCACACGACACCCAGCTACCATATGGCATAAGGCACAGGCCAAATTGGGGTGGAAGGGCAAGATCACTAGGCTCACCCCACTATGGGACTCCAAAGCATTGGGTAACCTGAGAAACAGTAAAGGCTTCTCACACTGGGACAGTATTGGGATCTCCACGGTGGGAGACCTGTGGGATAAAAACACTGTAGTTCCGTTCGCCCAACTTCAACAACAGTACGAGTTGGGAGCAAATGAATCATACAGATATATAAAGATAAGACACGCCCTCCTGACAGCAATACCGGCGAACACAGAGGTTCCGGAGGCATCCCCTCTGGAGGACCGACTACTCACAGAATATATGCAACATACTGCCACATCCCTGACGTATCGAAAGTTGATAAATAACCTACCAGACCCTACACTGAAACTAAGAGAAAAATGGGAGGTTGAAATAGGGGACATGGATGACTCGGAATGGGACGAAGCGTTGGCCTCACCAAAGGAGGTGGGGATATCTGCAAAGTTCCGCCTGGTGCAACTTAAAATCTTGCATAGAGTATATTACACTAGAACCACGCTTCGCAAAATACACCGGGCTCAACATCCCTACTGTCTTCGTGGGTGTGGGGAAGAGGGTACACTTATTCATACTCTCTGGTAATGTCCTCTCATACACGAATACTGGAAACAGGTATTGCGCACCATCTCACAAACACTGGAGATCTCTATAGGTCCGGAACCACGCAAGTGTCTCTTGAATATATGGGACCCGAACGACCTAACTAGGCATGGTCAAATATGGGCTACTGTGGGCATGATGGTCGCGAAGAGAGACATAGCTCAGAAATGGGGTATACCGGATCTACCCACGTAAACACAATGGTGTAGAAATATGGATGGGGTAATGATTACTGAACGGGCAGTATATACAACCAGGGCGAGCCCACGCAAGTGGAACAAAATCTGGACTCCATGGAATGTGTATCGGGGAGAGATATGTGATCCATTGCCGGAAAACGACACTGCAAATTCAGATGACGAAGAAAGTGAGGACTAAACAAAAGGGGAAAACGGAGGTTAGCATAAACTTTAAACTAACTAAGACAGAGTGGTGACCCTGATTAAGCGCAATGGATATCTACGGTATATAGAGCCAAGCCTATGAAATGTTATAAATAACAAGCCTGCCACAATGTTACTTTTGTTCGTTTTGTCTTCAAATACTAGACTTGCACAGATATTGGTACCAAACTACAAGAAACAAACTTCCATGACCACATGTTTTGTTGGACGCGGCCGGCCCGAAGTGGTTGTAGGCGACTTGCTGTGTAATTCTAAGTTGCATAGAAATGTACTCTTTATCTGTAACTCAAGCTGCCGGCCTGCATAAGGTTGTAGGCACCAAGCCGTGTTCAACAACATAACGTATTAATAAAGGTACTGGAAATCAAAAAAAAAAAAAGGAGAAGTTAAAAATGCTCACTTTGGCTCAGGCCTTGTCTGCCCTAGACCAGGAAGACTGGATGGTAGGGTTGGACCTGCTGGATGAGTATTTTCACATTCCCATCCCGCCGGGTCACAGGCGTTACCTGCGGTTCAAGGTAGGCCTCAACCACTTTCGGTTTACTGTGCTCTCCTTCTGCCTTACCAGTGCCCCTCGGGTGTTCACCAAGGTGAGGGCGGTGGTCGTAGCTTATCTGCGCAGGTTAGGGGAGTCAGTTTTCCCCTACCTTTTGAAGACTGGCGTTGAAGGCGTCCTCACCTGAGGCTGTTATCTCCTACCGTCAGACTATGGCGGACCTCCTGCACTCGCTGGGGTTCTGTATAAATTATGCCAAAGTCACACCTGATTCCTTCTCAGACGCTCTTCATCGGAGCAGTTATGAACACACTGCAGTTTTGGGGATATCCTCCTGAGCATCGAGTACAGGATATTCAGATTATGATTCTGATGTTTCAGCCTCAATCCTGGATTTTGGTGAGAATGACTCTGAGGCTGTGGACCTCATGCCCTCCAGCATCCTGTTGGTAAAGCATGTGAGGTGGCATATGCGGGCTCTGCAGTGGGACTTGAAGTTCCAGTGGGCACAGCATCAAGGAAATCTCACGGACATGGTCCAGATCTAAGAAGGAACTGAGAGAGATCTGCAGTGGTGGTTGACAAACCACAATTGGGTCAACAGCAGACCTTTCCCCCTTCCCCAACCAGAACTCACAGTTGTGACAGATGTGTCACTTCTAGGATGGGGCAGCCATCTGGGAGAGGTGGAGATCAGGGGACACTGGTCTCTGGCAGAGTCGGGGTTCCACATAAATCTATTGGAGCTCCGAGCGATTCGATTGGCATTGAAAGCATTTCGTCCCTCTGTCAAGGGGAAGCTAGTGCCAGTGTTTACGGACAACACCACCGCCATGTGGTACTCCAACAAACAGGTGGGGGTGGGGTCGAGAGGCCCTGCGTCTCTGGACATTGCTGGATCAGCAGGGCATAACCCCAATGGTTCCAACACCTGGGAGGTTCTCTGAGTGCCAGGGCGGACAAACTCAGCCGTCGATGCCTAACGGATTACGAATGGCGTCTCCAGTTGGAGGTGGCGCAAGGTCTCTTTCAGGAGTAGCGAGCACCTTGGTTAGATTTCTTCACCTCCGGTGAGAAAATGCAGTGTCAATCAATCAATCAATCAAAGCATTTATATAGCGCGCTACTCACCCGGAGGGTCTCAAGGCGCTGGGGGGGGGGGGGTCCGCTACTGCTCGAACAGCCAGGTCTTGAGCTGCTTCCTGAAGGCGAGGTGGTCCTGGGTCAGGCGGAGGCGGGTCGGAAGGGAGTTCCAAGTCTTGGCGGCCAGGTAGGAAAAGGACCTTCCTCCTGTGGTGGCTCTTCGGATGCGGGGGACGGCGGCGAGGGCGTGGCTGGTCGATCGAAGCTGGCGTTTGGGAGCGTAGAAGTTGAGGCGGCTTTTGAGGTATCCTGGGCCTTGGTTGTGTAGGGCTTTGTGTGCGTGGGTGAGGAGCCGGAAGGTGATTCTCTTGTTGACCGGGAGCCAGTGCAGGTCTCTCAGGTGTCCGGAGATGTGGCTGCGGCGGGGGATGTCCAGGATGAGTCGTGCTGAGGTGTTCTGGATCCGCTGGAGTCTCTTCTGGAGTTTGGCGGTGGTTCCGGCGTAGAGGGAGTTGCCGTAGTCCAGACGGCTGGTGACGAGGGCCTGGGTGACCGTCTTCCTGGTCTCGGAGGGGATCCATCGGAAGATCTTGCGTAGCATGCTCAGGATGTTGAAGCACGACGAGGAGACGGCGTTGACTTGTCTGGTCATGGAGAGGGAGGAGTCCAGGATGAAGCCCAGGTTGCGTGCGTGGTCTGTTGGTTTGGGTGCGCTGCCCAGGGCGGGGGGCCACCAGGAGTCGTCCCAGGCGGAGGGTGAGGATCCTAGGATGAGGACTTCCGTCTTGTCTGAGTTCAGTTTCAGGCGGCTGTTCGTCATCCATTTGGCCACGTCTGTCATCCCTTCGTGCAGGTTGGCTCTGGCGGTGGTGGGGTCGTTGGTGAGGGAGAGGATCAGCTGGGTGTCGTCGGCGTAGGAGATGATGTTGAGGTTGTGCTGGCGTGCGATGGCTGCGAGGGGGCTCATGTAGACGTTGAAGAGTGTTGGGCTGAGCGAGGAGCCTTGAGGAACGCCGCAGATGACTTCGGTGGCCTCCGATCTGAACGGGGGGAGGCGGTACTGCACGCTGGAGTTTCCAAGGCGGCTATCTCGCTGCTATGCCTTTAGTCGTCAGTGGAGCTCAGGCCTGCTGTACACCTTTCCGCCCATACCACTCCTGCCCAGGGTTCTGAAGAAGATCAGGAGCGACCGGGCCCAACCACCCTTGTGGCTCCGGACTGGGCAAGGAGAGTCTTGTATCCAGAGCTTCTGAGAATGAACATCGATCCTCCAATCAAGCTGC
This sequence comes from Lissotriton helveticus, assembly GCF_964261635.1. Classification (NCBI taxonomy): domain Eukaryota; kingdom Metazoa; phylum Chordata; class Amphibia; order Caudata; family Salamandridae; genus Lissotriton; species Lissotriton helveticus. The sequence continues at coordinate 1,070,106,392 of NC_136072.1, read as the reverse complement.
CCATTTGGTAGGATCTTCTGTCACAGCAGCAGGGGAGGGTTCTCCACCCAAACCTGTCAAATCTGCACCTCCGTGTGTGGAGATTGAGTGGTGGCAGTTGATGGCTTTTGACCTTCCTCCCAAACTTTGTGATGTTTTTCTGGCAGGCAGGCGGCCCGCCACTAAGACAGTGTACATCTGCCGTTGGCAGAAATTGGTATTATACTGTACAGAAAGGTTGACCTTCTTTCTACTTCTCTTTCTACTGTCCGTCTATTCATTGTAGCCCTTGCCCAACGGGGCTCTGCTTTGGGAACTTTCACGGGTTCTCTCTGCATTTTTGCAGCTGCCAGACCAACCCTCTTTCTTCAAGTCTCCAATTGCACATAGATTTCTAAAAGGGCTGGCTCACTTGTTTCCAACCCCGCCCTTTGTTATGCCACAGTGGAACCTTAACTTGGTCCTCATCTACCTGATGTGTGCTCCCTTTGAGTCTTTACACAATTGTCCCCTGTGGCTGTTGACCATCAAAACAGCCATCTTAGTGGTGATTACATGGGCTCGGAGGGTGAGTGAGTTGCAGACGTTATCTTGCTCGCCTCCCTATTTAATTTCCTTTATGGACAAACTGGTGCTTTGCACCTGGGCTTCCTTTCTGCCAAAAGTTGTGACCCCATTCCATCTAGGTCAATCCATCACATTGCCCACCTTCTTTTCTCCCCTACATCCCTCTAAGGAAGGGGAGTTTCTCCACCGACTGGACCCAAAAAGAGCGTTGTTGTTCTACCTTGATCGCACAAAAGAGTTCTTGGTGGATGACCAACTCTTTGGGGGGTACATGGGAGCAAAGATGGAAAGGACAGTGCAGAAAAGGGCCATCTCTCGCTGGGTCGTTCTCTGCATTAAGACCTGCTATGCGCTGCCGAAGAAGCAGCCCCCTGAGGGATTAAGGGCCTATTCCATCTGGGAAAAGGCTACGACTACGGCCTTGGCTCAGGATGTTCTAGTCCAGGCAGGCAGCAACTTAGGCATTGTTGCACATGTTTGCAACACTACTGCCTGGACAGTCAGGTCTGCAGAGATGGGCACTTTGCCTGCTCGGTACAGCAGGGCTGGTTTAAGGTTTTGGTTTGCAGCCGATCACCTGGATGGTATGGCTTGGGTATCTAATTCAAAGGTAAGAAACCTGCAGCTAGAAGTCTCTGTCAGATGAACAAGTTACTTACCTTCGGTAACGCATTATCTTATAGAGACTCTATCTAGCTGCAGATTCCCTACAGCCCCAACCATGCCACCCTGATTTGCAGACTAATATCTTAGGGCTAGGGTTACTCCTCCTTTCAGGACCCTCGTTTTGCACACGACTGCGTAAGTTACTTCATGTCTCTGCGCTTCTGGGGTGGAAAAAACTAGTACTGACGTCTGCGCCTATATAGGTACCGCAAAGTCATAACCGATGCTGCCGACAACGTCACGCAGAGCCAAATGGAGGCGCACAACGGCTCGTGAAACGGATGTTGTTCAGCAAAAGTTTCTGGAACCAGCCTGACGCCTGGGAAATTCAAAGATAAGGAATCTGTAACTAGATAGTCTCTACCAGATAATGCGTTATCGGTGGAAAGTAACTTGTTTGTCACTGCCCTCTTTCAGATACTGGTCCGGACATCTACTCCTTTTCTAGGGTCCACACCAGTCCCATCTGTGCTGCCCTGAAGCTAATTTATCAGTGTCTGTACCTGACCTAGTACCATTCTCTAACCCTGAAACGATGTCGGCCAGCTCCAAGCCTATGTCCTGCTATGAAATTACTAAGGCGCAACCAGCCGTAATTTTATTTCATTGATGCATTTTCTGAGAATACACAACTTTGCAGTTTAAACAAAGAGCATCATAAAGCAATAAATACATAGAGTCAAATGTCAAATCAATATTAGTATAGTTACAAATTGGTAATGGCATGGTCCATATCATACAGCATCACATATTCAATACCAGCATCTATTATGCTCTTGGACGAGTGTGGTATTGCCTTCCCTTTCATTTTAATCTACAGTTAGCAGTTGAGATTCACTAGATTTTCCACTCATCTCCAGCCCTTGATATCTCAGTAAAGGGCCCCAGGTCTTGGAGAATTTCATTGGGCACCCTCTCACTTTAGATGTTCCCTTTTCTGCCCCCATATAGAGGTCCAAGCCTGTTCTACATTTGGTCATTGTAGGGGTGTTTGAGGCACCCCAATATTTAGCAATGTTGGTTTTAGCCACCAACACCCAAAGTTGTTTAGTATGAGTTTGTGTGTGAGAACATCAACCTCTGAGGGTATACCCAACAGGGCATACTTGGCCTCCCTTGGTAGCTGTGCCCCCACAATCTTGTTAAGTTCTTCTAGTTTTTTCGTCCAGTATGGTGGTATACTGGAGCATTCCCATATAGTATGAATGTATGTGCCTCTTTCAGCTCTACAGCAGAGACACTCATGGGATTCCACCCTCCCAATTTTATGGAGGCGGGACCCATCAAAATGTACTGTTCAGGATTTTAAATTTTATCAGCCGTAACCTTAGTTTAATGGCCACCTCCCTGGGATGCATTAGGGCAGCCTCCCAGTCCACGTCTTCTTGTTCTTCCGTGGTGGTTTCCTCATTGGGCCCAGAGGCCCTTCAAATTATCTGGGATATTATGTATTAGGATCTTATAGGTCCAAAAGATAGCTTCATCAGGTATTTCTCCCAGGAGTAGTCTTCCCTCCAGTGGTGCGTATTCGGGTATGTCAGATAGGTCTACACTCTCCACCCTCCATGCGTGTTGTAATTTTAGGTATTTTTACCTTTGGGTATGGATCAGCTGGTATTCCCATTGGAGGGAGCTGAATATAATCAGGGATCCTTCCTCCAGGAAGTTGTTCAACCTAGATATCCTGATAACATCCCACAGTCTGAATCCCTGCAGTTTACCCAATTCTGGCAGGCGTTTGCTTTGCCATATCGGGGCTTCCCCTGTGAGTCTCTTGTCCCACCTCATTTGTCGTTCTGCCCCTCTCCAAGCCTCTATTGCTAATAGTTGTCTAAGTCACCTGCCCCCGTAAGGTAATGGAGGTAAGTGTGTGATTAAAATTGGCACCTTTCCAGGGCATATGTGGGGTGGTCACCCGGTAGGTATCCCGATTTGTTAATAGCTATCAAATGGGCTGAGCTGTAGTACGATTGCATGTCTGGGAGGGCAATCCCTCTGTTATACTTACTACGCTGGAACGTCTGAAGTGCAAACCTTGAATGGCCCCCATTGCATAGGAATGTGTGTACCTCATTATCAATTGCCCTAAAGACCTCTTCAGGTATCCTATAGTATGTTTTTGAAAGATATAGAGCAGTTTTGGGAGAGTGATCATTTTGTACATAGCGGCCTGCCTAGTAATGTTAGGGGCAGCAGGCGCCATCATTCAACATCCCTATGCAATTCTGCTACCACCCACCGGATATTGTGAGTGAGACTCAATGAGGTGTTGGTGGTTATGTAGAGGCCTAGGTACTGAATCCTTTGTTGTCAATGTGGAGGTGTCTGGGGAGGTCTTGTACATCTATGTGTCCCCCTACTGGATAGAGGCTGTATTTGTCCATGTTAATTCTATATCCAGCAAGTAATCAATATTCCTCAAATATTTGAAGTAAGATTGAAAGTGTCACTGTGAGGTTGGTGACATATAGGAGGATGTCGGCATTGAGTGAAATCCATTAGTTGCGGCATATCTCCCTATGTGGTGTTGGGTTCAAATCAGGCCTACATACTCTGCTAAACTCTCGAACACCTTAGTATAGAAGTTGGCACGGACACTGGAAAAGGTAAAAGACAAGTTTATTAAGACCCCATGGGGTGGTGATACATTCCAACAGCACCCTTCGGTAATGTAAGAAGTAGCACACCGAACATCGGTGCGCGACCTCTTTTATATGGTTTAATAGCAATAAAAAGATAGGCGGTTACAAGTTACACATTTTAGGTACATATAAGGTCATTTTTGGAACACAGCCAACATGTGGGAGGAGTTTCAACAGCACTGGTCAGTTAGCATGAACATTCCTGAAGAGTGACCAATTGGTGCGTAATGCGCATGTGCGCTTGACCAGTACTAAAAATAGCCTGTTGCCGAGCAGACTAGTGACCATGGGTATCGAGAAAGGACAAAAGGGCACACTGACCACGAGGCAGCATGTTCATAGGAAACGGAAGTCAGAGGGATTCAAAATGGCCCCCGTTCGTTTTGGTCAAGTTAACAGAAAAGACCGTGTAGCTGTGCTAAACGCTAACTCAGGAGCTGCCAAAACACGACAGACGGCCCTTTTAGCGTTTAGCAAAAGCTACCTCATAGTGGACATAGTCAGAATGTTCATCCTCAATGTCAATAGCCATTATTTTCAATACTTCATCACTGATCAGTTTCTCTTGTTTGACAATAGCTCGTTTGGACGGAATACAGGCTGTGATACATACAGAACATAATGTAGGGCCACATTGAATACATAGACAAAGGAAAAATAATACTCCAATAAAAACACAGAGAATCGTTAATAATTTCCAACCCCAAGTACTAAGCAGGGTCCAGAACCAACCAGAAAAGGTCCATGTTCCATTTTCTGGGTGGATCTCAGCAGCTATCTTGTGTAATTTTGTAATCGAATCATATACAGAAGGTGAGTTATCTGGTACGTACACGCAACAACTACTTCCGATGACGCGGCATGCTCCACCCCTATCAGCTAGTATCACATCTAGAACCATTCGATTCTGGAGCGCCACAATTCTGGTAATTTGCAATTCCTCAGTAATATTCCCTAAAGCAGAGGCAGTTTCGTTGGCAACAGCTTCCACCACACGTGTAAGCCGCCTTATCTTTCTGCTATTTAATGCAGCTCCTACGAATGAAAATAACCCCAAATTGAAATCTACATATTGTTGTAAAGTGGTATCAGTCTGGTCTATTTCATCAAGATCTATTGTTCGTTTCACTCTATTCAATATGAAATCATGGTACAAAACATAATCATTGTGATACATGGGAGGAGCAATAAACACAGGTGGTAATACAAATGCTACATAACACGTTCCTAACCATCCCAAAGGTAGACGGTGATATCCCTTATTTCCACAAATAAAATATGTGTTATGCGAAGCTACAAATGCAATTCCAGTTGGTGTATCAAAGGTAAGTGTAATATTACATTCACTGCGACCTACGGGGATTGTACCTTTATTTCTAATACACAAATCTGCTTTTGTATCGATCACGGTTATTATATGCATGTTCGTCACATTTATGAGTCTTTGATTCGTATATACACGAGGTGTAGAAATATTGTCCGGACGATATTCTTCCCATTCGAATTTAGTTCCTTCAGCATGTGGATAGCCATCTTTATCGTTATAGCATATTTTATTCAACCGAAAAAGTAATCCACCTTTCGTTGGCCATCGCAGAGTAAAAAGAAGAGTGTACCAAGCATGACAAGAACCATTATGAGAAAACGGGAGAGGAATGAGTGGTGTTCCTCCCTTCTTCTGATGTCCGGGCAACATCCCACATACCCAACAATTGGACGTGTTGGTCATGTTATGAGTATGATGCAGAATCTTAATAAAACTGTTATTCAAATAAGTCTGCCTATGTCTTTCTTCGTGAAAAGGCAGAGTGAAATGAAAATGTTCAGACGGACTTGGAGTGGTGGGCAGTAAATGTTCTCGTACAGGAAACAACAGTTCTATAGTCCAGGCTAATACTGCGATCACCACTACGGTCGAGACAAACAAAACAGCACCAAGAATTCTCCCTCTTCGTGTCGAAGGAGATGCCATAGTTCACAAAACAATACTCTTCAAAAGCAACACTAAGCGAGAAAAATTAAAACGATGGTTCTGAACCGAGGCTGCCGTTGATTTGTTCTCCGGGATTCAAGACGGGTGTCGCTACACTGGGCAGAACTGATCCCCCCCCCTTGATATTCCCGGCTTCCGTTTCACAAACCTCAGAGCGGTTACCAACCAGTTTCAAAAACACAAAAGGAATCTTATTTCCTGGGTCGTAGATTGTACTTCACTTTATCCGAAACAACGTGGTCCGGGAAGGCTCCCTCCAATTCATCAGGCGTGACAGCTGGGCTCTTTTCTGTATCCAAAATCTTTCTGTAGTCGGATAGCACCACAGGGCTCACCAGATCCGGAGAGACACGTCGGCAATGCGTTGAATGAATCCACCGCTTCTTGTTGGTGACTCTCACAGCAGTTCGCGTAGCCAGCAGCACTTGCTCAGGGCCATGCCATCTCGGTTCCAAACTGCTGGATCGCTCAAAGATTTTGACCATCACGTGGTCCCCAGGACGGAGATCGTGAGCCTCACCAGCGGAGTTATCAGGGAGCGCCTCTCGAACCTGTTGATGAATAGAAAGCAAATCATTTGTTAATCGTGCCAGATAATCGTTCATCATTATACAAGGCATATCATGTATCAAACGAGGTTTTGGAACTCCCCAGATATTCATAGGCCTTCCAAACACTACTTCATAGGGTGTGAGGCCAGACCGAGAATGGGGCACTGATCGAATGGACAGCAATGCCAGAGGCAAAGCGTCCGGCCATTTCAGAGATGTCGATGCCACTATCTTTGCTAGCTTCAGCTTCAGAGTTGCATTATATCTCTCCACTAAACCTGCTGATTGCGGATGAAAGACAGCATGGAATCGTTGTTTGATTCCCAATCCTTTCAAGACATATTCCACTACTTTTCCAATGAAATGAGGGCCATTATCACTCCACATAAGTTTACAAACACCATAGCGCGGGAAGTACTCCTTGAGTAGCACCTTAGCTGTTGTCAATGCTGTATTGTCTTTCGTAGGGTAAGCCTCAATCCATTTGCTGAAGGCACGCACCACTACTAGGACATACTTGAGATTATTACAGCGTTCCAGCTGGATGTAATCCATTTGTAGTACTTCGAATGGTGCAGTAGGTGGAACAAACCCACCTTTAGGAGTATGAGTCCCTTGTCCAGGATTGTGCTGCAAACATATCAGACAGGTCTGCACTACTCTCTTAGCCGTGCTAGCAATGTCAGCATTTTCCCAAACTCGTGTAAGCAATTTAGTAATTGCGAGAGCTCCAATGTGTGCCAGTCCATGTGTCATTTGCACCATTGTTTGTAAATAGGCCATGGGTAGTTTCCATCTCTCCATATCTTTACTACGCCAGCAACCCTCATCATCCAATACTCCTTCAGTGGCCCATTTCGCAAGTTCTGCCTCTGATGCTGACTTCTGTATATCTAGTATTTCTTCTCTAGCATCATGCCACCGCTCAGCTTGTGACTTCACCACATACATGGGGCAATTATTTTGCAGCATAGCGGTCTCTCTCGCAATGCGGTCTGCAAAGGCATTGCCTTGCCCTATTTTGTCCGTCACCTTTTTATGTGCACTGCACTTGACTATTGCAACTTTCTTTGGGCATAACAGTGCATTCAGGAGATCGCGCACCAACTCTCCATGCATGATGTGTACTCCGTGTGAAGTCAGGAATCCTCGTTCCTTCCAAAGTAGGCCAAAATCATGCACTACTCCAAAAGCGTAACGACTATCCGTGTAAATGTTCACACATAATCCAGCACTTAACTCACATGCCTTCGTTAAGGCTATTAACTCAGCCGCTTGAGCCGATTTTTGGGGTATCCGTGCTGCTTCTACCACAGTCTTAAGTGTCGTGATCGCATAAGCTGCGGAAGTCGTACCATCTGGTAGCCTCACACATGACCCATCAACCCACAGTTCCCCATCTACATCTGGAAATGGCGTATCCTGTAAATCGATACGACCCTTTGTCTGTTCCTCAGTCAGAAAAACACAATCATGTTGTTCTTCCTTCTGGGTCTCAGCAACAGGATCCGGCAATAAAGTAGCAGGATTTAGTGTTGCACATCGTTTTAGTGTGATGTGCGGCGCCAACAACGTTAGCTCATATCCTGTCAGACGGGCACTAGTTAGATGCTGTGTTTTCGTTTGATTCAGTAATGCATCTACTGCATGGGGAACTAGCACCAACAATTTGTGTGACAAAACTATTCCCTCACTTTGTCGTATCGCTACTGCTGTTGCTGCAACTGCTCGAAAACATCCAGGCAATCCTCGAGCCACAGGGTCGAGTACCGCCGAGAAGTATGCACAAGGTCTCTGTTTGTCTCCGTGTGTCTGCACTAACATTGACAATGCGCACCCATCTTTCTCGTGTACATATAATGTAAAAATCTTCGTGTAATCAGGTGTACCTAACACTGGTGCAGAACAAAGAGCTTGTCTCAATTGTTCAAAAGCATTCTGACATTCATCCGTCCATTCAATGGGAATCGGTGTATCTTTAGACAACAATGCTAACAATGGTTTAACGATATGTGAAAAACCCAATATCCATTGCCTACAAAAAGACGTCAAACCTATAAAGGCGCGAACATCTTTCTGAGTGCGAGGAACTGGGGTATCTAATATTGCTTGAATTCGATCTGGTGTCAACGCACGGCCCTCCTTAGACAAAAGATGACCGAGGTAGGTCACCTTTGGTCTACAATATTGCAGCTTTTTCTTCGAAACTTTATGATTATGTTTGGCCAGGAAGGAAAGCAAGGAAAGGGTACTCGTCTCACATTGTTCTGGCGTGTCTGCAGCAAGTAAGATATCGTCTACATATTGAATGAGAACCACTCCCTCTTGTAAGTCAAAGGAATCAAGCTGCCTTTTTAATGCCTGACTATAAATGCTAGGACTTTCAGTATAGCCTTGAGGAATTCGACAGAATCTGTACGATTTATTATTTAATGTAAAGCCGAATAGATATCGACTGTCAGGATGTACAGGGATCGAAAAGAAGGCGTTCTTCAAATCAATGACTGTAAAAGTAGTCGCCGTCGGTGGAACCAGCGTAAGCAATGTGGTGATGTCAGATACCACTGGATACTGAGGCACTACTATCTTGTTTATTTCCCTCAAATCAATAATGAAACGGTAAACTTTAGTATCTGTATCTCTCTTAAGGATCGGTAAAATTGGACTATTGCAAACATTGTAAGGAACTTCCTCGACTACTCCTGCCGAAATCAAATCATTTACAATGTGTATTAAAGCAAGTTCACCTTCTCTAGAAATCTTATATTGCGGGACACGTGGCAGAGATACTCCCTCCTTTACAGTAATATGCACTGGGGGAATTATCATTCGTCCTACATCCGTGTCAGAAGTGGCCCACAATGTTTTTGGTAAGGAGGCCAGAACTTCAGATTCATGGACAAAACACACTCGCTCAAAGTCTGGGTAATTCTCATTCAGCACAACTCGCACTCCTTCTGGGGCACAGCGAATGGTAGCTCGAAAGTGTTTTAACATATCGAGTCCAATAATATTATCGGGTGTATTTGGAGACAACAAAAAGGGACAAGGGGCAGCAAATTTATCAACATGAAATGCAACTGGTTGAGACAGTGGGCTAGAAGTAGGTGTTCCATCGAACCCTATTGCTGTAATTACCTCGCCAGACAGGGGAGCCCTTGGAACCAAGTATTTGGACAAAGCGCTACGAGTAGCTCCTGTATCGACCAGAAATTGATCAGTAGAACCCAAAACATGTGCTTCTATGTATGGACCCCTCTGATCAACTGGTACCTCAACCGATTCCACACCCCATCCTACGCAATCCTATGCGTAATGCTCATCCCGTGGTTCAGCAGGATCACCCTCATTTATCTGATATTGATTGCGGTTATCAAACGTATTATAATCTGACTGACCACGACCCCTTGCTCCATATCCTCCACGATCGTTCGTGCCATAACCTCCTCTTGACCCTCCATAATAATTCCTAGATCTCCCACTTCCTCGTCCCCTCAAATTACGCTGCTCTCGAAACACCGGACAGTCTGCAATCCAATGCCCAAACTGTTTGCAGTATGCACATTGATTCACAGAAATGTCAGAACGAGGGGGAGGAGCATTACTGTACGATCCTCGCCCCCCTCTATTGTTCCCTCTCGTAGCCTGAACCTGAGCTAACATTACCTTCGTTTTCAATTCCTTCGCCTTCTTTTCACTACTTTCTTTCGCCTCCAATTCCTGTCTTTCATAATATTGAGCCATAGTCAATAAAGAAGCAGGGGTTGCTGTGGTCCATGAACTTTCACTCGCTTTTAATCGTTTCGCAATCTCCGGTAGGAGATTAGCTACATACTTATCAACGAATAGATGCCTGCCAGTATCTTCTGTCAATAATTGACCACTGTAATCATGGAACGCTTCCTCGAAGCGAGAGAAAAAATCGGAAACTGATTCATCCGCTTTCTGCTTACAAGAGGCTAATATAGTCCAATCAATCTTTTTAGCGGGAGCAAGAGTCTTTAGTTTTGTTAGTATGGCACCTGGAAGGTCTAATATTAATTGACACGGCTTACATGCTGGTTCTCTATCTAAATCAGCCTGAACAAGATCTTTCCAAGTGGCCCCGAGAGTCGTGAGGTCATCAAACCTACGAATGGCTCTCCACATATCAGGGGGCAATATCAACCCGAAAAATAGATCAATATCAACTAACGTCATGATACATGAAGAAATTGCACTTTCAACATTTTCATAAAAAGCCGCAGGGTTTTTACGGGGATCAGGTAAAGCATTCTTAAGCGCCATGACATCTGCTCTATTCCAAGGCGTATAAACCCAATTATATACAAAATACCCTTTCGCGTCTTTGGAGCTTTTATCATCATCTGTGCCATCCCCTTTATGAGGGACATATAAAGGCGCAGCTTCTCGCATAGGTCTAACATTAATCGCAGCGATCTTATCTGTTTCAAAGATAGGGCATTCTTTGGATATCCCCGTCGCTCCGGACGTAGACGAATTCTTCGACTTTTCCAACTCCCGTAGCTGTGTCGTCTCATTACGCAGGTCAAGCAAACGCTTGAAGAAGTCGTCCGCATCTGAAAGAACAAAAAGACCTTTACGAAAATTCTCACGATCCTTGGATATCTCCTTAGGGTCTAACTCGAGAGAATATTTTCTATACCGCTCAACAACTTCATCTCCAAAATGATCTAAAAAATACAGTCGTTCCTTATCAGACCACTGTTCCATTTGTTTAGTAACATCAGAAACAGTAACAGTATTATTATTTAGCTTTCGCGCAATTGAGCGCAATTCCGCAGCTCGTTCCGTATATAACCTGGTACGCTGTGTTCGATCACTATCCTCGTCCGAGTCCTCGTTCGGAGCTGTAGGTACGACGTACGGAGGCGGACAACGATCTAGTAATGAAAAATCATCCGTTTCATTAGTAAGGACTGGATAGAGAGGACGCCTGATAGGGAATTGACCATTAACCTGTAAATTACGTTCTCGTCTCTCCCTCTCTTTCTTTTCCTGTAATTCCTTCTCCTGTAGCTGTAAAGCTTTGTCATGTGCAGCCTTCCGCTGCACTTTCTCCGCCAAGGCTTCCTCACGCTTCACTCGTTCACACACCTCCTTCTCCCACATACGCACACAATCAAACATATCTTGTCTAGACCTTCGCTGAAACAAACACTGCTCTACATACTGTACCTTTCGAAGGTCAAACGACCCATATAGTGGCCACTGTAATTCACGATCAGTCTTAGTATACTTATGCCATAATGTACTATACATTATAGGTGGAATACCGAATTTAATATACATTTCACGATTTGGAGTCCCCTCTGGGGGAGCCGGCTGTTTTTCACTTAATCGATAATTGGTACCATTTTCAGAACAGCACATCCTACGGAGTGTGCTAAAAACAGGCATGTTTCAAAAAGTACCACGAAAACGTGATACTACAAAAATGCCACCTAACACGGTGCACTGTTCAAATCAAATAAATCAGAGAAATATCCCTACATGCCTGCCTATGTGAGGTGCACTTCACATATTCAAATTCAAATTCAAAGATTCAAAACGTTAGCTAACAAATTCAAATTCAAATTCAAAGGTTCAAAAAGCCACAGTAAGTGTCAGTAGACTACCTCACCGCTCAAAAGCTTACCAAATATTTGCAAACGTCCAACGTCCAACTGCCAAATTCTGTGGTCAAATCAGCCAAAACGGCACATCACGACAATCCAAGATCAGAATCTCAGTCGAAGACCGGCGCCACCTGGAAGGTCAGATCGGAAGGAAGGGAAAACACACCGTGGGTGCCGAGACTCGGGTCACTCAATGGCAGCGATCGCGTCCATGGCGAGTTTCCTAACCTTCGTCACGACCTCTCCTTCGGGCCTCCGAGTCGCCGATGAGTCCCTTCGTGGTCGCCAATTGTGGTGTTGGGTTCAAATCAGGCCTACATACTCTGCTAAACTCTCGAACACCTTAGTATAGAAGTTGGCACGGACACTGGAAAAGGTAAAAGACAAGTTTATTAAGACCCCATGGGGTGGTGATACATTCCAACAGCACCCTTCGGTAATGTAAGAAGTAGCACACCGAACATCGGTGCGCGACCTCTTTTATATGGTTTAATAGCAATAAAAAGATAGGCGGTTACAAGTTACACATTTTAGGTACATATAAGGTCATTTTTGGAACACAGCCAACATGTGGGAGGAGTTTCAACAGCACTGGTCAGTTAGCATGAACATTCCTGAAGAGTGACCAATTGGTGCGTAATGCGCATGTGCGCTTGACCAGTACTAAAAATAGCCTGTTGCCGAGCAGACTAGTGACCATGGGTATCGAGAAAGGACAAAAGGGCACACTGACCACGAGGCAGCATGTTCATAGGAAACGGAAGTCAGAGGGATTCAAAATGGCCCCCGTTCGTTTTGGTCAAGTTAACAGAAAAGACCGTGTAGCTGTGCTAAACGCTAACTCAGGAGCTGCCAAAACACGACACCTATATCTGGGTGGGTCCAGAGTCGGCATGCCAAGGGTTCCAGTATTAGGGCGAATAGCAGCGGGGCCAGCGGGCAACTCTGTCTGGTGCCCACTCCACCGGGAAATCTGCCGACATCACCCCGTTGACCTGTACCCTACGATGTGAAGTATACAGTAGCTCTATCCATGCAAGGAAGAAAGGTCCAACTCCGAACTTAATTAGTGCCTGTCTCATAAATGGCCAGTGTACAGCTTCGAATGCCTTCTCAGCATCAAGGGATAAAAACGTATGTGGGTCAGTTCTGTCTTTTATCATGTTTACGCATAAACAAAGAGAGAGATAAAGTAAAGAATCACTCTTCAACCCCTGCTAATTATATTTAAACAACATAAGAGTGATCAGGGGTGTCCATCCAAAACAAGTTAAGGTTATACTCCCCAAAAGAGAGCGACAAAGGTGGGAACGGGTTAGTAAGGCGACAATTTCTTGTTTTAGTATGAAGAACCCTCACTCACCGACCTGGTCGGTGACATGCTTCATCATATGGTTCCCACCGGGTAGACCGAATGTCTGCCCGGTGTGCTTCAACGCCTGAAGTTACAGCGGAGCTGGTTTTTGTGTTGTGAATAGTGCAAAAAATAGTGATGTTAAATGAAAGCAGTCTGTGTCTCAGAAAGACTTTTTATTAAGAGACCAGCTTGCGTTCGTTTGATCATGTTTAGCCAGTTAGATAACCAATGAAGGTTAAACCTTGTCGACCTTTTGGCTTGAATCCTGACTGGTCGTAGTGCATGAGGGATGTAATAACTGGTAGCAGCCATGTGGCCAGAATCGTGGCCAATAGTTCCATAGTGGGCTTCCCAGCTTTGCGGATGACTACCACAGTAGCATTACGAATGTCTAGTGGGAGTGTTCCCTCTGTTTGTGTCTCTAAATACATCTTCCGTAGGTATGGACTCAGTAATCCGGCATTCACCTCAAAGAATTCTGGAGGCAGTCCATTGGTGCCTGGGATTTTCCCTGCTTTTTGCTTACCAATTGCTGTTGTAACTTCTTCCAGGCTAAGTTCTTTTTCTAGGGCTTCCCAATCCTCTGAAGGCAGGGTGGGAGGATTAATGGTGCCTAAGTAATTGTGAATGTGAGAGTCTGTAAGTTTCCTAGCCTTGTAGAGGTCCTCATAGTAGCTCGCAAAGGCGTCTGCTTTACTTTGTGCTGTTGTGAATGTGAAACCCTCTTTTTGAATGGTGGTCGCCCATCTAGCTTCCCTCTCTTTCCTACCTAACCATGCTAGGAACCTCCCAGCTCTATCTCCTGCCTTGTATAGGCGGTGTTATGTAGCCAGAAGAAATTATCTTGTCTCCTGGCTGGCCAGTGCTTGATATTCCTTGCGAGTGACTGCGATCTGGCATTGGAGTAGCTGATTAGTGTCCAGGCCTACATCTCTCTCCAACTGTAGGAGACTACCTTCCAGAGCTCGATCTCTTGAACCACCTCCTTCCTTTAATGGACTATTATATTTTGTGCCCCATCTCGCAGTACAGTTTTGAAAGGTTCCCAGAGGACAACCGCAGAGGACACTGAGCCTAATTTAATAATTCGGAGTGTACTCTGAATTTGCGGGTGACTTCCGCGTCTCGTAGCTCCCATGCATTGAGCATCCACCCGTTCTGTGTTCTACGGGGTCGTCCTCCTATTGTGAACCACAAGGGGGAGTGGTCTGATAGGCCCCTCGCCAAGTATTCCACTCTGTCCACTGTCCCTATTTATCCCGCCGGGTCGAGAAGATAGACCAGCCTGGAGAACACCTTATGGGCACCTGAAAAGTAGGAGTATGTGTGGTCAATAGAGTGTTGTGTTTGTGCCAGAGCTCAGTCAAGCCTAATGTGTGTATGAACCCAGCCAGTCTTGTATTCCCTCAATGTCCGGGTATCGCACTTGTGCATTCCATATAGGGTCTACTACATCGTTAAAGTCCCCTCCCATTATGTTTGTCAAGGAGTCAGATTCCAGCAATATCTCCGCTACCTTGTCAAACGTTTGCTGTTGCAATCGTGGGAGCGCGTAAACACTAAGGTGAGTTCCCGTTTAACCCTAGATCCCTTGTACTTCAACGAGCGTTACATTGGGGTCCACCCAAGTATTGTGAGTATAAAGGAAGGCATCCTTCTAATAAGGCTGGCAACCAGGTCTGGATCCCTAGGAGAATCCAGCATGTGCGAAGCTAAGGGCCTCTCCCTAGGAAGGTGCAATGAGTACCACGGAGGTGTGTTTCCTGGAGGGCGACTATATCAGGCTTCAATCTCTTGAGATATTTATCCATCAGCCCCCTCTTGATCTTGTGGCCCAAGACCATTGACGTTCCACGTCATTATAGAGTATCCTTCCTCACCCTGTGCATGTGGAAGCGCTTCTGCAGTGTCTTGTGTTTGCGTAGTGCCAGATATAGGGTTTACTGGTCTACTTGTGCTTTCAATGTCTCTTCATTCCATTTCAAACCATGAACTAACCCCCCCCCTGTGTCATCTTATCGCTCTGCATTCCCCTGCTGCCCAGCCTTCCCCAGTCTCTCCCTCTGCCCACGGTCTTTCCTTCAACTGTGAACATGACAACTGTGTCGCAGGTTACGCTTGAGAGGTCTGTTCCCCCCACCTTCTTCCTGCCAGAGAACAAACAAAGTAAAAAGGAGTTGGGTATTAAAACGCTAAAACTTGACCCCTACTGAGTGTAGCTTATGAGTCTCAAATGGCGCCTGGTGCCATCTTACTGTCTTTTAGGCCTCCGCTAGGCCCATGCATCTCGCCCTTCCTCGTTTCCTTTGTGTGTTGTCTGTTGAGGGATTTCTTGGGGGGCAGTGTCCGAGCTTGGTTCCTCCAAGTAGGTAATCTTTTGCAGGAGTGGGTGATCCCTGTCTGTTTCCTCTGAGTGTTCCCGTTCTGACAGGTCTGGGATCTTCTACCTCTGCCCTTAGGGTGTTTCCTCCCGGTCATTGCCTGCATTGGCCCATTATCCGTATCTGAGGTTTGGGTCATTTCCTCAGGACCCCGATCTGGTCTTATGAGAGTGTCCTGGCGTGGCATATCCTTCCGGCCCGGTTAGCGTTTCAACTTTTGTCTCCTTGTTCTGGGCCCGCCACTTGTCGGTGGGTCCCGGGGAGGGGTCTCCGCCGGTTCATTTCTGTGTTTCAGAGAAGGGCGTTCTTCTATCCAGTTCCATGCCTCCTCTGGCATCTGGAAGAAGAATGATTTGCTCTGAAAGATAACTCTAAGTTTCGCTTGGAAGAGCAGTTTGTACTGGATGTGGAGTTTTTGCAGTTTTTCTTTGAGAGAGTCAAAGGTTCCCCTTTGCTTCTGGACTTCCTGTGAGCAGTCTGGAAAGAACATTATTTTGGTTTTGGCGAGCCGGATCTCCCCAATTCATCTCACCTCCAGGAGTATCAAATCGCAGTCCTGGTAGTTTAAGAAGCGAGCTATAAGAGGCTGAGCATCCTGTGGGCCCACTCAATTACGAAGCATGACAAGAACTAAGCCGTCGGAAGAGAGTCCCTGAGTCATTCGTCTAGAAAGACTCACATATCTGATCCGTCAATTCCCTCTGGGAAGCCTATGAAATGTAGGTTGTTCCTACGCACATGATTTTCTGCGTCCTCTACCTTCCAGGCGATCTCCCTCAGGAAGGTTGTGAGGTTTTTGGCTTCCTTATGCAAGGTGTGGGATACATCCTCGACCTCTGATATTCGTTGTTCCGCCTGTGTAACTTGTTCAGATACATTGCATAAGTCTTGTCGTAGTAGAGTTACATCCGAGCGGACTTCTGCTATTTGTCCTTCCAGTGCTTCTCTGGAGGACTGTATCACCTGCAGGAGGATCACATTGTCTAGAATGGGTAGGTTTTTGCTCGTCGCCACTGGGGGAAGGGCCATGACCTTCGTGTATCTGTCCATTTTCCCCTGTTTCTGTGGCTTTGGCTCCTTGTCCCTGGCAATTGAAGGTGACTATGTTTGAGCGCCACTTCGTGCTGGTTGTGTGGCTGGGCTATGTCTGATTGGTAATGCTGTCTCTGGCTACCGCCTGATTATCTGACTGTGGGTGAGTTTGGGTTCATGTACAGAACCGGTGTTCTCATTTGTTTCTGAAGTAGAACCCAGGGGCTTCTCCTGGGTTGGCCTTCTTGTGGGGCTTCTGGGGTGAGTGTGGTTCACTGCTCAAGCCTGGCCATCGTCCGGGAATGCATCACTCTCCTCCGTGACTCAACCCAGTATCTGTCTCTGCCCTTCAGATGGGGTTATTGCTTATGGACTCTTGGTGTGCCAGATGCCTTGCGTGAGTCTCTTGCAGGAGTCCCCTTTGTCCACACCCGTCTGGGGGGGTTTGTCAGCCAAGTCTCTGGTTCCCTCTCAGGTTCGGTCCTGTGTTTCTCTCTTTGGTTCCTGTAGTTTCATGTTGCCCCCTTTGATACCTTAGCTCAGTGTGGCTACCAAACCTGGGGTGGTTTTCCTGTAATTGGGTTTTTGAACCGTTGGGGCCGTCCCTCTAGGTCTTTCCACCTGGCCCTGGGCCCAGCCTCCCGGTGTGAGCCCAGCCAGGTGAAATGGCTCTACTCGCTGTCCTCCCAGACCCCCGCCGTGTGTTGCCGCCGGTATTATGCCTTGTGATCGGTTGCGTTTAAGGAGGAAGGTTGGCTGCTCACACGTGCAGGCCTTCAGATCTTCGCAGATGCCGCCACTCCCTTGCCGGCTTCCTCTATGGGGGTCTGGGTCAACTCCCCCACTGGGCTGGTCAGGCTCCTCCTGGTCCCTGTGCCAAGGCTCTGGCATTACTCCGTACGGGGACCTTCAGGAAGCCCACCTCTCTCTGTGCTACCAGGTGGCTGTGCAGCCCTTTTTGCCAGAGCGAACCATTAGCGGCCCCTTCGGGTTCCGCGCTGCGGCCGAGGAGAAATTATGGCTGCCTGGGAGATCAAGATGTTTGTCGCTGCTCCGCCTCCAGGGACAACACTCAAGCAATGGCTCTACTCGCACCTCTCTACTGCATGGGTTGAGGCATAGGTCTCAGTTTTGGGACTCTCTCGGTGCTCGGTTGGGGCTCTCGTCTTGTATTCAGCCTCCTCTCCCGCCTCGTGGTCTATGGCTCACTCTCACACCCATCCAGGAGTGCGTCTCTCCAGTCGTGTGCTGTGGTCTTACCTGGCTCAGCACTGCTGCGGTCATGGGCCATCGTCTTCCCTGTGCCTCCTGGGAGTGTGATGCTCCTCTGCCATGGGTGTGCTGTGTTGGTCTTTGGGACCCCTTTGCTCCTACGGCCCACGTTTGGCCATGTAGACCCTATCTCCTATGCTGACCCGCGGTTGCTGTTTCCCGTCTCTTTGTCATGGCAGAGGAGCAGGTCCAGGGGTGGAGGGGGAGTCATCCGGCTCAGAGGGAATGCTGTTTTCTGTGGCATCTCCGTCACTCCCAGTGGTACCGTTTGGGTTCTGGATCCCCCAGCTTACCTCTCTAATGCGGGTAGGATCTGCCGCAGGATGCGACCATGTTGGACCGCGGCCTCTGGTTCAGAGAGCGCTCTAGGTTAATTCTCAACTTCCCTGGCACGTTTCTGCATTTCGCTCGCCTCGCCGCTGTCAGTGTGGATCCCCCAACACTTACGTACGGGTTTCATATGCGTATGGAATTTGAAAGGCAGGATTGTAGAACGGATAATTATCAGACCGCCAGAGCCTCCGGCAGACGCAGCTACTCTGCCATGTTGCTGGCCACAGCCCCTGCAGCCAGCCATGATTGAACCTGACTCCCAGACTTTTCCATGCTGTTAATACTACCAGAGACTTGAAGCCCAGTTCGGCTCTGATTCAGAAGAAGGCCAAGTCTCACAACATGTTCCACATGATAAGGACGATGACAATGAAGCGGACAAACTACTTGCCACCTCACATCACTGATGTGTCTGGTTTTATTTGGCCGGCAGAATACAAGTTTCTAGTCTCTTCTCCAAAGATTGAACTTGATTTTCCACCTGGCCCACCAATGGAGCAAAGTGCTTCTTTGCAGTTATGCTGCAAAGAGCAGCGAACGTCCCGTCTTAGGCCTTCTTCCTCTGAATGCCTTCTTGCAGAAGGACAAATTCAAGTTACTGACTCTGGCTCAGGTTCTTTCTGTTCTAGACCCAGGAGAGTGGATGGTGTCGCCGGACCTGCAGGACACGTATGTTCATACTCGTTTTGCAGTCCCACAGATTCTACTGGCAGTTCACGATTTGGTCCGAACACTTCCAATATGACATTCCACCTTTTGGTCTCACCTTGCCCTGCTGTTCGCAAAAGTGTCAGATGTTGGAGATACATGTATTCCCATACCTTGTTGGCTGCTCAAAGTGGGTTCGCCACACTCCGGCACTAGCCAGCTTCCAGCGACTTGTGGCATTCTACTTTCCCTATCCCACAGAGTACACAGTAGTGATGGATGCATTATCTCTGGGTTGGGGAGGTCACATGGGAGGTGTGGAAATAAGAAGTCAATGATGGCCTTGAACTGTTTGAAGCTAAACGGTAATACAACGGAGGTTCTAAATATAGGCAAGACCCCCTCGATTTGGTCATCTGCCTGGTGGCCATCCACCTTGGGACAGACCCCATCCCCGAAAGATCAGGTGAAGAACCTGGGATTTGGTTGGACTCTAAACTGTCCTTTGAAACCCACACCAGGCGTGTGATGGGTAACTGTGTGGGGTCTTACGCACTCTTCGCAAGACCTTAGACGTTCTCCCAGTGTCAGCAAGAAAGTCGATGGTCCATGCCTTTGTGACATCCCGGCTGGACTATGGGAATGTTCTGTACCTGGGGGCTAATGCCAAGTGCGTTCAGAGACTTCAGCACATTCAGAACACGGCTGCTCGTCTGGCTCTTATGCTCCCTAGGAGAGCGTCATCCAGCAAGGCTCTTGAATCCTTACACTGGCTTCCGATGAGGAAACGTGTCCTGTTTAAGGCTATGTGCATTAGTCATCGGATCTTGCAGAAGAAAGGCCCTTCTTACTTACACAATCTCCTTATCCCGTATGTTCGTACGCGAGGTCTAAGATCCAGTGGTACGGGACAATTACGCATACCTGCTATCAGAAGAGCCAGGATGGGCGGACGCTCTTTCAGGTTCCTTGCAGCATCTTACTGGAATAAGCTCCCAGCGGAGCTCCGATTAGAAGCGTGTGAAACGGTTTTTCGGAAAAAGCTTAAGACATGGCTCTTTCCATCGGATAATTCCATTGTCTGATTTCCTCTCTGTCTCCCTTTCCCTGGTTAGGGGACCTTGTCGCAGCGCGGGGACGCACGGGTTGTGCAACCAGGCGCTTTATAAGCTTAAATTGATTGATTGATTGATCTCCAGCAGAGCACTGACTCCATATCACTTTGTTGGATGTTCAGACCATCTGGCAGACAGTCAGAGCCTTCCAACCAATCTTAAAAGGGAGCCTGATGCAGGTTCTCACAAACCGCCATGTGGAACTGCAACAAGCAGGGTGGGATGGGGTCCCATGTTCTCTGCGACGAGGATCTGCAACTTTGGAGGTGAATGAGCCAGCAGGGAATCTTCCTGGTAGTGTAGCTGAATGCCAGAGAAGACATGTTGAGCAAAGGTCATCATGCAGACAAAAAATGACAATTCCCTCTTTAGGTGGCTCAAAACATCTTTGTAAAGTGGGGCATGCAGTGTCTTAATCCCTTTTGGGCTTTGAAGCTCAGACTTCCCAACTATAGCATTGATTGACGCATAGCCTGCTGGTCTTTTAGTCATGCCTGAATGCAGTTCAGCTGACTCATTCTCCCACCCTATTGAACTGTCAAACTTTTATCCATATTTTACTGCTGCTCGTGGCTGTCCACTGAGGCGTTTCCCCTCATATCTCACCAAACACTTTGCTGATGCCTCCTACACAAATCCCTGGTGAAACTGCTCCTGAGGTATTCCCAATCACTGTCATACTCCCACACTGAGAGGGTCACGCCGTGTTGTGCAAAGTGTCTAAACTAAAGACATTGCTACCTGTAACACACACACACACACACACTTGGGCTTTTTGCTCCGAACCCCAGTGTACACGATGGTAAAACTAAAAGCACAAAGCTCACGGCATCTCAGGAACTAGCTAACACCACGACCCAATATGCTGACTCAACTGACACTCTAGCTTAGATGGGTTCCACAGATTATACCATGGAGCACCAGCGTCTGGGTAGCGCTTACATGGAGGTTGAGACTTTTTTCTTCATGGCTCGATGGGTGACAATGGCTCCAGAGGAGTGGAGGTCCCACGAGAGGAATACAAGTCAAATGACGGCTGTACCAAACAGCAGCCTCGAAGACCAAGGCCCGAGAAGAAGATTCATGGGGGAACAGATGGCCGAAGAGAAAGCCCGAGTGCTGGCAGAGGCACTGACTCATGGATTGCACTTTGCAAGACACATACAACGAAACAAGACAGTACAATAGGATTGGATGAAGACTCTGGTAAATCAGACTTTGCTGCAGGTGAAAAACCTGCCTTATGCCCCCAAGTCGGCAGCACACACTGATCTTAATTCTTGACCCCTGGTCAGGGAGGCTGTGAGATGCTAATACAAAGACACATGCCAAGGACAATTGGCCGGTAGTACAATAATGAGGGCTTGAAGGATGAATGTGTGGCCTTTATCGTAGGGCAGATTTTCACGCCTTGGACAAAACTCCGTCATATCCTTAGGAAATACATTGGTGACTAGATGGTGGTTGCATTGTTTCCTTGCTTATAGTTGTTGATTGGCAAAAGCTAATTGCTGCTTCACTTGGGGTATGTGATGTGAATGTTACAATTGTTTTTTTTCTCATTATTTCCCTCCGAGTGATTTTTTCTTGTTTGTTCTTGAGATGGCTTGTTATCATGATCAATTCAAATTGCTGTTCCACCTGCCCTGCAACCCATCCCAACTACCCTCCCCCCCCACGTCTGCCATTCCCCACTCACCCCTGGTGTTCCTAGCCATCGACCCATGGATTTTGGTGCATTCCCAGATATACCATTACTGGTAGATTTGGGAATGTGTCAAAATCCTACACCTCTCCAGGTGAGGCGTAAGGAGGAGAAATATCTTTATTTCTCCTTGTTACTTCCTCTTTCTGTGTGTGCTTCATTCTGTTCATGGTGCAAAGGTGCCTATGTTGGCACTAGGCAGCCAAAAGGTCCACCGCAAGGAAAGGACAGGAAAATCGGTGTATTATGTTAAATACGGCGTATTCCTGCCCTTTCACGAAGCGCTACAAGGCAGCTTCCTGCACTGTGTGAAACCTACATAAATATGACCCTTGGTACAGAAGGTTTTCTGTCTGAATTCTGCCTAACCTTCAAAGCCACCATACTCGTAAGCTTCCCAAAATGTACGAAACTTCAAACAGCCGGATGCCCTGCTGGGCTTGCGCAGGGAGGCTCTTGTGATCCTTCCACAGCCGGACAGAGAACCCCCTAGATGCATGATTATACTGCCCCTTAGCAATGCTGAACCTGGACTACAAGGCCCTGAAGAAGATACTCACAGACAGACTTCTTGCAGTGTTAACTTCAATAATACATCATGACCAAAGTGACTTTATACCAGGAAGAAACACGTTCCTTAACCTTTGTCATCTGTTCAGTGTGATAGATAACGTCTGAGCACACAACACCAGGTATGTGGCACTTTGTCTTGAATTGAATTGAATTGAAACTGCACTTGTATAGCGCTATCTACCCGGAGGCCTCGTAGCGCTTATGACTGGAAACTTACTTAGCGCGGGCTCGGGCAGATCAGCAGGAGTTAGCAAACAGGTGAGTTTTCAGGGCTTTCCTGAAGGAAAGATGATTGGTAGTTCCTCTGAGGGATAGAGGAAGAGTGTTCCAGAGCTTAGCCACAGTGTGTGAAAAGGAACGGCCTCCCCAGCGGGCTTTCCTAACTCTAATGGAGGAGGCTAACTGGAGGGTACAGGATCGGAGGGAACGTGACGGAACATAGGGAGTGACCAAGGGCTGTAGAATTGCAGGACCAAGGTGGTGGAAGGCTTTGTGTAGAGTACACATAGCCTTGAATTGTACTCTAGCCGCTATGGGGAGCCAGTGAAGTTCCCTTAGGGCATTCCTTGCTGACTGCCAGCGAGGGAGGTTGTAGAGCAAACGAGCCGCACTGTTTTGGGTGACTTGGAGCTTCTGGATGACAAAGGAGGGGGCTCCCATATAGAGGACGTTCCCGTAGTCCAGGCGAGATAGTATAAGAGCCTGGACTAGGATCCTCCTTGCCTGGAATGGAAGCAGAGGGAGCACCTTCCGCAGCATCCTCATCAGGCCAAAACAGATGGCTGCGGTCTTTGTGGCTTGGGCTGAGAAGTTCAGGGCTGTGTCAAACCAAATCCCCAGGCTTTTTATTTGGGACTTGGGAACAGGAGACGGGCCCAGACATGGTGGCCAGATGGATGCAAAGACAGAGGGGGAGGGGTTACCCAATAAGATGACATCTGTCTTCTCCCCGTTAAGTTTTAAACGGGAGGATTGCATCCATCTGGCGACAGCCTCTAGGCAGGGGCCTAGGGTGTTGGACGATACCTCTGAGTGGTCTAAGGAGACCACCAGTTGGGTATCGTCCGCGTAGGTGACAATACGCACACCTAGCTAAAGGCTCTAGACAATCCTGTCTAGAGGTTCCATGTAGGCATTAAACAGGGTGGGGCTCAGGGAAGAACCCTGAGGAACCCCACACCTGAGAGGATGTTTGGGTGTCACTGCCTCGCCCTCAAAGACCTGAAAGAAGCGGTCAGCCAGGAAGGATGTCAGCCAGTCCAGAGCCGGGCCCGACACGCCCATGTCCGCCAGTCGTTGTAATAGCGTGACATGGTTAACCGTGTCGAACGCGGCGCTGAGGTCTAATAAGATGATGGCGACTTTGCCACCCTGGTCTAACACTGCTCTTGCTTCCTCTGTTACCGCTAAGAGGGCTGTTTCGGTCCCATGTAAGGGCCGAAACCCTGTCTGAGAGGCACGTAGAAGGCTATTTGACTCCAAATAGTTCATCGAGATGTTATTTACGTGCCTCTCAAGCAGTTTGCTCAGCCAAGGGAGCAGGGAAATAGGACGATAGTTCACCATGTTGGATTGGTCAAGATTGGGCTTCTTCAACAGGGCCCTCACCATCGCGCACTTCCAGGAGGGAGGTACGGTTTTTGAGGAGATGGAAGTGTTGAGAACGTCCAAAATGACCGGGCGAATTATGTCCATTACCTTAATGAGGGTCTGAGGGGGTGCTGGGTCGTTAGGGGAGCCTGAGGTAACTTTGGGAATGAGTCTGTCTAGGGCTGGAATGTCTAAGGATGGAATTGTGTCAAGCCTACACAGGACAGGGGCACCGGAAGTGGAGGGAGTGGGAGGTTCCAAGTCATTGTTGACATCCCCAAAGGAAGAGTATATAGTCTGTATTTTTTCAGAGAAGAAAACAGCCAGTTCATTGCAGCGGTTTTAGGCACCATCAGCAGAGGGGTGTTCCGTAGGGGGCGAAATAAGTGATTTAACGATTTTAAAAATTTCCCTTGGAGTGTTAGCAGCTGCATTGATTTTACTGCAGTAGAAAGAGGCTTGTGCCGTCTTTATCTCCTGTTTATAGAGCCTAATAGCAGCTCTATATTCATCCTTCCTAGATTTAGAGTAGTCCTGTCTCCAGGCTCTTTCCTATTTACGACAGGCTGATTTCATGGCCTTGAGAGTGGGAGTAAACCATGGGGCGGCTCTAGATCTTTTCGTAAGGTTACTAGCCTGTACAGGGAGGACCGTGTCGAGTGTGGAAGAAATCCAATCATCAAAGTTGTTGGCTGCTGTATTGGAGTTCAACGCCTTCCCGGGTATGTCTTTAACCAGGGCAGCTTCCCAAGCAGGGAGGGGGAGTGAGGGCCATTTCCTACCTCGATGTTTAACGAGGCCGCAAATGGAGGGAGAGAGATTGGTACGCCAAGTGAAGGGTATCAAAAAATGATCTGTCCAGGGTAGTGGGACAGGGGGTTTGACTATGAGATCATCAATATTGCTGTAAATGTGGTCCAGCAAGTGACCTCTGTTGTGAGTTGCATGGAACCCCTTTTGATGTAGGTCCAGCGCTTGAAGGTTAGAACAAAGGGTATTGGCTGCGGTATCATGGGGATCATCTAGGTGCAGGTTGAGATCACCCAACAAAGTAAAGTTGGGTGAAGATAACACGTTACTTGCAGCAAGATCCGTGATTTTAATAATGAAATTGTTGAGAGCACCAGGGGGACGATAGGCTAGGATGCCAGAGAAGGTAGTGGTGGGGGAGAAATCGAGCGAAAAGTGTAAACATTCGCAAGTTGGCGAGGTTGTAGGGATGATTCGGCATTTATAACTGTCACGATAGACAATGGCCACTCCTCCACCTCTCCCAGTCTGGCGATCTAGTCTCTTTAACGTGAATCCTTGGGGAATGGCCCAAACGATAGCTGGATCATTGTCCATATGGAGCCACGTTTCCGTTAGGAAGAGTGCATGAGGATTGAGGTCTTCAATTAAAGAGTGAAGCTCAGTATGATGTTTGCAGACGGACCTACAATTTAGGAGAAACATTTTCCATTCCTGAGTGGGAGGTAACGGGCAAGTGGGAGGGACAGAAGGACGCCAGTTACAATTTTTGCAGACATAGTCAGTATGGGAAGGAAGGAAAGTATGATCACATATCGAATTAAAGGACGGACGAAGGGCGTGAAGGGAAATTGCATCATAAGACAGCGAAGGGCCTGCCATGACGAGAGAAGCCAGGCACCAGTCAGCAGGAAGCGTCTGGACGCGGACTGGCGCAGACTGGCTTCTCTTTGGCGCCTCTTCGGCGCGTCTACGGCGCTACCGCTGCGCGTCACCGCTGCGCGGACAGGTGCGGGCTAAAAAGGTTAGGCGGAGTGGGGGACTAGCGCGTCAACCCACCGAAGATGGCCGCCTCAGATGGAGCAACCAGGAAGTGGTGCCGCTTGCCTCCCTCCACAACAAACAGCACAGGTTGCTGCGGTGGAACGGGGAGTGAGCGAGCCCAATTCAGGTAATTTACACAGTTTAAACAGTTTTTAAAAAAAGCTAAAAGCAGAGCACAAATAGGAATACAAGAAAACGCTTGTAGCAGTCCTACTTGCTACCAAGCGCCAGCGCTACGATATTCTCTAGTCAATCTCGAGCGCGATACTGTCCAGCCCTTAAGTAATCAGGGCGGAGTGGGGGACTAGCGCGTCAACCCACCGAAGATGGCCGCCTCAGATGGAGCAACCAGGAAGTGGTGCCGCTTGCCTCCCTCCACAACAAACAGCACTGGTTGCTGCGGTGGAACGGGGAGTGAGCGAGCCCAATTCAGGTAATTTACACAGTTTAAACAGTTTTTAAAAAAAGCTAAAAGCAGAGCACAAATAGGAATACAAGAAAACGCTTGTAGCAGTCCTACTTGCTACCAAGCGCCAGCGCTACGATATTCTCTAGTCAATCTCGAGCGCGATACTGTCCAGCCCTTAAGTAATCAGGGCGGAGTGGGGGACTAGCGCGTCAACCCACCGAAGATGGCCGCCTCAGATTGAGCAACCAGGAAGTGGTGCCGCTTGCCTCCCTCCACAACAAACAGCACTGGTTGCTGCGGTGGAACGGGGAGTGAGCGAGCCCAATTCAGGTAATTTACACAGTTTAAACAGTTTATAAAAAAAAAAAAAGCTAAAAGCAGAGCACAAATAGGAATACAAGAAAACGCTTGTAGCAGTCCTACTTGCTACCAAGCGCCAGCGCTACGATATTCTCTAGTCAAAGGTCTTGAAATCGAAAAGGCCTTCATTACCCTAGGATGGCCTTACCTAATGTTGGTTTTAGAAAACTTGGGGCTAGGACTAAGCTTCTGGCAATGAGTCCAGTTACTTGGCACACAAACGGTGGTAAGTTTGCAAACCGACCGGGTAATATTCAAACAGTTTTTAACAGCCAGAGGCCCTAGGCAGGGGTGCCTCCTGTCTCCCCTTATATTTTACATTCCCATTGAGCCACTGAGTCGTTTCGTGCAAAGCAGAAAGGCAGACTGAGTAATATGCCTAGGAGATTGCTAGCAGCAGATTGTATCGTATGCTGACAATGTTCTCATTTACCTTATGGGGGTCTAAAAGCTGTCACGGAGGTCATAGACTTATTGGATGTCTTTGGGGAAAACTACAGGTTGAGCATCATCTGGAGTAAGTCTTGAATGTTTTCTCTTTGGTCATTGTCAGAGGAGGAACATGTTACTTTTCTCTTGGGTGGCATACAGTTTAAATCTCAGTCATTCAAATAACTGGGGGTGAATGTGATGCAGGCCTAGTAGTGGGGAACCCTGGGAGATTAGCTGCAGCAAAGGGACAGCACGTGAAATTCTGGGTATCTTTACCTCCCTTCCCTATTGAGAGGACAGGGATATCCAAGATGCTTGTCTAAGATTGCTCTACTTTTTCTTGGCTCTCCGGGTCAAGCTGTCCAAAAGGTTCTTTACTGACTAGTACAAGGCTCTGCCATAATTGATTTGGAGAACTAATAGGAAGCGAGTAGCAGTAGGTAAATTATAAAATTCAAATGATGCTGGAGGGCTCGAAGCTCCCAATTATAAACTGTACTATGCTGCAGCTCAGCTGTAGTAGCTGGCCCGATGGCTAAGAGCAGAACCAGAGCCAGAGAGAGAAAGTGTCTTGGACTTTACAGATCTTTTAGATTCTACATTGGCTGATGTCATCAGGAGCTGGGGATGATAGGTACACAAGCTAGGAGTTGTAGCAAGACATTATTGGCGGTGTTACCTACGTCCAAGTCACGTGGGCATCCATACCCACTGGGTCTCCCTCTCTGGTCTTACCCTCCTATAAGCGGGTATTTCCACAGTAGGCAATAGCTTCGTACATGGGAATCTCTGCATGTTTCATGACCTTCAGGAGAAGAGTGGTTTGGGACCGGCTCAGTTTATTGTCTATGGTGCCCTTGTGCATTTGTTGGAACAAACATGGGGCTTGGAAAGGGTGCAACGCCCACAACGCCTGCCCTTCAGTCACTGCTTATGCACAGGCGGACAAAAAGAGTGTCAGCACGCTCTATTCGTCATTATTATGTAGATCACTATGGGGTAACCCAGTATCCCTCAGAACCTGGGCAGAACGATTTAGTAAATACAGTGGTTCTGTCGGGTATGCCAACTGATTATTTCAAAACATATATCACTCTTTCCAAGATTTTCCTTGTTTTAATCTAAGGATTATTTTATAGAATTATGAGATAACCACTATTCTCAAAAAGCAAATCCCATACGTGCACGAACGCTAATCTCATCACAGTGAGATTAGCGTTTGTGCACGTCGTGAGGTGTGCGTGCTGTTCAGCGTTGTTGTGTGTGGGCGTGTGCATTTTGAGACGTGTGGGCGTGTGCATTCTGAGACTGCGTTTATCCCCGGTTGAGATCGGTAACGCTTATGCCCACAAAGGTTGCTTTGCAACATATGTTATTAACGCCGCCTGAATGGCAATGTGCGTGAATGCGGCGCACCTTTTGTCTTCTGTACGGACGTGTGAAAAGTGATTAGAACTCGTGAATGGAAAGGCGCGCTACTGAATGACGTGGCGATTTTTTTGTTATAAAATTTGTGGCACGCCCCTCTCAGAACGCTGTTGTGGTACGCCCCTCTCACAAAGTGTAATATGTGTACTTTGACATGGCTCCGACCACAGCCCCGACACGCCCACGGCCCTCTGAGTGTGTAGTTTGACACGCCCACGCCCCACTGACAACGGTTACGGCCACAAAGTAAAATGCA
Source organism: Lissotriton helveticus (assembly GCF_964261635.1). Lineage (NCBI taxonomy): Eukaryota > Metazoa > Chordata > Amphibia > Caudata > Salamandridae > Lissotriton > Lissotriton helveticus. Next base: position 1,070,077,670 of record NC_136072.1, on the reverse strand, counting down.
TGTAGTTTGACACACCCACAAACACACCCCTGACATGCCCACAAGGGACTACTTTACCCCTAAGGTTCTTTGACGTTTCTAATGTATATGGTGGCCACCTGTATAGCCTATGTCCATCTGCTGCATCTCCCCTTTCCAATGCTGTATTGGGTGTTGTGATTGGTGCTGTACTTCTTGAGTTTACCCGCCTCAAAGGTTTCAGCTCTCTCTTTATAGAGATGGATATAGTATGGATTCTAAGAATAAGGGCTTATGCTGCTTGAACAACAGACAGGGAAAACAATATGTCCGCTGGGCTTAATTTAGGTAACTAAATAGTGGAGAAGTGTGGCTCACTGGTTAGCGGAGGTAGACCCTGAAGCAGAGGTCAGACCCGGGACCAGGGTTCAATTCCCGACGCGGCAGGGTCTTGAGCCCAAAATATCCACAGACTCGATAATTCTCGTTTCGGTACCTACTCGAATCACGGGTTCACACTCTGCAGCTCTGGGCATCAGCTTGCTTAATCTCCACTACGGCCCCCCCACGGCGGGATGCTTGGCTTTCACCTTGGGGATGCCCAGTACGGGTATCTCACAGGGAAAAGCCAGGACGGGTTCCCAAGGCAAGCGCCGAGATGCCTACGGGTAATCGAGCGCTATATAAGAACGCATAGTCATAATAATAATAATAATAATAAATACTTTACAAAGTTTATAGAAGTCCCCCAGAGCTCCCGAGACACCCCTATGGATGAAGAACCTGTTGAAATGGGCAGAGGCCACTGCTATTGCAATTTTGGGGATCGGGCGGGAGGGAGGACAGGTCGGATTTACTTGCACTAACCTTGGAAGCTAAATCAGATAGATGCATTTCCCCCTTCAAGCAATTCTGTAAAATACTAAGGCTCAGCCGACAGGTCATATTCCCAGTGGACTGGTACTAGATCTTTCCGCAGTCTGGGTTTACCATGTTTACCATGTACAAGTAACCCCAAATTCTGGTTTGTGTGGAGACCTGTACCGCACGGTAATTTCCATGATGCTGTTGGAGGATTTTGGGGGAGTCAACTGATACAATGAATTATGAGTTTTTAATGAAGACAGAATCGCGCCAGATGACAGTGTTAGTTTGACTTTCAGATTCTTCATTGGGTAGGGCTTTACCTTATCCCAATCTTAAAGTTCTTTGTGTGCTGGCTCTTGAATATGGAGTGCCCCAACTTTCCTCCTAACATTTAGAACATGCCTTAAACCTTATTTGTCAAAGCTATGAGACATACTGCTTGGGCTGCAACCAGGTTGAATGAAACCTTCTGAATAATTCAATATGTATCGTTGTTGAACTACCTGTACCGTTTATTGCATTGAAAAACGGAATAAAGAACAATAGAAAAATGCAGATGCAGCCAAATTAATCCATTTAGTGTTTTTAGTCTGCTTCTGCTAAAATGCTTGTATTAGGGTTCCTGGTGCCTCCAATGACCATAAAATAGTACAGAGTTATGGCTACCCACAGCTTTTCTGATTTACAGCCCACCTGCCAAAAAGTGTGGCATAAACTCAGAGACCAATCCGGACTTGCTGATAGCAGGTCAGTCAGAAAGGCTAAAATCACAGTTTGTTCCAACTGTTCTGATTGGCCACCTTTAATCAATCATAAATGTTCTCTATGTTTAATTCATTTTGATGTCAAGGGTTGGAAGTTTTCCAGCAACGCATGGCCCAATGTGAGAAACTGCCAAATTGTACCGTACTATTTCTTTCCAAGGAAGCTGGTGTTCAAAAAGACAGTCTTGGTTGATGATCTACTTCTGCATTACAAAGAAAAAAGTAATTTTCCTCAAACCTATAGCTCAACTAAAACACAGCACAAACCATCACACCGCTTTACAAACACCCCGCCTCCCCTCTCCACGGCACTACATCTCCCAGCCTGAAGATTTACCACACACATACACACCCATTCACTGTAACTGTAAGGTAATACTTTGTTATACAGTTAATAAAAACCATTACAAAACCAGCAACAATAAAAACAGTTATAAATATCTATAGCAGCATAGGGAATAATACTTGTGATAAGTTAAAAAAGGACAAAAAAATCGATTAGACAATACTAAAAGTTGGAATTTAAAAAGTAGTTAGAAAAGAATGTTCGTCCGCCACTACCTCTATGTTTCCTTCATGGAGGTTTCTTATGGTTAACCTGACCACCTTTCACATTCTGATTGCGTTGCAGTCCACATTCCTTATAGGAGGCAGGACGTTCTTTTCCCCTTATGCTCATACATTTTAGTGATCTGCCCTTGTTTATTCCTATAAGCCAGCTGTGCCTCTGTATAATCCAAGTGTTTTAGCTCTGGGGGTATGGAAAGTGCGCTTTCTTTAACCGTTTATTCTTTCTTGTGTTGATTCTGGCTTCTGCGGCTTCGATATTTTTACCAGTCGACAAGCCATTTGGACTTCGTCACCTGAGAAGCAAGCCAGGACTGCTTGCCTGCAGGACCCAATCCCTTTTTTATTAAATAGTGGTCTCAACAGGTTCCTGCGGTCTTGCTGCAGCTCCTTGCAGATGGTGATGAGGTGTAAGATGTTTTCCTCATCATTCCCGCACAGGCGGCATTCTGCTGGTTTTGGGGGACGCAGCCAGGGGGCCATATGGTCTGCTGAGGGCAATACTCCTAGCTGATATTTTAGGAATGACTCTTTTGTTGTTTTTGGTGAAGCTGGTCAGAAGATATGTTTGTGGTGTAAGTTTGTTGTAAGTTTGTACAGTTAGCCAACCGTGCGCTCGCTCCGTCAGTGAAGCTTTGTCCTGTAAGAGGGATTCTTTCCTGACAATGTTGTTTACTGCTTTTTGTAAGCCTGCCAGGTTCCCTTGTAGATCCTTGTCGCCCATTCAAAACCTAAACCCTGGGTCCAACCCACAGCTAAACCCATTTCGCTTTTATAGCTGATTAAATCCCATAACACAAAACACATATCACATGACTACACACACCCTTGAAGAGAACACTTTTGAGAAGTGTGAACAGTTCACACATCAGAAAGCACCACCCTAAACCAGTTGCCACAACATGCAGAGCATCACCCTAGTCAATGCAAAAGTCCACATATAAAACAATACATCACATCACTACCCCCCCCACCCGCAACATGAAGGCCAGTACATGTAACATTGATCCTTCTCTTACCACACAACCAGTTTTGTAGTGTCAACATTATGTTGATGCCACTGAGCATTCAGCCTGATACAACAATACCAAAGTGTAATTTACAATGCCACACAATCATGGCACAAATGTGCTATCTTTTCGAAACACAGTGACAGTTCTGCACTGTCTTCCTTAAAGCAAATGCTCAACTATATAAGCTTGGACTGCCCATGCCTTACCAGTCCTTTGAGGGCATGCATTTAATCTAATTTTGAATCTGCAAATATCACATTTTTCTCCAATTTTGTTTCTAACTTGGCATCTCCAGTCTACTTTGTGGCAAAATTACATTTCAATGCTGTACACCTTTATTATTATACAAAGGGTTGGTACACATCTATTGTCTCTGACACTGTCCAGATGATGTTGCTGTGCAAATATTTAAGTGGGGTCGAAACAGCGACACCATTATAATTTTGAATCGTCCTAATTAAATCTTATAAAGGGAGTCTCGAGAATCTGCATAGTTTGTTCCAAATCGTATTGCCATAGCTATTGTTGTGCTTGACAGAATATCAAGTGCAAAAATATTGAGACACAAAAAATTGTATAAAAATAGCACAAACTTTATTATCCCATCCCTGTATTTTAACAAACATTTAGGGGGTCATTAGGATGGCCATCCTCACGGGGATTGGGACTGCCCGCCATAAGGGCGGGGGTCCTGTGGGGGGTATTAGGATGCGCCCGCCACTGTGGCGGGCGTATCCTGCATTTTTAGCATTGTGGCGGGCGGTGCTGTCAGCACCGCCCGCCACAATGCTAAAAACGCAAAGCGGCAGGCAACGCGTGGTGCCTGCCACTTTGTTTATGCAAATGCAGGGGGGTACCACAGTTATCCCCCATGTGCACCCCCCACCTCTCCTTCACTCTGGGGTCACGCGGGGGGCCCCCAAAGTGAAGACCGCATGCCTTTCCGTGGGGGCATCGCCGCCACGGAAAGGCATCTGTTTTGGCCCAAAGCGACCGGGGCGGAAAAGCGGCGGACGGTCTTTCCGTCCGCCGCGGCCCCCCCCGCCATAGTAATATGGCGGGGGGAAATGGGTGGCGGGCGGGTATGGATGTCTGGCGGATCGCCACCGCCCGCATGGCGGTTGCGATCCGCCAGACATCCTAATGGGCCCCCTAGTTGTAAATAAAATACAGGAACACATAAAATATCAAAATAAAAAAGTATACAATATTGCCAACAAACGACTGACACAATGAGAGCAAACATATAAAACACATTTATAAACAAAATAAATATATGTACATATATAAAAACACGGTACGAAAAGGATTTACCATATTAGGTTCAAATAAACAATATTTCACTAAATGTTTGACCAATTAAATTAAAAAGAAATTAAAAGTTTCATACTTTAAAAACAATAGAAAAAATACAGGAACATGTGACAAACTGCTGTACAAGAATCACCGCTGCTAGATAGGCTGACTGATGCTCTAGAGACAAAGGCTGAATCACCCTGAAGATAATAAGATACAACACCAGCTTGGTGAATATTTAAAAATAATGTACCATAAAATTAACATAACAAAACATCAGAAATTAATTAATTACAAGAAGTACAACTAATAGCTATTTATTAAATTATATCTCCCAAATACAAAGAACAAGGGCAGAACCAAAATATACATAGAATTAATAAATGCATGTAAAAAGTCATAAACAAAAATAAACTCAAGCCATTTCTTTAAAATGAACCTTAAATATGATAAAACATAGATATCTTTAAACCAAAATCATGAAAACAATGTCCTTTTCAATGGTAAAACTGTGAAAAGTAAAGCAAATGTAAGTATATAATGTAAAAATGTATGAAAATCGAATAACATATATAAGATTATTTATTAATACACATAAGGTATAATATATATTTTGAAACTCCTGTAACCCTCCCGGGGTATAGGAGAGTCAAAATATATATTATACTTTATGTATATTGTTGGAAACTGCAACATATGTAACTTCACAAAAGGGAAAATCTATCTTAAGGAACAGGGTATGCACCTATACCAAAAAACCACATTCAATAAAAGGACTCTTTGAAAATGCAAAATATTATTTCAATGCATGCTATCACAGAGCTAGTACCAAAGAAAATATTGTAGAAAGTGTTAGGTAAAAAAACAATCACCCTTGTCACTGAAATAAAACTTATAAGTGTCCTACAGGCTTCGGAGACGCAAACTGTAGTTCCCAAGAACCTTCAGGAACTGTTCTTTAAGACATAATTCACCAATTTCCCAAGGAAGCCACAGGAAAATTCCCAGCTATAGAAAACCTAAACAGATTAATAATAAGAACTAGGAGGGTAGCAAGGCAAATTCCAAAAGCATCCACAACATACCAAGAGATAGAAATGTCTGCAATTTTAAAAGTGACATACTAACCAAGAGTTCTTAATGTATGACAATGAAAACGAAAAAATAATTCTTGCCTATGCTACAAATACTAACCCTAACACAGTGCTAAAACTGGATGATGGATGGGACACTTAAATCTTGTAACACATTTTCACAGATATATACAATATATGACGCTTCCACAAACAGATTTGGGCTGACAAGAAGACCCTACCTGCTGCTGCCCGGGAAAATTGAACTTTTCTCTCCGGCTGGACCAGCTTCCCCGCGTTGGTGTTCCCGCTCGCCCCCCGCCACTGCAACTTTCCACCTACGGTGCAGCCGCAGAGTGGGGGCGAGCTCCCAGTCTCACAAGGGAACCAGGGAACTACAGGCTCCATCTCTCCTTGCGCCGGAAGCCGCACACCTGAACTACGCGCCACAAGGCGCACAAATACCGGCGTCCCTCTCGGTGGAGCGTGACGCTTCCACAAACAGATTTGGGCTGACTAGAAGACCCTACCTGCTGCTGCCCAGGAAAATTTATCTTTTCTCTCCGGCTGGACCAGCTTCCCCACGTTGGTGTTCCCACTCGCCCCCCGCCGCTGCAACTTTCCACCTACGGTGCAGCCGCAGAGTTGGGGCGAGCTCCCAGTCTCACCAGGGAACCAGGGAACTACAGGCTCCATCTCTCCTTGCGGCCGGAAGCCACACACCTGAACTACGCACCAGGAGGCGCACAAATACCGGCGTCCCTCTCGGTGGAGCGTGACGCTTCCACAAACAGATTTGGGCTGACTAGAAGACCCTACCTACTGCTGCCCGGGAAAATTGAACTTTTCTCTCCGGCTGGACCACCTTCCCTGCGTTGGTGTTCCTGCTCGCCCCCCGCCGCTGCAACTTTCCACCTACGGTGCAGCCGCAGAGTGGGGGCGAGCTCCCAGTCTCACCAGGGAACGACAGGCTCCATCTCTCCTTGCAGCCGGAAGCTGCACACCCGAACTACGCACCAGGAGGCGCACAAATACCGGCGTCCCTCTCCGCGTCGCGGGAGCGCGCGGGAGTGCCCGGGCTAAGCCCGGGCAAAGTGCGGGCCCTCTTGGGCCCTCAGAGGCCAGAGAAGGCCGGGCTGGGCCTCATCCTTTGGTTCTTACCATGTGGACAATATTGCCAACAGGACGATAAGTAATAGCCCTTGGCGCCTACATAAAGCCTTCAATTCTGATGTTGGTATTAGAATAGCTATTCTCGGTACTGTTGTGCACATTTGATTTGGACGTGTTTGTTACATACTGCATACAAGAGGGGAAATAGCTATTAGCTATGCCTAAAGGTCAAACAACAAGAAGGAAGTCACTGGCAGGTGGTAGTCTGATAGGCACCATAGACCAATTTCTGATGAAGGCTGCCAATAAGTTAGACCACGATATAGCCGTGGCTGAACAACTCTTGTCATTAGAATTTCCTCCCAATAAACGATCTTCCTTGGGCTCCCTACAGCTAGCAATTTCGCCCCCCACACTACCTAGAGGTAATATCGTCATGGACGATCCAGGGATCCCCTTACTCCTCCAGGATAGCCTAGCTCTAACACAACCTCTACAGGGGGAAACCATTGTCACAATAAATCTCGACCAATCACTTAATTTCCCAAGGGAGGATCATCCACCCCTGCCAACACCGGGGAATAAAGCTGGGCTCAACCATCAACCAAAGGAAAATATTTCACACTCCGAACAGGGGACCACTTTAAAGAGAAAGAGGGGTGGGGACACACATGCAGGCAAGCGTGCAAAAATATCTAGATCACCCACAGGCCCGAGCAAGAAGCAAGCTATGAGCGATACACGCCTCGGCCCAAAAAACTCACTCCCAGGGGGCACTTTAACTGAAGGGGTAATGGAGGGTATGGAAAAGCTCATAAAATCCCTCTTGTTACCTCTCATAGAAAGAGTTAAGAGGCTGGGAGATCAAATGACTCATTTACTGGAAACCACTCATTTGAACGAAGAGGCTCTAAAGCAATTCATTACCCTGAACACCCTAAACGCACCTCAGTGTCCCCTACCGGGACCAACTAAGCCCCACGGGGAACGCCAATTATTAAAACCAAGGGTCACTCCGGTGGCTGTTGCCAGTACTGAGATGCCCCGACAGCTACCCAGAGAGACAGTATTAGCGGGATCTTCGAACATGTCTAACATTAACAATATAGCAGCGACAAAGGCACCCCCACCACACTTGGTTTCAAACAATAGTGGGCACTATATTGATCTACCCCCGGAAGCAGCCCATTATGTTATCATCCTGACTGGAGTCCCAGTGTTGGTTGAAGGTAGGAAAGAAGCCCACGCAAATCTTAAAAATAAAGTCATACATTGGCTGAGCACCAACAGACCCTTGCCACCAAATATCAATGGGGATATAGTGTCCGTCAGGAGACGAGGCTGGGTGGGTCTTCGACCAAAAGACATTGAGGGGGATATCGTAATAATCAATTTCAGGGACCACAGAGTTGTCACCCATATTACTGATTGGTTTCCGGGGAGAGGTGAAGGCGGCATATCACCCCGCGATTTGAGCTACTTCTATCCCAAAGCTCTACTGACCCTCTCAAATTTCGCGCCAATTCCAGAAACACGCAACACCCAATGTGATGTATTTACTATGGGTACTGTATCGATCCCCCTATTTCTGACTCTTGTCTGGTTAATAATTAACTAGCAGCCATTCAACTGCACAAAAACCCGTTATCTGATTAGCCATACAACGGCACAGAAGCCCGTTATCTGATTAGGTCATAGCGCATGCCATCTCATTAGGCAAGCACTATTTCTCCAGCCCCCTAATAGGCATATGGAGTTCTCAAAACAAATCAAACCTACAGCGACCTGGGAAATCCCGCAGCCATTGTTTTGGTTTAGCCGAGAACTTCAGTAAAGAATGTGCGAACGACCAGTTCTTATGACATCCTTATTGACGTATTTATGTCCATCCTTACGTCAATCTCGGCACCTTTCAGGTATAAATAATACCGACATTGCCTTAAGCAAACACACGAGGTGGTGACAAGATTGGAGCAGCGAGACTTGCCGAGGAGCCCAGCTGACAGCGAAGCCCACAGACGCTGCCCCTCCTTTCTGACGCGCTGAGAAAGAGACGCTGCCTTTTCTCCTGCCGAGAAATCCAGCTCCGGCACTTCCAGCCGCCCTTGCAGGCAGCTGGGAAATCAAGCCCTGAGATAGAGATACCAGCCCTCCAGCCTTCTAAATCCCAGGTACTGAACTGAATAACCCCTTGCAGAGAATTCTTGAAGCAGACCCTTGGCAAAGCAAACTTAACTTAAACTGCTACTTATCTACTCCCGCCCACGTATTAGGCTTAGGTCAGGTACATTGGGGTAGGCGTAGTTAGAAGCACCAGTTGAGTACGATTAGTCAATGTATATATGTATGTATCTATTTTATCCATTTTAAGTATCATATGGCTAAGAAACCATATCAATGCTTTTACAGTATTATTTTATAATTCTGTTTTTACTGTATGCACTCTACTTAACAATAAGTATTGCAATAATAGCGATTCATTTCTCTTGTATGAGAAAAGAGACTGATCAATAAATAACATCTTTTTATTGAACACGCCTGTCTCTTTCTTTTCTCTACAATCTGGTGAAACTAAGAATGCACTGATCTGACTGAGTAAAATAAGTTGTCTTTTGTTTTCACACGACTCTAGAGATACACTCTTGATTAGGGGAGAGCAAAGTTATCATGTTCTATGGTTGTCAGAAACTAAATCCCTTCTTGTCTATCCAGGGAGGTTAAACTCCTCCTTGTCTATTCGAGAAAGTTTCTAGTGAACTCTGAGCTAGCTGGCAAACACTAAACTTTAAGTCTAATATCGTCAGTAGAAGACCTAGTTAACCTCTGTCCTACGTCTATACTATTGAAGATATTATTCCAATGCGCAGAGCCTATTGGGATAATAGGAACTACACTACATGGCGCCCAACGGTTTGGATAGGCGATAAATCTAACGTAAGACATTAGAGTAACTGAGTCGTGCTTTTTCACACAGACCCCTTTTTCCCCATAATACTCCAAAGACGTCTGGAGTGGGTGAAAGGTTATATCCGCCAAACTTCGTAGGAGGAGACTCCTATGTATGGTTCTTGGTTTATTCAACGTTGAAGGATACAATGTTCCAAAATATTGTGCATCTAATCTTTGTTTCCATAGAAACCTGATCTGCAAATAAACAAAATCTTCTTGTCAGTAAAATGTCAGACAATGAAGTAGAAAGAGAGACAGCTAGAATAGAAGCTCAACTCCTAGCGGATGACAATAGTCTCCTACAGCAAGACCCGGATGCAATACTCATCCCGGTCAACATAAGAAAATCTATAACTTTAAAACTTATAGAAAATGGACTGACACCGAGAGGTGGTACAGTCATATTCGTAATTGAGGCACACGAATATCGGCAGACAGAGGTATTCTATTCATGGATAAACTTTCCAGCAGCAAACGCTGTAACAAAGGACTTTCACTATTACAAAATAGAGGAACCTCCTAATGAGTACACTCCTTTCGAGGAGGTGGAAATACCACTCAAATACCAAGAACACCTGCTCTGGTTTAATGGCGCCCTAAAACATAATAATCACATCACCAGGCTCGGTCCACTAGGTAGACCAGGAGCAACGTGGCCGGTCCTAGCCGGATACACACCACATCCAGACATTGAAGAAATGCCTGCACCAGATCTTTTAGCACAGCTAAAACAATTAATTAAAATACATAGACAATTAGTCCAATATGTAATGCGGACTTCAACAGTCCAACCATCGATTAAAATTCCACAGCTGATCCCTCATCAGGGGAACACAAATAAAATTACACCACAGCACATACAGTCCTGTCTAGGTAAAGTACCCGCAAAACGGGAACAAATTCCATTCTGGTTAGCACAAAAAATCACTCAAATAGAGGCAGTGTTCCCTGATACCACCTCTGTTGAGAAACACAGAATTCTGACTATCTGTCTTCCAATGGGAATCGCACCACATGTGGAGGACTGTGACACTTGGGGTACAGTCTTTGCTTCCATTTACACAAAAACACATGGTGTCCCATCCATGTCAGTAATACCAGATGTGCTAAAACAAATTCAAGATGAATACGGTCCAGAACCTGCTTTAACTCTTGGTATGAAACTACTAAAAGACTTCAAGCAGGTCTCGGCAATATTATTAGCCAATATAAAGGGAGAAGCAGCAAATGTGGCGATCCGCCAGAGGTTGAAAGAGACAGATATAGCAGACCAACCATTTGAACTTGCCACAATCATAAAAAAATCCTATGAAGAACTAGGAAGAGATAGTTTGGGTGGGAAACCAGTGAAACCCCAACTAATAGAAAATCCTGAAAAGGTATTTATTAAAAATAACCTAAACACTTCAAAGAAGATCTGGGATGGAAATAAACAATCCACTCCCAAAGAAAAAAGATTCCAGTCCAGAGGAAGGTCTCCTCGGCGGAGTGAAAGATCTCCGGACCAAGGACACAAGTCTCCCCAAAGGGAGCCCTCTGTGAAAAAATACAACCTTAGAAATAGGGATAATATAAAAAAAACCTGATAGATATCAAGATATTGATACACGTCCCTCTCGATCTTTTCAGACTTCCTCGCAGAAATCGGAAAGAAGAGGACGGTCAGAACACAGGGAAGAGCACGTCAAGTCCAAAGACAAGGAACCTGCTCATCAAAATAAAAAATTACAGTTTCCAAAAAAGAAGGTAGCCAGTATTAAAGTAATCAACCATGCCGAGAATACTGAGGACACAGCTGAAAAACGGAGAATGGGCTCAGACAATGCTAGACAGCGCAGCAGAAGTGAGCATAGCTCGCAAGATCCTTATGAATCATCTGGAGACAGTGGACACGAATGAATACATTCAGGTGGAAACTGCAGATACCAGAGTTAGCAAACCTCATAAAATATATGAAATAACATTGCGTATAGAGGGGGATAAGACTAGGAAAATAAGAGGTCTCTTTTGGGATAATCTCTCCAAGGGCTATGACATCCTTCTAGCTGAAAGAGACTGGCCACCAGAGTTTGTCAGGGAGTGCCCTCATGGCGAAGAAATAATTATGCCTGCCTTCTCAAATCATATTCCAATTCATAAAAAATATACACTTGCAAGAAAGTGGGCAGTAGCCCAAGCTCCTGCATTATATAAAAACCATGTGGGATGGGATGAGGACTCTCCTCCTCACAAAATCCAGTTAAAATCACAACCTACTGCACAGAGGCAGTACCCAATTAAGCAAGAAGCTAAAAAACGGGTAAAAGAGATTCTAGATCAACTTGAATACCAGGGGGTGATTGAAACTTGCACCCCACAAATGAATAATCCTTTGTTTCCTGTCTCCAAACCAGATAATTCATATCGTCTTGTTTTGGACTACAGACACCTTAACTCATGTTGCAAAACCTTTGCAGTACAAAACTCGCATAGTGCTGCACTAATGAATAACATAGTGCGCAAAAAATACAAAACAACATTAGACATCTCTAATGGATTCTTCTGTCAAAATATAGCACCAGAGAGCAGATATTTGACCACGTTCTCAATAAATGGCGCACAAACAAATTTCTGTCGTTTGCCCCAGGGGTTCAAGAACAGCCCAGGATTATTCTCAGCAAGAGTAACAGAGTTACTACAAATATATGATGATGAGGCATTATCTTATGTCGATGACATCTATCTAACAGATGATGACTTGGATACTCACTTGAAGAGAGTGAACACCATAATACTTGGGTTCGCAGCAGAGGGTTACAAATTCAACTTTAAAAAGTCAAGAATTGCCCATCTAACTGTCCTGTTTTTAGGATATGATCTATCAAGTGAAGGCAAAAGCCTGGCTGACAATTTCCTAGAGAAATGTGCTGTAATCCAAGCACCTAGAACACTAAAAAACTTACAATCAATTCTAGGTTTCCTAAATTTCTGAAGAACTTACATTATAAATTATGCAGAGAGAGTTAAACCTCTCTATGATCTTATAAAACCAGATTTTAAAAGAATCAATTGGACTCAAAAACACACAGAAATTTTGAGATCTTTACAAACAGATATGTTAGTTAAAACAAAATTACAAACACGTGATAACACACGCAACCTTGTGATTCGAGTCATCCCAGGAAGATGCGGATTCACGTACCTAACCTCTAATGAGGGAGAGAAGGTACCAATTGCATACAAATCACACTTGTACACAAAAGCTGAAATAAAATTTAGCCCAACGGAAAAAATTCTAACCGCGGTACAGACTGCTGTAGCAAAAGAACGAGCCCTAGCACAAGGTAAACGAATAATCATCGTGACACCGATACCAGCCCTGGAGGCGGTAACAAAGGCAAGCATTCCGAATGCTAAAGCACTCCATCCGAGATGGATACAATGGGCTAATTCTCTTGCTGCAACAGACGTGGCATACGAATTTGATCCCAACTTAAAAACACAAGAGTTTCTCCAATATGAATTCGAATGTCCTCCGCCGACCGAAATTCTGCCTCTAGAACATTACGGCTGTATAATATATACAGACGGATCAGCACAACCCGCAGTAGGGGGTAAACAAGCTTACAGTGCTGCATGCGCGATTGTTAAGGGTCAATGGCACGAAGGGAAATTTAAACCAGTGGTCACTAAAACGCAATCTCTAGGAGACTGTACAGCTCAAAGAGCAGAACTACTGGCATTCAAGATGGCGCTTGAAAATACCGATCGAGAATTCCCCAATCTCATAGTGTGCGATTCATATTACTGCGTCCAATCTTACAATGAATACTTGCAGATCTGGGTTCAGAATGGTTTTAAAGACGCAAAAGGTAACACAATCAAGCATAAAATGCTTTGGGAACAAGTAGTTCTTTTGCAAAAGGAACTACAAAAGACTCACGTGATACATACACTGAGTCATCAACGTGATGGCGTTCACGTTGCAGGGAATTCATTGGCTGAGACAGCCACAGCGGTAGCAACTAAATCGGCTTCCGTAGCTACAAAGAAGCATGCAGTAAAATACATTGACGGTGAAACTGTGCTGGCAGTAAAAACGTCATCAAAAGGCGACTGCTCAGCGCTACCGATCAATTACCCACTCAGTTATACATACATAATCGATGCAAACTCAGTCCCTTTTGCTCGAATCCCTGGAGTGGGGGATAGAGTAATTCCAAACACGGACAAGAGAGTCATGTTAATAGTAGACACACATATTGGCGAGGGTCTAAGACATCGCACAATTAAAGATTCTCTAGCTGAATTACAAACAACATACTGGTGGCCAGGAATGAGTCTGGACCAACACCTATTCGCGAGGAACTGTCCAAACTGCAACAGAGATCGCAGTGGTGAACGAAACGGTATATTCCCACGGCTTTTCGCTCAATAAGGAATAGGCTACCAACATAAACACACCCAGTATGAATAATGCGTCATATTAACATGTAGAGACTATTTTCACTTATAATGTAGACCCCCAACTTTCGGCTGACGTCGGAACTGTTATACAAAGATTTGTGAGTCTATAATGGCATATACGCTAGAAGCATGTTACGTTCTGACCAAAATCTTTCCTTTAGCTCTAAAACAGCTTATGGGGGGTGCCTGGCCAGAATAAACATTGCATTGCGGGACTCTTCTCACTTCCTTCCTGAGGGAAACGGGATGGTGTAAAGAAAAAACCAAGGCATAAAGCAATCTATAACAGCAAAGGTATTAGGTGCAGGAGCTGGGTGGGTCAAACATTTAATAAGTGTCCAACGTAGTCTTAATAACCTGCCAAGAAATTCTCTGAAAGGACTCAGTCCGTACGAACTATTGTTCGGGACTAGAATGTTGATCCAGGACCTTGATAGTCAGACTTCAGTGGTTAAAGATAAATGCTTTGATATCAAAGATCGTTTGGCTATTTTACAGGACTTAAATGAAACAAGAAAAGACCTGAGCAACATAAAGTTGAAACAGCAGCCAACAACCACTGAAGAAAAACCACCTGTCCCAGCAAGGCCTGTCTGGATTCCAAAAGTCGGGGATCTGGTCAGAGAGAAGATCGCGGTAAAGAAGGAATTTGGGCCTTCTTACAGAAAAGCAGTTCCTGTCTTGTCTATCAACGGGACAAGATCAGTAGTACTACCGCCCCTTGCTGGTAAAAAGGAGAACCGAGTCATATCCATCGACCTGGTTAAACCACAATCATGTGGCCGATAACAAATAGTAGGCCAAGTGGACTCCCAAGAAGTAGCAGAACACCAAAGTTTGCTACATCCACAGAGGTTCAAACTGAAAGACTGATCACATTTGAAAAATCTACAGTGAAACAACAAGGACTATGCAATAAAGCAATGGAACTTAAACCTCTTAAACCCCAAATCAAAGCTTTTCATCAAGAAACACCGACCTACGATGATGTAACTACAGACTTTTCTAATGAAACAAAGCAAAATCCAAAAGCAAAAAGTAATCCAGAAGCAATTGGAACAATTGACAGAACGGCATCCGGCTACTTCATCAACTTCGATGATTTTTCTGAAGATCCAAGTGAACCAGAAGTACAGCCATCAACAAAAACTTTTAAAGACAAAGCAAAGGAACTTTTTCATCAACTAAAGGGAACCTATCTGACTTCTCCATGGATTGAAATTTGGGTGACATTAGGTGCATTTGTCCTCATACTTTGGCTCATCATGGTACTATGCTTGGGACATTTCATTGAGGGAAAAATATGCTAAAATGGACACAGCAAGCCAGAAAATCAACTTGGTCCTTAAACCACACACATCTTCACATGTCAAGAAAAGAGAACTTTCTTCAGTGAACTTCACAGCCAATCCTATACCATGCGGTGTAGCATGGGACAATACTGATTATGAAATCTATGGCCCGGTTGAAATCCTGAAGTATCCACATCAATTTAAGATCTCGTTAAGTGACTTTGTAAAACCAAGCACATTTGCTGATGATTGGGACTTTGAAAGTATTAATGATATGATGTCTGACCTAGTAATGTCTGCTAAATTTACAGAACATGATTATTTGCAGGGTTTGTCTAATTATGATCAAATGTTCTGCTACAACCACTATGGTAACCATTATCTCCATAAATCTGCACAACTTAGAAATGTTTTAAATTATAACCAATGGGAACATTGTGCTACTCCTCCAAAGGGTAGTTCTAAAACATTTTATGATAAATATTCATATTTTTCAGGGTTTAACACAAGTAATGCAGAAACATTTTATTTCAAATTGTCGAATAAGACAGGTATGAAGACCATGCTTACAAACACGAAATTGATATATTCAGATTCATTTTTTGAGCAAATGAATACATTTGGTTTTGATTTCTGGAACAATAACATTGAAGCAAAAACTGTTTGGGGTACAAAAGATTGGCAAGTACAAGGTATAGAATCATTGTTCAGAGCCTGCATGATCCCAGAACAAATTATATTTTTGAATGACACTATTCAACAAACTACCTGTCTTGGCTTAGCCAAAATCAAAGACTTAAACAAACCGTCTATTCCAAAGCCAACAACGAACAGTAATAGCTCTATAGATGTTGAGATAGACGTGAACCATATTTTAAACCAAAACAGAACACATCCTGATTGGAAACAATGGTTGATCTGGCCCACAGACACAAATAACAAGGCCAGACCCTAGATATTCCCAAAGACAACATCCAGGGATAGTAACTACTTACAGTGTGGGCAAGCTCTGCCTTCAATGGCTACAAACATCCACACTGGCAGAAATTAAGCAACACCTAACTTTACTTCAAGAGGGTGCTGACTTGCGTGATTTCATTATGGGACCACGCAAACAGCGTCAAAAACGTTTCATAGCGGCCTCTATATATGCAGCTTACAACGAAGCTTGGAAAGAAACTCAAATTGAGACAGCAGAAAAACTACGGGAAATTGACCGTATTAATTTGGAAAAATCACTTTCTGTTGTGGACAATGGGTTAATGACTCTATCCTCCAGAATATATTCACTGAACAGTATTGTGTCTTCAGCAATCGATATAATATCGCAAGACTTACTGATGTTACAACACGGTCAGTCCCAATTGCGTTCTATTGTACAACTTGGCTGGACGTTACAAAATCTGCGTTCAGGCTATGTGCCTTGGCGTTTAATCAACACAACGTCACTGTTTAATATCTTTAACCTTACTGATAAACAAATCAGTTTGGCACAGAAGGGTGCTGACTATACAATTCTGAGCATTGAAAAACTTGAGAGATTACCATTGACAATGTCAGAACGACCTGTCATTGAATGGATAATACATGGGATAATTAATATCCCGATAACAACTTTCCAGTTTCAATACTGCAAAAAATATATACAGGCAGGCCAGTATGAAAGGTTGGGTAAAGGGTACATTAAGTCAACATGGAACTTGCCCTATACACACACATGTGTTAGTAATAAAGGCCAGAATGTGTTTCTTAGTGGAAATAATTGTGCAAGGTCACTAAGCGGTACACTTCTGTGTCAGGGTATTAGTTTGCATGGAGCCTGTGAAGGAACTACAAATAACCTTTCATGTCACCAGCTAGGCACACCTGCAACACAAATAGAACCATTCTTTAGGAGATTCTCGAACGGGAGTTACATTCTAATTGTAGATCGCAGATGTTGCAGTCTGCTGCCCGGAAAACCTTATCTCATAACCGTGACTACGAAGGTCATGTGCTGTGAACGAGTATTGTTCCCAAACGATCCTCGAGACAGGGAGGCAAGGTTATGGCCCAGTTTGAAAATTTCTTCTATTCGAATTGATACTTTAAGCAGAATGAAGACTGTGCTCCTACAGACGCCAACCCGGTTAACGTCATCAAAAGAAACGTATGATCTCCAAGTTGCAAGGACAACTGCAGAGATTCATTCACTGTTATCAACCAATTCCCCCATACATTTCGCAGAAATACTGAGCGAAATCTTAAATATTTCTGATACAAGTGGAATCTCGAGTGTATTTAAGAGAGTGTTTTCGGGAGCTTTAACCCCATTCAAAGCCATCCTGGGTATTTTTCCTGATTTTGTCCAGTCCATCTTTGCGGACTTCCTCTCCTTTTGGGACTAGTGGCAGGCATCCTATTTTTGATCCTGTTACTTCGCTATGGCAAACCACGTCACAGACAAGACACCAGCGACAATGGAAGAAACGATCCTAGCCATACGCTACAGGGACCGCATAACTAAAGTCCTTGGAATAGCCCGGCTTAGAGACCTGAACATGACTTAGTTTCTTTCATTTCGACCGATGTGGCAACGTTGTGTTATGCCTGTATTAAGGTGCTTGCTATGCGGCGAAGAATGCGTGTTGGACGCCTGTCTGACACTACAATCGGATGTGCCAATGGACGCAGAGACTTTGTTGGGTCCGGTAACGGCTCATGCATTGTACTGTCCCCAGCGGCTACCAATCCTGATGACGGCATTCGTGGAGACTTCACCACTACGATTGAAGAGTAGTGAAGTACAAGATGAAAGCAGCATCGATCAGGTACGACCTTCTGTCAGCTATGCTGATCGAAACATCAATGAAGGCAATCATGCTCATGAATGCATGTTAATAAATTTTTCCGAGTTAGTGGAACTTTCGCAAGAAGCAGTTGACAGTTTTTTCGAAAGTCTCAACAATATGATGTTTTCACCAGAGCAGAAAGAATGACTTTGAGCAAACTAGCACACGGCGTTCCCTACACCCTGAATTTGGCCTTCAACTTTGAAAATAAAGCAATAAGAAATTTTCTCAAAAGTTTTTACGGAGAGCGGGACAATTTTTTTTTCTCTTTCTATTTCCAAAAATATTTACGATTTTTTGGGACACTTATCTTCTGCTTAAAGTAAAACTATTCTTAGAGAACAACATTTCTATTTTTAGCTACTCTAGAGACATTAGCTACCCTCTAGCATGTCCACAAGTATTTATGATTTTGTGATGAGATGGTCTCGAATTTTTTCTTCTGTATTAAGAGCCATTTCATGTGTAATTTCCGCATTTCGTTCATGCTGATTTCAAAATATGCGTATTAGATTTTGCATTATTATACTGCTTGAAGTGCATATAGTAACTATACTCATCTTTTCGTGTATTTCGCATTTCCGATTTTCAAAATGCACTTGATTGTATTTTGGGGTGGTTCGGTATACACATGCACTACTAGTTTTGTTTACTATGCCTAGATTTGTAAATATGGACATAGATTACGTGGAGTGGGTGTGATGTATTTACTATGGGTACTGTATCGATCCCCCTATTTCTGACCCTTGCCTGGTTAATAATTAACTAGCAGCCATTCAACTGCACAAAAACCCGTTATCTGATTAGCCATACAACAGCACAGAAGCCCGTTATCTGATTAGGTCATAGCGCATGCCATCTCATTAGGCAAGCACTATTTCTCCAGCCCCCTAATAGGCATACGGAGTTCTCAAAACAAATCAAACCTGCAGCGACCTGGGAAATCCCAGCAGCCATTGTTTTGATTTAGCCGAGAACTTCAGTAAAGAATGTGCGAACGACCAGTTCTTATGACATCCTTATTGACGTATTTATGTCCATCCTTAAGTCAATCTTGGCACCTTTCAGGTATAAATAATACCGACATTGCCTTAAGCAAACACACGAGGTGGTGACAAGATTGGAGCAGCGAGACTTGCCGAGGAGCCCAGCTGACAGCGAAGCCCACAGACGCTGCCCCTCCTTTCTGACGCGCTGAGAAAGACGCTGCCTTTTCTCCTGCCGAGAAATGCAGCTCCGGCGCTTCCAGCCGCCCTTGCAGGCAGCTGGGATATCAAGCCCTGAGATAGAGATACCAGCCCTCCAGCCTTCTAAATCCCAGGTACTGAACTGAATAACCCCTTGCAGAGAATTCTTGAAGCAGACCCTTGGCAAAGCAAACTTAACTTAAACTGCTACTTATCTACTCCCGCCCACGTATTAGGCTTAGGTCAGGTACATTGGGGTAGGCGTAGTTAGAAGCACCAGTTGAGTACGATTAGTCAATGTATATATGTATGTATCTATTTTATCCATTTTAAGTATCATATGGCTAAGAAACCATATCAATGCTTTTACAGTATTATTTTATAATTCTGTTTTTACTGTATGCACTCTACTTAACAATAAGTATTGCAATAATAGCGATTCATTTCTCTTGTATGAGAAAAGAGACTGATCAATAAATAACATCTTTTTATTGAACACGCCCGTCTCTTCCTTTTCTCTACAATCTGGTGAAACTAAGAATGCACTGAACTGACTGAGTAAAATAAGTTGTCTTTTGTTTTCACACGACTCTAGAGATACACTCTTGATTAGGGGAGAGCAAAGTTGTCATGTTCTATGGTTGTCAGAAACTAAATCCCTTCTTGTCTATCCAGGGAGGTTAAACTCCTCCTTGTCTATTCGAGAAAGTTTCTAGTGAACTCTGAGCTAGCTGGCAAACACTAAACTTTAAGTCTAATAGCGTCAGTAGAAGACCTAGTTAACCTCTGTCCTACGTCTATACTATTGAAGATATTATTCCAATGCGCAGAGTCTATTGGGATAATAGGAACTACACTACACCAACAATCACTTAACTGTAACACCCACATCCTAACATCGAGACCTCCCACCTCTAAGACACCCTCACTTTTCCCGTCTCTACGAACAGACAGGCCTCCATTTCCTCACTTTAGCAGGCATCAACATCCGAATTACAACGTGCGATGGAGTATCCCAGTATGTAACCCATTTGAGCCATTGTCAGGTCTAGAGGACTTAGATTGACAGCTGATGGCCACCAGGTGTGCCAGGTGTGCCAGCCATTAGATTCATCCCCTGGTGTTTCTGAACATCAAAATGGTCTTGGGTGCTACCTTCCATTTGATTGATCTAACATCAACATTGCACCTGGTGAATTTACTGAAGAAGGGAGGTCCATTTATCTGCAAGCGAGGGAACCAGAAATACTATTATCGGACGCTAGGGCACAGTCTGAATATCCACCCATTATACCGCCTCCCATTTTTAGGGAAGAGGAAAATAGAAACATCCTTACTCATCCTGCCCAAAATCCGATAAATTTGCCTCACTTAGTTCTATCTTGGAATGTGGCAGGTCTGGCAAATAAACTTGGTCAACAGTCTTGGCGGGACTTAGTTGAAAATTATACCATTCTTTGTTTTCAGGAAACTTGGGCTTTAGACCCTGTTCACCTATTGGGGTTTCAGACCTTTCATTCACCAGCCTTGCCAAGCCCTCAGGGCAGAATTAGTGGGGGTTTGTGTACATATGTTAGCACTGTTAGTGGGCTTACAATTTTAAGACACCTTCCAACTGAACATTATCAGATTCTAATCCTTAGATGGGGCAAATCCATTAAAATGATTTTAATTAATTTCTATAACCATGTGTCTACTGATAATTTAGCTAGAATTACAAACAACCTAATTTGCAGTGTCTCCTCCTTAAAGGAAAGGATAGGTGGGGAGTTTTTCATGGCCTGGGTGGGTGATTTTAATTGTAATGTCTGTCAGTACGGACCGAAGGGCATTTGCGGCCTCGGGAACCTTACCTGCGACAATCTGAGCCATTTCACCCACTCTAGGCAGGGTGACATATTGAATAATTTGTTGTTTTATTTTAATCTCTCATATATTAATGAGCTATGCTCACCATCAATACAGTTCCAGCCAACCTACCACGGCAGGGGGTGCAACTCCACAATAGACTTCACCCTTCTTTCCAGAACGCATGCCCATTTAGTAACATTATGGGAAACGCTGGATGAAATTTATGGTGACCACTACCCAATCTCATTCTCCATAACAAAGGCCAAGCTAGAGCGGTCCCGGAGGGATAACAGCACCCTTTATCAACAACCGATCACCCTTGCTCGCAAAAATGGTTACACCCTCAAATGGGATAAGGTTGACCCTGCGGGACTATTAGTAAATTTATTCTCGACAATGAGGAAAGAAATTTACATCTGCCACTCTCCCACTGAAGAACCTTCTAAAATCCTGGGCTCCTTTTCAAAGATACAAGTAACTTTAAAACAGCTATTGACCAGACAGTATCGCTCAGATTCGAACCGCCCTAATGGCTGGTTTGATCATATTTGCACTACTGCATTAAAAACCCTAAAAAAGGCCCTCCATGCTTCACCTAGATCCCCGTGTGAGATCCGAGATGCTAGACATTCCTACCCTCTAGCAATTAAAAACAGGGAGAAATTACTGAAAAAAGAGGCATGGCAGGCTTTAATTACTGCTTCCAAAAATAGGGATACAACCTCATTCTAGAAGGCGGTTAACGCCCCTTTCTTCCGGAATAATAATAACGCGGTGGCGATAGATATTGCTATTAATGGGGAAACATGGGTCACTCATTTCCAACATCTCTATGACAATGAAATTTCCCTCAACCCTGTACCTTTTGCTTTTGTCTCTATGTCTGGCGATAAAGGAAGTGCTTGTAAGGGAGCTTTCCCATTGGGAATTTCTTTTACCTGCGACGAGGTTATCATGGCAATAAGGCAGAGTCCTTCCGGTAAGGCGCCTGGCCTGGACGGTATACCAATTAATGTTTTTAAATCTGAAATCCACCTCTGGGCCCCCCTTTTAACCAATGTCATGAATAGTGCTAACTCTTTAGGGCAACAGACAAGATCCAACCTGCTATCGGCCCATTTCACTTCTAGACGCCTTAATGAAGGTAGCTGGTCGTATTCTTTTAAAGCGAATTCAACTCTGGGCTGAGGAAGGTAACATTATATCTAACCTCCAGTACGGCTTCTGTTCCGGTATGGGAACCACTGAGCAGAGTTTAAATTTGTATCTTTTAATTTCCAAGTACACCCAGGCCAGGAAAGGGAATCTTTTCATTACTTTCATTGACCTGAGCTCTGCTTTCGACTGTGTAGACCACAACCAACTTTGGTCCACACTACTTGACCTGGGCATTGATGAAACAATACTCAATTTCATCAAGGAACTATATAGGGGTGCTGGGGCCAGGGTGCACTTTGGTAAGCAAGGTGACTGTTCGTCATAATTTTCCATCAAGAGGGGAGTAAGACAGGGGTGCATTTTAGCACCCCTGCTCTTCACCCTATATATAAACTCTATTGGCGACCACCTTAAGGGCTTACCGTATGGCTATCCTTCATCTCAGAGCCAGCCTGTCCCCCTACTCCTATATGCCATCAACGCTGCCATCATGTCGCAAACCAGGCTAGGTCTGCAGAGGGCGGTCTCAAAATTCAATAATTACATGAAAGATAAGGGATTAAAAGTCAATACCACTAAAACATATACTATGGCTTGTGGGCATGGCACCAAGAAAGCACCTGTCCTATATTCCTTGAGGGTAGGAGGATAGAGATAATGGATCACTTCCCCTATCTCAGAATATCATTTGATAGGAAATGCACTTGGCACACTGCAGTAAAAGCAAGAAAATTAGCCTTCTCTAGGGCGGTTGGTGCACTGCATAATTTTGCGGCAAAACTTGGGTGCAGACCCGTTAAGGAACTGATCCTAATATATCAGGCCAAAGGTATATCTACGGCCACCTACCGATCAGGTATCTTGGGTATTGAAAATACAACATCTATTCAATTAATTGAAAATCAATACCTCAGATATTTGCTGGGGGTTCCTAAATCCTCTGCAAACTACCTTACTCACATCGAACTGGGTCTACCCTTCATTTCTGACGCCATAAAGATTGCGCCTATCCTCTTATGGCATAAGGTGTGGGTCACCCCGGAGACAGCTTTTAATCGTAAACTAATCATTGACTGTCTCACTCTTGACGGTGTTAGGAACATTAAATGGCTGTCTTATGTGAAAACTTTGATGACCGAGCTTGGCCATCCTGAGTTTTTTTCGAGACCGTCCAGTATGGAAGTGATTGCCAGGAAATCACTGAAACAACTGGCCATGGATCATATAGTTAACAAAAGATGGTCCATAGAAAAACTTAAAAACTCAGCCTTAGCCTTCCAGGAAATCACCACTAATCCAGGGCCCCAATTGTACCTTGTAAGTGATCTAACCTGCTATTCGAGAATGCTATTGTCACGGTTCAGGTTTGGAACTTTTTTTCGTATAATCACCTTTCCAACCTGCAATAACTGGTCGAGGGAATTGCCTACTTGCCCTTGTGATGACTTATCTCCCCAATCGAACTTACACTGTATTTTATTCTGTAAATTTTACATTGTTCCATGGAGGATTAATCTGAAACCTATCCTCAAAGCGTGGGGCCACCACTCATGCAGAATAGCCTACGTTAGACTGCAACAGTTAGAAAACGACACTGTGGCACATGCTATATCTAGCTTTTTAAAATTACAGGTTAAGTTTAGAAACTCTATGTAAAGAACTCTATTTTTGTACATATCAGTATTTTAGAATTTTTAACAAGCTGATTTATTAATTTGGAATTGCTCTGATTGTAATAACAATGATTTTAACGTCTTGTACTTACTTGGCACTTTCTGATTGTATGTTCTTTTTTAACTTGTATGCTTTTATGAATTTACTTTGAATATCGAATAAAGCTTTTTGAATTTGAATTTGGATACAACATATGGCTGGTACCATAACACAAATCCCCCATTAATATATGCACTGCTCCCAAACAAGCAAAAGGCCTCATACAACAAACTCTTGACCTTAATAAAAGAAAAACAAATACTTACAACCCACAGAAATCATAAACTTTGAACATGGCATGATATTCACTATTTTAAAAAGTCTACCCACATACCCATATAAGGGTGCTAATGCCATTTCAATCAAACTATAAAATGCAACACTTTGGGCCTAATTTAGGATTTGGTGGATGATTTGCTCCGTCATGAACATGAAGGATATCCCATCCGTCTTATTACAAAAATGGTATGTTCTATTGCAATTGTAATAAGGCAGATGGGATATCTATCACAATTTTAACAGTGTTGCTTGTCTGCCAACCTCTAAATCAACCCCTGGCGAAGAATATGCTACAAACCCTCAATCTAGTCATGAAATTTAAAAGTTGACAGCTTTAGCCTATGTACCTGTAACAGAGATGACAAAAAACGATGACATGCCAATAGATATGTCAGTCTACCAACAAAACGAATACAAATTGTCTCCACTATTCGAATATTTTGTAGACATTTGGGTTAGTTGCCTGCATTGATCAGGAAGCCGATGCCTACCAAATTTCAGGTTTCATGGAGGAATGCCAGAACTTCGATCAACCCGCCAGACACCTCCCCTCTGCCTCCTTTTCTAACCCTCACCCCTGCATCCAATATAGCAGATGCTGAGGTCGCTCCTTCTCCTACATAGCCACGAAGACATGGAATGAGCTACCCCTTCATCTATGGACCGCCCCATCTCTTCCAGAATTCTTAAAGTCCCTCAATACCTGGCTAGTTGGTACTCAACTGTACTCTACCAGTGCATAGATGACCAGAAGCACTCTGCAAAAATAATGATTGATTGATTGAATACATATGCCAATACAGTCATACAAGAGGCAAAAACTAACAGCACAGTAGAAGAGTGGTACAATTCCTATCAAGGAACACTTGAAGCCACCCAATACTTCCTAGAAACATTAAACAAGAACAGAGCTACCAAGAGCTATGAATAGAACAATCCCTAAGACAAGTTGAAACAAACATATTCAAACAGAATAGTGGGAATGCTTCTCCAAAAACACCATATACAATAAATAGCAAAATAAAACACCTGTATTAATATTAAAACTATTAATTTTTTTTTGTCACTGAAAAAAACTAATATTTTTATTAGCACAAATTAAGAATTAAAATAAATATATATCTTATTATTTATTTTAAAAAGTAATTTAGGGGGCATGTCCAAGATGACACTTGAGTAGATGTGCCTTCATGAAGCTCCGCCACCTGTTCGGATCAGTTAATGGATGTAGTATACACTGGGTTCATACAAACTTTGCTTTGGTTGAGGGAAGAAGGCAGTAGTAGTGATGTGGTACCTCTGAGAGGTGGAAGGCTGTCGCAGCACCCATAACAAAGAGTCCCGGGCTGCAGGAGCCGCCGCCGTTCTCAAAATGGCTGCAGCTGCAGAGGGCTGCATGTAGAGGCTCCGATAGTCCACGTGGCACTGATACCCCCTACCCCCGCTGCGACTGAGGACAACAGCATAAGGCCGGTAAGCCCTATAACACATCAGATGGGCCAAGTGGCTGACGAACGGCAGGCAAAGGAAATGCATGGCAAGGCCCTTGAATGGAGCATGAATCCTCTACTGCCTGCATAGGAGTTCCCAGGCCCTGAGGCTCTAATCCTTCAGTACCCCCACAGATAAAACCACTGGCCAGGAGAAATTAACTACAGTGGGACCCAGCTAGAGAAGCAGCGCAGCACCTGAGACACCCTTGCTGCGCACATCAGGCACTCTAGAATGGCGGCTCTGGAGGATTCCTCCATAGCTGAATATTAAGGGATGACAGCCGCCTTGAAGGCCCATGGGACTTTCAAGCCCCCACCAGCGCTCTAGTCTGCTTGGTAGTAGGATTTCCACACTAGTGGCTCGGAGCAGCATTGGACACCCAAGGCTGTGCACAGGAAATCCACACTAATAGAGATAACACAGCCTGCCTAGATAACTAACACGGCGGAACCCACAGCCCTCAGCCTTGGACCGTTCTTAAGACACAGGCTTGGTGACGTCCTACAATAAGGAGGACCCTACCTAAAAAGACATGTTTAGCAAACCCACCACAAAACAAGCATTGGCATTGCCAATAGGTCTCGCTTGTGGGACCTTATAAGCACATCTTCCACCTCATTATTTTGCAGCCTAGGCACATGTTCCAATGCCGCCTAGGCGAGTGGCGCTGTTTCCTCACATGAGGTAAAGAAGGAAGAGAAATGCACGGCCGTGAAAGTGGCTCTCGGGGGCGCATTCCTTTGAAGTGTCGGGTCTGATGCCATTATGCGAGGCAGGCTGGTTAGGAAGCAAATGGCAAGGGAGGGAGGCTGAGGCTTTGATGTGGGGAGTCACAAGTGAAGTGAATAATTAGGGGAGGAGAACTGGCAGGCTGATAGGCAGAAGGCTCAGGCAAGCTCGTGCACGAAGGAGCTTGCTGTCACGTGATTCACGTGAACTTAAAGAAAACTGCAGCGCAAGAAGCCCTTGGTTTCACGAGGATTCTGGCTACTTGAATTCTCGCTCCGCTCGATGCGCTTGCGCGCATCGATAGGTCGCGAGACCTAAAAACCTTAGCCTCTGGAGGACTCCCCTATGGCAAACTCATACGTGTTCCTGAACAATGCGGACCCATCGGAAGAAGGGGCGCCGGTTACACACGTGTTTCTGGAAACGTTGTTTGGCTCTTGGAGAGATTACATTGCTGCCCTTAAACGCAACATGGTAGCAAATGTTTAGGGCATCAAAAGCGAGCTTGGAGACTTGGGCCAAAGGATTCTCATGCTGGAGCAAACCAATAACTCTCGCGAAGAGGAACTTGACAAACATCGACCTGACCTATTGGAGCTCAGGGACAAAAACGAGGTGTTGCGGTACCAGTTGGAGGACCTTGGAAATAGATCGCTACACTCCAACATCAGAATTAAAGGAGCCCACCTGCAAGCAGCCTCCGGGAAACAGCAGGATTATGTCATCCGTTTGTTCTGACAGATGGCTCCAGAGCTGGCAGACAAGGACATCGTGCTGGACTGTACCCTTAGAGAGGGTCGACCCGCAAAAATCGCCAGGCATGCCACAAGCTATCTTAACCTGCCTATTCTCCTACCACCAGACAGAAATTGTCATGGTAGCCGTACGGGATCAAAGCGGCATTCCTTTTGAAGGTTCAAAGGTGTGACTACCATGATCTGTCACCTACAACATTGCAGCGACAAAGGGCCCTCTGCCTCGCCATGACATTCCTATGGGAGAAGGGGTTTAGCTATAAATGGGGGCATCCTTTCCGGCTCATCTTTGTTTGGAATAAAGAGATTCACTCTGTCCTTATTCAGGAAGAAGCACATTCTTTACTGGGCTTTGAGACCACCTAAGAAGATGAGACCCTGCAGCCCAAACAGTATACCCCCTGCCCGCCTCTGCTAAATCACAGTGACCCTCCCAATCGGTGAAAAGACACTTTGCCAAGCCAACTCAAATAAAAATCTGCACACAAAGTACACCCTTGATCCGACAATTACAGCGTCGAGACAGCACATCGGACCCCAACAGTGACTAATACGAAGACAGTGATATCTAAGCAACGCTCACTAGACTTTGCCACCAAAGCTGGCCTTCCCCGATTCAGTCGTGGCAATCCTAGTTGCACTGCCACTTCCTGGTTGGTGCCTCAGTTAGAACGGTGGAGCTCCAAACCTACTACACGACGATGATCAACCGCCAGCAACATAGACCCTGTTCAATGTGTTTATTGGGTTCCGGTCTAGTTGTATTTATTTGTATTTTTCCCCATCCTTTCTGCTCTATGACTCTTACATAACTACATTCATTACATACAATCAAGGCTACTGGTGCATGTGGGGGGCACGGTTGTCCACTTTGTTCCCATACGACTAGCTCCAGACCCCTCTAAACCATGATTATAGTTATTGGCCTCAATGTCCGGGCCTTAACTC
This sequence comes from Lissotriton helveticus, assembly GCF_964261635.1. Lineage (NCBI taxonomy): Eukaryota > Metazoa > Chordata > Amphibia > Caudata > Salamandridae > Lissotriton > Lissotriton helveticus. The sequence goes on along the minus strand of NC_136072.1, from coordinate 1,070,049,387 downwards.
TCAGGTGAAGCGTCTAGCGCTCCTCTCCATGCTTAAAGATTCTAGTTGTGATATATTCCTCATTCAGGAAACCTGTCTCCTTAAAGTTGACTGGAAACACCTATAGTCCCATTGGTTTGATCGCCAATAATTCTCATCGGACATGGGAAAACGGGCAAGTGTGGTGGTGTGGTCCTATTAGCTGCACATTTTCCAGTCTAAGTCATCCAGACACAGGCAGAGATTCCAGGTTGGTTACTAGCTTTATGCATTGCCATTAATACTCACACATTAATAATAGCTAACAGCTATGCCCCAAATGTCTATCAAGGGGCCTTCCTCCTGGAAGCTATGGGCTGGGTGATGACCACTCCTGATGCGTACACCCTGCTGGGGGGGGACAACTTTAACCTGGTCCAGGATGCACTCTTGGATAGGTCTGTACAGAAGGCCAGCAAATGGGAGCATTCACTGCTGCCTACCTTCAATGGCTGAGGGATATGGGACTAGTTGACGTGTGGCAACTAGGTCACCCAACAGTCAAAGATTACGCATTCTTTTCAGCGGCGCACCAAACATATGCACAAATAGACCTCTTCCTCACATCACCTTGCTTCACAGCAATTGCCATGGCAGTAGACATAGGCATAGCCTCCCTTTTGATTACTCGTCCATGTCCTTCACATTGCGCATTCTGTACAACACTCTCAAAACCTGCAACTGACGCCTTAATCATAAATTGCTTACATGCGACTCCAATAATACTGAGGTAACTGACATTAAACACTCCTTCCTTAACACCAATGACATGCCTGATACTTCCACTGCCCTGCTGTTGGAAACGCTGAAAGCAGTAGTTTGGGGCAAATTCATAGCCATCGCCTCTAAGCTGAATAGAGATAGAATGGACACTCGATGCAGACTAGAGACCGGATAAAAGATTTAGAGGAGGCCCATAAACAATCCGGTTCACATAAAGTGTGGCGTCAATTTACGCTGGCCTGCAAAGAACTCAAGGCCCTAGACGTTGTCAAAGGGGAATACACCTTCTACGCCCCAAACAAAAGTATTATGCTGGTGTAAATAAGGCAGGATGCATTCTAGCGCATTGGTTCCTTGCCTAGGTGCGGTGGTGTGGTCCTATTAGCTGCACATTTTCCAGTCTAAGTCATCCAGACACAGGCAGAGATTCCAGGTTGGTTACTAGCTTTATGCATTGCCATTAATACTCACACATTAATAATAGCTAACAGCTATGCCCCAAATGTCTATCAAGGGGCCTTCCTCCTGGAAGCTATGGGCTGGGTGATGACCACTCCTGATGCGTACACCCTGCTGGGGGGGGACAACTTTAACCTGGTCCAGGATGCACTCTTGGATAGGTCTGTACAGAAGGCCAGCAAATGGGAGCATTCACTGCTGCCTACCTTCAATGGCTGAGGGATATGGGACTAGTTGACGTGTGGCAACTAGGTCACCCAACAGTCAAAGATTACGCATTCTTTTCAGCGGCGCACCAAACATATGCACAAATAGACCTCTTCCTCACATCACCTTGCTTCACAGCAATTGCCATGGCAGTAGACATAGGCATAGCCTCCCTTTTGATTACTCGTCCATGTCCTTCACATTGCGCATTCTGTACAACACTCTCAAAACCTGCAACTGACGCCTTAATCATAAATTGCTTACATGCGACTCCAATAATACTGAGGTAACTGACATTAAACACTCCTTCCTTAACACCAATGACATGCCTGATACTTCCACTGCCCTGCTGTTGGAAACGCTGAAAGCAGTAGTTTGGGGCAAATTCATAGCCATCGCCTCTAAGCTGAATAGAGATAGAATGGACACTCGATGCAGACTAGAGACCGGATAAAAGATTTAGAGGAGGCCCATAAACAATCCGGTTCACATAAAGTGTGGCGTCAATTTACGCTGGCCTGCAAAGAACTCAAGGCCCTAGACGTTGTCAAAGGGGAATACACCTTCTACGCCCCAAACAAAAGTATTATGCTGGTGTAAATAAGGCAGGATGCATTCTAGCGCATTGGTTCCTTGCCTAGGTGCTGCAGCAGAGAATTAAGAGATCAAAAGATCATCAGGGTACATGGTAGACACACAAATTGCACAAGAATTTGAGCACTTTTACTCAACACTCTACACTACAAAGGCACTAGCATTGGAAGACTCTCAAGCATACTTGGCCCAAGCCCCTACTCAGTACATCTTAGTGGAGGATCCATCCCAACTGCATAGGGACTTTCAATCAGATGAAGTGATCACCGGCAGCCAGGCAAAGCACCTAGCCACAACGGATACACCTCTGATTTTAATAAAACATTTGCAGCGAACTTGGCCCCCCTATTTGCCCACCTTTATAAACCCTTTAGCACCTTGGGCACTCTGACATATACTATGAGAGAAGCAGTTATTAAGGTATTCCCCAATTCTGGGAAGGACCCGCATTCTGTGCATTCTACCGTCCCATCTCATTGCAGATTGTAGATGCTAAAATTTTCACCAGCATATTGGCAGACCATCTTGCCCCTTTCACGTAGGGCCTGGTGGACCCTCATCAGGCCGGGTTCATCCCCAAAAGAAGCTGCAGTGACAACACCAAACACCTCTGTCATCTTATAAATAAAAGTAATCGTCCGCCCTCCTACTATCGGTTGATTGCGCAAAGACTTTGTTTGAGTACATTTGCTGTATCTTCAGTTAGTACTGACTAAGGCCGATCTTGGCACCAGTTTTAGGCGCTGGATATGGCGCAGCTATACAAATCTCAAAGCTAAAATCAGAGCAAATGGACAGCTATTGCAGTCCTTCAATGTAGAAAGCAGCACCCAACAGGGCTGCCCCTTGTCGCCGCTCCTCTTTGCTCTGTACATGGAGCATTTGCAGAGAGAGTACGTAAGCACCCCCAAATAGCGGAATCAATATGGGAGGTAGGGAACATAAACTGGCGTTGTATGAAGACAATGTTATGATAGCAGTTGCAAATCCCGCCACGTCCCTCCCCCTATTGGTGCAGGAGCTAGAGTCCTTTGGCTTTAAGGTTAACCTTCAAAAGACGCAGACTCTTAGTCTCACCCTTTCACAGGCTGACCAATCCCAGTTGAAACAACTCTTTCCATTTGCTTGGGCTTTGCAAGGGGTCACATATTTAGGCCTACAAGTACACCATTCCTTATACTGCACAGTGGAACATAATTATACTGTGCTGCTTTCAACAGCTAGATCAAATTTACACAACTGGCAAGGAAGTGTTCTCTCGTGGTTGGGTAGGCTGGCAGCTGTCACAATGATTCTATTGCCCAAGATACTTTATGTAATGCAGACACTACCATTACAACTCCCACCACGTTATTAACAAATTGCAACATTTAATTGAAGACTACATATGGGCGAGTAAAAAAGTGAGTATGGCTAAAAAGCAAGTGTATTTGCCTATGGCAGAGGGGTGATTGGAGGTTTCCCATTGGCAACATTAGTACCAGGAAGCGCAACTCCACTACCTAGTTGTGTTGTTCCGAAATAGCACAGAAAGACACTGGTGCTTCATAGACCAGGCGATAGCAGAGATCCACATTTGGAAAATACCCTGGCTGCCCAAATCACACTGACCACCAGGGGTCTATATTTGCCCCGTAGTTAGGGCAACAGTGGGGACAGGGTACAGCTGACACAGAAACTCTCTACTTGCATATCCCACAGACAACGGTTATAGGAAATCTGGATTTCCCCCATGCGCTTCAAGAGGGCGCATTCTCACATTGGCAAGCTTCCAACTGTAAGAGAATAGGGGACCTATTAGGCCAGGACTTCTTCATGGACTTTCCCCAAATTCTGGCTAATTATGACATTCCTTCCACTAAGCAGTGGCAATATATCACAATTAGAAACTGGGTGACACAACTGTGAATATGACAACCACTAACTTTCTTTGAGACGTGGATCCTCACCTGTGACATGGAAAAGAAACTCCTCTCTGACCTGAATGCTTACCTTAATGCCTTATAAACTAACACCAAATCTCAGGCACAACTCTGGGAACTTGAATGTGAACGCTCTTCACTCATTTAGAAATAGGCAGATATCCTACACCGGGCATACACATCAGCCTGTAGCGCCTCTGGCAAAGACACTCTACTCAGTCGTGCATTACTGGTATTATGCAACTGCAAGATCAATTAAATGGAAACTAGGAGGGGAAGATGGCTGCTGGCGGCAGTATGGAAATGTATGTACACTGACCCACATACTGTGACACTGCCCTAAATGTCAACAATACTGGACAGATGTCCTGGCGAACATCAACGAGATGTAAAATACAGACATATCCAGGTTTCAGAATCACATTCTGGTGGGCAAACCCAAGCACACTAACCTACCCCTTTGAGGTCTGCCAGGATCCATGCAGTCTCCTTTGCCAGTCAGTCAGTCAATAGGTCTTTATTTCGATGTATATCATAAAAGACAAAGTACAACAAGCATAAAATTCATTTCATGTAAGGTTAAAACAATAAATACATTTCACGTTAAAACCTAGATAAAACAGCATTAAATTGACCAGGAAAAGACCATGACTACGGCATACAACAATACACAATTACAAAACGAAGGACGCAAACACTATAATTCAGTGATTAAGGTTACGGGAACGTATAGACCAGGCCCAGCTAATAAATTTTGCCACACCAATAACAATAAAGGCAGTAGTGTCCGTTTTCAAAATCCTACTAGCAGCAATAGCAGATCTAGTGCCCAACAAACAACATACTTGTCTTAACCAGACTCTTCTAGGTAGTGTATACTTTGGGCAACAGAATAGTAAGTGTTCAATACTTTCTACTTTCGTTACACAAAAAGGACATTTATCACTACTTTCTGGGTTCCAAAAGTGTGTGAGCCCACGCACGGGTAGCGAGCCCACTCTCAGTTGATGATACAGTTTCCGGTCTTTTGACTTAGTTATTATGTCCCAATAATCTTCATATCTCGGGACATCCTTAATGACTAGAAAAACCGAAGTCATCCTAGAACCCCCACTAGCGAAAGTCTCTTCTCCATGATCCTGCGCCAGTACATTTCTTTAAGGATTTTTTTGGATGGGAAGGTGGCACTAACTGGGTCTACCCAGAGGCCCTCCAGTCCCAGATCCTTCAGTAGTGCTCTGAGAAATGAAAACCATGGGACCCTATGGGCCCCCTCTATGCCCCTTACTTCAAGAATAGCCTCGGCATACATAGATAGTTCGGGTGTAATCCACAGGCGCCGCCAAAACGCCAGTGGTCTATACTGAACTACATCCTCTATAGGATTAATTCCCAGATCGTACTGTAGGGGGAGGCTAGGCGTGGATTGAGGAAGGCCAATAACCGTTCTAAGGAACTTATTCTGAGCTGCCTTCAGTCTTGAAAGGTCACTGTAACCCCACAATTCCGCTCCATATAGAATAGAGGGAATTATTTTTGAACCATACAATTTGGCCAGGGGTGCCAAGGGTTTAGTTAGAGAATTTGAGTGCTCCTTTAATATGGCGCCCCCAAGCTGGGCGTGTTTAAGGGACAAAAGGTCCAACTGAGGCTTCCAACTTAGGTTCTCACTCAACGTGACGCCCAAGTATGTAAAGACCTCTGTTTGGTCCAGGATAACCCCACTCATTGATACCTTTGCCTTAACAGCTCTAGAACCCCGTAGAACCAACGTTCACCTCCAACTCATGCTCGCTGCAGAAAAGCTCAAAACGAGACAGTGCTGATTGAAGGCCCTGCCTCGTTTTGGAAATAATGAGCGTATCGTCAGCGAACATGAGGAGGGGAATTTTCCTCCTAGCAAGAGAGGGCGCGTCCGTCGGAAAGTTAGAGAAATAATTGGTCACCCCATTAATAAACAGTGAAAACAGGGTGGGGGCCAAGACGCACCCCTGTCTTACCCCCTTGGCAACCTCAAAACTATCAGTAACCTCGCCTGGCTTACCCCATCTGACTTTAGCATATGTATTCGCGTGCATGTTAATAAGTAGAGTCACCTGCTCTTTTGGCATACCTAACCCCAATAGGACTTCCCACAGCTTGGTCCTCGGCACTAAATCAAAAGCAGACCTAAGATCGACAAAGGCTGCAAACAAAAGACCCCCCCTAAAAGTACCACCTTCCAATATAATAACATAAATCTAAATACCTGTTCTAGGGTCCCCATGAGCGGACGAAAACCTGCTTGTAGGGGCGTTAATATATCAAAGTCTGATATCCAGCACTGGATTCTACCTAGAAGGAGTCGAGCCACAATCTTTTGGACCGCGTCAATAAGACTGATGGGTCGATAATTAGACGGGACAGAGCGATCGCCCTTCTTATAAATAGGAAGGATCTCTGCCCCCAACCACGATTCCGGTACACTTGCTCCTTTCGCCAAAGCGTTGGCTAGCAGAGTAATGTAGGGGACCCAGAGGTCTTGGTCCTGTTTAAACCTATCGCCCGGAATGCTGTCGGGACCCGGTGCCTTACCACCCGGGATAGCCTTCAAGACATTCCTTACTTCTTTTGGGGTAAAAACCAGGGCATCCTCGCAGATAATAGGTGGCAAAGTAACAGTGTTGTTACAATTCTTTTTAAATTGATTGCCATAATACATGACCCATTCCTTTGGCTCCACAAAATTGGAGGGGACAGCATCTTGGGGGCGATTGCCCCATTTAAGATGGTGCCAGAATTTAATCATGTTATTGCCCTGATATGCCTCCAGCAGTTCCAGCCAACGTGCCTCATCCCAATTCCTCTTGGCCGAGATCAGGGCAACTTTATAAGTGGCCCTGCATCTGCGTATTGTTTCCTGCACTCTTGTTTTTATGGCTGAGTGCAACGCTTTTTGGGCCTGTCTACATGCACTATCAAACCAGGAGTGGGTTCTCAACTTTTTACTTCTAGTGCTAGGTGGAATACTCTTAACGAATATTGCTTTGAGATTTGTAAAGAGGTCACTATGTAGGGTAGGAATATTAGCTATAAGCTCAGACTGTTGCCCAAAACCATGGATTTTGGCCAATGTGGCCATAAGCAGACTCTTAATTCGAAGCATAGCCTCCTCATTTAAAACTATTTTAGGCCAACTAACCCTTCTTTCGTTATTGGCTAAGATAACCTGTGGCAGGGGGATTTCAGCCATAATAGACTCAACAAAACTAGTGTCTTTAATAGAAAGGACTAAAGGGTTGTGATCACTTTCTACTCTACTTACGACCACCATGTCTATCAAGCCGGGCCACATTTCTAGATTTACCAGAATATAGTCAATGCGAGAGCCAGACCTACCATTGTCATAATTTACTACCCCTGACCTATCAGACTTCAGTCTTCCATTAACTGCTCGCATACCCTGATCCAATGAGAGACCCTTCATAAACAAGTCTGCTTGTGTCCATTTCTTAATAGGCGGGATTTCCAGCCCCGGAATACCCCACAATGAATCCTCTACCTCTGAAAGCCTCCCGTCATCCAAACCCAGTGGCTCAAAGCAAGTGTTAAAATCCCCCATCACCACCCTGTTAGAACTCCTAGGTAGGGAACTCAGGAAGACCTCCAGTACATGTGCAACCAGCGAACATTTACCCCCTTGAATCCCCCTCATATATACATTCACAATAATTATATCCAGACCCTTTGTGGAGCTTACCCGGATAGCCATCATATCAAGACTATCCATCGGGATCTCAGCCACTGTCACCCCCTCATGTTGGCGAACCCAGATTGCCAAACCTCCTACAGGTCTACCTCTAGCTCCCTTCACCGCTGGTTTAGAAAAATTTAAGAAACCTGTACGAAATATCGGTAGTGTGGCCCAGGTTTCCTGGAATGACCAGATATCTGATTGGTCAATAAAACCTCCCCAGTCCGGAGAGGTAGTTTGGATTCAAGGCCAGCTATATTCCATGATGAAACCTTTGCCATTGGCAAAACCTGGTTAAGGGGCTCCCTCGGGCATGCCACAGAGATGGGAGTGATAGGGCGAATTGTACTAGGGATAAGGATAGAACTAACGGTAACAGGTAAAGAATCCTGGTCCAGCTTCGGCAAGATTAGATCACCATCCAACCTCCTAATAACAGGGGTATGGCTGCCCAATTGCAGGGATTTGTATCGGACCTTCTTCAGTGGGTAGGACATAACGTTGCTGCAAGACCCTACGGTATCGACCAACACAGATGAATTACAGCTGCCTGCAGTACTAAGAACTTGAGTACCTACAAGAGGAAGCATCAAGGGGGAGCCAATAGTCAACATTTTACCACCACCATTCTCACAGTATGTAAACCTCAAGGCAGTATTTAACCTTGCATGACTAGCCTTGAGAGGAGATAACATCACCCCATTATTTGGAATAAGGAGTCAGTCCTGTTCGTCCAGACCGGAAAAAACACCATACCGATTGAACGTAGGGATTGTCCACTGGGGTAGATGCTCCTTATGTCTTAGCCTCGGGCCCCGATGGTTATAGGTGAGGGGCCTATCTACGTACCCATGCATCAAATGATTTGGTCTAAATTGATTAGATTGCGTAGGCCGGGGGTCGTGTAAAGGATAGTTAGATCTTAAAGGGAACATGGTGTGGACACCCTGGTGTAGCATTGGCACTGAGGGTGGATGGGGTGTTCTCAACATTAGCGACTGGGGATAGAAGAAAGTTAGGGCCTTGGTGGAAACTCCTCCCCCACTTCCATCGTCAAACCAGTCTTCAATGTGCTTGACTACTTTTGAATCCTTGAAGTTAACAATGATCACATCACCTGTTAAATCCTTAGGTCTTTGATCCAACCAGCCTACCCTTCTAACATGTAATATTTCCCCATTTAAGTTGGCTGGAAGCGGTCTGTTATTAACAAACCAATGGACAACCTTATTTTTCAGGGTTTGATAATCTTCTACCTTTCCTTTCTCTAATTCAGGCACCCCGATCAAGATAACTACAAAGGGGGCCGCCTGTGGAGGGAGATCTACATTCCTCCTTGGTGCCCTTTGTTTAATAGAATGTAGAGGGGGCCTGTTATCTGCCGACGGAGTAGATCCCCTTTGAACAAGTGTTATTTTTTTTGCCTGTCCAACCCCTGGATTACTCTCTAGATTTACGGGCCTATTAGCTACAATGCTGGAGGGCTTGTTTACCCCCTCAGGTTCAGGGTTTATTATCTTACTTTGCTTTTTCCCTACATAGGAGGAGGATACAGAAGAACTAGATGGAGGAGCTTTATGCTTACTTGTAATTAGCTCCTTCAACTGATCTGTGTTCCTCTCTATTTAATTTTCAATTTCCCCTAGTTTTTCTGAGATAATTTTAACCCTGTGTAGTAAGGGAAGTGTTAGAGACCTAACAAGAAGATCCATCTTCCCCATACGCTCTTCTATAATCAGGGAGTAGAACTGTGAGTGGGGGGAGTTATGGGCTAACCCACTTTCCCTGTCAAGTAGATTCGTGCCCACTTGAAAATTTGCCTTCCTCGACGGACTCTCTACTATTTTTGCCGTCTTTGCGCTTCTACCAAACTGTTTATTTCCCCTGCGTTTCCTCTTTTTTTCCTGATTTGACGGAACAGGTATGCCCTCAAGGGGTGGGGGTATGTTAGAATGATCCTTGCTCACACTATATGTATCCAAAAATGGTTTCTCAACAAGAGCAACAGACTCAGACGTTATAGTAGGAGAGGTTGCCTGATGTTGAGAGCTACGATGCAAAACAACGGGGGAATTTAAGTCTATTAGACAGTTGGAAGTCTCCGACAACTCGTTAAGGATACAGTTGTTAGCAATATCAATGGGAGTGGGAGATGAAATACGATCTTGAAAGATGAGGGGAATATTGTCAGTACTAAATATCTCTGCATCAGCATCCAGAAAACTTTTATTTTAATGTTGTATGGAAGGGGGTACCTTCAGGGGGGAAACTAGGGGTTTCTTTTTTAAGAGATCAATCGAGAAACGGCGCTCTGCACGTTTCTCCGCCAACAACAGTTCTTTGTCAATATCTTTCATTGCCCTGACAAAATATTTATCCAAGGGGCCAAGTATTGAGACCCCCACAGTGGAAGGCAGAGAATTAGGAACACCTGAAGACATCTTGAAGGATCCAAATATAAAATAAATAATCAAGAAGGAATAACAGGGTAATATGTACTAATCTGGTGTATTTTAAGGACATAACAATATAATTACCAAATTTAACATACAACACCCCACAATACGACACAATACCATCAATAAAAAGGGAAATGCCAGAGTCAAGGCGTTAGAGAGCAGGCCCAGCCCAGCCTCCTGCAGCCCCTGACGGCCACAGACGGCCCGCCCTTTGCCCGGGCTTAGCCCGGTTAGTCCCACGCGCGGTCCCGCGACGCGGGGAGTACACGCAATTTGAAGCACCTCCGGGCGCGGGAGATGGTGTGGGCGGCTCCTGCAGCTAGGCACCCTGGGAGGCGAAGTCCTCCTCTCTGCGGCCGCGGTCGCGGTAATTTGCTATGCGGCGGCGGGAGGGCTTAGATGCAGGGACCCAGGTAGGTGGCCAGCGTCTCTTGGTATGGCCAAATAGCTCACAAAATGCCCGAAAGTTATTTGCGGAAATGCGGGAACCTTTGCTCTAAGCGCATCGAAACAGGTTATTTTGTCTAAATGGGAAACTGATGGCATCCCACTAAAACTGGACTGGCAGCATAAGCTCTGGGGGCTTCTTTTAATGGAAAGGTTGAGAGTAGTGGTTGAATGCAAACTGGCACATTTTGACAAAATAAGGGGCCTATGCATACTCTTTCTCTCCAAGGAATTCCGGGAACTCTCCTGTCCAGCATCTTGCAGGTTCTATACCTCACACATATGACATCTGACCCTGGCTCGGGAAACACTACGGCACCTTAGCCGATGCTACTCCCCCATAGCCTGCACACATCACATTCTGTGACATTGGAATCGGTTGAGCGAACCCCCCATTTCTTTCCCACTGTACTCCTCCCTTCCTCCCTATCCTTACACCCCTATTCACCCCCATATCCATTTCACTCTTTTGATTTTTTGTTACTATTTTTTACCTCATTGGCCTATCGATGTAGGTGGGAGTGATTATGTCATTTTTTCTGAAACTAAATAATAGAGATTTAAACAATAAAAAAGTCATTTAAAACCAGTGAAATAAATACAAGATAATATACACTACAGAAATCAATAAAACACAACTAATAAAAAAAATAAAAAATGTTTTACAATACAACGATCCCACCCAACAATTAAATAATACAGAAATAATTATACTGAATGTTTTGTAGCAGATGTCCTCTATCAACATTAGTAAATTCAAATTCCATATAATAATGAACCAGAAATATTGAACTACATAGATTGCAAAAAATGCAAAAATATGTTAAAAAAAATCCACCCAACTTGAACATATCAAATCCATCGAAACCATGCAAAACCTGAACAATATTTTAAAATACAGTAAACTCTATAGAAAACTTGCAAAAAACAATGAAAAAATAAATAGATGGAGGAAACAAATTTCAGACAAACACACAAACACTATCCAAACAAAGTTTCGGTGCCAGAAAATTTTTTGTAAAAAACAAAACGCTGAAACCCACTCTTGAAGCAAACAAAACCTGCACAAAAATCTGTAACTCAAGGAAATACATATATGCATACCTATAATATACATACATTTCAAACATTAGTCAATAAAAGTTAACACAGGCACATTACTAAACTACAAGATCCTATACTACCTCAAACCATAAACCTATACCATAGCTTTATAACCCACTATAGCTGCCCATTCAAGGCCTGCTCTAGCGTTAAAGGCCCGAGCTGAAGGCCAAGGGCTATAAGGCTATTGGAACATTCTGCCACTTGGGGGCAGAATGTCTTAATTAAAATGAAAGGCCTCTAAGACCTAGAGGAGGCTGAAATCCCCTGTGGCTCCAATCCCTTTGATTCACAATTGTTGCTGTGATTGTTCAACATCTACAATCCATACATAGGGCCACAGCTGTTAGCTGGGAAAGGAGGCTAAAGTCAGCCCCCTGGTATTGGCTACACGGCTTTTTCTCGTTCCGCCAGGCAAGGGAGACTCAGGAGCTCAGCAGAATTCCCTCTCCCTCCTTCCGAGACTCAATTGATTCTGTGAGCTGCTGGGGGAGGAAGTGGGTAGGCTTCAGTATTCCCTGCAGCACAGCCTCTGTCTTTCGCTTTCCCCTGCCCACTCCATATATTTTGGAGAGGCAGGTGAAAGACAGTGGCATAGGCTGTGTATTAGAACATTGAAATGTTGAGAGCAATGGGCCTATATTAGTTTATATAGGCCGCTGCTGCTCCATTGTCTTTAATGGAGCTCTCAACTTTTCAATGGTCTAATATAGCCTTAGAGCCCAATGTAGCAGGCTCTACAGGCCAATAATGTCTTGCTCCAGTGTTAAAGGCCGAAGGCGAGGGCCTTTAACAAGGGAGCGAGCCTTTAATTGCCAGTAGAGCCCACAAAACAGGGCTCTAATCCTAGTAGAACATTCTGCGCTTTAATATGTAAAACATAGGCCTCACTGTGCCTGAGGGGATTGAAATCCCCTCAGGCTCAGTGAGGCCTCTTGTTCACAGCAACAGGTGTGAACAAACATTGGAATGTTGGCGTTCCAGGCTTCTACTGGCTATTAGAAGCCCGGAGAACTCCATTGTTTTCAGTGGGGCACCCAAAATTATAGTGTTCTGATAACTTATAACACCTAACCAAACTAACAAACAATCATGTCTATCTTACTCATGTGATAGCTAGAAATTGTTATTACTTGCACTGGACAACTGCAATAAGGAACTACCATGCTGATGACCAGCCACTAAACTACAATGATGAAAAACGTCTAAAAAATACATCAACCAGTTAAAAAATGTCATAAAATGTTACATTAAAAAAGCTTTCTTTACATTGTATATATTATTTAAAAATAAAAATAAATTAAACAGTCATGGATGGACAACATGGATTGGTGCATGTTTAGGGAGAAGACGGTCTATATGGCATGAGGGCGACCCAGGAAATGGAGTAAGATCTGGGGTCATTGGAATGTTTATCGTGGAGACATTTGCACTCCTCCTCTTGTAGATACTCCTGAAGCTCCACTTTCCCCCTGACCTGCCATTCCTTGTATTGTAGTGTGCATACTTGTCTGGAGCCCGTCTCTCCCCTGCTTCACCCCCCTAGTGTTGATTGTATACCTTCTTGTGCTGCCTTTTTCCTTCCTCATTCAGACAGATATCCTACTGTATCATGTTTATTGCCTTGTTTGTTTCTTTAATTTTTCAACAAAAAGATTAAAAAAATTTTTTTTAAATAAATGGATAAAGTATTTAAAAATTGTCAAATAATGGTAAAATATATTCATATAAATATAGTATTAATACATATTGATGAATACAATTAAATAGATCTACAGTATTCATTCATACATTTCAAACACAAACAATAAAAATGTCTGGAATATATTAACAAAATATTTTAAAATGTTGCTAATTGTATTATTAAAATTGTATGACTACATGTAACCAAAAATGTACGCTTCTATAATTGTATTTTTTGTTAATTATACGAAGTCAAACAACTGTTGGTATTATAATAAAGCCTTATAACCCACTGCCGATGGCTATACTGATTGTTAAAGGCCCTGAACCCCTATAACGATGGAGAGCTCAACATTCCAATGTTCTAATACCAAATACATCATGTGTAAATAAAAATTAAAATCAACAGTGCCTTATTAATATGAATATTTAAAAAATGAATGTTTAACTTTAAGAAAATCAATACTAACTATTTTAAATTTATAATTAATCAGATTGGGGTAAGTACTAGACTTTGGAGGGTTATATTTACAAAGCCTAATCCAAACTTTACCATATTAGAGAAAATGTGTCACATTTGCTATTTCCACTCCAAAGTTAACCGCATTGGGGCAAGTGTTGAACTCTAGGGAGATTACATTTACTACTGTTCCCACCCCAAACATAGCCACTGTGAGGAAAGTGTTAGACTTTACCATTCCGATTCAAAACTTAGCCAGTGTTGGATTCTGGAGAGGTGGGGAGGATTAGATTTACTGTTCATGCTCCTACTACTTTAGGGAAGGTGCTGGGATTTTGTTGGATTTACTATTCCCACTCCAAACTTGGTCACATTAAAGAAATGTTTAACTGTTGTCAGAATTACTATCCCCACTACAAATTTAGCCATATTAGATAAAGTGTTGGATTAATGGAGGGTTTCATCATAATGAGTTTTCCCACTCTAAATGTAGCCACATTAAGAAAAGTGTTGGGACTGTTTTCAGAATTACTATTCCCACTCCAAACAAAGCCACATTAGAGAAAGTGTTGTACTCTGGAGAAAAGGGGAGACGTTCAGAGGGTGGAGGGGGTTATACTTAGTTTTCTAACTCCAAACTTAGCCACATTAGAGATAGTGTTGGACTGTTCTCAGATTTACTATTCCCTTTCCAAACTTAGGGAAATGTTTATCAAAGTATTGCATAGCCCTTGCGCCACGCAAGGTAACGCAAGGGCGACGCGAACCCTATATGAGATTAGCCAAGCCACACAAGGTCACCTTGCATGGCCTGTGGTGCTTGGTAATCTGAAGTAACGCAAGTCACTGCCTTGCATTATTTTGCCTCAGGGAGGCGTTTCTTGGGTGGAGCCTGGATGTTCCTATCTATTCACCCATAGAGTTGGCACATTCCCAGATTTACCATGAGTGGTAGACCTGGGAATGTGTCAAAATGCAACACCTTCTCAGAGGAGGCATAACGAGGAGAAATGTCTTTATTTCTCCTTGTTTTTAACTCTGCTATGTATAAAGAGGAAAAAGCCTCAAATTACTGTTTTTGTGCAGGACGTTATCCCTACCTGCATAAAAACAATCCTAACTGCTATTCAGGCACCCTTGCATCATGGTGCAAGGGTGCCTGCATGCCAGCACAAGGAGAGAGCAGCAGTGTGCCATATCTCGATAGATATGGCGCATTCCTGCCCTCTCTCTTTCATGCAGTCCAGCTAGGTGTCTTGCTGCATTGCGTTGCGTGAAAAAATTGGCCCTTGGCCTCATTGGGGAGTGTTTGACGCTGGGGTGAGGAGGTTAGACTTACAATTTCAATTCCAAACTTAGCCACATTTAGGAAAGTGTTGTACTTTAAATGCATAATATTGAATATTTTCACCCCAATTTTAAACAAAATGATAAAATCTGAGAGACTTGATAAAATAAACCTATTCAAATCTAATTCACATAGAAAATATAGTAGAGACAGTTTCAGAAAAACATAAATGAATCAAAATGTTATAGATATTAACAGCTAAAAAATAACATTTAAAATTAACGTTTCCAAAATAAATGTAATTAAACAATTTTAAATTAAACAATTTACCCAAAATCGATATAACAGTTTTTAATAATAAAGCACCAAAACCCCTTGCGAACAAAAACCATAAAAACAAAACAAAATATCCAATAAGAAAATAACAAAAACATGCACATTTGCCTTAACTCTATTTAAATCTTTAGAACATTTTAAAACAAGTTTTCAATAAAAAATCCACATATTTCAAATATAATGATTTTTTTTATAAACACTTCCCACCCTACTCTCTTACAACAGACTACTAAAATATGATCATAAAAAATAGCATTAAACTACATACATATGTATATGATCCCATTAGGTCATGTGAGCAAAGTGTGAAATTATGATCTAAATGTAACGGAAGGAACAATAATTCTTGTCTTTACAGCACAGCTCCTCAGCAACCTTAATAGTCTATGTAAATGCACACAACAGATATAGGGGGATTTACTAAGCTTTTGCACCGTGTTTGCAAAATGTTTTTTTCCTAATTTACTTTCCAGCGCTAAACTTGTTTAGCGCTGGAAATAACGTAAAAGTAATGCGAAGCAGCGCATAGTGAATACCAAACAATCGTAAACATACACAAAGTGTACATTTATCTTTGTGAATCAGGCCCTGAGTTTGTAAATGCCAAAAGTAGTAAACTTACTCAAAAGTGTAAACATAATCAAAAGTGTAAGATGCCTTGGTGAAAAGGCATTTAGCCGTTTCCTCCCTCGAGCCAACATGCAGCCACTACAACAGTCACCTCAACATCCAGCACAAGCCTTCACTATGTATGGATAAAACGAACATTGGACGATCTGCTTCATTCAGGTACAGCTAAAATGAATGGGCAAACCATCTGTGTGCTCTTTTGAGAGACTCACATTGCAAACCCACAAAAATGATTAACTCACGTATAAGTCATATAATAGTAAGCATTGTCCAAAAATCCGTTCCGCTCGCGAAATTGGCGGATTTTCGGCAATTTCACGATCCGCGAATCTCGCGAAATTGCCACAAATTCGCAGATTCGCTCGCGGGCAGATTTAAAAAAAAATGTTTATGACCAGCTCATTCAAGGGACCCCTGCGTCCTTCGGCGTGATGGCAGTAACACACACATGGTCACTGGAGACAACTCTTCTGGCACTTTATGCAGCTGTAGTGTAGGAAAAGCACTATACATTTACCCAATGAGGTAGCACTTACTGATTAGCCAGTAGAAAGTACTCCAGTTGAGTAGAGGTATCGCACAAAACGATGGCGTATTCTTGGATAAATATGAAGGGCAGGGTTCATTCTTGCATGATGCTCCTGTAACAAAAATTAAAGCTCAACAGGAAGCACTTACAGGTATAAATAAAGCAGGTGCCCGAGTTGATGCTCAAATTCAGTAACGCATTCATCAGCCCAAAACAATCGTGAGCTTTGTCGAGGCTGGGCAGGTGTACTTTGTCCCCATATCTACCGTTTCTGTGTGGGGCCAAACGGGGGGGCTTCTATGCGAGTTCACATGCCTCTTGTGTGTAAAAAAGGTCAGAGACGCATCAGAGCAGCAGACGAGGAGAAAGAAGCTCCTGGTCACAGGAAGTGCACAGGGATTTCGCTCGTGAAAGTGAAGGATGCAAAGTGCATCCTTCACTTTCACGAGCGCAATCCCTGTGCAGTTCCTGTGACCAGGAGCTTATTTCTCCGAGTCTGCTGCTCTGATCGGTCTCTGACCTTTTATACACACAAGAGGCATGTGAACTCGCATAGAAGCCGGCCCGTTTGGCCCCGCCCCACACACTAGCAGTGTGCAACGTCTTCCCGCCATTTACCCACTATGATGGACAGCTCACTCAAGGGACCCCTGCGCCCTTCGGCGCGATGGCATAGTAACACACACATGGTCACTGGAGACAACTCTCTGGCCCTTTACGCAGCTGTAGTGTAGGAAAAGCACTATAAATTTACCCAACGAGGTAGCACTTACTGGATTAGCCAGTAGAAAGTACGCCAGTAATATTTCTGCAAATTGCAAGAAAATCCGCTAGTTCACGGGAAAATTTGCGAACTCGCAGATTTTTTTGTGATTTCGCATGAATTTGCGGACCGCAGATCTGCAAAATTCGCCCATACTTATTTAATAGCACCAAGACACACTCCATGTAAGCAATAAGACCCACTCAATTTCAGACCATGATCTGTGCATTTTCATAGACATGCAACAATGCACAGACCACACAACCTGTAGTAGTGCGCGTATGCATTGTATCGACAGCCCAAAATGCCAAGAGTCCTACTCTCATCCCCTGGTTTTGTCCATTAAATAGGGGCCCTCACTTACATTTGAATTACACATAGGCTCCTTTTGGTGTTCAAATTGAGAACTGTGATATATGTATGATCATGTATATTTAATGTGTATGCGTCACAATTGATGTTTACTCACTATTTGAAGAATTGCATTGTTTTATGTCGCAGCGGCTGTAAAAACAAGTCTTTGAAGTATAAAATTGTTGTTTGTTGGTTCCTATGTCTAATACCACATAAAGAATAGAACATCATATTTTGAGAAATAATGATTAAATAAATGGTGACCACGGTACCTGAATTCCGTGTTCATGAATAGAAAATACCGTTTTTTGTGAAGCAACGTCAGTACTGGCTATATTGTATTGGTCTTAATATTTAGAGTGGCCTAGCCTTGCTGACTTTAAATTGGCCCAACCCCTTTGGTGTTCAAGAGTTCATCTAATGGCAGTCACGCTCCATACTAATGCCAGTAACCTAGCATCCTTTTTTTTTTTCCAAATATTTTTATTATTCATTACCTAGCATCCCATCTGAGTTTTTGATTGAGAACCCACACTGTTTTGTGGTTTGTTTTTTGTGTCTCCTACCAGCTCCTGTCTGTTCTCTGCCAAGGTCAATGTGAGGATAAGTTCGAACTTAATGACCTGAATGGGCTACTGAAGCTCCTGTTCTGCGTCTTCTACATGCTGTTGTTTGTAGCGGTGGTTCATTTTTCTTAAACGACCTGCAGCATCAGAAGAGAGGACTTGTTGGCCTGGAGTGAAGCGATGTAAACTGTTCATCCATTAAAACCAGCCGTGGCGATGGTTAACTATTCCGCAAATGTTTTTAGATCTAGTTTTATTGAATTAGCTACTGCCAATGGGAAATAAATAGAAAAGAAAAGTCATATTACTCGCCTCGATCATTTCATTAATTACATGATTTTCTTTTACTATTAGTTAAGTAAATCTGTATTATATGTAGGAATTTTTTCTTTAATTGTCATTAGAATTGGAGCATTTCTTTTAAAACTCAGGCCCATATTAACAATATTTCATGCAACGCAGCAAGCCACCTTGCAGCTCTGCATGAAAGGGAGAGATGCACATTATTTAGCATTATAAGGCGCATTTCTACTCTCTGCCTGTGCTGGGGCACAAACTGCTGCCTAGTGCCAAGACAGGCATCCTTACACCATGGTGCAACGATGCCTGCTTTGTAGGTGTAGTGTCCTCCTCAGCCCGGGTACATGCAAATGATCACCGCCCACACGGAGCTTGGTATTACATGTCATTATTCCTCATTCTGTGTAAATTTAAGCAAGCTAATAACTTTCAGTTTGTGAATAATCACATTTATCTATAGGAAGATGTACATCTATGTTGGCTTTTTGTCATTAAGTCAAAGTAGAAATGCACCCATATTGCATCAGTCTTAATGCAAATTATGAGTCAGGTCCTGATTTAGCAAAGCACTTGCGGCCTCTTTTATGAAAAGTGTTGCATGGCTGGTTGAAAACAGCGATGCAACACTTTTCATTGCGCCCTCCTTGCGACACCTTGGATGCGCCGTATTTACAGTATAGCGATCCATGTCACAAGGATTGGCCAGATACGTCAGGAATCCTGACGTGTCTGGTGGTGCAGTAATGACGCATTGCTGGAGTGTGTCGCAAAACAGACGCAACTCCAGCAATGTGTCATTACACATGGGCGAGTCCCATGTAAAAGAACCTGAATCAGTCCTTACGCCTGCTGCAAAGCAGGCATAAGGATTTGATCCATGAACTTGTAGAATTGGTGCAGTGAAATCTCAGATTTCACAGCGCCACTTCTACAAGCCTTTTTTATGGGCGAACGCCCATCCTGCATACATTATACCTGATGCAGGTATAATGTGCAGGGGTGTACAAGGTGAGCATCTGCCTGGATGCATCACTTTGTAAATTGGTGCAGTGTGGTGCATTTTTTATGCCGCTGCAGCATCCCAAAACTTGACGTAACGGCAGTGTAAGGCCTTCATAAATAAGACCCTTGGTGGATATCTCGAGTACCTTCCTCTCAGTTCCCCCTCCTCATTTAGAGGTTGGAGGAAGGCAGTTTATTGAATGGTGGTGTTGCCACCCTTTCCACCTTCAAGAAAACCGTAGACCAGTTACTATGACAATAGAAAAGGCATGAAAAGGAGCCAACCTATTTATAAAAGTTATTTAGTGCACATGAGATGGATAGTTGTGTTTTACGTTACAGTAGTCACTCAAATGATGTTATACATTGGTAACATTTGTATTGATTTAGTCAATCAGAGGCATGGAGGAACAACTGAAAAACCTTAGTTGACAACTAAGTTGATTATGTTCTGGCGTATACACTTTGCCAGGCCCTCAGCGATTTTCCTGTGATCAAAGCTGTGTTGTACTGTAGGAGGACCTTGTCGATGAAATGCTCAAACAAGTTTTTTCTACAAATGGCAGCTTGTTGACTTGCACCATTATCTCCAAAGACTTAGGCTCAGATTTACAAAGGTGTCATGCAACACAGCGCAGCACCCAAAGAGGTTGTGCTGCATTATGTGACAGAGATATGCCACACTTCTCCCCTCTCCCTAGCGCCTGCACTGATTTGTGTTGTCGTGCACCAGGCACACACCTTAGTGCCATGGTGCTAGGGTGCGTGCCTGAGTCTACCATTGGTTTTGTACAAAATACTATGGCTAGACAAGTTTAAAATCTTTACCTACTTTCTATGTGTGCTGTACAGTACAGCACACATGCAAAGTCAGAAAACTAAGAAGAAATGAAAACATTTCTCCTTTTAACACCTGTTTTTCATCAGTGTTAATTTTGTACTGTAAACCCTGTCTACTAATGTTAGTAGATAGGGTTTAGCGTAAAAAAGAATGGGTAGTTGCATGGGAACGCCCATGCAGCACGCATGTAATGCCCCATCGATGCAAAGTTATGCAAAGCAGCATTTAACTCTGCTTTGTGTTCTTTTACAAACCAACGCAAATACCAAATTGCGTTGGTTTGGTAATCCCCAAAAAGGTTTAGCATTGGTTTAGCGTTCAAAAGTAATGCTAACCCGACGCTAAACCTCTGTGAATCTTGGCCATATTTATGAAAAAAACACGCAGCACAGCAAGCCTCCTTGCTGCACTGCTTGATAAGGCAAGGGTACGAATGTCACCAAGGCCTACCGGTGCTAGGGGTTCGCCCTTCTTTGCGCACAAGTCCTCAGACCAACAAATAGAGATTGGCACGGAAGCTGGAATATCAAAACAACAGTTTATTAAACCTCATGAGTGGAACTACATCTATACAAACCCTCCGGCAGTGTATGAGGTAGCACAAGGAGTATACAAACTTTGGGTCTTTTATACCCACTCAAGCGCTCAAAAGGAGGCGGTACAAGTACACACAAGAATAACTATTCACATATATAGACATACAGAAAATGCTCAGTCAACAAAGTAGGAGGAGTAATGAAGTTGCTGACATAATAATAATAATAATCCACATTTGTAAAGCGCGAACAATCACCCGTAAGGGTCTCTAGGCTCTGGGGCCGTCGGGAAGATTAAGCAAGCTATTGCCCAGAGTCACATTGTGCTGGGCTAACCTGCTGCCGGAGCTGGGGATCGAACCGTGATCCCCAGATTCCAGCGTCAGTCGCCCTGGACGCGGCGCCACAACTCCTCACCTCAGTTAGAACAGCCTGACATTTACAGACTAAGACAGGTGCATTCTACCACCTAGTCCTTTCTGAGCATGTGCAGTGCTCTGACTCAGTACTGAAAGAGTTAACTGTAACTGATGACTTAAGCAGAATACAAGGGCAGGCAATAGTGAAGAGGGAGAAAGCACATGGCGAGCACATGGCTAACTAAAATGGCTGCCAAAAAACAAAATGGCTACAGCTCATGTTAACAGTGATCTCTGACAAACTTCCACAGACGACTCTTTCAGCATTAGTTAAAGACATCTATGATCTGGAAGAGTCCAAGTATACATCCAGTACATCTATCTGCATAATTTCATTAACTTCTTGATCTAATACATGTTGGGCATTCACTTTCCTAATGTTACATCTGGCAGGTATACAAGCGGTGATACAGAGGGAACAAAGAATTGGACCACATTGTATACATAGGCAGCATGTCAGCAGAAGTGCAAATAATACACATAACATTGACAACAGTTTCCAGCTCCAGGTAGTAAACAGTGGCCCTAGCCAACTGGCTAAAGTCCATGGGGCTTATTTATGAACCCTTAAATCACTTTTGCCCCGCCGGTGCTTCACTTTTTGTGACGCACGAGCAGGGTAAAAAATGCACCATGTTGCGTCATATTTACAAAGTGACGCATCTATGTAGATAGGTCACCTTGTAAACACCTGTGCCAGATTATACCTGCGCTTGGTATTCTGTATGCAGGGTGGGCGTTTTGACGCAAGTAAGCCTCGTGGAAGTGATGCAGTGCAATCTGTGAGATTGCACTGCGTCACTTCTAGGACGCAAATGCCTCAATATCTTACGCCTGCCATGAGACTGACGCAAGCACATCTCACATGGGACATGCCCATGTGTAATGACCCATTGCTCGATTTGCGTCACTTTTGTGACACACTCCAGCAATGCGTCATTTTTGCGCCTACAGATATGTCATAAATACTTATGTATCTGTATCTCCTTGCGACATGATGCGTCATACTGTAAATATGACGCATCCATCATGTCGCAAGGACGGCGCAATGAAAAGTGACGCATCACTGTTTTCACGCAGCGATGCGTCACTTTCCATAAATTAAGCCCCATGTGCCGGTATCGAGGTGAATCTCAGCAGCGATTTTATGCAAATTAGAAATCGCATCAAAAACTGAAGGGGCATGATCAGGAATGTACACACAGCAACTGCTCTCAATGACGCGACATGCACCACCTCGACCGGTCTCGACTATGTCCAAGACCACATGGTTTTGGAGCGCCACAATCCTCGCAATCTGTAGTTCTTCTGTGATGTTCCCAAGTGCCATAGCTGTCTGGTTGCTAAAGCTTAAGGAGTTAGGTCCCGGGACATGAAGGGGGCTGGACCCTCTGATAACACTAATATACAACTTGCTCCCCTCACACTTCTTTGTTGCTTGATATTACAAGTACATGAATCAGGACTACTTCTGATTATGTAGGTTTATTTAGTTTCACCCTTTACTTTTCAATTTCAAATACAAAAAGGTTTATCATTGCATGTATGAGAAACACGAAACATATAAAACGTTTAGACAAATATGAAAACCATAAATAACAACAAAAATTATCGAATTCAAAAAATAAAACAACACATTGCACATTATTTCAGTATTACAACATTTGTTCAAAATACTCAAATTGCAAACAAAATGCTGGTATAAAAAATACTCTTTTTCATAAGTTCATTGAAGGACAAAGAGTCTGAAAGAGGGCTAATAGGATACAAATCAATGAGTCCAAATCGCAGTTAGTCCTGTTTGTTTTATAGCCTTCTTTGTGCGACGCGTTTCGAACCCGTTAATTGAATGAACGGGGTCTCATCAGGGCCTTGTCACTTCTAATATCTGTATGTTATGTGCAAAAAGAGAAAAGAGAGAACAACATCTTAGTTCTGTTGTTCTGTCCCATTTCGCTTCACTTTAACTCTGCCTTTAAACAAATTCGTACCTGTAACACAGATTGATTCAAATCCCCGTTTTTTCGATAGATTAAAGAAAACGGAATCGCAACGCCAAGAGAGCAGACTCACGCCTGCCGAGGGACATTTCCAATTTGAGTATTTTGAACAAATGTTGTAATACTGAAATAATGTGCAATGTGTTGTTTTATTTTTTGAATTCGATAATTTTTGTTGTTATTTATGGTTTTCATATTTGTCTAAACGTTTTATATGTTTCGTGTTTCTCATACATGCAATGATAAACCTTTTTGTATTTGAAATTGAAAAGTAAAGGGTGAAACTAAATAAACCTACATAATCAGAAGTAGTCCTGATTCATGTACTTGTAATATCAAGCAACAAAGAAGTGTGAGGGGAGCAAGTTGTATATTAGTGTTATAGCTGTCTGGTTGGGCACAGCCTCTACGACACGTGTCAAACGTTGGATATTCCTGCTGTTCAAGGCAGCACCAACAAAGAAGAACAACCCCAAATTAAAATCAACATATTGCTGCAGTGTAGTATCAGTCTGACCCACCTCATCATGAAATCTGTTTTTGAAAATTTCATTAAACGGTTTATAGTCCTTGTGATATGATGCAGGTACCAGAAACACTAGTGGTAACAAAAAGGACACAAAACAAGTACCGGACCAGCCAATGGGTAAATTGTAGTATCCCTTATTTCCGCAGATAAACTATATATTATGCGATGACGTAAAGCTGCTGTTATTTACTCCAGTAATTTTAGAACCAAAGTACAATCGCTATTCCCTACGGGAATTCTACCAACACTGTTCACACACAAGTCTGCATGAGCCCTAGTGACAGCTATAACAAATAGTTCATTACCCTCAGCAGTTCGAGTATTCGGGAAAACATAGTGTGTAGAGGAATTTCCTCTGCGATACTCGTCCATCTCCTATGCAGTTCCTTTAGCCTGCGGATCTCCTTCCTCATCAGGATAGTACACTTTATTCAGCTGATAGTTCAGTCTTCCTACATCATATTTAGCAATATTAGCATCATGGGTAGTCCAGAGCAGTAAAAACCAGGCCCTACAAGAACCATTGTGTGAGAACGGCAGAGGAATGAAAGGTTTTCCTCCCTTTCTCTGATGAGCAGGCATCATTCCACACACCCAAGAGTCGGTAATGTTCGTAGCATTATGACTGTGGTGCAACATCTGGATGAACGTGTTGTTAAGATAAGATTGTCTATGCTTCTGCTAATGATAGGGAAGGGAGAAATAATGGTGCTCAATGGGGGCTGGAGTAGTGGCATCCAGCGCTTGTATAACAGAAGCCACTTCCTCTACAACCCAGGCTATTATTGCTGCAATGATCATGTAAAAAGTAAACCTAGCAATGAACATAGTTTTCTTATCACAGATTCTCGCAATGGTCGATATCTTCTCTGTCTCGATGTGGAAGCAAAAAATAAAAATAGATGGAGCTCTAAAGTCCTGGGCAGCTGTTGGTTTCTTCACTGAGGGTCAGGACTGGTGTCACTATACAAAACAATCCCCCCCTCGCCACTTCAGGTTTTTCACTAACCCAGGATGGTTGCTCAACCAGTCTTTTTCAACAATGCAGCTTCTCTCTGGGGGCACAGCTGATATCGAGTTGTACCAGGGATCTTGTGGTCCAGGAAGACTTCCTCAGGTCCTTCAGGAGATGTGGCTTGGCCTCTCTTGGTATCCAGGATCTGTCAATAGTCGGTGAGCGCAGCAGGTTCCACCAGGGCAGACTGCACTTTTTTGCAGTGGGTAGATTGAACCCAGTTCCTCCGATTGTTCACTTGGACTGCAGTTCTCGTCACCAGGAGGACTTGTTCAGGACAGCGCCTTCTGGGCTCCAGGCTATTCGACCTCTGGAAGACTTTGACCATCACTTGGTCACCGGGCTGAAGATCATGACCATCACCTTGCGACCTGTCAGGGAGAGCTTCTCAAACCTGTTGATGAATAGAAAGCAAGCTGTCAGTCAACTGTGATAGGTAGTCACCCTTCAAAACACAAGGTACATCATGTATGGGGCATGGCTTATTCATAGGCCTTCCAAACACTATTTTAGATGGTGTGAGGCAATATCGTGTATGTGGTACTGGTCTAATGGAAAGCAACGCTAAATGTAATGCATCAGGCCACTTCAAAGACGTGGAAGCCTGAATCTTTGATAACTTCAGTTTAAGTGTAGCATTATATCGCTACACTAATCCTGCTGATTGTGGATGAAAAGCAGCATGAAACTTCAGCCTGATTCCCAATTCCTTCAGAACATACTCAACAACTTGCCCAATAAAATGGGGTCCGTTGTCATTCCACAAAAATCTGCAGACACCATATCGAGGGAAGAATACCTTCAGAAGCACCTTAGCTGTAGTAAGAGCCGTATTATCTTTAGTAAGATATGCCTCTATCCACTTAGTGAAGGCACACCCACTACTAGGACATACTTTAAGTTATTACAGCGCTCTCGCTGGATGTAATCCATTTGCAGAACCTCAAAAGGTGCAGTTAGTGTAGCAAACCCTACTGTTTGAGTTTGTGTTCCTTTCCCGGGATTGGGATTGTATTGAAGGCAAATCAGACAGGACTGAACTATCTTTTTAGATGTGCCAGCAATTTCAGTGTAAGTATCAGCATAAGTAACTTCATTATTGAGGATGCTCCTACATGTGCCGGCCCATGTGCCATGTGAATCATAGGTTGTAAATAGGCTGCAGGCAGTTTCCACCTAGTCATGTCCTTATTTCTCCAGCAGCCCTCATCATCCAATGTTCCCTCCTTAGACCATTGCTCAAGTTCTTCTGCAGAAGAAGATCGCTGAATATCGAGCACCTCTTGCCTAGCATAATGCCAACATGCAGCTTGTGACTTCACCACATACATGGATGTGGTGCTTCGCTGCATTGCAGTTTCGCGGGCTATGCGATCTGCGAAGGCATTACCCTGCCCTATTTTATCAGTCACTTTCTTGTGTGCGCTACATTTAACAATCGCTATTTTCTTTGGCTATGTCAAGGCAGTCAGAAGATTATGCACTAATTCTTCATGCACTATTTGCGTCCCATGTGATGTAAGAAAGCCTCTTTCCTTCCAGAGTAACCCAAAATCATGAGCCACTCCAAAAGCAATACGGCTATCGGTATAGATGTTAACAGACAAGTCAGTACTAAGTTCACACGACCGTGTCAATGCGATTGGCTCAGCTGCCTGAACTGATTTCTGGGGAATGCGAGCTGTCTCAACCACTGTCTGAAGCATTGTGGTTGCATATGCAGCTGATGTTGTGCCATCTGGTAATCGCAAACAAGACCCATCAACCCATAATTCTTCATCAACATTTGAGAGGGGCATATTTTGTAGGTCAACAGGACACTTTGTCCGTTCCTCGGTAAGGAATATACAGTCATGAGACTTGTGACTGGGATTGAGTAGCTGGATATGGCAACAAAGTAGCTGGATTAAGAGTTGAACATCTTTTCAAAGTGATATGAGGGGCCAAAAGTGTCAATTCATATCCTGTCAAATGAGCACTAGTTAAATGCTGCGTTTTGGTTTGGTTCAAAAGGGCATCAACTGCACAGGGTACTAACACAAGCAATCTATGTGACAAGACTATCCCGCCACTCTGACATATGGACACAGCTGTCGCTGCAACAGACGGAAAACACCCAGGCAACGCACGAGGGACTGGATTGAAGACAGCAGACAAATATGCACAAGGACGCTGCTTATCACCATGTGTCTGTACTAAAACTGAAAGTGCACAACTAACCCTCTCGTGTACATAGAGTGTGAAAGCCTTAGTGTAATCTGGAGTGCCTAATACTGGTGCAGAACATAGAGCTTGACGCAATGGTTGGAAAGCATTCTGACATTCAGTAGTCCATGGAAGGGGCAGTGGAGTATCTTTAGTCAGAAGGGCCAACAAGGGATTAACAATATGTGAGAAGCTAGGGATAAATTGCCTACAGAAAGAAGTAAGACCAATGAATGCACAAACATCTTTCTGAGTACGGGGCACAGGCTTGTCTAAGATAGCTTGAATGCGATCTGGTGTGAGTGCACGTCCCTCCTTAGACAGGAGGAGACCTAAATAGGTAACTTGCTATCTACAATATTGTGATTTCTTCCAGGAAACCTTGTGATGGTGTGATGCAAGAAATGAAAGCAATAACAGTGTTCCTTCTTCACACTGTTCAGAGGTATCAGCTGCCAACAAGATTTCATCAACATATTGTATGAGAGCCACCCCTGTTGGCACAGGGAAATAATCAAGCTGTCTTTTCAATGCTTGGCTGTAAATACTAGGACTCTCTGTATACCCCTGTGGAGCTCTACAAAATCTGAAGGAGCAATTATTCAAGTGAAGTTGAACAAATATCGGCTATCAGGATGCATAGGGATTGAAAAGAAAGCATTCTTCAAATCAATCACAGAGAATGTAGTCGCAGTCGGAGGAACCATAGTAAGGAGTGTCGTGATGTCAGAGACTACCGGGTATTGGGGCATTACGATCTTATTAACCTCTTGCAAATCAACGATAAATCTGTATATTTTAGTATCAGTGTCTTTCTTCAAGATTGGAAGGATAGGACTATTGCATATATTGTAAGGGACTTCTTCCACTACTCCTACTCCAATCATATCTTGAACAATACGTATTAGTGCCTCTTCACCTTCTCGAAAAATTTCATACTGAGACAGTCAAGGTAATGAAGCGCCCTCCTTCACTTGAATATGAACTGGTGGGATAACCATTTGCCCCACATCAGTATCTGATGTAGCCCACAAAATACTAGGGAGTGAGGCCAAAGCAATATCTTCTCTAATGAGATAAGACTTCTCAACCATGGGTTAGTTATCATTCAAAATGACATGCACGCCTACTGGGGAACAACGTATCGTAGCTCGAAAATGCTTGAGCATATCGAGACCCACAATATTGTCCGGTGTGTTAGGGGAAAGCAGAAATGGACATGCAGCAGAGAATTTATCAACATGAAATGCAAGTGGTTATGACAATGGGCTAAGGGAAGGTGTCCCATCGAATCCTATCGATGTGATTGTTAAGCCATACAGGGGAGCCCTTGGAACCAATTGTTTAGACAGGGCGCTACAAGTAGCTCCTGTGTCAACCAAAAACCGATCAGTAGAACCCAAAACATGTGAGTTAACATAGGGACTCTGCTGATCAACTGGGACTTCAAATGATTCCTTACCCCATCCTAGGCATTCCTATGCATAAGCAGAATCCTTCAAATCAGAAGTCGAATAATCAGACATTCGATATTTATTTCGTCTATCAAAAGTATTAGAAGAATTCTGAATATGCTCAACAGCTTCAAACCTAGTGCGATCATGCATAACTCCACTATGTCCTAAATTGTCCGAGCGGCTTCTCATTTGTCCTCGACCACACTGATACTGCTGAGTACGCAAATGCGGACAATCACCATCCCAATGTCCAATCTCCTTACAATAAGCGCACTGATCAGAAGACAGAGTAGCTCGGGGGAAAGAGGGTGCACCAGGGCGATACATTGCACGTCCGTCTCTGCCACCATAATCTCGAGCTAACATAACCTTTGTTTTTAAATCCTTAGTCTTTTTATCCTCGTTGCCCTTAGCTTCCAATTCCTGACGTTCATAAAACTGAGCCATAGTCAAAAGAGAGACTGGGGAAGACGTAGTCCATGAACTTTCGCTGTCCCTTAGGCGACTAGCTATTCCTGGCAACATGTTTGCGACAAATGTATCGACAAACAGATGCCTACCTGTGTCATCTGTCAATGACTGGCCACTAAAGTCATGGAATGTCTCCTCAAAAAGTGTAAAGAAATTAGAAACTGACTAATCTGCCTTTTGCTTACAGGATGCTAACATAGTTCAATCTATCTTTTTAGGAGGAATGAGAGTTTCCAATTTAACTATTATAGCCTTTGGAAGGTCTAAAATGTCTTGTTGCGGTTTCTGTGTGGGTTCCCTTTCTGCATCTATCCTCTCTAGTTCCTTCCAAATATCTCCAAAAGCTGTATGATCATCTACTTTACAAATATATCTCCACATATGAGGAGGTCTGAACTGTTTGTGCAGCTGTAGCAGCTGCCTTTTTCTCCTCTCGCAAATGGAGTGCATCAGCTCGCAGTTTAACCACACATCTAATTAAATCAGCCACCTGGGAAGGGAGAAAAAGACCGTTTCTCAACTGTTTTTTATCATTTTTTTATATCAACAGACTCTAATTCTTTAGAATGTTTCCTGAAACTTTCAATTACTTCTCCAGTAAACGACTCTGTAAAATATAACTGCTCTGACTCAGGCCATTGCTGAACTTGCGCTATAAGATCAGGAGCAGAAGTGTCACCACGAGCTGCTTTTCGGACAATAGACCTAAGAGTGGCCGCACGGTCAGCAGTCAGAAAGGAGCGAGTCTGTTGTTTAGCATCTGATTCTGTCTTTTCCTGATCTGAGAGAGACTTGCAATCATCAGAATCAACCTCGGGGGCAGAGGGACAAGTATATGGAGGCAGAGAGCGATCTAATAGAATTGAATTGTCCTGTGGTTTATTAAGTAGAGAATAAAGGGGGCGCCGGACAGGGTATTGGCCACTTACCTGTAAACGACGCTCCATATCCTCTCTCTTTTATTTCCTTCATTTCTTTATTTTTCATCTCCAGATCTTTCACTTAGATATTTTTGCACTGTTCTTTTTCTGCTAAAGCTTGCTCTCCTCTCACTCGTTTATGCACTTCTTTCTCCCACATTCGTAGACAGCCAAACATATCTTGTCTACTTTTGCGCTTAAACATACACTGTTCCACATGCTGAATTTTTCTAACATCAAATGACCCATTTATAGTCAATCACAACTCAGGAACCTTACTGGTATATTTATTCCATAGTGCACTATACATTATAGAAGAAATATAATTTTTTGGTGTCCCCTCGGGGGGAGCCGGCTGATTCTGTTCTAGATCCATATTGGTACCTCCAAGAAAGCAACACATTCTACGAAGTGTGCTTGAAACAGGCATTCCAAGAATATTGTATCATATACAATATTATTCACCAAGTGACACTTAACACAATGTGTGCCGTTCAAGTTTTCAAAATTTAGAGAAAAATCTCCCCATTACCTGCCTATATAAATTGCAATTTATATATATATCCAAACAAATCCAAGATTTTGGCCAAAACAAAACAAGAAGTGTTGTATCAGACGACATTACCAAGCAAAAGTCTCCAGCCTCCAACTGCCAAGCTCTGAATCAACCAAATGGTCTCTGCACGACGAACGCCAGAAGGGATCTCAGTGGAGGACCGGCACCACCCGTAGGGTCAAACCGGGAAAATTGGAAAAGCACCTCAGCCTGCTATGACATGGGTCTCCTCATGCAGTGATCATCCGTAGCGAGATTTCAATCCTCTGTCAAGACCACTCTGTCAGGCATCCGAGTCACCGATAAGTCCTACGTTGGGCGCCAATTTGCAGAAGTAGACCTCACAAAGATCTACTGGAGCTACTTCTACAGAACATCATTCCTGTCTTTTCCCTGCGCTGGTGCACAATGTGCTGCCTAGTGCCCATCCAGGTACCCTTGCACCATGGTTCAAGTGTGCCTGCGTTGTAAGCAGGATTGTTTTTGTGCAGGAAGGGACTCCTTCCTGCAGAAAAACAATCCTCTGAGGCATTTTCCTCTATCTATATGTGCTGCAGAATGCAACACGCAGAAAGAGGAAAAAACGAGGCAAAATAAGACATTTCTATTCTCCTCATTGTGCCTCATCTAGGGAGGCATAGCATTTTGATGCATTTCCAGGTTTATCTGTGTTGGTAAATCTGGGAATGAGCCAAAATCCATGGGTGGATGCATGGGAACACCCGCGATGCGTCATGGAAAGCGTCCCTGGGGCAGAGTAACGCAACTCAATGCTTTGCGCTTCATTGCATTACTGTAGATTTATCAAGCCACTAAGGGGCATGCACAGTGGCCTTGCATGGCTTGATAAATCTTACTTGGTAGGTGCATCGCCCTTGCACCCCATTGCGTGGCGCAAGGGTGCCACAACTGCTTAATAAATATGCCTCTTAATATATATATCTACATGGATAAGTATGAACACTATTCATGTTCCTGGTGGATGTGTCAATGTGGTTATCAAACAGCAGCCGTTTCTAATCAGCAGAATAAACGTATACTCATTGTTGGTGTTATGTGGGAGCAAACTTGTGCTGGTGAAACTTAAGCAGTAAGTACAGCCTGTAGATCGCTATGATAATAGGGCCTGACTCAAAGAAAGACAACCAGAAAGGTATATCTATATCTCATAGTAGTCAACACTTGTCCTCCTTTTTAATGTCAAAATAATATACTTTGCCTTTGAGGTAGGCAGCTACCACCACAACAGATTGAGCAATAGTGTTTTTGGAAATAAAGAGTGAACTGTCATGGGAGTTGTGGCTTGGGATGTGGATACCTCCGGATCTTTCAAGTATGCTTGAAGACATGGTGATCAAGCCTGGCTTTGGAGGGACAGCTGAGCTCGTAACAGGGCTTATATGTCCTCATTCGCAAGTGCTGAGCCCCCTAGACCAGCACAGAGTAGTACCAGTTGTTAGGGTGCTGGTCCTTATGGACTCCAGCACTGCCACCAGGATAGGTGTAATGGTCCCCAAGGAATGCCTCGTCTGGCTAGGAGTCTGGGATATGAATCTTATGAGCCTCAGATACAGGATGGCAATGTGCGATTGTCTGGAAGTGGTTGCAGACCTGAGAACTGAAGCCAAACTGGGGTGCTAGAAGTGACAGGCAAGCTTGTGTGTGGGGCTGGTCAATAGAGCCTCTATGAGCGACCCTTGACCCTGTTCACAGGCAGGTCGCTCCCCATGCCGCACAGCTCCACCTGACTGTGCCCGTGTGTCCTGCCCGCTGCTGCTGCGAGTTAGCGCCACCAGGACTCTGCCCCTGCCCACTTCCTTTTTCTGCCTGTCCCGTTTTTTTGCCGTTCTGCGTTTTGTTCTAGTTTTATTGCCTTTTTACAGCCTTCTCTGCCCTTTCTTCAGTTGAATGCTCCCTCTCTCCCCCTCCCGCCACTGTGTCCCCTGCGGCCCGCCCCCCTCGCTTGCCAATTTGCCCACACACCCACCTACCAGCTGCTCCTCCCTCCCACCTCCCTTTCTTAATGGTGGCCGCTGTGTGGCCATGCGCAGCGGGGGCACCGCTGGCACGCCTAAGGCAAGCCCGTCCCCGTCCACGCCTGAACTGCGCTCAACGCCAGACCCTCTGGCACCCGCGAGCGCCACAGAAAAGAACACGAGGGAGATCCCACTAAAAATTATATGAATGGGTAATAACTTCAAATATAAATATGTCACATTAACAGAAAGAACTGATTGTTCAATTGTTTATTCATCGCCAAATAGAAATTCATTTTTTTTGGTATAAATATTTTTTAGTACATTGATATAAACAAACAATAAATAACAACACTTATATGTACTTTGAATAAATAGTCACAAGACGATATATATAATTGAGCAAAGAAACACAAGCCCCCTAAAGTAAAGAGAACAGATTCTGTAAAAACTATACAAATGACCACCTCATCTACACAGAAGAAAAACAATGTAAACATCAATACATCCTAAAGAAAAAAGAATACATGAGAAACAACTTACATATTACAAAAAAATACATTAAATGTGCACCACATGTAACAAACAAAAAGACAAAGGTAAAGGCGCCGGGATATCCAATGCCACTACAATGCCAGCCTCCTCCACGCACTCAACGCTGGCAGATAATCTACCTGCTTCCAGGCCACCCCGAAGCTCACCCACGGACCCTTAACCAGCCGAAACTGCAGCTTCACCAGTCAGCGAACACCTGCACATCCTGCCATCCCCACCAGGGCTGGTCACAACCATCTCAGTTGCATACTAATCAACACCTGCTCAGTCCACAAGAAAGCTGTCGAACTCTGGGACCTACTCGACTCATCCTCCCCGGATGTTGCCTTCTTGACGGAGACCTGGATGAACCCCTCCTCAGCACTCAAAATCGCCATAGCCATCCCGGACGGCTACAAGATCACCCACAGGGACCGCACAAACAATCCAGGAGGAGGAATTGCCATTGTCCATAGGAATACCCTCAGAATCTAAACCAGCTCCGAAGACACCCTCAGCACGGCCGAACACCTGCACTTCCAGATCCACATCGATCTTAACACCACCCTCAGAGGAACCCTTGTCTACAGACCCCCCGGACCCTGGCCACAGTTCAGCGACTCCATCACCGAAGTCGTCAACACGCACACCCTTGCTTCCACAGACTAGATCCTCCTCGGAGACCTGAACTTCCACCTCAAGAACGCCAAGGACAGCAACTCAACAACCTCGCCAACCTCGGACTCAAACAGCTAGTCACAACACCCACCCACTCCGCCGGACACACGCTCTACCCCATATTTTCCGCCAGCAACCACGTCACCTTCAGCAACACAACTGAACTCCACTGGACCGACCACCGCTGTATCCACTTCTTCCAGAAACACACCTTGCACAACCACCCGCAACAAATCCTACACCGCAGCTGGAACAAGGTCACTGAAGACCAGCTAATCACCACCCTCGCCCGAGGTCCACCAACCAACCTTCCCGACACAGCTGCCCGCGACTTCAGGCAATGAATCGACGACTGCGCAAACACCCTTGCCCCGATCAGGAAACCCTCAAACAGACGCACTGACAGGAGGGCCATCTGGTTCACCACCGACCTCAAGGCTTCCAAGCAGACCTGCTGTAGACTCAAGAAGAAATGGCGCCACCAACAGACACTGCACAACCATGCAACCCTCAAGAACACCAGCCTCAAGCACCACCAACTCATTCAAACCGCCAAAAGGACCTCCTTCAAGGAACGCATCAACAACAACGCGCACAATTGCATAGAGTTCTTCAACATCGTGAAGGAACTCGCCAACCCCAGCTCCAACGACATCCCGCTGTCGCAAGACCTCTGCAACTCCCTAGCCACCGTCTTCCACCGCAAGATCGCAGACATCCATGACAGCTTCAACACCCAGACCCCCGACAGACGCCGACACTTGAGACTCACCGCCCCCCAACCACACCGGCCTCCTACTCTCCTGGAACCAAGTCAACGACACCATCAAAATCATGAACACCATCCACTCCGGATCACCATCCGACCCCTGCCCCCACCACATCTTCAACAAAGTGAGCTCCATCATCGCACCCCAACTCCGGAAGATCATCAACAGCTCCTTCGAGGCCGCCATCTTCCTGGAGAGTTGGAAACACGCCGAGATCAACGCCCTCCTCAAGAAACCCAAGGCGGACCCAAAGGACCTCAAGTACTTCCGGACCATCTCCCTGCTCCCATTCCCGACGAAATGTTAATGTTAATTGTAATGTATAAAGCGCTTAATATCGGCAGGTCTCTAAGCGCTATGAGAGGGAAGCTACAGTGCCCCCAGGTGAATATAGCCCCTAACTGAATAGAATTGAGCCCAGGTTTCACTGAAGAGGAGGGTCTTCAAATTCTTCCTAAATGGTAGGAGGGCCTTCTCATCTCGAAGATGGGATGGGAGTCTATTCCATAATGGTGGAATACAGACGGAGAAGGCCCGCCCTCCTTTTTTCGTGAGGTTGAACCACTGGCAAGATAGTTGGTTCCCCACGGAAGATCTTAGAGAGCGGCTTAAGACATACTTCAGAAGGCTCTCTTTGATGAAACTTGGGGCTTGGCCATGTTGAGCCTTATGGGCGATACAAAGTACCTTGAATTTGGTCCTTTGATTGATAGGAAGCCAATTAAGTTTTTGCAGTAGGGAGGCAGCCCTTGTATATCTGGGAAGTTTAAAAATCAACCTGGCTGCATCATTCATTATCACCTGCAGCTTGCTAAGCAGAAATCCGGTAGCCCAATGCAAAGTGCATTGCCGTAGTCTAGCCTCAACAAGATCATTGCTGTTACCACTGTTCGCATGGTGAAGAAGGAGAGGATAGGTGAAAGTTTCCTCAGTTGCCTTAGTAGGCCCACACATGTCCCACAAACGGGGGAAACTTGATTAGACAATGAGAGATTAGGGTCAATTTTTATACCCAGGCTTTTTACCACTGGCGCTGGAGACGGAATGTCCCCCAGCTCCTGTAGCCAAAATTGATAGAACCATGGGTTATTAGCCGTAGTAATGGCCAGCACCTCCGTTTTTTCTGGGTTGATCTTTAGTGAATTGAGGGTCATCCAGCTTACTACGAATCTCGGGATGTCTTATACACATGCATGGGCTTGGGGTGTATTTTTAATTTGTAGGATGATTTGGGTGTTGTCGGTGTCATTAAACACTTGACAATCCATCCGGGCCTGGTCCATCACGAAAGGGCGGAAATAAATGTTGAACAACAGTGGTGATAGAGCGGACCATTGGGGAACTCCACAGGTTATGGGCCCACTGTCGGACAGACAATACCCCATCTGAATTACTTACGTGCGGTCCGTCAGGAAGGAGGCAATCCGTTGATGGATCGTCCCATCAATGCCTCTGTCCAGGAT
Organism: Lissotriton helveticus; assembly: GCF_964261635.1. Classification (NCBI taxonomy): domain Eukaryota; kingdom Metazoa; phylum Chordata; class Amphibia; order Caudata; family Salamandridae; genus Lissotriton; species Lissotriton helveticus. The sequence goes on along the minus strand of NC_136072.1, from coordinate 1,070,013,440 downwards.
TCTGGTCTAAAAGGACCAGGGCACACAGCTTTCTTTGGTCTACCGTGAGCCTGATTTCATCCAGTACGGACAGCATCACTAGCTCCGTGCTGTGATGGGCTCGGAAGCCAGACTGCCTGTCCCCAAGTAAATGATGGTCTTCCATAAACCCTGATAAGGTTTTCAGAACATGTTGTTCCAGGATTTTGGCTATAAAGGGGAGTTGGGAGATATGTCTAAAAATGTTCATAATGTTGGTATCGGCTCCCACTTTTTAGAGTAGTGGAATTACTCTAGCTTCCTTAAGTCTTCTAGGGACTATCCCTGTTTTCAGAGAAAGATTAAGCAGGGAAAGGACTTCTACCTTCATTGAGAAGACTGTCAACAGGGAACTGACCCACTTCCTAGAGGAGAACAACATCCTAGACTCATCCCAATCCGGTTTCCGCAGCAACCACAGCACCAACACCGCCCTCATCGCTGCCACCAACGACATCAGGGCCCTGCTAGACATCGGCGAAACCGCGGTCCTCATCCTCCTGGACCTCTCAGCCGTCTTCGACACCGTCTGCCACCATACCCTATGCACACGCCTCCACAACAAATCCCTGGATTGGATCACCTCCTTCCTCACCAACAGAACCCAGAGAGTCTGCCTCCCCCATTCCGATCCGAAGCCACCAAGTTCACCTGCAGCGTACCCCAAGGATCATCCCTCAGCCCGACCCTCTTTAACGTCTACATGGCACAGCTCACCAACATCGTCCAATCGCACAACCTCAACATGGTCTCGTACGCCGACGACACCCAGCTGATCCTGTCCCTCACCAAAGACCCGGCCACCGCCAAAACCAACCTCCATGAAGGAATGAAGGCCTTCACAGAATGGATGAGGACCAGTTGCGTGAAACTGAACTCTGACAAAATGGAGGTTCTCATCCTCGGCTCCACCCAACTCCTGGTAGCCGGCCACACACAGAGCTGCACCAACACCCACCAACCATGTACGTGACCTAGGGCTCATCCTGGACTCTACACTATCTATGACCCAGCAAGTCAATGCTGTCTCTTCCCCCTGCTTCAACACCTCGGCTTGCCTCATCCCTGACATCCCTTGGCACAGCCACATCATTGCCCCCCTTAGAGACCTGTACTTGCTCCCCGTCAACAAGAGGATCACCTTCAAGCTTCTCACCTACACGCACAAAGCACTCCACAACGCTGGACCAGCATACCTTAATAGCTGGACCATAATAGCTTGCTTAATCTCCACAACGGCCCCAACAACGCTAGGATGCCTAGCTTCACCTTGGGGGGTGCCCAGGAGTGGGCACTTCACAGGGAAAGGCCAGGAAGGGTTCCTCAGCGGTATTTGTACTAGCGCCGAGATGCCTCCGGGTAGTCGTGCGCTATACAAGTACCTCTACATACATACATACATACATACCTCAACAAATGACTCACCTTCTACACCCCGACCCACCAGCTCCCCTCCGATGACCTCGCCCTCGCCTCCATCCCACGCATCCATCGAACGACCACGGTGGCAGATCATTCTCCCACCTCACTGCCAAGACATGGAACACCCTCCCCATCCACCTGCGACAGACCCAGGACCTGCTGACCTTCAGAAGATGTCTCAAGACCTGGCGGTTCGATCAGAAGCAGCAATCCCCACCCCCCTTTTTTAGCACTTTGGGACCCTCATGGGTGAGTAGTGCGCTCTATGAATGCATTGATTGATGCACTGTAGGTGAAAGGAGTTGAAGTGAAAAGACAAAGGTAGTCTTCCTAGATTTTGCCTTCACACTCAGAGAGTCCAGAAAGTAGTTCAAGCTGAGGACGAAAGGCAACAAAGGCAAAGTCTTGATTGTGATTTCAGAGGAGCTGGGATGAAAGAGTATACTTCAGATCCAGGTGCTTCTGATCAGCTTAATGTAGGAGTCCTGATCGTTGTGCGGAAAACAGCCATGGGAAATCCATAAGAGAGTAAGACCTGAGGGGCCCATACCAGCGAGACCCATAGGAGGTCTGATCCTGAGGCACTGCTTCTTAGTCTGACATGGGATATTGCTCCTCCAAGATCTGGGGTGGCAGTAAAGAGAAAATGCCAGTCACATACTGCTGGGTCCAGAGCGACATCCTGCTTGTGTCTCACCTAAGGTGCAGACTCATGGGTGCTGGAATCTCCCAGTGCCTTCACTCCTTCCCATGCCTCTTATGTTTTTGAAAAAAAACCTATAACTAAGCACTGAAGAAGACAGGTCATGTCATCTTCATGTGATGAGGCTTTTCGCTTACTGTCTTGGTGGGCTTTCACTTCTTGACTACCTTCCCTCTTCACTAAGCAGGAGAAAGGCTCAACCTGAAGGCAATAGGAAGGGTCAGGATATGGATGTGTCACATCAGTCTGGGACTGTGAGAGAGTGTGCAAATATGAGAAGTTGGTCTTTATTCCATGGGGTAACTCTCCTGGATCACCAGAGCAAACAGAGACTTGGTGGTAGATTTACTAAACCTTTGCATTGCACAAAGAAACACAAAGCAATGCAGAGGCTTATTTGGGATTTACAAAGCCATGCAAGGCCTGATTTGTGTTGCCTTCTGCAGCTTTGTAAATCAATTTAACACATTGCAGTTGCTTGCGAATCATTGTTTAACAAGTTACTTACCTTCGGTAACGCGTTATCTGGCAGAGACTATCTAGCTGCATATTCCTTACCTTTCAATTTTCAAGGCGTCAGGCTCGATCTGGAAACTTTTTCTGAGCAATACCCCCTGTGCCCACCGTCGTGTGGCTCCATTTGGCTCCATGTCACGTTTTCGGCGTCGTTTATGATGTTGCGGTACCTATATAGGCGCCACCCAGGCACGTGGACGTCAGTAGTGGTGTGTAAAAATAAGGCCCTGAAAAGGGGAGAAACCCTAGCCCTACATAATTAGTCCGCAAAGGGGGAGGTATGGGTGGGGATGTAAGGAATCTGCAGCTAGTCTCTACCAGATAATGCGTTACTGAAGGTAAGTAACTGGTTCATCTGCTAGAGACTTCTAGCTGCAGATTCCTTACCTTTGAATTAGTTACCCAAGCCATACCATCCCAGCAGTGTGTACAGATCAATACCTGAAACTAGGAAGTCCTGTAGGACCAGACAGGTGAAATGCCCGTCCATGCAGTAGTGCTTGGCATACGTGTGTAAAGATGCCCACGTTGCTGCCCGAAAGATGTCTAGTACTGGGACACCCCGAGCCAAGGCCATAGTCACAGTCTTTCACCTGGATCTTAATGCAAAGAATGACCCAGTGAGAGATGGTCCTTTTCTGCACTGCCCTTCCCTTCTTAGCTACCACGTACCCCACAAAGAGTTGGTTGTCCACTCCGAACTCTGTTGTGTGGTGAAGGTAGAACAACAATGTATTTTTTGGGTCCAGACAGTGGAGACGCTCCTCTCCCTTAGAGGAATGCGAGGGAGCAAAGAAGGTAGGCAGCATGATGAATTGACTCAGATGGAATGGGGTCACAATCTTTGGCAAGAATGAAGCACGAGTGCGAAGCACCACTTTGTCCTGAAATAACATCATGTAGGGAGACATGCAAGATTACGCCTGCAACTCACTCACCCTCTGGACAGATGTAATCACCACTAAAAAGGCTGTCTTGATGGTAAGCAGCCAGAGGAGACAGTTGTGCAATGGTTCGAAGGGAGCATACATAAGATAGCTAAGAACCAAAAGGTAACACTGCAGCATAACAAAGGGCCTTGGTGGAAACAAGTGAGCTAGCCCTTTTAGAAACCTATGTACAATTGGAGACCTAAAGAGAGATGACTGGTCTGGCAGCTACAAAAAAGCAGACAGAGCAGAAAGAAAACCTGTGAGGGTTCCCAAAGCAGAGCCCTGTTGAGCAAGAGTTAGAATTAATAGAAGAACAGTGGAAAGAGAACCAGAAAGAGGGTCAACCTTTCTGTACAGTATAATACTAATTTCTGCAAACCGCAGGCATATACTGTCTTAGTGGAAGACCACCTGACCGCCAAAATAATGTTACATGCTTCGGGAGGAAGGTCAAAGCCATCAACTGCCGCCGCTCAATTTCAACGCATGGAGGCGCTGAGTTGACAGGTTTCGGTGGAGGACCCTCCCCTGCTACCGCAACAGAAGTTCCTCCGAAGGGGCAGCCTGATCGGAGGATCAATGCTCATCTTCAGAAGCTCTGGAAACCAGACTCTCCTGGCCCAGTCCGGAGCCACAAGGATGACTTGGGCTTGGTTGCTCCTGATCTTCTTCAGAACCCTGGGCAAGACTGGTATGGGCAGAAAGGCATACAGTAGACATTAGCACCGTTCGCTACGAAAAGCGTTACTGAGCAATAGCCGCCTTGGAAACTCCACCTCACAGTATTGCTGACATTGCACGTTCTATTCAGAGGTGAACAAATCTAACCAAGGTTCTGCTGAAAGAAACCATGGGCCACCTCCGACTGAACATGCCATTTGGGATCCGCTAGGCATCGACAGCTGAGTTTGTCCGCCCTGGCATTCAGAGAACCTGCCAGGTGTTGAACCACCAGGGTTATACCCTGCTGTTCCAGCTATGTCCAGAGATGCAGGGCCTCTCGACAAAGGGTCTATGACCCCACCCGCCCTGCTTGTTGCGGTACCACATCATGGTGGTGTTGTCCGTGAACACCTGTACTAACTTTCCATTGACAGAGGGAAGTAATGCTTTCAATGCCAATCGAATCGCTCGGAGCTCCAACAAATTGATGTGGAGTCCTGACTCCGCTGGAGACTAGTGTCCCCTGATCTCCACCTCACCCAGACGGCTGCCCCATCCCAGAAGTGATGCATCTGTCATGACCATATGATCTGGTTGGGGAAGGGAGAGGGGTCTGACGTTGACACAATCGTGGTTCGTCAACCAACACTGCAGATCTTTAGCAGTTCGTTCCGAGATCTGGATCACGTCGGTGAGATTTCCCTGATGCTGTGCCCACTGAAACTTCAAGTCCCAGTGCAGATTTCGCATATGCCACCTGGCATGTTTTCCCAACAGGATGCAGGAGGCCATAAGGCCCAACTGTCTCAGAGTCAGTCTCACCGAAATCCAGGATAGAGGCTGAAACATCAGAATCTAAACATGAATATCCTGGACTCCCTGCTCGGGAGGATAGGTCCAAAACTGCACAGTGTCCAGAACAGCTCAGATGAAAGGGAGCATCTCAGGAGGAGTCAGGTGTGACTTCGGCATGTTTATAGAGAACCCCAGCGAATGAGGGAGGTTTGCCATAGTCTGAAGGTGGGAGATGACAGCCTGGGGCGAGGACACCTTCAACAGTCAGTCGTCGAGGTTGGGGAAGACTGACACCCTTAACCAGCGCAGATGAGCTGCGACCACTGCCATCACCTTGGTGACCACTCGAGGGGCACTGGTAAGGCCAAACGGGAGCACAGTAAACTGAAAGTGCTCATGGCTACCCTGAACCGTAGGTAACTCCTATGGCTCAGCAGGATGAGGATGTGAAAATATGCATCCTGCAGGTCCAACACTACCATCCAGTCTTCTTGGTCTAGGGCAGACAAGACCTGAGCTAGAGTAATGGAGAGTGACGGTCCAAAAATCTGAAATGGGCCGCAACCCTTTGTTCTTCTTCAGAATCTGAAAATAGCAGGAATAACAGCCACTGCCTGATTCTAAACATGGGATCCTCTCTATAGCTCCGTTGGCCAACAAAGCTGTAACTTTCTCCTGGAGCAATTTTAAATGATCCTCCGTCAGCCGTTCCTGATTTGGCAGAATGGGAGGAAGAAAAGAGAGTAAAAGGCAGAGAATAGCCCTCCTGCATGATCTGCAAGACCCACTTGTCTGATGTTATGGACCTCCAGTGGGAAGATGATGATGGATTCTCCCGCCAATTGGAGTGGTGTGGTCTTGCAGAGTCAGAAGAGGAGTGCTTGGAGGCTGCGGCTGCCAAGGGCAGGGTGGCAGATGACTTGTGGTTCCCATTCCTAGGTCCGAATGAACTGCGCCCATGTTCCCGCACGGGTTTGGTTGCCTACGCAGGACTGTGGCTGGGATAGGTCACAGTTAGCGGAGAGAGCATGCCAGTTTCTGGAGAAGTGACTTTCGCAAGTTCCTCATACCAGTCCAAATGCTCTGCGGAGTCATCCTGCTGTTCCAAAGGGCCCATACACCCCTCTCACTCCTCTCTTGAGCCTAACACATCCTCAAAGTGTTCAGGTGAGAACACAGAACCCCTGGGTTCAATGAGCGCCGAAATCGGTGTTGAGTAACATCGTTCCTACCCTGTGTCATGATAAGGGGTAAGGATGGGGTTAGTGCCGCTGATGGGTACCTGCTGCACCGAAGGCAACAACTTCAGATCCAAGGCCGGAGGAGGTCGCAATGGTACGACCAGCATCCATCCGGATCCGGGCTCAGATCCCTGAGGCCCCACCAGCACTGTGGCCAGAGCAAAAGCCGCCAAATCTGATGGGGCCCCTTCTGACCCCACAGGGTCCAAGGGCTCACCAGAGGGGTAGGCCCAATCAAATACGCAGTGCATGGCCTCGCATAACTCTTTAATTTAAGCAGCGGTCGCTCCGGCTCCCGGAAAGGGAGGGAGGCACAAAGGCGACCTTGGCTCCTGCTCTACAGAACCGTGCTAAGAGCGTCGGTGCTCCTTACCTCTTTTATCAATGGATGACAGTTGAGCGACGATAAAGTCCTCTTGGACTACTTCTTGTGCCTCTTCCCCGGGTGCCCAGAGGACCTCGACTACGACGAAGAGGACTTTGAGCTTCGGGAGCAGGGTTGCCACCTCCTCTTCTTCGATCGGGACCTCCAAGGAGTCTTGCTGGATTGTGTTGACTGCGGAACGCAAGGAGCTTCATCGCCCACTCATGTAAGGCCTTCAAAGCCATAGCCAGACAGTCCGAGCACAACTTCGAATCGTGGTCGCTCTCGAGACACCAGAGACAGATGAGGTGGGGTTCAGTAACCAACATCATGCAGTCAAATGCACCGCAGAGTGTAAAATTCTGTCTTCCTCGAAGACATTATCGCACGCGTAGTTGGAAAAAATTCTGAATTTGACAAAAAGTCAAGAAAAGGCTTGTCAGAAAGCAACTGAGGGGTGTCTCTTCCCGTATCGGGTCTTAACTGGTTCGGAAAGAAAAGAACTGACATCCACGTACCTCGGTGGCGACCTATATAGGTACTGTGCCGTCATAAGCGACGCTGTCACGCGGAGCCGAATGGAGCCACCCAACAGCATGCATAAGGGGTATTGCTCAGCAAAAGTTTCCAGATCCAGCCTGATGCCTGGGAAATTCAAACATAAGGAATGTGCAGCAAGAAGTCTCTAGCAGATTACTGCATTTAGGGATGTTACAGGTACTGGCAGGCAGTAGCCAATGGGCTACTTGCCTTTAGGGTGACTAAACCCTTTATATGTCCCTTTGGGGAGGGGTGGCCCCTTAGAGGATTTTCTAAGGAGGGGGTCACTTCAGCTCTGGACACTACGGGTGGTCCTGGCTGAAAGGGGACACACCTCCCCTGCTTACTAATTTTCCCACTGACCTTGCCACCATAAGTGAGGCTTGGTCAGGCAGGCAGGAATCTACACTAGCTGGAGAGGCCCTGGTCAGCAAAACAAAGGGCAGGAAGCCTCTGAGGCTCACCTCCCTGAATGCTGTTCCTACTTCGGGGGTAAGTGAAAAGCACATCCACCCAAGTAGGCTTTGTTCCTTACTCCCACCTCAAGGGGTCAGAAACATGTCTGTGTGGGGCAGGCTGGTGCAAACTAGTCAGCTGTACATTAGAGAGGTGGTTGTTTTTCAGAGGGCATCTCTAAGATGCCCTCAGAGTGCATTTTACAGTGCATCCAACACTGCATCAGTGTTGGTTTTTTTATGCTGAGAAGTTTGATATCAACCTTCCTAGCATTCAGTAAAGCTGTCCTGGAGCGCTGGAGTTCACAATGGCAAACTCCCAGCCCACATACTCAATATGGCTTTGCTGCACTTACAATGTCTAAGAATGAACTTTGACACTGTGGGGGCATATTTCTTATGCAGCTATGCCCTCACCTGGGGTATAGTGTACCCTGCCTTAGGCCTGTGAGGCCTGCTTGACTTACCTATGCCACAGGCTTTGGCTTGTAGGCGTGGCACACAGGGATGTCTGCCATATCGATTCTTCAGTTTTAGCTGCACATAAACTCACAGTCTGCAATGGCAGTGTGTATATGTTTGGTGAGGGGTCTCTTAGGGTGGCACAATACATGCTGCAGCCTTTAGAGACCCTGTCTGGTTGCAAGGCCCTTGTTACCAGTGGTACCTTTTACAAGTGACTTATATGTGTGCCAGTGGTGTGCCAATTGTGGAAACAATGATATAGTTTAGGGAAAAGAACACAGCTATAGGGGCCTGGTTAGCAGGGACCCAGTACACACTCAGTCAAAGTAGCATCAGATACCAGACCAAAAGTTTAGGTGGGGTACTGCAACAGAACCCCATTTTCCAACAGATGGTTGAGTACCATAAGAAAAATTACTTATCTGTGGTAACAATATTTCTGGTGGATACTTTATCTACCTGCAGATTCCTCACCTGTTGATAATCCCAGGCATCAGACTGTATCCATAAACCTCAAATATCTTGTCGCCGGTATGAGACACTGGCTTCAGAAGAAACCCGAAGTGTAATCAGATGACATCACCAAAGCCATATTTGAGCATGCCCAGGGCAACAAAGTCAGTTTCCATCCATTGTTTCCAAGCCATCGAGACAATCTGACAAAAGGACTTCAGTAGATTAGTGTAGTGCCATAATATTTGTAATTGAAATCTTATTACCATACTCTTTAACAATCCATGAAGCAGAGAGGCAGGTGGGTCAGTGAAGAATCTGCAGATAAAGCAGCCGCGGGCCATGTAGGTAAGAGAGGTAGGGCGGTGGGGCCCGGTTGTGGGTGATACGTCAGACGACCATGAGGGGAAATTAAATAAATAATTCATTTTCTCTCGTTGTCGCCTCACCGCTCTTACCTGCACGGGCTACGGCTGAGATAGAGTATCCATCAGAAAGATTGTTACCACAGGTAAGTAACGTTTTCTTCTGAAGGATATGTCTACCTGCAGATTCCACACCTGAAGAATAGATTACCAAGCAGTACCCTAAATAGGTGGAGGGATGATGGATGGTTATATAAGAAAACCTGCAGGACAGATCTGGCAAAGTAACCGTCTCTGCGGGCTTCTGGGTCCAGACAGTAATGCTTGGCAATTGGAGATTTAAAAAGGGATAGCTGGTCCACCAGATAGAAGAATGCAGACAATGCCGCTAAAAAACCCTTGACAGTTCCAACAGCACAATTTCTCTGTGCAAGGGACAGTGCAAATGGAAGACCCCATGATAAATTGGCCTGCAACCGATCAACACCATTGTCCAAAGTTGTTCCATTGGTGGAATTGACCGATTCCGTGGAGGGACTGCATGCTGAAAGGATAATATCCACCAGCTCCGGTGGCAGCTAAAAAGACTGCAATGTAGAATTGTACAGCTCACTCCCCAGGCATTTAGGTGCAGTCTCTGGAGATTGGATTGCAGCACCATCCCTTCCACTTTGAGAGGAAGAGGAAGGTGGTCTGAATAGCAGCCTGAGTCTGGGACAAAGGGAGAAGATCCATTCCAGAGAATTGAGAATGAATTCGGCCCAGCCTTAGTGAATCTTCCTCAGAACCCGAAGAGTCAAGGGCATGGGGGAAACGCGTAGTGCAGCTGAAAGTTTCACCTCAACTGAAATGCATCCCGAAAGGCTCCCATCAACAGATACTGGAGGGGGCACAGAACTGCTGCCATTAAGCATTCTCAGACGAGGTGAAGAAATCCACCAGAGGAGTGCTGCACTGGGCAAGGATGTCTTGGACTCTATCTGGTAGAAGACGCCGCTCATGGGCGGCAACATAACACCAACTCAGGCTGTTGACCCTGACATTCAGAGACCCTCACTGGGTGATGGACATTCAGCCAGATTCCTTGGCAGTGAGCCCAAGACCTCAGTCTCAATGCTTCCAGGCAAAGGAGGTGAGACCCTACTCCCCCTTGTTTGTTGACATACCACCTCACCGTCTGTGTTGTCTGTCTGGATCTGGATGGACCAGTCTTGGATGGAGGGGAGGAAGGCCTTGGAACCAAGCTGAATCACCCACAGTTCCAACAGGTTGATGTGAAGGATTGGTTCTTCTGCGGACCAGAGGCCTTGATCTCCAGATGAGCTCCACAATCTAGGATGGAGGCATCCATCACCATCGTTGTTAGGACTGGAGGGAGAGTGAAGGCAATGTCAAGTTCACTTCTTTCCCCCACCAAACCACTTCCACTGTAGCACTAGGGGAGATCAGACTAGAATCCTGCAGAACTCCCCCATACTATAGCTATGGCACTGCAGGGGGCCCATGAGACAACGTGCATGTGGGATTAGGAAGATACAGGAAGCCAGCAGACCTAGCAATCTTAGGACCCTCAGGACTGGAACTTGCGCGCCTCTCTGGAAGAACAGGACTATTTACTGAATGTTGTTGATCCTGTGAGGTGGAGGAAAGGCATGGAGAAGGGTGGTGTCCAGTACTGACCTTAAGAACTAGAGTCGTTGGGAGGGCCTTAGGTGAGATTAAGGCTCATTGATTGAAAACCAAGGTCAAACAGTAAGAATACTTTTGACTGCAGGTAGCTTGTCACAACCTCTGAAGCTATGATCAGCCAGCCATTCAGGTGCAGGAAAATTGAGATGGCCGACCCTCTGAGGTGAGCAGCAACTATCGCCATCACCTTGTTGAAGAAGATTCGAGGCTCTGATGTTAAGCCAAATGGGAGTACTGTAAACTGGAATTGCATAGAACCCACCACAAAGCGCAACTACTTCCGATGGGACCACATTGGGATGTGGAAGTTAACATAATGCAGGTCGAGTGACACCATCCAGTTTCCAGTTCCAATGCCAGTAGTATTTGTGCTAAGTTTAGCATCTTGAATTTTACCTTTTTGAGGAAGAAGTTCAGTTCCCTAAGGTCCAAGTTCAGGCACAGACCTTTTTCAGCACAAGGAACTATTTGAAGTAACAACCTTGGCCTCTTTCCAGTTCCGGCACTATCTCCACTGCTCTCTTTTGGGGAGTGCTGCCACCTCCTGCTGTAGTATGGCGGGGTGACACGGAGTGAGATAGGAAGACAGGGATGGTAAGGGGGTGAAGCTGAAGGGACGGGTGTAGCCAATTTGTACTATTTAACCCTTCCATTGCAAGGCCATTACCTACCCCCCCTCACTCCCACCCCCGTGTTGAGCCCTTTTTTTGGGCTATTTGGCATGGGTAACGCTTTGGCCTCCAAACCTTTTAATCCACATAAGGTATCCATGCCAAATTGGGGGCCTCTTTTTCCAATATCATGGGGATTCCAAAGGTACCCAAGGTTTATGGATTCCCCTGGAGGCGACTATAAAAATAACCAAAATATATCAACATTTTAGGATTTGGGGGAAAATAGGAAAAAAGTTCTTTAGAAAAAAGCTTCTGTTTTTTCATCTCAAAATGGCATAATCAAAGGGGTTTGCTGTGTTAAAATCTAAATGTTCCCTTCTATCTGGCACATGTGGAGCTTTTTCCTAATTTTTGTTCTTTCAACCAACTTCAAGTTTGTGATGGAAATCAGGGTAAAATCCATGGTTAATCGAGAAAGCTATACATTTCTGAAAAGTAGGCCACATTCTAAATTTTGCAAGGGTCAATTGTGTAGATCCCTCAAGGTTTTCCCCATTAAACTAACAGTTGAAATAAAAAAAATATTGAAAATTAGTACCTTTTTCCTAATTTTTGTGCTTTCAACCTACTTCCAGTTTGTGATGGAAGCCTGGGTGAAACCCATGGGTAATCAAGAAAGCTATACATTTCTGGAAAGAAGACCCAATTCTACATTCAGCAAGGGGTCATTTGTGTAGATTCCTCAAGGTTTTCCCAAACAAACCAACAGTTGAAATAAAATAATATTGAAAATGATTATAAAAAACGTCTATTTGTGACAACATTTTCATTTGTACCTTCTTGTCATGAAGACCGATTTGCAAAAACATTACGTCTGTTAGACCCACCCAGAGTAAACAACTGATCTGCACCTTACAATAGTTTTTCATCATGTACCGGGTATAGAGCAATGTCTATGGTCAAATATAAAGAGTGAAAAATGGGTATCAAAGAAACCTATGTATTTCTGAAATAGACCAGATCCAAATGCTATGAGCAGCAGTTATTTGTACAGCTCTGAATCTGTGGGTACCCATACTACCATGTGATTCAGAGAGCATTTATTAAAATGTCTACTTTCTTACACACTGCCTTCAATCAATCAAGCAATGCATTTATAGAGCGCACTACTCACCCGTGAGGGTCTCAAGACGATAAAAGGGGGGACGGGGGAGAGTGCTGCTACTGATCGTATTGCCTTTCATTTGGAAGGCACAAATGCAGAGAAATATGATTGGTAATAACAAATGTTCTACTATTCTGTATTCCCACATGTCTCACAATATAAATGGTACCTCACTGGTGTGGGTAGGCCTTGTGCCGCGACAGGAAATGGCCCTAAACACAACATGGACACATCACCTTTTTGTCCACTGACAGTTGGCCTTTTTTTCAATGAGGTCAGTTGTGAATTGTGGCCCTAGCTCAGCAGGTACCTAGGGAAACCTAGCAAATCTGTACATTTTTGAAAACTAGACTCTCAGGGAAATCCAGGGTGGGGTGCCTTGTGTAGCTCCCATATAAGGTTTTCTAATCCACAAACCCCAAACGTTGACTAAAAACACACATTTTGCTCACATTTCTGTGATGGAAAGTTGTGGAGTCTGTGGGGAGCCACAAATTTCCCAGCAACCAGTATTTTACAAAGTATCCCGATAAAAATGGTACCTAAGTTGTGTGGGTAGAGCCAGTGCACGCAACAGGAAAGGCCTCAAAACACAATATGGACACATCATATTTTTCAACTGAACCTTTTTTGCAATGTGGCTAGCTTTGGATTTTAGGCCCTGGCTCAGCTGGCACCTAAGGAAACCTAGCTAACCTGTAACTTTTTTCAAACTTGGGAAATCAGGGTGGGGTGACTTGCTTGGCTCTCAAAAGGTTTCTCCCCGCAAAAGTTTCCCTAGTGTCTAGTGGGCTTTCTGTCCCCTCCCCGGGGGCAGATTGGAAGTGAGAACCTCCAATATGCCCGGGGGTGGGGGAGAGGGGCAGAAGGACATTTGGGCATGGTCGTAGTAGAGAGCAATAGCCCATTGTTAGGGGGCAGCTTCCCCCTCTAAATATATTCCTAGTGGGCTCTCTGACCCCGGCGGGGGGCAGATTGAAGAAAAACACCTCCCATCTGCCCCCAACGGGGAGGCAGAAAGAACGCTGAGTGAAATTTTGGGTTGTATGTGGTCAGTTATGTGGTTGATACGCGACCACATACAACCCACCCCGCAGAAGTCGGAGATATGCAGAGTGAGATTATTTAAACGAGAGATACCATCTCCCTCGGTTGCCGTGCACATCGTTTTATCACTGCAGTCATCGGAATCGAGTTATGAGGAATCCGCATCAGTGACGATGGTCGATACACGTCCACATACAACCCACCCTGCAGAAGTTGGAGATATGCCGAGTGAGATTATCTAAACGAGAGACACCTCTGCCCCCGGTTGCCGTGCACTCCCACAGAAGTCGGAGATATGCCGAGTGAAATTATTTAAACGAGAGATACCTTCTCCCTCGGTTGCCGTGCACATCGTTTTATCACTGCAGTTATCGGAATTGAGTTATGAGGAATCCGCAGCAGCTTCCACCTCTAAATATAATCCTAGTGGGCTTTCTGACCCCGGCGGGGGGCAGATTGAAGAAAAACACCTCCCATCTGCCCCCAACGGGGAGGCAGAAAGAACGCTCAGTGAAATTTTGGGTTGTATGTGGTCAGTTATGTGGTTGATACGCGACCACATACAACCCACCCCGCAGAAGTCGGAGATATGCAGAGTGAGATTATTTAAACGAGAGATACCATCTCCCTCGGTTGCCGTGCACATCGTTTTATCACTGCAGTCATCGGAATCGAGTTATGAGGAATCCGCATCAGTGACGATGGTCGATACACGTCCGCATACAACCCACCCTGCAGAAGTTGGAGATATGCCGAGTGAGATTATCTAAACGAGAGACACCTCCGCCCCCGGTTGCCGTGCACTCCCACAGAAGTCGGAGATATGCCGAGTGAAATTATTTAAACGAGAGATACCTTCTCCCTCGGTTGCCGTGCACATCGTTTTATCACTGCAGTTATCGGAATTGAGTTATGAGGAATCCGCAGCAGCTTCCACCTCTAAATATAATCCTAGTGAGCTTTCTGACCCCGGCGGGGGGCAGATTGAAGAAAAACACCTCCCATCTGCCCCCAACGGGGAGGCAGAAAGAACGCTGAGTGAAATTTGGGTTGTATGTGGTCGCGTATGTGGTCGATACGCGACCACATACAACCCACCCCGCAGAAGTTGAAGATATGCAGAGTGAGATTATTTAAACGAGAGATACCTTCTCCCTCGGTTGCCGTGCACATCGTTTTATCACTGCAGTCATCGGAATCGAGTTATGAGGAATCCGCATCAGTGACGATGGTCGATACACGTCCGCATAAAACCTACCCCGCAGAAGTTGGAGATATGCCGAGTGAGATTATTTAAACGAGAGACACCTCCTCCCTCGGTTGACGTGCGCTCCCGCAGAAGTCGGATATATGCTGAGTGAGATTATTTAAACAAGAGATACATTCTCCCTCGGTTTCTGTGCACATTGTTTCATCACTGCAGTTATCGGAATTGAGTTATGAGGAATCCGCATCCGTGATCTAAATCTTGGCTCTGTTTTTATTTACTCGGATGAGTATCTGTAATCTGCCTGCCGATATCGTCTTTGTAGGGGTGAGGACATCATGGTTACATTGTATCTATCTGGATGAATATTGGCAACCAACCTTGCGGTTCGGTCAAACAGACAAAGAGAGTGGAACTTGTATCACGTTCATCCAAAGCGCGAGAGAACATACAGTCCCGTCTTTTATGCATGAGGTATAAACTGACTTTAATTATGAATCAGGAAGATATGAACTTCGATATAACAGCCTAAAGTGTGTTTCATCCAGTGCTCCTTTCTATCCTCACAAATTTTGATCCATCCCAAAAATCTTTATTATTCCTACTGAGCATCTAATATTTAATGTATGTGCAGAGACGATGTTCCTGATGAAGGCAGCAGGGCCGAAACACGCGTAGTTTTCAATTCTTCCGCTTGCCATCATCAAATCATCAACTTTCAGATATGTCAATAAAGACCAATTAACATCATTGCATACCCTGAATGGAAAACCATACAGCTGTATTTGTTATCATCTTTAAGTTTGTATGTATATCATTTAATTTCATTAATCTTTATTTCGGCAATTTGCCATAAAAGATGAGCATAAAATAAGTACAGACAAGAATCAGACATCAGTGTTACATCAATGGAGGGATAGCACACAGATAGAAAAAAAAGAATGCCCCAGTACACCTCAACCTCTACTATAAAATGATCAAGTAAACCAGTACTGATTAATTAAAACAGTCAATGATATTACAATTTAATAAATAAGGAGAATTTAACAGTGTAGCTAAAATCTGACATAAAATGACCAATACAGGATATTTGTACACTAACTAATACGTAAACTGAATCAGGGATGAAGTACCCTAGGAGTTAGAAGCATTCTCTTATGCCATGCTGCTTCGAGAAATTTGGCCATTGCAAAAACAGTTACTTTTGAAAGGTCAGTTTTAAGAATTCTAAAGGCCTCGGAGCATTTAGCAAACCCTAGATTTTTACATAAAGGAATTATCCAGAACCTTCTAGCCGCAGTGTAGGCAGGACAAAAGAAGACTAGATGCAGTTCATCTTCAAGCCTACAATTGCAGCCAGGGCAGTTTTCCAGGGAGTGATGCTTCCATTTGCTGGTAAATGCTCTTAGCGGGAGGGTACTGTACCGCCATTGCAAATATAATTTCCTGGCCAGATTTGGAAAGATGTCATCAAGAACTGACTCAAACTTATAGAAGTCTTTCACCCCAAGAAAAGTGTTAGCCAAAGAATCTGGGCGTATACCCTGTGTGTGAGATGCAAGGTTATATGCATAAAAAGTTGCCACCAGATGTTTGCGGGACAATCCCTGACAGGCAACTTCAGGATCACTCCACAGGGTCGGAAGGCCCAGCCATGCAAACTCAGTTTTTAGATATTTGAACCACCGGATGTTCTCTATAGCAGGAAGAGCAAGAATTTCCTGCAATTCCTGCCTATAGTTGGCTAACTCGGGAGTGGACCATAATCTTCTCCAGAAAGTTAGAGGCTTTACACCTACTACTTCATCCAAAGGTTTCAGACCCAAATCCAACCTGAGGGGCAGAAGAGGGGTACTTGCCGGTAACTTTAGGAG
This sequence comes from Lissotriton helveticus, assembly GCF_964261635.1. Lineage (NCBI taxonomy): Eukaryota > Metazoa > Chordata > Amphibia > Caudata > Salamandridae > Lissotriton > Lissotriton helveticus. The sequence continues at coordinate 1,069,996,912 of NC_136072.1, read as the reverse complement.
TTGTCTAAGAAACTTGTTTTCTACAGTAACCAACTCTTTTTTGCAGGCATATCCCCAAAGTTCACTTCCAGAAAGGATCGCACCTCTGGCCTGGAGTCTGTAAATCTCCAACGGGGGGCTAGCGGTCTGACAGATGATTTATTAGAGTTGACTAACCTAATTATTCCCCCTGCTATTTGAGCCAATCTGAGCTGGGACTTAACTTGATGATCGCCCCATTCCAATTTATCATTCATAGTCACACCCAGGTACTCGAACGTAAAGACTCTTTCTAGCCTGTTCAGGCCTATGGATGGGTTGGGGTGTGTTTTTTTGGGGGGATTAAAAATCATGTACTTGGTCTTCAGGGCATTTATTTCGAGACCATGCTCTCCACAGAATGCCTCAAACCCCTCCAGAATACGCTGAATCCCCATAGGGGATTTCGACAGCAGCAGAGTGTCGTCCGCAAACATAATTGCGGGCACCCTGCTGCCGCCGAGCCTAGGTGCATCTGTGTTAGGGACATTATTTAGATAATCGATTACCCCGTTGACAAACAGGCAAAACAGGGTCGGTGCAAGAACACAACCCTGCCTTACCCCTCTGCCAACGGGAAATCTTTTTGAGAGGCTACCCATCCTCCCGCACCGAACCTGTGCATAATTATGTGTGTGTAGACGAACAATGATGTCTAAAAGAGCGGCAGGAATGCCAAGTTTGGCGAGTACCGTCCATAGTTTAGTCCGCGGGACCAAATCAAAGGCTGCGCGGAGGTCGACAAAGACGGTGTACAACGTACCCCCCTCCACCCGCACCGTCTTCCAGAAGATGAGGGCCAGCCGAAAAATTTGGTCCATAGTTGATACCTTAGTCCTAAACCCAGCCTGGAACGTGCTTAAAATTGAATGGTCCGTCATCCAATCCTGCAGGCGGTCAAGTATCAGCCTCGTGAAGGTTTTTTGAGAAACATCAATGAGGCTGATTGGCCTGTAGTTGGCTGGGAGCAGAGGGGAGCCCTTCTTATAAATCGGTACAATCTCCGCTCCCAGCCAAGTACTAGGGACCGCCATTCCCCCAAGAATTGCATTAAAAACTTCCAACAGATAGGGGGCCCAGACCCTAGGTTGGTGCTTAAACAAATCTCCCGGGATTTTATCTAGCCCGGGGGCTTTGCCCGATGGCAGTTTAGATATTACATTAAAAACCTCCCCCAGTGAGAATTGTATTGGCTCAGCGCCCACCAATGTTAGAGATTGCGCTGTTAACCCGCCGGGGGATATAGGGTGTTCAGTCGATAACCCATCTTGGAGCTTGGGCAGGCCATGGCTGTCCTCTTCATATAGGCTGCGGAAGTGGTCCTCCCACACTGAAGCCGCTATATTGGCCTCCACAGCTTGAGTCGGCTAGGCAGACCCTGTTCTCACAATCTGCCAGAATTTGTGGGCATCTCTAGTCTGGAGGGAGGCCAACATGTTTTCCCAATTGGAATAATCCCATTCCACCTTTGCATGGTGGATAGCTAGCTTCAGTTCCGCCCTCCTAGTCTTAATTGTCTCTATATCCCTAGGGTGCTTCAATACTGCGAGGAGGTTGGCCTTTGCCTTCCTACAGGCTGTATTGAACCAGGAGGATCTTTGCCCCCTACGAGCCCTTTCCGCACTATTGGGTTTAAAAGTTCCACAAGGGTATCCACCAAATCCATATGGAGGGTGCCCAACTTGGGAAACAGTTCTTCTGAGGAGGGTTGGTTAATAAGGGCCCGACACATTCAAGTGTGGGGAGGATCCGTGCATAGAGCTCGGAAATGTAGGCGGGATTATCCAAGAGCTTGGCCCATCTCACTCTGCGCCTGTCATTTGTTAAAATTAATTTAGGATCTGAGGGTACCTCTGCCGGCTGAACAACCGTGGAACCACTGGGCGAAACCAGCGAAAGAATCAGCGCATTATGATCGCTGTCAGTTCTTTGGACTACCGCAAAGTCAGAAAACTTGTTCCAGTCCGATGTCTGAACAAGGATGTAGTCCAAATGAGACTCCTGGCCTGATTTATTAAAGGTGGGTTTTGAAGGGATGTCACTCTTGATTCGGCCATTACAAGCCCTCAGAGAATTACTGAGAGTGAGTGCCAGAATTTGTGTTGCTAGGGGAGACCATGGCTTCGCTGGGGGGCCAACTAATTGCGGAATTCCCCACTGATCATCCTCCTCCAGAAGTGCTCCCTCCATAGTCAGGGTTAACGGCTCATACTGACAATTAAAATCTCCCCCCAACAGGATCCTAGCACCGTTAGGTATTATGGGCAGAAATAAGGAGAGCTCATCAAGGTGGGTGAGGGCTTCGATATACCCATCGGTCTGGAGTATACATTTATCAGCGCGAGTTGGGTATGGTTCAGCCATTCCAACAGCACGCACTGAACGTCCAGTGAATTAGTTTTAAGGGCCCTAGCTTTGCATCCCAAATGGGATGCCACCCATATGCAGAGGCCCCCCGAGGGCCGTCCTTTCCCCTCCCATTTAGCTGGAATTGAAAAGGTTGCATAGCCTGATCGCCATTTGTCCTCCCGTACCCATGTCTCCTGAAACAGGCATACATCCTGTGTAATTTACCCTGAAGTCCGGCCAAATTCCATGAGAGAATAGACAAACAGGATATATGCTCGCCGGAGGGCATAGCAGGGGAATCAAGTAAAGTAACCACAGTGGTGTCTGCAAACTCGGGGAGAGGTTCGATAGATTGAATGTCCGCACCAATGACACCCTCACCAATGGCATTTGCTTGGCCACCCATGCCCTGGTCAAACTGTAATCTTCAATCACAGTCGTCCATACCTGAGAAGACATCAAACCTATTTACTGACTCCAAGGGTGTAAAAGGTCTTAGGTGATCCATTCTCCTATTGGACTTTGTATTAAGCCTGGGGTGTACCATATTCCACCCAAAAGGGTCAACAGCGAGTAAAGGGTGTGGAGCTTGTAACGGGTATCTAGTATTGTAGGATGTTGGAGGGATAGTCTGATTGGGTGCCTGGCCACCAATGTAGGTGGGAGGGAACACTAGGGATCTGGGGTAGAAGTAAGTCAAGGGACGAGGAACAATGGAATTGCTGCCACCACCCAGGGGCCAATTTAATATATAGTTGACCGCTTGAGGGTCTCTAAAATTTACAACAACTAGATCTCCCTTGATATCCTTTACCCTACCACCCAGCCAAGATAGACGCCGGACATGAACAATATCACCATCGATGTTATGTGTGAGTGGTCTAAATTGGCTGAGCCAGTGCATGATTTTATTTTTCAACTGGTGAACCCCCTCCCTCTTATTGTCTGGCAAACCAGGGACCCCGGTCAGAACAACCACATACGGGACAGCTTCAGGGGGTAATTCTACTTGGGGGCCTTTACGAGAGGATGACCTGGTATATCTGGTGGTACCCCATGTGGTCTCCTGTGTGTTTCCTAGAGATGATTTTCCAGGACCCCTCGGAACTGCACTAACTGGTTTAGGAGCTAAGTTGTTATTCTGCTTAGAGAGTGGAGCCCTCTGTTGCTTGGGTTTTGTTAGTTTGATAGATTGAGCAGTACCATTAGAAGCACTGGGAATGCACAATGTCACCAAGGCTGGGGGAGGAACAACCCCACTCACCAGTACCTTGGATGATCCCTCATGATTACTAATTGCAGTCTCAATGTTCTCAAGCCTTTTCTCAACCCTCCTCAGCCTCTCTATGATGGGTAAGATGAAAGACCTTATTAGGTGTTCCATATTATCCAGTGAAGCGGCAGTAGATACGTCCATTAGGGAGGGGTCACCAGGGATATCGATTTGAACAGTGGTATTCGCAACCTGTACAGCTGGTGCGAGTGGTGGTGGAGATGCCAAATTTGGCATATTAGCTTGGGTGGCCATTAAGGCCGAGGCAGTACTGGTACTAGACTTTGAGGGTTTACCAAATTCAGTATGACTGATCTTGGGCTTTTGTGGCTCCCCCCCCCTTTCGTCTTCTTTTGGCAGGTGGTGGGCCATGGACCTTAACAGGCACTTGTTTTTTCAGTTTATTTTGAGCAGGTTTAACCTGGGCCAGAGTCCGGGTAATCGAGTCAGCATCTATCAAAATCGGGCTGGAGAGAAGAGTGTCACTGATGGGCTGGTCTATGGGGACCACAGATGTTGGAGTGCATTCACGTAACAAGAGTGGAAAACTCTCCAAGGATAGGAGGTCTTCGTCGCTGGCAGTACATCCTACAGCAGGGGAAAGGGCGTTAAGCAAGGGATCTGTGGAAGCCCTGTTCTTTATACATTCCACAGAGCGACGACGCTCTGCACGACGCTCAGCCAGTGACTTTTCCCTATCTGAGTCAGTGAGAGCCTTTGTAAAATAATTGTCAAGTGTGCCATTGTTATTACCCCCGATCTTTTCAGGGAGTGTTTTGTCAGGGCTTTGGGCCATAGCGGACAGACGGACCACGGAATGTGGCAACAGATGCGATGGAAGAGGGTAGGCCCTGCCCGGCCTCACTCGGTCTCTGAGGGCCTCAGAGGGCCCGCCCTTTGCCCAGGCTTCGCCCCGATCTTCGCCCCGCGCGCGTCCCGCGAACGCGGGGATTAGTGCAGTTAAATAGGAAGAGGCGGGGCGAGGAAGAGGCTCCAGCTGCAGCGATAGCCTTGCCGCTTGTCGGCCCTGTCCTCGATGACCAGCAGTAGTTCACTTAGCGCTCCTCCGCCTCCCACTAGCGCCTCGGATAGCGCTGCTGCCGATGCTCCTCAGGATACAAACAGATTCCGGGAATTGAGGGAATAAAGACACTGTTCCTCACGGCTTGCGAGCGGCTCCCGCGAGCCGTTTTCAGGCGGTGCAGAGAGGCGGGGCGGGGAAGAGGCTCCAGCTGCGGCAATAGCCTTGCCGCTTGGGAGGCTGGGCCTCGCAGTCCGGGCCCCGTCCTCGATGACCAGCAGTAGTTCACTTAGCGCTCCTCCGCCTCCCACTAGCGCCTCGGATAGCGCTGCTGCCGATGCTCCTCAGGATACAAACAGATTCCGGGAATTGAGGGAATAAAGGCACTGTTCCTCACGGCTTGCGAGCGGCACCCACGAAGCGGGGCCTGTGAGCCGTTTTGCAGGCGGTGCAGAGAGGCGGGGCGGGGAAGAGGCTCCAGCTGCGGCGATAGCCTTGCCGCTTGGGATGCTGGGCCTCGCAGTCCCGGCCCCGTCCTCGATGACCAGCAGTAGTTCACTTAGCGCTCCTCTGCCTCCCACTAGCGCCTCGGATAGCGCTGCTGCCGATGCTCCTCAGGATACAAACAGATTCCGGGAATTGAGGGAATAAAGGCACTGTTCCTCACGGCTTGCGAGCGATCAATTTGTATCTCTGTTTGTGTATCCTAAAAAAACTTATGAAGAAAGATATATAAAAAAAGCACCATATGAATGATCAATGAGTTTATGAATCACTATAAAAAGTATAAAATCAATCAATTGAAAATATTTTTCTACAGTTGTAGTGGGTGATTTGCACAACTTATTACAACTTTTTTAACCTATATTCACACCTAGAATTTATTCGCTCTTTTTGTATTCAGAAGCTTGCTATAGTTTTCTTTACATAGTTGTTATATTTCAGTGGGAACATCCACCGCAATGCCCATTGAATGCCGACCCAGGGCAGAGTAGCGCAATGCTACTCCAGATTTATGATGCTAGTCATAGCTAAGCAGAGTAGCTTTGCATGGATTCATAAATCTGACTGAGAGGTTTGTGATGCACATGTACCACATTGCATGGTGCAAACTCGACACAAGCCTCCCATAAATGTTCCCCTAATTCTTAAGGGAAAATCTTTGACCAGGATGAACCTTCTTGGAGTATCAAACTCACACTCCATTGTGGCAGACCTGTAATCGTGCTTAGGTCCCAGTCACCAACAGTGATTACATTATTGGTGCTTTTTCTCTTAAATCTTTAAACATTCCTATCTTCTTGGACTTTTGTCATCTTGATGTCATTTTGCTTATTATATTTTCCTCTATTTTTATAAATTGGGAAGATATTTTTGCGTGTGTTTTTTACTTTAATTGTTATGGTGTTTCTAAATGCTTTACACTTTTTCACCAAGTTAAGACTATCAGCTCTGTGCCATAGACACCAGGGGTTGAGCTCAGGTTTATATTATTGAAACCTTTGCCTGGACCTAACAAGATAGTTACTTTAATACTTGTGGTGGACTACTATCCACTCCAATTTATAATTCACTTTCCTACAGTAATGTTTCAACTACCCCTCTCGAGCCTTGGACAAAACCAGAGTGGTATACATTCTGATATCCACTCCCCACTGGCAACTTACATCTGGAGCCCATCAGGTATGTCTCCTGAACATCTATACCTACAGATTGTAGTATGTACCCATTTCCATCTCATTTTCAACTATTTTCATCACTGTTCTACATTTAATATGGTATAGAAAGCCCTGATATTCACAAGAGATACCAGAAACATCCTGGGGCATACCTACAACAGTAAGGCGAAGCGTGGAGTTAAGCAAAAATTGCTAACGCCATGCCTTGCTATTCTGGAAATGCAGGGATGCCCTTTATTCACAAGAATGCGACGTACCCCTGCATTTCCCCAAGCGCCGGCACTAAATCTAGCTGCCTAGCACCAACGCAAGCAACCTTGCACTTCCACAACCTGTGGCCCATGATACTGAATGTTACTCTCAGCTCAAGGTTCAGTTTAGTACTCCATGGGAAAGCACAAAAACAATACTTCCTGGCACACTTTCTCGACAATTTCTGAACAAATAAACACTCTGCTAGCAATGAACCCCTCCAATCACTTCTCTGATCCCCTTCCTCCTGCCTTATTCAAAATGTTAAAAACATCTATTCTACCCCTATGGACAAAAATTGTAAACGCCTCTCTGAGACAAGGCTCCATACCGGACTGTCTTAAAATAGGGCAGGTCACACCTATATTAAAGAAATCTGACGCCATCCCATCAGATCGCAACAACTACCGCCCTATTTCCAGCATCCCCACTTTGGCAAAATTGCTGGAGAAATGGGTACAAATACAATTATGTAACCATATCGAGAACTACAACCTCCTAGACAAACACCAATCTGGCTTCCGGCAAGGTCACAGCAGAGAATCTGCACTCACCTACATAGTGGATGACATATTAAAAATGCTGACCTCAACGAATCATGCCTACTGATACTTCTGGGCTTATCCTCCGCCTTTGACACAGTTGAACATGATAACCTATTGTCCCTATTGGAATGAAGGATGGGCCTTACGGGCACAGTGTTACTATGGTTCTCCTCCTTCCTAAATTACAGAACAGAAAGAATCAAGATGAAGCATTCACTCTCTCAACCCTCCACGGTCACCCTAGGCGTTCCACAGGGCTCAGCTCTATCACCCATTCTCTTCAACCTACTAATGGAACCTCTGGCGAAAGCCTTGAACTCAGCGAACATTCTATATCACCTGTATGCGGACGACACCCAACTGTATTTGAAAATCTCCACTCCAGAAGACTTCATTTCCCTCAACGCTATTCTACAGAACACTCAAAGTTGGCTCACTGGCAACCATCTCATGCTTAACACAAAAAAACAGAATTCCTTCTCATCTCCCCACCCAAACACACTCCTAAGATAGATCTATGGCTGGAACACCTTACCTCATTTGACTGTGCTCCCCTCATCATTGACTCCGAGAAATCCCTGGGAGTCACCATAGACAAACACCTGAATATGCAGGCGCGCATTACTAATGCCATCAAGGGAGCTAATCACAAGTTGCATATACTAAGGAAACTCAAACCCTTCCTCCCACAGGCCGACCTAAAAACGGCAGTACAAACCCTAGTGCTATCAAAATTAGACTATGGAAGCACAACTCTTTGCGTTCTCCCCAAATACAAGCTGGCTCCGCTGAGGACACCGCTTAATGCTAAAAGCGTTGAACTGGCTGCCCTATGAGGCAAGAAAACACATAAAGGTCGCGTGCATGACCCACAAAGTACGGCATACCAATACACCGGGGGCATATTATCAAGACAGGCGATAAAATTATTGCCGTTTTAGCGGCAGAAAACTTCCGCTAAAGCGGCGATAATTGGCTTGATAATATGCTCTATGGAATTCCAATTGAATATCCTTTTGAACAACTTCACGTCCTAAGACTGAATTCTGGGTTGAACGCGAGTCTCCTACATGATCTACATTTCACTGCCTACTTCTTGTGTATCGATGGAGAGTATTACTGTATTTCTATGACCTCAACCACCTGAACATTTAATAACCATGTATTTTGTTTTGACTACTGATCACATATGTTATCCATACACTATATACCTCTTTTGTTTAAAATGATGATCATCATATGCTTGCATACTACCTCATCTCTTTTGTTTAACAACTGCATACTGTAAAGCGCTCTGATACCCTCATGTGTCACGTGTGTGCTATATAAAACCTTATAAATAAATAAATAAAAAGTGCAAGGGAGTCTGCGCTGGGGTGAATGATGACACAAAAACAATCCAGAATGACTATTTGAAACTCCTATGTGTGCTGCACACATAGTAGTTGCAAATCATCATTTTTTAACGTTTGTGTATGTGCAGGAAGGTATCCCTTCCTGCACATACACAATCATTCCTGTCGATTTGCTGTTTTTATGTGTGCTGCAAAAAGCAACACACATAGACACAGCAAAACAAGGAGAAATTAAGCATTTCTTCTCGTTTTGCAATGTTAAGACCAGGACCCTGGGCTTAATTTTGGCGCTGCCTCCTATTTACACCATCCTTGTAAATAGGGGGCAACATTAAAATAAATGGGTGTTGCGTTGGAACGCCCAAGCATCACCCAGTGGCTACCTCTTTCACACTAATTGTAGCGTGAAAGGGGGCCTTATTTACAAGGTGACATTAAGTTTAACTTGGCCTTGTAAATAAGGCGAAGGTATATCGCCACAGGAACCTCATAAAAAGTGACCTTCCTGTGGCAATAGGGGTTAGTGAATATGCCCCCTGGAGTTCTAAACCTGTGGGGGCCTATTAGCAAGAAATAGCGGTATTTATCGCAAAACGTGGTTCGCGACTTTTTTTTTTATCGCTGGCTATCGCTGGATATTTTAGTGGAGAAAACATGCTATTAGCAACGTTTTTCTCCATTGTGCTAAAATATCCAGCGATAGTGGCGAAATGCGAGAATATCGCTGGAAATCCAGCGATAGTAACGCCAATGGGGGCTTAATCTGATAATCCACCCCTCATTGACTATACAGGTAAGTCATCTTTTTTTTCTTTTTTTTAAAAACTTTTTATTGTAGTTGCAGGTACATAATACAGTCATAAGGTCACCTTGAAGTTGACAGTTCCGAATCTTACATTCTTGCCGCTTTAAACCATCTTAGGTACCGTGTAGTCATATAAATAGCAAGTGAGTTGTGCACCGGTGTGCCAATGCCCGTACCCATGTAAGCAGAAATCAGTCCCATGAGTATAGTCTATATGACCTTTAGCATTCTGTGTGCGTTAAACAACCAACAATACATAAATATTAAACAGTAAAACCAGTCATCACAAGTAGGTAAGTTTCCACATTCACACCAATCTGTTAGCCATCCCTCACGTTCCACAGAACGTCTCAACAGAGTCTGCAATTGTATAGCACAGTGTCTGACAGGTCCACTTCAGTAACCACCCCCCAGCCCGTTATTCGTCCTCCTCTTCAGAGTCTAGGTCTTCTTCTTCTGGCAACGGTTCACAGAGGTCCCCTCTATAAGTGTTCCACGCTGTCCATACCTTGTTCCATTTGCGGGGGCAGGCCCTTAGCACATAGACCGCCCTTTCCGTAATCATCAGCTTGTCCATATTGCTACCCCACCTATAAGCTGTAGGCAAATCTGGTGTTCCCCACTTTTGCGCAATGTCTCGTTTAGCCACCATCATGGCCAGGGTAGCCCATATCAGTGCATGCCTATTCAGATCAGTAGGGTCCCAGATGTTCAATAAGCATTTGCGAGGTTCCGGCAAAATGGAGATCTTAAGCGTTTGCGAGACAGTACGCATAACCTGCCTCCAGATTTCTTGTATGTGTGCGCACTCCCAGATTGTATGATACAGCGTCCCCTCCTCCCCGCACCCTCGAAGACAAAAGGGATGTGGTGCCCGGTGTATTCTGTGGAGCAGGGTCCTAGTGTAATAAATATGATGTAAGATTTTCAGTTGCACCAATCTGAATTTTGCGGAGATGACAACTTCTTTCGGGGAGGCCAGTGCCTCATTCCATTCAGAGTCAGTAACCTCTCCTATTTCACCCACCCATCTCTCACGTAATTTTACCGTTGGGTCCCCTAGGTTGTTGATCAGTTTTTTATATGTGAGGGAAGTCGCGCTTTGCGGCATATATTCTGTTAAGAGCCTGTCTTCTAGTGGTGAGGACTCTGGTACATCCGTGCCCGCTGGGATCGCTTGGAGCAATGCGTGTCTTATTTGCACATATCTAAACGTCTCGGTTGTGTTCAGGCTATATTGCTGTTTGAGCTGTGGGAACGCGACCACCGAGCCTTTGTCCCATAGGTCCCCGACCGTGGAGATTCCTATGCAGTCCCACTGCGCAAAGCCCTTGTAGGATCGTAGGGTCCCTAATGATTTTATGTCCCACAGCGGTGTCATTTTGGTGATTTTCCCCTGCCATCCCATCCGCTTTTGAGCAATGTGCCACAGGACCGCTGTGTGGTGTGTCGGGCCCATTAAACTCTTGACCCGTGATTTGTTATATAGTGCTGCGAGCATGCAGTCTGACCCTAGTTGTGACCAGTCAGCTCTATACGCCGGGTCATTCCTCGGGGCGTGTATCCATTGATTTATCGTTTTAAGATGGGCTGCCCAGTAGTACAGCTGTATGTTAGGCAATGCTATACCTCCTTCATACCAGCTCTTTGTCAATTTATCATACGCTATACGCGCCGGGCCATTATTCCAAAGCAAGCTCGAGACCAGCGCCGCGACCTGCTTGAAATATCTCGGTTCCACAAAATATGGAGTATTTTCCAGCGCATAGAGGAACCTGGGAAGTGCCATCATTTTATAAAGCGCTGCACGCCCAAGGAGAGTCAGTGGCAAGGCCACCCAATGTTTAACATCTGCTCGAAGGCGTTCTATAGGTGGGTTCAAGTTTTTGTCAAAAAAGTCTGCGGCGTTGTTCGCAATAATAATGCCCAAATACTTAAAGAAGCCTCGTGCCAGCGCCAGGGGGCAGTCTTCCTGTAGCACCGGTTCTGGACCCTGTAATGTGTATATAACCGACTTCGTCCAGTTCAGGGTATATCCTGATGATTTTCCATGCGCATTGCAAAGATCCAGCAGCGCTGGGATCCCGCTTTCAGGCTCTACCATATAGATCAACATATCATCCGCATAAAGGGATATTCTATCTTCCCACCCCTCCTCCCATGTGATCCCTTTGAGCAACGGTGTAGTTCTGATCAGGATTGCCAATGGTTCTATCACCAGGGCGAAGAGCAAGGGTGACAATGGGCACCCCTGCCTAGTCCCCCGTCCCAGTGGGAATGTTTGCGAGACATGCCCATTAGCTACTACCTGCGCCACCGGTTTCGTATATAGTAATCTCACCCAGGCTATGAACTTTGGTCCAAAGTCCATACGCCTCAACACCGCAAATAGATATTCCCATTCTACCAGATCAAAAGCCATTTTGGCATCAAGGGAAAGAATAACTGCCTTCTCTGGGATAAGGTGTGCTCGAGCCAGTACCCCATGAATTCGCCTGAGATTCAATGCTGTACTTCTGTGAGGCATAAAGCCTGACTGATCAGGGTGTATCAGTGTCTGCAGGTGTTGTACCAAACGGGTGCCCAGCAATTTTGCTAGAACCTTAGCCTCCACATTAATCAGGGAAATGGGGCGGTATGAGGAGCATTGAGACTGAGGTTTGCCCGGCTTTGGGATGGCCACAATCGTGGCTGTGCGCTGGTCCAGCGGCAGTTCCGCCTTTTCCAGGCTTTCCATATACATGTGCCGTAACGGTTTACTCAGTGTGTCGGCCCGTGCTTTGTACCATTCTAGAGGTATACCATTGGGTCCAAATGCATATCCGAATGTAGTGCCTGAATTGCCAGTTGAATTTCATCTTCTGTCGGGTCGAGTTCAAGCTCTTGGATTGCCTCTTGTGGAAGCCTGGGGACGTCAATGTTTTCAAGCGCGAGTGTTGCCGCTTGAGCAGTAACCACTCGTTCAGGGGTATATATCTCTTGGAAGTGACACGCCAAGGTGCACACTATGTCTTCCGGGTGTGTCTGTGGCTCACCGTCGTGTGAGTACAGTCGCTGTATACCTTTATTACCTCCCCCCCTCTTGTCTAGCCACGCCAGCATTTTTCCAGCTTTGTCACCTATGTCGTATATCCTATTTGCTGTGCCCGTGATATGACCCTGGACTGTCGTCGTAAGGTGGGCCAGGTATTGTTGCTGCCATAGTTGTAATGCGTGTGCTGTGTCCGGTGAGGGGTCTGTCACGTGGGCAGTGTTCGCCGTGTGGAGCGCTAGTTCGAGCTCCGCGAGTTCCCTCCGGCTTTCCCTTTTATGCCCCGTTATCGCCGCCATCGCTCCCCCCGCAGGACCGTTTTGTATGCCTCCCATAGGACCGAGGGAGAGGACACCGATCCCGTGTTTTCTGCAAAATAGCGTGTAGTCACTAATTGAAGTTCCTTCCTGATCTTTGGGATTGTAAGGTAGTTCGGATATATTGGATAAATTCTAGCACGTCTTTTTTCTTTTGTGGTGAGTGACAGGGACACCGGTGAGTGGTCAGATATGCCTCTGGGCAGGATGTCTATCTTGTCTATTTGTCCCAGTCCTACCCCTAGAAATAAAAAATAATCTATGCGGGAAAGGCTATTATGTACTGCAGAATAATATGTGTACTGTGTACCCGTGGGGTGCAGTTGACGCCAAACGTCTGTAATGCCCATTGCCTCCAAGAATGCCGGGAGTGTTGCAGTCCCCCCAGGGCGTTCTCGAATGGGAAAGGTGTCCAGTGTCGGGTCCATTATTGCATTGAGGTCGCCCCCTATGATCGTGTCACCCTCTGGGAGGTCCAAAAGGAATTTACCCAGTGCGGGCAAAGCTACAGAGTGGAGTGCCGGGGGGATGTAGACTGAAACCACGTTGAGGGGCTTCCCTTCCCACTGCCCATGTAGTGCCGCGAAACGACCCTGATCGTCCGTCTTGCGGTGTAGTATCATAAATGGGGTCGTCTTTTTCATGAGTATCCCCACCCCTCGTGAGCCAGATGTGAACTCTGCATGCGTTGCCATAACATAACCACGTCTATCAAGTGCTTTACAGGCCCCGTGAGGTGTGTCTCTTGAAGCAATATGAGGTCAGGGCCTTGTCGTTTAATTGCTTGGAGTACCAGCCCCCTCTTTATTTTATCCCCCAACCCTCTGACGTTCCAAGTGAGTAGCCTCAAGGGGGGTACCTCAATTGTCGTATGCGCCCCTTCAGGGGGTGTAGCGTGCAACTGATGGGACATTAGATTGCCTGGGTAGTGTCCTATGCGCCATAGTATCGGTCTCAGTGTATTTGTATCGCTCTATGTTGAGGTGTAGGAATAGCACGGTAGCCGGTGCAGTCATGTATCGTGTGGTGCAAGTGATGACTAACAATACTAACAGTAACTGTAAAACGTCCCCTCCATCCCCCCTCCCTGCTTCCCTGCTCCGCGGACTTACCCCCGCCCGCTTCCCCAACTTCGCAGAGTGCTTTAAACCCTCCCCAACTATCTTACTTGCTCATGGGGTTGGTGAGTCCCCTACAGGCACCGGCTCTGCCCACCCTACTTCGCTTCACCAAGTCCAGGTGTCAGTGCAGCGAGTGCTATCCGTTCCATAGTCTTCCTGTCACTAGCTGGGGGCTGGGTGTCCAGAGTCGGGTGGGTTCCGATCACTTTCGGATTCTGCTTCTGATATTCCGCCCTGGCTGGTCAAGTTTCCGGTCTGCGGATCTGGGCGCCTGTCGTCGCGATGGTTCTGCCGACCCCTATGTGAACGGCGAGGCTGTCCCACCTGTCTCCAGCCATCGAGCCAGTCCTGCGCCACTTCCGGCTTGTCGAAAAACCACGTTTTTCCGTCGGCAACAACTCGTAATTTGGCAGGGAATATCATTGAGTACGGCAGGTCTTTCTCTCTTAGAGCCTTTTTCACCTCAGTAAACGTTTTCCGGCGCCTGGCCACTTCCGCCGTATAGTCCGGAAAAAATGCAAGTGTCGAGTTCTGGAGCTTAACCGGCGGTAACACTCTCGCAGCCTGCAATATCGCATCCCTGTCTCTAAAGTTGAGCAGTCTAGCCAAGACAGGCCGTGGCGCCGCACCCAGTTTTGGCACTCCGCCGGGGACTCTATGTGCCCTTTCAACCGAGAAGAAGTGCGATAGTCCTTTAGGTTGCAATTGATTCTTGATGAGATCTTCCACGTAGAGATCCATCGCTCCCTTCCCTTCTGTCTCCGGAATTCCGAGGATGCGCACATTATTTCTTCGTGACCGCCCTTCTTGGTCGTCCAGCTTGTCTTGCAGTAGTTTGGTGACCTTCTCCATACGTTCCATAGCTATTTGTAATTCTGAGGTGTCCTCAACGAGAGATTTCGTAACCACCTCCACCTGCGAAACCCTCTCGGTTATTTTTTGAAAGTCTGCTCGGAGGAGAGTGACTTCGGAAGAAATGGAGCCCACTGTCGTCTGTACCTCTGAGAGGGTCTTCATAATGTCCTCCAGCGTCACTTTCTTGGCTCTGTCCGTGTTCTGACTGGATCCCGTGGAATTGCGCCCCTGAAGTTGTGGCTGGCCGTGCTGGCTATAGGCAAATTTGTCCAGTTTGGCCTGTGTGGATCCACTCCTCGGTCCCCTGTTCGCCATGGTCTGAGGTCCGCAGATGTCGGTCCCAGCGTCGGCCACTACTTTCGATACTGCACTGCGGATGTTCCCACTTTTTTAGGCCAAGGAGTAGCGGCGTGGCGTGTGTCCAACAGTCTTGGGTGTCCTGCAGCGTTCCGCCCTCCAGTCACTGCAATTGTTATTGGCGGGGGTTACCGGCGCGTAGCGTGCGCTCTGTGTAACGAGGAGTCGTCCACTGCGTGTCCGTTATTGTGACTCTACTGCCCCACATAGGTTCACTGCCTCGTGCACAATGTGGCCCTCCGCCACTTGGTAGGCCTCCCGTGCCCTATATCTACGAGGGAGTGGGCCGGTTATGGAATGTCCGGCTTGGTACCACTGCCCATGCGCTGTGGACAGGTATTCAGTAGGGTTCTTACTCGGGTCTCCCCCGTCCGGGCCCCCTGCCCTCACTCTTTTGAAGGGCCTGTTCTGTAATTTGTGGCAATAGCTATGGCGCCAGCCGCCAGTCCAGTGGGCTCCTTCCCTCCGCTCCCTCCGAGTTCGGTGGGCCCCACTGGGGTCGTCGCAGAGCTCTATGTAGGCCACTGCTGTGCGCTCACTCCCGCGTCGCTGCCGCCGATGCCACAGGGACTGTTCCCCTCCCGCCCTGTCTCCACTCCCTCAGCCTCACTTTTCCTGGCCAGGGCTCACTGTCACTGAGACGCCTGAGGCACGCGATGCCGGGCCGAATCTTCGCCGCCTGTTCCGGGTCACCGTCAGCGCCGCCGCAGGTCTGTGTCCCCGGCGGTACTTCACGGGTTCCGCAGGAGTCCCGGAGTGTCTCCGGACCAGTGGCTGCACAAATTCCCGTACCGTTAACTACGGTCGGGTAGCGTCGTCCGCTGCAGTCCGGGCAGGGGGGGGGGTTCCTCCGAGGGCACGCCAGCCAGGTCTCACTTCCGCCGGGGTCGGGGCTGGACTCGAGGCCGGTGCTTTCCCTCGGTCGCAGGCCCAATTCTGCTCACGGTCGTTTCGGCAGTTCCCAGCCCTCGATTTCTTCCTGGGTGGACTCGGATGAAGTCGCTCCGTCCCCAGACCTGGTTTCCGCTCTTTCGGGTGGGAAATGTAACGGATGAAAGTGCCGGATATTAGAAAAGGCCTAGATGCCTCAGGGAGCTCTCACTTCACGCTGCCGCCATGCTAGGCTGCTAGCCACGCCCCCCGTAAGTCATCTTTTTAGCAGGCGTTAGTTTATAGCGATAATCACGTTTAGCGCGATTATTTTTTATCGCTTCGCCTGCCTTGCTAATAGGCGATAGCTGTGTTAGCGACTGTTTTCAGTCGGTAACAGTTTGGGTACGCCCACTTGGCATGTCATTAGCGATAAATATCGTTGACATGCAAAGCAGGCCCCAAACCTGTAGCTATCGCCTAAAAGCTGTGGCTAACTGTTGTTAGCGACAGCTTGCTAATAGGGCGATAAAAATATCCCGCTAAAGAGGCGATATTGCCCTTGCTAATATGCCCCGTGCTGTTTTGCCCCTACTGGGCTTTGCAATATATCACTTACATGACATTGATCTAAGCCTTGATTACTAAACTGCAACAACTGTACTACTAGAATCAAACCTCTCCTCTCACCCCAAACTTTGGGAACTGAAGTACCCGTTGAAAAACTGTAGGTGCAAAACCTCCTCAACAACCCTGTTATATTGAGTAGCAGAGTGCATTTTACTCAACCAAGACCCCAATTTACACCAGCAATATTCAAATACCTACTTCAAATTATGTCCTATTTACTCAATGCCCACATTCTACTATTCTTGAGGGAAGATATCCTCTCTTTGGTAAAGAACAATAAACCTTCTAGATCCTTTGCTGATATTCTTCTGGCTAGATTGCATGAAAATTAATTGTTACTTGACCATACACAAGTAAGATTTAATCGGACTGATTCATTGGCTGCTGCCATTTTCCTGGCAATTGTAAACTAGCTCGTCTAATACTTCTGTTGAAAATATCCCCACCATACCCAGGCAATCTATCAAATTATAGGCCAAATTCTCCACTTCTCTATCTGGCTAAATTATGGGAGAAAGCTGTTTTCACAAATATCCAAGCATGTGGAAGCTAATTATCTTCTGAATCCCATGCAGTCTGGGTTCTTGCCAGATTGCCATACTGAAACAGTGGTGGTTCTTTCTCTGAATGAGTCACATGAATGTGCTGATAATCATATTCTAGCTGCCCTGATCCCTCTGGATCTCTCTGCAGCATTTGACACCGTGGACCACCAGGTGCTGCTTCATAGACTGGAGTGCCTTGGTGTCTAGAACTGTGCTCTTGCCTTGTTTAGAGATTTCAGGAGAAAGAGATTCCAACAGGTACCTCTTTCTCCTTTGTAATTTTTAGCAAGATCAGAGTTCCTCATGACTCGGTCTTCCCACCCCTATTTTTCTATCTTGATATGATCTCATTGGCACATCTAATTCAATCCTTCAGACCTTTCCCTTTTAGAGAACTTTGCCTTCAAGGGAGCTAATCACAAGTTGCATATACTAAGGAAACTCAAACCCTTCCTCCCACAGGCCGACCTAAAAACGGCAGTACAAACCCATGTGCTATCAAGATTAGACTATGGAAGCACAACTCTTTGCGTTCTCCCCAAATATAAGCTGGCTCTGCTGAGGACATCGCTTAATGCTGCGGCAGCAATAGCCACATCTCTCCGACCCTAAAAGCGTTGAACTGGCTGCCCTATGAGGCAAGAAAACACCTAAAGGTCGCGTGCATGACCCACAAAGTACTGCATACCAATACACCCGGGGGCATATTATCAAGACAGGCGATAAAATTATCGCCGCTTTAGCGGCAGAAAACTGCCGCTAGAGCGGCGATAATTGGCTTGATGATATGCTCTTTGGAATTCCAATTGAATAAAAAAATAAGTAAAAATACTCCTTTTGAACAAATTCATGTCCTAAGACTGAATTCTGGGTTGAACGCGAGTCTCCTACATAATCTACATTTCACTGCCTACTTCTTGTGTATCGATGGAGAATATTACTTGTATGTCTATGACCTCAACCACCTGAACATTTAATAACCATGTATTTTGTTTTGACTACTGATCACATATGTTATCCATACACTATATACCTCTTTTGTTTAAAATGATGATCATCATATGCTTGCATACTACCTCATCTCTTTTGTTTAACAACTGTATACTGTAAAGCGCTCTGATACCCTCGTGTGTCACGCTTGCGCTATATAAAACCTTATAAATAAATAAATACGAAGTGCAAGGGAGTCTGCGCTGGGGTGAATGATGACACAAAAACAATGCAGAATGACTATTTGAAACTCCTATGTGTGCTGCACACATAGAAGTTGCAAATCATGTTTTTTTAACGATTGTGTATGTGCAGGAAGGTCTGCCTTCCTGCACATACACAATCATTCATGTCGATTTGCTGTTTTTATGTGTGCTGCAAAAAGCAACACACATAGACACAGCAAAACAAGGAGAAATTAAGTATTTCTTCTCGTTTTGCATGTTAAGACCAGGTCCCTGGTCTTAATTTTGGCGCTGCCTCCTATTTACACCATACTTGTAAATAGGGGGCAGCATCAAAATCAATGGGTGTTGCGGTGGAACGCCCACGCATCACCCAGTGGCTACCTCTTTCACACTAATTGTAGCGTGAAAGGGGGCCTTATTTACAAGGTTTCATTAAGTTTAACTTGGCCTTGTTAATAAGGCGAAGGTATATCGCCACAGGAAAGTCATAAAAAGTGACGTTCTTGTGGCAATAGGGGTTAGTGAATATGCCCCCTGGAGTTCTAAACCTGTGGGTGCCTATTAGCAAGAAATAGCGGTATTTATCGCAAAACGTGGTTCGCAACTTTTTTTTTTATCGCTGGCTATCGCTGGATATTTTAGTGGAGAAAACATGCTATTAGCAACGTTTTTCTCCATTGTGCTAAAATATCCAGCGATAGTGGCGAAATGCGAGAATATCTCTGGAAATCCAGCGATATTAACGCCAATGGGGGCTTAATCTGATAATCCACCCCTCATTGACTATACAGTTAGGTCATCTTTTTAGCAGGCCTTAGTTTATAGCGATAATCGCATAAAGCGCGATTTTTTTATCGCTTCGCCTGCCTTGCTAATAGGCGATAGCTGTGGTAGCGCCGGTTTTCAGTCGGTAACAGTTTGGGTACGCCCACTTTGCATGTCATTAGCGATAAATATCATTGACATGCAAAGCGGGCCCCAAACCTGTAGCTATCGCCTAAAAGCTGTGGCTAACTGCTGTTAGCGACAGCTTGCTAATAGGGCGATAAAAATATCCCGCTAAAGAGGCGATATTGCCCTTGCTAATATGCCCCGTGCTGTTTTGCCCCTACTGGGCTTTGCAATATATCACTTACATGACATTGATCTAAGCCTTGATTACTAGACTGCAACAACTGTACTACTAGAATCAAACCTCTCCTCTCACCCCAAACTTTGGGAACTGAAGTACCCGTTGATAAACTGTAGGTGCAAAACCTCCTCAACAACCCTGTTATATTGAGTAGCAGAGTGCATTTTACTCAACCAAGACCCCAATTTACACCAGCAGTATTCAAATACCTACTTCAAATTTAAGTAGGTATGTGTATTATGTCCTATTTACTCAATGCCCACATTCTACTATTCTTGAGGGAAGATTTCCTCTCTTTGGTAAAGAAAAATAAAACTTCTAGATCCCTTGCTGATATTCTTCTGGCTAGATTGCATGAAAATTAATTGTTACTTGACCATACACAGGTAAGATATAATCGGACTGATTCATTGGCTGCTGCCATTTTCCTGGCAATTGTAAACTAGCTCGTCTAATACTTCTGTTGAAAATATCCCCACCATACCCAGGCAATCTATCAAATTACAGGCCAAATTCTCCACTTCTCTATCTGGCTAAATTATTGGAGAAAGCTGTTTTCACAAATATCCAAGCATGCGGAAGCTAATTATCTTCTGAATCCCATGCAGTCTGGGTTCTTGGCAGGTTGCCATACTAAAACAGTGGTGGTTCCTTCTCTGAATGAGTCACATGAATGTGCTGATAATCATATTCTAGCTGCCCTGATCCCTCTGGATCTCTCTGCAGCATTTGACACCGTGGACCACCAGGTGCTGCTTCATAGACTGGAGTGCCTTGGTGTCTAGAACTGTGCTCTTGCCTGGTTTAGAGATTTCAGGAGAAAGAGATTCCAACAGGTACCTCTTTCTCCTTTGTAATTTTTAGCAAGATCAGAGTTCCTCATGACTCGGTCTTCCCACCCCTATTTTTCTATCGTGATATGATCTCATTGGCACATCTAATTCAATCCTTCAGACCTTTCCCTTTTTGAGAACTTTGCCTTCAAGGGAGCTAATCACAAGTTGCATATACTAAGGAAACTCAAAACCTTCCTCCCACAGGCCGACCTAAAAACGGCAGTACAAACCCTAGTGCTATCAAGATTAGACTATGGAAGCACAACTCTTTGCGTTCTCCCCAAATACAAGCTGGCTCCGCTGAGGACATCGCTTAATGCTGCGGCAAGACTGGTATCAGGAACAAGAAGAAATAGCCACATCTCTCCGACCCTAAAAGCGTTGAACTGGCTGCCCTATGAGGCAAGAAAACACCTAAAGGTCGCGTGCATGACCCACAAAGTACTGCATACCAATACACCCGGGGGCATATTATCAAGACAGGCGATAAAATTATCGCCGCTTTAGCGGCAGAAAACTGCCGCTAAAGCGGCGATAATTGGCTTAATGATATGCTCTATGGAATTCCAATTGAATAAAAAAATAAGTAAAAATACTCCTTTTGAACAAATTCACGTCCTAAGACTGAATTCTGGGTTGAACGCGAGTCTCCTACATGATCTACATTTCACTGCCTACTTCTTGTGTATCGATGGAGAATATTACTTGTATGTCTATGACCTCAGCCACCTGAACATTTAATAACCATGTATTTTGTTTTGACTACTGATCACATATGTTATCCATACACTATATACCTCTTTTGTTTAAAATGATGATCATCATATGCTTGCATACTACCTCATCTCTTTTGTTTAACAACTGTATACTGTAAAGCGCTCTGATATCCTCGTGTGTCACGTTTGCGCTATATAAAACCTGATAAATAAATAAATAAAAAGTGCAAGGGAGTCTGCGCTGGGGTGAATGATGACACAAAAACAATGCAGAATGACTATTTGAAACTCCTATGTGTGCTGCACACATAGAAGTTGCAAATCATCATTTTTTAACGATTGTGTATGTGCAGGAAGGTCTCCCTTCCTGCACATACACAATCATTCATGTCGATTTGCTGTTTTTATGTGTGCTGCAAAAAACAACACACATAGACACAGCAAAACAAGGAGAAATTACCATTTCTTCTCATTTTGCCATGTTAAGACCAGGTCCCTGGTCTTAATTTTGGCGCTGCCTCCTATTTACACCATCCTTGTAAATAGGGGGCAGCATCAAAATCAATGGGTGTTGCGGTGGAACGCCTACGCATCACCCAGTGGCTACCTCTTTCACACTAATTGTAGCGTGAAAGGGGGCCTTATTTACAAGGTTTCATTAAATTTAACTTGGCCTTGTAAATAAGGCGAAGGTATAACGCCACAGGAACCTCATAAAAAGGACGTTCCGGTGGCAATAGGGGTTAGTGAATATGCCCCCTGGAGTTCTAAACCTGTGGGGGCCTATTAGCAAGAAATAGCGGTATTTATCGCAAAACGTGGTTCGCAACTTTTTTTTTTTATCCCTGGCTATCGCTGGATATTTTAGTGGAGAAAACATGCTATTAGCAACGTTTTTCTCCATTGTACTAAAATATCCAGCGATAGTGGCGAAATGCGAGAATATCGCTGGAAATCCAGCGATATTAACACCAATGGGGGCTTAATCTGATAATCCACCCCTCATTGACTATACAGTTAAGTCATCTTTTTAGCAGGCGTTAGTTTATAGCGATAATCGCGTTTAGCGTGATTTTTTTATCGCTTCGCCTGCCTTGCTAATAGGCGATAGCTGTGTTAGCGACTGTTTTCAGTCGGTAACAGTTTGGGTATGCCCACTTTGCATGTCATTAGCGATAAATATCGTTGACATGCAAAGCGGGCCCCAAACCTGTAGCTATCGTCTAAAAGCTGTGGCTAACTGCTGTTAGCGACAGCTTGCTAATAGGGCGATAAAAATATCCCGCTAAAGAGGCGATATTGCCCTTTGCTAATATGCCCCGTGCTGTTTTGCCCCTACTGGGCTTTGCAATATATCACTTACATGATGTTGATCTAAGCCTTGATTACTAAACTGCAACAACTGTACTACTAGAATCAAACCTCTCCTCTCACCCCAAACTTTGGGAACTGAAGTACCCGTTGAAAAACTGTAGGTGCAAAACCTCCTCAACAACCCTGTTATATTGAGTAGCAGAGTGCATTTTACTCAACCAAGACACCAATTTACACCAGCAATATTCAAATACCTACTTCAAATTTAAGTAGGTATGTGTATTATGTCCTATTTACTCAATGCCCACATTCTACTATTCTTGAGGGAAGATTTCCTCTCTTTGGTAAAGAAAAATAAACCTTCTAGATCCTTTGCTGATATTCTTCTGGCTAGATTGCATGAAAATTAATTGTTACTTGACCATACACAGGTAAGATATAATCGGACTGATTCATTGGCTGCTGCCATTTTCCTGGCAATTGTAAACTAGCTCGTCTAATACTTCTGTTGAAAATATCCCCACCATACCCAGGCAATCTATCAAATTATAGGCCAAATTCTCCACTTCTCTATCTGGCTAAATTATTGGAGAAAGCTGTTTTCACAAATATCCAAGCATGTGGAAGCTAATTATCTTCTGAATCCCATGCAGTCTGGGTTCTTGCCAGGTTGCCATACTGAAACAGTGGTGGTTCCCTCTCTGAATGAGTCACATGAAAGTGCTGATAATCATATTCTAGCTGCCCTGATCCCTCTGGATCTCTCTGCAGCATTTGACACCGTGGACCACCAGGTGCTGCTTCATAGACTGGAGTGCCTTGGTGTCTAGAACTGTGCTCTTGCCTGGTTTAGAGATTTCAGGAGAAAGAGATTCCAACAGGTACCTCTTTCTCCTTTGCAATTTTTAGCAAGATCAGAGTTCCTCATGACTCGGTCTTCCCACCCCTATTTTTCTATCTTGATATTGATAGAGCAAGATTTCGCATATTTCGCTACTTGCTTGAGTCATGAACCTCGAATCTGTTATAACCCGGTAATCCAATTTGTATGTTGTACTAATTTTCCTTCACTTTTGAATGTGCGTGTATCTTAGTGATGCTTGCCTATGGGTTTTACTAATACGATTAATCTGTGTCTTTAAAATGGCCGCCGTTTAGAATATTGCTTCTGCGCATGCGTTAGTCACACTCACGTGACGTGATGTAGTTGTAATTCTGGAGGGAAAGGGTGCGCATGCGTAATAGCCACAAGATGGCTGCTTGTGTAATAATGTGGTGAAGCTTGTGCAGATGCTCTCGTGTTATTGTGTATTGCACTAATATATAACTGCATAGTATATTTTTTTAGTGGTAAACCATAAGTACAAGATCATGATATGTAGTACATACATTTATTTCTATGTTTTAATTTGTTTTCGCTTACTTTTCATGTACCACGATAACTGGGGGGTCTGACGAAAACCGAGAACCATCTTGAAGGTCCCTTCTGCGCATGTCGCGCAGCCAGAGAGAAATGTCCTTGAACAGTGGAAATCAGCCAGTTGGCAGCCACAGTCAAGATGCTCCTGTGAAAGCCACCTCTGACCTAGGAGGATGGAGCAGAATGTGTTCTTCGGTTGTAACAAATGTAATTCTTCATTGTATTCTGTGAAACTTTTCGTGGGAACCCCAATCTTGCTAGGCTGATCCCTAGAATGTAAATTTAGGCTTACAGTAGTCTGTTCTGATTGGTGTGTTAACCTAGCCTACTTTGGGACCAATCGAAATTGTGGATTCTGACACTTTGCAACATTTGGGGGTGGTACATTGACCCAAAAAAGTATATCTAGCCTAGGTTCAGGTAGAGAAATTGTCCGACTTGTCTGAATAGCTGACCTGTCACTGACCCAACGCACTCAATAGGTGACTAAATACAGAGCGCTGCGGAGCACTCTGTCCGAATTTGACCTTGGACTTTAAAGGTTTTAGTAAACCTTAAGTGCTGGCGGAGCACTTTGCTGGGGAGTTCGCTAACCCAATCCGGGTTCTGACTGATAGCTGCAGAGAGGGTGGAGCGCAGGCGTTGCTTCCAAACTGCGGGTGCTGGTCGTGCCTTGGTGGTCCTGTCCTGATCCTTATCTGGTTTCCCTGTCCTGTCCGGGGGTGTCCATTCTGCACCTGCTGTCCCATTGATGACTGCTATTCCTTGGGGTATTTCCTGTCCTTGACTGATCCGTGGCCAGGGTTGGTTTTCACACCATTCTAGGTAAATATATAGATAGGGCTGAGAACTCTATACTGCACCTCTCTATTTTCTGCCTTTGCTTCAATAAAGACATACCTTTGCACATGTTATAATTTCCATGTTTTTTGCAATCTGAATGATCATTGCATTTTTATAGCATGTTCCTATGTTACCTTACCTTTTAGAGCAAAATTCTCTCCATACTGTTTATGAATTTAGATGTGGTTTATATTTTCTCCTGAATTTTATTCTTAAACCATAATATTAGAATTATAGCGTATTCCACTTTTCACCCTTTTGATAGATGTATAGGATTCCTAATTTTCCTCTCATTCTTCATGAAATACGTCCAATAGTATAATTCTAGTACATGCAATAAGCTTGCTCATTTATAGATGTCCATTCTTGAGTTTCAGTTTTAAGTCTACTTAGAGTGTTCCCTGTCGCACTATTTACAACTTAAATGATTGCCCTTACACTTTTCTTGTATGGTTAGGTTCTTTTTGTTATCATGATTATCGATTGCCTTTTAACTGTAAGCCTAATACTCACAGAAACTGATTTCTAGATAAAACCTTTAAAACTTCTCAGTTGTCCGTGGTCATTTTATGAAAATCAAAGGTATTTTTAAGTTGGGTTTTGTATTTTGTCTACTTTTCTTCACAGCTAGCTCCCTGATCCATTGTGGTCATAGGTACCCGTAACGGTGGATGGTAAGTCGGGTACATTAGAATATAATAGGAAGGAATTAGGGTTGCTGATGGTAGGTTTGTGAGGTCACCTGATTAATGTATATGGTGAATTTAAATTTATGGGCCCGAAAACTATATGGTGAAATTATTGGTCAGGTGACCCCCGATCTCTATCAGTAATTTACTGGTAGCACAGAGGATGGTTAGGGAATAGTTAAAGTTAGGTAGGACTAGATAAGTTAGATACGTTGGATGCTGCTAAGTAACAAACCTTGTTGCTGCTAAGAGGGTAGGCAGTTCAGGTGATTTGATCACTCACTTGAAATGTTTGCTTTGAAATATTATGAAATGTTTTAAAATCGTTATTCTTGTTATTATACTGTTATATGTATTAATCCATTCGTTCGTAAAACGTCTTCTATGTTGTTGGGAATCCCCGGGGAATTGAATAGCTAGTGGTGAAGAGAATCCACTTGCTTTGAGGTCACTGACTTTAAGGAAAGTTAGTGCAGGTTAGGCAGAACTGGAAGCACTAACTAGGGTTTTTCCTGAATGTATGTTTGAATAAATGTTAGCAACGAGGTTCATTGGCAAAATTCCTATTGTGGCATAACCTAGTGAGGGTCACACCGGAAAAGTAGCAGGTTCATCGGAGCATGGTTGAAAGCAAAAGGGGTTCACTGGTGAAACTTTAGACTTGGATATATCCCGGAAAGGTGGATGAGTCTAGGGAAGTAGCAGGTTCTCCAATGCTTGTGTGAAGGGTAGGCAGAAGAGATCTATCCGTAGTGTGTGAAAAGTAGACGGAAGGAGTTTACTTGCAGTGAAATAAATCTTTCCTGTCTAGACACTTGAGTACAGTGGCCAATGTGTATTCGTTGTTAAATAACCAAGCACTAGCACTTTAGAAAGAAATAAAGTTTCCGTTACCTTGTGAAGGAGGGAGTCAGTCGCGAGGCTGCTCTGACGTCACTCTGTGCCGCGCTGGGATTGGTAGACGCAGCGGGTGTGTAGCGGAGCTGGAATTGTAAAGGAGGGGTGAGTGCCGAAGCGTGAGAACTGTCTCGCGAAAGGCCGCGCACCTATTGGTCGAGATTGTTTGAACCCGTGCACTCTATTGGTTGCACGAAAATAAGAGACGCATTTAGATTGGAAGTAATTTGTAAACAAAGAGCCAGCTTGAAGGAAATTATATGTGGCATACGTACAGACCGCATACTAGACCAGATCCGAGACATTTAGGATTTGAAAACGATCAGTGGAAAGGTCATAACACTAGCATTATGTACGGAAATAAGAGAACATTATCTCTTGTAAATAAGGTGAAGAATTATTTCAAAAAAGACAAGCCGATTAGAACCAGAGAAGGTGTTGTCATCCCGCCACCTAATACTCCCGCATCTTTCATGATGTTCGATAAAGGGTACCACTCGTGTGTATGGTTGGAAAATTGGGTGGAGTACACGAAAGATGACGGAGTATTGGCTTTTCCATTAGAAGGTACATTTAATGGCAGGATTCTATTTAATTTAAGAACCCGAATGAATGATTTACATCCCAGACCTAGATTAACGCAGTACGAAGCACTAGAAGATTGGGAAATCGAAGCTTTTGAAAGGGATAAGCCCCAGTTGGATAAAGGGTTAACTAAATTTTATCCGAAACTGAAACAGGAGACCCGTGACAAAAAGATGAAACAGTGGAGACAGAATATGATAGTAGAAGGACTGTTTCCAATGATGCCAGTGGGTGGTCCTCCTGCAGGAGAGAAGAAAACAGAAAATGTAAACACTGGGTGCCTATAGGAGAGTCGGATGATGAATTTTTAGATGACCTGTTTATGAGAAGTCCGCCTCCTTACAATGAAAGAAATAGACCTTCCAGTAAGGGGGATAACTCTCGAAGACCTCCTCTCCAGGAAGAGGCCAGGTCTGCCAGTGTAGGAGGGGGTTGCTTCATACCTCCCTATACCGAGAGTTTAGGTCCCGTAGATGCCAGGGATATTTATCCAAGAATGCCAGCTAGTGGGAACGCAAGATACTCCTGTGAAAGAGACTTTTGCTCTAGATCTCCCTACGAAGGTGAGGCAAGACCATCCAGTTCAGGAATGCCGTTCCTAAACCCTCCATATGAGGAAGAACCAAGATCCCTAGGCACAGGTACTTTGTCCCCAAGACCTAGTAATAACGAAGGACCCAGAGAGACACTTCCCACTGCCCCGAGTTGTGCTCCAGTTTTAATCCCACAAGTATTACATGACAATTCAGTCGAAAGGATATTGGAGGACAGAGAACGAGAGGCACTAGCTAAGCAGAGAGCTGAAATAATTCAGAAGATTTCCCAGTTAAATGCAAGTCCTGAGTCCTTAACAATCCCGGTTACTATTGGACCAGTGGTTCCATTGTATGGGGATCGACAGGGAAGTCCAAGAACTCCAGTTATTACCCCAGTTGTAGTCCAACCGAGATCAGAGCCCTTAATTGTAGATGACTTAACAAGTGAATGTGAGTCTGAAGTGTCGCTAATGGATCTGCCCATTAGGGAACCAGGAAAAAGGATGCAGAAAAGACATACAGCCTGATTCATGTACGGGCCGTTTTGCGCGTCCCTAATAGCGATTAATAGCGACTCGCTATAGAGGAAACGCAAAACGGCATTCATGTACTTTTCGGGGAAAAAATAGCGACTCGCATGCGGGCGCTAAAGCCGTTAGCGACCTACAAAAAACGCCGAAAAATAGCTATTCCCGGCTACCTGCGATCGGGATTGCGACTCGCAATCCCGATCGCACGGGATTGCGACTCGCAATCCCGTGCGATCGGGAATGCGAGTCGCATTCTCGCGCGATCGGGAAAACGGGAAGACGCATTCCGAGCACCGTGATGACATCACAACCAGGAAGCAGCCAGTTCCCACCCCCAAACACCACAGTGACGCTATCCTTCGAGTGTGCACGTCGGAAAGCAGACGCCAAACCACCGTTAGCGACTCCAGAAACGCCAGAAATACTACCGCCATGTCTGAGGAACCTGTCCCTGGCCCCAGCAACAGCGCCGGACGAAAGCGTAAGCTAAAGTTCTCCGAGCAGGAGCTCGAGAACCTGATTGAAGGGGTGGTGGCCAACCATGACAGGCTGTTTGGCCCCAACTCCAGGAAGGTCCCAGAGCAGGACAAGCGGAGGATCTGGCTGGGGATAGCCTCCAGCGTAAACTCGGTGGGCGTGGCGGACAGGTCGTTGGAGGAGCTGAAGAAGCGCTGGTACGACCTCCGAGGTCGTGCCAAGGAGAGGGTGGCGGAGCGCCTTGGTGAGGCATCGGGCACTGGAGGTGGCGGACCGACTGTCCCACCCAACACACCCCTGGAGGACCAGGTTGAGAACACCTTGGAGAGGGAGGCGTGTGTTGGCGTGACCTTCTGGACTCCTCCCGCCCCACCCAAGACACCCAAGGTAAGTGGCATGCGACTGCGACCCTGTCCCCTATGACCGTCCCTGACCAAATAGGCTCACTCATTGGCCCTTAGTCATGCCTATGTTGTGCATCAGGAAATGCCCTGAAGCATTGTGGGAGATGTAGTATGTCCACAATGTAGTAGTACCACAATGCGGCCAGAAAGGTTCCAAAGTACGCAAATCCACAGCCATCCAGGGAATGACACCCAGCATGCATGTAACATCTGCACGTCTGACAGTCACATGCAACTAATGAGTATCCACTTACCCTCACAGGTGGCGATGATAGCAGTGACAGCGAGAGGCTGCAGATTGATGAGGAGGCCCAGGAGGAGGAATCACTACCCGAAACCCAGGCACCAGCCCCTGCCGCTGCACCAACACCAGCAGCCAGGCCCCCCACCGTACCTGCTCCTGCATCTGCCGCTGCACCAACACCAGCAGCCAGGCCCCCCACCGTACCTGCTCCTGCATCTGCCGCTGCACCAACACCAGTAGCCAGGCCCCCCACCGTACCTGCTCCTGCATCTGCCGCTGCACCAACACCAGCAGCCAGGCCCCCCACCGTACGTGCTCCTACATCTGCCGGCCCACCGGCTGCCAAGGCCAGGCCCCCCACCGTACGTGCTCCTACATCTGCCGGCCAACCGGCTGCCAGAGCCAGGCACCCCACCAATGTGCCTCCAGTTCCTGCCGCACCAGCAACACCAGCTGCTACACCACCTGCAGCTCGTGCAACCAGATCTGGGCCTGCCACAGCCGCAACACAGCGGCCGAACAGCAGGAGGGGCAATGGGCATCTCCATGCCTGCATGAGCGTCGAGCGGCGCATGCTCCGAATCCACCAGCGCCAGTCGCAGCAGCAAGGAGCCATCCAGCTCCAGCTGCATAAAATTGGCCGCAATGTGGTGGGAGTTGGAGAGCGGATGGACCGCATGACGGCGGCCATGGACCGCATGACGGCGGCCATGGAGGAGAACACTGCTGCGCTCTTCAAGCACCGCAGTGTTGCAAGCAGGCGCCACCACCAGCTGATGAGCCGGCTGTCGGCCTATAGTAGGTCAAATTATGTGGCAGCAAATGCCACCACCCAGCTGTCGCGGCGCTCTCTCACCCAGCAGCACCAACTGGTCCAGTGCTGCGAGGACATAACCAGGGTGCTGGAGCACCTGACCACCGCCGTGACGGCACTTCATACACCTGTGCTACCGGCCATTGTAGGGGGAGACGATGCCAGTGAGGGTGCCTCCAGCGTGAGCAGCCACTCTGCCACGCAGGTCCCGCCACCTAGGCGCAGCACCAGGGCTACGCCTGGTACAGGTGGCCAGGATGAGGATGAGCCTCAAAGGCGCCTGGGCATTACGCGCCGGAGGCGCCTTTGACACTGTGTGAGGGACACTGGCGCAGGCTGACGCTAAGCCCGCCATGAACCTTCACATGCAGTATGCAGGAATACTGTAATTTGTAAATAGTTGAAATCATAACCTTTTTCTTGTGAATGAAACAAATACATTTATTTTGCTGCACACATTAGCCTTGTGTAATCATTACATTTTGCATGCAATTGTGATATGTGGGGTGGGGGAAGGGGGTGGGCTAGAAATTGTTCGCTGTGATGTGGTTGCGACGTCTGTGGCCTTCAGCTGGGTTCTCCCCGCGTGCATGGTGCGCATGTGCTGGTGGCCGGTCGTCCCCCTCAGATTCACTGCCTGAGATGTCAACAGGTATCCGGCGCTTGGTTGCAATGTTATGAAGCATTGCACAGACAGCCACAATGCGGCAGCACGCTGCAGGACTGTAATACATGGCCCCACCTGTCTTGTGCAGTATACGGAACCTGCTCTTGAGCAGGCCAAATGTCCTTTCTATACAGTTCCTTGTCCGGATGTGCGCAACATTGTAGCGCCGTTGCTGAGGTGTGGCAGGGTTGAGGTAAGGGGTCAGGAGGTATTCCCGTAGGGCGTAGCCACTGTCACCTGAATGAGAGGAGCAGATGTTGATTGCCTGTGCAGCGCAGTTACTTCATAGCAATGTGACATTGTCGACAAAGTGTACTTACCAAGTAGGTGTCCTTCCCCAAACTCTCCCCTGATCAGTCGTGTGTGGAGTCCGCTGTGCCTGAAGATAAAGGAGTCATGGGTACTCCCTGGGTACTGGGCCACAATGTCAGTGATGATGGTCTTGGCATTGCAGACCATCTGTATGTTGAGGGAGTGGTAGGACTTCCTGTTGCGGTACATATACTCCGTGGCAGCTGGTGGGCAGATGGCGACGTGGGTACAGTCTATGCAGCCGAGGACATGGGGAAAATGGGCGACATTATAAAATTGTAGTTTTGTCAGGTCCAATTCCTGTTGGCTCGTGGGAAATGTGATGTGCCGGTGGAGCTGGCTGAGCAGGGCGTCAACAAAAGTGTGGAGGCAGCGTGACATGGTGGGCTGGGATATCCCCCCAGCAGCGGCTACTATGCCCTGGAAACTGCCGGAGGCCAGGAGGTGCAGGCTGCACAATACCTGCACATGTGTAGGCACCGAATTGTTTCGCCTTGTTGGGTGCTGCATGATGGGGTCGAGTTCTTGTATCAGCCAGGTGATCATTTCCCCATTCAGCCTGTATTTAGCATAGATCTGTTCTCTGGTTTGGCCCAGCAAGGTGACCCGCTGCCGGTAAATCCTTTCCTGCCTCATGCGTCTCCTCCGTGCTGCTCGCTGTAGCCTTCGCCGCCTCACCACCATGTACATCCCAGGCATTGTGGAACGCCTAATGCTGCTGCTGAATGTCCTTATGTGTGATTGGTCAGGCCTGGACCTGTTGGTGATTGGCCAACAGTTTTTCAAATTTTACTTAATCATGGCTTTTATGGTTACCACCTGCTTTGAGTTGTCCTTAAATTGCGCCGCGCAAACGTGCGAATTAGCGCTTTTTCGCTATTGTATTTTTTTCATGAATGCCGATTGAGACAATATTGCGTTTCGCTATTCATTTCGCAGATTCCGTGGTTGGTCGCTATTTCCGTATCGCTAATGCTCGAGTACCCGGAGTCTGCGACTACTATAGCGTAATCGCTATTTAAATCGCTATTCTGTGTTTGCGAATTCGCTATTTCGTACTTGAATGCCGATTCCGTGTTTTGCACCCGCAATTGCATTTTCGCAGCCATTGCGGGCGCAATTTCGCTTCATGAATCAGGCGGATAATCCTTTCAATGCGAGGGAGATTCAAATGGAATCAACTTCGGGTACTAAGAGTGTCACGGTAGTAACTCCTGAAGAAATTGTGAGATGGAGTCGAGAATTAGAAAAACAAACTCTTCAGTCGAAACCTCTAGATCTCTACAAACTGAGAGTAGAAATAGAAGAACTTATGGCAGGAAATGTAGGATTAGATCGATTAAATACCTACTCAGAAGAAGAGCTGTTGTTCATCTGCAAGAGCCTTACTCGAAATGCCAGGGTACTCCATGAAAAACTAACTGACACTGCAGCTAGTATGGGAATAGATGTCTCGAAATCAAAACCGTTGCAAAAACCGTACAGAGCAGATTTCTCAGACAAGGATTTGGAAAACCTGAACATGTCAGGGAAAAAGGCACAGGTCAAAGAGTTATTGACAGTATTACAGAAATGGGGAGATGTGGACAGGTGGAAAGCCAGGTGGGCCAAAAAGAAAGAGGAGGCTAGATCTAAATAAGTGACTCCTCAGTTCGTTCTAAAAGAAGCTGATAAACCAGAACAGTTATGTCCTATGCGTGAAGTGCCAGGTGGAAAATACGTACATGTTCCATGGTCCAGAAAGGATATTGTGTCCTTTACAAATGATTTCCCAAAATTACGAGAGAAGCCTGTGGACTGGTACAGGCAGGTGGAAAGGTTTGTAAAGGTTCAAAAATGCCTGTGGAAAGATTTGGATGGGTTCTTTGATATTGTGGTTCCGGTAGACTTATGGACCGAGTGTAAAATAGCCATAGCTTGGCCTAGTGAGGAGTACCCGAGGGACTCTAGAACAGGGGAACCCTCTAAAGAAGTGATGAGAAAATATGAACAAGTAATTCAACATGTCAAGCTAAAAGTGCCCGCAAAGGAAACTGATTGGACAAAAATAGATAGAACCACGCAGGAAAGGGACGAGACTGTGCACTCCTTTTATGAAAGACTGTTACAGGTGTTTAAAACATACAGCGGTATAGATAACATCGAGATGAAGGATATGACTCACTTCATTTACAGGTTTGTAAACGGTTTAAGACCTGAAATTTGTCAGTGGATCAAAGATAATAAAATTTGTTGGCAGTCCAAGAAAATAGATGAGGTCCTACGGTATGCAAAATACTGTGAGGACGAGATGGCAGATAAGAAAAAAGCACTCAAGGAAAAGGTGATGTGGGCACAAGTAACTGCAAACACAACAATGATGGACAGAATGTGGATCAATGTCACACATTCACCCCAGTCCAAAGATCTGGGCCCAAATCCATCGTTTTTCCACTCCACACCACCCTGGGTTAGACAATGGCGATATGCAAATCAGCGCTGACCCTGTGCCCCATGGGAACAGTCCAGTCCGAACTACAAAAGCCATGTCCTTCCCAGAACGGAAACAAGCATCCGAGGACCGGCCCGGTTTCGAGGTAACACCTCTCATCAGCCCGGCTAGCTTGATTCCAGTGGTGTGGAGTGCCTGGGACTCACGTCTGAGCATCCCCAGTACACTTAGAGCGGTAACTGCAAACACAACAATGATGGACAGAATGTGGATCAATGTCACACATTCACCCCAGTCCAAAGATCTGGGCCCAAATCCATTGTTTTTCCACTCCACACCACCCTGGGTTAGACAATGGCGATATGCAAATCAGCGCTGACCCTGTGCCCCATGGGAACAGTCCAGTCCGAACTACAAAAGCCATGTCCTTCCCAGAACGGAAACAAGCATCCGAGGACCGGCCCGGTTTCGAGGTAACACCTCTCATCAGCCCGGCTAGCTTGATTCCAGTGGTGTGGAGTGCCTGGGACTCACGTCTGAGCATCCCCAGTACACTTAGAGCGGTAACTGCAAACACAACAATGATGGACAGAATGTGGATCAATGTCACACATTCACCCCAGTCCAAAGATCTGGGCCCAAATCCATCGTTTTTCCACTCCACACCACCCTGGGTTAGACAATGGCGATATGCAAATCAGCGCTGACCCTGTGCCCCATGGGAACAGTCCAGTCTGAACTACAAAAGCCATGTCCTTCCCAGAACGGAAACAAGCATCCGAGGACCGGCCCGGTTTCGAGGTAACACCTCTCATCAGCCCGGCTAGCTTGATTCCAGTGGTGTGGAGTGCCTGGGACTCACGTCTGAGCATCCCCAGTACACTTAGAGCGGTAACTGCAAACACAACAATGATGGACAGAATGTGGATCAATGTCACACATTCACCCCAGTCCAAAGATCTGGGCCCAAATCCATCGTTTTTCCACTCCACACCACCCTGGGTTAGACAATGGCGATATGCAAATCAGCGCTGACCCTGTGCCCCATGGGAACAGTCCAGTCCGAACTACAAAAGCCATGTCCTTCCCAGAACGGAAACAAGCATCCGAGGACCGGCCCGGTTTCGAGGTAACACCTCTCATCAGCCCGGCTAGCTTGATTCCAGTGGTGTGGAGTGCCTGGGACTCACGTCTGAGCATCCCCAGTACACTTAGAGCGGTAACTGCAAACACAACAATGATGGACAGAATGTGGATCAATGTCACACATTCACCCCAGTCCAAAGATCTGGGCCCAAATCCATCGTTTATCCACTCCACACCACCCTGGGTTAGACAATGGCGATATGCAAATCAGCGCTGACCCTGTGCCCCATGGGAACAGTCCAGTCCGAACTACAAAAGCCATGTCCTTCCCAGAACGGAAACAAGCATCCGAGGACCGGCCCGGTTTCGAGGTAACACCTCTCATCAGCCCGGCTAGCTTGATTCCAGTGGTGTGGAGTGCCTGGGACTCACGTCTGAGCATCCCCAGTACACTTAGAGCGGTAACTGCAAACACAACAATGATGGACAGAATGTGGATCAATGTCACACATTCACCCCAGTCCAAAGATCTGGGCCCAAATCCATCGTTTTTCCACTCCACACCACCCTGGGTTAGACAATGGCGATATGCAAATCAGCGCTGACCCTGTGCCCCATGGGAACAGTCCAGTCTGAACTACAAAAGCCATGTCCTTCCCAGAACGGAAACAAGCATCCGAGGACCGGCCCGGTTTCGAGGTAACACCTCTCATCAGCCCGGCTAGCTTGATTCCAGTGGTGTGGAGTGCCTGGGACTCACGTCTGAGCATCCCCAGTACACTTAGAGCGGTAACTGCAAACACAACAATGATGGACAGAATGTGGATCAATGTCACACATTCACCCCAGTCCAAAGATCTGGGCCCAAATCCATCGTTTTTCCACTCCACACCACCCTGGGTTAGACAATGGCGATATGCAAATCAGCGCTGACCCTGTGCCCCATGGGAACAGTCCAGTCCGAACTACAAAAGCCATGTCCTTCCCAGAACGGAAACAAGCATCCGAGGACCGGCCCGGTTTCGAGGTAACACCTCTCATCAGCCCGGCTAGCTTGATTCCAGTGGTGTGGAGTGCCTGGGACTCACGTCTGAGCATCCCCAGTACACTTAGAGCGGTAACTGCAAACACAACAATGATGGACAGAATGTGGATCAATGTCACACATTCACCCCAGTCCAAAGATCTGGGCCCAAATCCATCGTTTTTCCACTCCACACCACCCTGGGTTAGACAATGGCGATATGCAAATCAGCGCTGACCCTGTGCCCCATGGGAACAGTCCAGTCCGAACTACAAAAGCCATGTCCTTCCCAGAACGGAAACAAGCATCCGAGGACCGGCCCGGTTTCGAGGTAACACCTCTCATCAGCCCGGCTAGCTTGATTCCAGTGGTGTGGAGTGCCTGGGTCTCACGTCTGAGCATCCCCAGTACACTTAGAGCGGTAACTGCAAACACAACAATGATGGACAGAATGTGGATCAATGTCACACATTCACCCCAGTCCAAAGATCTGGGCCCAAATCCATCGTTTTTCCACTCCACACCACCCTGGGTTAGACAATGGCGATATGCAAATCAGCGCTGACCCTGTGCCCCATGGGAACAGTCCAGTCCGAACTACAAAAGCCATGTCCTTCCCAGAACGGAAACAAGCATCCGAGGACCGGCCCGGTTTCGAGGTAACACCTCTCATCAGCCCGGCTAGCTTGATTCCAGTGGTGTGGAGTGCCTGGGACTCACGTCTGAGCATCCCCAGTACACTTAGAGCGGTAACTGCAAACACAACAATGATGGACAGAATGTGGATCAATGTCACACATTCACCCCAGTCCAAAGATCTGGGCCCAAATCCATCGTTTTTCCACTCCACACCACCCTGGGTTAGACAATGGCGATATGCAAATCAGCGCTGACCCTGTGCCCCATGGGAACAGTCCAGTCTGAACTACAAAAGCCATGTCCTTCCCAGAACGGAAACAAGCATCCGAGGACCGGCCCGGTTTCGAGGTAACACCTCTCATCAGCCCGGCTAGCTTGATTCCAGTGGTGTGGAGTGCCTGGGACTCACGTCTGAGCATCCCCAGTACACTTAGAGCGGTAACTGCAAACACAACAATGATGGACAGAATGTGGATCAATGTCACACATTCACCCCAGTCCAAAGATCTGGGCCCAAATCCATCGTTTTTCCACTCCACACCACCCTGGGTTAGACAATGGCGATATGCAAATCAGCGCTGACCCTGTGCCCCATGGGAACAGTCCAGTCCGAACTACAAAAGCCATGTCCTTCCCAGAACGGAAACAAGCATCCGAGGACCGGCCCGGTTTCGAGGTAACACCTCTCATCAGCCCGGCTAGCTTGATTCCAGTGGTGTGGAGTGCCTGGGACTCACGTCTGAGCATCCCCAGTACACTTAGAGCGGTAACTGCAAACACAACAATGATGGACAGAATGTGGATCAATGTCACACATTCACCCCAGTCCAAAGATCTGGGCCCAAATCCATCGTTTATCCACTCCACACCACCCTGGGTTAGACAATGGCGATATGCAAATCAGCGCTGACCCTGTGCCCCATGGGAACAGTCCAGTCCGAACTACAAAAGCCATGTCCTTCCCAGAACGGAAACAAGCATCCGAGGACCGGCCCGGTTTCGAGGTAACACCTCTCATCAGCCCGGCTAGCTTGATTCCAGTGGTGTGGAGTGCCTGGGACTCACGTCTGAGCATCCCCAGTACACTTAGAGCGGTAACTGCAAACACAACAATGATGGACAGAATGTGGATCAATGTCACACATTCACCCCAGTCCAAAGATCTGGGCCCAAATCCATCGTTTTTCCACTCCACACCACCCTGGGTTAGACAATGGCGATATGCAAATCAGCGCTGACCCTGTGCCCCATGGGAACAGTCCAGTCTGAACTACAAAAGCCATGTCCTTCCCAGAACGGAAACAAGCATCCGAGGACCGGCCCGGTTTCGAGGTAACACCTCTCATCAGCCCGGCTAGCTTGATTCCAGTGGTGTGGAGTGCCTGGGACTCACGTCTGAGCATCCCCAGTACACTTAGAGCGGTAACTGCAAACACAACAATGATGGACAGAATGTGGATCAATGTCACACATTCACCCCAGTCCAAAGATCTGGGCCCAAATCCATCGTTTTTCCACTCCACACCACCCTGGGTTAGACAATGGCGATATGCAAATCAGCGCTGACCCTGTGCCCCATGGGAACAGTCCAGTCCGAACTACAAAAGCCATGTCCTTCCCAGAACGGAAACAAGCATCCGAGGACCGGCCCGGTTTCGAGGTAACACCTCTCATCAGCCCGGCTAGCTTGATTCCAGTGGTGTGGAGTGCCTGGGACTCACGTCTGAGCATCCCCAGTACACTTAGAGCGGTAACTGCAAACACAACAATGATGGACAGAATGTGGATCAATGTCACACATTCACCCCAGTCCAAAGATCTGGGCCCAAATCCATCGTTTTTCCACTCCACACCACCCTGGGTTAGACAATGGCGATATGCAAATCAGCGCTGACCCTGTGCCCCATGGGAACAGTCCAGTCCGAACTACAAAAGCCATGTCCTTCCCAGAACGGAAACAAGCATCCGAGGACCGGCCCGGTTTCGAGGTAACACCTCTCATCAGCCCGGCTAGCTTGATTCCAGTGGTGTGGAGTGCCTGGGTCTCACGTCTGAGCATCCCCAGTACACTTAGAGCGGTAACTGCAAACACAACAATGATGGACAGAATGTGGATCAATGTCACACATTCACCCCAGTCCAAAGATCTGGGCCCAAATCCATCGTTTTTCCACTCCACACCACCCTGGGTTAGACAATGGCGATATGCAAATCAGCGCTGACCCTGTGCCCCATGGGAACAGTCCAGTCCGAACTACAAAAGCCATGTCCTTCCCAGAACGGAAACAAGCATCCGAGGACCGGCCCGGTTTCGAGGTAACACCTCTCATCAGCCCGGCTAGCTTGATTCCAGTGGTGTGGAGTGCCTGGGACTCACGTCTGAGCATCCCCAGTACACTTAGAGCGGTAACTGCAAACACAACAATGATGGACAGAATGTGGATCAATGTCACACATTCACCCCAGTCCAAAGATCTGGGCCCAAATCCATCGTTTTTCCACTCCACACCACCCTGGGTTAGACAATGGCGATATGCAAATCAGCGCTGACCCTGTGCCCCATGGGAACAGTCCAGTCCGAACTACAAAAGCCATGTCCTTCCCAGAACGGAAACAAGCATCCGAGGACCGGCCCGGTTTCGAGGTAACACCTCTCATCAGCCCGGCTAGCTTGATTCCAGTGGTGTGGAGTGCCTGGGACTCACGTCTGAGCATCCCCAGTACACTTAGAGCGGTAACTGCAAACACAACAATGATGGACAGAATGTGGATCAATGTCACACATTCACCCCAGTCCAAAGATCTGGGCCCAAATCCATCGTTTTTCCACTCCACACCACCCTGGGTTAGACAATGGCGATATGCAAATCAGCGCTGACCCTGTGCCCCATGGGAACAGTCCAGTCCGAACTACAAACGCCATGTCCTTCCCAGAACGGAAACAAGCATCCGAGGACCGGCCCGGTTTCGAGGTAACACCTCTCATCAGCCCGGCTAGCTTGATTCCAGTGGTGTGGAGTGCCTGGGACTCACGTCTGAGCATCCCCAGTACACTTAGAGCGGTAACTGCAAACACAACAATGATGGACAGAATGTGGATCAATGTCACACATTCACCCCAGTCCAAAGATCTGGGCCCAAATCCATCGTTTTTCCACTCCACACCACCTTGGGTTAGACAATGGCGATATGCAAATCAGCGCTGACCCTGTGCCCCATGGGAACAGTCCAGTCCGAACTACAAAAGCCATGTCCTTCCCAGAACGGAAACAAGCATCCGAGGACCGGCCCGGTTTCGAGGTAACACCTCTCATCAGCCCGGCTAGCTTGATTCCAGTGGTGTGGAGTGCCTGGGACTCACGTCTGAGCATCCCCAGTACACTTGGAGCGGTAACTGCAAACACAACAATGATGGACAGAATGTGGATCAATGTCACACATTCACCCCAGTCCAAAGATCTGGGCCCAAATCCATCGTTTTTCCACTCCACACCACCCTGGGTTAGACAATGGCGATATGCAAATCAGCGCTGACCCTGTGCCCAATGGGAACAGTCCAGTCCGAACTACAAAAGCCATGTCCTTCCCAGAACGGAAACAAGCATCCGAGGACCGGCCCGGTTTCGAGGTAACACCTCTCATCAGCCCGGCTAGCTTGATTCCAGTGGTGTGGAGTGCCTGGGACTCACGTCTGAGCATCCCCAGTACACTTGGAGCGGTAACTGCAAACACAACAATGATGGACAGAATGTGGATCAATGTCACACATTCACCCCAGTCCAAAGATCTGGGCCCAAATCCATCGTTTTTCCACTCCACACCACCCTGGGTTAGACAATGGCGATATGCAAATCAGCGCTGACCCTGTGCCCCATGGGAACAGTCCAGTCCGAACTACAAAAGCCATGTCCTTCCCAGAACGGAAACAAGCATCCGAGGACCGGCCCGGTTTCGAGGTAACACCTCTCATCAGCCCAGCTAGCTTGATTCCAGTGGTGTGGAGTGCCTGGGACTCACATCTGAGCATCCCCAGTACACTTAGAGCGGTAACTGCAAACACAACAATGATGGACAGAATGTGGATCAATGTCACACATTCACCGCAGTCCAAAGATCTGGGCCCAAATCCATCGTTTTTCCACTCCACACCACCCTGGGTTAGACAATGGTGATATGCAAATCAGCGCTGACCCTGTGCCCCATGGGAACAGTCCAGTCCGAACTACAAAAGCCATGTCCTTCCCAGAACGGAAACAAGCATCCGAGGACCGGCCCGGTTTCGAGGTAACACCTCTCATCAGCCCGGCTAGCTTGATTCCAGTGGTGTGGAGTGCCTGGGACTCACGTCTGAGCATCCCCAGTACACTTAGAGCGGTAACTGCAAACACAACAATGATGGACAGAATGTGGATCAATGTCACACATTCACCCCAGTCCAAAGATCTGGGCCCAAATCCATCGTTTTTCCACTCCACACCACCCTGGGTTAGACAATGGCGATATGCAAATCAGCGCTGACCCTGTGCCCCATGGGAACAGTCCAGTCCGAACTACAAAAGCCATGTCCTTCCCAGAACGGAAACAAGCATCCGAGGACCGGCCCGGTTTCGAGGTAACACCTCTCATCAGCCCGGCTAGCTTGATTCCAGTGGTGTGGAGTGCCTGGGACTCACGTCTGAGCATCCCCAGTACACTTAGAGCGGTAACTGCAAACACAACAATGATGGACAGAATGTGGATCAATGTCACACATTCACCCCAGTCCAAAGATCTGGGCCCAAATCCATCGTTTTTCCACTCCACACCACCCTGGGTTAGACAATGGCGATATGCAAATCAGCGCTGACCCTGTGCCCCATGGGAACAGTCCAGTCCGAACTACAAAAGCCATGTCCTTCCCAGAACGGAAACAAGCATCCGAGGACCGGCCCGGTTTCGAGGTAACACCTCTCATCAGCCCGGCTAGCTTGATTCCAGTGGTGTGGAGTGCCTGGGACTCACGTCTGAGCATCCCCAGTACACTTAGAGCGGTAACTGCAAACACAACAATGATGGACAGAATGTGGATCAATGTCACACATTCACCCCAGTCCAAAGATCTGGGCCCAAATCCATCGTTTTTCCACTCCACACCACCCTGGGTTAGACAATGGCGATATGCAAATCAGCGCTGACCCTGTGCCCCATGGGAACAGTCCAGTCCAAACTACAAAAGCCATGTCCTTCCCAGAACGGAAACAAGCATCCGAGGACCGGCCCGGTTTCGAGGTAACACCTCTCATCAGCCCGGCTAGCTTGATTCCAGTGGTGTGGAGTGCCTGGGACTCACGTCTGAGCATCCCCAGTACACTTAGAGCGGTAACTGCAAACACAACAATGATGGACAGAATGTGGATCAATGTCACACATTCACCCCAGTCCAAAGATCTGGGCCCAAATCCATCGTTTTTCCACTCCACACCACCCTGGGTTAGACAATGGCGATATGCAAATCAGCGCTGACCCTGTGCCCCATGGGAACAGTCCAGTCCGAACTACAAAAGCCATGTCCTTCCCAGAACGGAAACAAGCATCCGAGGACCGGCCCGGTTTCGAGGTAACACCTCTCATCAGCCCGGCTAGCTTGATTCCAGTGGTGTGGAGTGCCTGGGACTCACGTCTGAGCATCCCCAGTACACTTAGAGCGGTAACTGCAAACACAACAATGATGGACAGAATGTGGATCAATGTCACACATTCACCCCAGTCCAAAGATCTGGGCCCAAATCCATCGTTTTTCCACTCCACACCACCCTGGGTTAGACAATGGCGATATGCAAATCAGCGCTGACCCTGTGCCCCATGGGAACAGTCCAGTCCGAACTACAAAAGCCATGTCCTTCCCAGAACGGAAACAAGCATCCGAGGACCGGCCCGGTTTCGAGGTAACACCTCTCATCAGCCCGGCTAGCTTGATTCCAGTGGTGTGGAGTGCCTGGGACTCACGTCTGAGCATCCCCAGTACACTTAGAGCGGTAACTGCAAACACAACAATGATGGACAGAATGTGGATCAATGTCACACATTCACCCCAGTCCAAAGATCTGGGCCCAAATCCATCGTTTTTCCACTCCACACCACCCTGGGTTAGACAATGGCGATATGCAAATCAGCGCTGACCCTGTGCCCCATGGGAACAGTCCAGTCCGAACTACAAAAGCCATGTCCTTCCCAGAACGGAAACAAGCATCCGAGGACCGGCCCGGTTTCGAGGTAACACCTCTCATCAGCCCGGCTAGCTTGATTCCAGTGGTGTGGAGTGCCTGGGACTCACGTCTGAGCATCCCCAGTACACTTAGAGCGGTAACTGCAAACACAACAATGATGGACAGAATGTGGATCAATGTCACACATTCACCCCAGTCCAAAGATCTGGGCCCAAATCCATCGTTTTTCCACTCCACACCACCCTGGTTAGACAATGGCGATATGCAAATCAGCGCTGACCCTGTGCCCCATGGGAACAGTCCAGTCCGAACTACAAAAGCCATGTCCTTCCCAGAACGGAAACAAGCATCCGAGGACCGGCCCGGTTTCGAGGTAACACCTCTCATCAGCCCGGCTAGCTTGATTCCAGTGGTGTGGAGTGCCTGGGACTCACGTCTGAGCATCCCCAGTACACTTAGAGCGGTAACTGCAAACACAACAATGATGGACAGAATGTGGATCAATGTCACACATTCACCCCAGTCCAAAGATCTGGGCCCAAATCCATCGTTTTTCCACTCCACACCACCCTGGGTTAGACAATGGCGATATGCAAATCAGCGCTGACCCTGTGCCCCATGGGAACAGTCCAGTCCGAACTACAAAAGCCATGTCCTTCCCAGAACGGAAACAAGCATCCGAGGACCGGCCCGGTTTCGAGGTAACACCTCTCATCAGCCCGGCTAGCTTGATTCCAGTGGTGTGGAGTGCCTGGGACTCACGTCTGAGCATCCCCAGTACACTTGGAGCGGTAACTGCAAACACAACAATGATGGACAGAATGTGGATCAATGTCACACATTCACCCCAGTCCAAAGATCTGGGCCCAAATCCATCGTTTTTCCACTCCACACCACCCTGGGTTAGACAATGGCGATATGCAAATCAGCGCTGACCCTGTGCCCAATGGGAACAGTCCAGTCCGAACTACAAAAGCCATGTCCTTCCCAGAACGGAAACAAGCATCCGAGGACCGGCCCGGTTTCGAGGTAACACCTCTCATCAGCCCGGCTAGCTTGATTCCAGTGGTGTGGAGTGCCTGGGACTCACGTCTGAGCATCCCCAGTACACTTGGAGCGGTAACTGCAAACACAACAATGATGGACAGAATGTGGATCAATGTCACACATTCACCCCAGTCCAAAGATCTGGGCCCAAATCCATCGTTTTTCCACTCCACACCACCCTGGGTTAGACAATGGCGATATGCAAATCAGCGCTGACCCTGTGCCCCATGGGAACAGTCCAGTCCGAACTACAAAAGCCATGTCCTTCCCAGAACGGAAACAAGCATCCGAGGACCGGCCCGGTTTCGAGGTAACACCTCTCATCAGCCCGGCTAGCTTGATTCCAGTGGTGTGGAGTGCCTGGGACTCACGTCTGAGCATCCCCAGTACACTTAGAGCGGTAACTGCAAACACAACAATGATGGACAGAATGTGGATCAATGTCACACATTCACCCCAGTCCAAAGATCTGGGCCCAAATCCATCGTTTTTCCACTCCACACCACCCTGGGTTAGACAATGGCGATATGCAAATCAGCGCTGACCCTGTGCCCCATGGGAACAGTCCAGTCCGAACTACAAAAGCCATGTCCTTCCCAGAACGGAAACAAGCATCCGAGGACCGGCCCGGTTTCGAGGTAACACCTCTCATCAGCCCGGCTAGCTTGATTCCAGTGGTGTGGAGTGCCTGGGACTCACGTCTGAGCATCCCCAGTACACTTAGAGCGGTAACTGCAAACACAACAATGATGGACAGAATGTGGATCAATGTCACACATTCACCCCAGTCCAAAGATCTGGGCCCAAATCCATCGTTTTTCCACTCCACACCACCCTGGGTTAGACAATGGCGATATGCAAATCAGCGCTGACCCTGTGCCCAGGGTGGTGTGGAGTGGAAAAACGATGGATTTGGGCCCAGATCTTTGGACTGGGGTGAATGTGTGACATTGATCCACATTCTGTCCATCATTGTTGTGTTTGCAGTTACCGCTCTAAGTGTAC
The DNA here is from genome assembly GCF_964261635.1 of Lissotriton helveticus. Lineage (NCBI taxonomy): Eukaryota > Metazoa > Chordata > Amphibia > Caudata > Salamandridae > Lissotriton > Lissotriton helveticus. The sequence continues at coordinate 1,069,952,857 of NC_136072.1, read as the reverse complement.
TGGGGATGCTCAGACGTGAGTCCCAGGCACTCCACACCACTGGAATCAAGCTAGCCGGGCTGAAGAGAGGTGTTACCTCGAAACCGGGCCGGTCCTCGGATGCTTGTTTCCGTTCTGGGAAGGACATGGCTTTTGTAGTTCGGACTGGACTGTTCCCATGGGGCACAGGGTCAGCGCTGATTTGCATATCGCCATTGTCTAACCCAGGGTGGTGTGGAGTGGAAAAACGATGGATTTGGGCCCAGATCTTTGGACTGGGGTGAATGTGTGACATTGATCCACATTCTGTCCATCATTGTTGTGTTTGCAGTTACCGCTCTAAGTGTACTGGGGATGCTCAGACGTGAGTCCCAGGCACTCCACACCACTGGAATCAAGCTAGCCGGGCTGAAGAGAGGTGTTACCTCGAAACCGGGCCGGTCCTCGGATGCTTGTTTCCGTTCTGGGAAGGACATGGCTTTTGTAGTTCGGACTGGACTGTTCCCATGGGGCACAGGGTCAGCGCTGATTTGCATATCGCCATTGTCTAACCCAGGGTGGTGTGGAGTGGAAAAACGATGGATTTGGGCCCAGATCTTTGGACTGGGGTGAATGTGTGACATTGATCCACATTCTGTCCATCATTGTTGTGTTTGCAGTTACCGCTCTAAGTGTACTGGGGATGCTCAGACGTGAGTCCCAGGCACTCCACACCACTGGAATCAAGCTAGCCGGGCTGAAGAGAGGTGTTACCTCGAAACCGGGCCGGTCCTCGGATGCTTGTTTCCGTTCTGGGAAGGACATGGCTTTTGTAGTTCGGACTGGACTGTTCCCATGGGGCACAGGGTCAGCGCTGATTTGCATATCGCCATTGTCTAACCCAGGGTGGTGTGGAGTGGAAAAACGATGGATTTGGGCCCAGATCTTTTGACTGGGGTGAATGTGTGACATTGATCCACATTCTGTCCATCATTGTTGTGTTTGCAGTTACCGCTCTAAGTGTACTGGGGATGCTCAGACGTGAGTCCCAGGCACTCCACACCACTGGAATCAAGCTAGCCGGGCTGAAGAGAGGTGTTACCTCGAAACCGGGCCGGTCCTCGGATGCTTGTTTCCGTTCTGGGAAGGACATGGCTTTTGTAGTTCTGACTGGACTGTTCCCATGGGGCACAGGGTCAGCGCTGATTTGCATATCGCCATTGTCTAACCCAGGGTGGTGTGGAGTGGAAAAACGATGGATTTGGGCCCAGATCTTTGGACTGGGGTGAATGTGTGACATTGATCCACATTCTGTCCATCATTGTTGTGTTTGCAGTTACCGCTCTAAGTGTACTGGGGGTGCTCAGACGTGAGTCCCAGGCACTCCACACCACTGGAATCAAGCTAGCCGGGCTGAAGAGAGGTGTTACCTCGAAACCGGGCCGGTCCTCGGATGCTTGTTTCCGTTCTGGGAAGGACATGGCTTTTGTAGTTCGGACTGGACTGTTCCCATGGGGCACAGGGTCAGCGCTGATTTGCATATCGCCATTGTCTAACCCAGGGTGGTGTGGAGTGGAAAAACGATGGATTTGGGCCCAGATCTTTGGACTGGGGTGAATGTGTGACATTGATCCACATTCTGTCCATCATTGTTGTGTTTGCAGTTACCGCTCTAAGTGTACTGGGGATGCTCAGACGTGAGTCCCAGGCACTCCACACCACTGGAATCAAGCTAGCCGGGCTGAAGAGAGGTGTTACCTCGAAACCGGGCCGGTCCTCGGACGCTTGTTTCCGTTCTGGGAAGGACATGGCTTTTGTAGTTCGGACTGGACTGTTCCCATGGGGCACAGGGTCAGCGCTGATTTGCATATCGCCATTGTCTAACCCAGGGTGGTGTGGAGTGGAAAAACAATGGATTTGGGCCCAGATCTTTGGACTGGGGTGAATGTGTGACATTGATCCACATTCTGTCCATCATTGTTGTGTTTGCAGTTACCGCTCTAAGTGTACTGGGGATGCTCAGACGTGAGTCCCAGGCACTCCACACCACTGGAATCAAGCTAGCCGGGCTGAAGAGAGGTGTTACCTCGAAACCGGGCCGGTCCTCGGATGCTTGTTTCCGTTCTGGGAAGGACATGGCTTTTGTAGTTCGGACTGGACTGTTCCCATGGGGCACAGGGTCAGCGCTGATTTGCATATCGCCATTGTCTAACCCAGGGTGGTGTGGAGTGGAAAAACGATGGATTTGGGCCCAGATCTTTTGACTGGGGTGAATGTGTGACATTGATCCACATTCTGTCCATCATTGTTGTGTTTGCAGTTACCGCTCTAAGTGTACTGGGGATGCTCAGACGTGAGTCCCAGGCACTCCACACCACTGGAATCAAGCTAGCCGGGCTGAAGAGAGGTGTTACCTCGAAACCGGGCCGGTCCTCGGATGCTTGTTTCCGTTCTGGGAAGGACATGGCTTTTGTAGTTCTGACTGGACTGTTCCCATGGGGCACAGGGTCAGCGCTGATTTGCATATCGCCATTGTCTAACCCAGGGTGGTGTGGAGTGGAAAAACGATGGATTTGGGCCCAGATCTTTGGACTGGGGTGAATGTGTGACATTGATCCACATTCTGTCCATCATTGTTGTGTTTGCAGTTACCGCTCTAAGTGTACTGGGGATGCTCAGACGTGAGTCCCAGGCACTCCACACCACTGGAATCAAGCTAGCCGGGCTGAAGAGAGGTGTTACCTCGAAACCGGGCCGGTCCTCGGATGCTTGTTTCCGTTCTGGGAAGGACATGGCTTTTGTAGTTCGGACTGGACTGTTCCCATGGGGCACAGGGTCAGCGCTGATTTGCATATCGCCATTGTCTAACCCAGGGTGGTGTGGAGTGGAAAAACGATGGATTTGGGCCCAGATCTTTGGACTGGGGTGAATGTGTGACATTGATCCACATTCTGTCCATCATTGTTGTGTTTGCAGTTACCGCTCTAAGTGTACTGGGGATGCTCAGACGTGAGTCCCAGGCACTCCACACCACTGGAATCAAGCTAGCCGGGCTGAAGAGAGGTGTTACCTCGAAACCGGGCCGGTCCTCGGATGCTTGTTTCCGTTCTGGGAAGGACATGGCTTTTGTAGTTCGGACTGGACTGTTCCCATGGGGCACAGGGTCAGCGCTGATTTGCATATCGCCATTGTCTAACCCAGGGTGGTGTGGAGTGGAAAAACAATGGATTTGGGCCCAGATCTTTGGACTGGGGTGAATGTGTGACATTGATCCACATTCTGTCCATCATTGTTGTGTTTGCAGTGGGCACAAGTAAAGCTCGCAGAACAACAGGAAAAGCAATTAAGTAAATTGAGTAAGAGTACCCAAAATCAAGGCCCTGGGGGTGGGGGAAAGCCCAAAGTAAAAATGAGCAGAGAAGAAGCTAAAAAGAAATTTCCCTGCCACCAGTGTGGGGAAATTGGACATTGGCGAGACAAGTGTCCGTATTTACAGCATGATAATACCCAAACCCCTGATTTAATTCCACAGACGCAGAATGAAAAACCAAGAAAGACCCAGCAGCAGGTAAAAACAATCCAAGTGCCCCGAGCGCCAAACCCTAATTTTAAGGGAAAATCACCGCAGGGTGACAACATAGAGATCTGGGGAGGCAATGAGAACAGAAATGCAGCAACTTCGCAGTATTTGTTAAATGACACTTTTCTCTGTGACGACCAGTACTGACGGGGCCTGAGAGGGGAGGACGAGGAGTGTGTACTTGGCGCCTCCTTGCCGGTAGACCAGTCAGGGCCATACATTGAAGGAAAGGTTGATGGAAATGATGTCACCTTTTTGTTGGACACTGGTGCTACCCGTTCTACTGTGAGAACAGCGGACGTTCCAAACCTACCCCTCTCGGGAGAAGCAATCCAGGTAGTAGGTGTATCTAATCAACTGATTAGTACCCCAGTTACTGAGCCCATGGAGATTACAATAGGGAACTTTAAAGAAATGCATAGATTTGTCGTTTGTGACACCAGTCCAGTAAACTTACTGGGACGTGATTTGTTGTGCAAAATGAACTGTACTATCTTTTGCACACCAAAGGGCGTCGAAATTCAGACCCCAGACGAAGATGGCATCTATAAGTTAATGTTAATCAGACCTGACTCAGAGATTAAACGAATGACTGTACAAGACTTACCCGAAGAACTTCAACAGACAGTGAAACCAGAAGTATGGGACTTTACTGGAAAGGATGTAGGATTAATGGCAAATGTAGATCCCATACAAATAGCCATGAAAGAAAATGCAGTTTACCCCAATACCAAGCCTTACAGAATGAGTGCCGAAGTGAGAGCAGGAGTTGCCATTGAAATACAGAAATTGCTAGAAGCAAACATCATACAAGATGTGATGAGCAGCCCGTGTAATTCCCCCATAATTGGAATCAAGAAACCTAGTGGCAAGTACAGAGTAGTACAGGACCTGAGAAAGGTAAACAAGATCGTTGTTCCTTGTTGTCCTATTGTCCCGAACCCCGCAGTGATCCTGTATCAGATTCCTTGGGATGCTGAGTGGTTCACTGTGATAGACCTGTGTCATGCATATTTTTCGATCCCATTGCATCCAGATAGCAAATTTCTTTTCTCATTTGCTTTTAATAGTCACGTGTACGTTTGGAATAGGGTCCCCCAAGGGTACACAGAAAGCCCCTCTATCTTTAATCAAATCCTGAAAAAGTGCCTCGAATCCCTAGTCTTACCTGGAAAGTCTGTTTTGGTACAATATATAGATGACCTTTTGGTGGCGTCTAAAAGTCATAGAGATTGTGTGATTGACACCATTGCCTTGCTGAATCACCTAGGTGAAAAGGGGCATAAAGTGGCCCCTGAAAAATTGCAGTTCTGTTCAAAATCAGTGAAATATCTGGGGCACCAGATAGAAAAAGGCATCAGAAAAGTCACCTCAGAGAGAGTCAGAATAATTCAAAAAATGCAGTTACCCCGTACTCAGAAAGAGATCAGAATGTTTCTTGGGGTTGTAGGTTACTGCAGGCAATGGATTGTGGGATTCACAGTCCTAGCAAAGCCTTTGATAAATATGACCAAGAAAGGAGCGAAGGACCCAGTTGAATGGGATGATGAAAGCTTAACAGCATTCACTAAATTACGAGACTGCCTGTGTACAGCCCCTGCTTTAGGAATGCCTGACTATTCTAAGGAGTTTGCCCTGTTCTGTGACACCCGAGACAATTGTGCATTGTCAGGCTTAACCCAGGAGCATGGGTTGATTAGGCGCCCAGTGGCATATTTTTCTGCCACTTTGGATCCAGTGGCTGCTGGATTACCTGGGTGTCTGAAAGCGGTAGCTGCCACTTGCACGAGCTTAGAGCAAAGTGAATCCATTGTAATGGGACATCCTGTAACTGTGTATGTTCCACATGCAGTTGTAATTTTACTGACCCGAACCAAGACTCAGTATCTCACCCCTAGTCGGCTGACTAAATACGAGAGGATTCTCGTGGGTGCTGCAAATGTAGTTATTACTCGGTGTAATATCCTGAACCCAGCCACCCTACTCCCTGACTCAATGATTGTAGAAGATGAAGGAGAGAACGAACATGACTGCATTGACCTGACAGAATTCAGTACTAAACCCCGCCCAGACATTAAGGAAACACCTTTGCCTGTACATGATGAAGAGTTCTTTGTGGATGGCTCATGTATGAGACACGAACTTGTAGGCCTAAGCGCTGCCTATGCTGTAGTCTCTTTAGACAGCATTAAAGAAGCATCATCTTTATTTGGAGTAAAGTCTGCACAAGTAGCCGAATTGATAGCATTGATAAGAGCTTGCAAATTGGGAAAAGACAAAAGAATAACAGTGTATACTGACAGTCAGTACTGTTATGGGGTTGTGCATGACTTTGGCCAATTAGGGCTACAAAGAGAATTCCTGACTTCATCAGGTACCCCCATTCTGAATGGAAGGGTTGTACAAAATTTACTGGAAGCAATCCAATTACCAAAAGAATTGGCAGTGGTCAAATGTGTTGCCCATAAGAAAGGCCTTGACGCTGTATCTTTGGGAAATGATTTTGCTGATCAAGTGGCAAAACAGTGTGCTAAAGATCGCATGTCCATAAATATCAAACTGGGAGGGACTGGAAACAGCTGCCAACTTATGGTGTTTGAAGAAGTGCCTACCTGGGATGAGGTGAGAGATTGGCAGCATGCTACGCCATTGAAAGAGCAAGAAAGATGGAGAAAACTTTGTTGTCGACCAAGAAGTGAGGATGGTGTCATTGTGGGCCCAAATGGTATGCCTGTGTTACCTAGACACCTGCTTGCCTCTATGGCCAGATTGATACATGGAAATTCACACACTGGTAGGGATGCCATGGTTCTGGTGTTTCAGCAGACCTGGTATAATCCGAAGTTCAGGAAAGTAGCAGAATCACTCTGCCAGAGGTGCTTAACATGTCAGCAGTTCAACCCTGGTAAAAGGACAGTAGTTGAACTGGGGAAGATTGGAAAATCAGGAGGTTGTAGAAGATGAAGGAGAGAACGAACATGACTGCATTGACCTGACAGAATTCAGTACTAAACCCCGCCCAGACATTAAGGAAACACCTTTGCCTGTACATGATGAAGAGTTCTTTGTGGATGGCTCATGTATGAGACACGAACTTGTAGGCCTAAGCGCTGCCTATGCTGTAGTCTCTTTAGACAGCATTAAAGAAGCATCATGTTTATTTGGAGTAAAGTCTGCACAAGTAGCCGAATTGATAGCATTGATAAGAGCTTGCAAATTGGGAAAAGACAAAAGAATAACAGTGTATACTGACAGTCAGTACTGTTATGGGGTTGTGCATGACTTTGGCCAATTAGGGCTACAAAGAGAATTCCTGACTTCATCAGGTACCCCCATTCGGAATGGAAGGGTTGTACAAAATTTACTGGAAGCAATCCAATTACCAAAAGAATTGGCAGTGGTCAAATGTGTTGCCCAAAAGAAAGGCCTTGACGCTGTATCTTTGGGAAATGATTTTGCTGATCAAGTGGCAAAACAGTGTGCTAAAGATCGCATGTCCATAAATATCAAACTGGGAGGGACTGGAAACAGCTGCCAACTTATGGTGTTTGAAGAAGTGCCTACCTGGGATGAGGTGAGAGATTGGCAGCATGCTACGCCATTGAAAGAGCAAGAAAGATGGAGAAAACTTGGTTGTCGACCAAGAAGTGAGGATGGTGTCATTGTGGGCCCAAATGGTATGCCTGTGTTACCTAGACACCTGCTTGCCTCTATGGCCAGATTGATACATGGAAATTCACACACTGGTAGGGATGCCATGGTTCTGGTGTTTCAGCAGACCTGGTATAATCCGAAGTTCAGGAAAGTAGCAGAATCACTCTGCCAGAGGTGCTTAACATGTCAGCAGTTCAACCCTGGTAAAAGGACAGTAGTTGAACTGGGGAAGATTGGAAAATCAGGAGGTCCCTTTGTGAGAATACCGATTGACTTCATTACCATGCCTCGCTGGAGGGAAAAGGGTATGTCCTTGTCATTGTCTGCCTGTTTTCAAAATGGGTGGAAGCTTACCCTGCCACACAGAATGATGCCATAACCGTAGCCAAAATGTTACTACGAGAACTAATACCTAGGTTCGGGGTTCCAGTCACTATTGAATCAGATAGAGGAAAACATTTTCAGAATGAGGTAATCGATCAGCTCTGTAAAGCATTTGGAATCACACAAAAGCTGCACTGTGCATATCGTTCAGAGGCTTCTGGAGTAGTAGAGCAAATAAATGGCACTATAAAATCGAGATTAGCAAACATGTGTGACTCTACTGGCATGAACTGGATAACTGCTTTGCCTCTTGTACTGATGGGACTCAGAAGTATTCCAGACCGAAAAACAGGCCTAAGACCCCATGAGATCCTGATGGGATGAGTGATGAGACAAGCATGGGTACCAGGATACAAACTGTTAAGCATTACTGATGATTTGGTACTTGAGTACTGCAAGCAACTGGGTGACCAAGTGCGTTCTATCTCTCGCCAGATTGGGGAAGACGCCGTCGCCAACCCGACAACTCCAGTTCACAAGTTGGTTCCTGGTGACTGGGTTAGAATCAAGAAGCATACTCGTTCAAGTTGCCTTGCACCGAGGTGGGGAGAAAAGCGCCAGATAATACTGGTGACCACGACAGCAATGAAGTGTGCAGGCGTTCCCAAGTGGATCCATGCCAGTCATACACAGAAAGTAGTTCCGGACAAAGAACCTGGAGCTGAAGGTTGTCTAGCTGAGGGGTCTGCAGACGTTGGTCCTGACATAGCTGATGACGAACAACCGAGCACCAGTCCGGATGATTGGATACCCTTAATCGACTTGAACGAAGACCCAATCAGAAAAAGAGAGCGAACCCAGGAAGATAGAGAGTGGAATAGAGAGGAAGAGATAGGCACAGGCGGAGACCCTCAGATTATTGAGATTCACGTCAAATCTGAGGAAGAAGAGGAAGGTCAGATAGGGACAGAACAAGTGATCGATACTCCTCCACTGACTCCTGAAATTGAAAAGGGACAGACTAGAACTAGTGTAAACGTTCGAGCAGAAGAAACTCAAGAGATCGAAGTGCTTGGACAGGATCAGATAGAATTAGAAGAACGTGTTCAGGACACAGAAACAGAGACACTCGAAAGCCAAAACCAAAAATCCCCTGAACCAGGCCAGCTTAGTAACCAGGCAGAAGAAATAGATACAAGACCTGGGACTAGTCAGACAAGAAGGGAAGAGACAGAAACAGAAGTGCCACAAACAAACGAAAATAAAAGAACGTTAGATGAAAGCCAAAACACAGTGCCCACTAAAAGACTAAAGAAAAAGAAAAATATTGAACCAGGATATATTAAGAAACTGAGACTGAGAATAAAAACAGTAGAAGAAAAACTTGCAGAAAGAAGGAAAAGCCCTCGAATTGCAGAACAAACTGGAGAAGGGTCCAAAAGAAGGAGTGATCGAATAAAAAGACTGAACGAAAAATACCAAGATCCTGAATGAACATTTTTAATTTTGGAAGATTTTGAGGATCTTGATATAACTGACGAAAGTGACGGAAAACCGATTGCTGATCAGTCTACAGAAGAGGAAGACGAATTAACCTGAATTTGCACGAAGTAAGCTATCCGTGCAGAGTTACAAAGAGGGGTTGAGAAATCTTCTTCTGAACGAAAATGTCTGATTCAAACGTGAATGGAAGGCCTAGACGCAGTTGTTGCAAAACATGCTGCAGAGTATGTATATGTAGCATAGTTATAGTGATAATAATTTGGATAGGACTAACAGTTTTCATTCCTTATATGGTAAGCAAAAATACTAACATTGACCCTACTCAGACTGTGACTACTGACACTGAAGAACTGACAACACGAAGTGTAGAACGACGTGAAAAGGCACTCAGACGAACAAAACGCGACTTAGAAGCATCAGATGAGGAAGGACTACATTATCATGGAGTTAGAAACCAGACACAGTTAAATGTTTTCGCTAATCTTTTAGTGCACTATGTAGAAACTATGGAAATAGAAGACTGCTATGTCTGCATGAAGCTACCTACTTCTGTAGCTGAAGGCGTGACTTATCATCACCTACCTTTGACCTATGGGATTTCCTGTAGCATTTTAGCTAGTTTATTTTACAAAAGAGGACCGTTACAGTATTACTATTCTAATTCAGACGTAATATTTTCTGAACTTCCTATACGTGGAAATCTGAATCCTGTACATACTAAAAGTGACGTTACACGTTATATGGGAGAATACTTTCTGACAATAGGTACTATAGACTTAAATGAAGCACACAGAGATAACTTGACCTGTTCATTACATGAACAAGAAAAAATATTTTTAAACATGGCAGAAAAAAGAAGGGAGAGTTTCCAAAGAAAAGCTAATGACAAAAGACAGAAAACTCCTAAATGGGCTGAAAACATGGCAGGCACCTCAAATGGTGGGAGTGGTCCTGCTTTGTTGCTGGATTTCGAAAGGAAAGGGAAACTTTGTCTTCACCGCGAGAAGACTAGTTATTATAATAACATTTTCATTGGTTCCAGTCAATGTGAACACAATTACAAGGTAATTGGAGGTTGGGGTTTCAAAAATGGGTCAGAACCTGTGTTTCCCGGAATTTATTATATATGTGGAAACAAGGCTTATTTCAAATTGCCGGATCACTGGTATGGAAGCTGCTACTTTGGCATTGTTTTCCCGAAAATATACCATGTGAAGGAAATTGCTGGAAGCAATGAAAACACTAATGGCTTAGTGCGTAGTAGAAGAGAAAGCGTAGGTGAAATAATGGGTAGTATTTTTAGTGCACTGATACCTGGAGTGGGAGTGGTTTTGAACACACACAAATTGTCCACAATAGTGGATGTATTGTCTACTGACACAGCTCATGGATTCCTGCTGGTCAATACCGAAATGGTTGCGATCAGATCAATGGTTTTGCAGAACAGACTTGCGCTAGACACCTTATTAGCAAAAGAGGGCGGAGTCTGCCGGATGCTGAAGGCGCAACATTGTTGCACTTACATACCGGACAAAAGTGTACAGATCAAAAGATATGTGAAAAACATTACTAATTTGGAAAAGGAACTCAAACCACTGGAGGTTGACAGTGCCTGGAAGAGACTTGTAGATGGTCTCTCCAACGTAGGTCATTGGTTTGCTAATTTAGGTAGAAGTTTATTGTTCAAGGTGCTGATGCCAATTGGAGTGATAGATCTCATCGTTTTCCTCATATTCATCTGTTGCAAATGTCGCAAAAACACAAAGAAGTACACGGTGAATAGAAGAGGTGTGAAACGGAGTGTGGATGAGCTTGAATTGGAAGAAATGAATAATCAGATTTACAAAAAGGTGAAAAATTCTCACCCTGATAAAGATGTGAAAGAGAAATTGAATCGCTTGTTGGAAGAGATTGAGATGCATAAGGTGTGAGAAAAGTAGGCATCTGGTTCCATTTTTATTTGTGATGATAGTAAATATCATCAAAGAGGGGATTGATAGAGCAAGATTTAGCATATTTCACGACTTGCTTGAGTCATGAACCTCGAATCTGTTATAACCCGGTAATCCAATTTGTATGTTGTACTAATTTTCCTTCACTTTTGAATGCGCGTGTATCTTAGTGATGCTTGCCTATGTGTTTTACTAATACGATTAATCTGTGTCTTTTAAAATGGCCGCCGTTTAGAATATTGCTTCTGCGCATGCGTTAGTCACACTCACGTGACGTGACGTAGTTGTAATTCTGGAGGGAAAGGGTGCGCATGCGTAATAGCCACAAGATGGCTGCTTGTGTAATAATGTGGTGAAGCTTGTGCAGATGCTCTCGTGTTATTGTGTATTGCACTAATATATAACTGCATAGTATATTTTTTTAGTGGTAAACCATAAGTACAAGATCATGATATGTAGTACATACATTTATTTCTATGTTTTAATTTGTTTTCGCTTACTTTTCATGTACCACGATAACTGGGGGGTCTGACCAAAACCGAGAACCATCTTGAAGGTCCCTTCTGCGCATGTCGCGCAGCCAGAGAGAAATGTCCTTGAACAGTGGAAATCAGCCAGCTGGCAGCCACAGTCAAGATGCTCCTGTGAAAGCCACCTCTGACCTAGGAGGATGGAGCAGAATGTGTTCTTCGGTTGTAACAAATGTAATTCTTCATTGTATTCTGTGAAACTTTTCGTGGGAACCCCAATCTTGCTAGGCGGATCCCTAGAATGTAAATTTAGGCTTACAGTAGTCTGTTCTGATTGGTGTGTTAACCTAGCCTACTTTGGGACCAATCGAAATTGTGGATTCTGACACTTTGCAACATTTGGGGGTGGTACATTGACCCAAAATAGTATATCTAGCCTAGGTTCAACTAGAGAAATTGTCCGACTTGTCTGAATAGCTGACCTGTCACTGACCCAACGAACTCAATAGGTGACTGAATACAGAGCGCTGCGGAGCACTCTGTCCGAATTTGACCTTAGACTTTAAAGGTTTTACTAAACCTTAAGTGCTGGCGGAGCACTTTGCTGGGGAGTTTGCTAACCCAATCGGGGTTCTGACTGATAGCTGCAGAGAGGGTGGAGCGCAGGCGTTGCTTCCAAACTGCGGGTGCTGGTCGTGCCCTGGTGGTCCTGTCCTGATCCTTATCTGGTTTCCCTGTCCTGTCCTGGGGTGTCCATTCTGCACCTGCTGTCCCATTGATGACTGCTATTCCTTGGGGTATTTCCTGTCCTTGACTGATCAGTGGCGAGGGTTGGTTTTCACACCATTCTAGGTAAATATATAGATAGGGCTGAGAACTCTATACTGCACCTCTCTATTTTCTGCCTTTGCTTTAATAAAAACATACCTTTGCACATGTTATAATTTCCATGTTTTTCGCAATCTGAATGATCATTGCATTTTTATAGCATGTTCCTATGTTACCTTACCTTTTAGAGCAAAATTCTCTCCATACTGTTTATGAATTTTTGATGTGGTTTATATTTTCTCCTGAATTTTATTCTTAAACCATAATATTAGAATTATAGCGTATTCCACTTTTCACCCTTTTGATAGATGTATAGGATTCCTAATTTTCCTCTCATTCTTCATGCAATACGTCCAATAGTATAATTCTAGTACATGCAATAAGCTTGCTCATTTATAGATGTCCATTCTTGAGTTTCAGTTTTAAGTCTACTTAGAGTGTTCCCTGTCGCACTATTTACAACTTAAATGATTGCCCTTACACTTTTCTTGTATGGTTAGGTTCTTTTTGTTATCATGATTATCGATTGCCTTTTAACTGTAAGCCTAATACTCACGGAAACTGATTTCTAGATAAAACCTTTAAAACTTCTCAGTTGTCCGTGGTCATTTTATGAAAATCAAAGGTATTTTTAAGTTGGGTTTTGTATTTTGTCTACTTTTCTTCACAGCTAGCTCCCTGATCCATTGTGGTCATAGGTACCCGTAACGGTGGATGGTAAGTCGGGTACATTAGAATATAATAGGAAGGAATTAGGGTTGCTGATGGTAGGTTTGTGAGGTCACCTGATTAATGTATATGGTGAATTGAAATTTATGGGCCCGAAAACTATATGGTGAAATTATTAGTCAGGTGACCCCCGATCTCTATCAATATGATCTCATTGGCACATCTAATTCAATCCTTCAGACCTTTCCCTTTTAGAGAACTTTGCCTTCAAGGGAGCTAATCACAAGTTGGATATACTAAGGAAACTCAAACCCTTCCTCCCACAGGCCGACCTAAAAACGGCAGTACAAACCCTAGTGCTATCAAGATTAGACTATGGAAGCACAACTCTTTGCCTTCTCCCCAAATACAAGCTGACTCCGCTGAGGACATCACTTAATGCTGCGGCAAGATTGGTATCAGGAACAAGGAGAAATAGCCACATCTCTCCGACCCTAAAAGCGTTGAACTGGCTGCCCTATGAGGCAAGAAAACACCTAAAGGTCACGTGCATGACCCACAAAGTACTACATACCAATACACCCGGGGGCATATTATCAAGACAGGCGATAAAATTATCGCCGCTTTTGCGGCAGAAAACTGCCGCTAAAGCGGCGATAATTGGCTTGATGATATGCTCAATGGAATTCCAATTGAATAAAAAAAGAAGCAAAAATACTCCTTTTGAACAAATTCACGTCCTAAGACTGAATTCTGAGTTGAACGCGAGTCTCCTACATGATCTACATTTCACTGCCTACTTCTTGTGTATCGATGGAGAATATTACTTGTATGTCTATGACCTCAACCACTTGAACATTTAATAACCATGTATTTTGTTTTGACTACTGATCACATATGTTATCCATACACTATATACCTCTTTTGTTTAAAATGATGATCATCATATGCTTGCATACTACCTCATCTCTTTTGTTTAACATCTGTATACTGTAAAGCGCTCTGATACCCTCGTGTGTCACGTTTGCGCTATATAAAACCTTATAAATAAATAAATAAAAAGTGCAAGGGAGTCTGCGCTGGGGTGAATGATGACACAAAAACAATGCAGAATGACTATTTGAAACTCCTATGTGTGCTGCACACATAGAAGTTGCAAATCATGTTTTTTTAACGATTGTGTATGTGCAGGAAGGTCTCCCTTCCTGCACATACACAATCATTCATGTCAATTTGCTGTTTTTATGTGTGCTGCAAAAAGCAACTCACATAGACACAGCAAAACAAGGAGAAATTAAGTATTTCTTCTCGTTTTGCCATGTTAAGACCAGGTCCCTGGTCTTAATTTTGGCGCTGCCTCCTATTTACACCATACTTGTACATAGGGGGCAGCATCAAAATCAATGGGTGTTGCGGTGGAACGCCCACGCATCACCCAGTGGCTACCTCTTTCACACTAATTGTAGCGTGAAAGGGGGCCTTATTTACAAGGTTTCATTAAGTTTAACTTGGCCTTGTAAATAAGGCGAAGGTATATCGCCACAGGAAAGTCATAAAAAGTGACGTTCCTGTGGCAATAGGGGTTAGTGAATATGCCCCCTGGAGTTCTAAACCTGTGGGGGCGTATTAGCAAGAAATAGCGGTATTTATCGCAAAACGTGGTTCGCGACTTTTTTTTTTTTTTAATCGCTGGATATTTTAGTGGAGAAAACATGCTATTAGCAACGTTTTTCTCCATTGTGCTAAAATATCCAGCGATAGTGGCAAAATGCGAGAATATCGCTGGAAATCCAGCGATATTAACACCAATGGGGGCTTAATCTGATAATCCACCCCTCATTGACTATACAGTTAAGTCATCTTTTTAGCAGGCGTTAGTTTATAGCGATAATCGCGTTTAGCGCGATTTTTTTTATCGCTTCGCCTGCCTTGCTAATAGGCGATAGCTGTGTTAGCGACTGTTTTCAGTCGGTAACAGTTTGGGTACGCCCACTTTGCATGTCATTAGCGATAAATATCGTTGACATGCAAAGCAGGCCCCAAACCTGTAGCTATCGCCTAAAAGCAGTGGCTAACTGCTGTTAGCGACAGCTTGCTAATAGGGCGATAAAAATATCCCGCTAAAGAGGCGATATTGCCCTTGCTAATATGCCCCGTGCTGTTTTGCCCCTACTGGGCTTTGCAATATATCACTTACATGACATTGATCTAAGCCTTGATTACTAAACTGCAACAACTGTACTACTAGAATCAAACCTCTCCTCTCACCCCAAACTTTGGGAACTGAAGTACCCGTTGAAAAACTGTAGGTGCAAAACCTCCTCAACAACCCTGTTATATTGAGTAGCAGAGTGCATTTTTCTCAACCAAGACACCAATTTACACCAGCAATATTCAAATACCTACTTCAAATTTAAGTAGGTATGTGTATTATGTCCTATTTACTCAATGCCCACATTCTACTTTTCTTGAGGGAAGATTTCCTCTCTTTGGTAAAGAACAATAAACCTTCTAGATCCTTTGCTGATATTCCTCTGGCTAGATTGCATGAAAATTAATTGTTACTTGACCATACACAGGTAAGATATAATCGGACTGATTCATTGGCTGCTGCCATTTTCCTGGCAATTGTAAACTAGCTCGTCTAATACTTCTGTTGAAAATATCCCCACCATACCCAGACAATCTATCAAATTATAGGCCAAATTCTCCACTTCTCTATCTGGCTAAATTATTGGAGAAAGCTGTTTTCACAAATATCCAAGCATGTGGAAGCTAATTATCTTCTGAATCCCATGCAGTCTGGGTTCTTGCCAGGTTGCCATACTGAAACAGTGGTGGTTCCTTCTCTGAATGAGTCACATGAATGTGCTGATAATCATATTCTAGCTGCCCTGATCCCTCTGGATCTCTCTGCAGCATTTGACACCGTGGACCACCAGGTGCTGCTTCATAGACTGGAGTGCCTTGGTGTCTAGAACTGTGCTCTTGCCTGGTTTAGAGATTTCAGGAGAAAGATTCCAACAGGTACCTCTTTCTCCTTTGTAATTTTTAGCAAGATCAGAGTTCCTCATGACTCAGTCTTCCCACCCCTATTTTTCTGTCTTGATATGATCTCATTGGCACATCTAATTCAATCCTTCAGACCTTTCCCTTTTTGAGAACTTTGCCTTCAAGGGAGCTAATCACAAGTTGCATATACTAAGGAAACTCAAACCCTTCCTCCCACAGGCCGACCTAAAAACGGCAGTACAAACCCTAGTGCTATCAAGATTAGACTATGGAAGCACAACTCTTTGCGTTCTCCCCAAATACAAGCTGGCTCCGCTGAGGACATCACTTAATGCTGCGGCAAGATTGGTATCAGGAACAAGAAGAAATAGCCACATCTCTCCGACCCTAAAAGCGTTGAACTGGCTGCCCTATGAGGCAAGAAAACACCTAAAGGTCGCGTGCATGACCCACAAAGTACTGCATACCAATACACCCGGGGGCATATTATCAAGACAGGCGATAAAATTGTCGCCGCTTTAGCGGCAGAAAACTGCCGCTAAAGCGGCGATAATTGGCTTGATGATATGCTCTATGGAATTCCAATTGAATAAAAAAAGAAGTAAAAATACTCCTTTTGAACAAATTCACGTCCTAAGACTGAATTCTGGGTTGAACGCGAGTCTCCTACATGATCTACATTTCACTGCCTACTTCTTGTGTATCGATGGAGAATATTACTTGTATGTCTATGACCTCAACCACCTGAACATTTAATAACCATGTATTTTGTTTTGACTACTGATCACATATGTTATCCATACACTATATACCTCTTTTGTTTAAAATGATGATCATCATATGCTTGCATACTACCTCATCTCTTTTGTTTAACATCTGTATACTGTAAAGCGCTCTGATACCCTCGTGTGTCACGTTTGCGCTATATAAAACCTTATAAATAAATAAATAAAAAGTGCAAGGGAGTCTGCGCTGGGGTGAATGATGACACAAAAACAATGCAGAATGACTATTTGAAACTCCTATGTGTGCTGCACACATAGAAGTTGCAAATCATGTTTTTTTAACGATTGTGTATGTGCAGGAAGGTCTCCCTTCCTGCACATACACAATCATTCATGTCAATTTGCTGTTTTTATGTGTGCTGCAAAAAGCAACACACATAGACACAGCAAAACAAGGAGAAATTAAGTATTTCTTCTCGTTTTGCCATGTTAAGACCAGGTCCGTGGTCTTAATTTTGGCGCTGCCTCCTATTTACACCATACTTGTAAATAGGGGGCAGCATCAAAATCAATGGGTGTTGCGGTGGAACGCCCAGGCATCACCCAGTGGCTACCTCTTTCACACTAATTGTAGCGTGAAAGGGGGCCTTATTTACAAGGTTTCATTAAGTTTAACTTGGCCTTGTAAATAAGGCGAAGGTATATCGCCACAGGAAAGTCATAAAAAGTGACGTTCCTGTGGCAATAGGGGTTAGTGAATATGCCCCCTGGAGTTCTAAACCTGTGGGGGCGTATTAGCAAGAAATAGCGGTATTTATCGCAAAACGTGGTTCGCGGCTTTTTTTTTTTTTTTTTTAATCGCTGGATATTTTAGTGGAGAAAACATGCTATTAGCAACGTTTTTCTCCATTGTGCTAAAATATCCAGCGATAGTGGCGAAATGCGAGAATATCGCTGGAAATCCAGCGATATTAACACCAATGGGGGCTTAATCTGATAATCCACCCCTCATTGACTATACAGTTAAGTCATCTTTTTAGCAGGCGTTAGTTTATAGCGATAATCGCGTTTAGCGCGATTTTTTTTATCGCTTCGCCTGCCTTGCTAATAGGCGATAGCTGTGTTAGCGACTGTTTTCAGTCGGTAACAGTTTGGGTACGCCCACTTTGCATGTCATTAGCGATAAATATCGTTGACATGCAAAGCAGGCCCCAAACCTGTAGCTATCGCCTAAAAGCTGTGGCTAACTGCTGTTAGCGACAGCTTGCTAATAGGGCGATAAAAATATCTCGCTAAAGAGGCGATATTGCCCTTGCTAATATGCCCCGTGCTGTTTTGCCCCTACTGGGCTTTGCAATATATCACTTACATGACATTGATCTAAGCCTTGATTACTAAACTGCAACAACTGTACTACTAGAATCAAACCTCTCCTCTCACCCCAAACTTTGGGAACTGAAGTACCCGTTGAAAAACTGTAGGTGCAAAACCTCCTCAACAACCCTGTTATATTGAGTAGCAGAGTGCATTTTACTCAACCAAGACACCAATTTACACCAGCAATATTCAAATACCTACTTCAAATTTAAGTAGGTATGTGTATTATGTCCTATTTACTCAATGCCCACATTCTACTATTCTTGAGGGAAGATTTCCTCTCTTTGGTAAAGAACAATAAACCTTCTAGATCCTTTGCTGATATTCCTCTGGCTAGATTGCATGAAAATTAATTGTTACTTGACCATACACAGGTAAGATATAATCGGACTGATTCATTGGCTGCTGCCATTTTCCTGGCAATTGTAAACTAGCTCGTCTAATACTTCTGTTGAAAATATCCCCACCATACCCAGACAATCTATCAAATTATAGGCCAAATTCTCCACTTCTCTATCTGGCTAAATTATTGGAGAAAGCTGTTTTCACAAATATCCAAGCATGTGGAAGCTAATTATCTTCTGAATCCCATGCAGTCTGGGTTCTTGCCAGGTTGCCATACTGAAACAGTGGTGGTTCCTTCTCTGAATGAGTCACATGAATGTGCTGATAATCATATTCTAGCTGCCCTGATCCCTCTGGATCTCTCTGCAGCATTTGACACCGTGGACCACCAGGTGCTGCTTCATAGACTGGAGTGCCTTGGTGTCTAGAACTGTGCTCTTGCCTGGTTTAGAGATTTCAGGAGAAAGAGATTCCAACAGGTACCTCTTTCTCCTTTGTAATTTTTAGCAAGATCAGAGTTCCTCATGACTCAGTCTTCCCACCCCTATTTTTCTATCTTGATATGATCTCATTGGCACATCTAATTCAATCCTTCAGACCTTTCCCTTTTTGAGAACTTTGCCTTCAAGGGAGCTAATCACAAGTTGCATATACTAAGGAAACTCAAACCCTTCCTCCCACAGGCCGACCTAAAAACGGCAGTACAAACCCTAGTGCTATCAAGATTAGACTATGGAAGCACAACTCTTTGCGTTCTCCCCAAATACAAGCTGGCTCCGCTGAGGACATCACTTAATGCTGCGGCAAGATTGGTATCAGGAACAAGAAGAAATAGCCACATCTCTCCGACCCTAAAAGCGTTGAACTGGCTGCCCTATGAGGCAAGAAAACACCTAAAGGTCGCGTGCATGACCCACAAAGTACTGCATACCAATACACCCGGGGGCATATTATCAAGACAGGCGATAAAATTATCGCCGCTTTAGCGGCAGAAAACTGCCGCTAAAGCGGCGATAATTGGCTTGATGATATGCTCTATGGAATTCCAATTGAATAAAAAAAGAAGTAAAAATACTCCTTTTGAACAAATTCACGTCCTAAGACTGAATTCTGGGTTGAACGCGAGTCTCCTACATGATCTACATTTCACTGCCTACTTCTTGTGTATCGATGGAGAATATTACTTGTATGTCTATGACCTCAACCACCTGAACATTTAATAACCATGTATTTTGTTTTGACTACTGATCACATATGTTATCCATACACTATATACCTCTTTTGTTTAAAATGATGATCATCATATGCTTGCATACTACCTCATCTCTTTTGTTTAACAACTGTATACTGTAAAGCGCTCTGATACCCTCGTGTGTCACGTTTGCGCTATATAAAACCTTATAAAAAATAAATAAAAAGTGCAAGGGAGTCTGCGCTGGGGTGAATGATGTATGTATGTATAAACCATTTTATAGCACGCTCTATTACTTGGGAGTATCCTGGTGCGGTGGATAAAGGAAGAGAAAAACAAAGAGGGGACCAGCTTATGCCACACCGGAAAACAGATGAGTTTTCAGGCTCTTCTTGAACTGACTCATTCACTGAATGGAGCGTAGGTGAAGGGGAAGGGCATTCCATGTCCTGGCAGCTACCACGACTATGGACTGACCCCCTAGTCTGGTCCGCTTAAAGCGAGGAAGAGTCATTTTAAAAAGGGAGGACGATCTAAGGGTGCGTGAGGGGGCATAAAAAGAGAACCGTTTCTTCAGGTAGGCTGGCCCTTGATCGTGAATTGCTCTAAAGGAGAGCACTAGGGATTTAAACAAGATGCGCTGTGCCACAGGCAGCCAATGAAGGCTGCACATGTGGGAGCAAACGCTCTTCCACCTCGGAACATTAAACAAGAGGCGGACAGCGGCATTCTGAATAACCTGTAAGCGTTTGACCAGATAAGCAGGAATACCGC
The DNA here is from genome assembly GCF_964261635.1 of Lissotriton helveticus. Lineage (NCBI taxonomy): Eukaryota > Metazoa > Chordata > Amphibia > Caudata > Salamandridae > Lissotriton > Lissotriton helveticus. The sequence continues at coordinate 1,069,932,494 of NC_136072.1, read as the reverse complement.
TGAACAGAGCGTTCGCGTAATCCAGTCTTGATAAAATGAGAGCTCGGGCAACGGTCTCTTTTGCTTCTCTAGGGAGCAGTGGGAAGAATCTTCGCAGCGCTCTCAGGGTGGCAAAGCATGTCCCCGATAGTTTCCTTATGTGGTCTTCAAATCTTAAATCCTCCCCAAACCATATACCAAGGTTTTTTGCGGGGCCACCCATCACCTTAGGGCTGAGAATGTTTGGAGGCCACAGCAAATCTTTAAAGCTGGAGGGAAAAGAACCATAGAAGAGAACCTCAGACTTGTCCTCATTGCATTTCAGCTGGGCCATGGTCAACCAGCGAAAAACTGAGGACAAGCAGAGCTGGACTGCCGTAGTATCCAGATGATCGTCCGGCCAGGTGAACAACAATTGTGTATCATCGGCATAGCCAATTATCTTAGTCCCGTACTGTTCCGCCAGGTAAACCAGGGGAGTGATGTAAACTTTAAACAGCAGGGGACTAAGAGTGGAGCCCTGAGGGACCCCAGTGAGAAGTGGTTTGGGCTCTAAAGCATGGGGCGGCATCCAGACCTGTTGCGTCCTATCTGATAGGAATGATGTTAACCAGGCCAGGACACAGCCACCGATGCCAATAGCAGACAGCCTGGCGAGGAGGAGCTCATAAGGAACGGTGTCGAACGTGGCATTGAGGTCCAGAAGAATCAGGACCGATCTGCCGCCACCGTCCAAACACTCCCGGATTGCCTCCGTCATCTCTACCAGAGCTGTCTCAGTGCTATAGGCCGCCCTGAATCCCGATTGGGCTGGATGCAGGGCGTTACAGGTCTCAACAAAGTTCTCAAGTTGACGAAAAGCCACTTTCTCACAGATTTTTGCCAATGCCGGCAGAAGGGATATAGGACGGTAATTCCCTGGAACAGCAGTATCCAGCCCTGGTTTTTTAAGAGCGGCAGAAGCTTTGCCTGTTTCCAGCATGCAGGAACAGTTGCTGAGGATAAAGAGAGATTCACAATCTGAGTAACCTCACTGCATACCACGCTGGCTACTTCTGAGAGTACCCGAGCAGGGCAGGGGTCAGAGGGTGAGCCAGATTTTAAGGACTGAAGAAGTGTCAATATATCGCATTCAGCAGCCTCAGAAAACTCAGTGAACTGCTGTGTACCATCATGACATATTATAGGGAGGGGACCTGCCGCTGTGCTGGCTTCTGGCAGCGCAGAGAGCAGGTCCTTCTGAATCTGTGCTATTTTATTAATGAAAAAGACAGATAGTTCCTCACACCAATGAATGGAGGAAGGGATTGTAGGTATGTCAGCAGCAGGGGATAGAAAACTTAACAATAGAGAAAATCTCTCTACTGTTATTTTCCGCTCTGATGATTCTACCTGCATAGTAACTGCCTTTTGCTGTCTTAATGGCAGTATAATAGTCCTTTTGAGCTGTACGCTAGGCGGCCTTAGACTCCGAACTATACTCGTGTCTCCATGCTCGCTCCAACTTTTTACACCCCAATTTCAACACCCTCAATTCGGGGGAGAACCATGGTTGAGAAGGGGTGCGGCGGAGCCTTAACGTGGTGTTATGTTTTGTAGAAGCATCCGCCGCCTGCCGCACCCACCCATTGAAGCCACTAACCGCCTCACCTACCTCAAGGGTAAGCGTCGGGCGGGCTCTAGATAGGGCTTGGCCGAACGTAACCAGATTGATCTTCTGGGGGTGGCTTATGGACGGGGCGTAAGCCATTCTGCCTGCGTCCTCCACCTCCCAGGAGAACCTAATAAGTTTGTGATCGGACCACGTCACTCTTTCTGAACTTAGTGCCTTGATGGAAAAGTTAGAGCAGACTAGGTCCAGAAGGTGACCACCATCATGGGTTGGGGAGTCCACCCACTGTTTAAGTTGTGCCAGATCGAAAATTTCCCCCAGGCGGCGGGCCTCAGTAGAGTCGGAGACATCCACATGAATATTGAGGTCACCAACCAGAAGAAATTTTGGAAAGCTCAATGCCCGTGTCACTATACACTCCTCCAACACATCAATAAAGTGGGTAGCATAGCCTGGAGGCCTATAATCAATGATCCTCCCAGAGTGAAATGGGGATTCATCGTAAGAGAGAAATGGAGTACTTCTGCATCAGCCATTTCGTCGGACTGCTCAATGGAGAAGTACCACTTCTCCCTATAAATTACTGCTAACCCGCCACCTCTACCAGTGACGCGGTCAACTCTGGCAACCTTAAAACCTCTAGGGACAGCGAGTTCCATGATCGGAGCACAGGTGTTAGTAAGCCAGGTCTCCGTGATGAAGAGGAGCTCCAGCTGTCCATTGGCCAGTGTTTCAAAAATGTCAGCCGCATGTTTAACCATGGATCTAGCATTAATTAGCCCTGCCTTAATCTCAGTAGGGCCTGATCCACTGCCTGATCGTGTGGTTAGATTAGGCTGGGGCAAAAAACCACAGTTTATACACTTCCCGCCGGTACAGTCCCGCCCAGCCCGCATACAGAGACCCTGTCCAACAGCCAAATTGAGTTTCAGTAGGACACTGCGAGAATAGGTAATCCTACCGGCCACACTCCTACAGGGGAGATACCGGACAGAATGGCTGGCCCTGGGCCCGTCCAGGGCACGGACGGGCACAGACGGGCCCTCCTCTGGCGCTCCTTCGGCGCGCAGACGGCGCGCCTGCTGCGCGTTCTAAAGTGCATCACTATTTAAGGCCCAAGCCCCTCCCCCAGCTGGACCGCTAACTCGAGTCTAGCAGGGGTCCGGGACTCACCAAAGATGGCGCCCGACCTGGCCCTCCACAGCAATCGGCACCGACAAGCCGCGGTGGAACGGGGCACAGGGAGACCGGGTAGCAGCGCGCAAAGATTTAAAAACGGTACAATTAATTAGTTAACATACAACACAATTATTATATCAATTGATTGTAAAATATTTAAAAAAGCTAATGCAATTATACTCTGGAGAGCGAGTGGGCAGAAGAGAATCTCTCGCAGTCTGCTCGCCTTTCCAAACGATGTAGCAAGGTGCTGCCACCACCCTGATCAGTCGCACAGGCCCCCGGAATCAGAATCTATTTAAGGCCCAAGCCCCTCCCCCAGCTGAATGATGACACAAAAACAATGCAGAATGACTATTTAAAACTCCTATGTGTGCTGCACACATAGAAGTTGCAAATCATCATTTTTTAACGATTGTGTATGTGCAGGAAGGTCTCCCTTCCTGCACATACACAATCATTCTTGTCGATTTGCTGTTTTTATGTGTGCTGCAAAAAGCAACACACATAGACACAGCAAAACAAGGAGAAATTAAGTATTTCTTCTCGTTTTGCCATGTTAAGACCAGGTCCCTGGTGTTAATTTTGGTGCTGCCTCCTATTTACACCATCCTTGTAAATAGGGGGCAGCATCAAAATCAATGGGTGTTGCGGTGGAACGCCCACGCATCATCCAGTGGCTACCTCTTTCACACTAATTGTAGCGTGAAAGGGGGCCTTATTTACAAGGTTTCATTAAAATTAACTTGGCCTTGTAAATAAGGCAAAGGTATATCGCCACAGGAACCTCATAAAAAGTGACGTTCCTGTGGCAATAGGGGTTAGTGAATATGCCCCCTGGAGTTCTAAACCTGTGGGGGCCTAATAGCAAGAAATAGCGGTATTTATCGCAAAACGTGGTTCACGACTTTTTTTTTATCGCTGGCTATCGCTGGATATTTTAGTGGAGAAAACATGCTATTAGCAACGTCTTTCTCCATTGTGCTAAAATATCCAGCGATAGTGGCGAAATGCGAGAATATCGCTGGAAATCCAGCGATATTAACGCCAATGGAGGCTTAATCTGATAATCCATCCCTCATTGACTATACAGTTAAGTCATCTTTTTAGCAGGCGTTAGTTTATAGCGATAATCGCATTTAGCGCGATTTTTTTTATCGCTTCGCCTGCCTTGCTAATAGGCGATAGCTGTGGTAGCGACTGTTTTCAGTCGGTAACAGTTTGGGTACGCCCACTTTGCATGTCATTAGCGATAAATATCGTTGAAATGCAAAGCGGGCCCCAAACCTGTAGCTATCGCCTAAAAGCTGTCGCTAACTGCTGTTAGCGACAGCTTGCTAATAGGGCAATAAAAATATCCCGCTAAAGAGGCGATATTGCCCTTGCTAAAATGCCCCGTGCTGTTTTGCCCCTACTGGGCTTTGCTATATATTACTTACATGACATTGATCTAAGCCTTGATTACTAAACTGCAACAACTGTACTACTAGAATCAAACCTCTCCTCTCACCCCAAACTTTGGGAACTGAAGTACCCGTTGAAAAACTGTAGGTGCAAAACCTCCTCAACAACCCTGTTATATTGAGTAGCAGAGTGCATTTTACTCAACCAAGACCCCAATTTACACCAGCAATATTCAAATACCTACTTCAAATTTAAGTAGGTATGTGTATTATGTCCTATTTACTCAATGCCCACATTCTACTATTCTTGAGGGAAGATTTCCTCTCTTTGGTAAAGAACAATAAAACTTCTAGATCCTTTGCTGATATTCTTCTGGCTAGATTGCATGAAAATGAATTGTTACTTGACCATACACAGGTAAGATATAATCGGACTGATTCATTGGCTGCTGCCATTTTCCTGGCAATTGTAAACTAGCTCGTCTAATACTTCTGTTGAAAATATCCCCACCATACCCAGGCAATCTATCAAATTATAGGCCAAATTCTCCACTTCTCTATCTGGCTAAATTATTGGAGAAAGCTGTTTCAACAAATATCCAAGCATGTGGAAGCTAATTATCTTCTGAATCCCATGCAGTCTGGGTTCTTGCCAGGTTGCCGTACTGAAACAGTGGTGGTTCCTTCTCTGAATGAGTCACATTAATGTGCTGATAATCATATTCTAGCTGCCCTGATCCCTCTGGATCTCTCTGCAGCATTTGACACCGTGGACCACCAGGTGCTGCTTCATAGACTGGAGTGCCTTGGTGTCTAGAACTGTGCTCTTGCCTGGTTTAGAGATTTCAGGAGAAAGAGATTCCAACAGGTACCTCTTTCTCCTTTGTATTCTTTAGCAAGATCAGAGTTCCTCATGACTCGGTCTTCCCACCCCTATTTTTCTATCTTGATATGATCTCATTGGCACATCTAATTCAAACCTTTCCCTTTTTGAGAACTTTGCCTTTAGGTAAATTGCTTAGGTGATAAATCTGTACTTTTCGCCTCTGTTTAAATGTTTGGTGTTAAATTTGACTCAATTATTACTTTAATGGCTCAAATAGATTTTGTAGCGAGATCCTGTATTTTTTAGCTTTGGATTCTGATACTGAACTTCTATATATTCTCTTTCTTGCACAAAATTCTAATTATGCTTGCTTTTATTGCACCCCAGGTTGAATATTGTAAGGCATTTTATCTGGATCTACCTGACCGTGTCCTACACAAACTTCAACTCATACAGAATTCACCTGCTTGACTAGTGCTTGATTTGAAGGCAGCTAATCATATTTCAACTGCTCTGGCCTCCTTATATTGGATGTCTGTCCAGAAAACAGTGCTTTGCTTGGTTCATAAAGCCATTTATGTACTCAACAAAAACCCGTATCACTTTGGTTTTCATTACACAAAGTCAGTCGCATCCAGAGCCAAAGATACTTTCTTCCTCCGGTTCAAAAATTCAGATACTGTTTGAATGGTTAGCTGAGCAGGGTTTGTTCAGTGCTGAATATTTTTCTAGCTTTGGTGTACAATTTGTAGCACTAAGATACCCTTGTTGTTGATAGTAGTGCTCTATAAAATTGTGTAAATAAATTAGCCACCCCACTAGCAAGAGGGGCACGTGAATCTGTGCCCAGTGATGCTGAATCCAATATCTCCTGCAGGACTGGTGCACCCTCATTGGGGATTCAAGCCGGCTGATTCTGGATGGACACATTATCAAACCACAGCACAACAAGCACATGCATGCACTAGATGACTAATCCTAAAATGAGATTCAGAGACAACATAATTGGCATATTGCTAGAGAAGTGCAACATACGTTATATGAGGTAAAGGAAGAGGCAGTGGAAGTGAAAAGAAAATAGTAAATCTGTAAAGTAATAGGCTTCTGAGAACAAGAGAAGCATGCTCTGATCCTCATGGATGGATGAAAATAATGCACTGGTGACCTTGTTCATCAGAGCAAGGTTATTGTTGTTTTCTAAATTTGATCCCTTCTTGGGCGCATGGCACCAGGCATCCAAACAGTTTTGGGCCTGGCCAAACAGTCGCACAGTACCCACCTGTTAAGAATGGCAAAGGACCAGGATGTAAGATTATCTAACAAGTGGGCTATATAAGGTCTGTAAGAATCATAAGTCAATTCACTGTCAACCAAGCTTCCGACCAAGAGCAAGATCATGTGATTTAGCAGGACCATTGGTGTGATATTTATTTTTTCGACCGAACTGTGCACTAACCAGTGTGCCTTGAAGCTGTTTAAAAAAGGGACTTTGGCAAGGCCCAGATGGTTTGAACATTGAGTGGACCAGATACAGTGAGGGGGTCTATGACTGTATAGATTTTCACCTCTAGAAGCACAGTTTACCTCTAGGCAATACTGAACAATTTGGATTGAGGAGGATCAAAAATGTAAATAAGAGAATAAAGAATAACCGAAAGTATGCTGGACCTCTTTGCTTCCAAGCAATGCAAGTCAGCAGAGAGGTACCTGGGGGTGAGATTGTGTGCCACTTAATGACGACTGGACTGGAGTGGACTTGACCTTACTGTCTGAGCATTGCTTTCGGCAACATTGTCCCCCGTGCTGGGCACCATATTTCCCCTCCCTCCACGACTCTCCCAACCCTTCCTCTGAGCAGATGGTAAATGTGAGCTTTAATCCCCACAGAACAGGGGAAAGGGTGCAGAATTCCGGCCAGTAAAACCAGGTCTGCACATCTGTACCCCATTCCAAGATGGATTAACTCGTAATTGGAGGAACTGAAAGAGCGAATTCTTGCCGGCATCAATAATTCCGACTGCCTGGAATTTCCTCATGAAATTCCGCATTACTCCTAATCCAGCCCTAATGGCAACTTTGAAAAGGCATCTTTGAAGAAAGCTTCCTTGGATGCCCTACGCCTGGATAAAAGTGTAATTATTCGGCAGGCCTTAGTAGTCCTGGCTCCTTGATATACCTCCGTAAACAATTGTGCAGAAACTTTCATTTTTGATTTGTGTTTTTGTATGATTAGAGAAGTAATTTAGCTTGGATAGACATTGCTAATCTGTGCCGAATTCTTCTGGACGACATTTTTTAAAATGGCGGATCTGTTGCAGTGATGATTTCATATTTCAGGAACCATGAGACCTATGTACTTCATTATGGTGTCAAAACATAGGTTTCGGGGGTCAATTATCTTATAGAGACATAAAATAACTCCTCAGAGCAACCCTTCACAATCTTCCGAAATGACGGCTCTATAATGATGTGTTTTAGTCATCATATTGGTAATTTAGTTAAAAAAATAATTTGTTTCAGGTTTTCCGTTGATTAAACTTTGAAAACACGAGCAAGGCAGGTGGTAGCAGATGATCTTTACCTCCTGACAGAGTGTTGCTAACCACAAAATCTGAGGAGTCCTTCTGCAAAGAAAAATTTGTCATATGCCAAATTAAGTCAAAAGAAAACCTAACATCAACTGCAGCGGGACAGAAGCGAGTTTGAGATGCTGCAGAAATACGGCAAGATGAAGTTCACAAAAGATTGAAATTAATGGGTGAAGAGGATCAAATATGTTATCCTTGTAACAACAAGCACTGTAAGTTGTATACAATGGAAAAAGCCTGGAATTTTTTTTTCAAAAATAGCAGAAGCCAGTGAATCACAACAAGAATCAGAGCCTTCTGAGAAAGCGACAACAAACAAACCCAAAGCCCATCCACTTAGAAGATCGATAGCTATCCCTTGTCCACCTCCAACAACTGATCAGAAAGCCGAGGATCTTCAATGTTTTATATGTGGTTTAGCCAGAACAAGGGTCAAAGGGATTGACGAAAGAACAAAGTACAGAGTATGTGAGTCTTAAAGGGTAAACATGTTATTATCTGCAGCTAGTTTCTTCTCAGATTAAGTTTTCAGCCGAGTTACTGATCAAAACAGCAAAGTGAATGTATTTGCAGTGGATTTGTATGCTCACCTGAACTGCATGCATGGATGCATTAAAAAATATGAATGTACAATAAGCTCACAGTAGCAAGGTAACCATAAGCCTTCAGTAAAGTTTGCACTCTTTGAAAAAGCAAATGATGTTTTAAAGCCACTCTTAAGTTCTGGCAACGGGTTCAAACTCAGAGAGATCAGGGAAATATTAGTAAACATTGAAGAAACTGTATTGATCCATAATAATGAAATTAAGATTTTTCTGGTGAGAATGTACAATGACAGAATAAGTTTTTGTCAGTCTACCAAAAAGAATGAGCCACTTATGGTGTTCTCTCCATTTTAAGAAATATCCTGAAAGTTGTAGATTTTGGACTTAATGACAAATGTTGTGATGCCCCAGAGCTCTGCAAGTCAAGTCAACAAGTATGCCTGATGTTGTTTTAAATTTTTTTACATCATTATTTAATATCAGCAAAGCAAAACTGTTACAAACTAAAGTTCTTGAGTTCGGAACAGAAGGCGACAATATTGATGATGGCTTTGAAGTGAAGATGTGGAAGACAATCCCATAAACTGACAGGTGTATGCTGTGCAAGGGTACAGTCTTTTCCAAATCATGTTTTATGAATTTCATCACAGCAAAAAGAAAACTCTGCTACTCATGATGACTTCCCATGCAATCTATGACCAGTGAAAAAGAAGAGAGTTAATCACTTCAATTAATATGATTGGTGTGTAACCAAGTTATAATGACATTGTTATGTACCCCAATCTAGGTCTAGGTAGCTACACGGCATTTTACCTACATTTGTATGCAAGTCTTCCAGGCTCTCAATAAAACGAAATTTCAGAGTTAAAGAGATTTCAAAAGCTCTGCTACGTAACAGAGCCACTATCATGTAGTTTTCCGCTTCACACAACAGCATTCATGAGGTTAGAGATTTTCAAACCTCAAACAGTACAACAATCCCTTAGACTAAAGACTCCGAACTTTAGGACTCCTAAACTGAGAAAAATCCTAATTTTAAGACTTTCGGTATTCACAGAAGGCATTTAGGAGTCCTAAAGTTAGGAGTCCTAACTTTACTACTACTAAATTGAGAAAAATCCTAATTTTAAGACTTTCGGTATTCACAGAATGCATTTAGGAGTCCTAAAGTTAGGAGTCCTAACTTCTGTGAATACCGAAATGAGTAAGTGTCTTCTGTGAATACCAAAATGAGTATATGCCTTCTGTGAATACGAAAATGGTAGTAAGTTTAGGATTTTGTCTTAAGTTAGTTCTGTGAATCTGGCCCATTATTCCTTTAGAGACCTTCGATAGAATTGTTCAGAGTTATACAGAAGCTCAAAGTGGTCTCATGGTTGACAATTATACACACCTATGGTCTCAATGTACCGTCTATTTCAAAATGTATATCTCCCGAATAACAAAACAAACCTAGTCCCGACACCCTCCCAACCCTTTTCCCCTGCATGTAAATGTCATATATCATATACTCAGGGGAGTGAGATTCTGGAGAGTCGTGAATTTTAAAAACAAAATAAACAAAAAGTAAACCTAACCCAAAAACTAACCAATCGGTGAGTGGTTATCTAACGGCTGCCTAGGTGTCTATGTGGTATATAGGCTGGGGGGATCTTGGGAGTGTCTGCAATCGGAGGGTAATACCTACTCTGGAGTATTAGGAGAGCTCTTCCTCTTAAACAAAAAGTGAAGAACTCTTGTTATAGCAGGACAAGTCGTCAATGGAGGCCCCTTGAGAGGTATGTCACTAATGGACCCCAGGTGAACTCAAAGGCTGCAAGATCGTCTCTTAAGATATCTGCCAATCGTTCCATGGTAAGGGACTGCCAGACCCTTGCCTGCCACTCAGTGAGTACTGGAGCTTCCTTTCTCTTCCAAGCATCAGCTAGCATCCGCTTTGCGCCCCTAAGCATAACCACATAATTGCTTTGTCTCCCTAAATTTGATATTGCAGACTACCATCTCGTAGGCCCAGTAGAGCAAAGCTCAGAGTCTCAGGAACAGGGTACCGCAATGTACTTTTGAGCTGTGCAGGGATTTCTTTCCAGAATGGGCATATGATTGGACAGTCCAACCATATGTGCCTCAAGTCTCCCATCATACATGACCTTGTAACAGGTTTCCCTCATATCTATTGCGTGGTTATATTTTGCAATATTACCCTATAGCTGTGTCCATTTTTTCTCTGGTATGCACATCTGTAGCACTTGTTCCCACATAGTTTTGTGGCGTATGTAGTGTATCCAACAGTATAGATAAGAGATGGTCCCTTTAGTAGTCCCAGCCTGCTCAACAAATCGTTCTATGGGAGTAAGTTCCCTAGTGGCTGCTGCTCTATACTGGGGTTGTTGTACACAGTGTGTCAGCTGGGTATAGTGGTATTACTCAGAGTCCGACAAATTGAAGTCCCTTTTGCAATTCTTGAAATTTAGGATGTCCCAATTATGAAAAAGATCTGCTATTGTCAGGCATCCTCCCTCTCTCCATGCATTGAAGGGACCCTGTTCTAATGCAGGGGGGAAAGCAGGATTAAAATGTATGGGCATGTATGGAGAGGGAAATGTTGTCCACCTCGCTCAGCTATTCACTGTAGGAGAGTGGGGTCTGCAATCCTATGGTCACCCCAGATTTTTGCTTTTTACTTCACTGGTTTACGACTTTCCCTGGCTGTGGGCCTGCTAATCAGACCCACAGCCTAGCTGTTCTCTCTCTAAATTGACATCCATGGGCCTTATTTATGAAGGCCTTGCGCCGCCGGTGCGTCACTTTTTCCCATTTTAAAAGTGGCGCACCGGCGGCGCAAGGCCTTCATAAATAAGGCCCCGTGTACTTTAGGTGCATTTACCAATTGGTACTGGGCCACCTTATCAGTCCCTGTACAGTGTACCTTAGGTACCCAGGGCATAGGTGTACCCAGGGCCTACCAGGAGCTGAAGCATGTATTATGCCACCCCTGGCTCGCCATCTAAACAGACACAACTGGCTGGTAAGACAGCTGGGGCAAGGTGGTGTAATCACCCTTTGCTGTAGATATAGTTACCTATATCTAACCCCAAAATGGACACATATATTCCTATCAGTCACTCCTATGGCAGGCCTTATCAATCCTGAAGGCAGAGTGCTTGGAATTATGTGAGATGGTGCTCTGGCATGAGCTGAGCCCATCTGCAGCTTGCGGAACCAAGTCCTAACAGCTGTTCCATGATAACGCTATACCATATACTCTTAAGTGCATTATAATCCTCGCGGTTATTGCTAACTTTGGTATAGCATTATCAAAACATGTTATGTAAGGTGTCATACCCTTTGGAATACTACCCCCTCGCCAGTTCTGGCGACGGGGGTAGCATTCCACCCTTCTAGAGGGATAAGACATGTATGTAACTGTGAACCCCGGTTAAAGTGAACTCGAGCCTTGGCATCACAAAATGGATGCTGCCACCACAGACACAAGTCTGACCTCCTGCTGCTGGGAGTCCTTCCAGCGAGGGAGGCTTGGACAAATGGTTTCCTGCCTTGGGAGGTGCTAGCACCACCCCAGACAGGATTTTGTGTATTGGGTAGGACAGGCCTGAAAGGAATGAGACATGCCTGGGGCACACAAGGTGTCCTGTGCATACACCGGTTCAAACCAGTTGCTGGGGCATCCCTGCCCCAGCTCTGGCGCGAAACCGGACAAAGGATAGGGGGTGTAACCACCCCCCTTCCTGGTCCCACCCATAGGAGGGACCTAGTCGTAGTACAGCCCCCTTTAGCAGAATAAAGGTAGGAGCTGGTCCCATTCCAAATTAGATTATCCTGAACAACTTTTACAAGAAGAAACTCTGGACTTCGACGTTCTGCTCCACCGAAGACTGAAGAATCTCCCTTGTGGGCAAGGAGTGTCCACCTTGCAACTGCAGGCACCATCAAGCGTCCAGCGGCTTCACTTTGTCGTCTTCCCTCGAGGATCCAGACTTCAGAGCCCGACAAGACCCGGATTCCCAGACCTCGCCGACCTCAACTCACATCTGCAGCACAGCTGAGATCCATGGGTGCGACGAGACACGTGGGACCGGCATCTTGGAGAAACTGCACTTCGCTTCCAGCACGACTTCTGAGGTAAACTCGACCAAGTACTTTGCGGATTGAGAAGCCCCAGCCCCGAGCAGCCCCTGCACCGAAGATCAGCCCTCCAGCTTCCACGAGATCTGCGTGGGGCCCTTCTGCTTGTTTGCTGCTCGACGCATTGCCTGGTCACTTGCGGGCTGGCTAGTGGCCTCCTATACGACGATCTTTGAAACCTACACTGCTGGTCTGGTTGCTCCAGACTGGCCCTTGCTCCCTTCCAAAAGAGGAGCACCCCAGACCCTCCTGGTCCACTCCAGACGCCGTTTCCACTCACCGCGTGGGTTGCCTTTGCCAAGGCCTGTTGACTCCAAATCCGGATCCGACACCGCCGACAGCGAGAGCCTGCGTGGGACAGCTCGTGCCTCCATCCTGGTCATCGAAGACACCTCCTGGTCCACGTGGCTGCAGAGACAAGCATCCACTCTTCACCTGATCATGACAACGACATCTTGTTCCTTCCTGGTTCCACTCCAGTCACTGGCTAGTGACTGTGAGCATTGTCCCCTCTGCTTTCAGGTCTTCAGCATCTCTGATCCACCCTTGAATCACACCTGACATCTTCCTCCTGGCCGCCTGCAGCATCTTTTCTTTCAGGCTCCATAGACTTCAACGCAGAAACCCGACACGACTTCGCACCTATGCACCCGCAGCCCGTGGGTGAGGTAACGAGAGCATTTCGGTGCTCAAGGGTAGCTTAACTCTCCTAGTGTCCAGATTCACAGTCGTTTTAGTCCTAACTAGTCAGGATTGTCCGTACTCACCTTTTCCTTGAACTGTACTGTCCATAGACGTTGTTATGCATCTCGCGTGTGAGTTCACATTCTGCACACGCGTTCTGTGGGCCTCCTATTACTTACCTAAAGTTAGGGTAGCGTAGTCCCAGCGATCCTACAGCCTCTGGACAGCTCCATTCCTTCTATCGATTTCCTTATACCATTTACTTAGTATATGGTTTGCCGTGCCCCTAGGGCACCATTGTAATTTTGTGTAACTTATCGTATTTTTCCTAAGAGATTGTCATGTGCTTAGCCCTCTGATCTCATAAAGAGTTCAGAAGTGTTTTGTTATTAATAAATATATTGTTTATTTTCATAACAACCTGTGTGGTGTCCTTTCATCTGGTATTCAAGGGGTTATATTGTGGTAAAACAGCTGGCTTCACCTGCCAAAAGAGTTTAGCCTAAGACTGCTTTGTCCATGCTACCATTAGGATAGCTGGTCTATAAGGTTGACTTACAACCAATCACCATTAGGGTTGTTTGGACTGATACAAGGTGATCACTAGAACTAGTGAGCATCATATATCAGGCTAACTTCTCACATTGGTGTGCAGCGGTTGGGATTTGAGCTTGCTGTTGTTTTTACCAAGTATAATCTTGAAATATCATTTGAAAGATCACATCAGGTACCATAGGTACATATACCAAGCTTAGAAATACTCTGAGTTCTACTGAACCAGCTGTTGTAGTAGAAAGGGCCTAGCACACCCTGACTACAACTCTTAGCAAGGGATCAGTAGGAAAACCCATAGTGTAGGTAAGTGCACCACTTACACCTCATTAGAAAGCATGTCTACCACAGGAGAGACCTCAGTGACTCCCCTTGTGGTTAGTGACCCTCCACAGGTCCTTTCCAGACATGCAGCCCTCAGCTTCCAGGAGATGAGACAATTGTGTACCTCCAGGAAACTGAAACAGGGTTCTAACCCTACCACTCCTTTTCTGTTAGGTCTCTTAGAGACATATGATGCCAGAAGGGCTGCTAATGCAGGCCCCTCTAATCCAGATGGGAGCATGCCCCCCTTAGAAGGTGATCCAGGTGATCCAGACTCTAACCTCCCTGAAACAGAGAATGTAGATAGTAGGGAAGAAGGGGACTTATCTGAGGATGAGGCAGAAAATGGCCAACCTTTAGTCAGCAGACTTACAAGGGCCAACTTAGACCTACATAGGGAAGGAACTGGGGGAGCCCCAGTGCCATCCACTAGCAGGCCTAACTTTGGGGTTAGGAGAGATAGATCTCCTTCTAGGGACTCCAATAGATCTGTTCACTCCCATGCCTCTCATGCATCTGCTCAGAGGAGGATGACTTCCCCTCAGAGGAGAGAGCATGAGACAAAGATGAAGGAAGTTAATCTGAGGATTCAAAGGGAAGAACTTGCCCTTGCCAAGGAGAAACTTGCCTTGGCTAGAGAGCAACAGTTGAGTGGGTTAGCACCCACTGGTGGCAGCGATATCCCTAGGGATAAAGACAGGAGTTTTGATAATAGACACCTGAGTAAAATAGTGCCCTCCTATAAGACAGGAGATGATATCCACAAGTGGATAACTGCTCTGGAGAGAGCCTGCAAAGTACAGCAGGTACCCCAGAGTCAGTGGGCAGCAATATTGTGGCTCTCCTTTGAAGGTAAAGGTAGAGATAAGCTCCTCACTGTTAGAGATGAGGATGCTAATGATTACCAATTCTTGAAAACTGCACTGATTGATGGGGTTGGCTTAACAACTGAACAGTACAGGTTGATATTCAGAGACACCCAGAAACCTCAGGCTCAAGATTGGACTGACTTTGTTGATTGTGCCACTAAGGCTTTGGAAGGCTGGTTACTGGGTAGTAAAGTTACTGATTACACAGGATTGTATAATCTAATTATGAGAGAGCAAATCTTAAATAATTGTCAGAACCAGTTGTTGCATCAGCACCTGATTGACTCAGATCTGACCTCTCCCCAAGAATTGGGAAAGAAGGCAGACAGATGGGTCAGAACCAGGGTCAAGCAGCAGAACCAGAACCAGGGTGGTGGCCAGAAGAAAGCAGACCAGAAGGGTAATAATGAGAATAAGCTAAATGACCAGAAGTCTTCAACAGGGCCCCAACAATCTAAGGAGGCTGGGTCCCAGAATTCCCAAAAGAAGAAGAATGATGGTCCTAAGAAACCATGGTGCCAATACTGTAAAAGTAAAACTCACTGGTTTAGTGAGTGCACCAAGAAAGGCCAAACTCCTACCACTACTGTCCCTAAGACACCTGCACCCCCTAGTACAGTTAGTAGTGGTAGTGCACCCCCCAAGGCTATAGTAGGGTTAACCCTGGGAACTGAGGTGGGTTCTGACTTAGTCAGAGTACCTACTCAGGCTGTTCTTGTTTGTACTGGGGACATGGATATGGCCCCTACTGTAAGTCCTAGTACTCTGGGCAAATACAGGCAAACGCCTTTAATTAATGGAAAAATGGCTCAGGCCTACAGGAACACATGTGCCAGTGTCACTATGGTGACACCAACATTTGTGGACCCTGACCAGATCATGCTAGGTTCAGACTACCTAGTGACCAATGCTAGCAACGTCACTACCAATTACAGTATGGCAGTTGTTAACTTCTCCTGGGGAGGGGTAACTGGCCTCAAAAGGGTTGTAGTTAGTTCAGACCTCCCAGTAGATTGTCTTTTGGACAATGCTTTGGAATCCTCACTGTGGTCAGATGTGGAGTACAGGACTCATGTAGAAATGCTAGGTCTCTCCTCACATGTCCTTGCTGTGACCAGGTCACAGGCCAAGAAATGCCCAGCTGAACAAGTGCGGGATCCTGGAAGAATGGACCAGACACTACCCAAGAGGAAGAGCAGTAGGGTCAAGGCAGAGCCTTCCCCCCTGCCTCAGGATGAGGATCAGCCCTCACAGGAGGCTGACCCAAAGACCCCAGAAGGAACTGTCCTAGAAGAGCTTGAACCTGAACAGGTTGAGTTTCTTGGGACAGGGGGGCCTTCCAGGGCAGACTTGAGACAGGCACAGTTAGACTGTTCCTACCTTGAACCCCTCAGACAGCAGGCTGCTGCTGAGGCTGCAGTGAATGTTACAGGTACCCACAAGGTATATTGGGATGAAGGACTCCTATACTCTGAGGCAAGAGACCCCAAGCCTGCTGCTACCAGGAGGCTGGTCATCCCCTTGTCTCTTAGAGGTTTTCTTCTCACCTTAGCCCATGAGATTCCCCTTGCAGGTCACTTAGGCCAGAACAAGACTTGGGACAGGCTTGCCCCACACTTTCACTGGCCTCACATGTCTGAGGACACCAAAGAGTTTTGTCGCTCATGTGTCACCTGTCAAGCCAGTGGCAAATCAGGTGGCACAACAAAGGCCCCCCTTATACCACTACCTGTGGTGGGGGTGCCCTTTGAGAGAGTGGGGATAGACATTGTTGGACCAATGGACCCCCCAACAGCATCTGGGCACAGATTTATACTGGTGGTAGTGGATCATGCCACCAGGTATCCAGAAGCTATTCCCCTTAGGACCACTACAGCTCCTGTTGTGGCCAGGGCCCTGCTTGGAGTTTTCTCCAGAGTGGGGTTTCCTAAGGAGGTTGTCTCTGACAGAGGTGCCAACTTCATGTCAGGATACTTGACTGCAATGTGGAAGGAATGGGGTGTAAATTACAAATTTACCACCCCCTATCACCCACAGTGCAATGGGCTTGTGGAGAGATTCAACAAGACCCTAAAAGGGATGATAAAAGGGTTACCTGAAAAGCTTAGGCGAAGATGCCTCCTGTTTGCTTACAGAGAGGTCCCACAGAAGGGGGTTGGCTACAGCCCTTTTGAACTACTGTTTGGGCATCCTGTAAGAGGACCCCTATGTCTTGTAAAGGAAGGATGGAAGGTACCTCTCAAAAAGCCTAAACTTGACATAGTGGACTATGTACTTGGTCTCCGCTCCAGGATGGCAGAGTACATGGAGAAGGCATCCAAAAACCTTGAGGCCAGCCAAGAACTTCAAAAAGCTTGGCATGACCAAAAGGCTGTCCTAACTGTTTATCATGCAGGACAGAAGGTGTGGGTGTTGGAGCCAGTGGCCCCAGCAGCTCTCCAAGACAGATGGTCTGGACCCCATACCATTATTGAGCAAAAGGGAGAGGTCACCTACCTGGTGGACCTTGGAACTCCCAGGAGCCCCCACAGGGTGCTTCATGTTAACAGGCTCAAGGCATTTGTCGACAGGGAAAACATGGGCTTGCTCATGGCAACAGATGAGGGACAGGAGGAAGAGAGTGACCCTCTCCCAGACCTGCTCACTCAGAACCCTGATGATGGGTCAGTTGATGGTGTAGTCTTTTCTGACAGCCTCTCTGACCATCAACAAGAGGATTGCAAACAAGTTTTTCAATCCTTTAGACAAATGTTCTCACTGACACCCAGTCAGACAAACTGGTGCACCCATGAGGTGGACACTGGTGACAGTCTGCCTGACAAGAGTAACATCTACAGGCAACCTGAACACGTCAGGGACTGCATAAAGAAAGAAGTACAAAAGATGTTGGAATTGGGAGTCATTGAACCCTCAGAGAGCCCTTGGGCTAGTCCTGTAGTTCTAGTACCAAAACCTCCCACCCAAGATGGTAAGAGAGAGATGAGATTTTGTGTAGACTACAGGGGTCTCAATGCTGTCACTAAGACAGATGCCCATCCAATAACTAGGGCAGATGAACTCATAGACAAGTTGGCTTCTGCAACTTTCTTGAGTACATTTGACCTAACAGCTGGTTATTGGCAGATCAGGTTAGCTGAGGATGCCAAGGCCAAAACAGCATTTTCTACCCCAGGAGGTCATTACCAATTTGTGGTGATGCCCTTTGGTTTGAAAAATGCACCTGCCACTTTTCAAAGGTTGGTGAACCAAGTCCTCACTGGGTTGGATGACTTTTGTGCAGCATATCTAGATGATATTGCTGTCTTCAGCTCCACCTGGGAGGATCACCTGATCCACCTGAGGAAAGTTTTGGAGACCCTGCAAAAGGCAGGCCTCACTATCAAGGCCACCAAGTGCCAGATAGGGCAGAGTCAGGTTGTGTACCTGGGCCACCTTGTAGGTGGAGGCCAGGTTCAACCCTTGGAGAGCAAGATACAGGCCATAAAGGACTGGGCACCTCCAACCACCCAGACACAGGTCAGAGCTTTCTTGGACCTGTCTGGTTACTATAGGAAGTTTGTCAAAAATTATGGGTCCATTGTGACACCACTTAATGACTTGACAAGCAAGAAAATGCCAAAGAAAGTTCAGTGGACAATTAGCTGTCAGAAGGCATTCAATGACCTGAAGCAGGCCATGTGTACTGCACCTATTCTCAAGAGTCCTGACTACTCCAAAACCTTCATTGTCCAAACATATGCATCTGAGTTGGGTGTGGGAGCTGTTCTATCTCAACTGAATATTGATGGTCATGACCAGCCCATTGCTTTTATAAGTAGAAGGCTGACCCCTAGAGAGAAACGTTGGTCAGCTATTGAGAGGGAGGCCTTTGCTGTGGTTTGGGCACTGAAGAAGTTGAGGCCATACTTGTTTGGAACTCACTTCAAGATTCAGACCGACCATAAGCCCCTCTTATGGCTAAATCAGATGAAGGGTGAAAACCCCAAACTTCTTAGGTGGTCCATTTCCCTACAGGGGATGGACTTTACAGTTGAGCACAGACCAGGGACTGACCATGGCAATGCAGATGGTCTCTCCAGGTATTTCCTCTTAGAACAGGAAGACTCACCTGGTCAAGGTTAGTTTAATGTCCCTAAGTTTGGGGGGGGTTATGTAGGAGAGTGGGGTCTGCAATCCTATGGTCACCCCAGATTTTTGCTTTTTGCTTCACTGGTTTATGACTTTCCCTGGCTGTGGGCCTGCTAATCAGACCCACAGCCTAGCTGTTCTCTCTCTAAATTGACATCAATGTACTTTAGGTGCATTTACCAATTGGTACTGGGCCACCTTATCAGTCCCTGTACCGTGTACCTTAGGTACCCAGGGCATAGGTGTACCCAGGGCCTACCAGGGGCTGAAGCATGTATTATGCCACCCCTGGCTGGCCATCTAAACAGACACAACTGGCTGGTAAGACAGCTGGGGCAAGGTGGTGTAATCACCCTTTGCTGTAGATATAGTTACCTATATCTAACCCCAAAATGGACACATATATTCCTATCAGTCACTCCTATGGCAGGCCTTATCAATCCTGAAGGCAGAGTGCTTGAAATTAAGTGAGATGGTGCTCTGGCATGAGCTGAGCCCGTCTGCAGCTTGTGAAATCAAGTCCTAATAGCTGTTCCATGATAACGCTATACCATATACTCTTAAGTGCATTATAATCCTCGCGGTTATTGCTAACTGTGGTATAGCATTATCAAAACATGTCGTGTAAGGTGTCATACGCTTTGGAATACTACCCCCTCGCCAGTTCTGGCGACGGGGGTAGAATTCCACCCTTCTAGAGGGATAAGACATGTATGTAACTGTGAACCCCGGTTAAAGTGAACTCGAGCCTTGGCATCACAAAATGGATGCTGCCACCACAGACACAAGTCTGACCTCCTGCTGCTGGGAGTCCTTCCAGCGAGGGAGGCTTGGACAAAGGGTTTCCTGCCTTGGGAGGTGCTAGCACCACCCCAGACAGGATTTTGTGTATTGGGTAGGACAGGCCTGAAAGGAATGAGACATGCCTGGGGCACACAAGGTGTCCTGTGCATACACCGGTTCAAACCAGTTGCTGGGCATCCCTGCCCCAGCTCTGGCGCGAAACCGGACAAAGGATAGGGGGTGTAACCACCCCCCTTCCTGGTCCCACCCATAGGAGGGACCTAATCGTAGTACAGCCCCCTTTAGCAGAATAAAGGTAGGAGCTGGTCCCATTCCAAATTAGATTATCCTGAACAACTTTTACAAGAAGAAACTCTGGACTTCGACGTTCTGCTCCACAGAAGACTGAAGAATCTCCCTTGTGGGCAAGGAGTGTCCACCCTGCAACTGCAGACACCATCAAGCGTCCAGCGGCTTCACTTTGTCGTCTTCCCTCAAGGATCCAGACTTCATAGCCCGACAAGACCCGGATTCCCAGACCTCTCCGACCTCAACTCACATCTGCAGAACAGCTGAGATCCGTGGGTGCGACGAGACACGTGGGACCAGCCATCTTGGAGAAACTGCACTTCGCTTCCAGCACGACTTCTGAGGTAAACTCGACCAAGTGCTTTGGGGATTGAGAAGCCCCAGCCCCAAGCAGCCCCTGCACCGAAGATCAGC
The DNA here is from genome assembly GCF_964261635.1 of Lissotriton helveticus. Taxonomy (NCBI): domain Eukaryota; kingdom Metazoa; phylum Chordata; class Amphibia; order Caudata; family Salamandridae; genus Lissotriton; species Lissotriton helveticus. The sequence goes on along the minus strand of NC_136072.1, from coordinate 1,069,912,156 downwards.
CCTCCAGCTTCCACGAGATCTGCGTGGGGCCCTTCTGCTTGTTTGCTGCTCGACGCGTTGTCTGGTCACTTGCCGGCTGGCTAGTGGCCTTCTAGACGACGATCTTTGAAACTTACACTGCTGGTCTGGTTGCTCCAGACTGGCCCTTGCTCCCTTCCAAAAGAGGAGCACCCCGGACCCTCCTGGTCCACTCCAGACGCCGTTGCCACTCACCGCGTGGGTTGCCTTTGCCAAGGCCTGTTGACTCCAAATCCGGATCCGACACCGCCGACAGCGAGAGCCTGCGTGGGACAGCTCGTGCCTCCATCCTGGTCGTCGAAGACACCTCCTGGTCCACGTGGATGCAGAGACAAGCGTCCACTCTTCACCTGATCGCGACGACGACATCTGGTTCCTTCCTGGTTCCACTCCAGTCACTGGCTAGTGACTGTGAACATTGTCCCCTCTGCTTTCAGGTCTTCAGCATCTCTGATCCACCCTTGGATCACACCTGACATCTTCCTCCTGGCCGCCTGCAGCATCTTTTCTTTCAGGCTCCATAGACTTCAACGCAGAAACCCGACACAACTTCGCACCTATGCACCCGCAGCTTGACTCTCCTAGTGTCCAGATTCACAGTCGTTTTAGTCCTAACTAGTCAGGATTGTCCGTACTCACCTTTTCCTTGAACTGTACTGTACATAGACGTTGTTACGCATCTCGCGTGTGAGTTCACACTCTGCACACGCGTTCCGTGGGCCTCCTATTACTTACCTAAAGTTAGGGTAGCGTAGTCCCAGCGATCCTACAGCCTCTGGACAGCTCCATTCCTTTTTTTTTTTCTAAGAAATTTTTATAACATTTTTCCCCCCAAAAAAAACAATGAATGTTACAGCACACTTATACATTTTGAATCATTACCGTACTGACACCAGAATTTACAAATAATTACAAATGAAATCTTGACACAACGGAATTGAAACCATAAAAAGAACAAAAATTTGCGTACTTTTCAACCCATATCTTCAACTGTATAGGTCATAGCGGCAGTCTCCCCTTCCCGGTTTATCAGCCCGTTTTTCCAGTTTGCAACTGGATGCCAAATCTTTCTGCCCAGAGTTCTACCTCTTTTTCCCTTTCTATCATATATTGCTTTTTCTAAGTTATAAGTTGACAATAGCCGAGCGATCCATGTTTGGAATGTTGGTGGGACCCTATCAAGCCATGATGTTGCTATGCATATTCGATAGACTGCGGTTACCATAAACATAAACTCCATAGGAATAACCTCGGTCCCTACCAATACCCCCAACAGTAATAACTCATCTGAGAACTTAATTTTGAGACCCAGCGATACATCAATAAATTTCTCAATATCTTTTTTTAAAGAATATAATTGTGGGCATTGCGAGAACATATGAATAAAGTCTGCGTTCGCTGAATCACAGCGTGGACATGTTATTCCTGAGTTGCCTCCCCATTGTGCAATTCTAGCTGGGGTATGGTGGAGCGAGTACAGGGTCTTATAATGCTGTGACTGTAAGGTTGCTGAGCATAAGACTGTGCGACTCAGATCTAGGGACAGCTGAAATCCTTCCGGTTGTAAGCCCACTTTTTCCGCCCACTTCCTGACATATTTATCTCTGTCGTCGCTTTTGTATACACCCAGTTCTGCGTATAAGTATCGGATTGTACAGTGAGTGTTACGCTCTATATAGTCCATTATACGACAAGTACCAAAGCCCAATGCCCCGCCCTGTTTATTTGAAAGATAACTTCTAATCTGAAGATATTTAAAAAAACTATTGTTTGCTACCTTAAATTTACTTTGAATCTCATGAAACTGTAGGATTAGGATTCCCCCCTGTTGGTCCATAAGGTTCCCAATCTTCTTGATCCCTTTATTGTCCCAGTCCCTCATCACTGAATCCCTAAAAATATCTCCAGGTAGAGATATATTCGTATACAAACGTGTATAACTATTATGCCTTCCTAAGCCTATTTTCTTTGCGATCACCTTCCAGATGCTATAAGCAGCTTGTAAAGTTTTAAATCTTGTGTGTTTGAAATAGCTAAAGTCAATTGTGTTCATAAATCAGTTTTTAGCCCCGTCGCCCAGCAGTGCAGTATAAACATTAGTGAATCCCTGTGTAGCATCCCCCTGCTCTGTACCACCGCTCCCAATTAGTCCCTGGAAATACTGCATGGCTACAGCCCAATAATAAAGCCTAAAATCAGGTGCCCCCCATCCCCCTTTTTCTCTTGGTAGTGTAAGGTGTCGATATGCCCTCCTGGTCTTACCATGTGCCCAAATAAATTTGTTTACTATTGCTTCTATTTTGTTAAACCATAGATGATCAAAATACAGTGGAATAGCTCTAAACAAGTACAAGAACTTTGGAAATGAAATCATTTTAACCACGTTTATATGACCCATCAACGTCAGGTGTAGTTTATGTATCCTTTCTGTATTTTCCTTTACTTTATTTACTAGGGGTCTCATATTAAGCTCCACCAGGTTGTCTAAATCTGCAGTGACTTTTATTCCTAAATATGTTGCTTCATCGACCACTCTGGTGTCTTGAAATGTCATGAAGCTATTCTGGACTATTTGGGTTTTCTCTCTATTGATTCGGTATCCTGAGATTGCTCCAAAGCTTATTGCTTCCCTCTCTATCTCCGGAAGAGCTGTATCTAGATTATTTGTGATGATGGCCACATCATCCGCATACGCGAATACTTTATAACTTATATCATGTAGCTTAATTGGAGAAATCATATAGTTTTTTTCCAGTCTACACAAAATAGGGTCAATATACAGGGCGAAGAGCAGCGGGGATGCGGGGCATCCCTGCCTTGTCCCACGCTTTATCTGCACTGCCTCAGTGTATCCTTTATTGATTCTTATTCTAGCAGTAGGATCTGAGTACAGTGCCTAGATTGCCTTAATATACCCATTACCAATCCCAAACCACTCCATTACCTCCCATAGGTATTTCCAGGAGACCCTGTCGAAGTCCTTCTCCGCGTCCAGAAATATAGCCGCAACAGGGTCCCCTGCAACCCCCGTGGCGTCTAAAATAGTGATTATTTGCCTCGTGTGCTGTGTGGTCCCCTTCCCTGGGATAAACCTGTGCTGTGATGTGCTAACTAAGTGCTCTATAATCCTGCTTAACCTTTGTGCAAGTGTTTTCGAATAAATTTTTGCATCCGCGTTCATAAGCGTTATCGGTCGGTAAGACCCAGGTTCTAGCGGGGGTTTATTTTTCTTTAATATCACAATGATATCTGCCCCTGCCCAGGATTGTGGGACTGATTTTCCTGTCTGTGTCTGAATAAAAGTTTCATGCATATCCCTCCCCAGAATATCCCAAAATGTTTTATAACATTCTGCTGGGATTTGGTCTGGGCCTGTGGCTTTCCCGGAGGGGAGGTTGTTCCCCGCTCCCTGTACTTCTTGTGCTGTAAAGATGAGATCTAGTTTTTCCTTCTCCTCGTCTTGTAACACTGCGTGTATTATATCGTTCAGATACTCCGTAGTCTCCAGTTTTGTATTAGTCAGAGTCTGTTCATAAAGCGTGATGTAGAATTCCCTAAAAACCTCCTGTATATCTGCTACCTTATTTACTACAACTCCCACCTTATTCTTTATTTCCTTTATTTCCCCTGCCGCTAAGTTCTGTCTAGTCCGAATCGCAAGGAGATGCCCAATTCTCTCATTGTACTCATAGCTTTTCTCCCTTTTAGCTAAGTAGTTGGCTGCAGTTCTCCTAACTATACTTTCGCATGCATCTGCCTTATTCAGCTCTATATTTAACAAAATATCTTCCAATGGGTCTTGATTAGCGATGGCTAGAATTAGGCGGTCTTCTAGGTCTGTTAAGTCCCTTAGGTTTTTATCCATTTCATCTTTCTCCTTCTTAGTCCTTTGAAGCGTGTAGCAAAGGGTTTCCCCCCTGACGCCAGCCTTAAAGGCATCCCAGACTGTGCCAGCTGAGGTTGAACCTCTGTTGATCTCCCAAAATTGTCTAATCCAAATTCTCATTCTCTTCACATAATTTTCATCTTCTCTCAAAAGTCCAGTTGTAAGGCTTTCTTTCCCCCCCCAGTGACCTGTGGGAGAGTTAACACCAGCGGATTGTGATCCGATAATAACCTAGGGAGCCTCTCCAGCTGACTGCCACCTACCAAAGAACTGGAGATCAAAAAATAATCTAATCTAGCCACCAACCTGTGTGGTGCCGAATAATATGTACTCCCCGTCCCAGGTGGGTGTTTCTGAGCCCACAGATCAGCTAATACATTATGATACGCAAGATTACATACAGCTTTACAAGTTTTCTTCTTCCTCCCCATATTGATCCCCCCTCCCGTCATACCCAAGCCCATCAAACCGTTAATATTAAAGTCCCCACAACATATGATCGGTTCGGGCCACAGCGATAACTCCTGATCTAAAAATTCAAAAACCTCAGGGTCATCATCTGTGGAGCCGTAGACAGAAACAATAGTACAACATCCTGCCGTTGTTTCTCCTTCGATCATAACCCATCTCCCCCACTGATCCTCTTTTTTCCTCTTTGTTTTGAATGCCCCTCTTTTGGCTAATATGGCCACCCCCCTTGTCTTAGTTTCTTGTCTGGTATAGGCTAGTACCTCAAAGCCCATTTGGTCTAACACATATTTGTTGTTTCCCTCTATATGCGTCTCTTGGAGATTTCCTTATACCATTTACTTAGTATATGGTTTGCCGTGCCCCTAGGGCACCATTGTAATTTTGTGTAACTTATCATATTTTTCCTAAGAGATTGTCATGTGCTTAGCCCTCTGATCTCATAAAGAGTTCAGAAGTGTTTTGTTATTAATACATATTTTGTTTATTTTCATAACAACCTGTGTGGTGTCCTTTCATCTGGTATTCGAGGGGTTATATACAGCTGGCTTCACATGCCAAAAGAGTTTAGCCTAAGACTGCTTTGTCCATGCTACCATTAGGATAGCTGGTCTATAAGGTTGACTTACAACCAATCACCATAAGGGTTGTTTGGACTGATACAAGGTGATCACTAGAACTAGTGAGCATCATATATCAGGCCAACTTCTCACATTCACCTCATCGCATACTTTCCGAGGGGTTCGTGTAGGTGTACTGAGGTAGGCATTTGGAGGCCACCCTGTTTTATGCTTCCATAGAACATCCCATATGACCCTTCCCACTATGGCCCTATCCATATGTAGCCAGTGCTTGTCTGAAGCTCTAAGAGACTATTCGGCAATCACTCTCAGTTGAGCCGCGTTATAGTAAAGGTAAAAACCTAGGAAGGCCAGTCCTCCCTGCTCCTTCGGCAGCCTGAGAAGTGTATATGGTAGTCGGGGTTGATGGTTTTTCCTGACCAGTAATAAGTGAGCTGAGATATGGAAGAAAGTCACATTCAAGGGTTATGGGTAAACTTTGAAATAGGTAGAGCACCATCGGGAGGACATTCATCTTAACCTCATTGATGCCGCTGAGCTAGGACGTATACTGGGGAGACCAGAGTTGAAGGTCTGCTTTTAATTGCTATCAAAGGTCTGCTTTTAATTGCTGGAGAAGTGGAGGGAAATTAGCCTTATATGAGTGAGCTCGTCATTTTAGGAGTGATCCGGACTCCTAAGTATGTTATATCTTTTTTTGCCCATTAGAATCGCGAAGTTGTCACTAATGATTCCATGTGCCCATGGGGCATGGTTAAGTTTAGGAGGAAAGATTTAGTTGTGTTGACCCAATAGCCTGCCACAGTTTCAAAGCTGCCTAGGTCTACCCAGAGGTTTGGGAAAGAAGATGTAGGATGTAGGATCAGTAAGCATTAAAAGCATGTTGTCTGCAAATAGTGGTATTTTATGTTCCGTTCCCAAAAGGCAATACCCCTGATTGACGAGTTAGCTCGAATCTGAGTGGCCATGGGTTCAATTCTTAAGGCAAATAACAATGGGGACAGGGGGCATCCATGTCTCGGCCCTCTTCCAAGTGAAAAGGGTACGGAGCTGTATCCATTGACTAATACCCTTGACCTAGGAGCTTTGAAATAGCTCAGATCATTGCAATAAATGCGTCACAGAAGCCAAAGTGTTCTAAAATGAGACATGGAAAGGACCAGTCAAGTGACCAAATGCTTTTTCAGCATCGAGTCCCAAAAAGCACTGCTGGGATCTGTTTACTCATAGTTTTTCTATAAGGTGTAGCACATGCTTCAGATTATCGTACATCTGCTAGCCCTTTATGAAGCCTAACTGATCCGGATGGTTCATAAAATAAAAGGGGCAAATGGGGGAATCAGATCAACGCTAAAGGCTTTGTAAAAATGGGCCATGAGGCCATCTGGGCCTGGGGCTTTATGAAGTTTTAATGATACAATGGCGTCACAAACGTGAAGAAGCTGCTGTTTGCTCAAATACTCTACCTGGAGCTGGGGATCTACTCATTCGCCTGTATATATGACATCATAAAGGTCCTTGCAGACATTTGCCTTCTTTATTTCGGAAGATGCTAACAGTCTTGTCTGCACATGCAAATCCCCTATGTATTCCTTTTTTTGCTTGACTCGTAGTTGACGGGCTAAGTATGTACTGATTTTGTTCCCCTGTGAGTAGGAGCTCTGTTGAAGATGGAGGAGATTGAATTCTGCTCTATTGTTGTTTATCACATTTAATCTACCCCTTGCAGCAGTGACTTTCCGTTGGAGAGTTAGTGTCGGATTTGCCCATGAGCCAGCTTTAGCTGGCATAATTCAGATTCAATAGCGTCCATTCTGCAGCTCTTTGTTTATTAATTTACCCCTCAGATATGCATTAAAAACATCCCAATTATTAGCTGGAGATGTGTCCTGAGGGTCATTCAGTTCAAAGTATTCTCTGATTGCCTTTCGGAGCTCTTCACATAGAAGGCATTCTCTTGTAAGGGATGGGGGTGGGAACAGCAAGACAGCGGTGGTGGGAAATCCCACCCCAGCATCACCACTACCGGTGCATGGTCTGAGATTGATATCGAAAGTATAGTGGCGTCTTGTAAATTCTGTCTCAGGGTCTAACTCAGAAATATGTAATCCAATCTTGAGTACATGCAGTGTGTGTGGGAAAAGAATGTGTTAACACGTGTTGTGGGCTGTATCTCCCGCCATGCATCCCGGAGGCCTAGGGATTGGAAAGCTTGTTTGAGAGGTCTCGGGAACTCCCTGTTAATGCCCTATGGGGATGTGTACTGTACTCACCAGAGTGCCACATCAGATTGAAGTCCCCTATCACCACAATATTTCCCTCTGCAAACCCTCGCAGCGAGTTTAAAAAAGAAATAATAAATGATGCCCGATTAGCATTCTGTACATACAGTGAGGCAAAGGTTCTGATTTGGCCCCTGAGACGTCACTTAACAATTATGATCCTACCCTCCCTGTCTGCTTTGTACCCCTCCAATGTAAATTGCATCGAAGAATGAAAAATTAGGGCCACCCTGTTATGCTTCGTGGAGGCTGGTGATTTAAAAATTATGGAGTATGTTGGATACCTCATTCTATGGTTCTCTCCCCTCTCCTGTAGAGCCACCACATCATATTAGTGATCTCTCAAGTATTTCCATAGCTTCTGATGTTGGCGGGGGCGTGGCTTGGAAGCCGATGGCGGTGGGAGCGTGAGCCTGCAGCTCTGCTCCGACCCCGATGGTTATCCTGCACTGGGGGGGTGCGATCCCTGGTGGCGTAGTGGGGCGTAGGCAGCTGCCCCTGCAGATTGATGACGCTGGGTGCTCCTGGGTGCCTGGGGACCCTGCGGTGACTCCCGGGCCATAGCGCTGCCGCGGCACAAGATGGCGGCACCAGAGGCTTCCTTATAGAGGAGGAGCGTCGGGGATCGCTGGCTGGCCCTGCCTGGGGCACCGGAGGCGAGTCCTGGGCCTGCTGACGCTAGGAATCGGAGCGGAGGAGACTCCCTGCTGGCCCGGAATACACGGGAGAAGGTGCAGTGGCGGCCCATGGCTGCTCCTGGCCGGGAGATGCTTGGAGGCGGTATCGCCTGACGTCCTACACACGCCTGACCCGAGCGAGGGAGAGGGGCCTCTGATGTGCTACCCCCGCCTGCTGAGAGGGATTGCAAGCCGATTGCTGATGGCTAGTCACGGCGGAGGGGCCGCGCTATAACAGCGCGGGGAGCTGTGTGCGCTGTTCCCCCTCTCCCCCCTTTATCTGTCTCTGTTATTTCTTCCCCCCCCCACCCCCGGCAGTGGTACATTGGGCGCTGCGGATGGCGGTGCGGCCCGGCTGGCGGACTCCTGAGGTGTTCCGGATGACCTGGGGGACTGCTGCTCCTGCTGGGGGCCATTAGCCACGGAGCGGCGGTGAGCGATTACCCACTGTAGGACCTGTGGCCGAGTGCCAGCGCTAATACCCCGAGGTGAGCTGAGGGTGGGGAGTGGCTGGAAATTGTGCCCTTCTCTGCCTCCCTGTCCCCTGCGGTGGGGGCCTTCTGGAGGCGACTGTTGAGCGGCGGGACTGGAGCGGCTAGCAGGGCTTAGCTGGCGGGAACGCCTGGGGCCCCCCTTTTTTTTCACACTCCTTATCCTGCTCGGAGGAAGTCATTACCGGCCTAGCTGAGCGCTCTTGCCCCACAGCGCCTGAGCCTGAAATGAGTGCACTGTGAACGATTGGACTGCGCTGGATACGGACGACGCAACCTGCGGGTGTCCTCGAGTGCTGCAGCTGTGCCTACTTACTTTTCTCCTCCCCGGCGGTGAACGCAAAGAGTGGCTCGTGCCGGGCGGACGGGGGGCCCACCTTTTGAATTGGATTGTGCCTGTGGACGCTGGACATGGGGAAACCCTGGGGGAAGCAGGGGGGGGGGCATCTTTGGACAGTGTGGAGACAGATACGGAGCGAGGGCCGCGAGACCTGGAGCCCGCCCCTCCCGGGTTGCTGCCACAGCACCAGGTGGATCAGATTTTACAGGCCATAACAGACACTAGAACAGCTCTCCAACAGGATATAGCGCAGGTGGCGACAGGTTTGGGACTCCTGAAAGCTGACCACGCTAAATTGTCCGACAGGGTGCGGCAGACGGAGCTTAGGTTGGACGAGGTGGGGCCTGCGCATCGTAAAGTGGATGCTCAGATGGCTGATGTCGTGAGTCGGCTGCAGACCCTGGAGAAGAGGGCGGATGATGCAGAAGGCCGCAATAGAAAAAACGACGTTCGCGTGGTGGGCCTACCGCAACGGATTGAGGGGACAGACATGGTGGCCTACTTAGAGAAATGGTTCCGGGAGGTGGTTGCACCAGAGGGCCTCTCGCAGTTCTATACGTTGGAAAGGGCCCATAGGGTGCCGGCGCGTCCGCCGGACCCGGGACGCCCACCTGGGCCGATGGTTGCGCGCCTCCTTCATTACAGGGACAGAGATCTATTCCTGCACAGGGCCAGGACCTCGGGCCCCTACACTGTGGACAACAGCAGGGTCACACTGTTACCGGACTACATGCTTGAGGTACAGCAGGTCCGACATGGTGCGGCAGACGGAGCTTAGGTTGGACGAGGTGGGGCCTGCGCATCGTAAATTGGATGCTCAGATGGCTGATGTCGTGAGTCGGCTGCAGACCCTGGAGAAGAGGGCGGATGATGCAGAAAGCCGCAATAGAAAAAACGACGTTCGCGTGGTGGGCCTACCGGAACGGATTGAGGGGACAGACATGGTGGCCTACTTAGAGAAATGGTTCCGGGAGGTGGTTGCACCAGAGGGCCTCTCGCAGTTCTATACGTTGGAAAGGGCCCATAGGGTGCCGGCGCGTCTGCCGGACCCTGGACGCCCACCTGGGCCGATGGTTGGGCGCCTCCTTCATTACAGGGACAGAGATCTACTCCTGCACAGGGCCAGGACCTCGGGCCCCTACACTGTGGACAACAGCAGGGTCACACTGTTACCGGACTACATGCTTGAGGTACAGCGGGCCAGGGCTTCTTTCTTGGCGGTTAAGCGGGCGCTCCGAGATGAAGGCTTGCAATATTCTCTGATGTTCCCTGCTCGGTTGCGCATTGCCCTAGATGGCAAAACCCACTTTTGCAATAGCCCTGAGGAAGCCTGGACATGGCTGGAGGAATTCAGAACTGGCAAGGGGGAGGCTGGTCTGCCATCGCGGCTGCTGGCGCTGGAACAGCGGCTTCGACGGTCCCGCCGCAACCGGAGACGGCGTTCGGTGCCTGGGGGCCCCTCACTGTCTCAGACAGGGGCGGAGCGACTGGCGGCGCTGCAGGCTGTTGCGATCATTGCTGGGATGGAGGCGTCCTCACCGGTGCCATCCACGGGCTCTGAAAAGGAGGCAGATGAGACTGAGGCTGAGCTGTCAGGTTCGGGAAGCCAGATTCTTCCCAAGGTGACACCGGGCACGGCAGACGACATGGTGGATGCTCCATGACAGCAAGAAGGACTCTATGATGGTGAAGCACATTCACCCCGCATCCGTGAGTCCACATGCTGTCACAACGCGGTCGTTACAACGACCGAGTTGTAACAAGGCATACCATTACTCCGCGAGTCGTTACAACGACGGAGAAGGTGTTTGATTTAAAATCCAACACCTTCCCTAAAGTCCGCACAGACTGGAGTTGGAATAGTACATTTTAATATTCCAACATCCAGCGCCCCCCTTCCGCAAGTCGTCGTAATGACTTGCAGAGTAATGGTATACGTTGTCACAACGCGGTCGTTGTTACGACCGCGTTGTGACAGCATGCGGATTCATTACTTGCAGAGTGAAGAGGCATATTCCTCTGTGATCTCTCTCATGGACGCTACTGATCTGTACTTCTGGTGATTAAGGGCGGCGGATGGGTGGGGTCCGGGCTGTTTGGGGCCCCAGGACCTGGGGGGGAACCTGGCCGTTAGTATGTCTTTATAGTACAGAATGGTGGCGCTGCTGCCTTTCTCACTGGGGAATTAGATGTTATTGAGGGGTTGGTGCTGGGGACTTTGGCCGACTGTTTATTGCTTTGCTAGGTTCTAACCCACCCCCACCGGATGGTTCACAGTTAGTACGCCTCTGATTTAGTTGGAAGGCGTTTGTTGGGGTCAGTTTGGATATGATTCACTACGTTAGTGCCTGTTCTGGGGAGGGAGGGTGGAGCTCGGGTTGGGCATGGGATTATCAGGGGGTGGGGGGTCTTAGTTTTGGGATTGTACTCACCAGCGTGTATTGGCAAGAGCAGCAAGCTATTGTGTTTTTTTCAAATGTCTATGGGGCCGTTAGCTGATGTTAAATGTATGACTTGGAATGTGCGGGGTTTACACTCGATGCAGCGTCGACACAAGGTCCACTCCTATTTAGTACACAGGGGCGCGCAGATAGTATTCCTACAGGAGATGCATCTGACTAAAGCTGAGGGGATAGCGCTGCAGCATAGATGGCGAGGGCAGCTGTATTATACTACCTACTCTGCTTTAGCGAGGGGGGTTCTGATCTGGATTAGGGCCAGGGTTCCTTTTCAGATGACTGAACAAATGGTTGATCCTGAGGGCCGTTATGTGGTGGTTGCGGGACGTCTCCATGGGCGGGATGTGACCCTCTGCAGCATTTATGCCCCTAACGTGGAACAAGCGACTTTCTTCACTCGCATGTCTGAAACACTGGCAGTTTATTTCACGACCCCGGTAATGATGGGGGGAGATTTTAACTCCATTACGGACGTGACCATGGATAGATCCCACCCCCCGCTGCCTGATGCCCCCATTCATAAGCTCTCAAAGGTCAGATCACAGTGGCAAGATAGTTGGGGATTTATAGATGTATGGCGGAAACAACACCCAGATGAACGTGATTATTCCTACTTTTCAGCCCTGCACGAGTTGCATGTGAGTCTTGATGCAGTTTTATGTAGCACTGGCCTGGCTACTATTGATGTTTGTAGCGAATACCTGGCGTGCACCATCTCCGATCATAACCCGCTATTGGTAAGTTTCTGCTGGACCCTGGAGCGCCCGGCTGTGCCGACCTGGCGACTACGCCCGTAGATGCTAGAAGACCCACTCTTCCGCGCTGAGCTGGGAACGGGAATAGAACGCTACTTTGCCGATAATGAGGGTACGGCAACGACAACTGCCCTGGAATGGGATGCCTTTAAAGTGGTGATCTGGGGCTTATGTATTACCAAATGGGTGGGTGTACGGAAGTTGCTATTGAAAGAAATCAACACTGCAGAACAGACACTTAGAGAGGCAGAGCGAGCGCACCCGACTAACCCTGAGGTGCGGGACCTAGTGTTGAGATCAAAAGAGGCCGTGGCAGTAGTCGTGGAACGCTTGAGGTGTTTTGACCATAGGGCTTATTTGGCTAGGGCGCATGCCGAGAGAGATAAGGTGGGTACCTTATTGGCGTGGTTGGTCGACCCCCTCCCCGAGGCGCTCCTTTTTTAGCGTTGAACGCCCCGGCGAGGCAAACGGAATATACTCAGTGTCAGATTAATACCCATTTTCGCGACTATTATGCGGATCTGTATGATAGCATGCTGAGGACCGGTGAGGTAGACATCCAAGCTTTTTTGGATGATTTGAAACTTCCTGCACTGGATGCAGAACAGGCTGACTCCCTTGGCTGAGACATCACGCTGTCTGAAATTAGGTGTGCTATCAAGCACATGGTGTGAAACAAAACTCCGGGAATTGATGGCCTGCCCATAGAGTTTTATGAGACATACGTGGAGCTTCCTGCCCCTAGAATATTATTGGTCTTTAAGGAGGCTAGTGAACTAGGGATATTACCCGCCTCGACTAGGGAAGCTATTATCATTCCCCTATTGAAGCCAGGGAAAGCCTCTACTGACCCTGGCGCATATCGGCCCCTGTCTATGCTCACCTCTGATTACAAGATTTTGAGCCGCGTGCTGGCTACCTGACTCCTCCCGCACATGGTGCGTTTGGTCCATCCTGATCAGGCTGGCTTCATCCCTACTCGTAATACCGCAGGCAGTGTGCGCCGATTGATACGCATTCTGGGAGGGGACCACGAGGGGGACCCAATGGCAACAATCCTGCCTGTGGATATCGCGAAAGCGTTCGATAGCTTAGAATGGCCCTATTTATTTTCTGTTATGAGAGCCTTCGGGCTTGGGGAAGGTTACGTTCGCTGGACCTAAATATTATACTCCTTGGCGTGCGCTAGAGTGAAAGTGGGGACGGTCGTCTCTTCCCCCTATCCAGCGGGGCGAGGCACGCGACAGGGGTGTCCGCTATCCCATTATTGTTTGCCCTGGCCATAGAGCCATTGGCTATCAGCGCTAGGCTGGGGAGGGCGTTTCAGGGCTTACGACTCCGAGGTCAAACACATTTTATCTCGCTATATGCGGATGATATCTTGTTGTTTCTAAAAGATGCGGGAGATGGCTTGGAGGGGGCTCGAGCACTGCTCCAAGAGTTTGGGGACATTTCTGGACTCAGAGTCAACTGGGCAAAGACTTGCGTCTTCCCGGTCGACCCGGCATGCAGCCCGCCTGCAGCTGCGCAAGACATCGCGTGGGAACCCTACTGCCTTCCCTCTCTAGGAACACATATTTATCACACCCACGAAAACCTACTGGATGGTAATATTGGCCGGGCAATGCGAAGCCTCAAAAATAGCATGCAGTTCTAGGGAACATTGCATTTATCAGTAGCAAGTCGTGTGGCCCTATTAAAGATGGTAGCACTTCCCCGGCTACTCTACTATTTCCGAACGTTACCGGTGTGGATACCCGCCTCCTTATTCCGACAGCTCAGGACTATGGTAGGTGGCTTCATTTGGGGGAGCGGAAGGCGGGGAGTAGCACTTGATACATTAATGCGCCCGAGAGTAGAGGGGGGTCTTGCGGTCCCTGACTTTGAATTATATTATCTAGCCGCACAGTTTCAAGGGCTTACTCAAGCGGTGGCGCTGGAATGTAGGAGCACTGAAAGGGACTATGAACCAGAGGTGCCTCGGTATGTGCTATTGTTTATTATATTCCAGCAGAAACTGCGCGTGAATTCGCTGTCCATTGAGGAGCGCACTTTGCAGCTTTGCTGGAAACGCTATTATGGCAGAGTCAAGGTGCGGAACCCCTATGCCCCGGAGATACCCTTGTGTATGTGTACCGCCCTTCCACACGGCGGGGACTGGCTGGCCCTCACGGAGAGGGAGTCGCTCGGACTACAGGTGGTGGGCGACCTGTATGATGATGGCACGTTATTACCCTATGGGGAGCTGCAGGAGAGATTCGGGCTCCCGCGCGGACACTACGTACTCCATTCGGCCCTCACGGCTGCAATACAAAAGTACTAGGGCGAGGGCCTTTCGGAACCCCCAGTGAGCTTGGTGTGTCAGTATGTGGTGATGGCAGCAGGCACCTACAAGGCTGTCACCTGTTTATATAGGCATATGCTCGGTCAGGGATCGCAACCTCAGTAGAAATTGCACGACCAATGGACGACAGATGTTGGTAGAGACATACGGGACCCAGCTTGGTCGCAGATCATTAAGAGGGCATGGAAGCGTACCAGAAATGCCAGATTTCAATTGGTTCATTTCTTCATACTGCATAGGGCCTACCTCACCCCGGCAAGTATCAACCAATATTTTCATGTAGACACAGCGCGGTGCCCCCGCTGCAGGCTTGTGGATGCGGGCCTATTGCATATGTTATGGGATTGTCCACAATTGGGCACATGTTGGGACGATGTAGTGTAGTTGCGATGCAATATCACGGAACGGCAGATTACTCTGGATAAGGATACCTGCCTATTACATTGGTTCCCCCATACCAGTAAGTCCAAAATAACGAGTACATTCCTAGACCTGGGGTTGGTGTTGGCCAAAAGGGAAATCACAATCCATTGGAAAGCTGCGGGGGGCCTAGTTTTGCTAGATGGAACGCCGCATTGCTTACATGGGCAGGGAGTGAGAGTGTGATTTGCCTGCAACAGGTCCAGAGGTCCCACAATGAGGAAGCGCTAGATGCAGCCCGGGCATGGGAAGCCCTAGTTACAGAATTGAAGGCTACAGATGGGGACTCTGGATCAGAACTGAGTGAGTCTTCGGGGATGGAACTTAGTAGATGACTGCAACAATACAAGAGACGAAATGTATGAATATACTCCCATTCCTATTATAGTCATGACCTTCTATAACAGTTGTATGTATAGTACACTGTACAGTCATGTTGCTCCAAGTGGATATTGAGATAAGTTACGCTGTAGTAGGTGCACGCCGGTGAGAGTGGGCGGGTGAGGGAGGGTTACAGGGGGAAGAGTAGAGGAATTAATACTATATAGCTTTACAGCACATGTATAATCATGCTGCAGTTGGATACATTATTAGTATTATGAGGATGTTGGGGCTATTTAAATGTTATTAGATGACTGTTTTTTATTTATCCTGGCCTCTAACCTCGACTGTACTTCTGCATGCCAAGTGGTTTTGTCATTATTTAAAATGAGACAGTAGTGCCTGCCCGACTGTAATTACCTACTGGGGATGTTGTTTGTGGTTGAAAATCAATAAACAGATTTAAAAAAAATATATAGCTTCTGATGTTGGCGGTGAGTTAAGGCCCTTAATATTCCATGTAAGTGTAGTGATCACAATACTTAGTGTAGGTATCTGAGTTTTCCTGTGGTAACCCTTAGTTTGCTTCCCTGGCTGTAGACCAAAAACGCTGCGTCCTACATTTTCTCTGTTTCAACTCCCTTCTCTGTGTTCCTCCCGAGTACCACCCCCAGCTCTCTTCCATTAGCAGCCCATCAGTATATACCACCCACCGCGCTAAAGAACTTCTACAAGCCAAAATAATAAAAATGGAAAACGTCAAAAATACAACTATTTCCCAATACTCTTTGTCTAGAAGTGAAAAATACAACATATTGGGCGAATCGGTCCATTACCGCTAACAAGTTCCTTCAGAAAGTCAGCAGGAGTTAATACACTTGGTAAGGCATCAGAGTAGAACAAGGCGGGTCCCTGCAGTAGTGCGAGACAAGCTTTCCCGGAACCCCTTTCGGTCCCCGACCAGATAAAGTAATTTTTAAAACTTCGAAGCATTCTACAGATGACAGATCTTTCAGGGTTCATCAGTAGGATATTGTTATGCAGCCGTTTAAAGTCATGTGGGTGCTCCAATGGCTGAGGGCTCGGGCACTCAGGGAGGACCTTCCCATCTTTTCTTTTTAACTGGCCCTGATGGGCGCTGCTCCAGCCATTGGCCTGTTTTATGTGGGCTATGGGGTGGGCTCCGGGGTGGCTCTGGTAGACCCTCTGTTGTGGATCTAATTCCGTGAAGAGGCGCACTACAAAGGCCTCCAAGTCTGAACCCTCATTTCCCTCCTCCAGGCTTTGTATGCATATATTCTCTTGTCTCCATCTGTTTTCCAAATCTTCATATTTGAGGATCTCTGTCTTAAGTTGCCAATGCAGAGAGATTGTTGTTTCTTCCACCTAGCCAGTACATTGTTCCAGGGCTGTCGATTTAGTTATGAGATCTAGTACTCAGGCATCCACTGAGCCTATGTCCTGCTGAAGAGTGACCAATCTGTCGTGCAGGTCTGAGCATACAGCATCCAAGGATGTGGCCAGGTCTGTTTTCCCGGAGTTCCTTCTTGACATCTCGGAGGGTAGCCAGGAATTCTTCCTTCGTAAGTGACATGACGGCTGTGCCCGAGGTACCCTCTGTCTGTGCCCGTGCCTCTGCTGGGGAAAAATAGCTGGATACCTGATTGGATTGTTGCTTCTTTGGAGGCATGGAGTCGCCCCTCCTGATTGGAATCCAGGCCGCTCTAAAAAATGTCTTGATCCTCGGAAGCTGAGTCAAAGGTGAGTCTCCCTATCTCCATCCTCGATGGGCTATGGAGACCTGCCGCCCACCTCTAGGTCTCATCTAGACTGATTGTTGACCTCGGGTTGTAGGGCATCCACAACCTGGGGAATGACACCTCGCCCCCAGAACAGCTCAGCCAGGTCCAAGAAGTGGCCCAGTCACGTGGTCCCAGTTCCTAAAAGGCATCAAAGTACTCCCTCTGTAGGTCAGGCAATTCCCTCTGCCACGTGGTAGCGGGGTAGGGACATGAAGATGAGGCCCGGGGCCTATTCAATCACTGGAGCACAGCTGTCCCTCTTCACATGCCATTCCCAAGAGAGGTAGCAGAGTTTTTGTCAGTGGACATCAACAGGATCAGCAGCCACTTTGCAGCGCCATATTAAGGCCAAGCAAATGTGATTCAGGATACCGAGCCTTCCCCTCGCCCTTTCCGATTGCATGCACAGCTGCTGGGGATCCCTGCTACTTCCCCGTGTTTTTTACCACCTTGTCAGCCAGCCAGAAGCAGGAATTGTCACACCACAGGCACCGCTGCGTCACCGGGCAGTCGGCTTACCGCAGACTTGAGGTTACGTAGTTTTCGGCCCCGCTTCGCTACAGCCGCCATTTTGCGCTTAGTCGCCATTTTATGTTGCCTCACTCAGGCAGCACGGCTAACACGGTAAAATGGTCTTTCTGCCACTTTCAGCTGCTCGATGTTTTTCCCGTTAAAGAACAACCTTTCTCCTTGTGTGTGATGCTGATGTCAGGGTCTGGCCGAGTTCGTAAAGCCATGTCTAGACTGATTAATCCATGACTTACTTCACTGTTTGGGTCCCACCATTCTTCTCTACCTTATCTTATTTAACTGGCCTTCACTATTCTCTTCGTGTGTTCTCTTGTTACATAGCTCTTCTTTTGAAGCATTCTACACATGTTTTGCCACCTGCAAATTGAATTACGGGCACTAGTGTTGATTAACCTGGTGGGAGGAGAGCACACGGGGTCTAAAAGGAGGGTGTGTTTTAGACATTCGAACTATTCCTATTTGTCAGTTTTGTGTATATTGGGAGTTGTCATTGTAAACTTGTTTTGTATAATAGACTGTGCGCCACAGATTGAAGTGGCAGTCTCTTGAGAACCTACCTGTGTGGTACTTCTTAGATAACTGTGCTTAGCTGCAGCTAATAAAACTACTTTTCTATGCCTAACAGAGTGTCCCGTGTCTCTGTCGGTCGAGGCAGGTCAACTCGGAGATCTTAGGCGTGCCCTGCGCCGCCTGGCCCATAAGGCCGGGTTCTCCAATTGGCGCCCAACGTGGGGCGACTTCAGCAGTAGTAGTTTTGCCCGAGAGTCGTGAGGAGCTTCGCAAGAAAATTCCGGAGGATTTCGCGAACCACGTGAGCGACCCCTGCATGTCGAAGTGGACCGAAGGTCTTTTGAAGCGTGGCTACTCCTTCCCGACGGCTGCTGACGACTGCTGCCCTGACTGTCGCCCTGCCTTGGCCCTTTGGTGATGATTGGTATCGCGAGACGATAGACGGACATCTGTTGGCGTGAGAAAAGCATTTAGTTAAGTATTTGTGGGTAGCGCCCACTTTCTTTGTTTTTGTGTTTGTTATTCGATTAGCGCGCTAACCGAAGCCAAGGGGTAAGTACGTTTGTGCTGTGACTCTATTGTCTGAAAATCCCTTGACGTTTGTAAGGAAGTCCAGTTCGTTACGAAATGCCTGGATTTAGTAATTTTAAGAAAATTTGTTGTTTTAGTTGTTCCACGGATTCCTGACTAGAGGATTCTTGTCCGATTCCTCCAGTTCGAACTCCTACTTACGAACTTTACTCAAAGCACGGTCTGGGTCCTATTGTTTTTAACGAAACATGGATCCGATACACTAAGAAAGACGGTGTTTTGCAGTGGCCACAAAATGGGTCCTTTGAGCCAGATATATTAGATAATTTGGAAACAATTTAATTCAAGAGAAAAACCCGGCCGGCAATGTTTGACTCCTTTCGCCTATGGCGCAAGAGAGCCAAACAGAAAGAAATTAAGCAAATGAAGAAAGATAAGAAAGAGCAGAGTATGTCGATTCTACAGGCTGCACAACAATTTAAAAATGACGAAGCTGATCAGGTGATTGAGGTGTCAGAAAGACAACATCGTATGGCAATAGATAGATGCTATCCTGTATTACCTACTGTATCAAAGAGTAAAACCCCTGATGATGATTCTTTTATGTCCCATTTGTTGACATTACCTCCCCCTTAAGTGTTAGATGCAAATGCACCGCCATTACAACCCGCTGTTAATGCAGCTGTTTTGGTTCCTGCACAGTTGCCTGTCCCTGTGATTCCGCCTCCGCCCCCTTTGCCAGCGACATCTGTACCCCAATCTCCTGTGCCTCAGCCTTCTCCATCTGTCGTTTCCTTTGCTACAGATGCTTCGCCTATTTTACAGAATACATTGTCCCCCGTTTTAGTGTCAGATTCCCCTGCAGCTCGACGGCGTTTAGTCAACACTGTTTCAGGTCTTTTGTCGCCTTTTCTTCTCTCCTGCCGCGTCTAGGAGGCAATCGCGTAGTCAGTTTCCAGATTTGGAAGAACAAACTAAATTCGATTCCCTTGCTTATAATTGGATCACGAGTCGCGTACAGTATAGTACACGTGATATTTTAGATACTTTCCTTCAATGGAACGCGCCCACACAGAGATACGTATTTGACGTTATGTGAAATACTCTGATTAAAGAATGGGGAGACGTAGATCTAGACTCACCTCCTCAGGATTTATTTGAAATACAGGATCAATTTGATAAGGGACTTATTGTGGGTCCTGCTGTAGAGCATGCTGTTCAGAAACTTGTTGCTTTTCGATCTACCCTTTTCTCTCAAAGTTCTCTTGAACCTGATCCCGCGGTTCATCGTAAGACGGCACAATATCCTATGCGAGAAGTTCCTCCAATATGGAGAGATGCGGTTCCACCAGCAGGTAATGTTCCTGGTGTTCCTGCTCATTTTCAGCGTATATGGGTACATGACCCTTGGAAAAGATCAGAAGTATTGGCACTTAAACAGTCTTTACCGGACCCTCGTAAGAATCCTGCTGGGTATTATAAAGAGCTGTCTCAGACTGTTGACGCTTGTATTATCAATTTGGCAGATATTGACTTACTTATGGGGAATATAGTCCCACAAGCAATATGGACCAAGATTCGTAGACAGGATCATGCGGCAGCTTTAGGTGGTGATTGGGCTGCCATTACAGCTGCAGATGCAGGACAAGTAGGCGGTGCCAAACCGGATGTCTTGATTACGGAATTACCTGGAAAAATAATAGATTTGATGAAAACTTTGATGCCTGTGGTGCGCGTTAACTGGGATAAGTTAGCAGCGTGTAAGCAAAAGACGGATGAAAGCGTCTCCGACTTCTTTACTCGGTTCGAGGAGACTTTCATCGACCATAGTGGGCAAGATATGAGTACTGAAGGTGGACAGCGATTATTCGTAGACAAATTTGTTTTTAATTTACTTCCAGAATTATCGCATAAATTAAAACAATCAGAGAGTTTGTGGGCTGTCTCTTCCACTGCCCAGATATTGGCTACTGCTCAATATTATGAGAATAGGGATAAGGAAGCTAAGGAGAAAGCGGAGAAAAAGACTAAAGACTTAAAAACGAAGGTCCTTCTACAACAAGCTTATCCCCCTCGTTCTGCTCAACCCCCATTTCCACAGCCTCCACAGTTTCAGAGGTTGTTGCAGAAGCCAGAACCCTCAGTTCCACGAGCTCCATTGGGCCCTAACCAGTGTGCTTATTGTAAGGAAGATGGTCATTTTAAGAATACTTGTCCAATTTTATTACAGCGGTATGGTGGATCATTAGCGCCACGGGGTCGTGGTGATTCGCGATCCATATACAGAGGTAGGGGTCGTGGTGCGTCGACTCAGGAACTACGTCCCTCTCCCCCTCAGGATTCTACAAATTATTTTGATCAGCAGAATTCTCAATCTGCACAATACTACAATGATGACTATTGTTTCGATAATGAGGATGTTGCTTTTCATACTAGCTAGGACAGCCATAGGCAAAGTAAGGGAGTCGTATCAGTTCCAGTAGATCAGGAAGGACCTTATGTTAATGTTATGGCATTAGGTGTTACAGAACCATTTCTCTTGGATACTGGTGCTATGAGAAGTTCCATATTGCATTCTAAACTCCCTGGGGCACCTTTGTCTGGCTTAACAAATGTTTATGTGGGATTCTCTGGCGCCCCAGTTTCAAATCCTATCTCTTGCCCTTTGCCCATTTCTGTTGGTCCATACGATTTGGAAGCTCCACTCCTTTTAACGAGAGGATGCGGAGACAATTTATTGGGTTTGGATCTACTGAAATGTTTACATGCTACCCTGTACTGTTCACCCTCTGGTGTGCACCTCACTTTAGGTGATAAGTTGACTTCTCCCATGTATGTATCTAAAGAACAGCTACCACCCGAGTTACGTTCACTTCCTGCTACACTTTGGGCTGTGGGTCCAAATGATGTTGGCTTATTGCAAATTCCACCATATGTAATTACTGTTAAAGACAATGTTAAGATGCCACGTGTTCCCCAATATAAAATATCCAGTGATGGTGAGAGAGCCTTGTTGGCCATTGTTCATGATTTGGTTCAGAAGGGTGTGGTTGAAGAGACTAGAGGGAATGTTTGCAATAGTCCTGTTTTGCCTATTCTTAAACGTACTGATCCCTCTCAGCCACCTGTGTACCGTTTTGTAATTGATCTTCGAGAGGTCAACAAAATTGTTGTCCCTCAATTCCCTGTTGTGCCAGATATAACAGCTTTGCTTACTATGATTCCTGCTTCGGCAGTTTGGTTCTCGGTGGTCGATCTTAAGAATGCTTTCTTTAGCATTCCTATTGCTGAAGAAAGTAGGGATCTCTTTGGCTTCTCTCTCGGAGGCCGAAGCTTCCGGTTTAAGCGTGCACCCCAAGGCTATTGTGAAAGTCCTTCAATATACAGTCAAGCTTTGAAATCTCAACTTGACACCTTTTCTTTGCCCTCAGGTGCCACTCTTATCCAATATGTGGATGATTTATTGATCGCTGCTGACTCAGAAAATATTTGTAAAGCAGCAACTGTATCATTCTTACGACATTTGTCTGATTTACATCATAAAGTATCGTCTTCCAAGTTACAATACTGCCGACAAGAAGTTACCTATTTAGGTCATCTCTTGTCGAAGGAGGGAAGGCGATTGACTCCAGAACGTATTCATGCAATTGCAAGAATGCCTGTACCGTCCACACAAAGAGAAGTGCGTGCTTTCTTAGGCATTACCTCTTACTGTAGACAGTGGATTCCAAATTTTTCCCTTCTTGCTAAACCTCTGTTGGCACTTACACTTAAAGATACGCCCCAGCCTCTGCCTTGGACTGATGAATGTCAAAAGAGTTTTTCGGAT
Source organism: Lissotriton helveticus (assembly GCF_964261635.1). Taxonomy (NCBI): domain Eukaryota; kingdom Metazoa; phylum Chordata; class Amphibia; order Caudata; family Salamandridae; genus Lissotriton; species Lissotriton helveticus. The sequence continues at coordinate 1,069,889,911 of NC_136072.1, read as the reverse complement.
TTACGTACTGCCTTGTGTTCTGCTCCTGTGTTAGGTACTCCAGATTACAGTAAACCTTTCACACTCTATGTTCATGAAAGGGAAGGTTGCGCATTATCAGTACCGACGCAACAATTCAGCGACAAATAAAGGCCGTGTGCCTATTTTTCTGCAACATTAGATCCGGTAGCTAAGGCATTACCTAGTTGCCTTAGAGCAACAGCAGCAGCGGCAATTTCCATTCGTCAATCCGCTGGACTGGTGCTAGATCATACTCTTAATGTTATGGTGCCACATGAAGTAGATACTCTTCTTAACAGGACGAAAACTCAGCATTTAACGAGTGCTCGCTTGTCTGGATATGAGTTGACACTTTTAGCTAGTCACATACACATAAAAAGATGTAATGTTCTGAATCCAGCAACATTGTTGCCTGCTTTGGATGTTAATCATGTACAAAATCAGCATGATTGTTTTCTTCGCACTGAAGAAGAAACGAAGGGTCGAATAGACCTCAAGGATACACCTCTTGCGGATCCGGATGGGATCCTATGGGTAGATGGGTCTTGTTTCAAGCTTCCTAATGGCGAAACCACAGCTGCTTATGCAGTAACGACTTTGTACACAGTGGTAGAAACTGCACGCATTCCGCACAACTCAGCGCAAGCTGCAGAATTGATTACGTTGACAAGAGCATGTGTGTTGGCGAAAGGGAAAAGAGTGACAGTCTATACTGACAGCCAGTATGCATTTGGCGTCGCCCATAGTTTTGGTCGTTTGTGGAGGGAAAGAGGATTCTTTACCTCCCACGGCACCAAGATACAGCATGGTCAGTTGGTAACTGACCTTCTTGAATCACTTGCCCTTCCTACTCAAATAGCGTTTGTGAAGTGCAGCGCACACAAAAAGATTACTGATGACGTGGGTCGAGGAAATGCATTTGCAGATGAGATAGCGAAGGAGACAGCGAGGAATGTTGAAAGTCGCATGTATGTTGCGGGCCCTGCTAGATGGGTTGCAGAAGCTGGTATGTGTGAAGACACAGTGGAAAGTGTGAAAGCGATCCAGAAGGAGGCCACTGAGAATGAATTGAGTACGTGGAGAGAAAGTACGGGAATGTTGGATAGTATGGGATGTTGGACGGAATTGTCAGAACATCAACGATGGTTACTACCAGATGCGTATGTACTGCCTGTAGTTACTATGGCCCATGGACCAGCCCATATTAATGCACGGGGTATATGTAAGCTTTTAGCTCCGGTATGGCAGAATGATGGTATCCCTAAATGTGCAGAAAATGTGGTGAAAAATTGCATTGTTTGTTTGATGCACAATCCAGGGAAGGGAACTCCAACTCCAGCAGGTCATTTTGCACCCCCTACATAACCATTCGAGGTACTGCAAATAGACTACATCCATATGGAACGCTTTAATAATCTCAAGTACGTCCTGGTGGTGGTTTGTGCCTTTTCCAGATGGATAGAGGCCTACCCCCTAAAGGACAACACTGCCCTGTCCACTGCAAAAAATACTTTTGAAAGAATTCTTCCCGAGGTTTGGTTTGCCGTGCATTGTCTGGAGTGACAATGGAAGTGAATTTGTAGGTCAAATTATGCAAAAGGTGTGTGTGGGTCTAGGCATTAGACAGAAATTCCATGCGGCAAACCATCCTCAGTCAGCAGGTCTGGTAGAGTGCTATTATGGCACTCTCAAACTTAAGTTAGCAAAGATTCAGGCCAGCACGGGCCTTTCTTGGCCCGATGCTTTGCCTTTAGCACTCCTTTCTACTAGAAATACTGTTCATTCTCGTTTGGGGCTTAGCCCATACGAGATTGTGTTCGGACGCCCAGCTAATGTATGGGGAGTCCCCAGACCCAAAAAGTACTCAGATATTCCATACCCACTGTTGGTTGATTATTTGCATGATCTCACCACTAAATTGCATGTCATTCGTCAACAGGTCCAAAACGCTTTACCAGAGGCCTCTTCAGATCCCGGACACACCATCCAGCCTGGGGACTGGGTGTGCCTGAAAAACTTCCAGAGGAAAAAGAACTTGGAACCTCGCTGAGGGCCTCCGAGACAAGTCCTGCTTACAACTCGTACAGCTGTCAAAGTCCTGGGAAAGAAACACTGGATCCACGGTGTGCACTGCAAAAGGGTACCATTGCCTTTACCTTATGACCAATGGGTCCGAGAAGGTGTTGGTGATAGTGAATGTGAGAAGGTACCCCGCTTTGTACCGTTCAGCAGTGCACACCTGGATTGGACTAGCTCAGAGAAAGAGGACGATGATATCTTACAGGAAGCTGTACCCGTTCATTTGAGACTCAACACTACAGATTCCGAACATTTGTTCCAGGACCAGACAACGCCTGGAAAGAGACGATATAATTTGAGGAAAAGATCCCCTAAAGACAATTAATTTTGACTTTCTTTTAATTTTGTTAATAAAGAAAAGTTTTTCCTTCCCTTATCCATCAAGTTGCAGGGTCACGGTAGGAGTCTTGAGCTGTGACCTGAATAGTGACTAGGTCAACAGGACTTGCAGTGTCATAGGACGGCTAACAATCACAGCCAAGTGATTATGGAAGATTATGGTAAGCAACGCCTTTAGAGTAATGGATAGTACAGGGAAAGGAAGTGATATTAAAATAATGAAGAGAGCTCATTATAAGAAATTATTATTTGGTCGTTGTGGCGTAGCACTATGTGTTTTAGTATGTTTAAGTAGCTTATTAGCATGCATAGGATGGCTTATTCACGTCCTGCAGTTAGTACCTGTTCCCGTTTCTGTCCCTCTAACTCCCTCTACTACTGTTTCACTGCATAAATTTTACTCACTCCCAGATCACGAGCAAATGAGAATGGAATATCTTAACAATTCGTTCATTCAACTGTTACACCAGCATCAACTGATAGTAAATGTTACTGATTGTTGGGTATGTGGTCTCACACCACATAATACACAAAGAGAAATGCCGTATCTAGTCCTCCCCTTTTCATATGAAGATTCTGCTTGGGCCTATCTGGCTATGTTTTCCAATGCATACCAGAACTTACTTCAATACCCTTCTGGTGGATCCTATAATGGCGGAGTGGATTTCAGTCACAGTTCCTTGATAAAGGACATTGTGACTATGGCAAAGATTGCTGACATCATCAAGATTCCGAAAGACGAAAAGAGAGTGTATGATGGGTGGAATATAACTCGTTATACTCTCAGCCTCACTGACAAGCTCAAGCAACAGAGTTCTACACCGATTTGGGTACTACCCCAAAGAGGTCGTTTGTGCTTACAAATAAATGGCCAGAATACCAAAACTAAGCCTGAGAGGAGCAACTGTTCCCATACCTATGTCTATACTCCTTCTACACCTGCACCATTGGTGGCATCACAAGGTACATATTTCATCTGTCATGACAAAGCTTATACATGGGTTCCCACACACTTCTCGGGAATGTGTTATATAGCTTTTCTCCTTCCTCCTACATACACTGCTCCTGCTGATTATCACAGAAAGAGAGTTGCTAGAGGAGTTATAGACTCGGAAGATACAGCAGGCCGAGAAGGAGGGGATTTCCTGAAAGGATTTCTTCCCTTTTGGGGTCCGATGGCCAATAGTAAAAATATCAGACAGTTGATCCGTGTGGTTGGTGCCACAATCAATGTAACTTCTGGAGCATTAAAGAATTTGACTGCTGAGCTTCAGGCGGATCGACTTATGACTTTACAGAATAGAATGATTTTAGACATAATACTTGCAGATAAAGGAGGGGTTTGTAAACTGATTGGGTCTAGTTGTTGCATTTATATTCCTGACAACGCCCCTACAGTATACCAAGCCATCTCTAAGCTACATGTCATCTCTGAGTCTATTCATCAAGATACTGGAGATTGGTCTGTGATGGGATGGTTTTGGGGACTACTGTCCACTTGGGGATGGAAAGTGCTAACTTTCCTTGGAATGATTTTAGCACTCGTCTTTTTTTGTTGTCTTTGTCTACAGTGTGGTCTAGCCATTTGTGGACTCTGTGCCACAATCTGTGTCTCCAAACCAGTAGCACAGCAGACAGAACACATTAAGATGATGGTGCAACAACATCTCAGTGACCTCATGACCATCGATATTGACTCAGACTAACATGGGTTCCTTTGTGCATTGCCTGAGTATGGCAAAAGGAGGGTCTGAGGTTACGTAGTTTTCGGCCCCGCTTCGCAACAGCCGCCATTTTGCGCTTAGTCGCCATTTTATGTTGCCTCACTCAGGCAGCACGGCTAACGCGGAAAAATGGTCTTTCTACCACTTTCAGCTGCTCGATGTTTTTCCCGTTAAAGAACAACCTTTGTCCTTGTGTGCGATACTGATGTCAGGGCCTGGCCGAGTTCGTAAAGCCATGTCTAGACTGGTTAATCCATGACTTACTTCACTGTTTGGGTCCCACCATTCTTCTCTACCATATCTTATTTAACTGGCCTTCACTATTCTCTTTGTGTGTTCTCTTGTTACATAGCTCTTCTTTTGAAGCATTCTACACATGTTTTGCCATCTGCAAATTGAATTACGGGCACTGGTGTTGATTAACCTGGTGGGAGGAGAGCACATGGGGTCTGAAAGGAGGGTGTGTTTTAGACATCTGATAGCTTGTTTTCGAACTATTCCTATTTGTCAGTTTTGTATATATTGGGAGTTGTCATTGTAAACTTGTGCTGTATAATAGACTGTGCGCCACAGATTGAAGTGGCAGTCTCTTGAGAACCTACCTGTGTGGTACTTCTTAGATAACTGTGCTTAGCTGCAGCTAATAAAACTACTTTTCTACGCCTAACAGAGTGTCCCGTGTCTCTGTCGGTCGAGGCAGGTGAACTCGGAGATCTTAGGCGTGCCCTGCGCCGCCTGGCCCATAAGGCCGGGTTCTCCAGACTGTCATACACCAGGCCTCCAATCAATCTCTTGCAGGTCTCACAGTCCACTGTCTCTCTCCTCCGCTGTATGCCCTCTCTGGCATATGCCGTTCACTCGGCCAGGGTTCCCCCGTACGGAGGCTAGTTGGGGAGAGCCCCAGTGGTGTAGGATCCAGGCAGCTCTCAAAAATGTCTTGATCCTCTGAAGCAGCGTCAAAGGTGAGTCTCCCTATCTCCATCCTCAATGGGCTATGGAGACCTGCCGTCCACCTCTGTCTCATCTAGACCGACCATTGATCTCGGCTTGTAAGGCATCTACAACCTGAGGAATGACACCTCGCCCCCAGAGCTGCTCAGCCAGGTCCAAGAAGAGGCCCAGTCTTGTGGTCCCAGTTCCTAAAAGGCATCAGAGTACTCCCTCTGTAGGTCAGGCAATTTCCTTTGCCACGTGGTATCAGGGTAGGGCCATGGAGATGAGGACCGGGGCCTATTCAATCACTGGAGCACAGCCATCCCTCTTCACATGCCATTCCCAAGAGAGGTAGCAGAGTTTTCGTCAGTGTACATCAACAGGATCAGCAGGCACTTTGTGGCGCCATTTTAAGGTCAAGCAAATGTGACTCAGGATACTGGGCCTTCCCCTCGCCCTTTTCGATTGCATGCACAGCTGCTGGGGATCCCTGCTACTTCCCTGTATTTCTTACCGCCTTGTCAGCCAGCCAGAATCAGGAGTCGTCACACCACAGGCACCGCAATGTCACCGGGCAGTCGGATCGCTGCAGACGGTCATACACCAGGCCTCCAATCAATCTCTTGCAGGTCTCACAGTCGACTGTCTCTCTCCTCCGCTGTATGCCTTCTCTGGCATATGCCGTTCACTCGGCCAGGGTTCCCCCGTACGGAGGCTAGTTGGGGAGAGCCCCAGTGGTGTAGGATCCAGGCAGCTCTCAAAAATGGCTTGATCCTCGGAAGCAGCGTCAAAGGTGAGTCTCCCTATCTCCATCCTCAATGGGCTATAGAGACCTGCCGTCCACCTCTGGGTCTCATCTAGACCGACCGTTGACCTCGGGTTGTTAGGCATCTACAACCTGGGGAATGACACCTCGCCCCCAGAGCTGCTCAGCCAGGTCCAAGAAGAGGCCCAGTCTTGTGGTCCCAGTTCCTAAAAGGCATCAGAGTACTCCCTCTGTAGGTCAGGCAATTTCCTTTGCCACGTGGTATCAGGGTAGGGCCATGGAGATGAGGACCGGGGCCTATTCAATCACTGGAGCACAGCCATCCCTCTTCACATGCCATTCCCAAGAGAGGTAGCAGAGTTTTCGTCAGTGTACATCAACAGGATCAGCAGGCACTTTGTGGCGCCATTTTAAGGTCAAGCAAATGTGACTCAGCATACTGGGCCTTCCCCTCGCCCTTTTCGATTGCATGCACAGCTGCTGGGGATCCCTGCTACTTCCCTGTATTTCTTACCGCCTTGTCAGCCAGCCAGAATCAGGAGTCGTCACACCACAGGCACCGCAATGTCACCGGGCAGTAGGATCGCTGCAGACGGTCATACACCAGTGTTGGACTTGGCCTTTTCCCCTGAAATTTTTCGCTTTTACCCCCCCTAATTTGGAATGTCTCCCCCATGGGATTAAACCTGTATAGGCCATGTGTGGTGTGAGACACCTTGTTAAATTGTAATGCTATGAAATGGTGACTTCACTTATTGGTAAGCCACGGAGTATGTGGGTGGGTGTGTTCAGTCAGGTTCCTTGATGTCTGGTCTTGATACATGTTATGAATACAAGTGTGTCCTGATCTGTTTATCTGTTTTTCCGGTTTTGATCCAATACTTATGATTTATTAATTTCTATTTTTCATGTTTTATTTTTTTCCTGTGCCCTGTTTAGATACTTTTGAGGCCCTGAAGAGAATCCTAATGGAACAATTGGGATTCGAAACGCGTAGGCTTTCTGCTACAACACATCTGCGAGAGCGGCTTGGTTATTTTAGTTTTCTCACGCCGCTTGTACATTACTAATAACCATCCGTTTGAAGATTAAATTTATCTGAGAAGAATGTACACCTGAAAAAATTCTTTTAGTCTATTATTATTGCAAAACTGTGTCCGCAGAGCGTGGCTTTATGTTTCTTTTTGAAGTAGAAATTGTATATATATGTTTTTAAGATTGTAATATATGTTCTTGTAGTCCTTTCCCTGAATGGTTTGAAAGTTTGTTGAATGCCTGTGATATGTCAGTAGTAGCAAATGATTGATAATTAACACCTAGTCCTTCTATCTATACGTGTCCTTTTTTGAATATGTCCCTTTTGATCATTTGAAAAAATACAAGTCCGTTTTTCTAAAATATTGAAATAAAAAGCTATTGAGTAGCAATTCCCGTTCTTGAATTCTTTTTTCGAGTTCTGGTTGGTCCACTGTTTATTTAAATTATTTGTATCAGCACTGGCACCCTATTCTTGTTTTTTGATAGTCTGGCTCAGCCTTGCTGATTGGAGCCCACCCGTAGGTGTTTTCTCATTAACATAGCGGGCGCAGGCCCGCGAGGTACTTTGTTTACTTCATTTATTCTGAAGTGAAGGCTGAAGATTTCTCTCCTCACATTGAGCATCCACTTGTTTCATTCCCTGTACACGTGTGATTATTATTCTCTTTATTTATTATTCTTTGTCCAGTGTCATAACTTTGTTTTCTCTTTTTTCCTGTCCTTTGAGTAAATGGCAGAGAAGGATACTTTTGCATACACGGAAGACCACATCAGGAACCTGCTTAGTGACCCTCCCATATTCTCTTCGGTGACCTTGAGTGAGACTGCGACATCATCTAACGAGGCTGAAAAGTTGCTTCGCTTAAAAAAGAAACAAATCAGGATAGACCTTCACGGGCATTTCCTGTTACAACATCTCAGAGAAGGTACGATCCCAGGTGGGTTACAGATTAAAAATATACCAGTAATCTTTACAGAGGACCCTATTTTAAAAAAAGGTTTTTCATTAATAGAAACCAAATGCAGCAGAGACCTGATGGTCTTAACGGTTGAGACTGCTGTAAGAATTTCAAAGGAAGAACTTGCAGAAATTGCGAAGCTAGAGATTGAGATCAGTACCAACCCTACCATAGCTGATGCTAAAGCATTGCTAGAGAAGGTAGCGAAAGAGATACAAGAATTTAAAGACTACACTATAACACAGAAAAGTAACCAATTCGAGAAAGATAAAAAAAGTTTTACATTGGATAATATATATCCATATCTCCAGGTAGACTTCTACTCGAAAGCAGAATCACGACGCTTCCTCCCTGACAATCAAGGAAGGTCTAGAAAACAGTTTATTTCTTTCTCAGATACGTCTTCGTCAGGGACAGATAGTGACAATAGTGGCAATTACAACCGCCCCAACCGGAATAAGAATTGGAACACTAATCAACAACAACAGGTTCAATCTTCTAACCCTCATTTTTTAGGGAGAGGCCAGACGCGCCCCAGAGGCAGGGCGAGATATACAATCCCATGGGAAATGAAAACACGACGCCAGCATTACAAAAATTAAAAGCGTCGCCCATCTTTAACCTCTCTAAAAAGATACTTACACAAGAAGAAGAAGGCATTCTGGCAAAGGGCCTATCCTTTGTACCTTCTAAAAGAACCGACTTTGTGAAAATGAAGTCAGAGTTTATTGAGTTCTGCATAAAACTGCGGCTCACTCTATTTTTTAGTGACAATCCCATTCAAAAACCGGCGGAAGTGACTGGTTTAAGAAATAGATCCACATTCTGCCCACCTGCGAATAAAATTCCGAAAGAACTTGTTACTTTTGAAAAAAGTGTCCTTTCTGCCATTTAAGCCATGGAAAGACAAAGAAAGTTTGTGAAATTCAATACCACCAAAAAGCAGATGTCTGCATTAAACAACTTAAAAAATGACACTTCAGGTAATAGTTAAACAGGCCGATAAAGGCGGTGCCATAGTAATATGGGACACCGATAACTATACCACAGAAGTAATGAGGCAACTTGACGACCCATGTTGCTACCGCAAGATAGGTAAAGATCCCACTACAGACCTTCAAAACGAACTGTTTAATATAATACAGGAAGGATTTGACCAAGGATTTGTTGGTCCAAAAGAGCTGGAGTATTTAAAGATCAAATACCCTAAAATCCCGATGTTCTACGTATTACCTAAAATCCATAAAGATCAATACCATCCGCCAGGCAGGCCCATCGTGGCAGGATGTGGTTCCCTGCTTGAGCCAATTGCCAAATACGTAGATTGTTTCTTAAAGGAATTTATGTGTCAGGTGAGATCCTACTTACAAGACACCACGGATTTCATTAACAAATTGGCTAACATCAACTACCGTGAACACAGGGATACTTTAGTCACCTTAGACGTGACATCCCTGTACACACAGATCCCTCAGGACGAAGCGGTTGCGGTCCTGTCACACTTCTTAGATCTAAGATCTCGACCAGTGCGAGTACCAACCGAATTCCTGGTAGAGCTTGCATCATTTGCCCTAAAGAGAAACTATTTTTGTTTCAATGGAGAATTTTATTATCAAATTAAAGCGGTAGCCATGGGCTGCCCCTTTGCGCCGGAGCTGGCAGTGCTCTTCATGTCTATGTATGAGGATGCCTATATACACTCTAACAACCCTTTCCATCAACATATCGGACTTGGCTCCGATTTATTGATGATGTGTTCATGATATGGACAGGAGACAGTGACACCTTGACCGCTTTCCATCAATGGCTAAATTCCAGGACTGCTGATATTAAATTCAGCCTAACCCAGTCCACCAGCAGAATCTCATTTCTTGATGTTGAGGTTTTCCCAAAAGAAGGTAAACTGGCTACCACATTGTTTGTAAAACCTACTGATCGAAATAAATCTTTAATGTTTGACAGCAACCATCCCAGAAGCCTCAAAGAAAATCTCCCTTACGGGCAGTTCTTGCGAGTCCGCCGGAACTGCACGTTTAAGGAAGATTTCCATCATCATTCTGACAATTTGATAGCAAAGTTATGCGATAGGGGTTACCCCAAAAAACTAGTAAAGAATTGCATGAAGAGAGCCCGGTGGACCCCACGAGAAACATTACTGGAACGAAAAGACAAAGCTAATGTTAAGCGACAGGTATGTGTCACTACCTTTTGCCCCAACGCAAACCAGCTAAAACGGATTATTGGACAAAATTGGCACTTAGTCAAGAACTTAGACGAGAGCCTTAGAGACCTACCCCTGTTTGCCTTCAAGAAGGAAAACAATATTGCCAACCACATTGTCCGTGCGGCTATGCCTGCCTCAAAACCGCCTACATTGCGTCAAATGATGAGACTGCCCCCTATAACTGGACACCACAAATGTGGAACTTGTCTTTGTTGTGAATCCACAGTTGAAGGTTCCCTATTCCAGCATAATGGGATTTACTGGAAACATAACGCTTTCAGTAATTGCAAGACTAAGTTTGTAGTCTATGGAGTTATATGCCCCTGCCAACGACTGTATATAGGGAAAACCAATCAAGAAGTGCGTCAACGCATTTCCCAACATAAGTCTAGTCTCAATAAAAAAGTTGAAAATGCCCCATTGGTACAACATTGGACAAGAATGCAACACAAAATTAGTGATCTCAAATGGACCGTGATATCGAGAATCGAAAAGGACCCACGTGGAGGTGATCTGAATTCACTTTCCAAAAGAGAAGCCTTTCTAATTGTAAAATTTGATACGGCAACTTCTGGCCTCAACGAATTGAGTGAAATCTTCAAATTGTAAATATGAAGTCTGTGCACTACCGCCAAGGTTGACACTCCTCCATGTAATATAGCCATCGGGCTGTGCCACCTCAATCTATGTGTGTTTGCTTGCGTGCTTTCTAGCCTGCCCCACCCGGGGGCGATGCACCACCACTGCGTATAATGAAGTTTATAATTTGATGCCTTTGGTTTGTCCTGCATGCGAAGGTTGGCCCATCCACCACTAGGGGTAACGTTGCAGCCTTTGAGGGTGTCTAGTTCCCCGAGGGCGCTGTTTCAGCACGGTCAAAGTCCTGACTTAATGCGCCGTATTTCTTTAAGGAGTAGGCGGTTCTGCTTCCGTCGCGCTGCCTTAAAAAACCCGACAGTGTCTCGCCTGGGCCTGCTACACGCATGCGCCCAGAGGTAGTGCCGACCTAGACGCGAGTGGATCCACGTTCCTTTACATGATACTAAAGTAAGTGCTGAGCTTTAGCCGTTTTCCATCAACGTCGATATGTCAATAATAGTGTACATACTAAGATGTGCCTTTTAACTTTTTTAGTTATCGACATGGCGTTGCCAGTAGCCAAAACCGCTCCAGTAAATTAAAAGTCCGTATATAGGACGGTGAGTTTCAACTGATGAAAAGGCAATGTAAGTTACAGCACGTACCGTGATGTATACTTTAAATACCTCTGTATTCCATTCCAGGAATTCAAAGGACGTATCTACCCCGACTCACCGCTCCCGTCTACGAATAAAAGTGATCTCAGGATTGTTTCTGTTAAACCGTCACCTCCGCCGCAAGCAGCAGTTTAACTTCAATTTAGGTAAGAGACTGTTCGCCGCCTAGTTATGGCCCCGATGTTAATTAGTGTAGCTCAGTGTTACACTCCTTCTGGGGGCCGCAGAGCGACATCGGAAATGTAAACCCGTACGCAGTTCCCCAAATTGCAACTACTGGGCTTAGTTTTTAATTGTGGCATCCCGTCCAAACTAAAACAGAAGCATGGCCTAATAAGATCCCAACCTTCTTTCCAAATAGGCAGACATCCGCATCCCGGCGGCTTCTATCAACACGTTGCCGTCCTGGGCTTTAAATTGAATATTAAAATCAGCATAACACCCCACGAAGGCAAGTAATAACAACGTTGTGTGGTTCTCAAATTGCACCCAACTCTTTTACAAATCCATCTGAGACATGTTCCTTCACCTTTTAGATATGGTTCATTGATCTCAACGTACGATCCACCTTCACCAACCCGGCGACTTCACTTATTGGTAAGCCACGGAGTATGTGGGTGGGTGTATTCAGTCAGGTTCCTTGATGTCTGGTCTTGATACATGTTATGAATAAAAGTGTGTCCTGATCTGTTTATCTGTTTTTCCGGTTTTGATCCAATACTTATGATTTATTAATTTCTATTTTTCCTGTTTTATTTTTTCCTGTGCCCTGTTTAGATACTTTTGAGGCCCTGAAGAGAATCCTAAGGGAACAATTGGGATTCGAAACGCGTAGGCTTTCTGCCACAACACATCTGCGAGAGCGGCTTGGTTATTTTAGTTTTCTCACGCCGCTTGTACATTACTAATAACCATCCGTTTGAAGATTAAATTTATCTGAGAAGAACGTACACCTGAAAAAATTCTTTTTGTCTATTATTATTGCAAAACTGTGTCCGCAGAGCGTGGCTTTATGTTTCTTTTTGAAGTAGAAATTGTATAGATATGTTTTTAAGATTGTAATATATGTTCTTGTAGTCCTTTCCCTGAATGGTTTGAAAGTTTGTTGAATGCCTGTGATATGTCAGTAGTAGCGAATGATTGATAATTAACACCTAGTCCTTCTATCTGTACGTGTCCTTTTTTGAATATGTCCCTTTTGATCATTTGAAAAAATACAAGTCCGTTTTCTAAAATATTGAAATAAAAAGCTATTGAGTAGCAATTCCCGTTCTTGAATTCTTTTTTCGAGTTCTGGTTGGTCCACTGTTTATTTAAATTATTTGTATCAGCACTGGCAACCTATTCTTGTTTTTTGATAGTCTGGCTCAGCCTTGCTGATTGGAGCCCACCCATAGTTGTTTTCTCGTTCTCATGAAATGGTGTGGGCACTTGTAAATTTACCCCCATTGTAAAATGCACCTGACTGAAATGTACTGTGTTTAAAATGGATGCCATGGCCATGGGTTTTGCCACTGAACTGCCTTAGGTCAGCAGTCTAGTTATTATTACCCAGCTACCCCTAGCTTTTGGAGGGAAAACCTCTCCCCTTGAGCCAGTTTAGGCCAGCTTTGCCAACATTCTAGAAGGTTCTGGCACTGCCTGGGAGGAGGGTATAAGTAAGGGGGATGTGCCACCAGAGAGTCAGTCAGAGCTGGGACAAGAAAGAGAGGGGACCTGCTGCAAGGTGCTATCGCCATATGGGCCTGTGAGCTGGGCCCTGTACCCCTAAAACCCGCCTACTCTGCTGTCCCTTGGGCCCCTGGATTATGAGGGCCCACCCAGGTTCCTGTCACTATTAAGGGACCGTGAATTACGACAGCACAGCGCGAAAGGAGCACCCAGGAGGTGAGGAAAGGGCCCCTGAGGATCTGTACTGGGACTGTCCGCCCCCCTTGGGAAGTTGTGGTCCCCGAGGAACTGTGTCTTGCTGACCTGCCTCAGAAAAATTGCCCCTGGCCTCCCTACTAAGCGCTGGGGCTGGGTGGCCTGAAGGAACTGTGAGGGGAAAGAGCGCTGGAGGAGCCTACCCTCGTTGTGGTGCGCTTGCTGCAGTATTAATAATTAATAAAAGGGAGCCTACCCCTTATTGTGGCCGTCCTCACCGCCGCAGCCCGAGGAGTGTTGGCGCTGCCTTGCGCCGGTGGGATATAGCCGAAAATCACCGCCGCAGCCCGGCGCTGTAAGGGAGGGACCCCCGCTGTGGTCATCCTCGTTGCGGCGGCCCCCGGTGCCAGGAGAGGGCCGCGCTAGGCCCTGAGGCCGTCAGGGCCCGCGTCACGTGACGGGGGGGGTGACCGGCCGCGTCATTGGCCCGCCCCCGCCAACGCCGCGCACTGATTGGCCCGCGCTGCCGTGCCCCCGGAAAGGCCGCGCAGGGATTGGCTGCCGGCCGGGCCGCCAGCGAAGGACAGGCCAACCCTAAGCCCCGGGCCCCTGTGAGGAAGGGGGAGACCCGGGTGAAGCACCAGCGCGGGGCCCCCGTGGTCGAGGGGGAGCGCCGCCGAGAGAACGACCGTAGCGGGAGCCGACCCCGCCGGTCTGTGCCCCAAGAGAAGCGCGGCTGGCCATCTGGAGGGAGCCCTCGGTTGTAGGAGAGCTCCGTGTGGAGAGTGCTGCGCGGCGGGGCCTCGAGGCACATTGCCGGTGCCTGCCCCCGCCGCATTGAAGCCCTGGGTTCCCGTGAGGCAGAGGGGTCCGGGAGAAGCAGGAAGAAACCGCTGGGGGGCGCGAGTGAAGTGTGGAGCAGCAGGGGCCTCGAGGCACATTGTCGGTGCCTGGCCCCTACTGCCAAGGAGACCCCGAAGGAGCCGGAGCAGAGCCCCTCCCTCGGTGACGGTGAGTGGGGGCTCAGCTGCATAACGGTTGGGGCCATTCGGGATCTCGAGGTGCCCAGAGAGATCGCCAGGCCGCCCCCAAGACTGGGTTATCCCATCAGGTGCCCCGTCTGGCAGAGGGTACCTGCAGCTTGGATCCCAAAGGTATTGAACTGCTCTGACGTTCCAACACTTGACTGCCCCACCAGATAACTTGGGAGCGAGTGGGCCTAAGGGCACGCCCCCATAGAGGTTGGCTTGAGTGGGCCGGCAGGGAACAGAGGCCTAGGAAGCCTGCATTGAATGACGCACCAGTGTGGAGGATTAGCCTCATGCTCATGGTTTAATGCCTAACATTGCTCTATAATGTGAATGCCCAATGTTCATGTGGAGGGGGGCTGATGTGTACACCCTGATGGTTTATGCTTGTAGTGATGCCGATGTTCTGCCTGACGCTTGGAGAAGGTTCCATGCCATTGGTTATACCCCCTGCCAAAGAGGAAACCTTGATGTGTCTTTTATTGCAGGTGTCCCGCCCCATGATTTAGACCTATGCCTGCCGTCATGTAAAATGGGTAATGTTCTACATCTGGTGAACTGCTTTACATTGATCGAAATGTTATTTCTCCATGTAATTCACTGTTTATTGGTTACCTGTCCAGGTGTGGTGCGCTTCTGTGCCTAGTTTTGATTGTAGGCTTATTACCCTGCTAATGTGACTATGCTAATGTTATGCCAACACTAAGGTTATTGAGGCCCAGGTATACTGTTGTTTTACACCTGATGGGTGTGTGTATGCTTTGGTGCCCACAGGGCAAGTGAAGGTGCCTTTTCTTACAGGTTTGGGCCTGGTGAGCCCCCATGCTGGCCTGACGTGTTATTCCAGGCCCCGGTTTATGCCCATGTTAAATGCGTTTTAGGCTGATGTTTGATACCCACAGGTTTATGGTGGAGGAAGCCTCGCTGATTTATTACAGGTGCTCCTGCCTGGTATTATATGCTGTAATGCCATGAAGTTTTTCCTTTACAGGGGTCGTGTTGGAGCTATACTGCATGGGGTGTCCTGATGCTAATATTGTACCTTGTAGTTATAGTCTCCTGCTAAGGATGAGAGCCTGAGTTGGCCCCACCATTGTGACCCAAGGTTTAATGATAATTTAAACATTCTTCTTCATTCCAGCCATGGACTCATGAACTCAACCATGTTCCCCATTGTCCCCTTGTAAATAATCCCCCTTGATACACTTGGCTCTGGTGCCAGTTGGCGCCGTGTTACGATACCACTGTTATGCATTTTAGCTTTGCAGGTTGGAGATACTAAACTTCTTGATTTTCCAACTCAAACTGGTGTCCTGCCTCTTTTGTGGTGTGCCGTGTGTGTCGTCTGTGGGTACTGCGTGAGTGCTTCACATGTCCTCGAAGTTTGGCCTGCTCGCTTGGTTCCGTGCTACCCCCTCGGAGATTTGGGTAACCCCATTTCTTACAACCAGGATTCCAATTAATCTCTTGCAGGCCTCACAGTAGGCTGTCTCTCTCCTCTGCTGTATGCCCTCTCTGGCATATACCGTTCACTTGGCCAGGGTTCCCCATACGGAGGCTAGATGGGGAGAACCCCAGTGGCATAGGCACCTGTGAGCATTCAGTGAACGTTACGAATGTTGCCACTCCTCTCGGCTTCAGGTGGTGTACTCTGCTGTTTCTCGCTTCATTGGGCCATCGGGTCAGTTCCAGGGCCACTGTTTGCTCTCCGGCACCTCATCAGCAGCAAATGGGCTTTGAACAGGTCAGCATCCCTGCATTTGCTATACAATATCGAATATTGGTAGCGGTGCCGAGACATTTTACTTTCGTTCGGATTTGTTGGCTGGCCACACCCAAAACCAAGGTTATGACACCCAAACGAAGTATATAGGTCTCATGGTTCCTGAAATGTTCCATCATCACTGCAACAGATACCTCATTTCTAAAAATTTCGTCTAGAAAAATTCACCCGGATCAGCAATGTCTACCCAAGCTAAAATACTTCTATAATGATACAAAAACAGAAATCAAAAATGAAAACCTATGTAACACAATTTTTGTACGGAAGTATATCAGGGGGTCGGGATTATAGATGAATGCGGCCATCGGGGAAAGACTAGCTATCGGATAAATGGGATTCAATTCCGTTATCGAAGCTTTGAGGAAACAGTGAATAGCAATGCGTATAGGCTGATGCGACTGCCAGTATAAACAAATGTCTTTGCAGTTATGAGTTTTTCATTACAATAGTGCAGGGGTTCAAAATTGGAAATGTGGTAGAAATCCACATCATATGACATCAGCCTCCCTGGAGTACATGAGGAAACCTGTCAATAAAACTATTAAAAAATACGTTCTAGAATCAGACAGCAAAGTGTTTTCCAGTTTTCCTGAAAATGATGAAAGGAAAGACCAAATAACCTTGAGGGGTTGAGAGTAGCAAACCTTCTGTGTACAGAAAACATGCCACAGAAGACTTCAGACAAGAAGGCTGTCTTGATCAAGAGCACTGTGATCATACCACTTATAGCACATAACATACCTGCATTTACAGACATGTCTTGTACTCTTCTGCCAGTCAATCACTATGACCTCGGGCACTTCATCATAAAATGCCACTGTAACTATTGGACCAGGGTCTCAGTACGGCCTAGGGGTCGGGCCCAGCACTTAGGTGCGAACAAACTGATTGAAGGGGTTGTAATCAGGCCTGGGCGTACACAAAGTTACAAAAATTCTCTATGAAGTTCCGCGAGTGGCGGAGTGCAGAGCGAACTGCACTTTGTGCTGGTATTCCAGCTCGCGAATTTACAGTTCGCGATCACAAGCGGGAAGAAAACTCTGCTGCACATCGCGAAGTTAAGTTTTCTGCACTCAGCGAACTCCACGAAGTGCAGAAAACTCTGCAAACTCCGCGAACAGAGCAAAGTTCACTGCCCAGGCCTAGTCGTAATCCGCGCCACAGCGCAGGCTGCATGTTCAAAAGGTTCTGAGGGTCTCAACCTGCATCTGGGACATTTCAGAATTTAACAATCTTCAAAGAAGAAAATATGTAACTAAACAGTGTAAAATACAAATCAAAATATATAATCAAACATTCAGAATCACACTTGCTACACAAGGTTTGAAAAACATATAAGAATATATTTTATTTTTACAAATCTGAAAATATTTAGAAAAAACTACAAAATAGACGTTTTTAATAGAAGATTATTCTGTTGGTCTAATCCGAGTTGAGCATGAGGCTGACCCCCTGCAGCACCCAGTGAGAGCTGTGCTTAGTGGTGAAAAGGTCCGCTTCAAACACCAGACCAACTCCCATAGCGTTTCGTCTCATGGATGTTGTGTACACTGGTGTCTTGAGCGTGTTCTGCAATGAGAAGAAAGTGAGAACCATTAGAAAGAAATGTAAAACTTCAGCATATCATTTCATCAACTAATAAAGTCGATGAAAACTGCCTACAATTGTAATGTTTCCATTTTTAGGCACCCCAATTTCTTGCTACCGGGCACTGGCCTTTTGATGTGTATGCCAGCGTACTACTAACTAATTAATGTACTCACCTTCCTACAATTTTTCCCTTCTCATGTCTTCAGACAAACTCCTCTATGAAAATCAAAGCTGGACACAAGAGCTGGGGCTTGTTATTTTGCACACCACCAAAAAGTGGAAGATATGTATTGATTTGTTTAAGCACATATTTGTGACTAATTTTGAATAAATGTGTTGCAGGCACATTTCCACCGACTTGTTTTCTATTCTTGGCAATCTATAAAAAGCAAACGATATTCAAATTTCTAAAGATCCTCTCTAGACAGTATCATTGATGGTAGTTTAGACAAGCATGTTGTGACAACTAGAGGGCCTATCAATGAGCTTTGAAGTTTAAAATATCAACAAGGTGAATAATGTCCTTGCAGCTAGTTATACTAACCAGTTAGCACAGTGATAACGACTGTATCCAATGCATCTATATATACATTTATTGTCTTGTGGATAAACAGAAGATCCAGAAATGAGTGAATGCTAGTCGTGGACCCACAGAATATAAAAGTCTGTAAATGATGCATTCCACCCACACCATTATTAATATTCGCCTGGAACGCCTACATTAAAGTTTTTCATACTTATCCTTGTAGCTGATAACGTATGAGAAATATGACGTGACCTACAACTGTTTACTGTCCAGGATTGTTTATACAACAACATTACAGATATAAAATGGAATATTATTTCATGATGTTCTGATAACGGATTTGGACCCCTGGTCCAGAGTAAACTACTCTGAATATTAATCTGATGATTACTGTAATGAAACTAGAAGAACAGTCACCCAGGCCCTCGTCACCAGCAGGCTGGCTTACGGAAATGCCCTCTGCGCAGGAACGTCGGCCAAGCTCCTGGGACGACTGCAAGGCATCCAAAACACCTTGGCACATCTGATCCTCAACACCCACCGCCGCAGCCACATCACACCCCACCTGAGAGACCTGCACTGGCTCCCCGTCAACAAGAGGATAACCTTCAAGCTCCTCATCCACGCACACAAGGCCCTCCACAACACCGGCCCAGCATACCTCAACAAACGTCTCAGCTTCTACCCCCCCACCTGCCAGCTCCGCTCCGCCGGCCTCGCCCTCGCCCTCGCCACAGTCCCCCGCATTCGAAGAACGACTGCCGGCGGCAGATCCTTCTCCCACCTCGCTACCAAGACCTGGAACACTCTCCCTGCCAACCTGCAGCAGACCCAAGACCTACTGGCCTTCAGAAGACTCCTCAAGACCTGGCTCTTCGTTCAGTAGCAGCACCCCCCTCCCAAGCGCCTTGAGATCCTCACGGGTATGTAGTGCGCTTTACATGCTAGAGGTACGATCTATTGAATTTGAGGGAAATTGGATTTCACAGGGGGTACGATTTTGGGTGCCTGCACTGTGTTGTCTCATTTTAAATAACTGCACTTACTTTTAACTGCTTCGCTTCTCACGCTCCCCGTTCCACCCCGAGCTTTGCTCGTTTGTGTGGAGGGAGTTTCTTTCTATCTCCTGCCCGGCCATTATTCTCACTTCCGGCGGAAGGGGGGAGCGGTCTAGTTTTCATCACGCTCCTTCCCCTTCTTAACGCAGGGCTTCATTCGAGCAGCGGTCTACATGCTAGAGGTACGATCTATGTACCGCGCTGCTATAAATATTGAATTTGAGGGGAATTGGATTTCACAGGGGGTACGATTTTGGGTGCCTGCACTGTGTTGTCTCATTTTAAATAACTGCACTTACTTTTAACTGCTTCGCCTCTCGCGCTCCCCGTTCCACCCCGAGCTTTGCTCGTTTGTGTGGAGGGAGTTTCTTTCTATCTCTTGCCCAGCCATTATTCTCACTTCCAGCGGAAGGGGGGAGCGGTCTAGTATTCATCACGCTCCTTCCCCTTCTTAACGCAGGGCTTCATTCGAGCAGCGGTCTACATGCTAGAGGTACGATCTATGTACCGCGCTGCTATAAATATTGAATTTGAGGGGAATTGGATTTCACAGGGGATACGATTTTGGGTGCCTGCACTGTGTTGTCTCATTTTAAATAACTGCACTTACTTTTAACTGCTTTGCCTCTCACGCTCCCCGTCCCACCCCGAGCTTTACTCGTTTGTGTGGAGGGAGTTTCTTTCTATCTCTTGCCCGGCCATTATTCTCACTTCCGGCGGAAGGGGGGAGCGGTCTAGTTTTCATCACGCTCCTTCCCCTTATTTATCGATGTGTTGGGCGACACGCAGCGGGCGCGCCAAAGGCAAGCCCGCCTGCGCCCGTCATCACCTGCACATCGCCTCTCGCCAGGACCCCTGGCCGATGTCATCCTGGTGCCATCCGCTATGGTAGGGAGGAACTCATGGCATTCAGCACCGACCCTGCCCTTTGCACAACCAACCCTCTTACTTTAGGAGACTTTTCATGGGACTGCCCTGCCTGCGGCTCCTTTTCTATCCCGACCCCCACTCTCCCGAAATGTGTTCATCAGACCAAACCCCAGATACAGCTTAAAATACTACAGCTTAATATCAGATCTCTGGCAAAACATCACGCCGAAGTTCTTGATCTTATCTCCGAAGATCGCCCTGACATATTGTTTATGTGTGAAACCTGGTTAAATGATGACCTGGTAACGGTCACTAACCTAGCTCTACCTCCTGGTTATTCCATATGTACACTAAACAGGGTCTCCAGGGGAGGTGGGATAGCGATCATCTTTAAATCACACTATTCTTGCCTATTTAATAAAGCGCAGCTGGCAGACTGCGAAGCGGCGCATTTCCAGGTAGCTGTGAGTGCACAGTACTCACTATCAGGCCTCCTAATATATCGTCCTCCGGGTACTGCAACCACGTTTAAGAACGCGCTCCCCGAGGTTGTTAGTGAGCTTGCAGCAGGTTCTGCTAATTTTAGCATCTGTGGTGATCTCAATCTCCACCTGGACCAGATCCAAGACAACGCCACTTTCATAGCAGACCTTGCTGCTCTCCAGCTGGACCAATTAGTCCCTGGAGCTACGCACTCAGCAGGACACCTGCTTGATCCATTATTTACCAACCTGCACTCAATTATTGTGGATCAACCAACCCCCATGGGCTGGACAGACCACTACCTGGTCAGATGGTTCGTCCCTCTCATTGAACCCCCTAATAACGGAACCCCTAGGTCGATCTTTAAACGGCCTTGGCATAAGCTGAAGCTGGATGACTTCCACCATTTTCTTAACGCCAACCCTCTCGATAACTACCAAGACTACGATTGCTTCTGCGAATGGGTCCTGCGAGGTCTGGACGCCCTAAGTCCAGCAAAATGGGTGAAAGGTCGTAGCACTACCTCCAATCCTTGGTACAATAACTCTCTAACCATTCTGCGGAAAGCCTGTAAAAAGGCGGAACGCGACTGGAGGAAAGATTACATACCAGAGAAAAAAAGGCATTATTTGGCAGAGGTAAAATTGTATCATAAAGCGGTCTGTAAAACACGTGCATCCTTTTTTGCCTTGGAGATTAGCTCCAGTCTTAATCCCACTAAATGCATTTTCAAAATCCTTAAAGACCTCCGGACCAGGAAAGCAAGTACCCCAGTGGTACCTTCCACGCTCTTATGCGACGAATTAGCAAATTTTTTTGTCAATAAAGTGCGTACTATTTACTTATCCTTTCCTGCTCCCTGCTCACCCTCAACCTACGTTAGGTCTAGAGTGGAACCTAGGGTCTCCCTGACATCCATTCCGCCCCTCTTAGAGGCTGAATTCACCCGGCTCAGTGGCAAAATCAAGTCAGGCTCCCCCTTGGATCCCTTACAACCATCTCAATTTAAGGATTCCCTTTCAGTCTTTAAGGAGCCTCTCTGTAACATAATTAACAGTTCCCTATCAACTGGGACTGTTCCGACCTCCTGGAAGCATGCTTGGGTATCTCCAATTCTAAAAAAACCCAATGCAGACCCCAACAAACCGGAAAATTTCCGGCCAATATCCCTTCTGCCCTGGGTGGCAAAAATTACGGAGGCTCACGTTAACAACGTACTGACCCAGTTCGTGAACAATAATTGTATCCTAGACCCTTCTCAGAATGGGTTCCGAACGGGTCATAGTACAGAAACGGCCCTTCTGGCCACCACTGAGCAACTCCGGTCTCGCATGGACAGAGGTCAAAGTGCGGCGCTGATTTTATTAGACCTCAGCGCCTCCTTTGACAAGGTGTCCCACGAGATTCTACTCCAGAGACTCGAGGAAGCAGGGATAGAAGGCATAGCCTTAGATTGGCTTCGCTCATTCCTGACTAATAGATCATTCCGAGTCTCAATACCCTCTATACATCTCAGACCCATGCCATTGGTCAAGGGGTGCCCCAGGGCTCGGCCTTGAGCCCACTGCTCTTCAACATATACGTCCAGCCTCTAGCTGCGGTCGCCAAGCTATGGGACCTTACGATTGTCTCTTATGCTGACGACACGCAGCTAGTGGTCACCTTGGTGGACGGTTCTTCACCCTCGGCCTCCAAATTTAAAGACGGCATGACGGCAGTGGCCAATTGGATGGCAGCCAATTGTCTACAGCTAAATGCCAGGAAAATGGAGGTTCTGTTGTTGGGTAAGCATGCCAATCTATGGAATGATCAGTGGTGGCCGGCAGCCCTGGGAACAATTCCCTCCCCAAAAAATGTAGTGAAGAACCTGGGAGTTATGATGGACTCTTCCCTTTCCTTTCAGGCCCATACCAAGCAGTTAGCCGCATCGTGTTTTGGCACCTTGCGAAGCCTAAGACCTATTCTAAAATACTTTGCCCCCTCGGTTCGTCAACTCATCGTGCAAGCTACCATCATCTCACGTCTTGACTATTCAAATTCTCTTCTCCTGGGGGTAAATAAAGCAGAAATTACAAGAATGCAACGCATTCAAAATGCGGCGGCTAGAGCCTTGGTGGGTCTGCCACGTTTTTGCTCAGCTTCCAGCACTATCCGTAAATTGCATTGGATCCCCACTTACAGACGTATTCATTACAAAACACTTTGTATTTCCTTTAAAATTCTGAAATGTGCTAGCCCGGCCCTGTTGAGTAACCTGATCTCGCACTATGTTCCTTCGCGCCCCCTTCGCTCAGCTGAGCTATACTTAGCAACGGTGCCTAGAATCAGCCTTTCCAGGACAGGTGGTCGGGCCTTCCGATACCTTGCGCCTAAGTTATGGAATTCTCTCCCGGTACACATCCGCGCTATTGATTGTCTGACGTCCTTCAGAAAGGCTATTAAGACCTTTTTGTTCCCATCACCCTAGTCTTTTCTATCAATTCTTTTAGGCTGGCCTACATTGTTATCGTTTCCTCATGTGGTAGCGCCGGGACGCCCCTTAGCTGGGGCAGCTGTGCGCTTTACAAAACGGATAACATAACATAACATAACATAAGTGTCTTGATTGATTGAATGAAGTGAATATTTGGAAACTCAACTTAATTGTTATGGTTGTAAAATGGTAATTGTTATGGTTGTGAAATGGTCCATAACCTTACATGGTGTTATTAAACAAACATAACCATTCGATTAATAAATAAAAAATCCGGTAAAAGAAGGGATTGGCTAATATTGTAATACCTGCAGTTTGAGACGATGAGATTCAATTGGGATCACCTTTAGAATTGGCAGTTCTACTACAAGTACTTTGGGTTTACTTTTGATGAGGCAGGAATTCTCAACATCCCAATCGGCTCCTTCGAGATAAAGTCCAGTAATAAAGCATCCTGTATTGGAAAAAAAATGCATATCAAAATATACCCAGATGAAAGTATTAACACTATTAAGAATGAATCCGAAGTTGGATGCAGTTTTCACAGGGGAATTAGTTTCATAGGCTTAATTCTTTAGACATTATTTTATTAAACGTTTTCCCACAAAAAATGTATGATTTCAGTATGTAGTTGAGCTGAGATGTGTTCTTTAGATATAGCATGTGCTATTGGACGATTTATGTGGGCAGTTCGTGCAATGCTCATTGATAACCAGTAGGAGTGTGGATGTGCTTTATAAAATTACTGGCAGAATTTTATTGGAAGATATATTTTATTGGAAAAATGTATATATGGTTTTAGTGTTACACATGTATTTTATCTTTTTTAATTGCTGTATTGTTTAAAGTAGAGAAAAAGAGGGAGGTCCCCTTTTGGTCCAGTCAGGGACATGGGATAATACTTGAAGCAAGAAAGTCCCTAAAGACAGTTTATACTGTAATGATGTGACACAGTCTATTAAAAAATGCTGGTAGTCCTATGACTGCACATCAACTCAAAGCGCAGCTATCCAATCACGCCAATAGTACTGGCTTCTTCCAATAATTTTAAATTGGTAAATTCCAGCAGTTTTGAATTGTAACCTCTGGGCATAATAGCTATTAGATTGCGAATAATGAATATACACTATCACTTTTTTACAGCACACCATAAATATATTCCTTTACGGTGGCTCCAGTGTACATATATGCACTGTAAATACCTTGCATGATAAGGTAAAAATAGACTTTCATAACTTAAAATTGCAACAAATGAATTTAGTGCAATTACTAGATGTGTTTTGCATTTTTCTTTGTTCACCAAAGGTCGGTTCCATTGAGAAGGTCATCATTCGCTATTTAGAAAAACTGTCCTGAAGAAGGTGTTTACCAAATACCAAAACGCTGTGTCGACAACTGTTTTTCCACAACAATATGTTTTTAATGAAATGTTTTTATGATATATGTACAGAATGGTATTGTATTGAATGAATTCTGCTTTTCTATATATTTGATTTGTTACTGTAATTTTTACATTTTCTTAATCCCTATGTGAAATGTATATATTCTTTTGACATTGTAGCAGTATTGGTTCCGTGTGTTTTTGCATATTTGACTACCAGCATTTTTTAATAGACTGTGTCACATGATTGCAGTATTAAACTGTTTTTAGGGACTTTCTTGCTTCATGTATTGTTTAAAGGCCATTGATCTAAATACACATATCCTTAACTTGACAGTGTGTAGTGGTAAATTTCATTGATACATTAGTCTATGCAATGCTTAATTTGTGCTGGTCTTTGCCGTGGCTTGGGACCAGTACTTGTGTTTTTAACTCCAGCACATTGTATGTCATTCCACCACATTGTGGCATTGTCCATCTATTTCAACAGAGAACATTAGCACCGTATTTGATAATTCAAAGTGTATTTTAAAAAGTGGATTCCAGCTTGCCCAGGCCATTCTTACCGCTTTGGGTGACACATATACCCAGGAGTCCCTAGGGTAACCGCTGCGCTCAACAAATTCAATTAACATAACATATGTCTAAGTGTGATGAGTAGGAGGCTGCGTTGGTTCTGTCATTTGCCAGCGCTTTTAGAGACAGTGGAGGCTGCAAGCTGAAGGGGCCTTCTGAGGTGTAGATTAGACCCTGGTACTAGCTTGCTCACACATTAAACACTGATTCTATGTTTTATCTCACCTCCTCCCTAGGTGTAATTGTACTTGTTGTAATATATATCTGGATGCAATGACAGAAGCAGCAAATTGCCAGAGGGCGACACACTATGCTAAGCACTGATTTTTAGCTTACGGTTTAAGTCACGCCCTGATTACATCAGCCACGCCCCTTTGAGAGACCCCCTAGTTTTTTCATCCCACTTAATGCCCTGTGTACATGTGCCATGCCCCATAAAAGAGGGTGAAAAGAAAACCATTGGCCACTGCACTCTTGTTTACCATATGCTGCATGAGAGAGGGTAAAATGCAAAGCGTTGTCCACACCACACTTCCAGGTTTGAAAAAAGAAAAGTTCTCTATCTGCCTGCAGAATTGCAGATTTTGTTACCTTGGCCAGGGCGCTCGGACACTTCTTCGTCTGCCTTGTAGCCAGTCACTTGAGTATACAAGGTGGATCTGTCAAGTGGCCAGCCGTTCTTCCTGCAGGTGGCTTGGACAAGTGCTGTCAGGTAAGACTCCGGGATATGCAGCCCCGACAGCCACATCACATTGGGCTCAGTGCCGTTTACCTGCAAATACAAAGCATCAGAAAGAAGAATTTACTATGCTTCCGCCTCGTGCAAAATAGTCCTAATTTACCAAAGAGAAACATGTCAGCCTAATGTTACTGCTTTCCTAGATCAGTTCTTTTGGTAGACTGTTATATTCCCTTTAATGTGCTTTCTTCGGTTCGGTAGGTGCCTCTGTTCTGTTGCCACATTGCTGCATGGCAGCAGGAGGCCATGTCACTTAGTAGCTAGTCTGTGCCCTCTGGGAGTGGTAGAAGCTATGTCTTTAATAAACCTAATAGCAATGATATGTGAAAGTTCACAGGGCTGAGAGGGAAGGCGATTGAAACTCTACCAGGTAAGGTGAACTCACTCGCTCGGTAAGGGGTACCTGAGCCCTACTGGATGTGCTTACTATGAGGTCCTGCAGGGCGAGGAGGAAAATCCCAGCTACGGGTATCCTATCAAACACTACATTATGTACTAAAACATTTGCATGTGCATAGTTACATTTAAAGCAAGCCAGGGAAGTTATTCACCAAGTGGACAGAACACACATTGTCATGTACGGTTTACTAAACCCTACATAAGGGAACGCGTATTTAAGGGGGTAACCTTATGTAGACCCCAGGGTCCCTAACCAATGCGGGAACCACCAAAACTCTAAGCTCTGGCTCAGGATACTGATAGCATACCTTAAAGCGAATGACCTACCATAATTACGCACACCAGCCTCACCAAGACTTGGCAAGGAGACAGCCAATAGATACCTCACTCTTCCAAGAGGTTATATATGATACCAAGTACTACCTTCTACTAGTTTGCTTTGACTCACCTGTTAGAGAAAAGATGAATGACCCTGCAAATTCACAGAACACATGTATTAGCAAACCCAGTGTTGTTTTTGGGCCCTGGGCCAAACATATTTTGGGGCCCCCATTCAAAACAACCTTGACTTTTATTGCCTATTTACAGCCAACACAACCCTGCATGACGGAAGCAATATAGAAGAAAATTGACAATGGTGAGATTGAGTGATAGAAAAATCCCATTACCAGGGAGCTCCTTGGAAGGCGAGGGCCCTGGGCAATTGCCCACTTTTGCCCAATCCTTAAAATGACTCTGAGCAAACCATAGAGTGGCAGGTACTCTGACCAAAGGCAGGCAAAGTCAACTCAGGCATTTAGAGAAACATTGCACTTTCACGGAGTGGGGAAGGGTATACACACCTTGAGATATTTCACCTTCTTTCCTCAGTCAAGCCACAGATTGCATAAATGCAAGTATAATCCATTTATCTACCTCCTAGGCACTTTTGTAATGCTCAGATAATATATGGGAATACATCCGAAGTTTATGGATCCATGTCCTTTGAACATTTTGGGCATCTGATAGAATAGAACCCATAACTTAAAAGGAAAATGCTAAAAACCCGTACCAATGATGGCGCACCATAGATACTTGCCAAAAGGCAAAAAACATAAAAACACATTCATATGCTCCTACCTTAGCTGTTGGCCAGGTGTGGTCTCATTGTAATTTAAGGGCATTATGGTTCTACAGAGGAAGGAGACATCTGACGTTAATTGACAAATATGTCAATGTTATTTACTTGCATGGAAGAAGTAGACCTTAAACTCTTCTTTCTGATATCAAAGACCTCAAGATCCTTTCATGAATGTCAATAATATGACCAATAATGATTAACACATGATCTATTCAGTCACTGTTTGAACCAACTAGCTTTGGCCATCTTTAGGCCTCAACTTTTCCAGTAATAATGTTTAACATTTATATCCTCTCACTGACTCAACACGTTGAGGGCCTTCCCTTCTAGGTATTCCATCTGGATGACACCCAAATCCTCGTTAAACTGCCCTTAACTCTGTTGTTTAATCAGTTCAGCTGTTACGCAAAGACAGAGATTCCGGTAGTTGGACCATAGAGCTGGACCTTTACGGTGTTACTAGACTACCTTGATGGATGCCGCATCATTCCCAGGGTATAAGGTGTCTCAATCCCATAATGGGCATCCGCTGTTCTCCCAGCCAGAGAAGCGAAATCTGACTACCAAGAAACCTAGTGGAGCAGGAAAAGGGCTCCTGAGACAGGACAGTTTCTTGTCTGGGAAGACACGTTTCTAACTTCCCACTGCTACTTATATTTGCTTTTGTTGCTCAGTATTTATTGTTACCTTAGATTCCATGTTTAACAACAACTCTGTATTCCTCGAATAGATCTACGTCTTCTTGCCGAATCCCGCTTTCCCATTTCCCTAAAGTTTATCTGCTTTTTAGGTCGAGCGTGAGCCAGCGCACCAAGCGCTGGTCTGCGAAGAGCTGTGGTAGTCGAGTATGGAGAGAAGCTACGTCCACTCCTCCGCCCTTATGTTTCATTGGCTTGTGTGTTTTTCCTTTGTAAATGCTGGCTTCTGATTAATTAGGAGGCTTGTTAGTCCCTCCTTAGTACAGCCATGTCTTCATTTGTATCCTTCCATGGCTAATGGCCCCTTTACTTGGTTGTTACATGGGGCATGTACTATTTCCTTTGGCACACATAGCGTCACGCAGATTTGTCCATGCCTTCTCCTCTCCTCCCCCCACCCCGCATGCCCTCCCTCCTGTTGTCCGTGCTTTCTCCCTCTCGCCCTCCCTTCCCTACCGATGTCCATGCTGTATCCCCCCTGCCCTCCCTCCAGTTGCCAACCATTTGCAATGCAATAGGACTAGCGTAAATTTGCCAATGCTTGTTTTGCCCAGCTCTCCCTCCCTCCATGCCCAGGAGGACGGAGTGCAGCTATCCCCTCACCTCGCCCCCTGCACCCTGACCTTAGGCACTTTGCGCCCAGCTAACACCCACCCCTTTCCTCGCTCAAGCCCATACGCCCCCTCGGAGCCCCTCCTGAAGCCTGTAGAGCGTGAGCTGCATCCTAGAACAAAGGGGCACAGGAAAGAGAAGGAGAATGCCGGGGACCAAGATGGTGGGGAAATGGCGTCGAGGAGGATTGATGTTAGATTTAAATGAGTGCTTACTGTCTTGTTGCTGAATGGTGTTCCTGAACCCCTTGGAGTTCCCCCACCAGCAGGTCAAGCCTTCGTGAAGTGCAGGGACTCTTTCTGATCCCTTAGTGGTAGCATCCAAAATCTCATTGTACACCTCACCCATTTTTCATTTTTTAAAAAGGATTGCGACTGCAGCACATCTATCTGCAGGTTTGGTACTCATCAAAATAATCCCTCACCACCCTCCTACCAATGCGCTGATTTCAAGTTGGTCGGAGTACTGAGTTCTAAGATATTTACAGCACTCTGTGACTATCGAGTGTCTTAAATTCCTCACTTTTCCTCGAACCTGCTGGAATTGAACAAAGTACCAAAATACAATTTTTTCTGTGGCATGCGGATTTTGTTGCAGCAAGCACCAAAATCCGTTGCTGCTCCAAAATCTTCATGTTATCCCTCAAAAACTAGGACCAGGTGCTATTTACTGCACCCTATATATTCTGAGGGAGTTAGATTTTATCAGGTTTGATAAATACTGCATACTCCTCACTCTAACCACCTTGCCATCAGGGCCACCAATGTGTGTAAAATGACTACTCTCACTAGTAACCCAATGTCACCAACATAGCTGTCATCAATTCTAAATCTCCTCCCTATGGCTTGAAATAACCCCAGATTTCTTTTACATTGCTGAAAGGCCTTAAGTCAGCATCAAATGACGTAAAATGCACAAATCTCACAGGAATTGGGTCAAAATCTCAACTGGTTGAAATGACCCCAAACCTTACATCCTCACATATTGCTTGACTTGTCCGAATTCTCCTGAAACTGATCCAGTCAACACACATCTCCCAAGAGTTGCACATATTTCCTCTAAGCTTCATTAACTAATTAAATGATTCTGGAATCTTTTCGAAACGTCATCTGCAACAACAGGGAGCACTAAAATGGCCATTTGGAAATATCTCACTTTACTACAAATGTCCACGAAATATCTCCAAGGCTCCCAAACCTTCCTAAACGTGCAGATGGCACTAGAACTCTCCTTGAAATGACTCTAAGCTTTAAAAAAAAGTAGTTCAAATGCTTGTAGTTTGCACTGAAACTGTACCAATGACACGAAATCCAGAAATAGTTTTACCAACTCAAAATCTCACACATGCCTCACTCAAAATCAACCTCACGTTCTAATCACCATAAATCCACATCAAAGAGTTATACAAGTTTTAGGTACAAATCCTGTGACCCTAACATCCCAGAATAATGGGATCGCATCACTTTCAGATTCGCTGAAGGTGTAGGGGAAACATTTCCTCCACGGTAAAAAAAAATTGTTTTCCCTGCGGAGAAAGAAAAATGTACTTTTGCATATTCAGCTGCTCTGTGCAGGGTTGTCTGCTATGAAGTTGCCGTAGGGGAACCAGGGACCCATGACAAGTGTAATTCACCTGTAATGGAACATGAATATTTGCCATCTAGAATACAGTGGAATTATGGAAAATCTCTAAATCTTTTAGATTGGTGACGCAGTTTAGTTTCTTTTAGTATTATCTATTTTTTCATTGTGCTTTTGGAATCAAAAGGTTATTTTTGAGAAGGAGATGCAGTCTCTTACCCATCCCGTGTACTGGTTGAACCGCCTGTTAAAATGAATCATCCAGTTCCCTAGTGTTTTCAAAGTATCAGGCGCCAGCTTCCTCCAGATGTTGGGGATCTGTCCATTGAAAAGGGCGCGAGACACCTCATCCAACTCATTGCTCATTCCGACCTCACCAGCCAGGGCCTATGGGTAATTATAGGGACAAGTAATGAAGTAGAAGCCACTACAACCAACCGGAATGTCGTGAATGGCATAGCAGCAAAAATACACATACCCTTTGTAATTCCACCAGAGATTTTGACATTCTGTCAATAAGTTTGTTAAAACGCT
Organism: Lissotriton helveticus; assembly: GCF_964261635.1. Lineage (NCBI taxonomy): Eukaryota > Metazoa > Chordata > Amphibia > Caudata > Salamandridae > Lissotriton > Lissotriton helveticus. The sequence continues at coordinate 1,069,859,276 of NC_136072.1, read as the reverse complement.
CCAGTTCCTGCAGCAGTACCACTGTTGTAGGTGAAATGTCTATTCCCAAATTCTTTCTTATCAGATCAAGATCAAATAGTGGGGGTAACTTGGTCTCTATGTCTTTGGCCACTTGCCCAATGTATTCATCTCGACTGATCCCAGTGCCAGTTTCACCTATAGGAAAAGAGATAACAGATATTTAGACAAATCTAAGTCAATGTCTTGTAAAAGTATTAATTGGTGGTACCACCATACAATTAATACCAGAATCAATCTATGTATTAATAATATGATACAACATTTCCTTTACCTGTTTGTGGCTGCAGTTCTAGGAGGTGAGTCCACATGTCTCGAGCTGCCTGTGTGTAGTATCCAATCTCAGCATTTGAATGAAGGCCAAACACTTCTGGAGTATTTGCAAGAGGAAGGGATTCAATTTCATCTACATAGATTAAATGAACATGTTAAAAAAAAAACTTTGATAAATAGTATGATTTACACCAGAAATATGTATTTGACTCAAAGCAAATGTAGAACCTTTAATGGACATTTTAGCATAGTGGTCCTCAAGTGACACTAGGGCTAAATGTACTTTGTTACAAGTATGGACTCTAGGGCATCCTGCCAAGATACCCATTACCTACTCAGCCATACCTTGGTTCAGTCCTTACATAAAGGTGCAATACACCCCCAGAACACCGCGTGACCCAGCCCGATGTGGATCTCACGATTGATTATATACTACTGTGGCAAGTCAAATTAGACAAAGACAGTTTTCCCAAGTCTTGAAACAAATGTGTTACTATGACCTATTGGATTATATCCGCATGAACCTGGTTACAAATCTTTGATGCCTGTGATTTTAAGAACGGTTGGTATTAAACTATGCGCCTACCCAGAAGATAATGCAGATCGTAATACTCTATTCGAGTACAGATGATTTTCCATTAGATAGGCGAAGATAATGTCATTGCTTGGCATCCATGGGGGGCAGTGATGGGTAGTGACACCCATCTCCAGGGTCTGATAGTGTTAACTGGGCTTTACCAGTGACTTGGCCTGAAGAATTCAATGTTTGTGAACTTCTTGTCATTTGGAAATAACTGAAGATGCCTTGACCTCTATATACCAATATTTGCCCAGTAGTAAACTAGCCTGTTTTGGTCGCCTCATAATTACACTACGTTCCTTTCACTGTATTCAGTAAAGTACACTGGTCAATCAATCAATCAATCATAACATTTGTATAGCGCGCTACTCACCCAGGGGGTCTCAAGGCGCTTGGGGGAAGGGGTCCGCTACTGCTCGAACAGCCAGGTCTTGAGTTGTTTCCTGAAGGCGAGAGGTCCTGGGTCAGTCGAAGGTGGATGGGGAGGGAGTTTCATGTCTTGGCCGCCGAGTAGGAGAAGGATCTGCCTCCGGCGGTGGCTCTTCGGATGCGTGGTACGGCGGCAAGGGCGAGGCTAGTAGATCGGAGCTGGCGGGTGGGCGTGTAGAAGGTCAGTCGGTCGTTGAGGTACTTGAGGCCCAGGTCATGGAGAGACTTGTGTGCGTGGGTGAGGAGCCTGAACGTGATCCTCTTGTTGATGGGGAGCCAGTGCAGGTCCCTCAGGTGGCCGGAGATGTGGCTGCGCCGGGGGATGTCCAGGATGAGCCGGGCGGAGGCGTTCTGGATGCCTTGGAGTCTCCTCTGTAGTTTGGCTGTGGTTCCGGCGTAGAGGGTGTTTCCGTAGTCCAGTCAGCTGGTGACGAGAGCCTGGGTGACCGTCTTCCTGGTTTCGGTCGGGATCCATCGGAAGATCTTGCGGAGCATGCGTAGGGTGTTGAAGCACGATGAGGAGACGGCGTTGACTTGTCTGGTCATCGAGAGGGAAGAGTCCAGGATGAAGCCCAGGTTGCGTGCGTGGTCTGTTGGCTTGGGAGCGGTGCCCAGGGCGGGAGGCCACCAGGAGTCGTCCCAGGCGGAGGCGATGGTCCCAGGATGAGGACTTCCGCCTTGTCTGAGTTCAGTTTGAGGCGGCTGTTCTTCATCCACTCGGCGACGTCTTTCATCCCTTCGTGTAGGCTGGTTCTGGCGGTGTCGGGGTCCCTGGTGAGGGAGAGGATCAGCTGGGTGTCGTCGGCGTAGGAGATGATGTTGAGGTTGTGTTGGCGTGCGATGGCTGCAAGTGGTCTCATGTAGACGTTGAAGAGGGTGGGGCTGAGCGAAGATCCTTGTGGTACGCCGCAGATGACTTCGGTGGCCTCCGATCAAAACGGGGGAAGGCGAACTCTCTGTGTTCTTCCGGCGAGGAATGAGATGATCCACTCCAGTGCCTTCTCTTGGATGCCGATGTTGCTGAGGCGTTGGACTAGAGTGCGGTGGCAGACAGTGTCGAACGCTGCGGAGAGGTCCAGGATGATGAGGGACGCTGTTTCCCCGTTGTCAAGCAGGGCTCGGATGTCGTCGGTGGCTGCGGTCGCGGTGCTGTGATTGGCTCTGAAACCGGACTGCGAGGGGTCGAGGGATTCGTTCGTCTCGAGGAAGGCGGCCAGCTGTCTGTTGACTATCTTCTCGATGACTTTCGCAGGAAAAGGGAGGAGCGAGATGGGGCTGAAGTTCTTGAGGTCGGTGGGGTCCGCTGTTGGTTTCTTCAGTAGAGCGCTGAGCTCGGCATGCTTCCAGCTCTCCGGGAAGGTGGCGGTGTTGAAGGAGGTGTTGATGATGTTCCGGAGTTGGGGTGCGATGGTGGAGTCGGCCTTGTTGAAGGCCTGGTGGGGGCAGCGGTCGGTCGGAGATCCGGAGCGGATGGTGTTCATCGTGCGGGCTGTGTCTTCGGTGGTCACCGTGGTCCAGGTGCGGAGGGTGGCGGTGGGGGGCGTTGGTTCGGCGGTTGGGTGCGTGGATGATGCGCCGAAGCTGTTGTGGATGTCGGCGATCTTGCGGTGGAAGAACGAGACGAGAGAGTCGCAGAGATCTTGTGATGGAGTGATGTCGTTGTTGCCGGTGCTGGGGTTGGAGAACTCCTTGACGATGCTGAAGAGTTCCTTGCTGTCGTGGGCGTTGTTGTCCAGTCGTTCCTTCAGTGATTTCTTCTTGGTGGTGCGGATAAGCTGGTGGTGCTTGCGGGAGGCTTGTTTGAGGGCTGTCATGTTGTCTGTGGTCCGGTCGCGGAGCCAGGCTTTCTCGAGGGTGCGGCAGTTCTTCTTGGAGTCCTGGAGTTCGCCGGTGAACCAGGAGGCCTTCTTCCTTCTGGGTCTGCTGGGAGGGTTCTTCAGTGGTGCGAGGTCGTCGGCGCAGGTGGTCAGCCACTGTTTGAAGTTGCGGGCTGCTTCGTTGGGGTCCGTTGTGCAGGCGGGTGGGCTCTTGCTGAGGGAGGTGGTGAGCTGGTCGGCGGAGATCTTGCTCCAGTTCCTATGAGGAGCCTGTTGCGGGTGGATGGTGGGTCGTGGTTCTTCTGAACCTGAAGTGGACGCAGCTGTGGTCGGTCCAGTGGAGTCCGGTGGCGTGGCTGAAGGTGACGTGCTGGCTGGAAGAGAAGACGGGATCAAGTGTGTGGCCGGCGTAGTGGGTGGGGGTGTTGACCAGTTGCTTGAGTCCGAGGTTGGCGAGGTTTTCCAGCAGGGCGGCGGTGTTGCGGTCCTTGTTGTTCTCCAGGTGGAAGTTGAGGTCCCCTAGGAGGATGTAGTTGGCGAAGGGGAGGGCGTGCGGGCTGATGAAGTCCGTGATGTCTTCGCTGAATTGTGTGCGTGGTCCCGGGGGTCTGTAGACGAGGGTGCCTCCGAGGGTCGTCTTTGGGTCGGTGTGTATCTGGAAGTGGAGGTGCTCCGCAGTGACGAAGGTGTCTTTGGAATCGGTCGTGATGCGGATGGTTTTCTTGTGGACGATGGCGATGCCTCCTCCGGTCTGGTTGATGCGGTCCCTCCTGATGATCTTGTACCCGTCCGGGATGGCGATGGCGATGTCGGGGGCTGAGGAGACATTCATCCAGGTTTCTGTGAGGAAGGCGATGTCTGGTGATGTTGTGTCGAGGAGGTTCCAGAGTTCCACGGCGTGTCTGTGGACAGAGCGGGTGTTGAGCAGGATGCACTTGAGGTGGTTGCTGCTGGTGTTTGACTTGGCGGGTGCGGTGCAGGTCTGGGTGCAGGAGAACTTGCAGGATTGGCAGGTGAAGGGTCCGTGGATGCGTTTCGGGGTGGCCCGGCAGCAGGCGGGGTTCCGACCGGCGTTGAGTGCGTTGAGGGCGGCGGCGTCGTAGGTCTGTCGGGTCATGTTGCATCGGCGAGGGCCAGGGGTCCTGGCGCTGGGCGCGGGCCAGGCGCATACGGGCGCAGACGGGCTTGCCTTTGGCGCACCTTCGGCGCACAGACGGCGCGCCCGCTGCGCGTCAACGCTGCGCGTATGCATGGGCGTCATAAGAAGGATCCGGGAGGGAGGAGCAGCTGGGTGGCGGGAGCGGGGCGGCGAATGGGCAGGGGGGGGCGGGGCCGCAGGGAGGCAGCGGCGGGAAGGAGGGCAGAGGACGGCTCAGCGGCGGCTGGGTCGCCCTGTGGGGAAAAAAACGCAGAGGGAATAAAAACGAGTAAGTAAAAACGAGGCAGCAAAGGGCAAGAGAGTAAAAAACGAGAGAAAATAAAAACGAAGGCAGCAGAGGGCAAAGAGAGTAAAGAACAAGAGAAATAAAAACGAGAGGCAGCAAAGAGAATGAAAACGAGTAATTAACACGAAGGCAGCAAATGGCACAAAAGGGCACAGCTGAGGAGGCAGTAGCAGGGGTGTGTGGGGGCGACCTCGCCTGGTATCAGCTGGTGTCAATAGGAAGATGTTAGCCTCATTTGTGAGATAGTCATGCTCAGTATGGAAATTCTGGCATACACTATTTGCACATGAGATCCTCCAGGTATCTACAGAAATCGTCCAGTTCTTGAAGGGAAGAAGATGACTGCACCTGTAAGATTTTCTTTTGAGAATATTTACGACTTGCTCTCAATGTATATATTGTTGTTAAATTTCTCAATTTGTCTTATATTCCCCCAATGAATAATGTACTAACCTTAGGTACCGATCTTTCTGATGGATCTTCTATCTACTTGTATATTCCTCACCTGAAGAATAACATCAGATGTCAGAATAGATCTGGAAACTTCAAAGTCCTTAGGTGCTTGTAGGTGGTGCTGGCTTCATATATGCGCCAGAAGCAGCATCAGAGGACAACAACTTAGATATATATCGCCGACCCTGGCACAACAACGTCAAATTGCAGTTATTTATTCCAAGCATTCAAAGAAGTGGATGGAGACAAATCAACAAGAAGTATCGCAGTACCTAACTCAGATTGGGATCTTACTAAACCTCTCTCTTTTACCCATCCATCAAACAGGGAGGCGGACGGAACTGGTGAGGAATCTAGTAGATTGTTACCAAAACTTTTTCTTTTGATGGATATGGAAGAAGGTGACTTGGCTCTGGTTTAATGAGCTCTGATTCTCTCAGACAGCTTCTTCTTGAATGCAACAGTTTCTAATACAGAGAATTATTCACCTGGACATTGTTCACTTCTGGACCGCTTTTCCTTTCCTGGAGCCACAGTACAAATGAAGGACTAGTCATCCAGTCTTATATTCTTTGTGCAGGCCAGCTAGAAACTGACGGTCCACCTAAAATCCAACTGGTGAAGCTGCTCCTCTTTCTTCGTTGAATGGGGCAGGGAAAAGAAGGTTGCCAGGGACTGGCCTAAGTGGAAAGAGGTCACCACCGTAGGAAGGAAGTCAGCCCTTATTCGCAACACCAACTTGTCATGAAAAAAGGAGGTATACGGTGGATGGGACCACAGAGCCTGCAATTCGCTGGCCTGCCTCACTGAGGTGATCGCTAGTATAAACACTTCTATGGTCAAGAACCATAACTATATGGGAAGCCTGGAGGACAAGGAGGAAGATGAGTTACCCATAGTGAGGATGAATTGGGTCAGAGACGAAGTCCTTGGGGTTAGGCTGGTACACACGCAGGAAGCCTACCTAGAATGCCATATGGGGAAATGTGTGGAGGGTATCCGCGAATCAATCGAGTTCCTGCAAGATCTGCCCTTGTCCCTGATGCGGCGGGTAGCCCTAATAAAAATGGTGATTCTTCCGTGATGCTTATATACTATGCAGAATTCCCTCTACCGTATTCCGCAGGCGTATTTCCACCTGCTGGACCGTCTATTGGTTGACCTGTTATGGGGGTCCAAAAGAAAAGGGTGAAGCTGGATACACTACAGAGGACATGGGAAAAGGGAGGACCGGAGGTCCCTAGGTTGGGTTTCTATTACATGGCGACACAGCTACAACATGCAGTACAGCGGCTAGACGAGAACAACAATTGGGAGAGTAGACTGTTGGAGGGTACGCAAGGGGGAACCCATCTTCCGGACCTCCTTATGTTGGGATCCCGGGTGCCCGAGGGCCTCCCATATATCATCAGACACATGGCTGTAATTTGGGAAACCGCAATAAAAACTGCGGTGAAACGAGCGCCCTATGCCCTGGAGGCCAAGCTACGTGCAGTGGTTCTGTTTGAACAAGTAAGTCAAACAATGTCTATTACCAGATGGACGGAGGGAGGCTGTCGCATGATGGGATATTTGTACTCGGGACAGAAGTTCCTCAATAGGGAGGAGGCAGAATCAATGTTTGAGCTGGGTAGGGGGCAATAGCTTCAAGGCGCAAAAATCTCAGCGGTGGCACAAGAGGTGTGGCCTGCATTCCCGGAGGACCCGCCCATTACCGCCACGCTTCAGGCTCTTGTGACCTTGGCGGGGGGCCATAGGCTGGTATCTCACATTTACAGGGCATTAAGGGAAGACCTTGCCTCACACCTGCTCCTGATTCAAGCTAAGTGGGACGGGGTACTGGAAGAACCTCTAACGGACTCGGAATGGAAAAGGGTGCATGAAGGGGTTAAGCAAATTAGTTCCAAAACCAGATTTAAAATTACCCAATTCAATATTGTCCATCCAACCTATCTGACTCCAAGTGTACATCACAAAATATACCCAGACCGCCCTGCTAGTTGTCCCAAATCTGGTTATAATGAGGCCCAGTTCATGCACATGATATGGCATTGTCCACAGCTAAGTCTCTTCTGGTGATCGATACTGGAGCGCTTATGACAGGTGATGGGGTGGACACTACCGCAATCCATTAGGAGGTGTTGCTGGGTCTTCTCCCTAGACCTAAAGGGAAAAAACTTACATGTAAGTTCCTCCAGTTGGGACTGGTGTTGGCTAAAAGAAGGATTGCGATTAGTTGGATGAGTATGGTGCCCCCCAAGGTGAAAAATTGGGCCAGGAAATTACGGGAATGGCGACGGCAGAGCTAATTCGAGTGAGGCGTGTTCGAAGGGATGAAAAGCTAGAAGAGGATGTGAGGGCCTGGTACACTATGATCATGGGGATCCCTCACCTCACAAATGTCGGGGGAACTACACATTGACTGAGACAGATGAGATGAGGAGGTGCGGCCACCGGGCACTCTCAGTCTGAGAACAGTGTCGAAATATCTGTTCAGATATGTAATCTGACCTGTGCTGCATGGTTTGAGGAGGAGGTTTTCTTTACGTGACCCAGGGGGGAGGTGGGTGGGATAAGTTAAGAGTTACCATGTTATGATCTCCTTTCCTGAGAATTACCTGCTTATGTCCCAATACAGTACTAAGCGTATTAACGCAAGATTTCAGTTGTGAACAATTTATACAGTGACAGTTCTGAGTGTTCATCACTAAACCTACAATTATTTGAGATACGTAAATTTTTTATGGGATTTATACACTTCCAGAAAAACACAGTACAATACAATCGCATTGTACTGTGCTACGATTGTATTGTACTGTGTTTTTCTGGAAGTGTATAAATCCCATTAAAATTTTCCACAACAAAAAAAATCACCTTAACTAAGCGTCTCAATTTGTAAACCCATCAAAAAGTTTGAAACAAGATTAAGATAACGCTGGCCCATAACAAAAGAAGTTGGAGTATATAGGTTGGTAAGCTCCTTAAGGCACCCCATCACAATCGGGTACTTGAACAAAGAAGGTTGATCTGGGAGGCAGAGGAATGCTGAAAACATAGCCAAGTATTCCTTTTCAGTGCCCACCGGACACTTTCTTCAAGCTAGGGAGAGTGCGAACTGAAGAACCTGCAACAACCAGGCTTTCAAAGGATCCACATTGTTGTCTACACACTCTGCAGCAAGACTGTTCCACCTTGCAGAATAAACAGATTTTATGGAGGGGTGATGAGCTGACAGAATGACGTCAACCATGGAAGGAACATGCGATAACCAGGCTTTCAAAGGGTCAGCATTGTTGTCTGCACACCC